>NC_081410.1:528076604-529379104 GCF_030272615.1 Cryptomeria japonica
ATGTTTATAATTCTAAACTTATTTAATGTATGGGTAAGTCTCCCTCTAATTCTAAAGCCTATTACATCGCATTTAACTAAATGTGTTACCCGAGAAGAAGGAAGAAAGATAATACCTATATCACCAAAAATCTCTAAATTTAGAGCCTAACTGACAGATATAAAGGGGAGAATCTTCGAAGATTATTTAGAAAGTAAATGTTTAAACAGTGACTCTGAAGGTTCTAAAGGAGGACTAACACGGGCTCGAAGCCTTACTACGGTATGAATAAGTATAAGATATCTAAGTTAAATGAGTTTAGATCCTAATGACAATAATTAAAGAAGGAATTCTAAAAGAAATGAATTTTATGAATATGTATTTAAAAGATGGCTCTAGAGACTCTGAAGGTGGGCTTACATGGGTTCGACATCTAAGGCCTAAAAAAGTATGAAATATATGGCTGAATATCTATAGATCTTAATAGATATGATTATATATATAAAACTTCTACATGAAATGTATTTATATATATATGAGGATTTTTGATTATAGATATAACTACCCCGCGGGTATGAGGATATAAGTGAGTATATATATCATATTTGGAAAATATATGTGTGGATGTTTATATATACATACATATATGCATGTATGCATCCAGACAACCATACATTTAATATATCTATCTATTTGTATTGATGAATGAATGTATGATTGTAATTGTATCTATGAATAAATATCCACCTGCATATATAATCAGACCACTGGATATATACTTAGTTTATTCATAGTCCCACAATTTTATTTTGGGGGAAGCTCGGAACAACCCTAATTTGATCCTATGTCTAACTGCAAGGGTAAGACCTGCCTGAGGATACTAAGATATCTATAATAAAGATGATAATCTAAACCTCTCGGATCTAGGATTAGATTTGAAAATGGATTATAGAACAAGGAAATTCCATCCTCTATACTAAAGATAGGAGGGAGAGAAGATAGAAAGGGCTAAAATTATCTTAGGAGGATAGGGACAGGAGTTTGATGCCATCAACCCCTAAGTTAGCGAGCTCATCTGCTCTTTTGTTGCCCTCCTTATAAATGTGATTAAATGTGACCCTACCAAACCCCTTGCATAGATCCAAAGCCTTGGATAACAAGGTATTAAGTTTCCAATTGGGAGTACTACCTTTCCTAAGAGCATTGATAATTATAACTGAATCACCCTCAATTTCTAAACACCTTGCATCAAGTTTCCTGCATAAAAGCAAACTTTCCACCAGGGCCAACAGTTCTGCCCAGTTGTTTGTGATAATGCCAGCTGGGGAGGCGAGGGATGCTACTTCCCTGCCTTCCCAATTGTGCACAACACATCCTAACTTTGCTTGCTCTGGGTTGCCCCGGGAAGCCCCATCAAAGTTTAACTTCAACCACCCTTTACCAGGGGGATGCCATCTGCATGATGCTCTAGATTGAAGGCAGGCCGAAGGGCCTTCACCTACAAAGGGGGGGAAAGACAAGCCTTTTCCAACGTTTTATGATCTTTTCATCCCAGTGAGACATGGAGGCATTTTTAAGTGAGCCCGAGGCAAGTCTATTATTTACAAGCTCTATGACAACTGACTCTATTTTATTAATGACTCTGAGGACATCTAATTTTTCATTCTTAAAGATGCGCCTGTTTCTTTCTTTCCAAAGTTCCCAGATTATGGATGATGGGAGAGCTTTCCACAGTCCTTCAAAGAGACAACCCCTCTTAAGAAGAGGCCAAGCCCTCAACATTCCTAAGATGGTATTGGGGAAGGCTGCAGACCACTCAAGTTTACTGGTAAACCAAGTCCAACACTGATGAGCATAGGAACAGTTAAGGAGAATATGATTGGTGTCCTCTTCCTTGGCTTTGCAAAGGGGACATCTACTAGGACCCTCATAGCCCATACGCCCGAATTTGTCCATAGTGAGGAGTTTTCTTTGGATTGCAAGCCAGGAGAAGATGCCTTCCTTAGATAAACAATTCCTATCCCAACATAGATTTAGAGGAAGTTCTACCTTGGGTCTTAGAACTGAATTGGATATGTGGGAGTACCCATCCCTGGCATTGTATTCTCCACTTAAGGAGCCTACCCATACCAGCTTGTCCTTAACATGACTTAGGACAAAGTTTCTAGAGTTGAGAATGGACAAGAGTTTGAGCTTGTCCCCTATCAGGATGACTTAATCATCCCTTTCGATCCACTACCAGCCAGCCCCCTCCTTTAGAGGGGAAAGGTAACTATTTAACAGGGGACCTCTATTAGCTTCGAGAAGGGCTCGGGTAGTCCCGAAGTCATGGATGTTTTCAATGGCTTTATATCCTCCCCATGAATCTGACCAAAAGAGAGCCTTGTCCCCTGAACCTAGGTTCCAAGTAAGCTTGTCCGAAATGATCTTCCTACACTCCAGCATAAAATCCCAAAGGTGGGAGCCTCTAGGGGGATTGGATTCCCTGAAAATTTGGGATGGGTCATCTCCATTAAGGTACTTGACGTTAAGCAATCTAGCCCATTTAAGATGTGGAAATCTGAATAACCTCCATACCACCTTTGCCCCCAATGCTCTACCTTGGACTCGATGGTTTTTGATGCCTAAACCCCTGTCCTCCTTGGGTGAGCATATCTTGTCCCAGGAAATAAGTGAGATTTTTTGGTTGTTATCAGTTCCCTGCCAGAAGAAAGTTCTTAGATGCCTGTTAATTTCAATAAGTTTGGAGGAAGAAAGCCACTGAAGGGAAAGTTGGAAAATGGGCATAGCTGATAAAACTGATTTAACCAAAGTAGCTCTGCCCGTTGAGGAAAGCCATTTCCCTTTCCATGAGCTGATTCTAGATTTGATCTTATCCACTAAGTTATTCCATAAATTAGAGGGTCTCCTGCCTCTGTCAAGGGGGATGCCTAAATATTTGCAAGGAAGGGATCCTATACTAATTTCCAAATCTTTACTGATATCTTTTTCAAGAGGGGGTTCAATGTTGAACATAAAGATAGCAGATTTAGCTAAGTTAACCTCTTGACCTGAGGTTCTCATGTAAGAATTGAGGATAATTTTACAAGCGCGGGCCTCTCCTAAGTCACTTTGTCCGAAGAGCATTGTGTCATCCACAAATTGTTGGTGGGTAAAGGGGGGAAGGTCTTTAGTGATGGGAATGCCTTGAATCTTCCCAATCTTCTTAGCCATCGTAATAGCTCTTCCTAGGGTCTCAGCCATAATCATAAAGAGAAAGGGGGATATAGGGTCCCCCTGCCTAAGCCCTCTCGAACTACTAAAGAAGCCTACTGGGGAGCCATTAACTAGAACAAAGAATCTTGGGGAGGATATGCATTCAAAGATAAGGTTGATCCAAGTTTTTGAGAAACCAAAGGCTTCTAGGCATTTGCAGAGGAAGCGCCAATCAACTTTGTCATAAGCTTTACTGATGTCCAATTTGATTAACATGTTTGGTGATTTGTTAAGCTGAACTGAATGCAAATCTTCCTGGGCAATGATCACCCCATCATAGATTGATCTTTCCATAACAAAACCGGTTTGTTCCTCACTAATAATAACTGGAAGGAGATTTTGGAGTCTAGCTGCTAAGGTTTTAGTTAACAGTTTGTACAAAGTGTTGCATAGAGCAATTGGTCTGAAGTCATTGAAACTCTTCGGGTTTTCCTTTTTTGGAATGAGGGCGAGAAAGGTGTTATTGACTTCTTTAAGAATCTTTCCTGAGTTTCTAACCCCTTCCAAGGCCTCCGTGATTTCTGTTCCCATAAAATCCTAGCATTTTTGAAAAAAGCTGGTGGGGAAGCCATCTGGACCTAGAGCTTTGTCAGGGTTCATTTTGAAAAGGGCAGATTTGACCTCCTCCATAGAAAATTTCTTTAAAGGGTTTGGTTATGGTCACTGGTTATGAGTTTTAGGATATTCTTGATGAAGTCGAGTTGGCCCTTAAGGTCAGAGCCTTCAAGATTGTTTAGGATATTCTCATAGCTTCTTTAGACACAACCATATCTAGTTCAGTCAGGATGGAACCCTGGGAGTTCATAATTTGAGAAATTCGGTTGACTCCTCTCCTTTGCTTAGTGCTATTGTGGAAGAACTTGGTATTACGATCCTCTTCCCTCAACTAGGTCTCTCTGGATTTTTGTTTCCAGAAGATTTCCTCACAGGCTAATATCTTTCCATAATCCGAGAGAAGGGCCTTCTCCTTAAGGAAAAGGTGCTCATCCATCCCTCTTTCTATGACCTCAATATTAACCCTGTTAAGGTTGTTCTCTATTGATGATTTTTTGTCAAAGATGTTACCAAATTTGGTCCTTTTCCACTCTAAGAGCTTCCGTTTGATAAGTTTTAGCTTACTTGCAACAATAAACATCTTTGATCCTAAGAAGGTGGAGCTGCTCCACCATTCTTCAAGTAAGCTTAGAAAATTATCATCTCTAAACCACATATTTTTGAATTTGAAGGGACATTTTTTTGGGGTATAATATTGATGCTCTGCAAAAAGGATTAGAAAATCTGTTTGATGGCAACACACACAAGAGCACAAGAAACAAACGTTAGTGTTAGAAACAAAAGATTATCCTAAACAGGCATATCAAGAGAGATATTAAGCATGAAATAGAAAGCATATAAACATAGAATGAAATAGCTAATCAAGATGCTCATAGTTGCTCCTCCCTTGTTCCTCTCCTCTCCAAGTCCCAAATGAGTGTAGCTCTCAGCTTTTAGCACTAGCCATGGATGCCATATGGAGATTCAAGATGGTTGAATATGATAAGCAAATACTATGCAAGAGTAGATAGTGATGCTATGAAAAAGCTCTATGCTAATGCCAGTATAACAACAATACTCTAAATGCTTCTCCTTTTGCTTGAGGAGAAGGGTTCTATTTATAGAAGAAATAGGGAAATGAAGGGTTAAGATTGAGCAATCTTAACAAGGGTTAGGATTGAAAGTTGGGGATCCATGTGCACAATTGGCACCAATAAAATGGTGACAAGTTTCAACATAGGATTGGGTTGAGAGAAGAGGTAGGAGGTATTAAAGGCCTGAGAAGACCTCATGGTTATCTAGAAGGTAAGGGTCAAGTCTAAATTAAGATTACCCACTGGATTAGGAGTTAATGCAAGGATAAACCTTTGTGCAAATGATTAAGAGATAATCATGGTCAAAGCATTAAAGGCTTGATGAGACCCTTGGGTTGGGTAGAGGTTGAGTCAAAACAAATGTTTTAACCATGTGGGAGGGTTTGAGGTAACCATTAATGGTTATTGGAGACTTTGGGGATTAAGTGGTTGAAGGTTGAAAGCCTTCAATGGTTATCAAAGACTTTGAGCCATTTAGTGGTTGAAGGTTGGAAGCTTTCAAAGGTTATCCAAGACTTTGAGGGTTAATTTGTTGAACACACAAAGCATTAATTGCTTTTCAAAGACTTTGGAGTCTTTGAGAAGTGACTCCAATTTGCTTAGGAATGTGACAATATTTAAGGGATGGATTTAGGCTAATTAGGAAGGGTTTAGAAGAATCTAGAAGGGGTTTAGGCATACAAGTGGATTTTGTAGGAAAATGCAAGTGGGAGAAATTTTGGTATTTTCAATTAAAATAAAATCATTTATTTCAATTAAATGGTGTAATTTGCATTTGGATAAATATTCAAATAAATATTAATTTATTTAAATGAGAAAAATGAAGATAAAGCATTTAAAATGCTTGAAGACTTTGAGGGAAACCATTAAAGGCTTGAAGACTTTAAGGAAAACCATTAAAGTCTTAAGAAGACTATAGAAGGAAGCCATCAAGTTTGAAGACTTTAAAGCCATCAAGTTTGACTACTTTAAGGGAAACCATTAAAGGTTTCAAGTGGGTGAGGATAAATAGGATTTTAAATAAATAATTTATTTAAAATAGTTGTGCAACTTGCTTTTGTAGGAAAATACAAGTGGGTGGAGGATAAAGGTGATTTAAATAAACGATTTATTTAAAATAATTGTGCAACTTGCTTTTGTAGGAAAATACAAGTGGGTGGAGGATAAAGGTGATTTAAATAAATGATTTATTTATTTAAATGTGAGAGGTGGGATTTTGGGGGTTTTAAATAAATATTAATTTATTTAAATGTGAGAGAAGATTTAATTAAATAAATATGATTTATTTATTTAATTAATGGTCTGAATTTGGTTAAGTGAATTAAATCAAATAAATTGAATAATTTATTTAATTAATAGGAGAATAGGGTTAAGATGAATTAATTAAATATTAATTTAATTAATTATTAATTGATGGTTAAATAATCAAATAAATACTAAGTATTCATTTAATTAAGTGGACAGATTTATGTGACTACATTTGCCCCTCTTTGAGACGGTGCGGTTTATCGCGTCGTTTCAAAGAAAGAAAAATAGGTGTGAAGAAATGCCCCATAAAATGTAAATTTAATGGGTGGTATGCCCCCTCGAGGGATGGGCCAAATTTTGTTTTGAAAAATCGGGCGATCTCTCGAAAAAGAATGCAAAGTGGAGGGGAGGTAGAATAGAAAAAATTAGAACTAATGATGAAAGAATGGGAGAAAATGGAGTGAATATGAAGAAACAACAAGCCAACGAGTACCCTGAGGTCATGCAAGAGATACATAGCAGATGTAGTGTGGGGTTTTGATTGATGCTATACAATTGATCAAAATTGGTTGGACAATCTGGTGCAATCTGTTGAATTGCCCCGGTCAAGTCAAAGCGTGACAGTTGATGTCAGTTGGTCGCTTGGACATGATAAAGTCTGAGTAAGTGAATCAAAGTGACCTGATGTGACTTAGACAATTGATGTAATTGCCTGATGAAGTCAAGGTATATGAAGCAAAATACTCGTTGAGACGTAGACAATTGATGTAATTGTCCGTTGGATTGTGTTTGATTGGTTTGATCAATTGATAATGTGTGTGTGATGGATGGTTGTGGGGAATCATGGTAGCCCCGTTGAGACTAGGTCATTATGATAAATGCCTGATGTAGTCTAGGATTACCATAATCGATTACCTGTTGAGACCCGAAGATACTTGATCAGAGTATCTGTTGATAGTCTAGGTGTGTGGGAGTCGATGTATCTGTGTAGACAGAGTAACTAGCTTAATTTTGTGGATGAGTGAGGATGGGAAGTGATGAAGGGATTAGGATGATGTTGATGATCAAGATAGGGAGGGTGAGGGGGGATTCGATGTTAGATAGAAGATATGGAGGACTAGGACCGAGTCCTATGGAAGAAGATGAGTAAAATAGAGTATGCATTATTATGACTACGTATGCATGATATGCAGCTATTATGAATGTATGGATGGATGGAATGCAACGAAATGCAATATATACAGATGAGATGGAATGACGATCCATGGTGCTTTATTTTTCATCATTGAGCTTTAAAATGTTGTAAGAAAATACAAGCAACTTGACATAAAGATTCAAGATGACCAGAGTATTTCTTACATGGATTTTATATAGCAAGTTAATACAAGCAACTTGATATAATGGATCAAGTTGACCTGAGTATTGCTTGCGGAACAGACAAGGATTATCTCCTTTCGTGCATGACTTGGATCGTCCTCCTTGATCTTAGGTTGATCAGATCCTGAGACAAGTGCATACCGTAATAAGAGATAAAACCTTTATCCAATTTGGATGAGGTAGGAGGAACCAAAGAAAGAGAATTGTACCTGCAAACAAACAATATATACATAAAGAATAAAGAATATGGATCCTTGGTAATGGTTCATGCTCATATGGTCGAGGTATACGCTGTAGTCAGCAAGCCGTAATGATCTATGACTGCATTTTGCATAAGATCATGTAGCTTGGTGAACTTCCCACGTAGACACCATTAGTACATGCCCCAGTACTTCATCGGAAGTAATGCGCAAATGATACAAAACAATGCTGAAAGATCCCGATACAGATAAACAAATGAATTACTCACGAATCAACCAAGCATTTGATAGCTTAACATAATTTTCTTGTCAAAGAAAATGTCACTTTTGTCTTTGTTTTGGTAAGGAAGGATGCATCCTTGTTGAAGACAGTTTGATTGTTGATGTTGATTGTGTGGTCGATTGATAAATGGTCATTGTGTGAGTATTTTGTCAATGTTTATTTTGTATCTGATCGGATAAATATGTACAAGGTGTTGCCATGTTTTTGTGTGATTTTTGATGGGTTTTCCGATGTTTTTTGGATTTTGTGAAACAATTTTGAATGTTTTTGGTATTTTGAGAGTCATTTTTGAATGTTTTTGATATTTTCTGATGATTGCCTGAATGAAGAGCGTAATGAATCATATGAGACAATGTAGAATCCACTTCCTTCACGAGGGTAAGGGTATTGCCCCCAGTTTGTAGACCTGACTATGAAAAGGTGGGATGCTAGACGCATGGAGTATTTTCTTAATTGCAGATCAAATAACAAGCCATGGTTTGGATGGATGGATGTATGTGTGCATGAATGTGATCGCAATGAGCCTGAAAGATACTGGAGCCATTGCCTTTACGAGTGGCGCCTGTTTGCCAGGTTTTCACCATCGCACTTACCCAAGGTGCCACCGGAGTGGTTGTTCACCGTTTGGATGCATGATTTTTTTCTTTACTTTTGTGAATGTTTTTGTATTTTCTTCAGGACATTTTCTGAATGTTTTTGGTATTTTCTGATGTGCAGTGGAGCCTGATGCTCTGTACACCTTAGGTATAAAACCTTTTGAGGTGCATGCTGTTGATTGGATCTGCAAGCGGTTCTCCTTCTGATGTAGCCAACTGATATGCCCCGGACCCGAATACAGCAGTGACAACATATGGGCCGAGCCAATTTGATTCAAACTTGCCTTGATGTTCTCTATTTGGTTGGTTGCGAGGATTTTTGCGAAGAACAAGATCACCTACCTCAAATGTACGAGATCTAACTCGGTGATTGTAGCTTCTACTCATGCGCTGCTGATAGGCTTTGAGGTGATTGTATGCAGCTTGTCGCTTCTCATCTAGTAACTCTAAGTCCTGAAGACGAGATACTCTGTATGCTTCATCATCGATGAGATTGTGCAATGAAACTCGTAAGGATGGTATCTCGACCTCAATAGGTAAGATAGCTTCAGCACCATAGACCAATGAATAAGGAGTTGCACCTGTAGGGGTTCGAATGCTAGTTCGATATGCCCATAGCGCTGGATTCAATTGAACATGCCAATCACGGCCGGCATCATTGACTGTCTTCTTTAGGATCCTCAATATGTTTTTATTGGATGCTTCGGCCTGACCATTGCCTTGTGGGTAATAGGGAGTGGAAAACCGGTGTTGGATATGAAATTTCTCACAAAGTTCACGGACATCCTGATTTTTGAAAGGAAGACCGTTATCTGTGACAATGGACATGGGCACACCATACCAGCAGATGATGTAATTGAGGATGAATGAGGCGATCTGCTTGCCGGTGACTTGGGTAAGTGGAACAGCTTCGATCCACTTGGTGAAATATTCGGTGGCGGTAATAATGAATTTATGGCCATTGGATGAAGATGGATGGATTTTACCCACAAGGTCAAGGCCCCATTGACAAAAAGGCCATGGTGTTGTGATTGGTTGCAGTTCCTGGGCCGGTGCATGTATTAGGTCGCCATGAACTTGACATTTTTTGCACTTCTTGACAAAGTAGTAGGAATCCTTTTCCATAGATGGCCAATAGTATCCAGCTCGCATGATCTTCTTGGCTAGTGATGGACCACTTGAGTGAGTCCCGCAAATTCCTTCATGTACCTCTTCCAAAGCCTTTGTTATCTCACCTTGTTCTAGACATCGAAGGAGAGTACCATCAAGACCGCGTCGGTATAGGGTTTCGGCAATAATGGTATATCGAGCAGTTTGGCGAATGAAGGTTTTACATTGGTTATTTGATTGGTTGGGAGGAAGGGTGTGATCGCGGAGATAGGTGTAGAACTCACCGTACCATGGGGATTCAGAACCGACAAGGCGACATATCATCTCAGATTCAGGGATATCATAAGCGGGGATCCAAAGCTGTTCTACCAAGAACTCGTAGCGTGTTGAATTCTGTGGAAGATCTAGTAGAGATGCGATGGTAGCCATGGCATCAGCAGCTCGATTCTGATCTCTTGGTATCTGCTCAAAAGTGATAGTAGTAAATGATGTTTTTAGATTGTCCACCATTTGCTTGTATGGCATGAGTTTATCATCTTTGGTCTGATATTCATTAGTTGCTTGTCGAATGACCAGTTGTGAGTCGCCATATACTTGTAGTTCTTGTAATTTCCATTGTACGGCTAACCTGAGTCCTGTGATCAAGGCCTCATACTCTGTTATGTTGTTTGTGCATGGAAATGTGAGCCTGTAAGACTTCGGGATGCTATCACCTTGAGGTGTGATAAACAGAATGCCTGCCCCCGAGCCGTGCCTAGTGTATGAACCATCAAAATATAGTTTCCATGGTTGTGCTTCTGTGATCATGAATATCTCTTCATCTGGAAAATTGGAAATGAGAGGATGATCGCCTATGAGTGGTGCATCGGCCAATTGATCTGCAATAACTTGACCTTTGATAGCTTTACGGTCCACATACTCAATGTCAAATTCACTTAGAATCATCACCCATTTGGCTAAGCGACCTGTCAATGCTGCTTTGCTGAGTAAATACTTGAGTGGATCAATTTTTGCGATGAGTTGTACCTTGTGTGTTAACAGATAGTGCCGCAATTTAGTGGCTGCTAAGATTACTGCTAGGCAAGCTCGCTCAATAGGTGTGTAATTGAGTTCATAGCCAACCAGTGTGCGAGAGATGTAGTAAACATCACACTCTTTACCTTCTTCATTATGTTGTGCCAGTAGCACACCCAGTGCGGTACTTGTTGCTGAGATATAAAGTAACAACGGTCTACTTGGATCTGGTGGCATCAACAAGGGTGGATTCATGAGATAGTCTTTAAGTGCCTGAAATGCTTGCTGGCATTTGTCATCCCACTGAAAGCGGATGTTCTTGTGTAGCAAGTGTGTGAATGGGTGACACTTATCAGCCAATTGTGCAATGAATCTTCGGATGGATTGAAGCCGTCCTTGTAGTGTCCTTAGCTGACTGATATTCTTTGGAGGTGGCATGTCCATGATTGCCTTAACCTTTGCTGGATCGACCTCAATGCCTTTGCTTGAGACAATGTATCCTAGAAGTTTCCCGGAGGTCACTCCAAAGACACATTTCTTTGGGTTGAGTCGAACATGATATTGTTCCAGTCTATCAAAGATTTTATCTAAGATGTGAAGATGTCCTTCTCTAGTAAGTGATTTTGCTAGTAAATCATCCACATAATCTTCCATTATAGTATGCATCATGTCATGGAAGATGGTGGTCATTGCTCTTTGATAGGTCGCTCCTGCATTCTTTAGACCAAAAGGCATTACATTCCAGCAGTATGTGCCCCATGGACATGTGAAGGCTGTCTTATGTTGGTCCTCTGGTGCGATCTTTATTTGATTGTATCCTGAAAAGCCATCCATGAGTGAAAGCATGGCATGTCCTGCTGTCAAATCTACTATGATGTCAATATTTGGTAGAGGGAAGTCATCCTTAGGACATGCTTTATTTAGATCTCTGAAGTCTGTACAAATGCGGATGCCCCCTTTTGGTTTGCCAACTGGCACAATATTGGAGATCCATTCTGCATAATCAATTGGTCTAATGAAACCAACATCCAGGAGTTTCTTGAGTTCTATTTTGACTAGCACGGCAATCTGAGGATGCATCTTACGAAGCTTCTGCTTGACAGGTTTGGCTCCTTTTGCTACTGTGAGATGATGCATGACTAAATCAGGATCAAGCCCAGGCATGTCTGCATATGACCATGCAAAGTTGATCTGACGCTGTTGGAAGAACTCTATAAATTGAGGCTGTTCCTCTGGAGTGAGAAGAGATGCCAGATGTATGATATGAGGGTTTTCAGGAGTCCCCACATTGTATTCTTTAGTCTCCTCAATGAGAATCGTCGATTGTTCCTGTTGTGTACTAGCAGGGAGAATGTCAAAGCCTTCATCCTCAGGCGCCTCAGAGAGGTTTTCACCATTGGATACGCTCTTTCTTTTTACTTTTGTCGGATCAAACAGTGCCACAGTGTGGTTTTCACTGGAAGATCCATGTTTTATTGTTATATTTTTGCAGCTGAAGGGTTTGGCATCCGCCCCGAAGTATGCTGCGCTATTAAGTTCAATGGTGAATCCAGCTTTGTGATCCCCGCTTGGTAGATTATCCCTTAATTCCAAAAAGTCAATGATAGCCTCATCGTTTTGGAAGAGGTCAAGACATGGGGGATTTGGTTGATTCCATTCGATGAGTTCAGGGTGGATAATGGGCATTACCTCATCGATTAAGTTAAGTGCAGGAGATGTATCAGTGAGGGTTAAGACAGTGTGGTGAAGGTCGTTAATGGTACTCTCCTTGTCAGAATCAGGCGTAGGATGAGACATAGGGTCTATGGAAGATGTTTCCAGCTCAGGTACCCAAGTGGTCTTTATCTGTGCTTCTCCGTAAACAGGGATGTCTTTGTGTGGCGGAGGTGGTGATGTGTCTTCCTCATCTGAAGTGTTAAGTTGTACAGAATCAAATTCCCACTCATGTGAGTCGGTCTCTGAATCATTCTCCAGCATCCGATTGCTATACCATACTGGGATGTCTTTGGAGTTAAACACGACAGGTGTGAGTGGTTTATGTATCTTTGTAGTAATCGGTGCTGCAGGAACGGTGATGGGGATTAAAGGATTTGTCACTGGAAGTATCGGCAATGGTGACTCAGTGGTTTCTGCAGGAACTGCTGGTACCATAGATGTTGATGTAGGTTTCCATACAGTTGTTGCTACAAATGGTGTTGTTGATGGGATTACTGGTTCGTTTGGTGGGATGAATGATATTGATGACGGTTGCGGTGGGGTTGTGAGCCTCGATGGGGCAGTGGGGATAATGTTTGATGGTGCTTTGATTATGAAAGGTGTCCTCTTTACAGTAGGTGGGCAAAATGGTTTGCTAGGTTTTCCTTTAAATCTGAGTTTAGGAAGGATCTCTTTTTCAAAGCCTAGGCCTGTATTACCTTTGGGCTTGAATTCTGGTAGTAGAGGTTCGTGTCGTCCTTGTTGGCAGGATCCCAAAGCACTCTGACCATCATACCCCATTCTCTGCATAATGAGGAGGCCTTTGCCATATTGTTCCGTAGGAAGTGTAACTCGCGGTATGTCAGTGGTGATGGGATCCTTATAGATCCAGTCCGCTAGGTCCTCATCTTGTGTTTCTTCCTCTTGACTCTTTCCAAGGATGAAAGGCGTTAAGGCACATGCTGGCGTGATTAGTGGTTGCTGGAGCAACTGCTGTGGTTTACCATGTGTTCTAGGAGAAGTGGGCATTTGTCCCACACAAAAGAGCTGACTCAAGTTGTATTCTCCAGGACCTTCCTCTGCGACTTTCATCTTAAGCTTTTCTTGCTTGGGTATAGGGGTGTTCGAACTGGCAAGAGAGGCGGGATTTATATATGATGTGGAGGAAATGGCTTCTCTATTATTAGGAACAGTAATTTCTGGTTGATGGCTGATATTATGGCAAAATGCAAAGGGATTTGCATCACCCAGGATTGTGATCTCTGCACCATTATGTGGGAACTTGATACATTGATGGTAGGTAGATGGAACGGCTTGCATGGCATGTATCCAAGGTCTTCCTAATAATAGATTATATGGCAGAGGAAGGTCCAGAACCTGACAAATGATATGCTTTACCACAGGGCCCACTCGGATTGGTAGTACCACAGCTCCTTTGGATGAACGCTCTGCATCATCATAGGCTTTGATGGTGATCTTCTTACGAGGATCCACTGATTCTATTGCATATCCCAATGCTGTGACCAACTGTAGTGTACAAATGTTTAGGCCTGCTCCATTATCTATCAAGACTCGCTTGATCCTGTGTTGGTTGACAAAGCCTTCAATGTGGAGTGAGGCGTTATGAGGTTGCTGGAACGAAGAGTTGTCACTTTCGAAAAAAGTGAGACAAGGTGATGACTTTAGATTTCCAACCATGGCTTGAAATTGGTCTGTGTTCAGGTTTGCAGGGACTGACGCCTCTTGGAGTGCTTGATCCAAGATTGTTTTATGAGATGGCGATAGGCGTAATAGTTCTAAAATGGATATGAGCGCAGGCGTTTTGTCTAATTGTTCCACAAGATTGTACTGCTTTGGATTGGAGGTGGTGCCTTGTGGAGCTGCCTTGATGGTGACCTTGCCACGACGTGTAACAACATTGCAATTTGAGGTGGGATTTTTGAAGGTTATGGTTGCAATTTGTTCACTGGCATCATACAGGTGATTTACAGTGTAGTTATACGCAGCCTGCGTATAATCAGTGGTATCAGTGCCTCGCCGGGAAGTGGAAGGACCCCTTTGATCTTGTGATGGAAGTGGATTCTTGAACATCTGATGATCATTATTTGTCATTTTTGGATCATGTCCTTCAATCTCAATTTCTCGTTGCCTTGACCGTGATCGGGTTTGAGCCATTTTGTTTACAAGTTTTTGTTGAAGTTGATTGAAGATGATGATGAGTTGTTTGATGAAATGAAAGATTGATGGTTGATGATTTGTGTTGCACGTAGATCTCTAGCACTTTTAAGGTAGATGTAACCGAAATTCCTTTCTTTGAATTGCTTGTTTGTTTGATGATAAGTTTTGATGTGATAAGGTGTAGAGAAATCTGAGATGTGTTACAGATTTAACTACCTAGTAATGAGAGGATTCACTCATGAACTAGTTTTAACCTGCGTAGATGTGTCTCTTAGGATGAGCTTATCCTAGATGTAGAAACAATCTAAAAAGTGATGTGATGCGTTTGATTCAAGCAATATCTAAAAAGGGATCTTGGGACAAGAACCTCTGAATGTTTTGAGAGTTGGGATGGATTGATGATGAAGTGATGATGTATGAGTGAGATGATGGATGTTTTTGTTTTCAACTTCAATAAAAGCTCTGTGTCACAGATGGGACAAACTCTACCTCTTCCCTTTCAGGCGTTGGTGGCACTTCTCGAGCTGTGTTGTAGGTGATACAGATGTTTGGGAAGAAATTGGGATTAATCTTTCCTCCTTGATTTTTGTGATAACTCAGAGCTCTATATTGCATAAAAGCTCTGCGGTTCAATGATTCGGAATCAAACTCGTTTGTTTTACCTTGAAGATAGAGACGCATGCGATGTAGAAAGACTCTATGTGAGACAAAGATTTGTCTATTGAGATAGAAGAATTTCCTCCTTTTGATCAAAGCCTTTGAGCTTAATGGTCTTCTTTTCAAGGTAATATTCTGATGACACTTCTTCTTTCGCAAGATGTGAAGAATGGTCATAAATTTTTGACTCTTTGTTTGTTTGCACTTTGTTTTTGGTATTTTTGGTTGTGTTGACAGATGTTGGATGAATACTTTGTTTTTGGGATTGATTTTCTGATTTTTTTTTTTGACAAGAAAACAAAGCAAGCACACAAACACAAGATTGTAGCCTCAAAGGCACAAATGAGTATGGGTCTAGATCAACCCAATTCTTGGACTTGTTTTTGACCCTTCCTTTAGATGTATTTTAAGGTGTATTTCCAAAGCCTGAAGTCGGCTCAATTTGCTCTAGGTCTGTAAAACGAACACACTTCAAACACTCTTTATCCCTATGGTCAAATGGCCAGTTGTGATAAATTTAGCCCACATCTTGATATTTCTTCGACTTTGGTACTACATACCTTATGAATCCCGCCGTGGCAGGTAAGGATGTGATATACTAAGTCTTGCACGAGCATAACAAATAGATGATCCCTATGATGGGGGAGTCACCACTTTTATCAAGCCACAAGTGACTTTTCAAAAAGCTATGTTTCTACTCAAGGAAATATGTATGGTGAGTATCTTGGGAGCAAAACCATCTATGCTCTTGCACTAAATTATATCTCAAATATCCTCAATCAATAGAACAGGTGGGCTACTACTTAAAGGTGTTTAGTCATGTTCGATGTTTTTGGACATAAGTTCATTCTGCAGTGACTCACTTAAGAGCCTTGTAACTGGTGGTGGGGCCCATTTGTCCTTTCGGCCAGTTACACTGTAGGAACAGCTATACCCAAGGCTACAGCTTTCGCTCTCACCTGATTTCTATAGCGGCTCGAAGGATTTACCGCTCGAGGTCGTTCCCAAGAGTATCGATCCCTTGGCAGGCCTCTCTTAAAAAGATAAAATGTGAGTGTTACTAACACTTTTCTCTTGCACCTAGGACCACGAAAGCCAAGGGAGAGGATAGTGTGTGTTAGAAGTAGGACCACTCGACCAACTCTTTGCACAAGTGTGCCAAGCACGAAAAACACCTGTTCTTTTTAATCTATCATTGCAATATGATCTAACTATTTGGAGATGTTGCTCCAACAATCATGGTGTTCTTTTTAATTTTCAAAGGCAATTGTTTGAGTAAACTAGAATTTGAAAATCCTGGTCAACTTAATGAAAAACACGTTTGCATGAAGTAAAATTGCTTTGAAAATGAGACAAGTTGATTGTGAATTTTATTTGCACCAAAAATGGAAGTGTGGATTGTGAGTTTTATCTTGATGCAAGAAATAAAATTTGCCTTGTTGATTTTAAGCACCAAAACGAAGTTTGTTTCCTAACTTGCAAAAAAAAAATAAAGTTGTTTTTGTATAAGTTTGTGGTTCTTTTTACCTTTGAACAATGAAATTCTTTTTAAGAGCCCCAAACAAATGTGTGATTCTTTTTCAAAAGCCCAAATTTGAAATGTGAAGTTAATTTTAAACCAAAATAAAAAGTGAATTCATTTTTAAAACCAACTTCAAAAACAAGTTAGTAAAAAATATAAATCTACTCTTTAATCTAATTTAAATCTGCACAAAAGAGAAAAATAGTTAGTAAAATCTGCCTATTTGGTGGGCTTCTACAAGCCTAAATTTTATTTTATTTTTTTTTTTGGTTTTTTATTTTTTTTTGGTTACAAAGTGATTTGTACAACGTTTTGTTACAATAGCGCTAGTCTGCGTTTGAACAGAGGCACTATTTAACACAAACGTATTAAAAGAAAGGGAAAGACAGAGAAGGGAAAAGCACTGAAACAGGGGGAATAGCGCCAAAATAATGCCAAACGCACCAAAACAGTGTCAAAATCGCAACCTGTGTGACATTTTCAACATTCAAACATGTTATTGGTTAAAAAAAAAAAAATTGATTCACGTCGGGTTCACCAAATGATGCTCTGCAAAAAGGATTAGAAAATCTGTTTGATGGCAACACACACAAGAGCACAAGAAACAAACGTTAGTGTTAGAAACAAAAGATTATCCTAAACAGGCATATCAAGAGAGATATTAAGCATGAAATAGAAAGCATATAAACATAGAATGAAATAGCTAATCAAGATGCTCATAGTTGCTCCTCCCTTGTTCCTCTCCTCTCCAAGTCCCAAATGAGTGTAGCTCTCAGCTTTTAGCACTAGCCATGGATGCCATATGGAGATTCAAGATGGTTGAATATGATAAGCAAATACTATGCAAGAGTAGATAGTGATGCTATGAAAAAGCTCTATGCTAATGCCAGTATAACAACAATACTCTAAATGCTTCTCCTTTTGCTTGAGGAGAAGGGTTCTATTTATAGAAGAAATAGGGAAATGAAGGGTTAAGATTGAGCAATCTTAACAAGGGTTAGGATTGAAAGTTGGGGATCCATGTGCACAATTGGCACCAATAAAATGGTGACAAGTTTCAACATAGGATTGGGTTGAGAGAAGAGGTAGGAGGTATTAAAGGCCTGAGAAGACCTCATGGTTATCTAGAAGGTAAGGGTCAAGTCTAAATTAAGATTACCCACTGGATTAGGAGTTAATGCAAGGATAAACCTTTGTGCAAATGATTAAGAGATAATCATGGTCAAAGCATTAAAGGCTTGATGAGACCCTTGGGTTGGGTAGAGGTTGAGTCAAAACAAATGTTTTAACCATGTGGGAGGGTTTGAGGTAACCATTAATGGTTATTGGAGACTTTGGGGATTAAGTGGTTGAAGGTTGAAAGCCTTCAATGGTTATCAAAGACTTTGAGCCATTTAGTGGTTGAAGGTTGGAAGCTTTCAAAGGTTATCCAAGACTTTGAGGGTTAATTTGTTGAACACACAAAGCATTAATTGCTTTTCAAAGACTTTGGAGTCTTTGAGAAGTGACTCCAATTTGCTTAGGAATGTGACAATATTTAAGGGATGGATTTAGGCTAATTAGGAAGGGTTTAGAAGAATCTAGAAGGGGTTTCGGCATACAAGTGGATTTTGTAGGAAAATGCAAGTGGGAGAAATTTTGGTATTTTCAATTAAAATAAAATCATTTATTTCAATTAAATGGTGTAATTTGCATTTGGATAAATATTCAAATAAATATTAATTTATTTAAATGAGAAAAATGAAGATAAAGCATTTAAAATGCTTGAAGACTTTGAGGGAAACCATTAAAGGCTTGAAGACTTTAAGGAAAACCATTAAAGTCTTAAGAAGACTATAGAAGGAAGCCATCAAGTTTGAAGACTTTAAAGCCATCAAGTTTGACTACTTTAAGGGAAACCATTAAAGGTTTCAAGTGGGTGAGGATAAATAGGATTTTAAATAAATAATTTATTTAAAATAGTTGTGCAACTTGCTTTTGTAGGAAAATACAAGTGGGTGGAGGATAAAGGTGATTTAAATAAACGATTTATTTAAAATAATTGTGCAACTTGCTTTTGTAGGAAAATACAAGTGGGTGGAGGATAAAGGTGATTTAAATAAATGATTTATTTATTTAAATGTGAGAGGTGGGATTTTGGGGGTTTTAAATAAATATTAATTTATTTAAATGTGAGAGAAGATTTAATTAAATAAATATGATTTATTTATTTAATTAATGGTCTGAATTTGGTTAAGTGAATTAAATCAAATAAATTGAATAATTTATTTAATTAATAGGAGAATAGGGTTAAGATGAATTAATTAAATATTAATTTAATTAATTATTAATTGATGGTTAAATAATCAAATAAATACTAAGTATTCATTTAATTAAGTGGACAGATTTATGTGACTACAAATATGATAATAAGTTTAATTGAAGAGGAAAGTGGTCTGATCCTGATAAAGGAAGAGGCTCTGCCTTCAAGGAGTAATCCAGTCCTGAGAGCCCACCATGGATAAAAAACCTATCAATCTTTTCTGCTATGTTACAAAATCCAAATCTTCTATTGTTCCAGGTGAAGGCATTATCTGATGTCTTAATTTCCAGCAGGGAATTCCTATTGATCTAGAGATTGAAATCTATAGCTAAAGGGGGGAGCCTGCTGCTTCCCCCTCTTTTATCTGAGGTTTTAGTGATGGCATTAAAATCTCCTCCAATGATGTTGAGGTCATTTGAGAAGCTTTTAAGAAAGATCTCAATATCCTTCCATACTTTCACCTTATCATTGTTCTGGATGGGGCCATAGACATTAAACAGTTTAAATCTGAGGTTATTTTTGTGGTTTACAACTTCTCCTCCTATCCAGATCTACTAGATCTCTAGTGGTGTGAACGAAAGGGATCTAGGATCCCAAATGATAGCTAGGCCCCCTGAAGCACCAAAGGCTGGGGAATGATTAAGTTGTCTAACCCCCAGTGTTTGCCCAAAGATAGAAATCTCGGATGCATTCATTTTTGTTTCTTGAATTAATATTAAGTCAGGTTTAGAGACAGAGATACAACGC
The DNA here is from genome assembly GCF_030272615.1 of Cryptomeria japonica. Classification (NCBI taxonomy): domain Eukaryota; kingdom Viridiplantae; phylum Streptophyta; class Pinopsida; order Cupressales; family Cupressaceae; genus Cryptomeria; species Cryptomeria japonica. The sequence continues at coordinate 528,096,396 of NC_081410.1, forward strand.
TTTAAGATGCGTTGTTTGTTAGGGGCATTCAATCCCCTAACATTCCAAGTTATGATTTTCATGGCTTAGTGGGGAGGTACTTCCCCTCCCCTACATTAAAAAGAGTTGATATTTTGGATTGACCCTTAGCTTCTCCATCCTTCAGTCTTAATTCAGCTAAGGATCTCCTACCCCTTCTTTTACTGAATTTAGCACAATCTGGGGAGTCTTTGCTTTTGCCCGAGCAGAGAATGCCTAAGGTGTTAGGATGCTGATTTTCCTCATTCTCTGATGCTATGAAGAGTTCCTCTGTATCTAAGTTAACTCTAGTAATATTAACTAGGTTGTTAACGAGGAGATCTCTATGTCTTTCCAGTTCTTTGTTATCACAGATTTCTTCAATCAATTGGTCCATGAGGTCGTTTAGTACTTCTTCCCCTATAAAGTTGGCAATGATATCAACTTCCTTAGCTACTTGGTCAGCCTTAGAAGCTTTAGTTGTGACAAGGTCAGCCTTCGGGGAAGAGGGACTAGCCTTTTCCCCAAGAGGGGTTATCATATTTGAAACTAGGTAGATTTGATGGGATTGTTGTGAAATCCTTTCTAGATCTTGGGTAGAGATGCCCTCATCTTTTGAAAGTGATAGGGTAGTAAGATCCCGCGGAGGGGAAGTTTTTGAGGAGTACTCTCTGTCTTGTAAGATAAGAGAACCTAATGGTGACATAACCATGCTGGATTGTTCATTCTAAGGAAGCTCTTCACAAATTTCCCCTTCTTCTAAATTACCAGTCCCTCTATAGGGTCCCCCATGGGAGGGACAGGCGGTAGAGGAGGTTGAGGCTGAGAACATGGGAACTTAATTAGGGCTTTCTGACAACAAAGAGCCGGAGAGGGGGGATTAGTGATGAGTTTATTAAAACTTGTGATGGTGAATCCCCCTCCGTCCACAAATTTAATTGGAACTACTCTCGGTTCAGTGATTAATTTACGGGAAGCATTTTTTGAGGGAGACTTTCTTGGTCTATCCATTTCAAAAGGACCGTTGTAGAAGGGTAATTCAAGAGGTAAACTCCGATTTTCATACCTTAGTGTTACTAAATCGATGTTTTTAATGTTTACATTCATGTTGACAATCATAAGATTGTTAAAGAAGCTTAAAGCAGATTTTTTAACTTCTACAAATCTGCCTATTTTATTCCCTAAAATTCTTAAGAAGTCATTATTTCTTAATTCGATTGGAATTCTTTCAAGAGATATAGCTCTATTAACCATACACGAATTTAACTATGAAGGATGAAAGAGGGTTTGCCACTCCCAACAATCAAACCCTAAGCCCTTAAACTTGGACAAACCCTTATTTAATACTGAGTTTTTAAAATTTTGATTACCACATTCAATAGCTAAGAATTGATTAGGGAGGATGTCAAATTTTACCTGGTTATTGAGGGAAGATGCTACCTAGTTGGCAATTTGTTCAGATGGGATCCCCCAACCTTTCCATCGTGCGAAAAGCATTCTTTTGTTGCAATGCATTCGATACCTATCCAATGTATGGGAATCAATGTCAATGGTTATCCCATTGGGGCTATCTTTGGAGGATTTGCCAATAGACATTTTGGTAGTTGAAGCCGTGGGACTGTTTGTTCGATTAGGTTTTACAGAACCTTCCTTCCACCCTGGGTTGGGATGTCGCTTTAAGCAATTCGCTTGCTTTTCTGCCTTCTTATTTCGGTGCCTTACCGGCTGCCATTTTTGATCCCTATCTTGGAGCGAAGGAAGGGAAGCCCTAGCTGATACAACCAGTGGATATTTTGTTTTAGCAAAGAAGGCTTCTTGCTTGTTGATCCGAGATTTAGCTCGACTTAATTCATTTTCCCTAATATCATTTGCCAGAACCGCAAAATGGTTTCCATAGCCGTGATAAACATTTCGCAGAGGAAAGGGCTGGTCGAAGAGAGAGAAGCTAATTTCGTCTTTCGCATGCGACGACATTTCGCAGTTCAGTAATTATTAGTAAGTAAATTCACTAACTAAAACAGACCTATCGATGAACGGAAATGATAGAGGCAGAGAGGTGCCAAGCCCCGTGCATTGAACACACGACCTCGAGTGAGGAAGGCTCGCATCACTACCAGTGTGCTATGGGGTGAACCCCAAAACAAAAGTATGTTTATTCATGTAGATTTAGTAGAATTAACATATTAAAAAACAAAGTATTATTTATAAAACTTTAAATTCAAAACATATCATCAAGATTAAAAACGTCATAGTAACTCTTAATTATGGTTAGTGCACAACATAAGTAGTTAAATCTTTATTAAAAATGAGGCTTTATATTTGTAGTGTTTCAAGTCAATATAACAAGTTAATATATTGATATAATTCATAATGCAATGTTAAAATTCATTTAAATCTTCCCTTTATTTATCTATTGACTTATCAAAATATATTCAATTTTTTTTTCTTTTTTCATATTTTTAATATTTTATAAGGAGATTCAAAAAGTATATTATTTGAATTGAGTAAGATAAAAAGGCACTGAATAAAATAAAAAGCATAAAAAATATACATTCCCCCACGGGTTTGTATTGAAGCCAACATTTGAATGGTGCTCACTGAAAACAAAGGATAAATACCATTATATTTGTAAGCTCAAATTGATAAATATTTTACTGCATTAGCTTTTCTTTATATATTCCCTAAAAATGGATGATATACATTCTAACAGCTTATTGTTTCTTTTGTTTCAATGGAGTCATACATAAGATTTAATTACTTGTATGCAATTTCACACTTGGTGTGTCTACACCAAAACCATAATAGACATAGACAATTAATTTTAAAAAGATAAAATATATTTAGAAATAGACCTAAATTGTTTTAATTTTATATATATTATATATTTTACAAATTCAAGAATCAAGTTAATGCTTCATTCAATTTTCTATTTTCTTATTTTTAGCATGCACCAAGGACATTCATTCTCAATCAAATAAACTATTTAAAATTTGTCAAAATCTTTTGAATGGCATAACCTTTCAATTGTAATTTATAGCACTATAATTAACACTCTTATGCATGAGAGATAAAATATAGAGGAGAAAAAATACATTGAAAACCTATGAGATCATGCATGGACATGATGTCATTTTCTTTCTACCAAATTAATCTTGTCTCTTTTGTTAGAAACTAATTAAATTTTCATTGCTCCTCAAATCTCTTTAATGGCTTTGGCGTGCCCTAATTCATTTCTTGTGCACCAAAAGAGGTCAAAACATAGAAATAGTGATTTTTTATTTAATTGTGGGCCAAAAAAAGTCATTCTAGTGATTTCAACAAGGTTTAAATTAAAAAATCATGATTTTTCAAGTCGCAAATCGGTTTTTATGGTAAAATTGTTGCGATGTTGGTTCACAAGTACATTTTGTGAATATATGGCATGTTCTACAACTATGTGTGAACAAAGCATATTACCTAAATGGTTCCCCATATAGGTCCCATTTGTATATGTTCACATGTTAAGTTTACTTAGGGCCTTAGGAGTCTTTCTAGAAATCTCTAGTACACATGTGATCCATCCTTTAGTTGTCTCGTGACATAGGATTAAGACAATTGCCCCCATCTTGTTTTATACTATTTCTCAACCTTGCATTTATAGAAAGATTTTCATTACACATTTTCATGTAGAACTATAATATATTATAATTCATTTTTGCACCATAATCAAGCAATTCTTTCTTTTGGTACTCTCTTGTGGGAGGTAGTTGTTAGTTTTGTAGCTAATTCTAAGAACTTGAGTCCTCTTTTACAAGTTGCTTCCAATTGTTGAAGAAAATGCTTCAGACAAACCCACATGAGAGATTAGATACATTGCATCCATGGGCTCTATGAATAATTGTTGAAGGATGATTTAGATAAGCCCACAAATTTTATATTTCCTTCTTCTACAAACTTCTTGAAACTACACATCTATATAAATGATAAAGTCAATCTCTTAGCATTCTTTTTTGGATGCTAATCTAGTCTTATCGCTAGGTTTTAGTCCTCCAGAGCCATACAGGCTTATGATTCAGACACTACATTAGCTTGATAAAAGAACATTTTTTTTATCCAGATTACAAGTTTCAAATCTTAAGAATTATCGTAGCTCAATGAAGAATATCTTGCCAAAATATTAGAGGTTTCAAAACGTAAGACTTACAATAGTTGATAAAATATATTTTGATGCAAGATTATAGGTTTTAAATCTCTATCCACAACATAGTGAATGAGTTCTATCATCTATTGCTCAGGTTTGGGAGGGCCATACGAAAAGGACATACCCATACATTCCAAACCCTGTTCAGACACACGAACTCCTTGCTACTCCAAATTTTTCCTACCCACATTTTACATGACACTATTTTCTTCTCTATAGATATGAATAAAGTTGAAATGTTATGTTACAAATGTTATATATGGTCATTGAAATGTTATGCTATGAATGTTATATGGTTGTTGAAATGTTATATGAACTACTAATGTTATATTGTAGCATGATTTTGTTTCAACCTATCGAAACTGACTTGGTCTCACATGATTAGACATAATAGATCCATTGGAATTTTATCATTACTTGGCTTATCTTTATTATTTGGAAGTAAAAAATATTAAAATATAATCTTAGGAATATTGTGTGCACCATATTTTATTTATACTACAATAACAAGAAACCACTTTTCATGTAATTTTAAAATTTAGTTTTGTGTTTTATTTTTTAATGAATAATATCATAATAATTTTTGTATATTAAAAAATTTAATATTATATTTTTGAAAAAAAAAAGGTGGACTGTAGAAGTCACATCTTGAAAGTCTTTGTAGGGTCAAGTCCAAAAAATAGACAAAATCAAAACAAAATTTAGGGGGACAAGCCCAAACAACAAGAACCAAAAATGTTGCTTTCAACAAGAGCTACACCATATCTCGTGACCAAACAAATATATTCATAACTTTTCTGAAAATATCTAGTAGTGCTTTGATTCCTCTATTAAAAAAATTAAAGACTCAAACCCCAGGGGATTTAGCCAATTGTCGATCATGATAAGAAATAACAAGTGGCAACTAAATAATTGTTGATTAAAACTCATTGTTGACCCACAAAATCCAAGTCATGATAGATTCCAAAACCTTCCACATGCTTTTGACAACAAATGTGCCTTGTATTTGATTGAGTTCCTTCATAATGGGAAGAGCATGGAGATTGAGGCTTATCCAATTTGTTTAGTCAAAGGGAATAGTAGAGGAAATACAATACCAATGAGGACTTTATTAGCATACTCATCTTCTAAGTTCCTAATAATCCACTTAGAACAAATTTTTAAGCATCAACAATAGATTGAGAGTAAGCCAAGGGATCGAAATTAAAGGGGGAGATGGAAATAATCCCAAAATTGTGATTTTCAAAATAGGCCCAAAATAATCTCTAAGAAGGTTTCAATTTTTAAATACGAAGCCCTAGAAAAATTCCAACACGAAGAGCAGTAAACATGACTAGCAGCCAAAATTTAAATTGAATAGCCATAGAAAGAGCCTTAGTAATATAATATGACATTTTTTCTTTAAATTATGGATATAAAAAATTGTGATATTGTAGAAGGGGGTACCTAGAAAGACAAATGGAGTGTTAATAAATTTAAAGACTTCCTCATAGGCAATCCACTTCCAGCCAAAAGAATCCAACTAGCCAAGCTTAGGAAGAAACTATTACATGTAGCACTAAGTCTTTTGCAATTGGATACTTGAACCTAAAGCCTTGCAACACTAATTATTCTCATTTTTAATTACATATGGTGACAAGGGATTCATCTACAAAATAGAGATTAATTAACTGAGTAGATGAATCAAACAAGCTAATTCCTTGACTAAAGGGTAAACTTGGTGAATAGACCTAAATAGACCAAAAGGATTGGACTATTGGTTATTAACGATGATACACGAAAAGAAAATATACAAAAGGCATCTAACTTGAATGCACAAAATATGACCAAAATCCAAATGCATAAAGCATGTCGAGAATGAAGGGCCACTCAATATAGTCATAGGCCTTAGCAAATTTAAATTTTGAAAGATGCTAGAAGTTTATTGGAGTGAGTTTGATATGATCTCCACCAAAAAAAATAATATTTTTGAGGATTAACTATGAGTTAATGAAACCAAAATGCTCTAGGCAAACTAGTTTAGGAAGAAGATGTTGCAGCTTAAGAGCATAAACTAAATACTAATAATTTTATAGCACATATTCAACAAGGTGATGGGACATCAAATGTAAATGTCCTCTATGTCACCAATTTTAAGTATGAATTTAATATATTTTCCTTATTGATTGATCTCCCTAAATAATTGGAATGAAAAGCTTCCAAATGAACTCTGAAATTTTTTCCCACGGTATCCTAAAGAGCTTTAGAAAACTCAATATCCAATATATCCATGTTCAGAGCTTTGTTAGTGAACAGAGTAACACATAAATCCTCTCTTCTGAGGAATTATGAGAGAATGAAAGTTTCCCTATATAAAATCCATTTTTTTACAACGATAAGGATAAGCATGAATATAAATAAAAATATAATGATATTATAATATAATAATAAGAATCTATTCTTAATAATTTTTTTTTGTTTTGGTCAATAGTTTAACATAAACATAATAATATAATAAATTTTTAAGCCGAATAATGAACAAATATGATATCTTTGACGTACTTTACATATATTCCTCTAAAGATAAGTATACTAGTTTAATGTTAATTACAACATAATAATGTAATAATAATTTAATATTAAATATAATATAATAAATTATTAAATGCTGAACAAATATAATATGTTTCAGCATTATTTACCTATATAAAATTTATTTGATTTAATTTAATCTTTTAAAAAATTACAAATAAAATTAAAATTGGTTTATTTTTTAAATATAGATTTTTGGTTAATAATAAAATATTTGTCTTTAAATGTTTTTTTTTTTTGGTTATTTCTTATCTATTATATATAATTGTTTGTAATAAAAAAAATATAAAGATAATTTTTTTTTAATAGATTAATAATTGTAGAGGGGCAACACCCTTGTATTAATCAGAACTTGAAAAATACATAATTGGTTCAGAAAGAGCCGTAGGGGGAAAGAACAAGTAAGAAAACCCCCCACCATTACTCCAACATTAAATACAAAAAAGCTAGCCATGCTGGTCGAGATGCTAAAAAGCTAGGAGAAAACAACCAAAGGAGAAAAATGTCAGTTGAACCAAAGGCCTAAACAGTGTATGAAATTGAACAAGAAAATCAGGATTCTTTTGTATTTGAGTCTAGGTCCTCGGTACCGGGAGCAGGAGTAGCAAGTGCATCCAAAATTACTGGGTAGTCATTCCCACAAGCTACATGGGCCAATGATTCCGCTTTCTCCCAGGGGTGATGGTCATCATCTGGAATCCACTCTTCTCCACTGCCAAGCCCCCAAGAGTTGCCTTCAACTATGACACCGTTGGTTGTAATACCAAGGTCTTCTTGACCTGAAAGCCCTTCCTCTTGGATATAGGTGCTTCTCTAGGCAGCCGTGAAGTCGGGCAATATATCAGCAATCTTGCAAAGGAACTCAATATTTGTGGTAATAATAGGCCAGGAGGCTTCCAAGGCATTGAAGTCAAGAGAGCTTACAATCACCATTTTCCGCACCTCCACACCATTTCCCAAACTCATATAATAATTTTGGGGAAAGAGAAATCTAAGATTGCCATCAACATTATCCAATACTGCATCGATTTCCCTAAGAAAGAGATGCTCAAACACCATTTGGGTGAGAAGCTTCGCCCTTTGCTTGCTAGTCCCCATATAGAGCAGCATGGCTAGGAAGGAAGTCGGGATGTCTGCATTAGCTCTGTATCTATGGTATGCATTAAGGAATTCCTCCCCCAAAATTCTTTTAACATAGTGCAAAATGAAAGGGTGACTCGAGGAGAGAACCGATTGCAGGCGCTTATTAGATATTTTGCCTAGGAATGCCATCTGCTGGCAAGTTGCCTCCAACAAAATTAGTGTTTCCATTGTAAGCAGTAGAGAAAGAAATGGGAAGAGTTTGATATTTTAAAAATAAGCAAGTCATCCTTTATTTATCTCACCAGCTCATAAAGGTTGAGGAGCTCGAGGGCTTATCTAAGCGAGCCAAATTACTTCGCACAAACAAAGTACATCTTAAGCATGCCACCTTAATCACAATTGATTGCCTCTTTGATGTCAGCTGTCATCCAGCTTTACCATATCTAAAAGTAATGATGCAAATTAGATATCTTCTAACAGCATCTAAACCGAAGCTTGAGTTAATGACCCTGATGGGATCATATTACCGAAACCATAAAGAATACTGGTTGGGGATAGTCAAGGGGCCAGTAAGAATACATCTATCGGTAAGAACTACCAACCAGTAGGGGCCAATGCCATCAGGGGCACATACATCCCTTCTTAGAACAAGATCGGATGTAACATGATAATCATCATAATCAAAATATAGATGTGACTCCATCCGAACTGGGGGTTTGGAGTGAGAACTGAATGTAGTTGCTTATCAAAAATTTGCTAGACAATCATTTTGGCAGCATCAACAAAGGCATTGGAGTAGCTCCGAAGAGATCCTAAACTGGAGCATACAAATTACTGATTTGGGGGAAAGGTGCAAGAGGCCTATGTAAACAACAACAATACCAACCGATAAAGATTGGGTAGCCGGGACTGATACCCCTACCAGTAGGAGCCAGAAAAACCACCATCAAAGGGAGACCCGTACCTAGTAAGGGTACATCCCTCGGTTTGAACTCCAGACCGGTAGAGACCAAACTTCAGGAACCAAAGCATTTCATACCTCTACCAAAATAAATGCACCATTAAACCATAATAATTTCTATTATCAATATTTACCTATGCCTGAGCCGTATGCCTAGATCAAGACCACTGTCTACAATTGCCATCTTAGATAGTCTGTCTGCATCCAAATTTCCTTCTCTATAGATATGGCTGATCTGAAAATCTTCAAAGGTCTCAAGCAAACCCACCATAGGTTGAGACTCCAACTCAGGGTATGGTAATTACGAACAACATTGATAACATTTAATTAATCACCCTCCAAATGGATTTTTTTATCCCCGACTCATCCCCCCATTGCAGACCTCTTAATGTCGCTCGGAATTCAGCCTCATTGTTAGTGGCCAGACCAATGTCTTCATAAATTTCCTTAATGCAGATGTCTTCAGAATCTCTAATACAACATCCCATACCACTACGCCTCGGATTCCCTGCAGGTGCACCATCGAAGTTAATCTTATGACACTCTGGTTTTGGGGCTTCCCACTTAATATTCAATCTTAGATTAACCGGTATCTTAGGAATTCCATTATCAAAAAGTGAGCAAATGGTCAAATTTGGGAACACAATCTTTAACTTTCAATCCCAGTCAGTGTATAGATTCTTTTTCAGCAATTTGGACTTGGCCGCTTCGTTCAGGAGCTCAACCAGGTGGTTCTCAATTTTCCCACAGAGGGCTAACTAGCCTATCTCTTTATCTTGGAAAATTCTTTGATTCCTTTCTTTCCAAATTTCCCAAATCATCAGTGAGGGAAGGATAACAAATAAGTCCTCAAATAACACCTTGCATTTTGATTTAGGCCATAGTAGAAACCAATCATCCAAACCTTTCGCAAAAGGGCATACCAGATTTAACTTACCCATAAAATGCCACCAACAATTGCTGGAGAAATTGCAGTGTAGCAAAAGGTGATCAATTATTTCCTCTTGATTCTTATATAATACACATCTACTAGGCCCATTAATACCCAATTTAAGGAGTCTTTCATTGGTTAATATTTTCCCCTGAATAGCCATCCAAGCAAATGAACCTACTTTAGGAAGGACATGTTTGTGCCAGAACAGCCTAACCGGCCAATCCTTCTTATCTACTGCATCTTCTTTCAATTTATAGCCAAAACATACCTTCTACTTACCATCAGAAGATCCACACCATCTAATGATGTCCTCATCCAGGGATGGATGAATAATTCAATTCTTTAGAATATCAGTAAGAAGGTATTTCTGATTTTGGGCTGAAACCAATGGGTCCAGAGAGTTCCACACCCATTTGTCCATGCCATTCTCCTTAATTGAATGACCATAATCACAGACCTTGTGACCCCAAAGCCGACAAGTTTCTCTTATTATAGGTTGAAGAATGAGGTTATGACACAAGGCTTCATTGCCACTCCAAGAATCTAGCCATAAGGATGCATTCCTCCCATTTCTTACATCCCAAGTGACCTGATCGCTAATGATTTCTCTGCATTCCAAAATAAAATTCCAAATGGTCGAGCCCATAGGAGGGTTGGTAACTATGAGAATCCTTTTAGGCTCAAGTGAGTCCAAATATTTGTGTTTAAGGATTCTTGTCCATCTCTGATTACCGCCTCTACAAATTTCCCACACCAATTTTGCACCCATAGCCAAATTCATAATAGAAATCTGTCGAATGCCAGCACCTCTAGCATTTTTTGGTTGGCTTATTTTTCCCTAGGCAATAAGTGGAAACTTCTCTTTAACATTCGATCCATTCCAAAGGAAATTTCTCATTATGGTGATTAACTCATCTTCTATGGAAACTGGTAGCTTCATGCAAGCCATGGAGAAAACTGGTAAGGCAGAGAGGACTGATTTTATCATAGTAAGCTTGTTGGTAATGATAACCACTTCCCTTTCCAATTTTCAAGCCTAGCTTTACATTTATCAATAAGATGTGTCCAATAGAAATTCTTATTGTTGCCACTAAAAAGAGGAGTTCCAAGGAATTTACCTAGAAATTTTGCCACTCTTAAATTAAGGATTCTTGATAAGACAACTTGCATGCTTGCATATTCGGCATCGTGTTGATAAAGAAGACTTCTGACTTGTTCCAATTGATTTTTTGCCATGAAGCCTTGCAGTAGTCATTCCGATATGTATTTATTATCCTTGCCTCTATTCTGCAAGAGGCTCCAAAGAGAATAGTATCATCAGCAAATTGCAAGTGGGTTGAATTTTCAACTCTTGTAGCCACATTGACACCCAACTAGTGACCATCATGGTGAAGACATTTAATCATTCGACCTAAAGCTTTAGCCATAATTATAAATAGAAATGGTGACATAGGATCCCCTTTGCGAATGCCTTTTGATGAAGGTAAGAAACCATGAGATGAACCATTAACCAAAACTAAGAATTTGGGGGTTGATAGACAATTCTTGACCCAAGTGATCCATTCATTATAGAAGCCAAATTTCTGCAATACATCTACAAGAACATCCCTGTCCACCATATCATAGGCTTTCATGATATCCAGCTTTAATATCATACAAGAATCTTTAGTCTTCCCAGCAGTGTGGAGGGTTTCATGAGTAGAGATGATGCCTTCAACAATAGAGCGACCAAGGGCAAATCCACTCTGTTTATCTGAAATAATATTTTTTAGAAGAGGTTTCAGCCTGTTAGCAATGATCTTTGTTACTATTTTGTAAACTGAGTTGCATAAAGAAATTGGTCTAAAATCACCCATTTGCTGAGGGTTCCTCTTTTTCGATACTAAGGCTAGAAAGGTATGATTGATGGCTCCCAGCATAGTCATTTTTTTCCCGGATTCTTCTACCACTAGGTGCAAATCCTGGGCAATAATGTCCCATAAATGCTGAAAGAAGGCCACAGGAAAATCATTAGGGCCTGGAGTCTTGTCAGGATTCAACTGGAAGGTAACTTTCCTAACTTCTTCTAAGTCAATAGGTTTGAAGAGCTCTATATTGTGTTTTTTAGTAATTAAAGGAGGGATTGCATCTAGAATTCTGTTTCTTGCTTCCTGATCATTCTGACAATTGCCATTCATCAGAGATTCAAAATGGTTTACTACTTCCCGAGCAATATCCTCATAATCTCTGTCAATACTACCATCCGGTTTTACCACCTCCGATATTCTGGACCTGCTATGGTTGGCATTAGCTGATCTCTGGAAGAACTTGGTATTTTGTATCACCATCCTTGAGCCAAAGTTCTCTGGATTTCTGTCTCCAGTGAATTTCTTCATGTCGGAGAATTTCATTTAGCTCAGACTTGAGAGAGATTTTCCTTTGGAAGATTACTTCATTCATGCCCGACTTAATGACAAAATTGGATAGATCCTCCAGTTCTGTCGTAATCATGAGTTTCTCCATATGGATGTATTGGAACTGACTCAAATTCCACTCTTTGATTTTGATCTTAATATACTTGAGTTTCTTATTTAGCTTGAATGACCTCGAGTTGTTTCTGAGAACCGGTTCATTCCACCATGCTATTATCAGATCATGTAGGGGTGGCTGCAAGAAGTTGAGTCCCACTTTTGGGCAAAAAGTGGAAGTGTTTTCTCTGTTTTTCAAATTTTATGTCGATTGATGTCAAAATTTGATGCACTTAGAGATTGAATCTCAAAAAAATTCAGTAATAGAAAATGTAGTTCTCAGAGTCTACTTTTCAAATATGTAATTTATTTTAATACCCACATGGTAGAAATCCCTTTTTAGTAGGCATGTTTAAAAACCAGTTTTTCAAAATCCCTGTTTCAGGACCATACCACGCATGTGTACGACCACCCTTTTTTGATGCAAATAAATGAATTTTTGCAAATCCTTCTGGGAAATGATACCTAAGACACCAAATATTGATGAGAATATTTTTGCTTATTTTTTTATTGAATATATATTTTTTTATTAATTTTTAACTGACAATAAAGTATATTTTCAAAACATCGGGTGTACGACCACCATAATTTGATGAAAATTTCATATTTTTCAATTTTTTTTTTAATATTCAAAATAACTATATGTAGATTGATACCATATAATTTATTTTTCTAAAATCCTAAAAACCAAAAAGTTATTAAAGTTTTAGTGAACCTTGGTATTTTAGGTTTAGGTTCCACTTTTGATTAATAAATAATACAACAATAGTAAAAGTAATCTTATCACTATAAAATTTACATTTCTGAAATCAGGATGCTGAAAACTCTAATGGGTTTTCGTTTCGTCAAAAAATTCAATCAGAAAGGCCCTCAAAAAATTAGGCCAAGGTAGAAATCTGATGTCGTTTTACCTTAGTCATTTTTTTGGAGGTCCAAGCATAGGCTTGGTGAGACCAAGCCTATCCCGAAACAAAAAAAAAGCTAAGGAATGTTTCCCGTCCCTAATTTTAAAAAACGGGTGCCCGTTTCGCTCTGTACCGTTGAAAGCGAAACGGGCGCCCGTTTTCAAAAATGGGCACCCGTTTCTGAAAAGATCCGTTGGGCCAGACTCTGACCCACAAGCACAAATCCCAATGATTTAATGATTTTTCAATCATTGGCTGACAGGTACGATCTACAAAGAGAATGTTTTGATTAATCATTCTCTTTGTTTGTCTTATTGTCGATTTGGTAAGGAGATTGATTCGAATTCAAATTTTGGTGTAGCCATGGGGTCAAATCAACACAGGAAGAGGGAAAGGAAGGTTCTGACAACCAAGGAGATTGCAACAAATAGGGAGAAGGAGGCAATGCATCAACAAGAGAGAAGATCAAGAATGAGAAAAGGAGCTTCAAGTTCCACAATCATTTTAGAAGAGGAGAACATCAATGAGACCATAAATGCTGACGAAGGAAACACAATAGAACCATTTAATTCAGGTGCATCTTCTAATCCATTATTGGATACATGTAAGCAATTGGTAATTTAGTAGAAGCAGGTTAGTTATTAAATGAAATTCTAATTGAAAATCAAACCCCAAATGAAATTAGAAGTCAAGTTGAAAGTGAAATTGAAATCCAAATTGAAACCCCAAATGAAACTAGATCTCAACTTGAAACTGAAATTGAAACCAAATTTGAAACTCCAAATGAAATTGAAAATCCACCTGCAACTAAAACCAATAATGTGTATGTAGACATGGAAACACCAATTGAAAATGAAACATGTTTGAATGATAATCAAATGAATGAAAATTTTGAAATTAAATGTGATGTACTAGACAACCTTCCTAGCTTGGTTTCATGGAGATAGATTAGGACACATGCAAATAGATTGTTTAGACAATTTTTTTATAATAAGAAATTTGGGTTTCAATGTCAATTAATGGTACAACTAATTAAAATGACCAAAATGCAAAAAGTGATGAAGAAGTTAGGCTTTTATGTCAAACCCAAGAAGAAGGAGGAGTCTTTAAAACAAGTTGTATCGACTGTTGCTAGCACCTTTGATACAATTGGAAAGAAAAGTCATTCTAAAGATAAAAATGCGGCACGACAAGCAATAACATCATCTTTAGTAAGCCAAACAACTTCTAATAAAAGAATGATGAGTAACATAAGTGGATATCTTAATATTCATCGCAAAACTTTGTCAAGAGCTGTAAAAAGAAGAGTTAATTTTGAAAGTGATCTGACAAACAAATTGTGGACTTTTAGTGGTAGACTACCAGGGTCTGATATGAAACTTACTGGTGAAGTCAAAAATTTGATCGAAAAATTCTGGCACGATAATACGAGAGTATCACCTAATGTTAGAGATGTTCTTAAATTAAGAGTTGGGTCGAAAATTCGTGATCCACATCCAAAACACCCATTGGACATGACTCAAACTGAATTGTATAAATTTTTTTTGGATGATAAGGTGTTGACTATTAGCATTTGCCAAAGGTCTTTTGAAAAGTGTAAACCTTGGTATGTTCGAATTAACAAGGAAAGAGTCACAAGTTGCTACAAAACTCATGTTCAATTTCGATGCCATTATGATGTATTTCGATATATACGTGTTACCATGCATAGTAATGGAATGTTCCAAGAATGTGCTATAAATATACCACCTAAAACTATAAAGGAGTTTATTTCAAGTTTGTTTTGCAACCCACTAAATGAACAAAATTTTCTTTTCAATGCATGTGTTTCTGGTGTATGTGATATATGTGGCAATCTTGCATTGTTGGATGAATGTTTGCATGAAAATATTTCAAATGATTTTGGACAACAATTAATTGATGTTAAAAGATTTAAAACTATTGAGTATCCACTGAAGGATGGAAAGGTTGGAAAACGATGTGATCTAATCACTGAAAAAGTTAGTGTTCATGCATTTATGAATGAATTCAAGAGTAACATCATACCTAAGTATGTTAAACACACTCAAAATGCTAGATGGCTCGATGGTCAGTTTCGAATATGTAAGGATATATTTCCTGTTGGTAGTATACTTTCAGTTGTTGACTTTGTAGAGAACTACACGCTTGCACCACAAGATGAGGTACAATCACAATACTACAATTCAGTGCAGGTATCAATTTTTGTCCATATTGTCTATAGGCATGCACCAGATAGTACACAAGAGGATCACAAAATTTTGAGAGAGTACCATTTCTATATGAGTGATAATAAATTACACTCATCTGAGTTTGTCCAGTTTTGCTTCAAGACCTTTTTTTCAGAATTTGAGGGAGAGAGAAATTCAGATGACACAACATCTAATATGGTCGGATAATTGCACAAGGCAATTCAAGAATGCTAGAATGTTTTATTGGTTGAGTAGGATTCATAAGAAAACTAATATCGAACACATTTGGAGTTTTTTTGAGGCTGGAAACGGGAAAGGAGAACATGACAGTGCCAATGCATGTGTTAAGAGAGCAACTCAAATTCGAGGAAAAGGCTAAATTTAAAAATGCAAGTGCAATTGTGGATTGGTGTAGTGCAAATTTATCCACCAGATCAAGTCAGAACTCTACAATTAGACGTTTCTTCTGGCTAGTTAAAGAGGAGAATATCCTTCCAAGATATGATTGTGATACAATAAATGGGTCAGCTAGATGGCATTCATTTAAGAGTTCTAATTCTAACACTTGGACTATATGGACTAGAGAGCTTGCATGTTTTTGTCAATTTTGTGTTGCAGGTGAATGGGAAGAATGCGAGAATACAGAATGGGTCGAAGAATGGAAACACAATCCTTAACACCTACTGAGACACAATATGAAGATGTTAGAAGAAATGAAGACCCCGATCATGCATTTGCATCAGAAGATTATGATTGTGTTTCAGACCTCATACAACCTGGTAATTTAATTCAATTTATTGTTTATAACTTTAAATTATATATTTTTATGTATTGTCATATAATTTATGATTACATATTTGAATTATAAATTCTAACAAGTTTTATTTCTACACATTGTACTTAAATTTATTTTATAGGACATGTGTATGCTGTTGTTGCACCTGAGGATAATGATGAGCAGGTTGAGTATTGTCTAGCTAGATGTGTGGAACCTAAGAAAAAGTTGATATGTGATCAAGTAGATGATGATGGTTTTCAGTATCCAGTTGGTTCTGTTGTGGTGGTTGGTACATGGCTACGCAAATACTTAACACGAATGGCTTACCAACTTATGAAGACTACCAATCAGAAAAGAAGATTATACACTATTCTCATTTGGTGGTGGCAACAAACATCAAATTAGAAAGATACAAAGGTAGACCTACTAATAAGGTATTGTGGACACTTTCAGTAGAAGAGCATGAGGCAATCATAGACGCATTGCAGAAGAGAGAGGATGCAGATGGTACATTAGGTTGAATCAAATTTATATGCATGTAAGTTTGTGTTACTTGTCCCTTTAACATTGTATTTGTCCCTTTAACATTGTATTTGTCTACATTTGATACAATTTTGGTTTCATAAACAACATTGTATTAGTTATCTTCTTCTTAATGTTATTTTGTGCACATTGTAATTGTGTTGCAATTGAATTCTAATTTTTTATGATATATTTATTCTATTGTTTAATCTCTTCATAGATTAATTGTAAGTTCAAAGATAGAATTATGTCTTAAATATGACCTGACTCTATATTTATCATTGTATGACAAATCTATATTTATAGTGTACTTTTTTATTTTAGTACCATGAAGTCCATGCTTTTCATACCACTACTATCCGCACTAATAAACCATCAATACACTAGTAAAGTAGTGTGGTCAACTTAAGAGAAAAGTCGATACTATGTTTGTAGCTTCCTAATAATTTGGTTAGCCTTAGTTCCATCAATCTATTGGATTCCTCTATGAGATTCATTTATAATTAATAATCCTTTTATATAATCATGATAATCATGATTCCTCTATGAGATTCATTTCTAATTAATAAGTCGATACTTGTGTGAACTCTTTTATATATTTAATCATGATAATTGTTTTTTTTTGTCCCTTTAACATTGTATTTGTCTACATTTGATACAATTTTGGTTTCATAAATAATATTGTATTAGTTATCTTATTCTTAATGTTATTTTGTGCACATTGAATTATAAACTGTTGCACTATAAGATGATCAATCACAATGTTAATATATAAAGTCATAAATAGATCACATAACAAGTCATAAATAAAAAGTCCTATATATAATCACATAACAATTCCTGATGACATAATAACAAGTCTTGAAATAATAATTTAATAAGGAAATGACATTAAAGCAAGTCCAAATAACATAATAACAAAATAATGTATCACATATATAATCACTAGAGTGTGCCAAATCACATAACACGACCTGATATCATAATAGCAAGGAAATGACATAATGAAAAGTCCTATATATAATCACATAACACATAACAACAAGTCCTATATATAATCACATAATAACAAGTCATGGGATAACATAACAAGTGTCATCATAAAAAGTCCACAATACAATAACATGACATGATCTAAAATATACAATCTAAGAACTCACGTGCATCTCATTTGCAGTGCTCTTCACTCCACGTGAAGGTGGCTGAGATGAATCATCCTACTGCATGTGGTCCTGAGATGCACCTGTAGACACCTAAAATTGTCATGTCTAATTAAATAAATATTTTATTTATTTAATTATCTAATCCTAATTCTTCTATTAATTGAATAAATCTTTGTTTATTTAATTAATTCATTTATCCTCTTCTGGCCTTATTTCTCATTTAAATAAATACCTTTATTTATTTAAATTGTCCTTTTCCTAAATTAAATAAATATCTTATTTATTTAATTGATCCCACTTCTTCTATTAATTAAATAAATATTTATTCATTTAATTAATTCATTAGCCTTTTCTACCCATGACACATGTCATTCATCTCTTAATTCATACACTACCTACCCTCTCATTATTTTCTTATTTCCTTTACCTACCCTCTAATCATAGCTGACCATTTATCTTTTACACCTCTCAATCTTATTCCTCCATTTCATATAATGTCTTCTATATAAGGAGACGCTTCCTTCATTATCAAACCCTAACTGACCAACTACTTGATGACTCGGCTACGCTATGCTTTTGAACTTGCATATGCAATCAAGCCTACTTGCAACCACATTTCCGTTCTTTGTTGAGCTCTTGTGCACATATAAAATCTTAGAGCAAATATATCAAGCAAGATCAATGGAGATCCAAACCCTATTGGACATGTGATGGTATAATCTTTGTGATTTCATTTGATTTGCATTGTCTTAGGTAATCTTTATATGTTATGGTGGGTCTTTGTTGTTGTTAGGCTAGGGTTTTGTGGTTGAATTCATTTAGTCTTTCATCATTGTTGTTATCCATTTTCACCGTATACAGCACCATCCTGTGGCTGTGCAATATCAGTGTCTCCACCCTCCTGTGCAGTATCAGTGACTCCACCCTCTTGTGTAGTATCAGTGTCTGCACCCTCCTGTACATTATTAAAAGATTTTACATGAGAAGAAGATTTAACATGAGAAGAAGTTACTTGCATAATTCACTTATAAAGTAATTAAATACTAAAAAATTTAAAATAAATTACCATACGACCATGCTCTACAATGCCCTCACTGGTACGTGGATGTCCACTATCATGAACAAGAAAAGTGGTTGTAGCCAAGTCCTACAAAAAAAACATTGTACATCAATTTTGATAATCCCTATAAAAGCCAGGTACACAGTATAAACAAATTAGAAATTATTTTTGTAATCATCGTGCCTCAAATGATAATGTCGATGGTTGCATCTGGCTCAACCCCATAGTCGTACCAATATTGGTAGTGGTGTGGACCTGAACAACATATATAAAGCATGAATCAAACTTGTATATATACATAAATTATAAAGTATATATATATATATATATATATAGAGAGAGAGAGAGAGAGAGAGAGAGAGAGAGAGAGAGAGAGACTACACGATTATCATAGAAAAGCATACATGTGATGTAGGCAAAGTAACTGATGGTCGAAGGCGTACATGTGATGCGCCATGAAACAATCCAGAAGCCTACAATTGCAAAAAATAACGAACATGAATCAAAGGGGTCCATGGGTCACATGAAGAACTACCCACCTCAGTGCTACATGAAGCACCCTACAAAATTGAAAAACATATCATATGTAAATCATTACATTAAAAAATTTATTGTTTATCTTAAATGTACATATCAATACAATGTATCTAGATGAAAGTGCATATCGTAAATGGGGCACCAACATCTCTAGGTATTGAGGTAACATGCTGTCGGTTCCTCAATGATGTGGTATGATCCATCCTCTATTCAGAAAAAATTGACTCATGTTATGGTTCATATGTGTATATATAAGGAATTTAATATTGCACTATAAATTATTCAAATAAATTTGTACCTCTATAGGCTGATCATCGTCTGCCCATAGGAGATCAACATATGAAGAGATGACATCAGCATGTGCAGCCTCCTCGGCATCATCATAACCACCATGGGTAGCATCAGCATCATCAAAATCACCATCTCCTCCAGGGTTAGCCTCACTTTGTGGACCCCTACATACATCCCTACAGCTCGTGCAAACATGTGCTAAGTAGGGGGCAACCCTCACCTCCCACAACTACTATACCAAATTGCCCGACAGGGCTCTCATTGAACCTAGAGCAAAATCCACTACTCGATGATGGGCAGGTGCTGGAACAACTGGTGATGGAAGAAGAACCAATAGATCATCGCGCACACGGTTTCTAACCCTGTCGCTCAATTTTGCTCCTGGCCTATCCTGGGGCATGCCTCTCCCAACCCCCTGAAATGATCTAATATCAAAGTAATTGGGCTTTTTGCCCAATTCAAATTTCACCCATAATTTCTTTAAAAAATACATCGGGACCTCATGATTGGAGAGTGGTGGATGGTCAAAGACCATCCACCACCACTCCCAAAAGTGGCTAGCAATGCCCGGGTGCCTACACCATCGAATAGAGATTCGTGGCTTCTTTAGATCTATCTCTTCACTCGTTTTAGGGTTCACAAAATGTTTTTTCAAATCTATTTTTGCTATTTTTAAGTCATTAACTTGTTTGTATGTGAGGCCATCAGTGTAAAATGCACGCAATCCCTCATGCCAACTATGATAGCTATCTAGCTCGCTATCTAATGCTTGCACAGACTGTACAATGCCTTGCATACTATCTGCAAGGTGTAACAACTGAGGAGGTGGATGAGGCTCGCACCTAATAGTATGAATATCTCTAATCAAAGCATCAATATTGGTCCTAATTGTTTGTCTCAATTGATCGGGTGGAGGTGGAAGTGGAGGTGGAGGTGGTACTAGACCTAATAGCTCATCTATCTCAAACTCATCCATCATGTGAAAATAATCTGCATATATATACAAACATGAAAATTTACAATTACAATTACAAATATGAAAATTTACAATTACAATTACAAACATGAAAATTTACAATTACAATTACAAACATGAAAATTTACAAACTTGAAAATTTACAATTACAATTACATTGAGCATGAAAATTTATAATTACAAACTATTTAATTTACATTTCACCTTCCAAAAAACTTATAATTAAATACAATTTAGCAACTTAAATATAAAAAAAGGAAATTCACATATAGATCTATAATATTATTAATAGGTGGGTAATAATAAGAATCATTTAAGAAATATTATCCACTTAAATCAAAGTATAAGAAGAATTCTACAAAATAAAACATCATAATGCCCATGCAACTCAAACAATACTTTTTAACATCTAAAGATGAATTAACTTATAAGTTCCATCAAAATCATAAAAACAATCATAAGTTAAAGTCATAAGTTATATCTATGAACTTGTCAATACATGTACTACTTTGTTGTGTTCTTTTCTAGAATCATTGGATGATTTAGTGATCACAACTAGTAGTACTACACTAAGTTGAAGCTTGAATAAATGACCATTTTTTGTGATTTCACATTCTAGTCATTTACTTGGACATCTTGGCACTTGAAAATGACCGTCTTACATGAGATGAATTTGTTTGATATGTTTTATATGTATTGATTTTATTGATCTTTTAAGGTTTTATTTGAGGAGGTATCATAGGTTTCTCTATTCATCCTTTTGCGGTAAAATTAGAAAGGGATAACTATGATTCTTTTGTAAAATGGTATCTTGATAAGTTTTAAGGTGGTGTAATCATTTTCCTTTTATATATGGAGTCATACCTAAATTAGAAATGCTAGAAATTATATAATCTTGGTGTAACATCATTTGACCATGTAGGAGTGATTTGATCTAACTTATCAAGATCATGATTCTATGTGTATTGCATTGGATATTGATTTCCCCCACACACTTTGGAATAGACTTTAGGAGATCCATGGAGACCCTCATATCTCTCCATTCCTACAGGATCCTATTGTAGACTGTTTCATTCCATTTGTACTAGATGAAGATCACATACCCTTCGATGGTGATACTTAAGAGGAAATTTATTATATCATATTAAATAATTTATTTACTTAAGATCAAATTTTATTTACATATTAAATAATTTTCAAAATATATGTTAATTATGTACATTAGTTATATCAATTAGAGTAAACATTTGGTAATGAAATACAAGCAATTATCATAAAAAATTTAGAATCAATTCATTCTAATGTAAAATGATGCATACACATATAAATATATAATCAATTTTTTAATTTAATATATACTTGGCAAAATAAATTTATATAGACGTGTAAATTTTTAAGTAATTTAGTGGGGTTTATATAATGAAACCTATCCAAGAAAATTTGTCATATATTAGAATACATAGCTCATCTAAATTAGATTATTTGGGATAACTATGATTCTTTTGTAAAATGGTTTCTCTATTGATTATTTGGTCGCAATTATTAATCTAAATATTAGATCATCAATAAAAAATAGTATATAATATAATTTGTAAATATTTAATTAATATTATTATTAGAAATATTATTAATGTTGTTTTATATATAATAAATTAATAATAATTAAAACTAATGAATGCATACTTAAATGATTGAAACTAATTCTTTTCCAAGAATCTAATTAGATATAAAAGAAAACTATTGAGTGACGAGGGTAATTGACAAGCCTATAATTAGGTATTGCGATTTGAATTTACTCAAACATATCAAATCTAATGGGGTTGATAGGACAAATTAATCACTTCAAAATTTGAAAATCTAATTCAATTGAATAGTTTGGTATGCATATAGCTCGGCATATTTTTCCTTTTATTATTAATGAAAATAATAAAACCATTTTAGTTATGGATATTTCCATGTCAACCTTGTCTACAACACTTATAATGCATATCTCACAATTTTTAGTTTGAAAATTAAATGTAATGGCCAATAATACTTACTACAACTTATGGGGCATTGGGGTTCTTTCAAGTGTGTTTTATGTAAGGAAATTAGTGAGATTATGATCATCCTTTTGTGCAATGTGAATTTGCAAAAATAATATGGAATTCATTTTTGCAAAGATGGGGGATTGAATGGACGATGCCACACAATCTCCCTAATATTTTGGACTATTTGAAATTTAATATGTCTAGTCCTATGTTGTGGTTCATTTGGAATTAAACTCCTCTCATCATCATTTGGCCTATCTAGCTAGAAAGGAACATGCGAGTTTTCAAGGATAAGGAAAGAGTAGTTAGTAAAATATGGGATGTAGTGGAGAGGTCTCTTTGGTCGAACTTGGTAGCGTTCATATTAAGATGATTAGGAAGTAAAGAGGAAGAGATGGCTTGGGTGGATGCTTGGTTGAATTTTAGGTGGTATGGTGGGCCAACAATAGAGGTTGATTGGGTGACCAATCTAGGTGTGGGGCAGAAGGATAATGATGGGTTTTTTGATGTGAAGCAATTATAAAAGGAACATTAATCCATGGTGTCCAACTCAATTGCTTAGGACATGAAAACGTTAAATTTCTGACACTAAATATAGCCACCATTACGAATGCTTAAGGTGGTTGACAACATAAATGTTTAGGGTTTTAATAAAAGATTATAATTTAGGGTTTAGGGTTTAGGGTTTAGGGTTAATCAACCAAGATAGTCAAATTTCTCCTGAGACTTGTTTGTTTTTTTCTATTTAGGGTTTAGTGTTCATTTTTCTATTCAGAGTTTATTGTCTATTTTTTATGTCTAATGTTTATTATTCGTTTACGTTTTTGTTTTTTGTTTTTCCCTACAGTTTTTACTATTCATGTTTTTTGCAATATTTGAAAACTAAAATCTATTTTAAACATGAAATAAAATAAAATAAAAGACGATTTTCGAACTTTAAAACATAAAAATAAAAAAATAACAATACATTAACATTTTTTTATGAAAAACAATAAAAATAAATAAAATAGAATATAAAAAATAAAACTAAATACCTGGAAGGAGGTAAAAATGGTCTAGGGGGTTAGGTGGGTTGAAAAAAATGGGTACCTGTGCTCCTCAGAAATGCCTACCCATTTTTCAAACAGTAAAAATGATAGAAAATGGTTAAAAAAAAATTAAATACATTTTAAAAATGGGCGCTCGTTTAGCTTCGGGCACTTATTGCTAAACGGGCGCCCGTTTCTTTATGGCTCAGGCACCCGAAGCTAAACAGGTGCCCGATTTGTAAAAATCGGGCACTCGTTTCTAGCGGGTTCATTTCCCAACCCACGGACTTCCACGGGATTGGGACCCAACTTTGTGCGTTTACCCTAGTTGTTGTTATAAATAGAGCTCTTGTCTGAGTCATCAGAGTCAAAGGATGAAGTTGCTGACTCATCTTCAATTGGCCTAGTAAAGGTATATATAGTATCAACATCCACATCTTTGATGCTGCAAGTCCCTTTGTGATTTGGTTCGTTGATTGCTTGTATTTGACACACTTTTGAACATAGTTTTGATGGTTCTGTTAATCCCTGTCGTCTGTTCCATTCAACTTCTTCTGGACTGATGACTGGTTCTATTGTTGTAGCCTCTAGTTCTTCTTGTGTAGCTCCATACCTGACTTGTCTTATTTCATTAGAAGGGTTGGTAGGTGAAGGAATTTCTTGTGTCCGATCTTTCTTTTGTTGTTGTTCATAGTCTTCTTGTCCTAGTCTGATTTCTTCTATCTCCTTTTGCATTCTTAAGCGTATCAGCTCTTGTACGTCATCTAAAATATCATTAGATTCTTCAAGGGTTTCTGTAGTAGATATATCTGAAATATGGTTTGGACCCCACTCATACTCATTTGAATAAGTTTCTGAATCCTCTGTTAGTTGTCTGCCAGTATATGTGACTGGAACTTTTAGTGGTACAAACAAATCTCTAATCCTATATACTTCATCTCTCATATCCTTTGGGATTTCTACTTCCTGTGGTATTACAGCCGATACAACTGGATCTTGACTATCATCTGTTTCCTCTTTCTGGGTGGGCAATCCTTTCTGTTCATCGTCACACTCTTCCTGAGTTTGTTGAGTATTGATCTCTTGCATTGTTAAAGGTAGTACCTTTTTCTTCCACTTACGCTGATGGTGAGGCGTGTGCTTTTGATCTGATTGCCTTCTTGGATCATATCCCAGTCCAGCTTTATCATTGACAGACTTAGTTTGTAACTGAATGGGTTCAACAATACCTTGTTGACGCTTGCCTAGAGGACCAATACCTGAATATCCCATGCATTGAAGCATCTTGTATCCTAGACCATATTGTGTCGGAGAAATCTCACAATGTTGTATTTCTTTGCTTGCACTGTCTTATTTGAAGAGCGATTTGAGAACATCATCCTCTTCTATTTCACCTGCAAGAGAAGTAGAGGACTGTATAAAGGTGCCATCATAAATGACTTTTGGAGCTGAATTTTGTGGCTTCATAACCTCTGATGGTTTTCCTGACTGTCTTGGTGATGGAGGAAGAGATGTTAGTGAGAGCATAGGCTCTATCTTGTAGCCATCCATGCCAATGTTTGTGATTTTTAATTTCTTTTCTAGATCTCTCAGCAAAGATTCTGAACTTTCAGCGGCAGAAGCTGCTCTATTGTTAGGAACGAAAGCATCAGCACCCTGCATTAATGCATTGCAAGTATAGCTTGCATCGACTAGAATACTGACTTCAACTCCATTATGAGGAAATTTCAGGCATAGATGATACGTAGATGGTACTGCTTTCATGTCATGAATCCATGGCCTACCTAGTAAGATGTTGTATGAAAGAGGAAGATCCAAGACCTCAAAAATGACATCTCTTTCCATAGGTCCTACTTTGATTGGTAATAGTACCAGACCCTTAGAAGTTCTTTTTTCTTCATCATAAGCCTTGATTGTTATCTTCTTTGTTGGATCAATAACATTTTCAGAGAATCCCAGCTGTGTCAATAGATTGTAGGTACAAATATTCAACCCAGCGCCTCCATCTATCAAAACATGTTTAACGCGGTGTTTATGAATCATGGCTTCTATGTGTAATGGTTGGTTATGTGGGTGACTTAGTGAGTTATCGTCTTCTTCAAAGAAAGTGAGGTAATGAGGTGAGGTCAAGTGACCCACCATATATTGAAACCGATCTACGTCCAAATCTTTAGGGACATTGGTGGTAAGTAGAGCCTTGTCCAGGACCTCTCTATGAGCAGAAGAGATCTTAAGAAATTCCAAAATGAAGATTTGAGCATTAGTTCTCTTCAATTGTTCAACAATACTGTAACTAGGAGAAGATGATGAAGCTAGTTGTTTTGATTTGTCTGCGATTGTATCTGTTTGTCTATTTGGTAGATTTGATGTTGTTTGATTGAATGTTGAGGAATTATCTCCTGGGAGTGTAATTTTCCTTTGAGCGCGAGTCACAACATTAGCGGTTTGTGCTTGATTTTGGTGATCTTGGACTATGATCACATTGCAATGTTCAGTGTGAACATATTCAATCATGTTGATCATGTTATCGTTGCTACTATAGGTATAATTGACTCTAGCTCCTCCTTTGGAATTTGAGGAATCTGCTTGTTCATATGTTGGTAAGGGATCTTTAAAGGCCTTATGATTAGCATTTGTCATGTGATTTCCAACAACGATCTTGCCTGCGTCAATGAGATCTTGGATTTCATGTTGGAGTTTCATGCAGTTGTTTATGTTATGCCCTTTGTTCTGATGGTAGTCATAGTATTCATTTTTGCTCCACCACTTGGGTCTAATTTTTGGGTCATATGGTCTAGAATTGTCTGGTAATGTTATCAGATTATTTGCCAATAAGGTGTTGAAAGCTGATTCATATGACTCATCTAGAGGAGTAAAATCACACTTAGGCTTTGAGACCCAAGGTTTGTCTTTAAACCATCCTCTTGTTTTCTTTGGGGGATTCTTTGTTGTAGTTTCAGCTGCCTTGAGTGCTTGCATGCCACTGGCCAAGTTAAATATTGTGGATTTTTTTTTTGTTTGGACAGTATCTACCACTCCATCATTAACAACGTTCTTGTTGTTGTCTTTCCATATTTCCAGTATTTGCTCTTTTCTTTAGAGCTAGAACCTTGTTGTGTTTCTTTCCAAAGTGAGATATTTCCCTTTTTGATAAGCACATCTTCCATTCTGAGGGTGTTATCTACCATTTTGTTGAATGAGGGGTGTACTTGCATCTGGACACTGTACTTTAGTTCAGGGACTAAGTTGTTGACAAAGATATCCATTTTCTCAAGATCTGGGATAGTCCATGAATATCTAGAGAACATCTTTCTCCATCGTTGGAGGAAAGTGAGAAAGGGTTCGCCTGTCTTTTATCTGGTATTGCAAAGCTCTATCATGGTGACTGGGTGATGAATGTTGTACGAGTATTGTTGCAAAAATAGTTGGATTAGTTCTTCAAAAGTTTTTATCCCTTTGGGTAGGCTTGCAAACCATTCCATTACTTGACCCCCTAAACTTCTTGGGAAAAGACGCATGAGATACATTTGATCATGCATGAACTCCATACAGGTGGCACAAAACTCTCTAACATGATCTTGAGGGTCTGAGGTACCATCACATTTGTCAAATTTTGGGATCTCGATGCGTGAAGAAAATGGAGACATGTAAAGGTTTTTGTCAAATGGGAATGGGCATATTGTGTCTAGAGAGTATTGTTTTGGTGTTTTATCCCTATCTTCTATTCTTGTGACCACAGTTTGTAATGCTTGCATTTGTTTGCTTATTTTTGCCCATGGTGTTTCTTCTTCTTTAGCAATGAGGGTCTCCACATTATAACTAGTATGGAGTTTGGTACCTTGGTTTGCCAATTCTAGGAAATAATCTTCTTTTTCCCTAGCCATGATGACCTTCATTATTTTCTGGAACTCTTTATCATTCTGACACCTAAGTATTTCATCTTCGGGAGGTTCAAGGAGCTCTGATTTAGTTGAGGAATCGCTGTCAATGGCATGATTACTGAAATCATTGTGAGTACCTCATTTACTAGCTTCTCTTTCTTGCCTTTCTCCAGACATGGTGTGAGATTTGGGCTGGCCAAATATTGGTATGTCGTAAACTAGTATTTGTGATGAGGACAGTTTACTTTGAAAGAGGTTTCCTGTGAAGAATGGATTCTTGTTAAGTGAGAAGGGTGTTTCTTTCTCTTTGTTTGTTTTACTGCATGAGTGCCTGGTTTGAACAGGCATTTGTAACCGATAGGACCAAGAGCAAGATGTGTTGCAGAAGTCAAGATCAAATTGTAGCTAGTAGTTCGTTTAACGTAGTGATTTGAGGGAAGTAACTTAAGATCTGGTCTGGTTTCAGGAATGATCTATCCTGTGTAAGACGTTATCTAAGTTATCTTAGGTTTGGTAAGATGTTTGTTTGAACTAGCTTAAAGATGATCGACAAAATCGTGCAACGCAACAACAGAGGTACACTATCAAGGTTGTTTTATGCTCAGGAAGATGATAACCAATTTTGGGCTCGCTGTAAAATTGTTTTGGATAGGTTTTGACTATTCTAGACTGACAGAATCAAAGACTCATACAACTGTATTTTTGGAACTGTACGACAGTATAACAGGTTCAGGATGACAATAGTTCTGTTTTGTACGAGTTGTTGCCTAGTACTGTACGACAAATGGGTAGGTCTCGGATGACAAATGATTCTGTTCAGTTCTGTCTCGTACGAAAAACTACTGGGTCTCGTACGACAGAGGATTGGGCTCAAGATGACAATATAGTATATTCGTATGACATAGGATTTGGTGCAGGACGATAATTCAGCAGACTCGTACGACTGTTTATAGATCAGAGACTAAAAATTCTGGGTTTTTCAATGACTGGATAAGGCAACTAAACATGAACAATTCCAAGGTGGACTGATTTTTGACCAGGATAGACTAGTTTGTGACACAGATAGAGTTTTGATCACTGAGTTTGTTGATTTGTGTTCTCCAATTTTAGTATTCTAGTTTTAGTTTGGGGTATGAAAACACAGAAAACACGCAGTATGAATAGACACTCCAATCACAACATGCAAACCCTATGGAAGTTGGCTTAGAGAAGAAAACATTTGCTTGCTGACTTAGGTACACACCCAATAGCTAATCATAATACAGCCACTGAGTCTCATGCAATGGATTCTCAACACCGTATTAGCTAACTCCAAACGCTAATGGGGGCACGGTATGGCAAGTGTCTTGGGAGAGTTACTATCTCTCTTGCACAAAGTTATCAACCTTTTGGGGGTGAATCGGGTAGCTTCTAATTTTTATCGGATCTAGTAAGGGTTATGTTCGGCACATCGAGGTATAAACTAAATTAAGAGGTCTCCTAGCCTTGAAAACCAAGGTTTAATATACACAAAGGTACTAAGGAGAGCTATTCCCGAGCACTGCCATTGACTTGATTTTCATCAAATCGTGTTTATTTTATAGTGGGTTGGAGTACTTGGCATTTAGCCATTCCCACTTAGGTCATTCCCCTCTCACTGGCCATAAAGTCTATAGAGTTATTAGCTCCTTGGGAGGGCAGGCTTGCTAAAGATGTACAAATCTCAAACAAAGAAAAAGCCTCAAGGTTCTAGATTTTTGATTGTCTTAGAAAGACAAGAGCATACTCTCCTACCTCTCGGAATTTTCCAAAAAGACACAAAAGATAGATTTGTTCATTTACCTAGATAGCAAGTTAAGTGCCTAGAAAAATTAAGGAATACACAATGTATGATTGATTTCTCCTTAGGCAACCTGCAAAAACAACGCATCAGTAGTCATGTTGTTTGTTTGTTTGTTTTTTCTTTTTTTTTTTATTTGATAGGCATATGTTTGGTTGATAAATTCTTTGACAAACGTTCACAAGAAAATGGTTAGGTTGTGAAAATATCAGGCAGACGGAAAATAGTTAGGGTTAGCATTAGCATAATCAAAATTTAATCCAAAAAATCCTAAAAGGTAGTCTATTTTTACTCTGTCAGAAAAATCATACGACAATCTTCATAAAGAAGAATGACAGAAATCTTTATCGTACGAGTTATAAATCAACACAGAACGACAAAAGATAAAACAAGCAGTATGTCGTATGAGTTAGGAATTAGCACAGAACGATAGAGTATAAAAGAATCAGTATGTCGTATGAATGACAATCCTGATTCGTATGACAATTTAAAGGATATGATCTTGCTTCATACGATAAACTGCAGGTGTCAATATAATATCATACGATGCAGTGAAACTGCTCGTATGATATTTCACAAAGGTTGTATGGACGAAACCTGCAGGATAAAAAATGATGATTTTGAGGCTGAAAAAGTAGTTTTCGGCCCCACGGTGGGCGCCAAAAATGTATGTGTGAAAAGTGGACCTATATCTGTATACACAACACTTCAATTAAGTCATTACATGTATGGTTAGACAGATATAAGCATGAATATGAAAACCATGACAAATCGACCCATTGCCTTCTAAAAGATGCGAGTATAAGATTGCTCTCAGATTTGTATAACCAATCCAGTGACTAGACTACACCAAGACGAAGGATTTAATCTATATGAGCATGATATTAGCTAGATGGATTTAAGATTAATCTAACAAGATTTAAGCAATATTAAGCTAAATGATTTAATCAATATGAAATAATAAATATGCAATATATCTCAATGAGTCTAGAGCAAAAATAGTATAATAACAATGTATTCTCCAGCCTCTCTTTGAATGAGAGATGAACCTGGATTTATAGAAAATTCAGAAAGAAACCAATGGCTGAGATCAAATGATGATGAGTGGTCAAGATTTTTCCAAGAGGAAGCACAATCCAAGTAAATTGATGTGATTGAATGCTTTTCTCAGTTTTAAAGGAAATTGAACTAAAAATAAGATTAAATCAGGAAAAAACTGATTTATTCTCTATTTCATTCAATTTTAATATTTAATTGTTTTAATTGCTTTCTTTGAGATTATTCATCAATTTTTAATTTGATTTTCAAGATTATCTCCAATTGATTTCTTTTCTCAATTTTTAATTCTTTCTTGGTCAATTAATTCTTTTTTTTTTATTTATTTCTATTTTTGAAGATTTGTGCTCAATTGATTTATTTAATTAAATTAATTCCTCTTTCTTGATTTGATGGCAAATTGATTTATTTAATTAAATATGCTAGGTTATTTAATAAAATAAATAAGATAATTGTTTAAAATGATTTACTTGGAATGATTTAATTAATCAAATAAATATTTAATTAATATTGGTTGATTAATTTGCCATGTGACATTTGATGATTAAAGAATTAATTGTGTGCTCAAGATTGATTTAATTGCCTTTGGTTAGGACCTTGGTGATGTTGTTGAGATTAGGGGCTCATGGTTTAGATGACCATTTTTAGGGTATTACACATGGTACTTGGCTATAGAGTAACTCATGCAAATTGATTAAACTTTGTTTCCAGCTTATGTATTCATAGTGCATATGAGATGGTTAAGAACAATGCTAGGATTGATATCTGTGAATGGCTTAAGGATGAATTGATAGATAACATGAAAAAGATTAAGGGTGACAAGAAGGGGACATTCTGTTTTGGTAACCTACTTGTGTGTTTGATGCTTTACTTCACCAAAGTGATACCCGAAATTGGTCATAAGGACTTTGGATATGACATCCCGATAGGCAAACAAATCATGGAAGCTATTACCGGTATGGGCTCTAACAGTGATATCACTATAGTAGACTACTTCAAAAACTTCCAAACTAAGATGAAAGCCAGAGAAAGGATACCACAGAGCATTATAGACAAGTATGACAAACAAATATGTTTTGTAATCAAACGTGGTGAAACATGGATGGAAGTTGTCACTTCTAGAACTATTTGGATAACAAAAATGAGATATGAAGTTGATCTAAATATTCTTGAAGCATATGCTAAGACACTTCTTGATGGAACCATCTAAAGAAATTTTTGGAAATGCTGAGACCATTGAGAGTGTTGTTTCGATGTAGAAGTAGAGAAAAAGAAGAGAAAAATCCATCCAAGATGCATCCAAAATGGCTAAGGAGGTTAAGGAAAATGTAATAAACTTGAGTTGTATATCTGCTAGTGAACTGGAAGGATTGGAACCGGTAGCTCATGTTTCACCGGTTGTCACTTCTTCGGATACAAACAATGGAAAAGCAACCGAGTTCAAGAGAGTTGAAAGGAAGAAGAGGAAACCTTCATTGGTACCTTCTCCTTCTCCCAAAATGACTAGAACTTTAAGGAAGAAGTAGCAGGCTCTAAGGGAGCCTAAGAAAAAGCTAACACCAAAGAAGAAACAACCTAAGACACCAGATACCCTTACACCGGAGGAATTAGTAAATGAGATAACACAAGATGGTAATCTTTGTAATGTAAATAAATATTATCATTCCTTCAAGGATTTTGACAAGGAGACAATAAAGGCTAGTATTATTTTGCATCTAGACATCTATAAGAAGTTTTTGATTCAAGTTGTAGATGATTTGCCTAATGCCTTGTATCTAAGATTAGAGGCTAAAAGAATGTCAGTGATGGAACTAGATAAAAAGTTAAAAGTTGAAGCATTATTGGTAGTGCACCCTATAAATTCTAAAGAGGAAATTGATGAACTGATTTCTGAAGCAAACCGGTCAGTTTTTGTGAGTGGACACTGACAGGTTAGCCTAATGGCTGGAAGAGTAAAAGAAATTCTTGATGAAACTACGGATAGTTGGGATATATTTTTTGTTGAAAAAGAAAAGAAAGAGGAAAGGGAGAGACAGAAAATGGATAAATCCTTTGCGAAGGTATACCAAAAGGACAAAGGTAAAGAAAAATTGGTAGTATACCCACTATAAAGGTCACTTATAACATTCCTCCACTAGCACATGATACCCCTCCAATAACTTCAGAGATACTGGTACATACTGATAGTCAACCGGATAAGGCAACTGAAGAAGTAACACATGATGACACTAACCCGGATTCTAAAATTATTTTCACTATGAATGTTGATACACAAGATTTTAACATTGTTGTGGATAAAGAAACTGCAGAGGTTAAGGCATCGAATGGTAAGAATAGTGAGATCTTTGAGTCACCGACACACACTGTTGACTCTCAGAACACTGAGATACCGACAGAGGCTAAGGTAACTAACACTGAGAAACCAACAGATGCAGAGGTACTTACACAGACTGAAAAACTAGAAGAAGCAGAAGTAATAACACAGAGTGAGAAACAGGTAGAAAATGTAAACAAAGAGGAAACAATTGTTGGAAATAAGGAAGAATTAGTTAAGGCAATTGGGCAAGTATCTGTTGAAAGGAAATCTATTGCAAAACTAAGCACATCCACTGGAGAATTCAGACCCACTAATGTAACAAATGTTCTTTTGGATTCTATTAAGAGGATAACATATTGCAACACCTTATCATTTAACGCTATTGATGACACATTACCTATCTTGAAGATGATTGCACCAACCTGTAAGATAGATCACATTGAGGATTCTTTAGGTAAATTGGACACATTGTCCAAATTTATTGTTGAAAATTTTCTAACCATAGATAAGGTAAATGAGGAAACTATAAAGGAAAGAGTAGATAAAGAGAAAGGTGAATTATTTGAGAAAACTATCAAAGATTGTACTGAGCACATGGATTCATTATTACCGGTACTTAACTCAACAATTTTGGAATATAAGGAGCCATATAAAGAAGCTTGCAAGCCTCACCACTAGACTAAAGATATTGATGAGGAAATTAAGAAGACACAAAAGGAGATAGATGACATTGCAGATAATATGATAGGTTCTTCGGAACTTACATCTGTTCTTGATCAAGAGATGGCAGCTTATGAGGAAAAGATTGAAAATTTGGAAAAAGAGAAAGAAAGGATAAGGTTAAAGGCCCAGGAACTGAAAAGAAAACTTGGTCCAAGATTGGATAGTCTTATTACTCAGCAGGTTGAGCTATCAAAGGCAACAATTCAAGGTGAACAGCCACTGGAGCAATAGATGCACTATCTGGCCAGCATGATCCAGCAGACATAGACCATTCTTTCTGATAGCAACAAATTCATGAAGAGCCTGAATCAAATTTTGGCGGACATTTTTCAACTTATACAAAACCGGTTATAGGCCATGAGGTAGAAATTTTGTATTCTTTGATTCTTTTTGACATTCTTTGCCATTGATGTCAAAGGGGGAGTAGTGTAGAGAAAAATGCACAAAGGAGATAAATGCACAAAGGAGATCACTTGCATAGGGGGAGCACACTCTTTTTTTGGATCATTTTTTGGAATTCACTTTTGGATAACAATTTTGGATTTTTCTCATGAGTGTTGCCATCAATGCCAAAGGGGGAGATTGTTGGCATTGTACACTCAATGAGAATGGTTGATGTTGTCATTGATGACAACCAACCGATAACATGTTTTACAAGTTCACCAGCAACACAAACATCATCTACCGGCACTGGCAGGCACATTCACCGACATCTAGATTAGACTGATAATGAAGTATATCAGCACTCAAGCCGACATGAGACAAAGTTTTGTTTATGTGAATTATATTGTAATCTAATTAACTTTTGTAAGCTGACATGGTGTATTGTAAAAGACTCATATATGTATGAGATCTTATAAGTCATTTTGTAATAGCATGGAATAGATGAATATTATGTAGAAGATAGAGAAAGGATTTTGTAATAAGGCAAATAGGTTATGTAAGTGAATATCATTCACCAGCAAGGTTTTTGGTTAAGGTTTATGACAGAGCTTAAACCGGTACTGAATCAAGCATTGCAGATGCTATTTTGAGCAATACATTGTATTAGATTTAATCATCCATATTGTAGTCAGTGAGACTCTTCTATCGAGCAGTGAGCTCTAGGTTGTTGGCCTTCCTGGATGTGCAGGCCCCTGTTGTAAGTAATATTTATTCATATTTGTCAGTGAGTAGATATTGTGGGTCACAAATCCCACTGAGGTTTTTCCCACACCGAGTTTCCTCGCCAAAATATTTTGTGTTATGGTGTGTATTTATGTTGTCTCTGTTATTTCTCTTTACTGTACTATTGCTTGTTTACCGGTACATTAATTTGGGTTGCAAAGTTATAAATAAGTTCAAATATTACACAAACTGGTTAGACACTGATTCATCCCCCCTTTCAATGTCTTTGGGACTGTCATTGCATATAATAGAAGAAAGAAAGCAGGGTCAAAGACAAAGAACTCCAAACACAGGCCTCAGAATAGCCCAGAAGAGAAACAGGGCTGCTGGAAGGAGCAAAACCTCCCCCTACCAAAATATCAATCTCATAATTATCAAACCTCACACCAGAATCCGCCACATCAATAGGAACCCCAACAACCTTCATTGCATCTACCCGCCTGCAAATGCACCTCAAGAAGAAGAAGAAACCCCACACCACCACACGCACAGGTTAGGCCAACATGCAGACTACACAAAACACCTTGCAATGAACCCCAAAGGTACTAGACCAATCCCCAACGATAGCAATAGGGCCTCCCATCAACGTCGAAGCCACAGATCGCGGAGGTCGAGAAGACCGTGAATAAATTGGCATCAAGGAAACACCCCTGAAAGAAGAAGAGAAAGAGGCATGAGAAACCAAAACAAAGAAGAATAGAGCCACCACAGACTCTAAAGCCTCGAAAGCCATCAGGAACAACACCAAAAAGAACAACAAAGAGCCCTCCTTGCCATCATCTTCGTTAGAATTCCTTCATCGCCTACATCGCAAGAAACCCTAGCCCCTCTATAGCCAGTCTCGTTCTTGCCCATTTCAATTTTGTTTACTAGTTTAATATTAGTTACAACATAATAATATAATAGTAATTTAATATTAAATATAATATATAATTTAATAAATTATTAAATGCAATAATGAACAAATATAATATGTTTTGGCATAATTTACCTATATTCCTCTAAAGAGAGGTATTATATTTAGTTTGGGTGATAAAGAATTTATTACGCCAAAGGCATTCCCTTATTTGAAAGGGACAACCTAACTCTAGCTATCAATGACATGCAATGGATGAAAAGGGATGCAAGATGATTCAAATATTCATGGCAGTTAGATTTTTTCATAAATTTTTCACCAGTTTCAATGTTCTTCATCGTCATCGTCCATCACTAACATTTTTTGTTGTCACTTCAAAACTCTTTTCAGTTCATTTATAACACACTAGCAGTTACTGTTGATAAGTATGTTGAGATTTGACAATTGTCTCACCCATTCCAAAACCTATAATTGATAAACAAAAACTTTCAATATAAATTTTTTTTATCGGGTGTTAGTGTATTGAAAAACAAGAATATTTAAGTTAATTAAAAGATTAAACAAAGAACACAAATCAATTTAAGTGAGATTAATTTATGGATAATGGTTGTTTATCGAGTATTAGTGTATTGGAAAACGAGAATATTTAAGTTAACTAAAACATTAAACAAAGAACACAAATAAATTTAAGTGAGATTAATTTATGGATAATGGTTGCAACATGCAGATCAAAGAACGCATATTGAAATCTTCAAAGTCCTCGACGTCAAATGGTTGCATGACCCATGAGAATATTTTTTGCTAATATCATTTGTAATTATTAATTATAATTTTTAGTTACATATTTAATTAATTTTAATAAATTAAAAAACTAAATTTACTTCTAAATTATATTTTTTAGAAACTTAATACATTTGTTATTTATTAATTTTTTAAGTTTGTATTTTTATATATATTTGGATTTTCATATATTTCAAGACTTTTCATTTAGCTAATTTTATTCTAATTTTTAATTTAGATTTAGCTTTAAAATTTGTTTAAATTAATTTTATCTTTTATTAAATTACAAATAATATTAAAATTGGTTTATTTTTTAATATATATTTTTGGTTAATAATAAAATATATTTTTATTTCTTATCTATTATATATAATAATTTGTACCAAAAAATATTAAATATAAATATAAAATTATTATAATTAATATTAATATATTTTTTATATAGTATATATTAAATTAACATATAAATATAATATGAAATTAATATATTATTATATATCACTCTCTCTCTCTCTCTCTCTCTCTCTCACTGTCTCTCTCTCTCTCTCTCACACACACACACACACACACACACACACACACACACACACACGCTTTGTTTCTCCTTCCCATCTCTATCTCTATCTTTCCCCCTCTCTCTCTTTATACCTTTCTTTGTCAATTACTTGGTCTCATTTCTTTATCATTATCTCCCTCTCCCCCTCTCTTAGTATTTCCTTATATCTCTATCCCTCTATCACTCTATTTGACCTCTCTCACTCTCCCACTTCCTCTATATCTCTCTATATCTTTATCTGGACCCATACCTCTCTCCATCTCTCTATCTATTTGTCTCTCTTCCTCTCTCCCTTTATCTACATCTCTACCTCTATCTTTTGTTCCCCCCTCTCTCTATAGACAAGTCTCCCTCTGTTTATTCATCCATCTTTCTCCCTCTCTCTCCCTCTTCCTAGACCATGAAATCTATATATATTTGCCTCTATAGCTCTATTTCTTCATATTTCTTCTTCCATCTCTCCATCTATATCTATCTTCTTATCTCTCTATCTCTCTACTCCTATATATTTATCTTTATCTTTCTATCTCTCCCCCTCTCTATCTACATAATTATTTCTTCCATCTTTATCCACCCCTCTCTTCAACATATTTATCTCTTCGATCTCTATTCATCCCCCTCTCCTCCCTCTTTCTTTCCTCTTCGCAACCATTCCCTTCTCCATCTCTATCTTTCTCTCTATCTCTCTCACAAGTATTGCACACATATATACAAAAATAGATAATTTTTTATTCTATTTGACCTTCCACACCTATTTGACATACCCATTAACACCAAGGTGTGATTGCTAGTTTACGCCGAAGGCGTATCCTTATTTGAGATGGACAAGCAAATTTTTAAAATCAATGGCTCAACATTCACACTAAGAAATGCAAGACCATTGAGAGCATTTGATCCGTTGATCTTTCTGTAGTCCTCGCTATCAGATTTCCATCAGGTTTCATCATTTCTCCTTGCCTTTTTCATTGTTTCTTTTCTGTCAATTTTCTCGCTGTATATACTGCTTCCGCCTTACATCAATCGCTTCTCTTTCGTGCAATATGTACTATTTCTTCCGTCTGTTGTGCTCTATTGTTATTCCGTCATACCCATTTCGTATCTTCTGGTCCAGAAAGATGTGAGCACAATCAGGCATAATCCTCACCACATCCTCATCCACATGTTCTGTAAGACATATGGAGGAACAGTCCTCAGCCTTGGAACCCCTGTTTCCAGACTAGACCATTTTGGGGTAACTATCCAGGGTTGCCTTTATATCTATTTTTATTGGCAACATACTCCCTGCCTGGGCCAAAATGGTAGCTACAGAATAGGGTAGACATCCATCAAAGCATATCAAAAGGGCATAGTTTAGTCGGAAATACTCTGGTAGACATGAATGCAAAAATATGGAAGCATAGACAAGGCATGTGAATGGGCTGAACAGTTTGACAGAATGCCCCAAAGAAATGTGGTCCCATAAAATGCTATGATTGCAGGATATGCAGAAAATTCATTTTTAGAAAAATGTTTAGATACTTTCAACCGAATGCAATTAGCAGGTGTAAAGCTTTGCCTATAGGCCCCCAGCTTGTGCAAAAATGGGAGCTTTGGAATAGGGTATGGACATCCGTCAATAAACAATAGAGGAATTTTGTCACATGGTGTACCTAAAATTGCCCTGTTAGACATGTGTACAAAATGTGTAAAGCTTAGATGAGCCAGGTGAACTTTGTAAATTTAGGGTTAAATCAAAAGCTTTAAAACTTATTACTGTTAGGCTATCACGTATCAGATCATCTTACCTTCTTAATGCTTTGGTAGTCGATCTTACATATTTCTTATCCATAATTACATCATCATCATTATTATCATTATTATTATTATTATTATATTTGATTGTTTTATTATTTATTTTTATTTTTGCATTTTCTTAAAATTTTGATTTATATTTAAAGAAAGATAATTATATTTATAATTCACATTCAAATGTTTATTTGTTAGTTTGTATTTGTACAATTCACTCTTAGTTAAAACAATAGAAGTTATTTTTAGTGATCACATATAAAATTCAAAGCTAAGTAATCAAAATTTAGACAAAATATGTGTATTCATGAATTAAATATAGATTGATAAATCATAATTCATGCTATATATTTTACCCTTAATTTTATGGAATGATTTTATTGGTCTCAAAAAATATGAACAATTGAATATAAGTTTTGGTTCACCTTTGTCAACCTCTAAGATAAATGCTAACTATTGAATATCATAATGAGTGATTTGAAGGGGACACGCGAGAAAATGTAAATAAAAAGTCTCTTAACTTTTGGCCTTCTCAATTTCTAGACCATCTAATCATTTCTAAAGAGGCTTGCAATGAATATTATTTATTCCCAAAGATTATAAAAGATTTACTGGATATTGATTAACTTGGTTCTTTTAATTATATGATTCATTTGGTAATTACTTTTGAACTATCCCATAGAATTTAGATTTTAGGTTAACTTATTTAGCCTTCTAATTTCAAAATTCAAGAATGACAATGTCAAATATTTAGGTAATTCTAGTATTGATACATGTGATGCTTTAGTTGAACCAATGCAAAAGAACTTGTTACAATAATCTAGGATGCTTTACTCCCATTGTCATGAGATTTTTTGAATTTTGAACTTAAACAAATTTCTACTAAAATAAAATACTTTTTCAAAATTCTCTATTGATTTTGTTGTTGCAAGACATTATGAGCGATCACCAACTTCTTTAATCAATAGGAGGTCAAGTTTGTTCCTCTTGATTGTTTCAATGAATTTGTATGTGGACCAATTCTTCTTTACAAAAAAATAATTGGCAACTTGTGAAATAAGGCTAAAGGAAAGAACCCTCAACTCCAGCGCATCCTAACCATGTGATATTCACCATTTAATAGTGCCAATTTAGGCTAATTTAGTTTTATCAATCATTACCTTGGTTTTCTTTAGGTTGGATTATAAACAATGAAAAAGGCTAGCTGATGTGTTAAAAGAGTTAACTCCTCATTACTATACATTTTTCATAGGGAATTCATAAGCCTTTCTTTCACTTTTTCCTCATGAGATGGATGCACTTCCCCAATCTTTCCTACATATTATTTGAGATTTAGAGCATAGGTTCCCATATGATGTGTGGTGTACACAATGTTCCATAATTGTATCACAATGGGTCTAATATTATTTT
Organism: Cryptomeria japonica; assembly: GCF_030272615.1. Lineage (NCBI taxonomy): Eukaryota > Viridiplantae > Streptophyta > Pinopsida > Cupressales > Cupressaceae > Cryptomeria > Cryptomeria japonica. Next base: position 528,136,479 of record NC_081410.1, read on the forward strand.
TCTCAAATCTCAAAGTAGGATCACTACTATGAATGCCTTGCTTTTTTATCCAAGCATGCTATCAAGCGTCTTATAAATCTCTCAAAGGCATGAAGAGTTTGTCTTAACACATCTTATGATTTGTGTAATAGGTGACATAAAGGAGAAATCCTATTTGTAAGTGCAAAAAAGTTACAACAATTATAATTTAAAATAAGGATTAAGACTCAAATGAGAAAGAGTGAATTCTATTACAAATAAGAAAAAAAAAATTATGAGTTAAAACATTAATAAATTAATTTTTAAAATTAATAATAAAATTAATAATTTCTTATTTTATTATATAAATTTGCAATCATCTGTTAGGCCCAATATGGAAAGCTAATGTACTGAGAGGGGAGGGGTGAATCAGTACTTCAAATCCTTTCTTCAACAATATCTTTACTGTTATGCATAAACCACAAACTGTTGTAACATAACATAAAGCTAGAACAAATAAATAACAATCATACATGATTCACTCCATAACACATATATTTTGGTTACGTAGAAACTCTTGGTTAGAGAGAAAAATTGCGGTGGGGATGGCACAACACAACATTACTACTGCAATAATAAAGGTTGCTCGGTTAGAGCTACATATTCAGCTATTTCTAATAGCTTACCCTGTTAGGAGTATCAAGATCATTAGATCTACCTTGCTAAAGGATTTTACAACACTTATTCTAAATGTTGCACCTAGTTAAAGGCTTTACAATTTATAGACTTTGTTAGAGTCTTTTACCCTATTAAAGGTTCTCTTACAACTTCAAATATTACAATAAAATCTTTACAAATATCTGCAACTTTACATCTGGAATGTTATATCAGATTCTATGTGCTCAAAATGAGATTACCTTGCTTATAGCATACCTCGGTAACCCATAGAATAACTCGGTAAACCCTTTTGTTTACTTTGTACCTTGATTGTTCTCTGAAATCCTTCTCAGTGACCTTTGTGTCTCTATAATAGTCATAACACTCAATGCTTTCTTATGTATCACACATGTCTTTCTTCATACACCTCTTTATGTCTCTATCTGATCTCAATCCATGTTGTATAAATAGGTCTCTTATGTCGGTGATCTGGTTCATTGCTTTGATCTTACAAACATGATTTATTGAATGAATAACCATACAAAATATTTCATTGGATAGATGATCATACACAATCCTTAAGTGCAATTTTCAATGTGATAACGGTTCTATGTTCCTCGATCTTGTAACATGTTTCCACATGGGTGTCTAGGTTCAATGAATCTGGTAAAACGTTTCACTCAGTGTATCATTATTTCTGCTCGGTAGTCATGCAATGTTACTCGGTAGATAGCTCTGTGTATACTGGGCTCTATGACTACTTTCTTCTATAACTGACTACTCTGTGCATACCGACTGAATGTTTCAGTAGAGGTAACCAACTACAGTATATAGAATGACTTTGGATATAAAACTAATGGCAACTATAATAAATAGTAACAATCTCCCCTTTTGACATTAGTTGAGATGTTTGACAAAACTACTTTCAAAGTCATAACTCAAAATCTATATACTTACAAAATTTTGACAAAACTGACAGCATATACTTTTGTCAATGAAATAGCAAATATACTCCCCTTATCAATATACTGTACAAAACTCTGATTTTGCATGCTCGGTGATCAATGTTCTGTATCAACTGCTTGGTTCACTGGTCGGCTCACTACTCTTCTTGTCAAAATTAACTGTGCATATGAATACTTTGTTCTGCTCGGTATACTCCCCCTGTATACTGCATTCCCCTATATACTTTGATACTATACTCACTCCCCCTTTTTGGCAAACATCAAAACTTAGTTACCATTTGGTGGTGGCAACTGGTCAAAAATAGATTTATACTTTGTCTTTGCATCGGTAAGGGCGGCAAAGAGGGCATCCTTGACACTGTCCATGAGTGAATTCTGAGTTGTAATGTCAGCTAACAATGAAATTAATCCATCTAAGGTGCTTCCCTCTTTCTAAGTGGATAGGGAGGTAGCTTTGTTGATCTACTCTTGGATGAATGAAAGATGAGGAATGAATAATGTTTGAAGTGTCATTATGTCCATCCTTATCTTGTGCTCTTCATTCCTGAGTTCCAATTGTTGAGCCATGAGCTTTTGTAACTTTGTATAAAAATGCTAAATAGAATGTGGCTCAGTGGTCAACTTATTTGAGAGATTGGTGATCTCTTTCTCAATCACTTCAATTTTATTTTTGATATCTTTAATGAATAAAGAGAATGTACAGAGTTTCTGAAATAAATAAAGAATGTGCTTGAGTTGAGGGGACAACTCAGCAATAAATTTGACAAGTTTAACTTTGCCAATAGCAATAGCTTTCTGGACCTCTTCAATCATTTTAGCAGTGAGCTCCTTGTCTTTTAACTTGCTCAAATATTCAGATGCATCTACTCTAGATGTCTCTATCTTGGTTAGGAGTTCATCCAGTTGAATGTGGATGGCGACATCTTTTGTCATTGTTGCTTCAGGTAGCATATTGGTTAAGAGTGCTTTCACCTTCTGAAGTACTTTATTTTTCTTTTGAATAGCCATTTTTCTTCTCCTGTTCGGCTTTGGCTTTGCATAGTTCACCGAATTCAATGAGTGCTTGCCCTTTTAATTTGGATCTATCAACATTGGGCAACACTATTGGTTTTGACAAATCTAATTTGAAACTATGCTTTTTCATCTTCTTTTCTTTACCTTTCATCGGTTGAACTAAAACAATGGCTTGGGAGGCTTGTTGACCCTTGATAGGTTGCTCGGTAGAGGGAACACTTTGGTCAGTTTCTTTAGCCTCTATAGTATCCTTTGGTGTCTCTAAGCTTGGTGTCTTGGTTGTAACATTTTCAGTGCTAGATGGAGCTTGAGAGGTCTATTCTTGAGAAGTAGTTTCTCCTATTGTTGACTTGTGACCTTTTGTGCCTTGTTCCGTATCCTGAGGGGCCTTGGTTGAAACAGGCTGATTGACCGAAGGATAGGGCTGAACTTGTTCCAAAACTGATTCACTGGATACAAGTTGGGCATAAGCATTCCCTTCTATCATTTCTTGTTCTGGTGCCTCGGTGTCCATGATATCCTCATCAACTTGTATAGTGTCAGCAGGGTCTTGCTCAGTGATATCAGGATCTTGCTCGGTGACATCAACTATTTCAACTTCAGCTTGCTCACTAGCATTCTTGATTCGAAATATTTCCTGCCATTTTTCTTTGGTCTCATTCTCTACATCCAAGTAAATGCCATTCATCAATTTCAAGGCTCTTTGCTTGACTAGGAATTTTGTGTGGCAGTTTTTCAGATGTTCGGTGATCTCATCTACCGACATGTCTGGGAAAAGATGTACCAGACTTCTTTCTCTCATTTGTTTCTCTAAGTCCATGGCATACTTCCACTTGTTGTCAATATGCAAATATAATTCATTTGGAAGAGATTTAGATACTTCCAATGGGACCAATCAGAATTTCAATAGTGTGCAGATGACAACTTCTTCTATTTGTCTCTTTTCATCATCAGATCTAGATTCATATTTAACATATTTGAATGCTCCAAACCCACCATATTGCTTCAGATTAGCACAAAAAAATTCAACACTATGTAAATTTACCTTTTTACTCTTGACAATCTGAAATTTGCTTGCATCTTCAGATTTAGTGTCACTAGACTCTTTAGCCAAAATGAGTCTCCGAGTAGATTTCTTGTAAGTTTTTGTTACCTTTGGTGCAGCAACATTCTTTGGTTTCTTACTCGGTGATGCTGTAGATGCTCTTGTGTTAGGTCGCTTTGTTGGAGGAGTCGGTGATACTTTTGATGTATATTGTTTCTTTCTTTTCAAAACTTTCCCTTTAGGCAATTCAGTGCTCAGTGTTATAGCTACCTCTTGGGCTTCAAATTCCTCTTCGGTGATGGCTAGAGTGCCCTTGACAGGTGTGGAGGAAGAACCTTCTCCAAATTTCTCCGTTAATACCTTGATCATTTTTGTTGCCTTCCTTGTAGCCTTGGGCACTACAATGCTCATTTTTACTTTTTCTTTTACTTCTTCATATGTTCCATACCTCAGCTCGGTAGCATGCCTTGGTAATGTAAGAAAAGCATCTATTTGCTATTGTGTGATGTCAAAATCAATCTCATAACCCATAGGTGGCAAAGATTGGGTTCTTGGTTCCACAACATTAACATAGCAGTAATCAGTGTCCACTTCAAAACATATGTCATCCTTGTATCTCTCCACTAACTTGGGTCGAATTTTATATTTGTTATGCATCTTCTCCTGAAACTTGTTGAAATAATCATCCATAATATCATTAAAATTATCACCTAGCTTCTTGATGAAGTCATTGATTTGATGGGTGATTGGTTAGTGTAGCTCCCAAACAACTTTACTGACTGATGGAAAGAATTTCTCAAAATAGAAAAACATGCATACCAGAAGTGATCCAAATTTTTGTGTATTAGCTGAATTTTTCTTCTTTGGCTTCCTTATGGTATTGAGATTCTCAAACAGGTTTTTCAACAATACCTCACATAAATCAATTTTCATGCCTTTCTTCACAATTTAATATGCTAAGTCGACTGCTGCACAGTGTACACTGTTTTCCCTTGCTGATTGGAAGAAACAATAACCTATTACTCTAATGGCAAATTTTAGCTCTGCATCTATGACATTGTTCAATTTCAGTAACCTACAATCAGATTCTACTCCGATTAAATTGATCAATTCCTTTTGTGATATCATTTTCTGAGCTCGGGCATGATCATAAATAGGGTAGCCGGTGATCAAATGAATGATTTCCTTGGTGATCTTAAACGGTTTCTCTTCTAGCCACATGAAGTCATCATGAACTCTGCTCATAACAAACTTGACCCATTGGGGTTTGAAGACACGGGGATAGGTTAGGGCTTTGGTCAAGCCCTTGATTTTGATGTGTTCATATTTTCTATCCATTTTACCATCAGTACACAATTCATCATATGTGTCTTTGATCTCAACATGACCTAGTTCCTCAACTCGACACTTGGTGAAGAATCTCACATCCTCGACTAATAAAACTCTATCTAGAATGAGTGAAAATGCAGTTTCATCATCCGGTTCAGATGCAATTTTGGGAGTTAAAGAGTATTTCAGTGAGGGCTTTTCAATGTTCTCAACAACAACGGGCTTCTAGATCTTACGTGCCATTGCAAATTTTAGATAAATACTAATAAAAGAACCTTAGGGTTTGAAGACTTTCAAACGGCAGATGCTTTCTACTTAGCAAATAATAAACACTTGATATGATCGGTAAACTATCTTGATAATGTGTTGTGATTGATGTAAATACCTTTGAATTTGCTTCGGAGGAGGTTTGATCGCCTTTGATTCGCTTTGCTCTTCTTTCTTGAAAACTTGGTGAGTAAAAAATGACTGCGCAATAGCTTTAAGTATTCATTGTACCTCATCAGGCTTCGTGCAGTTAGGTCAGAAAACATTAAATGCACACGGTACCACTTCCTTTTTATGCTTTTACCGAGTAGCCAGACTTCCTGCATCTGTCGGCTTCCAAAAGACTTTGATAAAATTTCAAATTTTCTAATGCATCTTTAATTATGCAGATTTTGAATTAAGTACAAGATGAAATAGGAACTGTTAAGATTTGACCTTTGAGAGAATGCAATCCCTTCATACCTTTACCGATTAATTTAGAATAGGTGCACCTAACTTGGTAGTTAAGGTGCTTTCTTCATTTGACACAATTTCTTTCTTTCTCCAAATCATCTGTAATTTTTCTTTTATTTCCTCAGTGTCTCCTCTAGGTTGATCTTTGCAATCTCTAGCCAAGTGTCCAACTTTATGACAACGAAAACATGTCATACCAGGATTTCTCCATGATCTTCGGTTGTTCATTCTAAACCTTATAAAGCAGTTGGCACTTATATGTCCATATCTTCCACAACATTCACACCATATCATTGTATTGTAATCCCATGGTACTACATAATAATGTCAGTAAGGATCTGTGTGAGTTCGGTAGCCTCTAGTATTTGCTCGGTGTGCAAACCACATATAGTTCTTCTGCTTAAACCAACACTCCTTGGTACTATGTCCATATCTATTGTAGTTTTTACAAAACCCTTTGAATTTTGCCTTCTTATAATTGCTAGTAGAATCTGTCCTACATTGGTTAGATGTGTGACCATATTTGTTGCAATTGTGACAATAACCATTAGACCTTTCGGTTGCTTACCTTTTCTGATTTGGCACATATTAGCAGTGTGACCTTGTTTTCCGCAGTATTTGCAAACATGTTTCTTTCCTTTGATATTCTTCTTATTTCCATCTTGCTTTGATGATTCTCCTCTCTCGGTTGTATGAATTCCCTTCTCGGTAGAGTCTTTTCCTTTGTAACCGAGTCCTGCTTCTTTGTTGGGTCTTCTTGTATTCAGTTGCTCATCCAACATCTTTGATGCTTCATAACTCCTTTTCAGTGTTTTCTTGGATTTCTTTTCCGTTTCAAGTTCATTGGTCAACCTTGATACTTCAAGTTTCAATGCTTGATTCTCATCATCTTTCAGATTTGCTTCATGATGTGCATAGCCCAATTGATCTGACAGATTACTTTGTATTCCAATCGTCCTAGTGATTTCATCATTCTTTTCAGATACTAATGCTTCAAGTTGTTGTTTTTCTCTTTCTAGATCTCTTACTTTATCTTCAGTTGTCCTCAATGCATCAAGATTCTCAGTAATCTGTGTGCTGAAATGTTCATGTCCTCTTTTCATTGCTTCTAGCTAATTAGTTAGTTCTTTGTTCTTCTCCTCCAGTTCTTCAATCATCTCTTCAGTCTCTTCAGATATACTGTTCTTAGATGTTGTTTCAATTTGTTCCACTAACTCTTGAGAGTCCTGCAAATCATCAGATAATCTTCTTCTAACTTTCAATGATTTTTGCATTTGTCTTTGCAAGTCTACAATCACTTGATTAGCATGATCCAACTCTTCTTGCAGATACACAATTTTTCGAGATTGTTTATAGATTTCCATTGATAAGATCTTTTTCTTTAGGCTATTAAACCCTTTTCCAAGATTCAAGCTCTGATACCAATTGTTAGGTCCAATATGGAAAGCTAATGTACTGAGAGGAGAGGGGTGAATCAGTACTTCAAATCCTTCCTTCAACAATATCTTTACTGTTATGCATAAACCACAAATTGTTGTAACATAACATAAAGCTAAAACAAATAAATAACAATCTGTAAAGCGGAAAAATCAAACCCTAGTCGTTCTCCCCTCCCCAACTCCAAGGAGAGAGAAGGGAGAGTCACTAGGGTTGATGGTTTTCACTTAGGAGAGACTTTACATTCAAAAGAGGGGTTGAAACCCACAAGATCCAATCCCACGCAATGCAAGATTGGATTCTATATGAGTTTCAAGGGTTGTGATAGCAAGGATACCCTCTTTTGTAAAGAATGTAGATAGAAAGATTGAACTAGGAATGCATGTAGAAGCAAGAAAGATTCACTTATAAATAGAGATAGGGATATGATATGAAGCTGCGGACCTGGAATTAGCAGTAAAATGTTGAGACGGCGCTGTCCTGCAAATTTGAGCAAAAGTTGACGGGACGATGGCGCCCGGCATGCACACGGTCCTCCGAAAAATCCGCGAAACGAAGGGGGATCTGTTCGTCTCTGCACAAGGATTCCAGATCTTCAATTTCAGCCGCATACCTACAACCTACACACAGAAAAGCGAAGACGATTGGGGGGTTAGGGATTAGGGGTTTGCCCTTAGGTCAAACCCCGGTTTTGGAATTAACCAAGAAGTGAGAAATGTTGTAAATGTAAATGACTGTAATGTAAAACAAGTACTAGTACCTTGTTGTAAGGATGTTTGTATCCTTATATGCGAAGGTATAGATGTTGTTGTTTGTTGTATGTTGTATGTTGTAGTATGTGATCTCCTCTTCAATGGTTGAATCCTTGGCTTGAATGCAACACCTAGCCTTGAATGGAGACTTAGAATGATCAATTGCTTGAAGGAATGCTTGAATGTTCGAATATTGTTTCCACGTCTTGTACACATATGTCCTTCCTCCTCAAAATGGGAGAGGAAATGTAGTTTATATACTTGCCAATTAGGGTTGATAGACTGATTTTCCCGACCTTAGGCCGACCAGGAAATGTTATTTTCCAAATTGCAAACATAAAGACCCGAAGCCCCATAGGAGACCGGGCCCAAAATAGGGCCAGGGAACAGGGCGTTGGGCGCCATGGTCCTGGGGGACCAGGGCGCTGGGCGCCCTAGTCCTGAAGGACCAGGGCGCTGGGCGCTCTGGTCCCACCTCCCGAGACAGCAGGGTGCAAGGAAGATCAAGCCAGGGTGCTGGAAAAATGCAGTTTTTGGTGTTGTGAGCAAGTTTCGGGGTCTCCATTCAAGTTCAGTGTTGCGTCGCCATCGTGAAGACCCAAATGTGGTCGAAATTGCAAGTGTCGCAATTTTAGGATGCTACATTTGGCCCCCACTTTAGCGGGAGTATAAGCGTACGCTCATACTTCCGGTAAAGTACAAGGAAACAACATTGAAAAACTTTCACCACGTCAAGGAGGCAAGATACACCAAGCCCCCAGTGGACTAAGGATCTTACGACTTCGATTGAAAAAGTAAAAGGGAAGATCACGAGGGAGAACCATGACTGTCAGTAGTAAGGTTCCCTCACTATGAGTCATGCAAGAAAGATATCAAAAATTTTCAAGGCAAGGCTAAATTTGCCAAGAAATTTTCAAGTATCTTGAAAAGATATGAACGGGATGTATGCCCCCCTACGTTAAAGCGATCGCACACGCCTCATCGGGGGTGATTGCTTTAAGGTAGTGATACATATAAGAATGAGAAAGGAGGACGTTATCACAAGGATTTAGCCCCCAAGTGTGAGATAAGCCCAAGGATAATAGACACAAAACACAAAGCACAAGGTGACTTCGCTTTCCTTGGGGTCAGTATGCTGTATGATAATTCATGTATATCATATGTATGTATGCATAATTGTTCTTCATTCCCCAATCAAGGAAGGTCACCTAGAAGAAGGGAACACATGTGTCTTTTGAGTCAACATGAGAGAGACCAAAAGAGATCTCAATGCTTTGCATCGTCCTCAAGTAGACAACACTACGGACAACAAATAGAAGAATGAGAATAACACATAGAAGAAGTAACAAAAGAGAGGAGGAGAGAATCTGCTATGCTAATGAAACTAGTCTAGCACGTCATCTACCCCCCCGATCTTGCTGATCAATGTTTCGGGAAGGTAGGGAACACACTAGAGGAGGAACATCCAACACAGCAGATGGAGCTATCACAAGATCCAAACAAGGGCTATGTTCATATCCCAAGCCACGGTGTTCTTGTCTAGGAGCTAGGATAAGTGCTTTAGAAAATTCATTAGATAAATGGTTATCAAAATCAACAAGTTCATATTCACTATCAGAATGAACAGGAGTAATATTTTCATCATGAATAATATTTTCATCTATATCATCATCAAGATTTATAAAAATAGGATCTTTAACTCGCACAGGATCAAGACCATCATGCATCTTATGTTTAGGAGATTTCGGCCCGATTCTCGGCTGAGGAGAAAATGGAATAATGCTTGTTGAAGGTGTTTTTGGGGATTACAAAGTTTGAGAGACAGCTGCCTGAGCTCTAAGACGACGCTTTCGTCGGCGTTCACGTGCAGAACGATTCCGTCTAGTCTTAGTAGGAAGTTGCGAAGATTGAGGAGGAGGAATGTTCTCATCCTTATCACTTGGGTGTTTAGGTTGTGGTCTCTTAGGTTGAACAATAGGAGAAGAGGAAAGTCTCTTCTCTCCATAAGAGGAAGGAGGAGGAACTGCTCCATATAAGGGAGGAATATTTGGTTTAGGAAGGAGACCAAGTCCATCATGACGAGGAGGTATAGGTCTACTTTTAGGAAGTTTATTAGACATAGACATAGTCACATCCATAGGGATGGGTTGGGAATCTTCTTGAGGAAAGACATTAGTTTTATCTTTCAAAGGAAGAACTTCCTTCTCAAGAACGATAAGAATATCAAGTTTGGGTGTTCTAGGTTCACTTAGAGATAGGATCATATCTTTTTTCCACTTTTGATAAGATTTGAAAAGATGATCACTTCGCGGAGGAAGAGATTGGAATTGTTTAGGCCAAAAATAATCAATAGGAATGCTAGAAGTTCTTTCAGCTGGTTGAAAGAGACTATGATTGACAGTAACAACTTCACCATTATGGGGAAATTTCAAACACTTGTGGATAGGAGAAGCAATAGCTTTCATGGAAGATAGCCAAGGATAGCCTAGCTTCACACGAAATTGTTCGGATGATGGAATAATAGCAAAATCCACATCAAGGGATTTGTTATGGACCTCAATAGGTAATGTAATAGAACCAATTGCAGAAGAAGAAAATGCATCAAATAGTTTCACAACCACATCTATTTTGTCATAGATCACTTGATTCAATTGCAAAGTAAAAAGAAATTCTTCAGTAATAACATTAACCATGCACGAAGGATCAATAAGCACTCCACGGCAAGGTGTGTTCTTGACTTTTACAACTATATATAAAGGACCATCAGGTGCCCTGATAGTTTCACTAGAATCAAAGGTGATGGAACGTTCTTTAGGGATTTTCTGCTGCTCTACAAAGTTAATCACATTCGGAGTCACAGACACAAGATCATCAGGTGAGACAGAGGAATCAATAGTATCAATCGCATTAGAGGTATGAGAAGGCAATGGATCAATAAAAATCTGAAGATTTTGGTTAGGAGGAGCTACAGATGTATTGCCTTTATCATTCACTCCAGAAACATAAATAGTATTATTATCAATCAAATCTTGAATTTTCCCCTTTAAAGCAAAACATTTTTCAGTATCATGCCCAGGTTGACGATGAAATTGACAAAAAGATTTGTTATCAAAATAAGGTGAATTAATCTTTGCAGGATCAATTTGCCTTATAGGAGGAAGAGTAAGCACATTTTGTTCCAATAACTTATTCATAATACTATGCAATGATTCATTCAAAGGAGTAAACTTTCTTTCTTTCTTGAAAAACTTAGAAATAGGAGACAGACCTGATGCTGCATTCACATTGTTGTTGATGATGTTTTCATTGAATTTAATGGACTCTCTGTTTGGTTTAAACTTTCCAAATGGTTGTTGACTACTATCACCCTTATCACTCGGAGCCATAGGATGTGATTGTTCCATTTGACTCACAGTCAGTTGATAATTGTGAAGAGTTGCGCACAACTGTTGGAAAGAAGTAAACTCAGAAAACAGGAGTTTTTCTCTAATATCTTTTTGTAAATTAGAAATAAAGATTCTTTGAATATCATTGTCAGGCACTGGAAAAGAAATTTGAGCATACAAATGCTTATATCTACCAATGAAATCAGTCACTTTTTCTTTAACACCTTGTTTACAATGCATTAAATCAATCAAAGTAACTTTAGGACTTATATTGTTTTGAAATTGTTGAATAAAAGCATTTGCAAGTTGTTCGAAAGAAGTAATAGAATAGGAAGGCAACGAGCAATACCATTGTAGGGCTTTGTCTCTTAATGTTCTAGTAAACAGTTTTGCAAGCAACCTTTGGTCATAAGCAAAATCAGTACATATTGTTTGAAAGGTCTTAACATGTGTTAGAGGATCACCCTTACCATTATAAAGCTCCAAATGTGGAATTTCAACATGTTTAGGGGGAATAGCTCGAACAATGTCAAAAGAGAGTGGACTCGCAATATCAAATGTGGGCACACTAAACTTAGACTGATTCATAGAGGCAATTTGTTGCTGTAAAGAAGAGACAGTTTGTGCAAGATTGTTAATGGTCGCTTCAGTCGACGAGTTCATATTAGACGTGTTAGATTGTGATGGAGGTATTATGTTATTGAAAGAAGGTAGAGAGTAAGGTGGTGGGACACTATGATAGTTAGTCATAGGAGATGATTGGACAGGAGGAACACTACAAGGAGGAATGGAATGGTTGAATGAATTGCTCCCTTGCGTCATGTTCATTTGTGGAGATATAAGAGGAACACTCACTGAAGGAATGAATGAAGAAGTTGGATTGAATGAAGGAAGAGGGTTGATTGAAGAAGAAGGGTTGCCCCCATGATTAGTGATCATAGGAGGAATGTCTTGTATTGAAGTAGTCATTATGTTTGATGTAAAAGTAGGTATACTAGCAATAGGAGTCATCAAAGGAATAGAATGATTGACTTGAGTAGGAGGTTGTGTATAACCTAAGGTTTCGGCACAACTTTTCATAGGCATCACATTCGAATCCACAATGTGTGCAATACCACGCAAAATATCAATTCCATTCTTATCACTTTGAAGCATACGTTTTAGACCCTCAATTAAAGGAAGAGCTTGACTATCAGGGTATTCTTGAGACATCCACTGTCGAAAATCGTCAAATTGGTTATCCAATTTTGAAAGTTGTTCTACAGAAACCTCATGGAGAGCTTCTTCATCATTAAGAGGATTAGAGGAATTACCCATGTCCTCGTTAAAAAGACCATTCAAATTAGGTTCCATCTCCTCAGTAATTAAACCTTGGAAGGACTTAATTCTAAGGCTTCGTCTAACGGGAATAGTGTAAGTAGGGCTTATTGTTGTAAAACTCATGCACTAAGGAGAGAGAGAAGATTTTGAATTTTAGAGGTAGCAAATTTCAGTAAAACCAGCCAATCTTCTAGATTTAAGCTGTTAAATACAATCAGGACAATCTCCCGAAATTTCGAAAAAAATGTCTGGGACCGTGGCGCTCGGGGTGCACACCGTCCTCACAACTTTTTTCGAAATTTGCAGGGATGAAAGTTATGATGATTTTACAGCTAACCTGAAAAAATTGAGTGATTTTACGATCTGTAGATAGGCCAAATTAAAGTTGCAATCTCAAAATTGAACCCTACCAAGATTGTCGAAAAATGCAAAATTTGAATTTTGAAAAAGAGAGAAACTGAAATTTTGAATTTTATGATTTTAGAGGGAATACCAAAAGCAATGCAAGTTTTGAAATTCAAAAATTGACTCAATTTCACGCAAAATTCAATTTTGAAAGTGGAAATCAAGGTTGTTGCAATTAAACACTTAATTTCAAAAGTCACAAATTGTAAAGATTTGAAAAAAGCACTGAAATTTCGAATGAATGCTAACACATTTTTCAGATTTAGGACAGTAAGAAACACAATTTTGATACAAATTTTAATTTCAACAATTTTTGAATGATTAGAAGCCTCAATCCAAGCAATCGCTAGACCAACTTTGACTGTAATTTTGAAGGTGTTAAAATTGATAAAATCAGCCAAAATTCTGGATTTTAGCAGAAAAATACAGTAAGATCTAGCTCCCGAAATTTCAGAAAAAATGTCGGGGACGATGGCGCTCGGAGTGCACACGGTCCTTGCAACTTTTTTCCAAATTTTCAGGGATGAAAGATATTATGATTTTATTGCGGAATCCAAAGTTACAGCTGATTTGGAGATGTTTTGATCAGTGAAATTGTCGGACAAAGGTTGAATCAAGAGGGTTTCGAAAATTAGGGTTTTGACACTTAACCACTTAATTTTCAAAATTAACGCACAAATATGAATTGATAATTTGTAATAGAAGGGCAGATCTGAAACAAGCATCAACAATTAAACATTTCACAAGTTTAATTACTTAAAAAGAAAATTTAGGGTTTTTATGCAATTAACCTCTAAAATTTTGCAAAAGATCAAACATGGAAATGTAATCAAGGAATCCAATTCTCAGATCTAATTATGAATAATAAAAAAGGATGTTCACGTCGGGTTCACCAAAATGTAAAGCGGAAAAATCGAACCCTAGTCGTTCTCCCATCCCCAACTCCAAGGAGAGAGAAGGGAGAGTCACTAGGGTTGATGGTTTTCACTTAGGAGGGACTTTACATTCAAAAGAGGGGTTGAAACCCACAAGATCCAATCCCACGCAATGCAAGATTGGATTCTATATGAGTTTCAAGGGTTGTGATAGCAAGGATACCCTCTTTTGTAAAGAATGTAGATAGAAAGATTGAACTAGGAATGCATGTAGAAGCAAGAAAGATTCACTTATAAATAGAGATAGGGATATGATATGAAGCTGCGGACCTGGAATTAGCAGTAAAATGTCAAGACGGCGCTGTCCTGCAAATTTGAGCAAAAGTTGACGGGACGATGGCGCCCGGCGTGCACACGGTCCTCCGAAAAATCCGCGAAACGAAGGGGGATCTGTTCGTCTCTGCACAAGGATTCCAGATCTTCAATTTCAGCCGCGTACCTGCAACCTACACACAGAAAAGCGAAGACGATTGGGGGGTTAGGGATTAGGGGTTTGCCCTTAGGTCAAACCCCGGTTTTGGAATTAACCAAGAAGTGAGAAATGTTGTAAATGTAAATGACTGTAATGTAAAACAAGTACTAGTACCTTGTTGTAAGGATGTTTGTATCCTTATATGCGAAGGTATAGATGTTGTTGTTTGTTGTATGTTGTATGTTGTAGTATGTGATCTCCTCTTCAATGGTTGAATCCTTGTCTTGAATGCAACACCTAGCCTTGAATGGAGACTTAGAATGATCAATTGCTTGAAGGAATGCTTGAATGTTCGAATATTGTTTCCACGTCTTGTACACATATGTCCTTCCTCCTCAAAATGGGAGAGGAAATGTAGTTTATATACTTGCCAATTAGGGTTGATAGACTGATTTTCCCGACCTTAGGCCGACCAGGAAATGTTATTTTCCAAATTGCAAACATAAAGACCCGAAGCCCCATAGGAGACCGGGCCCAAAATAGGGCCAGGGACCAGGGCGCTGGGCGCCATGGTCCTGGGGGACCAGGGCGCTAGGCGCCCTAGTCCTGAAGGACCAGGGCGCTGGGCGCTCTGGTCCCACCTCCCGAGACAGCATGGTGCAAGGAAGATCAAGCCAGGGTGCTGGAAAAATGCAGTTTTTGGTGTCGTGAGCAAGTTTCGGGGTCTCCATTCAGGTTCAGTGTTGCGTCGCCATCGTGAAGACCCAAATGTGGTCAAAATTGCAAGTGTCGCAATTTTAGGACGCTACACAATCATACATGATTCACTCCATAACACATATATTTTGGTTACACAAAAACTCTTGGTTAGAGAGAAAAACTGTGGTGGGGATGGTACCCACAACTTCACTACTGCAATAATAAAGGTTGCTCGGTTAGAGCTACATGTTTAGCTATTTCTAATAGCTTACCCTGTTAGGAGTATCAAGATCATTAGATCTACCTTGCTAAAGGATTTTACAACACTTATTCTAAATGTTGCACCTAGTTAAAGGCTTTACAATTTATAGACTTTGTTAGAGTCTTTTACCCTGTTAAAGGTTTCTCTTACAACTTCAAATATTACAATAAAATCTTTACAAATATCTGCAACTTTACATCTGGAATGTTATAGCAGATTCTATGTGCTCAAAATGAGATTACCTTGCTTATAGCATACCTCGGTAACCCATAGAATAACTTGGTAAACTCTTCTGTTTACTCTGTACCTTGACTGTTCTCTGAAATCCTTCTCGGTGACCCCTATGTCTCTGTAACAGTCATAACACTCAGTGCTTTCTTATGTATCACACATGTCTTCCTTCATACACCTCTTTATGTCTCTATCTGATCTCAATCCATGTTGTATAAATAGGTCTCTAATGTCAGTGATCTGGTTCATTGCTTCGATCTTACAAACATGATTTATTGAATGAATAACCATACAAAATATTTCATTGGATAGATGATCATACACAATCCTTAAGTGCAATTTCCAATGTGATAACGGTTCTATGTTCCTCGATCTTGTAACACGTTTCCACATGTGTGTCTAGGTTCAATGAATCTGGTAAAACGTTTCACTTGGTGTATCATTATTTATGCTCGGTAGTCATACAGTGTTACTCGGTAGATAGCTCGGTGTATACTAGGCTCTGTGACTACTTTCTTCTATAACCGACTGCTCTATGCATGCCGACTGAATGTTTCGGTAGAGGTAACCGACTAGAGTATATAGAATGACTTTGGATATAAAACTAATGGCAACTATAATAAATAGTAACATCATCAACATGATCTTTTATTTTACATTTATTCCTCTTGTTGTGTGAACCTCTAACTATCTACCAAATTTTAATTGACTGCTATTAATTATGGAGGTTCTTCCACCTCAATTTTTCTCTTTGTTATCTCTAATTATTGTCTTCTATGCTAGGTGTTATCTTCTCTTTATTCTTGCATAGCCTCTCCATTTACTTCTCTTCCACTCAACACTTCACTCAAATCTGCATAGTCTTTTCATGTCCACTGCTTCTCTTCCCCTTGTTGTTCACTATTCTTTTCCAATGTGCTTCCAAGATCTTTTAATCTACAATAAATTTTATTCATTAGCCAACACAATGCTCCTTGCACATTTCGTGCAACCTCAAATTGGAGAATTCCCTTCTTTTTCTTTTCCCTTGTTCACCATGCCTCTTTCCTATTTGTATCCTTGCTTAGCAGTCTTTTGTGGAGGAAAATGTATGTTCTTCTTTCCATGTTGTAGCAGCCCTATTCCCCTGTTTTGGTTCTTTACTCTTCTCTTTATCTTCTTACGCGCCATTTGATCTTCTTTCTTCTCTTTATCAATTTCTAAATCTGCCATGCATTTCCGCTCCTCTTTTTGTCCTTTCAACTTTCTTCTACTTTGTCTCTTTAATTTCACATGTAGCGTTTTACCTTCAATTCGACATCCATATTGATACAATGTTTGCAAAATAGTAAAAATCATTTAAATCCATGAGTTTAAAAAACATTAGAAAATCTCTACTGAGAAGCATGGAAATTAATAATTGCTATAGATTATGGAATATCATATGAACCCAAAAATAAAAAACTTACCCTTTTTCTAACTCTTCATATTTGAATGGTTAATAATGTTTGGTCCTAATCAAAGGCAAGATAATGTTTGTTCATCATTAGAAACAATTCTCAGTGGTATTTGTATAAAACTCTTTGAACATTTAATGAGTATTTTTTTAATTTAATTCTCTACATTCAAAACAAGAATATGTTATGTTAAATTTCCAAAACATGCATAAGCTTTTATAGAATTATTAATCTATCCCTCAACCCTCCCTCGCTTTATCTTTAACCCTCCTCTCCATACTCTCTCTCTCTCTCTCGCTAACATAACACAATTATATTATCGTGTATGGTGAAGCGGCAAAGTTTAATATTTACGGCAAACTTGCTTCCAGCGCCTATGGTATTTTCTGCAATCAATTTCTGTATTTGGTGTAACATCTCTATTTCTGTTCGTAGCTTCTTCTGGAATCATTCCAACCCTTCACACGAATAGTTTGGAGTTTATATTATTCTGAATACTTCCCTATTCTGTGCGTGGGAAATATCAAGTTCTTTTTCTGCTATTCTTAAAAGTTGCGGTTGAAAGTATAAGGTGTAAACTGTTACTTTCGACTGAGTTAATTTCCTCCGATTAATGAATCTGTATCTTGGGATGTTATTGCCAGATTTAGATTATGCATTTATTATATCTATGGTTATGATTCTACTGGACTTCTCATTAATAAGCAGCATACTTAATCTGCACTTTTGAACAACACTTGCAATTGCTGAAAGTGAATATCAAAACCTTGTCAAACCAATTACAAGCAAACTGTTTGACGGAATTACTGAGAGGGGTAAGTGGCAAATCTAGGAAAAATTCGTAGGGGTTTTTACATGTTTGTCCCAAATCAACTATTTCTAAAGCTTGCAGGCAGGTTTTTCAAAGCCATCTTGTTTTCAATGATCATGGAGCTGTCATTCTGCGTGACACTATTTTCATTTCTATATATCAATGAAATTGAAAGTTATGGACAAATATTTTCCACATAAAAATGTTTAGTGGAATAATCCACTTTTATTGAAAAAAAAAAAATATATTTTCCACATACACCTTGTTACCATTATATGGTTATTTTTGTTTAAATTAAAATGATCAGAAATGAATTTCGTATTTATGTATGGTTTTTTTTATTACATGGTCTTTATTCGATGTTGATATTACTTCTCTGAGCGTGTTTAATATTGTTTCAAGGAAATGTGAATTTGTGTGTTTAATATTGGTTCTTGTACTTTGTCTTGATAATAAAACGTGTAATTCTCACCAGATGGACATTTTAGATTATCTACTTTGAAACTTGAAATTGTTGACATGCACTGATGATAAATGTCATATTGTTATCCTGATGCTGGAGCCCACAAATTATGTGAAGTAAAACAGTGGTTGATGAATATTGAAGTTTTTGAGAGAACCTTGAGGACATTACAGATCTATATTACAAACTCTTGACTGAACTGATGGCTTTAAAGATCAATCTGGAAGTGTTTGGGTTTATCACAAGTCCATAAATATTGTCTTGCCAAAATGTTAAAATCCCAGTATTCATAGGGAAATAGTTTATTGGTTTTAAATATATATTTCAATTTCTTTCTATTAATAAATAGTATTAATGACACATATATTTATCATGTTTTTTAATATCTCTATACAGTTATTTACCAATAGCTCTCTATTAATAGAGCGAAAACACTACATCTTTTATAAGCATATATAACTGATATAGTAGAACAAGACTTAAAAAACCAAAGCTCTTTATTAATAGATTGTGAAAATACTATAAAACTATATCTTTAATAAGATATGGTATAACAAGACTAAAAGACCATTTATTCAGAACATTTTTTGATGATAATTCTTCATTGGCCTTAATTCATCTAGCTTAATTGCAAATGCTCTGATCTGCAAAGCCTTTATTTCACGCAGGTTACATACAAACATTTATGTGCTTTCATTCAATGAAGAATATTGTAAGGGGGCGTTTCTGAATTCATCCAGCTCATTTGCAATTCCTCTTCCCTGCTTCGACCTCCAGCTGCAGCATCTACAGGAAAGATGGCCTCAATTTCTTTCATGTCATCTGCAGTCAGATTTACAGAGACCGAGAATATATTATCGTCCAGGTTCTTAATCTTGGTGGTTCCGGGTATGGGCACAACATCATTCCCCTGGTGCTGAACCCATGCAAGAGCAAGCTGGCTTGGGCTGCATCCTTTTCGTAAACTGATCTCACTTAGCTTTTGGAATAGAGCTTGGTTGTGCCCAAGATTCTCACTTTGAAGCCTTGGACTCCCCTGTTTAACAAATCAATTATATGATCTGGATTAATTTAGAATGATAAAATCAAATTAAAGTAATTGTCACCTTCAATTCTCCACTTTGGTCTTCTAATATAGATTTGTGTTTAGATTTTATTTTGTTTGAACTTATCCTTCATATCAAAAGTAAAATTCAATCCGATACCTTACGGTAGTCATAATCAGTCACACTTTCAAGAAGTTTTGCTCCTGAGGCAAAGAATCCCCTGCCTAAAGGGCTGTATGTAACAATCCCAATCCCCAACTCCCTGCGAATGAAAACAACGAAATTAAACTAATCAGCATTCACATGACTTATTTAAATTCTTACAAGTTCCTTATCAAAGCCTCCAATTCGAGTTTTGGTATAAACCCAATTTCACAAATATTTGTCCTCAGTGCTCTACATAAATGAATTAAAAATGAAATTAGTGACTGTTGTGTTATTGTACTGTCACACTGTATGCCTGCAGGTAGGAATGATTTGGGCCTCAGAATCCCTAGTCCAGAGAGACCATTCAATCTGCACAGCAGTGATTGGATGCACTGCATGGGCTCTACGGATTGTTGAAGCAGAGGCTTCGGACAAACCCACATATTTTATCTTTCCCTCTTCTACCAGCTTCTTTAGTTCACCCATCTGTATAAAAGGCCATGTCAATTGCTTGTTATTAGACTTCTTTTGGTTCGCTAGACCTCAGTTAAAGCTAGAGGGATACACGTTTGTCCTTGAAAGCCGTACAACCTTGATGATTCAGACACTACAGTAGCTTGATAAAAGAACATTTTTTAGCCAGATTACAAGTTTGAAATCTTAAGAATTATAGTAGCTTGATGAAGCATATCTGCCGCAATATTACAGGTTTCAAATCTTAAGACTTACAGTAGCTGATAAAAAATATTTTGGTGCAAGATTACAGGTTTGAGATCTGAAGACTTACAGTAGCTTCTATGGGTACACTAGTATCCACCCTGTGCTGATAATAAAGATCAATGTAGTCTACATCAAGCCTCTTGAGGCTTGCTTCACAGGCAGCCCTCACGTATGCAGGATCTCCTCTCAGGCCGAATTCTCCATTAGCCCAAGTGATTCCAAACTTAGTAGCAATCTGCACCTTCTCTCTGATGCCTTTCAGAGCCTATTTAGGAACAATAAATGCAATATTCATAAATTAGAACAATGAGAAAATACATTAAGTCCATAGGAGTAATGGATTAGGAATTGAAAACAGGATACTTCTGAAAGAGAGCACGGACAACTAACTGTAAAGCTTTTAGGCATTTTTTTTTTGAAAGCCATGGAAGTGTGAGATTAAGATTTACTAACAAAACTGACCTTTCCTAGAAGAATTTCATTGGTTTCTGGTCCATACATGTCTGAAGTATCAAGAAAAGTGACACCTCTGTTGACAGCATAGTGAATGAGGTCAATCATCTCTTGCTCAGGTTTGGGAGGGCCGTACAAAAAGGACATGCCCATACATCCCAGACCCTGTGCAGACACACAAAGTCCCTGCTGCCCCAACTTTTTCGTACCCACATTCGCCATTGCAGTATTTTCTTCTGTGAAGATATGAATGAAGTTGAAATGTTATGGTACAATGTTTAGCACATACAACTTTTCGCCATTATATACTGTAGCATCATCTCTTTTCAGCCTATCGAAATTAACTTGGTCTTTAAACTATGGAAATTGACCTGATCTCGCATTATTTTATTTCCGATTATCGAAATTGAATTGGTCTCGCATTTATTTTGTTTCAGTCTATCAAAATTGACTTGGACTGGCATCATTTTGTTTCAGCCTGCCAAAATTGAATTGTTCGGCGAAAAGTCTTGTTTTCAAGATAAGTATCGTAGAGGTTGCATGTTTTCGAAGCTTCCAAGGATTAGATGTGGTGGAATAAGCATTAGTTGTCGCACAAAAGATGTTCTTAACTCAAAAGCATGTTCTAAATCGTTATTTAAGTAGACGTCATGTTTCGCCATTACTATGGACAAACGGCATTAATGATTAAGGTAGAATAAGCCGAAGGAATAAAATAAGATTAGCAATTGACATATTTTCTGTATTTGTTGAATTTAAAAAAAGAAACATCTGAAAACGTTTTCTGTATTTTAGTCTTCAGTGCAGGTAAAAAGCTTTCAAAGCTTATTTGATAAATAATTTACCAGATCTAGCCATAACAGTATGAGAACGTAACATCTGCAAATGTTTTCTGTATTTTAATCTTCAATCTAGTTAAATTTATAAAAAGGGAAAAGCTTCAAAATTTATTTGATAAATAATTTGTTGAGAAATAAGGGGTTGTACACCTTGCATAATAATGTTTATAATTGTAATATTTATTTATTATGTGATGTTGCATATAGATGTGTTGATGTGCAAGTGGAAGTAAAAATCCCAGATAATTAAATATTGGAGAACAAGTTAGATGCAAAGAAATATTGAAGAAAAAAAATGAGCTTCAAAACAACACACAAGACATGAATTTACGTGGTAAAATCTTGATAAAATACCAAGGAAACATTCACGGGGCAAAGTATCAGTAATCTTATTGCTCAAGAGAAAATAATTACAAACTTCACGGCTGCTAACAATTACATCACTTTTGCCTTTACAAGCAACATAGATATATACAAAAATTCTTCTAAATGCAACCACCATCAATCATAGAAATAACCTGATCAACTCCTTATAAGAAAGTAAGAACTTTCCCACAAAGAATAAGTGTTATTCTGAAGGTGAGAATATCCACACTAGGCTCAATGACCGGTGCTTCAGTTGCTTCCTGTGTAACAGTAATGTCCGGTTGTTGTAAAGGTTCCATAACTAGTTCAATGATATTACCAGTTGTATCAATAGTGTCCTGGATTTCATCAATATCATCTACAAAGATAACCAGTAGAGAAGTAGTTTCATCCTTATGCTTAATAGGATAGACAATATCTGGTGCAATAATTTCTTCTTCATCTAGCTTCGATTGAGCTCCAGTCTCTGTTTGATCAGTTTTATGAGACATCATTTGCTCATGCATCCTTTGAATATTTCTGGCTATTTGGTGAGTATCAACTTCAATACATTGAACCTTTTCAGCCAATAACTTCAATCTTCTTGCCTTAGAATGAAATTGTCCTTTGAAATTATCAAGCAATTCTAATAATTCATCTCTAGGTGACTGAGGAAAATATTGAATGAAAACTCTATCAATAATTTCTTGATCTTCAGACAAAAGTCTGTGGTAATTGTGAAACAAATGCCTTTTGCAAAGTGTTTCACCACATCTTCAGGTAGCCTTAACCTCATGCTCATCTTCTTTTGTAACTCATTAAAATATCTGTTCATAGCAACAGGGAATGTGTTCTTTATAGCCTTAATGAT
Source organism: Cryptomeria japonica (assembly GCF_030272615.1). Taxonomy (NCBI): domain Eukaryota; kingdom Viridiplantae; phylum Streptophyta; class Pinopsida; order Cupressales; family Cupressaceae; genus Cryptomeria; species Cryptomeria japonica. The sequence continues at coordinate 528,159,137 of NC_081410.1, forward strand.
GTTCTTGATTTGAGTTGTTACTAGTATGTCTTTTGACCATTGAATGTCACCAATTCCTAGTAGGAAATTTAAAAAATAGAAGAATAGACCAATCAATAGTTGACCATATTTGAACTTTTGACTAAGACCAAAATCCAATATGCTTCACTGTCTTTCTTAATTGATTGCAGGTTCAACATCAATTGGCTCCTTATTGCCTCGCATAAGTCATAATTTGCATTCTCAACAATCATCCTATAAGTTGATTGCACAACAACAGATGGCACATTGTTCATCCTACTGGAATAAAATATCCTATAACTAATGACCATAGTTGCAAGTCTAACTAGGGTCTTTAATGTTGTTGATCGAAAACGCATGATCGTCAAATGTGGTCTGCGTCAGTGCAATCACAGTCTCTTTTGAAATTTTCCTCAGCTTTGGAACTTCACCAGTTTGCCAAAAACCAGTCACTACATGAATTGCTTCCTTCGTAATTGTGTGCGACCTGTCAAGATACATATTCTCTCCATGCACATGACTACGAATTATCCTTACATGTTCTTCTTCAAAATCTTCAAGAAAATATGCCACATTGTGAAAACCTTTTTCATAAACCCTAAATAACTCGGGTTTGATTTTCCTGCTTTTATCACATAAAGATTTGAGTTGAGAATAAATTGACAGTGATCCTAAATCCTCAATTTTATAGTTAATATAGCTGGATAAATCACATTTGATCATAACACCATCAGGAACTTGAGATAATGCATTGTATGATACTATTTTGTCTGATTCCATGGACTCCATATGTTTAGCAGTAATCATAAGTCTCTTTGCTTGCTTAGACGACGATGCCATTCTAGATTATCTAGATTTGAGAGTAATTAACAAAATAATACCTTATTCCCTTCGTGCTGGCAGGGTTTCTGGTTGAAATCTAAAATGCACACTCGTTTCGCCTTCTCTTATCTTCGAATCCGCAACACAAATCCATTCACAATCAGCTAGCAATTCTCTTTTTCTCTCTACAGGTGCTCAAAAACTCTCCTTCAAATGCAATTAGGGTAAAAATTACCTGATAAAAATTGCTTTTATAAACTTACCCACTGCATTAATTACACAATCGATAGGGTAACAAACCCTAATATATTGTTTAACAAAACTTGCCTATACCGATAGGTATATAACCAGTTGAGGATTCGATAGAAAACTGATAGATAATGATATCAAGAATTCACAAAACAATTCAAAATGCAAAACTCTCTTACCACACATTCTTCAAGGGGTCCAGAAGTAGTTTACCGCTATGCTCCCCTTAGGCCTGTTGAAAGGCTTAGTTCTCTGGTGCAGGATTCTCCACACTAGGTGAAGGGTTATATTCCTCTGCTAGCTTGTCTTCACTCTTCTTCTTCCATATTATGTTCATCTCCACTCTGGTTTCCTCAACATCGACCTTCTGCTTACCTTTCTGATCTTCAAAGTGGTTAACCGGTTTGTTCTTCCTAGTTCTACAAAACTTTGCCATGTGTCTCGGTTTGTGACAATGATAGCAAGCCATCCCAGATGATCTCCAAGGTCCTGCATTACCTCTTCCAGTTCTCCTTCTACAATTCATGGCCACATATCCATATTTATTGCAAATGGTGCAAATCACATTTGTTACCTTTTCCATTTCATATGGACTAAACCGGTTGACATAGGGTTTCTGCCAGTTCATGTTTCTCCAGTTGTCATAGGTTCTCCTCCAATCACCATTAGGTCTTGGATTCATGTGAGGTGTCAAATGGTTTGCTCCATATCTGCATTCAACTTATCTATGTCCATATATGTTGCATGTGAAACAATGACCTTCAAATCTTCTAGACACATACCTAGCATTTGCATTATAGCTTGTGTTCTTGTTAGGTCTGCTTCTACACACATTAGTAGTATGTCCAGGTTTACGACAGATAAAGAAAACAGGTTTGAAATATTTCTTATCGGTAGGCTTGTTAGCCTTAGGATCAGTTTTACCTTTGTGCATGGTGCTCTTGGTACCAGAAGATTCTCCTTTCTTAGATGTACTAAAACCTAGTCCAGATGTGTCACCTTTCATCCTCTGAGATTGGATCTGCTCATCCAGCATAGAAGAACTCTTATTGAACTTTTCAAGCTTTCCATTAGCCTCAATGAGTTCTCTGGTAAGATCAACATTGTGTTTTGTCAGAGTCTCTCTTAGAGATGTTGCCATTTCAAGATCTAGCTGCAATGCTTCTTTCTCTTCCTTCTCCTCATGCCAATGTTCATACAAAGTTGCCTTCTCATGTTTGATCTTAGCAATCTCATGATCTCTCTCTTTGATTAGGTCTTCAGTTTCCCTTCTTGCTTCAAGCTCTTGGCTCATGCGAATGGTTAGGGCTTCAAGCTCTCTCCTCAGATTTAGCTTTTAACCATTCAGTTTTTCAACTTCTTCAACCAATGCATCAATGTTGGCCTCATCTGAACAACTATTATCAGAAATATCTAATAGTTGCTCAGTCAACTCTCTCCTTTTAATTTGTGAAGCTCTAAATCTAGCCCTTAGGGTTTCAAGCTCTTCCTTGGTTGCATCAAGAACTCTAGCCATCTCTAAATAATTCATATCCCCAATGGTGGCTTTAGGGTTTCCTTCCAAGTGATTAAGCCTTAAAGAAGTTAGGCTTTGATACTAATTGATAGACTTATAAAGCACTGAGAGGGGGGGGTGACTCAGTGACAACAAAAACAATACCACTTCAAACACAGAAGAACGTAAAGACAATTAACCACTTTACTTAATACTATGCATGCAATCCAAAATGATATTAAAGCGTCCACAATAAGTAAAACATCCACCATAACACAAGTGTTTATACGTGGAAAACCCAACTAGGAAAAACCATGGTGAGATGAGACTCACAAGTTAACTATCTGCAGTAATAGGTAACTGACCGGTAAGGTCTACAAAGTGCTCTGCTAGGAGTGAATCTTGTTAAAGATCCCAAAGCCCTGTTAGGAGCTATACCCTGTTAAAGGTAGTACCCTGTTAGGAGTAACCACAGTAGAGGATTTCAAACCCAAACTAATGGATCACCTGGTTAGAGGATTTGTATAATGAAGCTTGTTAGAGATTACCTGGTTAGGGGATTTGATTGTTGTAGTGATTAGAAAACAACAGGCGGTGTGATCTAAAAGTAGCACAACTTGCTTGAATAGATCATCTTTTGCTCACTCAAAACATCATCACCAACATACTGCAACGCCTTCAGTAAATTGCAACAATTTAACACTTCTATCTCGCATCATGAAAATAGTTCATCACCATGTCATTATATAGACATTAGATTTCATGTCGTCTTGGGAATCACATCACAATTTCCTAGGTGCAGTGTATCTAGACAATCTAACATAACACATCACAGATTGCCGCCAAATCTATTGGTTAGGGATAACTCATCACGACCAGTGATAACTCATCACACAATCAGTGAGACCCATTGGAACATCGATACAGGTTAAGAGTTAACCTCTTCCAACTCATAGATCGATTGTCCTCCATGCGGTTCCTTGTTGATCTTCGTTGAATCTCCAAGTTGGTGTCATGCCATTCCTGCATATATCTACATATATCGGTTAGACACCTTCAAAACCGATTGGACTTCTCTATACATATAATACTATCGGTTTGCATTACAAAGTCTTAGGAATAGTACCGGTTTGTCTTAACTAAGATGACTAAGACAATGTGAACATATGTGTGTGTATACATGTGCCATCAATGACAACACATGAAGTCACCCATTACAAGAATCATCATCAAGCCAACAGGTCGATCTAAGGACCTCCTATCCTCAATAGACCTAGTGTCTAAGTTGGGATCTCTCTCTCAAGCCATTGAATATGAATCATTGTCTTTTTTCTATTTTGTATGTAAAAAATCTAGACATTGGGCGAAAAGATGCCCTCTAAATGGTGACAAGGGAGACTCCAGACCCAAAGTACCTAGGCATTGGAAACCTAAAACTAAGCTGGATGAAAAGGGAGAAGAATTAGTTGATAATATGAATGAGGGAAGCCTCCAGTAACCCTAAATCATTTGAGAAGGGAGAGGAGTCGGGAGTGAATGAGGTGGCCTCTAGTAGCTCTAAAGAGGATATCCAAGTCGGGGTAAAATCCCCTTGTCTTGAGCAGGAAGATATGAAGACAATTTCTGGGGAAGATGGTTCCAAGGTTGTATCCTCTCAACATATGGAGGATAAAATTAGTAATGTTGAACTGCATCTGGAAGCTAGCGTTGAAAAGAATAGGAGTGGAGATCTAGAAGAAGGGGAGGTGTTGGTCCAGTCATCCAATGATGTTGGGTCTAGAAATATTATTGTAAGTGATATTGGCAGTGATTTGGAGGGCTTGGTTGGGTCAAAGGGCTAGTTGGACTATACATTGAAAGATAGGCAATATTCATGCATGATGGGTTCTTCTTTTGGTTTTTCTGTGTGTAACTATAGAGATTTCCTCAAATCTAAACTTTAATGGTATTCTATTAGTTATGCATCCAAATACTATAGTTTTGGACACTGCTCAATCTCCAAGTCTTGAGTGGAGTAGAGATGAAAAGGATAATATTAACCTGGAAGATATTGAGTTTGATAAAGATATGTCCTATACGAAAGTTGATAGGAGGAAGAAGAAAATGTAGTTGATCTTTGGAATAAGAGTCTCCACCAGAAACAAAATGAGGGCAGGTTGTGGACCCCAACGAAGTGTGGGCAAGAAATCTTCAAAATGGAAAAGAGAGCAAGAGTGTTTCCAAAACATTGTTGATGGATCATAGAAGATGACCCATGAACGTATCTTCCAATCCCCTGGTAAGAAATGAAACTTTTATCTTGGAATATTAGGGGGCTTAATAGTTCCCATAAACAAGACGTTGTTCATAATTTTGCTAGGGATCATAGACCAGATATTATTCTTATTCAAGAAACTAAGATGCCTAAGGATAAAGTTGAAAAATTGAAGTTTTTCAAGTTTTGTGAATCTCAAGGTAGTAGTTTTGATGGTGCTTCTGGGGTAGTTGTCACCTTATGGAACTCACAGTTTGTTCAAGGTATCCCTTTATTTGATGATGGCAATCATGTTGTTACTCTATTCAAGCACACTAGAGATGGGTTTTCATCAATTTTGTCTAATATTTATGCCCCCAATAATAAGGTTTCAACAAGGAGATTTTGGGTGATGCTTTCCTCTTTTCGAAGAAACCATTTTGATTTTCCTTGGCTTATTATAGGAGACTTTAATACCCCCTACAAGAATCAAAAAAGTTTGGGGGGTACCAAATACAACTAGATAGAAAACAGGAGCTAGCTGACTTTATTAATGATCATTGTCTTATAGATCTGGACCTTTCAGGAGCTAACTATACTTGGACCAACAAAAGGGTAGGTGATAAGCTTATTCAAGTTAGGTTGGATAGGTCCCTCATTTCTACAGATTGGCTGCTTCATTATCTTTGCTCTTTGAAGGTGATGCATAGAATTGGATCTGATCACTATCCCATAAGTTTTGTGGCGGAACCTAAAGAAGGGAGAAGGAGATTCCCTTTTAGATTTGAAAATATGTGGCTTTCTCACCCGAGTTTGTATGATTGAATAACGAATTGGTGGGATGTTGAGATTGATGGAACTGCACTATTTCACATTGCTAAAAAGCTTAGAATTGTTAAGGAAAATGTTAGAAAGTGGAATAAGGAGATCTTTGGTGACATTTTTCTGATGAAGTTGGCTATCTAGGCTGAGTTGAGCCTTATCCAGGAAAAAATTCAAGAAGGATATCTAGGGAATCATTTCTCTAAGGAAAGTGACATCCTGTCAAGATATCATTGTGTCATCTCAAGAGAGGAGTTGTTTTGGAAGCAATGCTCCAGGTCTCTTTGGTTACATGCTAAAGATAAAAATACTAGATTCTTTCATATCACTACTTTGAAGCATAGAGCTGCAAATAGAATTGATCATATTCTTAAAGATGGGATCAAACGTGAGTGTGATGAAGATATTAGCAAAGTTGCTGTGGAGTATTTTGCTAACCTTTTAAAGGCTGATCCTGTGTCGGGCCTAGAGGCTCAGAATAGTCTTGTTGACTCCATCTCAAATATTTTGACTATTGACTAGAACAAAATGTTGGTTGCTATTCCATCTAATGAAGAGATTAAGAAGGTTGTTTTCTCCTTTGATGGCAATAAGGCTCCTGGACTGGATGGTTTCTCCATGCTCTTCTTCCAGATCTTTTGGGATATTATGGAGGATGATGTTTCTAGTATTGTCAAGGAATTCTTTGGGGCTCGGTCTTTGCTTAAGTAACTTAATTCTACCTTTATTGTCCTTATTCCAAAAGAGAAAGGAGCCAATTCTCTAGATTCTTTTCACCCTATTAGCTTGTGTAATTCTTTCTACAAAATCATATCTAAGGTGTTGATGACAAGATTACTCGAGATTCTGCCTCTTCTGATTTCTCCTCAATAGAATGGTTTTGTGCTTGGGAGGCAGATCCTAGACTCTATCATTACTGTCCATGAGAAAATTCACTCTTTGAATGTTTCCAAGTCTCAAGGTTTTCTTTTGAAACTTGATATTTTTAAGGATTATGATAGGGTTGATTAGGCATTCCTTATGAATGTCCTTGTGGCCTTAGGCTTCTCTGACAGGGTCATTAGGCTCATTTGGAAGCTTATTTCTATAGAAATCCATGGTTGTTATTATCAATGGGTCTCCCTCCCATTTTAAAAAAACTTCTCATAGCTTAAGAAAAGGCGACCCTATCTCTCCTATCCTGTTTACTATTATGGTAGAGAGCTTGGGAAGATTTATTCAGAAATAGGTGGGTAATGGATCCGTAAAAGGTTTGAAACCTTCTTTTGCAGATCTGATTTGTTCTCATTAGCAATTCATTGATGATATTGTCTTAATGGGGAGCTTCACTGTTGGTGAAGCTAGAGGTATTAAGTCTACCCTAAGTCTTTATGAACATGCTTTGGATCAAATGGTAAATAGAACTAAAAGCTCCATATTCTTTATCAACACCCCAAAGGCTAGACATAAAAACATTGTTGATATCCTTGGCTGTCAGGTTGGAACACTCCCTTTGACCTATTTGGGATTACCTTTGGGGCTTAAACCTCTTGATTCTTTCTATCTCTATTTGATTGACGAGTTTAATAGGAAGTTGGTAGGTTGGAAAGGTGCCTTGTTGAGCCAAGTTGGGAAAGTTCAACTTCTGAAGTCCACTCTTCAAAACCCGTCGATGTATGCTTTGAGCTTATTCAAGATCTCTCCTAAGTATGCTAATATTATTGAGAAAATCCAAAAAATATTTTTTGTGGTCTAGGGCAGAGGAGTGAAAAATAATTGCTTTGGTGGCTTGGGAGAGTGCGTGTAAACCTAGGAGATATGGAAGTTTGGGGTTCAAGGGTATCAAATATTTCAATTATGTTCTTCTTGCTAAGCAAGTCTGGTGGACCTTTGGATGTAAAAGTGAATGGAACACCCTTTAGAATAATAAATGCCTTTATGTTTGTCATAACTTTCAGATGTTTCTCAATTCCCTGAATCTCCCTAATGAATCTCATCTTTGGAACAATATCATCAAGGTGAGGGATGTTTCTCTTCTAGGGTCTATTGGAAATTGGGAAATGGCAGAAGTATTTTGTTCTGGGATGATTATTGGATTGGTAAGGCTTTGATGGCTTCTGATCCTACTTTTGGGGCTTTTAAATAAGATTGCATTGCTTCTTTGGGTTTGAAAGTGGCGGATTATTAGGTTGATGGATGCCGAGTTAATCTCTCTTTGGTCAATCCTACCCTTGGGCCTCTACAGTCTTCTTTGAACTCTTTTTCTTTGGAGAATGAGAACTCTGAGGATGAGTTGGTTTGGAGATGCTCTTCATCTGGTAACTTCTCTATTGCCTGGGTGATGTGGTTATCTCTTAATTCTCCTCCCTTTGTGGTCTAAAGTTTGGATTAAACATTTGATTCCGAAGATCAATACTTTCTTTTGGCTCCTTGTCTTGAACAAGATCCTTACTACTGATAATCTCTGTAAGAGAGGTCTTTCCATTCCCAACATGTGGTATCTCTGCATGCAGGAAGCTAAATATGTTGATCATCTCTTCTTGCACTGGCCCTTTTCTACTGAATTCTGGAGTCAAGTGCTTCAAAGATGGGAATTATGATAGATCTTTCCTGAGTCAGTCAAGGATTTTATTTTCTAATGGAAGGTGTCAACTAAGAACCACATCTTACAGTCTCTCTGGTCTTTTGTTTTTGCTCATGTTGCTTGGGGAATATGGAAGGAGCGTAACAACAACATTTTCAAGGAGGCTTACCTTCAGCCAAATATTGTTTTTAGAAAAATCAATTGGGATATTAATGATAACCTCTCTATTTTAAACCCAAAGCCTAGTCGTCATAATAGACTGGTCTGTAATGACTATGAACTCAGGGTTGATAAGGCTTGGGAGGTGCAAATGTATATCTCTTTGATTCTTAAGACTAATCTTAAAAAAGGGTAATTCAAGCTTGGAGAAGGCCCACACAAGGATGGGTCAAAATTAACTTTTATGGGGCAGCCAAAGGTATCTTTGCATGCAGGAAGCTAAATTTGTTGATGATCTCTTCTTACAATACCCCTTTTCTGCTGAGGTCTGGAGTCAAGTGCTTAAAAGATGGGAATTATGTTGGATCTTTCCTGAGCTAGTCAAGGATTTTATTTCCCAATGGAAGGTGTCAACTAAGAACCATACCTTACCGTCTCTTTGGTCTTTTGTTTTTGCTCATGTTGCTTGGGGAATATGGAAGGAGCCTAACAACGTCATTTTCAAGGAGGCCTACCTTCAGCCAAATATTGTTTTTAGAAAAATCAATGGGGCTATTAATGATAACCTCTCTATTTTAAACCCAAAGCCTAGTCCTCATAATAGACTGGTCTACAATGACTATGAACTTAGGGTTGCTAAGGCTTGGGAGGTGCAAATTGATATCTCTTTCTCTTAAGACTAATCCTAAGAAAAGGGTAATTCAAGCTTGGAGAAGGCCCATGTAGGGATGGGTCAAAATTAGCTTTTATGGGGCAGCCAAAGGTAACCCTGGGCTAGCTATTTGTGGGGGAGTGTTCAGAGATCATAATGGCATGGTAATTTCAGCAATGGCGCTCCCCTTGGGAACTCAATCTAACAACCTAGTTGAATCCATTGGGGCCTTCCAATGTCTTAATCTTTCTACTTGCAACATAACTTCAAACATGTTTAGATTGAGGGTGATTCTAAAAATATCATACAATATCTCAAAGGTATATCCAAGCCTTCTTGGAATGTGGAGTTATGGATTAATAAAGCAAGGGATATTATTAACTCTCTCAAAAATTGCATTATATCCCATATTTATAGGGAGTCTAGTGTTGTTGTTGACTACCTCACTAACAAAGGGGTTAGTAGTGCTAGCCAAGTTACATGGACCAATGAGGATAGGGTGGATATTGAACTCTACATGCTCATCCTTCATGATAGATTGAGGCAGTAAGGACAATGAGTAATACTGATTTTATTATTCATAGTGATTCTAGAAAGATCACCTTTTAATCATTTTGGTATGTGTTGGCCACAGGTGATGCAATTATAGTGTTATTATTTCACATGCTTTGTGGGTGGTTTTCCCTTCTACTTGTTATTTTTGTTTTAGGGTGATCGATGTGTTTTATGTAATTTTTTTGAGCATCATGGGTGGAGCTAGGAAGCGGGTTGAGCCTCCAAGCTATGAGAAATTGAAGAAGATCCATAAAACCTAGAAGCTATGGGTGCAAGGGGGTGTCACTCCGGACATTGAGAAGTTGCAGGGGGTCAACAAGGATGTCATCGCTTATTTCGATAAGCACTAAAAGGAAGGAACCATTATCTTGCATGGGCGTAAAATTATTGTGGATGAGAAGTTGATAGCTAAAATCATGGGCCTTTCCTCTGATGGCATGAAATATTACATAGATAGTACTATACTGATATTGTAGTGCAAAACGTTCCAAAATCGAAGAAGGAAAAGGGGAAGCTAGTGAAGAAGACGACCAATTTTTATGATATCAATGTTCTCAAGGACATATGGGCCCAATTCCTTAAGGTACTTATGGATTATTTTACTCTTGATGGGCATTTCACTAGGGTTTATGGCCATCATTTTGTTTTGTTAAATCATTTCCACCATAATGTTAGAATTTCTTTTCCCTTGTTCTTGATGTCTTCCCTTCGGGCTAGCCTCAGAGATCATAGAAAGAATCTTGTTAAATACCCTATCCTTCATGAAGTGTTGCTGGTGTTAATTGATAAGCATCTTTAGGCCCTTCCTGCTCCTCCTTCTTATACCCCCACTTCTTCTGACAATAATACTATCGTTGGGGAGTATGAGGATGAGGATTTCTCCTCGGAGTTAGAGGATGAGACTTTCTCTCCTCCTAAAAAAGGTAAAACTGAGAATTCTCCTAAAGCTAAACCTTTTAAGGATAAGGGCAAGAAGGGTATGAAGCAAGTTGTTATCTCCTCCTCTTCTACCTCTGCTAGTAATGATGCCTTTGCTTTTGATGGTCATAGAGGGAATTCTGAGGATAATGCAGCCAATCAAAGAGTTAGCCCCGAGCCTGGTAGTCAGAATTTTGAAATTCCCCCTCGTCTCCTAATCAGGGGACTAATAATACTACTAGGGCTGCAGCTCAAAAGGACCTTCATCTTAAGAGTGTTGAGCTTAGTGACAAAAGGGATGACTATGTGGACATCATGGGTATGGCTAGAGACCATTCTATTGATACTTTCAACCTTTTTAAGTGGCTCTTCCATGAACTCAAAGATGTCAAACTTAACGAGAGGTCTTTGGGGAGCAAGCTGGAAGCTATGCCCACTCCTACTTGTCAAGATAAACATAATGGTGATGGTTAGTGGACTGTGGAAGAGGAAAATTCTATTGTGAATTGTATTAATAGAGTTGTTGCTGACATTGATCATATGAAGAAAGGGTTTGAAGATTGATTCTCCATTGTTGAGGAGAATTACAAGAAAATCCAGGCTACTCTCATGACCATTATGTCCAATAGTCACAGAATTGTCGAGCAAATTGTTGATGCTATGAATATAATGGTAAATAATCTAGACGACCAGGACAAGATGATGGTTAGTGTGGATGAGAACAAAGATAATACTCAGGTGGATTTTGGCCCTTGTAAGTGGACTAGGGGGATCCTGAAGAAAAAAGTTGCAACTCAGACTTTGGACTACAAAGATCTTAGGTCTGTTGCTAACAAAATAAGTCTTCTGGAGGCTGATGTTGTTGAGACCCTTAAGAGCCTTGTGTAATTTTTGTTCTCTATTTTCATGGTTTTGTCTATGTCTAGTTGCTGGTATGTGGGTCTCTGCTGGATTTTTGTTGCTAGTTTGGATTTTTGCTAGGTCTTTGGCTACCAAATGTATTGCTCTATCCTCTGCAACTTTTTTTGTTTTGGATTCTCTTTTTTTGTGTTGATTCTAAACCTTTTAGAATCTTCTTTGTAAAGGGTTCTAGGGCTCCTTGAAAACCTATTTTTTCCTTAATCCAAAACATCACAATTATTTACAAGCCTATTTATTGATGAATGATTCAGAAGTGTATGTGCACAACATTGATCAATAGTCAATGTCTATCTCCATGATACGTTTCAGTGATCTAGGGGAATTCTCAGACATGGGGTCTGTTAATCTGAATGAGGATGAGCCAACTGGCTCTATGAAGAATGATTCAGAGTATGGATGTTTCTTTGATGATATTAATACTATAAAGATGAACTTTAGTAGTGGATATGAAGACATGAACATTGCTAATGACATGGGGATATTGTGTGAATATGTGGAGACCAATGCATTTGGCGAGATTATGTGTGATTGTTATGCAAAGAAAAAGAGGGTTTATCAAGAAAGGAATCCTCATGATGATATGTGTGGCAAGACACTTTTAGACTTGTATAAGCTAGTATTGGAAACATTTAATGAGGATATATCTTATAGTGAATACCTAAGGGCTGATTATGTAATGAGACCGGAATTAGAAATACTCATAGGTGATGAGAATGTTGATGAAGTAGGCAGCTTGTGCTTGTGAGATATAGAGATGTGCAATAATGTAAGTCTGAAAGTTTAGATATGCACTCTTACACATATGATGCGACGTTGTTACAAGATGGACCAACATATGAATGTTTCTCCTTTGATACATTTGATGTCCCATGCTTTGGTTTGTAGCACTACATTGTTGATGAATGTGTTTATCCTCAACAGACCAATGACAAAGATAAGAAAGAGGTTATCTATGTTATTGAGTATGAGTGTTTCATTTTTTCAAAATTAAATGATTGTGATATATAAGATAGTATTGAAAAGGATACTATAGAACTCTTTGTTGGATTTGAATTTATCCTATTTGATGGATGCAATAAGGGTGTGCCATATGGAGGTGAATATGTTTAGTTTTGACCTAGTTACATAATACATGATCAAAATGAAAATACTAATGGTGACAAGTGCAATGTTGTTTTGAGGAAGGATAGTAGTATTGCATGTGATTAGATGATTGACAATGATATCATTAGGCTGGTGATATTGTCACATGATGAGAATCAAGTTTTTGACAAAGGGAAGTATTGATTTTTCCTTTTTGGTGGCTTGGGGCTGCCAATTGAAGGATGAACTTGATTTTTATTTAAATTTTTATTAAGGTGCCCAATAGATAAAGCTTGTTCTACTTCTACTAGAGATCTGGATTCTTGTAATTCCTGCAAGGGGAATTCATCCCCAACTAGAGCCACTATTAGCACTCTCAAAATTTTCTTGATAATTTTGAGGGCTCAAGGTGTAAAATAGAATCATACACATTGATATGTCCTTGGAATAACTTCTACAAAATGCCTCAGAGTTTGTTCATGAACTTTATATTGGTTATGAAGTGTATTCAAATGACCATTTGATGAGTATTTTATATTTGATCGGTGACTTTTTGTATCGGTCACCCATGACTTGAGTTTGTTTTGTTAGGAATTGCATGCATAAAATATCATTTATATGTAGTTAAACATTAACATAGGAAAACACAAATAATAACAATGAAGAGACAATATTTAACGTGGTTCACCCAATCTCAGGCTACATCCACCAAATAGAGAGTCCAATATTATTATCTATTAAATCAAAACCGATTACAACCAACAATCCCTTGCAACTCAATACTATTGCAAAATGCTATAAAATTCTCTATGGAAAACCCCTAACCCTTAGGCTTTTTATCAAGATTCATGTCGGTTATAAATTAGGGTTACAATATGTCAACCAAAAGAAAAATAACACCTGACGCCTTTATAAAATAATAAGTCTTTTTTGGCCTCACAGGGTGCAACCCCTTGACCCCGCCTTGTATCATGAAAGGGAGCGTGCAAGGGGTGCTTCCCCCAAACCCTTGTCAAAAAATATTGGGGGAAACCATGCCGATAGAAGTAGGGAAAATTTAACCTCAAAGTCTAATTAGGCTCCATATAACAACATGTTTCTCATGGGTTCCTTATCATTTAAAAATTGGCCCCAAGTTCTAGTGTTTCTTTTCAGTTGGTAAATTTAGGATTTTATTTATCCTTAGTATTTGGCCCCACTTATTTGACATCTTAGGAAGATGAGTTATATGCATGTGCTTCAAAGTAATTCTAAAGTGGACCATATTTTAAAAGTCCTCAATGCTTGTTGAAGTGGTTTGCACACCTTGTTGAGGCTCCAAGTCTTATTTGATGTGGCAATTTGGTCGTGTTCTACAAGGTAACTTGGGACTCAATGACAAAAGAAAATACATCTCACTGAGTTTCGAGTAATAATTATCAGCCGCAAGGATTCTAGTTATGCAACTCACATGCTTGGTGGACTATTCCAAAGCTTTTGTCAAGTTTTTAGTTCATGCTATGAGACATAGGTGATTGTATACTTAGAACTTGGTGAATTATTTATTTGTGCCTTGGAAAATGTCCAAGAAAGCGGTTGTGTAGTGATGTGAAGATTAACTCGACACTCGTTGAGAGGCTTTCCTTCTCTTGGGCATGTCTCTGAGTAAGTGAAGATAAAATGCTTTGTCAACAAATGGAAGAGATCTAGTGTGTTAACTCGAGATGTGGTGAGATGGTTTAGGGGATTTCAACGAGTCCTTGAGTGAAGAAAAGAGAGACTAGTGATGTTGAAGTGAAAGATAGGTGTATGCTCGGTAAATCTCAAAATGACTCGTGTCATGTTCAAAAGGTAAATCAAACGGAATCTAGACTTTTGTTGATGGTCGTTGATGCCATTGAGATTGATGGATAAGAATTGAGAAGAATAACATATAGAAAAATAAATAAAGCAAGAAACTAGGAACATGAGTTTTGTGGCCAAAAACCAAGAATATCTCGATGAATCACTTGTAGAGGATCATCACCAGATTGGGTTATCGGAAGAATTAATGTGTGTTAAGCCCAAGGAAGGAAAATGGTGGCATGAAAAGTTGCATGGGTACTGGTGGTAGATTATTTTGAAAGAAAGAACCGAATTGGTAGTTTGGTGATTATAGAGGATAAGTTTTGATTCTTTGAAAAGACACAAAGCAAAAAAGATGTTTTATATGTGTGGGATTGGCTATATTTAGAGCTTCTTCTTTTAGAAGCACTATATTTTTTCTTAAGTCAGTGACTAATGCATTGGTTAAGAAGTATTATTTAAACTTCCCTCCATGCTTGTTCAAGAATAGTTTCAGTAATGAACTGCTTGTATGCAGAGATGGATTGTGTGTTTGCAAGGTGCAAATTTTGTGACACCGAGTGGAGGATACTTCAATGAACTGCCTTGTAGCTAAAGGGACACTGAAAGGTAGTTGCAATTGCAAAAGGCCTTTCAAAAGCTACCTATCATGATCTCTTCATCGTCTAATGACTGAGAGGTAAGGGGAGTAGAGAGGAGAACAATAAGGGTAGAGGATAGCTAGCTCTAGCAAAGAGCCTATTAAATTCAAATTGATTGCCAGAGTTGGAACCCCTATTCTCATTACAACATTGCTTGGTGAGCTCCTCATCTAATTTTATTAGCTTTTCTTATAGTTCCATGAGCTCCTCCTCTAGTTTTGAGGATGCTTCCCTTCTGGTTTTGTTGAGCTCCTCTTCTAGTATGGAGAGCTTCTCTTCTAGTTTCTAGCAACAACGAAGCTATGATAGCATTGCTCAAAGCAGTTAGACTTAAATGATGTTTTATTCTCCACCTAGATGGTTTCTTGTACACAGTCTAATTTTTGTCCTATTCTTATTTTGTAGTGGTATTTTTTCTTTTATGCATATAATCCAAATATGTGTCAAAAGAAAAGGGGTTAGTTGTAAGCAGCCTGAAGCTTGTTGCATTCCTTGTTACTATAAAAGGAATTGCAAGGTTGTGAAAAGGGATTCTAGTTGGTGTATAGTTTTAGAGGGGAATACTACTAGAAATAGTAGCAGTGTTTGAGTCATGGAGTAAGTCTAAAACAAGGAAGAATGTAAATATTCTAATGGGTAATGTCAATTAGTTTATGATCTATCATGGATATTTTGCAAAAATTGTCTCCATAATGTATTTCTTATATGACATAAATAACAATATTAAAGGTTTTGTTATGTCTTCAAAAAAATCTTGTGAATGTGTAGCATTGTTCGTGGCTTTTCTTTGAGGAAGACATTAATTTCCTTCATTCAAGTACAGGAATTTTAGGAATATAGTATAGATTTCATAAGAATAATCTTTGTAGTAATAAGAGGGGCTACATTGATGTCAGCATCAGTGCTACAAGATCTCACTAATTAGTATGAATTGACATTTGATATTCACATTCAAGTAGGCTTTTGTCTCTGCGTCCTTGATTAGACATTGGTCCATGGAATTCTCACAACCAAACTCAAGGAAATTCAAAATATTCAAGATTTCTTTCTCTCTGTCTTCTTTATTTATTGTTTAAGTTATTACAGGTCTGATATCTCCAAGGTGATTGAAGGATAAAGAAGCATGCTGTGAGAGTATTATTATTGTTCGATCTTTTCATATGATAAAAATGGAGATTCTTATTATTCTCAGTGATTAGTTGGAAGAGATGGGATCAATATTAGGTAATAGGTGAATTGTGAACATCCATTGTTTGTAAACCTAATAATTATCCACCATTAACTACTTGTAGTTGTTGATTAAGGATGAATTAATAATGTTACATGAACTTGTGATTTGGGAACACCCTCCTGAGTTTGGTGGAGATCAAAGTGAAGAGGGTTGGCTTTACGCCATGTTGTGTTGTGTTTTATTGTCCTCAATGTGTGATAGGTTTGAATAATTAACCTATATTCCTTGTCCCATGGTTTAGGTTTCATGATTTTCCCTAGGACTGAGGGTAGCAATAAAATTCATCCACAAGTTGTAAAATTATAATTAATTAAATAATAAAATATCTAATTAATTTTAAGAAGAGGAAGGTTCAAGGATGATTAAAGGATTTAAAATATAGAAATAGAATAATTAGAAATGATGAAATATTAGTTTTGAAGAAATGTGATTACATTAATTAAATAATTATTTAACTAATAAAGATGAATAATTAGTGTGTTAGTGAGACATTTTTAGGTGTGTACATTTGCCTATCTTTGAGACAATGTTGGAACAATATGGTTTCAAAGAATTTTTTTGAAATTTCCTACCCTTGCATGGCCTGGTGATGGTAGGGTGTAATGCCCCCTCAAGAGATTGTTTGTGCATTAAAGGTATGAATGATCTCTCGAAATAAGAAGAATAATATATGAGAGATGAAAGAATGGTTAACTTGATGACATGTATGGGTTTGATTGGATAGAAGTGATGGTTGGAATGATTTGTAAATTGATTGATTAGATTGATGGGTAAAGATCTAGTCTGGTTTTAGGAAGGACATGTCATGTATAAGACAAAGATAGATGATTGCATCTAGTTTCAAGGACACATCCTAAATAAGACAAATGATTGATGAAATGTGATGAAAGTGAAGAATGTTAGGGAATATAATTGATTGATAGATTGAATAGTTGATAACAGGAAATGAAACTATCATGAGTTCTTGTGTCTTTATTATATTACAACATTTTCATCATTGAGACTTATTATGTATCAATGGAGCTTTGTACACTAGGATATGAAAAACCAAGGTGTAAATGATGTCCCATTGTAGAAACAAAAACATAGTGGACAATGAGTGAATCCCTCCATTCTAGGTGTAGCACTAAGGGTCGAAGTATGTGTGATAGTCACAAGCATAACTATCCTTGACTTTTAGTTTTTTTCAAAGGATACTTGCTGAATGAACATACCAACATAGACACCCAAAATACTCATGCCCGAAAACTTCATGAAAACACACCACAAACAACAAACAAAGAAAAAAGATCACACTCCACCCCAGCTCCTCTAATCACTTGTGGACACCCTCAAGTAGCATAGGAACATGATCTGCCATAAATTGATACAAATAAATCAATAAAAGATAAGAATAACTTGACCCAGGTCAACACCCATATTGATCTTCTTGCTAAGGATAAGTGTTCATGGATAGGATGTCCATTATAGGAAAGATGTATCTGTTAGTACATAATATCTAATAGGTGCCTATTTTAGGAAGGATGTATCTGTAAAGGCACATTGTGTGATAAGGATCCTTAAACTAATAGGGAGTTGATCAATTAAGTTGTAGGCTAGTTTGGTAGTTTGTTTGTTGATACATGATTTGTTAAGCTCAATGTTTTGACCTGTTGTGCATTTTGTGTCTACTTTCATTTGCAAAGGATAATTATTCTGAATTGTGATTGATGGATTATTTTAGGGTTTTTGATTGTTTTTATGATTTTTTAGGTTTTCAAAATTTATTTGATTGTTTTTGGATTTTTTATGACATTTTATGATTTTTTTGGATTACAAGCAAGATATATTTGTTTTCCCCCAGTGTGTAGCAAGGAAAGGAATATTATCAATGAATGAATGAACTATTGAGGTGGAAATGGATACGAGAAAGATGGAGGTATCTTATTATGGGATCAAAGGCGAGTTGGTTTTCCAAGAACTATCTCATGATGGATAACATATTTCCAAGATAATTGATTTGATAGTGTAGGAAAATGGCATGGTGCATTGAATGGAATGTGGTCCACATGAAGGGACATGTCAAGAGCTTTTTAAAACCATGTTTTTTCATTTTTCTTTTTGTCCTTAGTTTTGATCAAGATCATAGATAGTAATAGATGATGGAAGGAAGGGATTGATATGATAAGGGATATGGACTAGAGGGTATGGGTAAGGTGAATCCAATAAGATACTTGATACTTATGAAGATTCTTAGCTTTGTCAAGATCAAAGATGGAAAAACAAGATGGATGTAGATAGGGTGATGGATAGTGGATGAGGGATAATGTGAGATGTGGTAAGAAGGATAGAATGGATGAAACTCACCTCCAAGTACAAAGGTATCTATTTATAAAAGGGTGATATGAGAAATCATCACAACATAGATAGCACCACCTAAATAAGTGTTCCTGAATGTTTCAAAGATAGAGACCCAACCCACACTTAGAACCTTCAAAAAATTCAACCAAACATATCTAGTGACTAGGAAGCATACTAAAAAGGGAAGAAGAATCCCAAATTGGATAAAGGTACTTAGTCTTTGATTACCCATGTGTGTGCAAATGCATTCATTTTGGTCCATATGTTCATTGTCATCTTTAGAATCTGGCATGACTAGCTACGCGAGTTGTCTTGACGTCAAAAGCATCCTAGATAGAGCCTCACTACCACCGAGTGTCCATAGCACTGACAAGGTCATCATTTAATCTCACAAATATTGCTCCATTGCCAGCTAGGCATCCATAGCCATGATGGAGTTACTAGAATTTACCCAAAGCCAAGCATTTTGATATTGCATTTCATTGCATTTTTGCTTTTCTTTTCTTAGTATTTATTTTCTTGCTCATTCTTTTCTTTTGATCTTTTTGATATTGGTTTTATCATAATTTATTTTTCTCGCATTGGCTTGTAAGAAACAAAGCTCATGTGGGTTTGAGAATTACAATGGCACTGAAGAAGGATTTTAGATTTTTCACTAGTCATGTCTTCACCTAAGAAACCACAATGACATAGATTGACATATTAATTATATGAAATATAGTAATCAGAAGATGTTGGTATCAAGATACAACAAGTGATTCTCTTTTTAGACCGAGTAAGTATCCCAACCAAAAGATAGTGTCAAAGAGGATCAGCCTTAAATTTTGAAGTGTTTCATGAATATATATTTAAGAAATGGACTGAACATAAGTTTGAGCGTTTGGAAAAATGACCCAAATGTCTATTTCACAGATGAAGGATTTATGCAAAGGATTGAATGGGAGGGATGGAAGGATGGAAAATAGGTGTTGGATAATAGATAGGATATTGGAAGATTTACAGTTGGGTGGATAGAAATGTCTTCAAGATAAATGTTGGCACACACTTTAAGGAGTGGTGGAGTGATGGAGGAGAAGTGGATCTTGGATTTTGAGATTTTGGGGAAGGAGAGGACGTGGTATTTGGGGAAGGAGCGGAATGGATTTGGAATGTGGGAGATGTGTAGATGGACGATTGAAGGAAGCTTTTAGAACAAGTTTGGACACCAATTTTAATTTTTCTTTGGGATGCAATTCTTTTATGGGAATCCACATTGATTTTGATTTTTCTTTTCTTTCTGGTTCTTTTGAACACAATTCTTCTTTGAGTGACTTAAGAATCTACATAGTTTTGGATCTTTTTTTTTCTTAATGGGGCTTTGTGGCCTTTTGGATATTGTTGTTTTCTTTTGGATCATATTTTGCTTCATTTTTACATGTATTTTAGATGGGACATGTTGATCTTTTGATGGATATGGATTTTTGGACTTAAGGATTTTATGTGTGGCATATGTTGGTAATTGACAATCATCTGGTGGCCTCTAATGCTTGATTATTGGTTTAGGGTTATCAATGATGGCAACTCTTCGTGAGATTCCCATCCGGTAATCATAGATCTTGATTTTGGAAGAGGACGTCAACCGATAGCTAGTTAACTGATATTTCAGGATAAATAGAGCAGTTTTGGTCCAGGTGATCCGGTCAAGCTGACATGAGACTACACGTTACACTAGTAGGCTAACATGGTAAATGACCTATTTTGTGATTGTGGATATATAAGACCGATGTAGATGATATTTTTGGTGGATGGTATGATTGTATGTGAGTGAATGGTGATCGAGAATCCTTTTTTATGTAGTTTCATGTGCATATTATTGATTTGGTAGTTGTTTGAGACAGAGGATAGGGAAGAACAAAGAAAAACAATAGAGGTGATTCAGTCGGTATATTTGGCACTTAATCGAAACTCATTCAAGAATTGTAGATGGTATTTTGGAGTTCATTTTGTTGTAATTCATCATTGTAATTAATCAATAAGGCAATGAGCCTTCTGGGGTTGTAGCCCTTATTGAATTTGAGCAGTGAGCTCTAGGCAGTGTGCCTGAATGCCTGTGCATTCCCATTTTGTAATATTGTTTTGCTAGTGGCCATAGAATAATATTGTGGCTTCAAATCCCACTGTGGTTTTTCTCATTTGGGTTTCCATGTAAAAATACATTGTTATGATCTTGTGGTTGATTATCTTATGTTCTTTCAATTTAGTTTCATTTGTATTCTTTCGGTGGTTTAAAGTTAAGTTTGAAAATCTGCTAACCAATAGATCACTGATTCACCCCCCCTCTCAGTGATCCCTGATTCCAACAACATCAAAATTGCTTCCGAAAGGAATGGGATTATGGGTGAATAGGAATGATATGGAGGTCTTTTGTATGAGTTGATGTAGGTAGATGGTTGGAAGGTTCTCAAAGATGTGTACCTTTTATGATCTTGATTTATGATAGGATAATTGGATTGTGAGCTTGGGGTCATATTAATAGTGGATGAAGGGATGTAAGGTCCTAATATGGATGGAAGAGAGGAAGGCTTTGATTTTAGGATACAAGGACCCAAAATAGATTTGAATAATGGGGAATGTGCATGCTTAGATTTAGATGGATCATGAGGAGGATTAGGACAACGAGACAAAGGGATACCTTGATCTTGACTTAAAGAGGACAATTGGAGTTTTTTATTTTCTCTTGATTTTGAATTGGATCATTGAAGATGATGGAAGGGATATCGTGATATTTATTAGGAGGTGTGTGTTGAAGGGGACTTGGAAGGACACCTTTCTCTTGAGCTAGAAGGGGGCCATCATGGATGGAATACAAAAGGATTAGGGGATCTTCATAAGATTCTTGATAGTTGGGATCTTGATAATAAATTGGATTAGATTGGAGAGTCATGGTATCTTTATATTGAATTATGCTAGGACTCATTTCTTCTGACTTTGGATTATCCTCTTGACATAGGGTAGGTGTTTGGATATGCATGGAAGATTCTTGAAAGGATTTAATACTTTGGCATGATAAGAATGGATTTTGAATGGCTCTTTGGAGTTGGTTTTGATAGATTGTTTTAATTTTTTGTGATTTTGGATGATAATGCAACTAAAATGCACCTTTTTTTTTGCAAAATGTTAAAATGTTTGAGACAAGTTTGATTTTGAGAACCTTGTTTGAATTGTTTGTAACCAAATTTTTGTTTGCGACCTTTTTTTGATGTGACTCTTTGTTTCAAAAGTTTTTGTGTTGAGAAGTATAGAAGACCAAATGACTGAAAAAAAAACATGCACATTCAATTACAAGTCCTATGTTGGAAGAGACAATATTTGTTGGGTTCCCACTATGGATAAATCTAAACCACACTTATCCAGAGTGGATAGCTTAGAAGTTTGGTAGCACTAGCTCCCCCACCACAACACTCACTTCTCAGGTATACCAAACTTTGAATTCTCAAAGACCCAAAGATCTAGAGGAACTTGCTATATCAACTTTGAAATGAAAGAATGTGGGATGGCTTCAAAGTTCCAACCTCCTGCACCAGCAAATAGAAGGATTTTGGCTACTAAAAATAATTGGTTTATAATAAGGGAACTTCAATGAAACTTGGTATCTACCCATGTGGTGGTGAATCACTTAAGAGCCTATCCCAATCCTTGTTAAAAGATTTTTATGCATCTCACATGAATGTGGATACTAAAGGAATTGTCGGTGTAGATAAACATCACCAAGTAGTCATGGTTTTCACATGACTTGTTAATTTATATAGCAGGCTAAAGAAATACTACTTGGGTCATTCCCTCTCACCAACCCTAATGGATTCTCGGGAGGCAATTCCTCTAATAAAACAAAAAACAAAAAATTGAGTGTTGCTAACACTTTTCTCTTGCACCCAGGACCACGAAATCCAAGGGAGAGGATAGTGTGTGTTAGTAGTAGGTCCACTCATGAGAACAAGTGTGCCAAATACAAAAGATATTGATTAATTTTAAGCACCAATTGAGAGATTGTTTATGATAGAAAAATGAAGACACACTATTAATCTACCTCTACAAGAAAGTAATTAGTAGTTTGAGGTTTCATTTGTATCTTTGATCAATTGAAACACCTTTTCTATATTCCAATTTTGCCACATGTTGCAGATAGATAATTAGTTATAGAAAAAATCTGAAAATGGAGATAAAACAAAAATAGAATAGAATCATAATTACCAACCACATGCAAAAAACTAACTATACTCATGTGAAACAATACCTGAACGCATGCAAAACACTATGAATGTGAAATAGAGTCTGAACAAATGCAAAAAAACTTCTAGTATGAGAACTATAACTTAAAACCTGTAAAACAGATGATTAATTTTCACAAATTATTGTCAAAATATTAATTGAGTCCCTTGTATCATCTTATACTTCTGAATGTAGGCAAAGACATATTTTTTATATTGAAAGTGTCTGATTTATTCATCCAGTTCATTGACCAATTGGTTTGTTCGCAAGGTTTTCTAAGATAATTTCTGTAGCCACCAATGCTTTTCTCATTGTTGTGATCCCACAATGTTAATTTTTATCTTACAAGTTACGATTAAAAAAATTGCTTTCCTCTCCTATGCAACAAAATTCCTTAAATCTAAAAATAATTTAGAATCTGCAATTGATAGGCGATAGTAGAAATAACAAAAACCAATTAATAGGTCTTACCCACTTTTACCTATCATGTATGTAAAATGGCATCTGAACGAATGCAAAATAGTATGTAGACATATGCAAAATATTGTTCATATGAATGTGAAATCCTGCATACAAATGCATAAAGTGGTAAAACATTCCTACAAAATGAAAGAAATTGAAACCAAATCAGTAGTCTATAGTTTCACGTCGGGTTCACTAGATGTATCATGGGAAAAAAAGGAATAAATAACTATATTAAACAAGTCTAACCACCAAGACTCAAATTTAATTACTAAATCCACAATGACAATGAAATAAATAACAAAAATCAATGAAATATGGAAATTAGGAATAGATAACCCCCTCATTGATTTCGTACACATGTGGCTTCCATTTCTCTTCTTAATTGTTGTGTTTGATTGCATCTTAGTGTTGCATTGCTAACCTACAATATGAAACAACACAATAATTTTGAAGATAGTGGTTAATGAAAATGAGAGGATAAAGGTAAATTTATAGATTTTGAATAGAGGAATTGAATGGTCGAGATGCATTTGAGAACAAAATGAATCAACGATTGAGATCAGTTGAGATATAATTGATAGGGAGTTGAACTCATTTGATTGATGAGTTGACTGAATTCATTCATCAATGAACTGGATGGATTGATTAGTGAACTGAATATATGAGTTTATTCAAAAAAGCTGATTTGGAGTTAACTGAGTTAACTGAGGAGATGATTGAATTAATTAATTAGTCAGAAATAGGTGATTGTTAGATAGACTGAAAGTCAGTGCCAATTAGGATTTTGACATGTGTTGTAGGAAATTGAATTGAAATTCAAATTTCAATTATATTTGATTTGAATTTGGATTTTCAAATACATGAAATAAAATACACATTTTATTGAAATTAAGTGAAATTAGCATTTATGGATTTTTGAATTTTTGAATTAGTAAAGAATGAATTAGATAATTTAATAGCTTAAATAAATTATTTAATTATAAGAAATTGAATTTAATTAAATAATAAATATTATTCAATTAAAGTTATTAATTTATAATTAATTAAATAATGTTTATTTAATTAATGTAAAGAAAAGAAGCTTAAATGATAAAATGATTGGAAGGAAATTGAATAATTAGTTGATGAGATGCAAAGATTAAAATAGTTTAGAAGAATAAACATTAGATTAATTAAATAATTACAAAAATATTTAATCAATAAAGAGGAATAATTAGCGTGTTACTAATGAGATATTTTTAGGTGTCTAGACTTGCCCCTATTTGAGATAATGTTGGAACAACGTTTAAAAGAAAAAGTGAAAAAAATGCCCCAGTAACAAATATGCCCCAATATGTTGAGGCATAGAGGTAGGATGCCCTCTCGAGAGATTGTTTGTAGTATCACTAGATGTATCACTGGAAAATTAGGCATAAATAACTAGATTAAACAAGTCTAACCACCAAGACTCGAATCTAATTACTAAATCCGCAATGATAATGAAATAAATAATGAAAAATCAATGAAATATGAAAATTAAGCACATTAAAGCCCCTCATTGATTGCATTCATGGCTTCCATTTATTTTTTTAGTTGTTGTGGTTGATTGGCTCTCAGTGTTGTGCTACTAACCTGCAATATGAAATGACACAATAATTTTGAGGATAGTGGATGATGAAAATAAGAGAATAAAGCTCAATTTATAGTTTTCAAATAGAGGAATTGAATAGTTGAGATGCATTTGAGAAAAAAATCAATCAACGATTGAGATTAGTTGAGACATAATTGATTGGGAGTTGAACTCATTTGATTGATGAGTTGAGTGAATTTATTGATCAATGAACTGGATAGATCAATCAATGAATTGAATAGATGGGTTTGTTCGAAAAAGTTGATTAGGAGTTAGTTGAGCTACCTGAGAGACTGAATTGATTGATTAGTCAGAAAAAGGTGATTGTAAGATGGACTGAAAGTTGGTGCCAGTTAGGATTTTGACATGTGCTATAGGAAATTGACTTGAAATTCAAATTTTAATTATATTTCATTTGAATTTGGATTTTTGAAAACATGAAATGAAATGTACATTTTATTAAAATTAAGTGAAATTAGCATTTGGGGATTTTTGATTTTTTAATTTTTTAAAATTAGTAAAGAATGAATTAGATAATTAAATAATTTAAATAAATTATATAACTATGTGTATTAGGAATTGAATTTCATTAAATAATAAATATTATTTAATTAAAGTTGTAAATTTACGATTATCTAAATTATAAAATTATTTAATTAATTTAAGAAAAGGAAGGTAGGATGATTAAACAATTAAGATAGAAATAGAATAATTAGAAATGATGAAATACTAGTTTAGAAGAAAGGCGATTAGATTAATTAAATAATTATTTAATAAATAAAGGCGAATAATTAGTGTGTTAGTGATGAGACATTTTTAGGTGTCTACACTATGTATCCTAGGAGTTTCCCAGAGGTCGCTCCAAAGACACATTTCTTAGGATTTAATTTGACTTTGTACTTTTCCAAGTGATCAAAGACCACTACTAGAACATCCAAATGTCCTTCCCTTGTAATTGATTTTCGTAACAGGTCATCTACAATCCAAATGGCGTGACATTCCAACAAAAAGTACCCCAGGGACATGTGAATGATGTCTTGTGTTGATCTTCATTTGCTATTTTAATTTGGTTGTACCTAAAGAATCCATCCATAAGTGATAACATAGCATGGCCCACTGTGAGATCAATGATCAAATTAATGTTTGGTAATGGGAAGTCATCTTTCAGACAAGCCTTGTTTATGTCTCTAAAATTGGTATATATCCTTATGTTGACATCTAGTTTGCCAATAGGCACAGGATTGGAAATCCATTGAGGATAATCAATTGGTCTAATGAAACCAACGTCCAATAAATTTTCAAGCTCAAATTTCACTAGTAATTTCACCTATGGATGCAACTTTCACAACTTCTATTTGACTAGTTTGGCACCTAGTGTTACTCATAAATGATGCATAACCAAATCAAGATCTAGTCTAGGAATATTCGCATACAATCATGCAAAAATTATCTCTTTTGAAGAACTTTGTGAACTTAGGTTGCTCTATTTATGTTAATGATTGAGTGAGGAAGATGTTGTGTGGTACTTATTCAGTCCCAATGTTTGTTTTTATGGTCTATTTGATCAAGATAGATGACTTCTCTTGATATGTTGTCATGGGGAGGGTGTCAAAACTTCCAATCTCTGATGCCTCAAAGACGTTTTCACCATCGAATGTGTCCTTTCCTTTTAATTTTTAGGGGTTAGAAAGAATCACGATGCAGTTTTCACTAAATGACCCATCATTTGTTTTTGTTTTAATATTTTTGTGAATAAAAGGTTTGGCACCCTCTCCAATGTATGTCACGTTACTAAGTTCAATGGTGTGTCCTACTTTATGGTCTCCAAGAGGGAGATCATCTCCAATGCCAGGGTAATTAATGAAGGCCTCATCATTTTGGAATGTGTCAAATTGTGGAGTCCTTGTTGGTCCCAATCAATGAGTTGGGAGTGAATGAGGAGAAGGTCATCGGTATGTTCAAAGTCAACACATATAAGGGTAAAAGACACAAGAGTCTTTGGTTAGGTCTATGAATTCATCAGGATTATCGTTGGTACTTTCCTCATCAGTCTCAATTGTAAGAGAATCTAAATGAACATCGCTAGGACACTCAGCAATAGGAGTTCTAACTTTTCACCTAGAGCCTCGAGAAGTAGAGGGTTTGGGATCCCAAAAAGTCTTTATCCATGATTCACCACTATCTTTCTTTTCTTTGGGCATATAGCTTGATGATGCTTGATCAACTTTGAATAACTTTATGAAATTTTCTTCTCCTATAGGTTTGCTAGGTTCTCTAAATTTTTTCACAAGATCATAATCACTTAATGATTTATCAAAATCTCATTCCCATTAATTTGAGTCTATTGAACAATGGTTGTGTTGGAATCAGGGATCACTAAGAGGGGTGGGCCTGAATAAGTGATCTACCGATTAGCTAATTTTGAAACTTAACTTTAAACCACCAGAAGCATACAAATGAAACTGAAATGCAGAAAGATAGGACAAACAAACACAAAAGAATAACACTAGATTTTTACGTGGAAACCTAAATGGGAAAAAACATGGTGGGATTTGAACCCACAATATTATTCTACTATGGCCAGTATCAAAATAATATTACAATATGGGGAATGCACAAGCATTCAGGCACGCTTCCTAGAGCTCACTGCTCAAATATAATAAGGGCTAGAACCCTGGAAGGCTCACTTCCTTACTCATTGATTACAATGAGGAATTACACCAAAATGGAATCTGAAGTATCATCTACAATGCTTGGATGAGTGCCAAATATACTGACTGGGTCACCTCTGATGATTTGCTTTGTTCTTCCATGTTTATTGTCTTAGTCAGCTACTGGATCAAGAATGTGCACGTGAAACTGCACCAAAACTAATTATCAATCACCACTCGCTCGCATACAATCATACCATGCACCAAAAAGATCATCTACACCAAACTTATATACCAACAATCACAAAATAGGTCATTTACCATGTTGGCCTGCTAGTGTAATGTGTAATCACATGTTTTTGATTAAGGTAAAAGCAGGATTTGAAGGGGCCCCGAAACCCTTTACAAGCAGAACTTAAACAACAAAATGACAAGAAACAAAAGAGGACATGCCTACGAAAAACTAGCAAAAACCAGAGAAAATCGGAAAAAGCCCCACAAGGCCAGTAGGCCATCCAGAGTCTAGAAGATACTAGTTGATTTTTTCCAGAGCTTTTGCCAGAGTGTTGCTAATTTCATGCAGCTCTTTGATGTTATCCCTAAGATTAGGGAGATTCTTTGTAGGAGCAGCCGCAACTTTCTTGACACTGGCCCTGGTCCTCTTCGCAGTGCCACTCACCGGAGTAGCATCACCACTACCAGTCTGGATGGTCTCTTCATCCAAGTCAAGATCCACAACCGGTTTTGGAGTGTCACAGACCTTAGCGATATCCTCCAGGTTTTTAATGACAGTACAAAGGAAAATCGAGATAACGCCCATAAGATTTTTCATCGCTTCCTTCCCATCTTCCAACAATTTAACCTTATCCTCCATATTCTGCTTCTAGTTTAGCTGCTCTCTGTTTTCATCCCCCCTCTTCTCATCCATGTTTTTCCCCTTTTTTATCTAGGTTCTTCAGGTGCTCATAGGTCCATCTATCGAAGTCCATTCTTGCCTCAAAGAATTTCTTGAGGTTATCCAAGATTAGCTCTTTACCCACACTTTCCTTATCCTCGCTAACCCTATCCTTAGTCCGGTCCTTCTCAGAATCTTTGTTCATTCCCCTCTCGGAGTTCACATCCATCTCCTCATTATCCTTGAAATCCACTTATTCCATCGGATGGCTATTGTCCTTACTAGGGCAATCATTGAGGATAGGGCTTTCATGACCAGGCTCATTACCACCACTTTCTTCCTCATTACCCAGCTCCTCATCTTTCCAGTTGTCTTCACCGATGGAGTCGTCCATCGCCATACCACTACTTTCCTTTTCAATTTCCTCTATTTCTAACTCAGAGGCACTTTTCCTTTTTTTGCTAGAGGATGCTTTCTCCTTGTTGGAGTCTCCTTCTTCCATCTTTCTCTTACCTGGAGAGGCCGAAATCCTCTTATTTACCAGCAGGGCAAGGTTTTTGCAATGCTCATAGATGAGAAGCAAAAGCTCGCAATGGAGAATAGGGCTAGAAGGGTTATTCCTATATTTATTAAGGGACCTGGAGAGCGACCTGAAAAGGTAGTAGGGTAGGGATACCTTTTTGTCATGTTTGAAATGGTTTAAGAGAACAAAATGGTAGGTGTGGGCCCTGGAGAAATGACCTTCAACCATGATGTATTCCATAATTGCATTTAGAATCTAACCCCATAGTTTCTTGAGGTTTGCAGCTTCGTAGTAGCCCCCAGTAGCTTTGCCGATTTTAACCCTTTCTTTCTCTTTCCATGGGAACAGATTGACTGTATTGTTGGAGACTTTGAGGTCTTGAAAGAAATTAAGCCCACTATGGGGCATTCCAGTTATAGTAGATATGAGCCCATCGTCTAGTTTAAACTTGACTCCATAGATTTTAAAAGAGCCATTTGACTAGTTTTTAGAAATCTTGGAAATGATGAGGTTGACCCCACCTTTGTCATAGTCCACGAGCTTCTCCATGAAGTTGGTAAGAGAACCCTTTTCTAGTTTCGCCTAGACTTTTGGCATTTCTCTCCAAGTCGACATATTATCTGGTTCCTCCTGCCTTAGGTCACCTCTCACCTTCGGATTCAGGCTATCTACTCTGTTTCTCTACAAACTAATTCCTTCTTTCCCAAAGTTGCTTGAGATTTTGAAGCGGGTTACCCACAAAGCGTGTGGAAAATAATTAAAGATTGTAGGAGATCTGTCGCTTTGCCAAGTAATGATGACCTTTCCAACAATGCATAAATAATTATTTTTACCTGTCATGATTAAATTGTCCTTCTCTCCCCATATAATGGTCCTTTCTAAGGGACTCTTTAATGTTTAAATTTAGATCCTCCTCGTGCCAAATTGATTGGGAGTCTGAGTTAACTCCTATATTCGCTAAACAATCCGCTACACTGTTTTGCTCTCTGAAGGCAATGATCTCCCTAGCTTTCATGATGATATTTTCAATTGACCAAGAAGGCTCTGACTCCCCCTTTAAGAACTTACTTATATTGAGTGAATCTCCCTCAAGCCATAATTTATCATAATTGAGATTTTTGGCTAAAATTAAGGTGTTTAGGGTGGCAGAGGCTTCGACAAAGTGGCTAGTTTGATTTCCCAGGGGACTAGCCACTGCCTTTAAACAACTTCCAGCATAATTCCTGACAATGCCCCCATATCCAGCTTTACCCGGATTCTTTTAGAGGCCCCATCAAAGTTAGCCTTAATCCACCCCCGATGAGGAAAACACCAGATGAGACCTTCTCTTTCATTTTCCTTGCTGGTAGTAGTACTAGAGAGGTTCTGTCTTTGAAGTCATCTTTAGCAGCAGGTCCATGATCAGTGCCATAGAGGCATTCAAAACTACTCCTAAAAATTTTATGTGCCACCTCTTCAGGAATAGCCCTTTTATCCCTAAAAATCCTATTGTTATGCTCTTTCTAGATATTCCAAATAATAATCGATAGAGTGATTTTCCAAGTCTCCATAATTTTAGGATTAGAATTAGGGCATTACCATTGCTGCCAGGAATCCCCAAGGGAGTTCAGAAAAACCCAACTCAGGTTCCACTTGCTCAAGATGATTTTCCAGATGTCCTGACTAAAAGTGCATTTATTGAGAATATGACAAGTTGTCTCTTCTTCCCTGCAACAAATAGAACACCTATTAGGAAAAATAAAACCTCTTTTATGAAGGTTGTCTAGAGTTAAAACTTTATTTTGGATGAAAATCCAAAAGAAGATATTAACCTTAGGAACTAACTTCTTATTCCAAACTTTAGCCCAGATGGGAATTTCTTCCACTGGATCATTATGAATTGCCATAGCTGAGGAAATAGAATATTTCCCATCCAGGGTTTCCCTCCATATCAATTTGTCATCTTTGTTGTCTCTAGGGATTTTAATAGAGAGAGATATCTGAAGGAACTTAAGCCCCGGGCATTGCTAGCTAAAATCAACCCAGTTCCCATTTCTCCAGTAATCTCTGACGAACTCACCAAATCTGCTTTTGAACCAGTCTTTCCAATCTTTAAGGATTGGGATTTCCTCCGGAGGTTTATCCAGAATCCATCTATCTTCCCAAAATCTTATTCTCCTCCCATCCCCAAGGTTCTAGGTTCTACCAGCAGTAGCCCAGCTTTTAGCAGATTGAATAGCATTCCATATAGCTGATCCTTCAACAATGAAAGAATTATCAAGGAACTCTTCCTTAGAGGGTTGCATGTAGAGATATTTGTTTTTCCAGATTGAGTTCCATTCTCTTTCCTCTCCTTTTAGTCTCCAAATTTTCCTGGCTAATAAAGCTTTATTCATAGAACCAATGTTCCTTAAGCCCAACCCACCTAAGGCCTTAGGGGAACAAATTTTATTCCAAGCAATAAGGGGTATTCTATTTATGACTTCCACCCCTGACCAAAGGAACTTTTTTTGGATTCTTTCAATGGCTTCCGCAAACTTTGAGGGAATTTTGAACAGGCTGAGAGCATAACTAGGAAGATTGTGAAGAGTGACTTTGAGCAAAGTAATTTTGCCCGCTTGACTAAGGACAACCCCTTTCCAACCAGCAAGTTTAAAGGTAAGTCTATCATTCAAATTATTCCAAAAAGAATCCTGAGTCTTCAGACATAGAGGAAGCCCCAAATAAGTAGAGGGAAGCTCAAAAATATTGCAGCCAAGAATCCTTTCAATCCTTAGTTGCCTTTGGACCAGGGTATTGATGAAGAACAAAGAACTTTTATCCCAATTGATTTTTTGGCCAGAGGCAGATTCATAAGTGTTTAGAATATTCTTCATGTTCTTAGCTTCCAGAATGGTGGCTTCCCCCATGGTAATAGAGTCATCAACAAATTTTTCATGAGAGAAAACAACATTGGAGGAAGAAGGTTTCAAACCCTTAAGCTTGCCATCTTCCACATTTTTAAGAATAAATCTGCCCACACATTCAGCTAGAATAGTGAACAGGATAGGGGATATGGGGTCCCCCTATCTAAGACCTCTAGAGCTTTTGAAGAAACTAGATGGGGAACCATTGAAAATAACAACAGAGGAGGAAGTTTCCATAAGTTGAGAACAGAGCTGAATAACTTTGACACCAAAGCCAAACACTTTCATGATCCTAAGGAGAAACTGCCAGTTTACTCTATCAAAAGCTTTAGCCATGTCTAACTTTAGGAAGAAGCCCTGGTTATTCGCCACTTTCAGGGACTGGATATTTTCATGATGGATATGATAGACTCCAAAATCTATCTTCCAGGGACAAAGCCATTCTGCTGGATAGAGATAATCCTAGGAAGAATTTCTAGCAACCTGGAAGTCAGAACCTTGGATAAAATCTTGTAAACAGAGTTACACAAGCTAATAGGTCTAAACTTTTTGAGAGAATTAGCACTAGGGATCTTTGGGATAAGGACAATGAAGGTGGCATTCAGTTCCTTAAGGAGTCTTCTAGAGCCAAAGAATTCTTTGACACCATTGCAGATGTCAGCCTCCACTATGTGCCAAAAATTTTGGAAGAAGAACATAGGGAAGCTGTCCAGACCAAGGGATTTGTCTCCTTGAAAGGAGAACACTACCTTTTTGATTTCTAGATTAGAGGGAATATAGGATAAAAGGTTGTTGTCAGCTTCCATCAGGATTGAAGGAATAGCTTGCAAAAGGGTGTTTTGATTGCTGAAATCCAGGTTATCCACATCTCCCAACAAGGTGCTAAAATGCTCAAGAGCTTCCTTTCTGATATCACTATCCTCAGTTAGGATGCCTTTGTTGCAGGATAGGCTGGCTATTCTATTGGTTTCCCTATGCTTGAGAGCAGTTAAGTGAAAGAACCGGGTGTTTTTATCTCCTTCCTTTAGGAACAAGGCTCTGGATCTTTGTCTCCAGAATGTCTCCTCATTGGAAATGATGGTGTGGTATTTGGATAAAAGATCATTTTCGGCCATCCTAAGATTTTCTGATAGCCCAACCTCTTGGATTCTATCTTGAACCTCCTTTATTTATGCTTTGACTTGAATTTTGCTCTTGAAAATATCACCAAAAATCTCTTTGTTCCAGATTTTAATTTTAGCTTTTAGGATATTGAGCTTTTTGGCAATTCTAAAAAGAGTCATACCCTCCGCTTTAGAATTCTACCATTCAGCAATATGAGCTTCCAGAGAAGGATGGGAAAGCCAAGCTTTTTCAAATCTGAAAGGGAAGTTTCTCTTGGCCGAAAAAGAGTTGGTAGTAAAGGAGATGGGGTAATGGTCAGACCCAATTTTGATGACAGAAGCAAGGGAGCAGCTATACTTAGAAAACTAGTCTGGTGAGATTAAAGATCTATCAAGCTTAACTTGAATCAGATTAGCTCCGGTTCTTCTATTGGTCCAGGTGTAATTGATACCTTGGAGATCCACATCAATGAGAGCTTGATCATTTATGAAATCCATAAGGTCTTGTTTCCCATCAAGTTGTAAAGGGATACCTCCCATCTTCTCTTCCTCTTTGAGTAGAGTATTGAAGTCTCCCATAATAATCTAGCTTTAATCAGCAAACTTGAGTCTGTCAGCTGCCAGGCTGTTCCAATATTTAACTCTCTCGGTTTTGGTGTTGGGCACATAGACATTAGATAACACCCAAACAAAGTTGTCCTTAATATGCTCAAGCTGAACAAAGTTCCTGTTAAAAGAAGAGATGATTTCCTTACTTATAATATTTTTTTGGTTCCAAAAAATCGCAGTTCCTCTAGAAGCTCCCTCTGAGTTGGATCTTATGACCCCATTTTCCTTGAAAATTCTAATCTTTTCAACTTTTTCCTTAGACATCTTGGTTTCCTGAACCAGGACCACATCCGGTTTGTGATCTCTTATGATGTTTCACAACACATCTTGCTTGTGAGGGGCGTTCAACGCTCTGATATTCCAGGATATTATCTTCATACTTTAACTGGGGATAGGGCTGACTCAATGGAACACTGTGTTCCATCAGAATGGTTCTTCCAGCTTTCTTGTTCCCTTTGATGTTTTAGGGATGGCCTTTCCTACTTTTTGTTCTGACTTCCAACATCTACCTTCTTCTTGATCTTGCTTCTAGTTGAGATTCCTCCTTGTTTGTTTTTCCTTCTCTCAAACCGGGAATCCAGAGATTCCCATCTAGCATATCCATGCTTTGAGGAGGGGTTTTACATAGAAGTGGCTTTGGACTTCCATTGGTTAAAAGCAGTAAGGGCTCAATGTCAAAAGGGTCTTGAGCTTCATTAAAGTCTTCCTCGACTGATTTTGAGAGTGATGTGGCTGGAATGATTTCTTCCTTCTCCTAACTAACAAATCCAGCCTCCTGGTCTAGGATAGTTTCTTCCTTCTCATGACTAATAGATCCAACCTCCTGGTCCTCTGGGTTATTTTTATTGTTCGACTCAATACCTTGCTCTGCTTCTTTAGAGCTCTCTGGTTGGTTGTTGGAGCAGACATAGTCTTGTTTATCATTACTGCTATTCCCATTCCTCCTAACTTCATTTGCTAAATCCGTTACATCCTTAATTTGATTACATTCAATTGGTGGGTCTCCTTGTATATTTACCATTTGCCAGATCTTTTTGTTCTTGATGTTACTATTAGTCTTGCTTTCCTTTCTTTTCTTGAGCGGACATAATTTTGCCCAATGCCCAAAATTTTTGCAGTGGAAATAGGCAAACGAAAGAAATTTGTATTCAATATCTTGTGACCATTTTCCAAGTTTAGATATTATTTCTATGGAATGAGGCATATCCATCATTTGATTAACTTTTATGCAGATATGAGCAAAGACTAACCTTGATTTAGTCATTGTCATCAGGTCAATCATTAGGAGTTCTCCAAAGGATTTTGCAATACCCTTGAAAACTTCCTCATTCTAGTATTCCAGCGGGAGACCCGGGAGGCACATCCATACTGGCGCAGAAACAAAGGAATCATCAAGGGCAAGGTTCGGGGCCCATTTCTAAAGAGCCAGAGATGACTTACCAAACATCCAGGGGCCTTCGCAGAGAGCTTTATTCATGTCTTCTTCAGAGTTAAAACTGAAGGTAAAAAACCCTTTAGGCAGTGCTGCCACATCCACTTGACCTTTTACGAGCCATTTTCTCCTTATGAGATTCCTAACATCATCGATGTTAGGCCTAAAACTAGAGAATCATCCCACTAATGTCATGGATAGGCTAGCTACGGTCATGTCACCCACTTTGTTTAGAACAGAGATAGCAACCAGTCCAGAGGCTGAATTTGAGATATTTGTAACTTCTGGAAGCCCAAATTTAGCTAGCGGCTTCACTCCAAAGAGAGAAGACCATTTTTTACCTTTACCTCTATCGTGTGTGTCCCCGGGTTTTGAATCTTTATCCTCTCTTAGTTTTTCTTTTTCCTTGTCCTCTTCTAACCCTTGAGATGCCTGACCTCCTGCTTGTTTGCCAGATCTGGTCCTAGAAAAACTACAATCTCTAGGAAATCCGCCTTCCCTAGGAAATCACATGTTGGCTTGACCAGATCACAAAAGATAAATGTGGATCACCAAAACAATAATAAAATAATGTTTAAATGTCAGCCCAATCATCCTAAAGATGATTCAATGCACCACAATCACCAGAAAGCTTTCAGACCCAAAACTACTATGATCTTCCTAAAACATTGGTTAACTTGCTACTCATTGACATCGACTTCCGGTTAAGAAGAATTAAGGCTTCTGGATCAAATCTCCATGAAGATTTGCCTTCAATTATGACCCTAAACTAATAACAAACCATTAGAAGCCACCAGATGAGTGTCAATTTCCAACAATCTCCCCCTTTGGCATTGATGGAAACACTCATGAAAAATGGCTAAGTGTTGAGCACTGTATACCAGATCAAAAGAATTTATAATGCTCCCCCTTAGACAAAGAATTCCACTCTTCAATACTGTACATTTTTCACTAATTCTCACCCCCTTTGATAGCAATGCCAAATATGGGGTGTTGTCCAAAACTTATATACAAAGATAGTTGTTGGATATTTTACAAATACTTGAAGATGTCAGCAAAAATGGTCTTCAAGGATCCTAGGTGAGTATCCCACCCACTCTTCAAGTTATCTAAAATAGTAATAAATGGACTAAATGTAGTGGCATGAATCTCTACCTTCTTCAGATCAGATGACATAGGTTGTGCCATTGGCTTCATGCAATCTTCCATATTAATGAGCATGGTGTCCAACCATGGGCAATTAAGTTTTGGAGTTCACATACTGTCCTCAAAATTTTGTCTTTCTCCACATTGAGCCTTGAGATATGATCATTTAGAACCAAAATTTATCCTTCAACATTTCTAGTTGGAGTGACATTGGGAACAAAGGACTGAGAAATACTAGCAAGTTTTCCCTAGAAAACACTTATTTGCTTGTCTATATCTACAGTGAATTTAGGCAAAATTAGACAAGACTTATACAATTTTCCACCTTCTGTCAGAGCATCTGAAATAATTTGCAGACCTTTATTTAATCTCACCCTATTATCCTCAATCATCCTCTAAAATGTATGCATCCTAACATCCTTAGATATATCCAAAACTCTCTTAGTAGTAGACTTCTCCAAAGAATCAAAACTGGTATTTACACTATTATTTAATTACATTAATTTACGAGAGGGGCTATTGTTAGAATCTAGCTGTACATTTGGAGCCACCTTCTGTAAAACATCTACCAATGTCAAACTGAACTTCTTATCTTCAGATTCAGACTTTACTAGATCCTGGCTAGCTTGAGCTTGAATAGCAGCTACGAGCATGAGCTTCTCAATAGGAGACATATGTCCAAGGCTGATAGGAGCATCAAGATTGATAGGGATCTGAGGTAAGGTGGTAGTAATTGGAGGAGTGACAATTGCCAGATCAGCTACTCCTTTTCCTTTGTCAGACTCTGCAACCTTTTCCTCTCCATTCTCAACATCCTTTTCTCTATCTCATCCCCTTTATCTTTTACACCAGCGTTGCCACTTCATGCAGTATCATTCTTTTGGATCTCAGGGGCTATTAAGTTGTCCATCACTGGAGGGGTATCACCAGTCTCAACATTGAGTGGTGTGTTACCTTGATCTTCTAGATGTCCCTCAGTCTGAGTTTCACCCTTCTGATCACCGAAAACACCTTTCTTTTCTTTCGTCTGAGAAGAATTGAATGCATCTTTATATAGAGGATCATTTACAGTTATATATCTCTAGATGTATTATGTCTCCTTCCTCACCTCTTCCACCTTCCCAATCATTAACTTATTTACTTTTTTCTTGCTTCTAAATTATTTCTTGTTGGCTTCTTCAATAAGCCTTTTAACTTTTTCTTGAGTGATACAGGTGCAAACATTTACCAGCTCTCTTTCTTTCATCCCATTGTCAGTTTTTTTGGTAGTAAGTCTCCTTGCATCAATAAGGTTGTACAGGTCTTTGGGAATACTCTTCTCCAACTCAACGAATGTCTTGCTAAAATTGTGTAAGTATAAGACAACCATTCTTCCACTTTTCTCTAATCAACTTCATCTAGATTCTCATAGTAAGCTCCAAGATTCTTCAAGTTCCCATCAACTATTATTTCATCTATTAGCTAGCCTGTTGACAGTGGAGGAACAATTGTGTACTTATCTTGCAGGTCACCAGACTCAAGGTCTTTGTCAATTTGATTCTTGACCTGTCTACCTCTTTTGGACCTTCCGGAAGGAGCAATATCAGATTTGGCTTTCTTGCTTTGCTAGGCTCCACCAGATTGCGGCTTCCTCACCACTCTAGCAAATTCACCTTTCTTCTTTGCCTTGCTTGCTTCCTCCTCAGAATTTATCTCAAAGGCCACCAAAGATATAATAACATAAGTCCTCTTGGGCTTCTTCTTTTGCTTCAATACACCTTTCATGGATGGGCTAGGTCCTAAAGATTGTGCTACCAGAGCAGGGGCAGACTTGGTCTCTTTTGGTTTGGCCTTGGAGGGAACCGGATCAACCTTGGGCTTCTTGATTTCCTCTTTGGCCTCTTTCTATGCATATTTTTCTCTTTCCTTCTTCACCTCCTCTTGGGTGAACCCCATCTGCACTACTACTTCCTCTACCATTTTTGTAACCTGCCTTTTCCTAGTAGGTGCAGTGAATTGTTTGTGCAATTCAAGGTCTTTCTCCTTGAATGTTCCAAATCTCCCTTCCTTAGGGCCCACCAATTGGCTCAATAGATGTTGAGCATATGTGTCAAGAGTGATAGAGTCAACTTCATACCCCATGGGCATGATCCACATTGTCTTAGGCTCCATTGCTTCCATTTGACATTGATCTTTGTCTACCATGAAGCAAATGGTTTGCTCATACTTCTCAACAATCTCTTTAGGGATCATTTCTTTGTTTTTCATTCCAGCTTGGTAGGATTTGAAGTATCCCCAGAGAGAAGCTATTCTCATTGTAGCATCACATATTCCCCATAATCCCTCTTTTATTTGCATAGCCACTAGTCTATCATAGGCCCATTGGACCTTTCCTTTCACACAAGGTATCTCATTTAGGAAATATAAGGCCAACTAAATAAGAAGAGTTCCATATTTGAAGGTGTTCTTATTATCTTTCTTAATCTTGTTCAAATTACTTATCAACTCATTCAGGAGGACTCTGCATAGATCACACCTTTTGTCTTCTTTCAACATCAAATAGGTTGAGTATATAGCAGTACCAGAGACAGAGTTGTGGCTGCTTGACTAGTAAACCTTGTAACCGACCATCATAGACGCAAACTTCACATCATGCTCCAAAATGTCATTTATGGTCATTGCTCTACTATCAAATTTGGAACTAGTAGCAGCTATCACCATGTCATTCGATACTTTCCTTAAGCTAGGTACTTTACCGGTTTCATCGAGGCGTGTCATAGCTCAGATTGCATGTTTGGTAATCTTGTGGGGCCTTTCAAGCCTTATAAACTCATCATGAAATCGATTGAGAATGTACTGGATCCACTTTGATTCATCGAACAACGAAAAATGGATGAACTGCAAAAAAATCTTGTCCTAAAGAACCTTGTATTTTGGTTTGAGGTTTCCCAAACTTCCCACCAAGTGTTTGTTATACAGGTTCAACATGTCTGCGTTACCAAGCTACTTGAGATTACAATGGATGTATGCCCTAATATCTTCATTGTGAAGCACGTCGTAGGGTACCGAACAAAATGCACCTTCCATATCATCTTCAATAGACTTAAAAGGATGTTTCTTGAATATAGGTCTGGCCCTATCCTTAATCTCCACGACCAATGGGGTAGCAATACTAGAAGCTGTAGTTATTTTGAATTTAGGGTTTGCAAAAATAGATAATTGAACAGATAAATACCTTGATTCACAACCGGGCGTTGAAATTCACTTTAGAGTAGCTGAAATCATTGTTAAAATTGCCAAATAGCTTTTCTCTTCTTCTCTGCACTAATTGATTGATCACATTATGACAAATGAATCTTTGAAATACCTTTTTATCCTTCGAAAACCTAATTCTCCTTTTTAATAAATGTTGCATCCGGTTACCATGATTTTCATAGAGTCACTTACCAGAGCACCAATTCTTCTCTGAAACTTTCGGATAACATCTGCACATGTGATTTAAGCCTTTTGCAACCTTTTAGAATTGATTGTAGATCATTGAAGAGGGGATTCCTAGAATCTACAAGAAAAGCTCCCCCTAAGGCATAAAGCCCTAGTTACCAGATGAAGATCCAGCATCGGATTCGGGTGCAAATCCATTTTCTGCTTCAAATTCATCTTTTATGACCCACATTTTCTCATGTTTGTCTCTAATCTCTTCTACCTTCCTCTTTCCCTTCTCATCTAATTTTTTCTTGTCTATCAGAGCACTATTCTTTCTTCTACAGTACTTTGCAATGTGATCGGTTTTGTTGCATTCATGACAAACAACATTCCTCTATATAGGTTTGAAGTTCATTTGATTTGGTCTCATCCTGCACTAGCTAGAGATATGTCCAAACATCCCACAAGTATAACACCTCTTGTTTTGGAAGTTATTCATTGCTGCTTTACACATATTTGACTTGTGACGAAAATTATTGCATATGAAACACTGACCGATAAAGGTAGAAACATTATTAATGTTGTTCATTCCATTATTCATCCTAATTCTGCATTGATTTGCCATATGACTGAATTTATTACAAGAATCTACCATTGAATTTATGAGCATTAGGATATCTTACCAGAGGATTCTTTCTCTTCTTCTAATTGGGTTTTGCATTGCCTTGTCCAGATCGAAAGGATTCTCCTTTCTAAAATCCAAGTCCTCCCATGTCCTTTCCATGTCTCTGACTTTCCAGCATCTCATCAAGCCTTGCCGAGCTAGCTTTGAATTTGTCTTTGTAATCATTAGCAGTAGCAAGTTCATCCCTTAAGGAAACAATTTGTATTTCAAGTTCTGGACCATTATTCCTTGACTGTGTCAACTCAAGCTTCAACTGATCATTCTCATAGGTAAGCCTGAATCATTCATCAACTCTTTCCTTCAATGATTGTGCCAAATTCTCTTCATTTTCTTCCCATCTTCAATCTCCTTAGTTAGTCTCATCATAATGGATTGCATCTCATTCTTCAAGGCAACATTCTCTCTCAAGCTTGTCACATTCATCAACTTTACCCTGATTTTCCATTATTTGATCTTCTTTCTCGTTTAGCTTGCCCATCAATTATTTCCTTTTGTCTCTTGATGTGCTCACTTGATCCTTCAAGTCATTAATGAAATCATCATCAGCATTCAAGTTTCTCTTCAAGGAACTAATCTCATTTCTTGTTGCATCAAGATCCTCAAGTGCCACACTGAGCTGTCTCTAGAAACTGGAATCCATTGAGTCAATCTCCTAGACCTTCCTCAAGCAGTTAAGCTTCCTTAGAGGAACTAGGCTTTGATACCAATTGTTGGAATTAATGATCACTAAGAGGGGGGGGGGGGGTGAATCAATGATTTGTCGGCTAGCTGATTTTCAAACTTAACTTTAAACCACCAAAAGCATACAAATGAAACTAAAATGCATAAAAATAGAACAAACAACCACAAAAGCATAACACCGGATTTTTACGTGGAAAACCAAATGGGAAAAAAAATGGTGGGATTTGAACCCACATAAATTATTCCACTATGGTCAGTAGAAAAACAATATTACAATATGGGGAATGCACAATCATTCAGGCACACTGCCTAGAGCTCATTGCTCAAATAAAATAAGGGCTACAACCCTAGAAGGATAATTGCCTTACTGATTTATTACAATGCGGAATTATAGAAAAATGAACTCTAAAGTAGCATCTACAATGCTTGGATTAGTTCTGGTTGAGTGCCAAATATATTGACTGGGTCACTTTTGCTAATTTTCTTTGTTTTGCCCTATTTACTATCTTAGTCAGCTATCGGACCAAGAATGCACACATGAAACTGTGCCAAAACTGATTCTCGATCACCACTCACTCGCATACAATCATACCATGCACCAAAAAGATCATCTACACCAAAATTATCTATCGGCAATCACAAAATAGGTAAATTACCATGTTGACCTACTAGGGTAATGTGTAATCACATGTCGTCTTGACCGGATCAAAAAAGATAAATGAAAATCACCAAAACAATAATAAAATGATGTTTCAATGTTCTCCCAATCATCCCAAAGATGATTCAATGCACCATAATCACCAAAAAGCTTCTGGACCCAAAACTGCTTTGTTCTTCCCAAAACACTAGTTAGCTGGCTACCGATTGATATCCACTTCTGGTTAAGAAGAATCAAGGCTACATGATCGAATCTCCATGAAGAGTTGTCATCAATGACAACCCTAAACCAATAATAAACCATTGGAAGCCACCAGATGAGTGTCACTTGCCAATATGTTGTCCTCTTGTTTATCATTCGGGGAAGTGGGATAAGTTATTTGAAATGTTGTTTTGGATTCAAGACCACATAACCTTAATGGCACAAAACCATGTCCCTTAGTTCTCTACTTCTTTGGTACTAGCTTAGATTGTAGTGGTTCCATGATGCCTTTCTT
Organism: Cryptomeria japonica; assembly: GCF_030272615.1. Lineage (NCBI taxonomy): Eukaryota > Viridiplantae > Streptophyta > Pinopsida > Cupressales > Cupressaceae > Cryptomeria > Cryptomeria japonica. The sequence goes on from NC_081410.1 coordinate 528,201,133, forward strand.
TTGTAATCCAAGGGGACCTTTTCCATCAAATCCTATATTTTGCAAGAACTTAGAGCCTTTTCCATAATTTTTAATTGTATCTTGATGTGGTCTATGCTATTTTTTTGCTTCTTTGTAGAGAATCTTGTAAATATCTTCTTCTTCCATTTTACCTCATCTTTTGAAAGTGGTGGGATCTCATTTTATTTTTATTATGGATATATACTTTAGGAATGTGGTCTACCATAAATCTTGAGGGAGTCCATTAATTGTCTTAATTACATGGTTTGATTGAGATTGTATTCTCCCATTCCTTTATCCTTAAACTTTCGTTTAAGCTCTCCTTTCTTTGAAGTGGAAGCTTTTAATGATTTGGGATCAATGTATGTTGAAGATGGATTAGCTTCCCGATTTATAGGGACTATTATCTCAGGTCGTAGTCAAATGTTATTGCAATACATGCATGGGTTTTAATTGCCTTTAACCATGACCTCGATTCCATTGTGTGGGAACTTGATGCATTGATGGTAAGTTGAAGGAACTTCTTTCATTTCACGTATCCATGGTTGTCCCAAAACTATGTTGTATGTGAGATCAAGATCAAGGACTTGGAAAACCACATCTCTCAATACTAGCCCAAATTGAAGAGGTAGAGTGACTGTTCCTTTTGAGGAACATTCTTCATCATCATATGCATTTATAGTGATTGTCCTCCTAGAGTACACAACATTTTTAAAGAATGCCAATCCTAAAACAACTTTCAAAGTGCAAATATTGAGACCCACTCCTCCATCTATCGAGACTCATTTTATGCAGTGTTTATGGAGAAAAGATTCAATGTGAAGTGGTTTATTGTGTGGTTGTTGTGAAGATGTGTCATCTGCTTCAGTGAATATAAGGCAATGAGGGCTACACAAATGTCCCATCATGGCTTGAAACTATTCCATGTTTAGATCAGTAGGAATGGATGTTTTGTGTAATATTTTGTCCAAAATGGCTTTGTGCAAAGGTGAAATTATATGAAAGAGGTCAAGGATCGAAATGAGAGAATGTGTCTTTCCCAATTGGTCTACAATGTCATATTGGTTATTGGATGATGAAATTTTTTTAGATGTAGCACCTTGTAGAATAAATTTACCTAATCTATTAGTGAAATTGTATTTGTGGGCTTTACCTTTTATGGTTATGGTAGAGACATGGTTGTCCAATTCAATGATATGGTTGACAATGTAAGTGTAGGCTGCATTAGTGTAATTAGCATTGTTGTTTGTTTTAGGAGCTTTTCCCTTATCATGTTTTCGAAATGAATCTTTAAAAATTGTTTGTTCTTAATTGGAAGAATGACCGTCAACTTCAATTGTGCCATTGTTAATAAGATCGTGGATGAGATTTTTCAATTTATGGCAATTGCTAGTCTTATGGCCCTTGCTCTTGTGATATTCACAAAATTCATTGTCATTCCACCATGAAGGTTTTACCCTTGGCTCAAATAGTCGATTGCCTGGTAATGTAATAAACTTATTGATAGCCAATTCTTCAATTCACTTTCAATTGGTTCTCCCAAATGTGTGTACTTCCTTGTAGGTCTTGGTGCTCTTTGGGTATTTACTTGATAATTAGATGAACTAGCACCAGGAAAAATTAAATCATTGGTTTGACCATATTGGCATCAACATACCCCTCATTAATGATACTCTTGTTCTTGTTCTAAAATTGAGGTTTTTCTTTCCCTTTACCTTCATCTTTTTTTTCCTTGAATATCTTGATAGTGCCTTTCTCAATGAGGACCTTCTCAATATAGTGACCTTTTTCAATAACTTCTTGGAATGTAGATAAACATGCTTTGTGAATGTCATATCCAATGTCTTTGTTCACATTTTGGGTAAACACCTCAACCATTTTCTTTTGTGGAATGTGACAAGGGCATCGACTAGCTAAGCCTTTCAATCTTTGTAAAAATGACGAAAAAGATTGCCCATTTCATTGTTTAGTGTTGCACAATATTTTCAATCAAACTTCAAACTCAATGTTGTGTAAATTTCTTTGCCAGTTAACCCCATGATTTGATTCTAGGTGGTAAGTATGAAAACCTTTCCATTCTTTGTCCACCTAAACTTTGTAGAAAAAGTCTCATCAAATAAGAATCCTCTCTAGCAACTTCTATGCAAGCCGTGAAAAATTCTCTAATATGCACCTTTGGATCTCTTTTTCCTTTATACTTATCAAATTTAGGTACCACAAAGTGAGGATGAAAAGGTGGCATATGTATGCTTTTTCCATAAGGATAAGGGAAAATATGCTCAATTGTATAATTCTTTACGGGTGCTGGCATATTTGCCATTTGTTGCAATTTCTTATTTGTTGTTCAAAATCATTACTAGATGGTGCCTTATCTCTTTGAGATATCCCTATGCCCAAGCCATCAGGAGGAGGAGGAATATATTTCATGTGGGGATGATATTGGTCATATATGTGTTCAGGTGGTGGAGGAATGTAATTGCTATATGAACCACTTGGTATATGATTTTGTTGAGGTGTACTAGGCCTTGGGCAATTGTATGTGTCATGACCCTATGTATAATTGGTATTGTAAGCATGATATTGGGTATGGTCATCAAATCATACACGTGGTCTTCTGTTATTATCATTATCATTATTAGGACCTTGGGTATCTTCTTGTTGTTGGGTATAAGCATTGGTATTCCTTCGGCCTTGAAAATTGTATGCATGAGGTTGTTGATAAGTTTGTCTAGGATAATTGGCATGAGTATAAGCAATATGCACTTTGGGTTTTTGAAAAAGGGATGAAGGTGACTCAGGTATGGTACTCTCATGTCTAGGTCTACCATTATTACCATTAGTTTGATTTGGATCTTCTTCCAAAATCTGTGTCACATCAAAATCATGGGGTAATCTTGCTTCATCTTGAATCAACATATGGAAAAATCGATAGCGGTCTCTCCTCAAAATTGTTTCAAGTAACTTGTATTAATCTTGCGTCAAACATGTGATCTTGAATTTCTTCAGTTGTAAAGGACTTATTTTCAAATTCTTGTGTATTATGTTGTGTATTATAAATTCTTCACCATCAAATGTATATGAATCCATTTCAAGATCCTTGACCTTCTTCGGCTTGTCTTCTAGACCTTTGGGATTGGGTTTCAACCATGTAAAGACGTCCTTGGCTAAAATGGACTGTAGATGAATAGATATCAAAATGAGACTATGAAAATATAAGGATAATTGATACAGAGGCTACCTAGTTTACCATCAATTACGATTCTTTGATGGTTGCTTCTATCCCTTCCCGGGTTCCAAGTCTATCCCTTTAGACTTCTAAGGGCTTCCTTAACATTTGTTTACTTATCTCGCCTTCCTCAAGCTCACAAAGTAAGCTTGCTCACTATATCCTTGCAGGGGTTTAGGACACACACACACACACATGTTCTCTCTTTGCAAAACCACCCATCCTATTTGGTTTGGAAAATACACTCCTTTCAGTTACACAATGTCTAAGTTTCAGGTGTATAGCCTTCTGGATCTTCTTCCAGTTCTCAGCAAATTCCTTCCCCCTGCAAGTTATCTCCTTCAAGTTACTGACACCTAGCCGGACTATCACCAAGCTTGCCTAGGGCCAATTTGTAGGAATAGCTAATGCCATCTCCTGGACTCTTACCAATAAAACCCTTCTGCACATAATTGGCTCTGCTTGACAATCTCCAATGATCATGTGGAGTCTCAAGTCAGAGCCATGTATTTATTGCAAACAAAGAACAAAAACTAAAAAGGAAAACTTTATTTATAGATTCTGAGATTATGCATGGGTTAAAGCTAGCAACTCACAGAACAAAGAAAAGAAGCTTTACATTAACAACATACAAGAACTTAAGATATTTTTAACACATTATTGCAAATCATGAACAAAAAGTAAACTTTGATTGGAAACCAGAAAATGGATTTCTCTACTGCATTTCAGAAAACAAACAATCGTTTTCACCAAGGCAATCGACAATCAATGTCTCAACCATCAACCTCTTACAGATGCCTATTGGGTCTTTTTATACATTTTCTCTTCCGTTATGAACTTCTCCTATTGGACGAGATAAATCTCATTACCAACGGTTTCCAATAGCAACTATCTCATAGGTTCCGTTGCGCACTTTCCATCGAGTTATCGGTGTACATTAGAACCAAATTACCGATGTCTGGTGGTGACATACACCACTTTGCACTTTTCCATTGGGTGTCAGGATAGAAATAAATCCCTTCGTCTGATGGCCGATGATTTCCTCTTCTTCCTGGGCATTTCCATCGGGTCATCGGCAAGACAACCAAACAGCTATCTCACTCGTCCGATCTTGCTCGATCTCTCTTTTTGCGCTCCACCACATGGCACCTGTTGATTGGCTTTGGGGTCCCTGCCCTGCCACCTTAACATGGCCTCACTAACCACCCATAATGAAACTCTTCTTTATCACTGGGTCCCACCATGGTCGCCAAGTCACGGGGAATAAACTTTGTGCATCTCGCCATAGAGATATAGCGACAATCGTCCGATCTTCTTGGACTCGCTCACCTATTAACCAATCATAGGAAAATGGTTCCATCAGTGTAACACTAAATAGCTCCTTCTGATACCCGATGACAACTTGGCAAGCGAAGGCGGTCTCATCAGGTTATCAGTGTAGGGTGAAACTACTCTCGCTGATCTTCGATACTTCATCCAGCGAACGCGCTCCAAGCCAATGCTTTCCCATCGGGTCATCGGGGTAACATGAAAATACTACCACCAATACCCAATAACAATACTCTGAGCCTATGCTTTCACATCAGGTCATCAGGGTAGCTTGAAACCACTTCCGTTGATACCCGATACAACTACTCCAAACATAGATGACCTCATCAGGGTAAGGCTTGCCGATTGGGGTAGGTCTTGCCAATAAGAGAAATTCTAAAAAACAACAACTAAACAACCACTCAAACTGACTAGAGCCAGTCCTTATATCTGTACATGACTAGTGGAAGGTCTCGAAAGCTAAAAATGGTTAAGGGCATTCCAACCCTTAGGTGCTCCTGCACCATACTCCCCCCCCAAAAAAAGAAGTCAAATGACTACACATGAGAACAAGGAGAGATCAATTCCCAACTTGACAAAGTCTAATTCAGGGACCCAGATCACTTCAGAATCAAGTTTATGCATCCATTTGACCAAATGTTCCATGTAGACCTGGTGTCGAGTCTTCTTGAGAATGCGGGAATCCAACACTTTCTCATCCTAATGCATGGAAGAAGAAAGTAAGGGCAGGTTGGCAAGTGACTGCTGAACATCTGAAACTTGCACATCCTCCTTGGGAAGTTGTCCCTTGTAGACAACCAAATCTGCGACATTAAAAATGGGAGACAAAGCAATATCTGATGGAAAATCAATCTTATAGGCATTAGAGCCAAACTTGGCTAAAACTTTACATGGGCCTATTCTCCTCATTTGTAGCTTGCTGGGAACCCCTTTTGGAATTCGAGCCTTGCTCAAATGTACCATCACTGAATCTCCAACTAAAAATTGCACATCTCTCCATGTGGCATCAACTTTGGCTTTAACTTTTTGTGAAGAATCTTGGAGGGCTTGCCTGACTTGTTCATGAACCTCCTTTATAGATTGAGCAACATCATCAACTTGACCACTGTTGTGTGATATATTACCAAGATCTTGTAATTCCATAACACCTCGTGGGTGCATACCATACACTATCTCAAAAGGACTCTTCCCAGCAGACCTGTTGACATTGTCAGTGTACGCAAACTCTGTCTGGTGAAGAACCTGATCCCAACTCTTTCCATATTCTTTTGTCAAAAACCTTAAAAGGTTTCCAAGTGTCGTATTGACCACCTCTATTTGACCATTCATTTGGGGATGATAGGCTGAACCAAAAGATAAATTAGTTCCCAGTCTTTTCCAAAGAGTTTTCCAAAAATGTCCAAGGAATTTGACATCTCTATCTGAAACAATACTAACCGGAAAGCCATGGATTCTTATAACCTCATTGAAAAACAAGTCTGCAATGTGACTGGCATCATGAGTAGTTTTACAAGGAACAAAATGTGCCATCTTACTGAATCTATCAACAACAACAAAAATGCTATCACAACCAAGCTTAGTTATGGGTAATCCAACCACAAAATCCATACTCACACATTCCCATGGCCTTGTAGGAATAGGTAATGGCTGATAAAGACAAGCATTAGTAGTCATTCCTTTAGCTTTCTAACAAACCATACACTTCTCAACATACCTTCTAATATCCTTCTGCATTCTAGGCCAATAGTAGAACCTTTGAACAAGTTCCAATGTCTTATTAAGGCCAAAATGACCACTCAAACATCCATTGTGCTTTCCTTGGATCAGATTTTCCCTCATCGATCCTTTGGGAACACACAACTGTCCACCTTTAAACAACAAGCCATTTTGCAAAGTAAAATCAACATATTCACTATGAAAGTAATTCTGAAATTCTTGACAAACCTTGTAAATGGCGGCAAAATCTTCATCATTGGGGTACAAATCCTTGAAGTAATCCACTCCAATACTCTAAATTTGCACTTCTTGCACTGTTAGTAGCCTTCTACTTAAAGCATCTACTACTTTATTACACTGTCATTTTTTATGCTTAATAGAAAAAATATATGACTACAAATAGTCAACCCATTTAACATGCCTATGACTCAACTTATCTTGTGAATTCAGAAAACTTAAAGCTTGATTATCTATGTAAACAACAAACTCCTTAGGTAACAAGTAGTGCCTCCACTTCCTAAGAGCTTGGATAAGAGAATACGGCTCAAGATCATAGGATGAATAGTTCTTCTTGGCATCATTGAGCTTCTCACTAAAAAAAGCTATAGGTCTATTCTCTTGACTCAAAATAGCACCAACTGCTATATTACTTGCATCACATTCAATTGTGAACAACTTATCAAAACTAGGAAGAATGAGTACTGGTTGTGTAGCTACCTTTTGTTTCAAATGTTCAAACCCTTTGTTAGCTGCATTGGTCCACTGAAACTTAGTTTTAACTCCTCCTTTGATGGTATCCAACATGGGTGCACAAATCTCACTGAACCCTCTGATAAACTTCCTGTAGAACTATGCCAAACGGTTAAAATTTCTTACTGCACTTGTTGTCTTTGGTGTTTGCCAATTTGTGATGGCTTCCACCTTTGATGTGTCCATCTTCAATTCTCCTCTTGAAACTACAAATCCAAGATAGACAAGTTCTTGCTTCATAAACTCACACTTCTCCAAGTTTATTGTTAGTTGCTCATCATACAATTTTTGCAATACAATACTAAGATGCTCTAGATGCTCCTCTTTAATTCTACTAAAGATCAAGATATCATCTAGGTATACAACAATAAATTTACCAATAAAATCTTTTAGCACTTCATTCGAGAGTCTCATGAATGTATTGGGAGCATTACTAAGATCGAATGGCATAACAAGCCACTCATAAAGTCCTTCATTGGTTTTGAAGGTTGTTTTCCATTCATCACCTTCCTTTATCCTGATCTGGTGGTATGCACTCTTGAGATCAATCTTAGTGAAGTACTTTTCACTTCCCAAGCAATCCATCAAGTCTTCAATTCTTGGAATAGGAAATTTGTACCTGATAGTGATTCTATTTATGGCTCTTGAATCTATGCATAGCCTCCATGTTCCTCCTTTCTTGGGTGCTAAAATTGTAGGTACGGCACAAGGACTTATGCTCTTCTTTATCAACCCTTGGTCCAACAATTCTTGGACTTGTCTAGCCACTTCCTTGTTCTATCTGGGAGTCATCTTATAGGCCTCTTTGTTGGGTAATGATGCTCCTAGAATAAAATCAATCTGATGGCTTATGGCTCTAATATGAGTTAGGGTTGTTGGTGTTCCATCACTTATGATTGCTTTGAAGTTGTCTAGTATTTGTTGCACTTCATGAGGTATTTGAACCTTCTTTTCTTTCTTTGCTTCTTTTGGTTTCACTATAAGAGAAAACCCCACTCCTTCTCCTTCCTTGAGAGTGTTAATGAACTCTTTTTCACCTACCAGTAACGCCTTTAGTTTTGCTACTCTCTCCATCATCACTTAGGGACTGAATATGGTACGTAACTCCATCCTTGTGAAAAGAATAAGAGTTCTCTCCATTGTGAATGGCCTTTCTGTCAAACTGCCATGGTCTACCAAGAAGTAGATGGCAAGCATCCATAGGTAGGATGTCATACAAGACTTTATCCTTATAACTACCTATGTTGAACTCAACCTATGTTTGTTCATTTACTACCACATGCTACTCCTTGTTGAGCCAAGTGACCCTATATGGATTACTATGTGGAATTATTTTCAACTTCAGTTTATTTACTGCTTCCTCTGACATAATGTTGTCAGTAGATCTTGAGTCTATCACCACTCTACAAACCTTACCAAGGACCTTGCATTTGATTCTAAACAAAGCTCTTCTTTGAGTTGGTTCTTCTTTGATTGGCTCCTTAATCAAGGCTCTTCTCATAATTAAATTTTCTCCATCTTCAGGAGCTAAGCTCACATCTTGTGTCTTGATGCTTTCTTCATCTTCTTGTGCATAAGTCACTCTTCTTTCACTTCCTTGAGATGAAGAGGATTTATCTAGACATCTATAGGCAGGGTGACCCAACTTTCGGCAATTGTAACACTTCATGGTGGAGAAGTAGGACCCTCTCCCCGGTCCACTAGATCTACCTCTTCCTAGGTTGCTAGATGATCCCCTTCCTCTATATATTCTCTTGCTATATGAATCCTCACTTTTCTCTATAAGTTTGGACTCTCCTTGGGACCTTTGATCTACTCCTCTTCCACCAAAACTGCCTCTTTGGCCTCCACCATCTTTTCCTCTGCCTCTTCCTCTGTTGCTTTGGTCTTACTTCTTTTTACTCTTTTCCTCCACCTTCAATGCCAATTGATAGAACTTATGCATAGTGTTAGGACATAACAAACTCAACTCCTCTTGAATATTCCATCTCAAGCCATTCAAGTATCTAGCTACCTTGATGCTCTCATCCTCTACCACCTTGGATCTCAGACACAACTTCTGAAATTCCTTAGTGTAGCTGCTCACATCCAAATCTCTTTACCTCAAGTTTTGTCTCCTCATGTGCAATTGGATTTCATAATCTTCAGGGATGTATGCCTCTTTCACCTTGGATAACATGCCCTTCCAAGTGGCTATGGGGTTCTTGCCCTCTTTTTGCCTCTCTTCTTGGATAAACTTCCACCAAGTCAAAGCTTCCCCTCTCAATCTAGACTTAGCTACCTTCACCTTTTGGACCTCATTAATTCCATCACACTCAAAGTGATTCTCCAATCCCTCTATCCATTCTAGGACTACCTCTAGCTTCATTTTTCCACAAAAAAGTGGCACTCCTTCTAAAGATTTTCCTCTTAAGGCTTTAATTGCTTTAAGGAAAGGTTCTTCAGGTAGAATAGGGTCTGGTTCAAAAGTCCTATCCTCTTCTAAAACTTCTTTTCCTTTCCCCTCATTGACCTTGATTGTCACTTTCTCAGTTTTGTCTTCAACTACGTCTAGTTTGCTCTCCAATTGTAGCAATCTTTCTTTCAGGAGTTTATTTTCTTCTTCTTGGTCTTCTACCTTTTTGGCTAACTTTGCATTAGTCACCATTCTGAGACTCTTTTCTCCTACTGATTCAGTATCTGACATCAACTACTTTCTTCCCAAGTGTAAACTTTCTCTGATACCAATATGATAGGGAGGCTACCTAGTTTACCATCAATTAGGATTCTTTGATGGTTGCTTCTATCCCTTCTCGGGTTCCAAGTCTATCCCTTTAGACTTCTAAGGGCTTCTCTAACATTTGTTTACTTATCTCACCTTCCTCAAGCTCACAAAGTAAGCTTGCTCACTATATCCTTGTAGGGGTGCAGGACACACACACACACCTATTCTCTCTTTGCAAAACCACCCATCCTGTTTGGTTTGGCAAATACACTCCTTTCGGTTACACAATGTCTAAGTTTCAAGCGTATAGCCTTCTGGATCTTCTTCTAGTTCTTAGCAAATTCCTTCCCCCTGCAAGTTATCTCCTTCAAGTTACTGACACCTAGCCAGACTATCACCAAGCTCACCTAGGGCTAGTTTGCAGGAATAGCAAATTCCATCTCCTGGACTCTTACCAATAAAACCCTACTGTACATAATTGGCTCTACCTGACAATCTCCAATGATCTTGTGGAGTCTCAAGTCAAAGCCATGTGTTTATTGCAAACAGAGAACAAAAACTAAAAAGGAAAACTTTATTTATAGATTTCGAGCTTATGCATGGGTTCAAGTCAACAACTCACAAAAGAGAGAAAAGAAACTTTACATTAACAACATATGAGAACTTAAGAGATTTTAAAACATTATTGCAAATCATGAACAAAAAGTAAACTCTGATTGGAAACCAAAAAATGGAATTCTCTATTGCATTTCAGAAAACAAACAATCCTTTTCTTCGAGGCAATCGACAATCAATGTCTCATCCATCAACCTCTTATAGATGCCTGTTGGGTCTTTTTATACATTTTCTCTTCCTTTATGAACTTCTCCTATTGGATGAGATAAATCTCGTTACCAACAGTTTCCAATAGCAACTGTCTCACACGTTCCGTTACGCACTTTCCATCGGGTTATTGATGTTACATTAGAACCAAGTTACCAATGTTCGATGGTGACACACACCACTTTGCACTTTTCCATCAGGCGTCAAGATAGCAATAAATACCTTCATCTGATGACCAATAATTTCCTCCACTTCTTGGGTGTTTCCATTGGGTCATCAGCAAGACAACCAAACAGCTATCATGCTCGTTCGATCTTGCTCAATCTCTCTTTTTGCGCTCTGCCACATGGTACCCCCTGATTGGCTTCGGGGTCCCTACCTTGCCACCTTAGCACGGCCTCACTAACTACCCAGAATGAAACTCTTCTTTGTCGCTGGGTCCCACCATGGTCGCCAAGTCACAGCGAATAAAATTTGTGCATCTCGCCATAGCAGTATAGTGACAATCATCTGATCTTCCCAAACTCGCTCACCTGTTAACCGATCATAGGAAAATAGTTCCATCAGTGTAACACTAAATAGCTCCTTCTGATACCCGATGAAAACTTGGCAAGTGAAGGCAGTCTCATCGGTTTATCGGTTTAGGGTGAAACTACTCTCACCAATCTCTGATACTTCATGCAGCGAACATGCTCCAAGCCAATGCTTTCCCATCGGATCATCGGGGCAACATGAAAATAATCCTGTTGATACTCGATAACAATACTAAGAGCCTATGCTTTCACATCAGGTCATCGAGGTAGCTTGAAACCACTTCCGTCGATACTCGATACAACTACTCCAAACGTAGACGACCTCATTGGGGTAAGGCTTATCGATCGGGGTAGGTCTTGCCGATAAGAGAAATTCTAAAAAAATCATCTAAACAACCACTCAAATGGACTAGAGCTAGTCCTTATATCTGTACATGACCATTGCAAGGTGTCAAAAGACAAAATTGGTTACGGGCATTCCAACCCTTAGGTGCTCCTGCACCAATAATTATAGAAATGAAGGGAGAGTCTAGAGTTGCCTTGTAATATCCCAAAATGTTGGTCCAAGGTTGATATCATGATCTAAGTAGGGTGTGGTTTCCTAGGATATGACAAATTCCTATAGGAATTTGACCTTAGCTCAAGATATCAAAATGGCACCCAAGATTATAAATCTGATGTGGGGAATACTTAGAGAAGTTTATGATGTATTTGCAAGGTAAGATAAGGACTACTAAACAACCTTTGACTCTAGTTGAAAAGTGTAAGTGGAAATTTGGAAAATGGTGTCTGAAAGTGGATGAAAAGTCATGAAAAGATGATGGTTGATTATTTGGAATCCTATGGAATTAGCCTTAGAATCTCATTGAATCTTAGAACCACAAACATGGTATTAATCCACAAACATGTTGAGATGCTTCAAATATGCATTTTCAGAGTCTAGAAATGCAGTTTCACAATTGCAAAGTTGTTCTCATTTTATGTCCAAATACTCAATATCATTTCTCAAAAAAAAGTTAGAATGTTGCATAAACATGACAAAATGTCTCAAAAAATGCAATTTTTCAATCTGATTGTTGTCCAAAAATGTTGTCTATGTACACCTAGAAAGTGCAAAAACGTGGTAGAATGTCTCAAAAACATGATGGAAGTGAACACAGACACAACCAGAATGATCTCAAATATGCATGAGAAGTGCCACAGACGCATTTCTGGTAAAAAAATTGTTTTCCTCAATTCTATCCAAAATTTTGAAGTTGTGAAAATTTGGCTAGATCTTAATGTTGATTTTTTTCATGGCAAGAAGACATAACAAACAAAAAGATACCATATCTAAAATTGTTTTTATCCAAATGTGAGTGAAATGTGTATGTTCTATAGGTTGAAACAACCCAATTTTCATAGGTCTTTAACACAAACAAATACACTTCAAACACTTCTTAGCCCTAAGGTCAAGGTATCATGGAAATAACTCACAGATTGAAATCTCCATCAACTCAAATGTAGGGACACCTTAATGGGTGTATACACTATTTGCCTTTTTGAGAGAGGGCAGGTAGGGGCCTTCGGGACTAGAAGGATGGCCCAATCACCCTCTCCCCAAAATGTTACACGTAGCTTATACTAAGCCAAGAATTTTTGTCTCATCTCAAGGGAGCCTTATGGTGAGTATCTTGGGGGCAAAACCAACTATTCCCTTGAACTAAAGATATCGCGATGTTCGCTCAAAAATAGGGTGGGTCAAGCTACTATAGTTTTTAGTCACAATCTAGGGTCATTGACACCCTATGAGCATCCAAATCAATCCCTTTTAGATTGAAGACTATGACAGAAGCTAATACTAGTTGGATTACAACTTTTGTCTCTGCCCTTTTTTATATAGCAGACCAGAGGAAAATACCACTTGAGTTGCCTTAGGGTGAGTACTTTTTCTGATCAAAGCGAGCTCTCTACAAAAAAATAAATGCTCAATGAGTTCTATTACACCCAAGGTCCATGAAGGTGAGGGGAGATGATACTATCATTGAACACCTAGGGTTCTACAACAGATTGTGCAAGCATCCCAGACACTTCAAACAAATTGTTCTTTTTAGTGCACCAACATAAGTGTTTTCTAATCTAATAAAAATAAACAATCTCCTAAATTACCCCTGCAGCCACAAATGCTTTAGTAGTTTTTCAAAACACCCCAACCTGCAACCAAAAAGGATTAGATCACAAAGGGCTATCAGAGGGGCCTTCTACAAATGATTTTGGATGTTTCAATCTTTGGTCAACTTGTAGGTGATACATGTAGAAGTATAGACCACAAACGTGTTAGCAGATAGAAAATATGTAGAAATATCTAAACCCTAGACATGATAGGAAAAGCCATAGATGCAACAAAACATGACAAAACAAACTAGAAACTTTCAATTCAAAAAATTAGCAAAACTAGGATTGCGGTAGGACTAATCGTAGATGCAATAAAATTTGAAAAAAATGTAGCAGGATAGATTGTAGACTTGATAAGATCTAATGTTTAGGAATAATAAAAAACCCTAATTAATTAGAAACATGCTAGGAAGGCACAAAAAATGGGTTAGGATCTGACAAAAACACACTAAGAAGGACCATAAATGTGCCAGAAATAAAATCTACACAAACCCTAAAACTTGCAAAACCAAAAATGCAACAAAAAATCAGAAACATGACAAGAACCTGCAACAACGCATTAAAAATTTGAAAAATTAGACAAAACCAAAGACACAACAAAAAGGATTGCAGAGGTGCCAGAAACTAAAATCATTGCCAATTTACAATCTATGAAATTGCAAACACTAAAACATTAGAAAATAGGGACCAGGTCCCATCAGGCATGCCAAAATGTATACATTGGAATTGGAAACTCAAATATTGTAAAGCCTAATAAGATTCAATCACATAAAACCTAGTTCTGCAATGAAATCCACTATACACCAATGAAGAACCAAAAATCATGCAAACATCAAAATAGAAAGATTATACCATTCACATGCTCATAGGGTTTGATCTTCATTGTTTCCTATCTCCATTGATCTTGCTTGAACTTGATTATGGTTGTTCTCAGATTTTGTGTGCACACGAACTCAATAAAGAACGAATTGTAGTTGTGTATGCAATTCAACATAGTGTAGATGGTTGATTGATTGATTCCTATATTGAAGGATAGGGAAGTGACCTCTTTTATAAAGAGCACCCTAGAAATAGAGGGCTAGGATTAAGAGGTGGAGGGATAAATGGTCAGCTCAAATTAGAGGGTAGGTATAGAAAATAGGAAAATATTAGAGGTGGTTAAAGGTAAATTAAGAGATGAATAACAAGAGTCATGGGAGGAAAAAACTAATGAAATAAATAAATAAATAAATATTTATTTAATTAATAGAAGATGTGGCATAAAATTAAATAAATAAAATATTTATTTAATTAGGTTAGGACAATTTTAGGTGTCTACATTACTACATATATACTATATTATATATTATATAGTATATCATACTATTATAACATTATATTTTATTAAAATATTATTTTGTTCTATTACATTTTAGCATTTTTTTAATTCTTAACTTAATTATACATTGACTTGGAATCCCATGATTAGACTAGAGATCCAAAATTTTATCGTTACCTGGCTAATTTTTATTAGTTGAAAATAAAATATATACAATATTAATCTTAGAAAGATTGTGTCAACCACATTTTTATTTAAACTAAAATGATGAGAAACCATTCTCAAAATTTTATGCTTAAAAACAAATTTAATTGAAATTTTTAAATCTATGTCATTTCTCATTTAATTTTATATTTCATTTTTTATGAACAATGGATTCAAAAATTTATATAAGGAAAATAATATAGTATTCATAATAAAAGAATGGGTGGTAAAAGGAACATCCTCAAATATTATGCAACACCAAGCCCAAACAAAAGAAAAAATAAAAACAAAGTCCATAGGGTCAAGTCCAAACAATAAGAACCAACAAAGTTTGTAGGGAATGAGAGCTACACCATTAGGGAGGGATCATGGTAATCTAGTTTTTCCCATACATCAATGAGGAATGGTCTACCAAGAATCAATTCCCAACTAGTAAGAGCACCCTCATTTTCTAAATCTTCATTTGCAAGTTATTAGGCACAAATAGGAGAAATGATCAATCCGTAGTGGAAAAACATTGCCATAATCTAGCCACCCAAAAGTACCTCACCCAAGTGAAGAGGGCAATGATGGGCAAGAAGGTCGGTACCACTTGTAGGCAACATGATCTCTAGGTTGTCTATAATGTAATTGAAATCCATGTGACTGGGAGACATGACCTATTTTGTTAGGCTTGCTACATCCACATCTAGGTTGAGGGGAGTGACATTGGTGATAGATAGCAAGAGATGTCATCCTAGAAGCTATACAAGGCCCATTAGCCCAATGGCCTCAAAGCACCTATAAGTGAGAAACTTCAAGTGTAACCATGTTTGTTTTCACCTAAATCTACACTAGTACATTGGGGAAAAACATAGCTTTAGTGTAAAGAAAGAAATGAATACCAGCTACACAACTGATAAATATACCAAAATTCTTGTCTTTCTAAATGCAACAAAGGATTTCAAACCTAAAAGAATACCAGATATGGGAAATTTTAAAAGGGATACCATGCCAATCTCCTAAAAGAACCATGTGCCAATAAAAGGGTCTATCCTTAAGTATAAGTCCAAGTTTCTTAGGCTCTAAAAACAAAAATGTCTTGAGAGTCTTGAGTTTTCAACAAAATAGATAAGAAAGATTGAAAACTCTTAAATGAGGCAATTTAGATCCAAGTGAGATTCCTTCATAAATAAGACATTGAGTAAAATGAGTTAGCTTTAGTTTAATAATAAAAAACCATACAATGTAAAATATGTGGTGCCATTGGTGACTTAATTGAGATACCATTAGAAGATGATGTGTAAGAAACAAATATACTTTGTAAGGTTTGTAATTGTGAAATATTGTATTAAGGTACCATATCCAATCCTTCCACTAGACCTTGAATGTCCTAGCCCTAATTTAATCATGTAGGGAGTAATAGCCTTAATATTTGTTTGGTGTGTCTAATGACCCTAGCTGGAAAGCTATAATCTCAACTTGGCCTTAGGCTACATGATAATTTCCCATGGTGAGTTTTTTGAGAAGATCTAGTAGTGTTTTGACTTCTCTATTTAAAAAGAAATAGGCTCAAAATCAATTTGATCTTTAGGTAATGGTCAATCTTGACAAGAAATAACTTGTGATAGCTAGATAAACTATTAATCAATAGAAATACCATTATGAAAATATTTTTGATCCACAAAATCTAAGGCTTGATGGATTACATAGAGTTATAGATGTTTTTTATCACAAGTGTCCATTTTATCTAAATGGGTTCCTTCATAATGAGAATAGTATGGAGGTTAAGGCCTTGCCAATTTGGTAGTCAAAGGAAATAATAGAGGAAATATAATGCTATACGAGGGATTTCTAAGCATCTTCATCTTCTAAGGTCCTAATAGTGTAATTAGCACAAAGTTTCAAGGCTTAACGATAGATTGAGAGTTATCCTAGACCCTTAAAATCATGAGGGAGATGCCAATAATCCCAAGCCATATGTGAGATCCTTTGTGACTATCAAAGGAGGCTTGAAAACTCCCCAAGGAGGTTTTCATTTTTCAAATAGGAAGCCTTAGAAGGAACCCAATATAAACATTAGTAAACATCAATAACAACCAAAATTATAAAGTAAATCTAAAATTTACTAGGCATGAAAGGGGATTAGTGATCCAAGAAGCAAAAAAAAAAATTAATTATGGATATAACAACTTTCCATAACCTAGCAAGGGGTCTAGAAAGTTAAAGGGGGTGCTAAGAAATCTAAAGACTTCATTACGGGCAATCCACTTCCAACCAATAGAATCAAACTAGCCAAGCTTAGGAAGGAAATATTATATGTAGTATTGAGGCTTTTGCAATTGTACTTGAACCTTAAGCCTTTCAATGTTAATTATGCTCATCCTTAATTAGGATGAGAAAGTAGTCATCTGAAAAGTGGTATTTGATGAATTGAATAGATAAGTAAAGTTATGAAAGGTTTTTGACTAAAAGGAAAACTTGGCAAATAGAATTTTAAAGTGCCCAAAAGGATTGGAATAGTTTCCATTAATGCTGACACAAGAAAAAACATCTTAATTAAATGCACAAACATGGACCAAACCATAATGCATGAAGCATGGAAACAATGAAAGGTCATTAAATATAGTCATAAGTCTTAGCAAAGTGAATTTTGAGAAACACTGCTCTTAGCAAACTAGTAGAGGAAGATGTCAGAGTTTAAGAGAATAAGCTTTAGTAATAATTATATAGGAGACATTCAACAAGGTGATGGTATACCAATTGCAAATCTCCTCTAGGTCATCAATTTTAAGTATGAATTTAATATTGTCCTTATTGATTGATCCCAAAATAATTACAACGGAAAGCTTCTAGATAAACTGCACAAAATCATTACCCATAATATCCCAAAAAATTATAAAACTTAGAAGGAAATCTATCAAATCTAGGATCTTTATCATTGGACATGCTGAACAGAAAAACACATAAATCCTCCTTTGTGAGTGATAGGGATGAATACTAAGAGGGGGGGGTGAATTAGTATGCCAAAAATCTTTGCACTTAAACACTTTGCAAGACTGACAGTAAACCGGTAAAACAATTTAGCAGACAAACCGGTTAACAAATATGCAAACCAAATAGCTAATAATGCATTCACCCACAGAAGCACAGACACCATAAGACAAGAGATTTTGACGTGGAAACCCAAATGGGAAAAACCATGGTGAGATGGAACTCACAAGTAACTATCTACAGAATAGGAACCAGACTAGTTAAGGTCTTACAATGTTCTTTACCAAAATAGATCCTGTTAGGAATCTCAATCTTTATTAGGAGATAAGTCCGATTAAAGACTACCTTGCTAGAGGATTTTAGATCCACAGATGTGGACCACCTTGTTAGAGGATTTACAAAAGGCTTTTGGGCCTACCCGGTTAAGGGCTACAGACTTGTCAAAGATGTGAGTAATCAACAAGTGTTTGATCTAGCTAGTTGCATAGACTGCATGGTTAGATCCTTGGTAGCTCGTTCCTAATGCACTCCACCATTACTTCAGTCTTCTGCACATTCATATTCTCTCCAACACCTCAATCACCTTAAAACCTAGCCGCAATATCAGCTATCGCAACAACATCAACATCAACAACCTAAAACCCTAGATATGATGTCCTTATAAAGGAATCTAATTTCATGTCGGTCCAATAGGATTACATTACAATTTCCTAGGTTCAATGAACCTGGACATACTTGGTACCACGAAACAAAAAGCACCGTTAATGTGTCGGCACCGTCAAACAATCGGTGGATGGTAACTCATCACAAAATGTCAGTTGGTAACTCATCACAGAGTATTACCAGTTCATACAAAATGCCGGTTGTCGGTTTGACAAAAATGAAGACTAGTAAAAATGTGTTATGCCGCTTTAATCCCTCGAACTGCTTGGAGTCAACATGCCGCTTCAGACCGGGAAACACATTCTGCAAAACATCAATAGTCTAAAGACTATAATACAACATACCAGTTGGAACAAATACCGGTTGTGCTCAAACTCATACATATAAAGGGGATGTTAATGCAAGTGTGTGTCCATCAATGACAATCACAACATAAACATCAGAAATGCCAACAATATCCCCCTTTGGCATTGATGGCAACACTTAGGAAAATAAAATTTTGACATCTAAGTGTTTTACAACAAAATCATGCCATTTGCAAAATTGCTCCCCCTAAGCATATACACTATCCCTTTGACAATACAATGTATAGCACTTTTGCATATAGATCATAAACATTGAGATGTTCATATCATATAATCAAAATTTTGATTACCAGATACTTCTCCAAATAGAACTCTTCTCCCCCTTTGCCAACAATGACAAAGTACAACTGAACAACCCTGTTTTCATTTGATATTAAAAATAATAAAAGTTTATGACAACAAGGAATGATACTTGTCAAAAACAGATTTAAAGTCCTAAAAGAATTGTTCCATTGACAAAGACTGGGACTCAAGTAAGGAGGTGGCTACTTCTTGCTCTGTCTGCATCTGGGAGACCTATTCTTCCATGGCATCAATTGTGCTAATCTCTTGTGTAACTGTTAAGGCATCCAGGTTCAGATAGCACTTCTGAAGAATTTGCAATCCTAGGAGTACAACCAATTGTAGCTCCTACAAATCTCTAGACCGAGTGCTGATCTCTTGCTCCATTTTTGTTGACTGGATGTGAAACCGGTGAACGGTTTGCCCATAAGTTGTAAAGGAATCATAAGGCAGCTTGAATGTGCTCAAGTAGGACTGCAAGTCCATTTCAAGTATTTTCTTTTGAGCTAGCACATCATCATAGAACAGATGGGGTTGGCAGATCTTGTTGAGTAGCAGATTCCCCTCATCTAGAGCATCCCTTATATCCTTTTGTTCTTTCTTCAGTTCAGTTCGAAGCTCATTAAACTTCTTCACCAGAGCTATATTAAGAGCTTTTTGATGCTCCTTCTTAACATTAGCCTCTACTGCCTCTTCAAGGCTCTGCACCTGATCATCCACTACTGTGCATAGGAGCTTGAGTTTAGCTAGTGATGAATTAGTTTTGGGAAGATTTGTACCGGGTATCAAACCGGTAAGCGTATCCACCGCCGCTTGAATTAGATCCTTCTCCTTCTTCCATTGAATGATTTCAAGGCCCTCTTGAGCTACCTTGATGCTCTGCATTAGCTCCGTTTCACTTGCAGACTGGAGATCGATAGGACTGGAGAGATCAATTGGTTTGGCTTGACTCCTGGTTGCCTTCAGAGTCTCCATCTGGGTGCTCTTCTCTGCTTCTCCTGCCTTGTCCTCTTCTGCTTTCTTCTTCTCTACTTCTCTCCTCTTCTCCACTTCCTTATCCTCCTCTTCCTTCTTCCTTTTCTCTGCTTCTCTCCTCTTTTCCTCTTCTTTTTCTTCCTTTTCCTTCTTCTTCTTCTCTGCTTCCTTCTTCTTCTCTTGTTCCTTATCTTCTTCTTCCTTCTTTTTCTTTTCATCTTCTTGCTTCTTTTTCTCTTCTTCATCCTTCTTCTTTTTCTCCTCTTCATCTTTCTTCTTCTTCTTCTCTTCTTCATCCTTCTTCCTCTGCTCTGCCTCTTCCTTTGCCCCTTCCTATTTGTCCTCGACTTGCTTATCAACTTGTTTAGCCTGTTGCTTCTATCATGTTGCCTTAGATGGTGTTTCCTGAGTAACATCCTCAACATCCAGAGCATCGACATCAATGGTGTCAATCGGTTCAACAACCAGATTTCCTTCATCATCAAATACTTCGTCTGGTTTAGATATAACCGATTCTTTTTCAGCTTACCAGTTGGCTAGACGCGCTTTGTGAGTCTGGACAGCGGTTGTCATATACAGATGAGTGTCCTTTTCAACATCATCAACTCTACCTTCTAACAGCCAGAGACTTCTTCTTCTAGTGAAGAAGAGTCATTTATTTTGGTCAATAACATCAAACAATTCAGAATTTGACAGGTCAGGAAAGTACTATGCAAAAACTTTCTCCCTAATTTCCTATTCCTTTTCTATGGCAATACACCATCTATTGTCTAATGACATATATAAAGAATCCGGTGTCTAAGACTTAATCTCTGAGGGCGACCGGTCATTAACACATAAATACTGAATTATTTCCTTTTCAACCGCTTCCTTTTCATCATCAATAAAGTCATCAAAACAATCAATTAAGTCATTTAGCACTTTTCTCCTAAGATTCTTTATTGTTCTTTGACAATGTGTCAAAGGTTTATAGGAAGATATATCTATATTTATTGGTGCAGATGATGTTGGTTCATTCTTTGTCTTCCTCTTTGCTAGACGTGTTTTCTTTGTCTTTTCCTTAGACACAATTTCTTCTGAGTCTGGAGAGGTATTCCTTGTCTTCCTCTTTCTCTCGAAAACTTTAGCCGGTGCTGCTTCTGGTTTCTTCTTGGCTGGTGACCGCTTGGTCACTTTTGGAGTTGCAGTAGTAACCGGTGTTGATGCTGCAGGCACTGCCTTTGCCTTCTTTACTGCAGGTTCTTTTTCTTTCATTGCAGAGGGTTCCTCGACCAGTGTAATCCTTTCCAGATAGGTTCCGGTCCTCTTTGCCTTAGGATCAAGAGGTGAGACAATAAGGGTAGAGGCATACCCTTCCAGCATATCGTACATCACCTCATAGCCCATTGGCTCCACTTCTTCCTATCTAGGCTCAATAGCCTCCATTATGCATTTATCTACTTGGATGGTGAAGTAGATATCGTCTTCATATTTCTTGACGATGTCACCTGATATCCTCATTCTTTGGCTCATTTTCCTTCTGAACTCATCAAAATACTTGTTCAGAACATCAGGGTAGCCGGTTCTAATTGCTTCAATGCTTTCCTTGATTTGTTTGGTCATCAATTGGTCACCAGACCATTGGACATCTCCTACTCTTGGAAAGTAGCCTTGGGAATAGAAGAACAACCCAACCAGTAGCTGTCCAAACTTGAACCTAAGTGAATTATCTTGTTTGACCGACTTTAGATTCAACAGGAGTTGTCTCTGCATACTGGTGCACAGATCAAATGATGCATCCTCCTTTATCATCCAGTAAGTAGCATTTACCGCTATAGCAGATACAGAGTTAATTCTACTGGCTGAGAATGTTTGGTATCCAATCACCATGCATGCATACTTCACCAGATCATCCTTGATAGAATTTACTATCATGCCTTATGAGTCGCTCACTGAACCGGTGAGCTTGGACATTTCAGTTTTGTTGACCATCCTTAGGGCTGGCACTTCCCCTGTGTTGTAGAATCCGGTGACTGCATGAATTTCCTACGGTGTGATATCATGAGTTCTCTCCAGGTACATCTTATCACCATGGACTCTGCTCAGAATGATCCTTATATGATCCTTTGTGAAATCCTCCAGGAAGTAAACAACATTGTGGAGCTTTTTCTTCTCCAAAATATTAAACTCTGGTTTGATCTTCTTATCTTTTCCACAAAATAAACCTAACTGGGTGTGGATAGCTAGAGACCCTAGGTCTTCAATCTTGCAATCTATGTAGTCAGAAATTCCCTGTTCTACTATCACACCAGCCGAAACTTGTGATAGGGCATTATATTTGGACTTCCATTGAATAAAACTTGCAAACTCGACAGATGTACTAGGACTGGTATGAGATGCGGAAGCCATGATAGAAATCTTAAGAACTTGAGAAATACCTTTTGAAACACGTGAAATTAGGGCTTGTCGATTCTCCTTCACTTCACACTCTGTCGGTTGCTGAATCACTACTTTGTGTTCTCCACTTGACCGTTTCTAGTTTGAATTTGAATGTCCTTCGCAGTTTCTCAATTTCTCAAAATCTCTGCTCAAATCACCTTTTCGTCACTCTGCTCTTTGAAAATCTTTTCTTCGCTCGAAAATTGATAGTGAGAAATGATTTGAAAAATGCTTTTAAACATATTCCTCACCTACCATCATTAATGCTCCTCCATTAGGGTGTAAACCCTAATTTGCCTTTTATCATTTTCGGTCTTCTGCCAAATGACAAGTATAACATATCGGTTAAGGTCTTTTACTTGTGTAAATTGGGGGTTTGAAACATTTCGCCGTTCGCTCCCCCTAAGCTTTTCTGAAGCTTAGTTTGTTGGTTCCATGATTTCTACACTAGGTGTAGAAACCGGTTCCTCTTGTAGCACCGCTGGTTTCTCCTTCCAAATTTTGTTCATGTCCACTTGAACAATGTCAACATCAATGTTTCCTTAAGGAGTGATCGTTATATCATCAGATATGTTCTTTCTTGATCTATAGAATCTGGCAATGTGACCTGGTTTGTTGTAGTGATAGCAGACCAATCCAGGTGCTCTCCAAGGTCCATTGTTCATGTTTCCATTCTTCCTTCTGCATGTTGCAGCAGTGTGACCATGACCATGACAAATCATACAATTTTCTCTCCATCTAGTTGCCACTTGATAACCACCGCTTCTTGGCTGATGATTGAAGGCATTAAACTGGTTGTGATTCGGGTTCACAAAAGGTTCAGGACCAACTCCTTGGGTCCTCTAAGGATATCTTTTAGTGTTATTTATAACAGACCTACATTCAGATGCTCTATGCCCATACTTGTTGCATGCATAATAGTTATCATCAAATCTATAGGATCTAGGCTTATCATTTAGGAAATAAGGAAAATTGTTGTAAGCCTTACTCCTACACACATTTGCAATATGTCCTTCTTTAAGACAGTTAAAGCAAACAAGTTTATCCTTTGATGCCAGCCTTTATCCTTTGATGCCAGTTGTTTCTTTGATGTTCCAGCATTTTTACCAAAGGTCTCACCTTCCTCATGACTGGAATAGCCAAGTCCATTGGTATTCTTGACCGGTTTGGCAGATTCAATAGTACTCTTATTGAACTTAGCAAGTATTTCCTTTGACTTAGAGAGTTCTTTGGAAATAGCAGCGTTTGTTTCCAACAGGTTTTCATTCTCAGAGATGGCAGTGTTCAGTTCTCCTTGCATGTCTTCCTTTTCCACTTTGCTTGCATGGAGTTGAGCATTTAGGACACTCGTCTCTTGTTTTAGCTTGGAGATCTCATGATCTCTTTCTTTCACCAGATCTTCAGCTTTCCTCTAGTTCTCAAGCTCTTGACACATCCGGATAGTCAGTCCTTCCAACTCCTTTCTTAGGTTGGAGTTTGATTCATTCAACTTATTTACTTCAGCAATTAGGGCTTCTATGTCTGCTTCATCTAAAGAACTATTTTCAGATAGCTCCATCAGCTTTTCTGCATGTTCTCTTCTTTTTTCTTGAGATGCCTTGTATTTGACCATAAGATCATCATAGGCTTGCTCAGACTGAGTGAGCCGGTGGGTAAGTTCCCTCAAAGTGTATTCCCCCATATCTCTTTCCAAGTGGTTAAACTTATAGAAAGGTAGGCTCTGATACCAATTGATGAATACTAAGAGGGGGGGGGCGTGAATTAGTATGCCAAAAATCTTCGCACTTAAACACTTTGAAAGACTGACAGTAAACTGCTAAAACAATTTAGCAGACAAACCGGTTAACAAATATGCAAACCAAATAGCTAATAATGCATTCACCCACAGAAGAACAAACACCATAACACAAGAGATTTTGACGTGGAAACCCAAATGGGAAAAACCATGGTGAGATGGAACTCACAAGTAACTATCTGCAGAATAGGAACCAGATCGATTAAGGTCTTACAATGTTCTTTACTAGAACAGACCCTGTTAGGAATCTCAATCTCTGTTAGGAGATAAGTCAAATTAAAGACTACCTTGCTAGAGGATTTTAGATCCACAGATGTGAACCACCTTGTTAGAGGATTTACAAAAGGCTTTTGGGCCTACCTGATTAAGGACTACAGACTTGTCAAAGATGTGAGTAATCAACAAGTGTTTGATCTAGCTAGTTGCACAGACTGCTTGGTTAGATCCTTGGTAGCTCGTTCCTAATGCACTCCAGCATTACTTCAGTCTTCTACACATTCATATTCTCTCCAACACCTCATTCACTTAAACCCTAGCTGCAATATCAGCTATCACAACAACAACAACATCAACAACCTAGAACCCTAGACATGATGTCCTTATAAAGGAATCTGATTTCATGTCGGTCCAATAGGATTATATTACAATTTCCTAGGTTCAATACATACTTGGTACCACAACACAAAAAGCACCATTAATGTGTCGGCACTGTCAAACAATTGGTGGATGGTAACTCATCACAGAGTATTACCAGTTCATACAAAATGCCGGTTGCCAGTTTGACAAAAATGAAGACTAGTAAAAATTTGTTATGCCACTTTAATCCCTCGAACCGCTTGGAGTCAACATGCCGCTTCAGACTGGGAAACACATTCTGCAAAACATCAATAATCTAAAGACTATAATACAACATACCGGTTGTGCTCAAACTCATACATATAAAGGGGATCTTAATGCAAGTGTGTGTCCATCAATGACAATCACAACATAAACATCAGAAATGCCAACAGATAGATCACAAAGAATTCGCTGAGTTGGAAACTCGGAAAGTTGTCCTATTTTGGGATTATTGTAAATTAATAGCTCATCTAAGCATAATTTCTTAGGTTGTAAAAATGACACAAATTGCCAAAACAATATTGGAAGTTGTTAGGAAGACTAGTTAAAATGTATTTCAGCCATCTTTAAAATTTTCAATGGCTTGGCATGTGTAATGAGATCACAAGGCTTAGAAATTTTTTCTAGAGACCATGTCTATAATTTTAAGTAGTGAGGTTTATCTTTAATTCGGGAACCATGGACCTAATAGTTATTATAACCTACTTTTGGTAGTAAATTTTGGCAACACACAATTGCAACACAAGAGGATTGGCAACTATTGATGAAACACACAAACAAACAACTTAAACAAAGCACAAATGAACAATTTAACAATTCTATACACTTATTTGATACTAATGACATTGCAAGACTACATAACAAAAGAATATTAAAATAATTGAATCGACCAATTGTGATGAGATATGCAACAAATACTCGAAGTAAACCAACTATTGGTGTGGATAATGAACAACTTGAGAAACAAGTATTACTATGCAAGGGCTAGTGAATCGGGCTAACAACCAACATATGGACATAAGTAGGCCTTGTAAATGGAGCTCTAGGTGAAGTGCTTGATATCATGTATGGACATTTATCCAAACCCCTAGACATCCCAACATATGTTATAACAAGGATTGATAACTACACTAGGCCACCATGGAACCCAGATGATCTAGAAGTTATACCAATAACAACTATCTCACTAGGTACTCATAAGCAACTACCACTCACAATGGCATGGGCTATTACAATACACAAATCCCAAGGATTATCACTCCAGAAGACAACAATTGATATTGGAAGAAAAAAAAGACAAGGCAAGTGACACTCATAGCTATATCCAAAATCAAATCATTGCATGACCTTCACATCGCACCAACATTCTCCTTTGAGTGGTATCCTAAAATGCAACACAACCCATATACAATTATAAGGAAGAAAAGGGAAGCCCTATTATAGGAATTGTCTCTCCAAGTGAAAAAGGTACATAGTTGCAAATTGAATCTCTTTCATACTTACATATCTCACAAATTTTATTTTTCTAGACCATTCTAGCTTAAACTACATACTTCTTGTTAATTATAGTATATTTCCATCTTGCAAGGAAACTCATCTACAAAAGCATCAAAATTGTAGTGATTCATATCTTTGCACATGCCATGCAATGCTATCTTCAACTGACTGATAACAAGACCAGCTAAGACATTTCAACCTCTAGAGGCAAATGTATTTAGTGTATCCAATTCAAAGAACACAATGATTCACATCTTGCATTATACAATTATCTTATATTATATTTAAAACTGCAAAACTTTCAACATATATTGCTACCGATGTTATCATTGCACCTCCATTTGATGTAAGCGCTAGTCATTTAATTAAAATGATCAAAACTGACTTTGGAATTTTTCTTATTTTTTCTTTTAATATAGGCCTTATACAATGTTGATATTGCTTCTTGAGCACGTTCAATATTGTTTCAAGGAAATGTGAATATATTTGCAGCTACATAATCTTGTGCTTTGTCTTGATAATTGGCACTAGATGGACAGTTTAGATTGTCTACCTTGAAACTTGAACTTGTTATCGTGTTACTCAAGCTCACAAATTATGAATATTGATGTCTTCGAGAGAACCTTAACACTTTTAAGATTACTTTACTACATTGTGAAAATACCATTAGGTATTAAACAAGTTTTAGTCCAGTTGGGTTCATCTCCCCTGTGCGTAGTGACAAGATAGACTAGTAAAACTATTTAACTCCCATTTTTTGAGCTCATCCCATGATACGATTCTAGAATCTTCCAAACCAAATAAAGTTGTTGTAAATAAGGAGCATTCAATCTGTTCACCACCCTTTTTACAGATGACATGTTTATAAAGTCCCTACTAACCCAACTTTTTCGAACCCACATTCTGCATCAAGTTTGGAATGTTATGTGACCAACTCCCTCTTCAGATATCAATCAACTTGAAATTTTATATTACGAATGTTTTGCATATATCCAAATTGAGTTGGACTCGCATGATTAGACATAATAGATCCGCTGGTAGTTTATTGTTACCAGACTTATTTTTAATATTTGGAAATAAAAAATATAAAAATATAAATTTAGAAAGATTCTCTCTAATCTATTTTGTTTAAATTGTAATAACAAGAAAAAACTTCCAATTTTTTGTGCATAAAGAACAAAGTAATCTGAGATTTGACTTTTCATGTCATTTTAATTTTAGTTTTGTGTTTATTTTTTTAATGAATAATAACATTTATATTAAAAAGAGAATATTATATTTTTCACAAAATAAAGGGTGGATGTAGGGTCAAGTTCAAAAAATAGACAAAATTAAAACATAATTTAGGGGGACAAGCACAAAATACAAGAACCAAAAAAGTTGCTAGACAATCACAGCTACACTGTTAGGAAGGGATCATGATAATCTAGTTTTCTTCATACACCAACAAGGAATAAACCATTAAGAACCAATTCCCAACTAGTAAGAACACTATCGAGTTCTTGATCTCATCTACTATAATGGAAAAGAATTGTCATAATCTAAGCACCTATATGTACCTTTCAAAAGTGAAGAGGGCAAAGATGGGCAAGAAGGTTAGGACCACCCATAAGGAATATGATCCTCGGGTTGTCTAGTAGGTGATTGAAATACATGTGACTAGGAAGTAGGAACCATGATCTCTTTGGGTAGACTCACTACATCCACATATATGTTAGGAGTCCAATGACCTTGATAGGAGATAGCAAGAGATGACACTCTAGCAACTATATAAGGGTCATTACCCCAATGGTCTAAACAAAAAAACATGGATGGTAGAGGCACGTCTTCAAAGTCTATCATGCCAAGCCCAAACAATAAATAAAATTAGAGGCCATGTCCAAATATCGAGAACTAGCAAAGATGTCAGACATTGAGAGCTACACCATTAAGAATAGTTCGAGGTAATCTAGCTTACCTCATACCTCAATGAGGAAGCAAATATTTATTCTCAGATCTCTGCACAAAAGAAATTACTGACTATTGAGCTATTATACTGTCACACTGTATACCTGTAGGTGGGAATAATTTGGGCTTGAGAATCCCTACTCTAGAGAGACCATTCAAGCTGCACAGCAGAGATTGGATGCACTGCACGGGCTCTATGAATTGTTGAAGCAGAGGCTGTATAATTTATATTTCCCTCTTATGAAATCCTCTTGGATTCACCCATTTGTATAAATGGCAAAGTCAATCGCTTGATAGCAGTTTTTGGGTTTGCTAATCTAGTCTTATTACTAGGCCTTGGTCCTCCAAAGCCATACAACCTTAATGGTTCAGACATTACACCTATTTGAAGAAGGAATTGCATACAACTTTGGTTCAATTCCTACAAAGGTTGTATGGAAGAGAGAAGGGAAGAAATATTTTTTCAAAAGAAAACAAGACCATGGCCAACCTCACCTACAAGTTAGTTATTAGAAAATAAATTGAGTGCATATAAGTAACAGATTTTAAGTATTGGAAACAATGTATCTTAATAGCTGAAAACAATATATACTGATGGAAGAGACCAGGGACAACATTTTTCGATTAATGGTTTCAATATATGCATCTTTAAAGTTACATTAGATCACTTTTAAGTAAGGGTTTGTCCCAAATCAACTGTATGTAAAGCTTGCAGGCAGTTTGTTCAAAGCCATCTTGTTTTCAATTATCTTGTTTGTTCAAAGCCATCTAATCTATTTGGAAATAACTCGAGAATGTGTGTATGGGTTTTTTTCATATATGGTCCTTATTCTATGATGATATTACTTCTCTGAGTGTGTCTAATACTGTTTCAAGGAAATGTGAATTTATTTGTAGCCACGGGTTCTTGTACACAGTCTTGATAATAAAACATGTAATTGGCACCAGATGAGCATTTTAGATTATCCTGATGCTGGAGCCCACAAATTATGTGGAGTAACAGTGGTTAATGAATATTGAAGTCTTTGAGAGAAGCTTGAGGACATTACAGCTCATTTATTGGATCTATATTACAAACTCTTGACTGGAAGTGTTTGGGTTTATCACAAGTCCATAAATATTGTCCTGCCAAAATGTTAATATCCCAGTATTCATAGAGAAATAGTTAACTGGTCTTTAACATATATTTCATTTTTATGTGTTTCTATTAATGAATAGTATTAATGACATATATTTCTATCAGGTTTATAAAAACCTTTATACAGTTATTTAACAAAAGCACTCTATTAATAGATTGTGAAAACAGTATATCTTTCATAAGATATTTTACTGATATAGTAGAACAAGACTAAAAAAACCCAAAGCTCTTTATTAATAGATTGTGAAAATACTATATCTAATAAGATATAGTAGAACAAGATGAAAAAAACCATTTATTGGGAACTTTTTCTATGTTGCTAATTCTTCATATGCCTTAATTTATCTAGTTCAATTGCAAATGCTCTGCCCTGCAAAGCCCTTATTTCACGCAGGTTACATACAAACATTTATGTGCTTTCATTCAATGGAGAGTACTGTAAGGGGGCGTTTCTGAATTCATCCAGCTCATTTGCAATTCCTCTTCCCTGCTTCGACCTCCAGCTGCAGCATCTACAGGAAAAATGGCCTCTATTTCCTTCATCTCATCTGCAGTCAGATGTACAGAGACCGAGAATATGTTATCGTTCAGGTTCTTAATCTTGGTGGTTCCGGGTATGGGCACAACATCATTCCCCTGGTGCTGAACCCATGCAAGAGCAAGCTGGCTTGGGCTGCACCCTTTTCGTGAACTGATCTCACTTAGCTTTTGGAATAGAGCTTGGTTGTGCTCAAGATTCTCACTTTGAAGCCTTGGACTCCCCTGTTTAACAAATCAATTATACGATCTGGATTAATCTAGAATCATAAAATGAACTCAAAGTAATTGTCACCATCAATTCTCCACTTTGATCTTGTAATATAGATTTGTCTTTAGATTTTATTTTGTTTGAACTTGAATTTACATACCAAAAGAAAAATTCAATCCTATACCTTACGGTAGTCATAATCAGTCACACTTTCAAGAAGTTTTGCTCCTGAGGCAAAGAAACCCCTGCCTAAAGGGCTGTATGTAACAATCCCAATCCCCAACTCCCTGCGAATCGAAGTAACAAAATTAAATTAATCAGCATCTCAGACGACTTATTTAAATTCATAGAAGCTTTTTATTAAAAACTCCAATTCAAATTTTGGTGTAAACCCAGATTCACAAATATTTGTTCTCAGTGCTCTACATAAATGAATTAAAAATGAAACTGTTGTGTTATTGTACTGTCACATTGTATACCTGCAGGTAGGAATAATTTGGGCCTCGGAATCCCTAGTCCAGAGAGACCATTCAAGCTCTACAGCAGTGATTGGATGCACTGCATGGGCTCTACGAATTGTTGAAGCAGAGGCTTCTGACAGACCCACATATTTTATCTTTCCCTCTTCTACCAGCTTCTTCAGTTCACCCATCTGTGTAAAAGGCCAAGTCAATTGCTTGTTATCAGATTTCTTTTGTTTTGCTAGACCTCAGTAAAAGCTTGATAAAAGAACATTTTGCAGCCAGATTACAAGTTTGAAATCTTAAGAATTACAGTAACTTGATGAAGCATATCTTGCCGCAATATTACAGGTTTCAAATCTTCAAGACTTACAGTAGCTGATAAAAAATATTTTGGTGCAAGATTACAGGTTTGAGATCTGAAGACTTACAGTAGTTTCTATGGGTACACTAGTATCCACCCTGTGCTGATAATAAAGATCAATGTAGTCTACATCAAGCCTCTTGAGGCTTGCTTCACAGGCAGCCCTCACGTATGCAGGATCTCCGCTCACGCCGAATTCTCCATTAGCCCAAGTGATTCCAAACTTAGTAGCAATCTGGACCTTCTCTCTGATGCCTTTCAGAGCCTATTTAGGAACAATAAAGGCAATATGCATAAGTTAGAACAATGGGAAAATACGTTAAGTTGTTAGGAGTAATAGATTAAGAATTGAAAACAGGACACTTCTAAAAAAGAACAGGGACAACCATCTGTAAAGCTTTTAGGCATTTTTTTTTGAAAGCCATGGAAGTGTGAGGTTAAGATTTGGTAACAAAACTGACCTTTCCTATAAGAATTTCATTGGTTTCTGGTCCATACATGTCTGAAGTATCAAGAAAAGTGACACCTCTGTTGACAGCATAGTGAATGAGGTCAATCATCTCTTGCTCAGGTTTGGGAGGGCCGTACAAAAAGGACATACCCATACATCCCAGACCCTGTTCAGAGACACACAGTCCCTGCTGTCCCAACTTTTTCGTGCACACATTCGCCATTGCAGTATTTTCTTCTGTGCAGATATGAATGAAGTTGAAATGTTATGTTACAATGTTTAGCATATACAACTCTTCGCCATTATATAGTGTAGTATGATCTCGTTTCAGCCTGTCGCAATTAACTTGGTCTCGCATTATTTTATTTCCGTCTATTGAAATTGACTTGTTCTCGCATTATTTTATTTCAGCCCATCAAAATTGACTTGTTCTCGCATTATTTTATTTCAGCCCATCAAAATTGACTTGGACTGGCATTATTTTGTTTCAGCCTACCAAAATTAACGAAACGGATAAGAGTCTTGCTTTCAAGATAAGGAACTTAGAAGCGTAGAGGTCGCATGTTCTCGCAGCTGCTGTTATATATATATATGAAAAAATAAAAATAGAAGAGCAGCACATACATTACAAACCGGATCTCAACTGCAATCAGTTGAAGCAAAGAATATAAACTCAGCCATGGAACTTTTCACTGTGGCTAGCAAGACAAAAACCAGGTGAAGACTTAGCTGGCAACAAATTTTTTATAGCTGTTACAAAGAGAATGGATTCAAATCAGTTGTACTATCAACTGGAATTCTACGGCAAGCATCAGTAATAAAAACTTAAACAAAGAACGTAACTTAGCCAAATAAAACTTAAACAAGAACCATCTAAAGATGTTGAAGTCTGTAAAAAAATTAGGCACCTTCCTTTTCTGGGTCTTCATGGTCTCCATCAGTATTCCATTGGTCTGGTTGCATGAATAGTCTCAATTTTCTATCCAAAAATGAAATCTTATGCTTCAACTAAGTTAGGAGATCTTCTGCTCGTACCCTGCTAGCATTGTCTTGATCTTTTAAAGAGCTTAAGTATGAACATCATTGCAGTTAAGAGGTTGGAGCAAATAGTTTGATTATGGTTAAGTGGCAGGAACTGGAAATCATGTTATGAGCATTTGACGATCAGAGAAGAGAAGCTTTCTAAGACCAAGGAAAGTAGCAGGCAAGAAAGCAAAAAGTTCATTCCATAATAGTTGTACATGAGGGCAAGACCAAAAGCAATACTCGAAGGATTCAGACTAACCACAAAAGGAACAAGGAGGAGGTGGGATGAAGAATTTAAGTGGGGATCCCATTGGGAGTTTCACATGGAGAAGCTTCCAAATAATAAGGTGGGATTGGGAGTCCGCTTTGGATTTCTAAATTTGGAGGTTGAGTTTATTTTTGCTTGCATCTCCAAATAGAGTCTAATTGATGAGATAAGGTTATGTCCAACACTAGTTGTTTATAAAGGACTCTAAGGGGAAAGGATCTAAGGTTGCAACTATTTGGCCACCTTCAATCTTTGAGGAAACAAGAGTGGCGATTAGAAGAGATAAGAATAATCAGGTTGGGAGGCACAATTTTCTGAGCTTCCGTCATCACAGCCTTATGTCTATAATTTAAATTGAAGCATGTTTTGAGCTAGTGCCACTCTCCATGCACTAATAGTTATAAGATATCATTATAAGATATCATGTCACTCCTCATGTTAATACATTCAATGCATGTGCCCTAGAACTATGATGAGCTTAAGCCAAACATATTAAATATATTGTATATAATTTGAGTTATAATAAGTGTGTTCATGTGGACAAGACATATTTCTCCCATTTAAACTAAAAGAGGGGTAAAAATTTATTCAAGAACAAGAAAGATACAAAGAAGAACAGGTTGTCCCACAAGGAGCTTAAAGAGACTTGCCACTGTCCACTGAACAATCTAACAAAGCAGCCATCTCAAGAAGCAATTGCCCCTTATCATCAATATTCTAGACATACATTTGATCAGAAGCCCATTTGGCCAAACAATCAACAACCCCATTCCACTCCCTAAGAATATGCCTAAAAACAATTTAACAAATTAATACACTTATTTGCTATTAATGACTTGGTAAGACTATGCAATAGAAGGATGTAAAAACAATTGAATCGACCAATTGCAATAAGCAGTGGAACACATGCTTAAAGTGAATCAACTATGGATGTTGATGATGAACAACTCAAGAAACAAGTATTACTGTGCAAGGGCTAGTGAATCATGCTAACAATCAACATATGGACACAAACAAGATTTGTAAATGGAGCTCTAGGTGAAGTGTTTGATATCATGTATGGGCATGGATCCAAATCCCTAGACATCCCAACATGTGCTATAACAAGGATTGATACCATGGAACCCAGACGATCCAAAAGTTGTACTAATAACACTTGTCTCTCTAGGTAATTATAGGCAAATACCACTCACAATGGCATGGGCTATTACAATACACAAATCCCAAGGATTAACACTCCAGAAGACAACAATCAATATTGGGAAAAAAAAAGACAAGGCTTGACATTCACAGCTATATCCGGAGTCAAATCATTGCATGACCTCCATCAAATCAACATTCTCCTTCAAGTGGTACCCTAAAATGCAACACAACCCATATACGATTATAAGGAAGAAAGAAGAAGCCCAATTACAAGTGTAGACACCTAAAAATGGTCAACGCTTGCGAAGTCATACTTTAACATTTGCGCATTGCCTCATTTTAGGTTTTTGCGTCGCATTAACATTTCTCCTATGTCACGCACTTGGTCTTTATCATTTGCAAACATTGAGTCATTCTTCTACATTCTTCAATCATCTCGTCTTCGAATTTGGTCTTGTCAACAACATTATCCAGTCATGATTTTGATCAATTTTACTCTATCGCATCAATGTGCGTATTCATTTGTCATCATTTTGGACATCGTCAATCCTAATTAGGGTTTAGTCCTCTTATCAATCTTGTCGATTTATCATCAATCCTTTAATCTTGTCGTTTTACGATCGATTTGTCATCGATCGTTGTCATGTTCGATCTTGTCATCTTGCAATTCATTTTGTTGTCAATTCTTGTCCTTTTGTCAATCTTGTCATTTTGCAACCGATTTGTCATCATTTCACTATCAATCATTATCTGTCTCAATTGTGTCAATTTGGATCAAATCATGTTGATTGGCGCATTCAATCAAATCATTTTGTCGCACTGGTCATTTATCAATCCAAAATCAAATCATGACATTAATTATCTTCAATCAAGACCTAATTGTCATTTTCGCATTTCTAATTCGTCTTCTAGGGTTTTATGATTCAATCATTTAACCTAATTTGTCATTTCTTCCTTTAGGATTAAATAATTTATTTATTTAATCCTAAGTCTTCTCATTACAATTAAATCTTTATTTAATTGGCTAATTATTCCTCTTTGTGAATTGATTAATAAATGAAAAATTATTAATTGATTCACTAAATCCTAATTTCCATCAATTTCTAATTTTCTAATTTTCATCAATTTCAATTTCCTATTTTTCAAATTTCTAATTTCTTTTCCCTCCTATTTCATCTCCTAATTCTATGGGAGTGGCATTTCAATTTGTCATGAAATTGTCATAATTGATTAATCAATCAATTTTGACATGAAATGTGTCATAATCAATCAATCAAAATTGTGCATGGAAAGTGCATAATTTGCATAATTTGTCATAATTAACATATTGATTTGCAATTTCCATTTGAATTGCATCCTGCCAATCTTGTCACTTCTCCAATTTCTCTATAAATTGGATAATTTTTCTTCAATCAACCCCTTCAACCCCTTCGAAATCCCTTGATCCTTCAATTACTTCTTGAAATCCGAATTGCTGTCAAACTATCAAATTTTAGTTCTAGTACTCTTGAGCTTTTTGCTTTCAATTGTGAGGGCACTTGTAGGTGAGATCCACAAAACTATTGAAGAGGAAAGAACAACAATGGAGCCGCATGGAAGGAGTATTCAATCTTGGATCTGGTTTGCTTAATGTTTTCTTTTGAATGCTTCATTTTCATACCTTCATTGAATGTGCTTTAGAATTAGGTTCATTGCATTGAGTTTTCTTTGATTGAGCTATCATGTTTAATGTTTTGATTTGATCTACCTATCTTGTGATGAATCCTAATTTCTATGCCACAACAAGAACTGTCCCTCTAAGAGAAAAAGGTACACAGTTGTAAACTAAATCTCTTTCATACTTTTTACATTTTTACATATCTCACTAACTTTATTTTTCCACATCTGCATTCTACCTTAAACAACCCATTTCTTGCTAATTCTAACATATTTCCATCTTGCAAGGAAAACTCATCTACGAGAGCATCAAAATTATAGTGATTCATAACTTTTGCACATGCCATGTAATGCTATCTTCAACTAAATGACAACTAGACCAGCAAAAACATTTCAACCTCTAGAGACAAATGTATTTAGTGTACCCAACTCAAAGAATACAATGATTAACATCTTGCATTGTACAAATATCTTATATTATATTTAAAACTGCAAAACTTTTAGCATATATTGCTATCATTGTTACCATTACACCTCTACTTGGTGCAAGCTCTAATCATTCAATTAAAATAATCAGAACTAACTTTGGAATTTGTGTTGTGTTTTCTTTTAATATGAACCTTATACAATGTTGATATTACTTCTTTGAATGTGTTTAATATTATTTCAAGGAAATGTAAATTTATTTGTAGCTACATAATCTTGTCCTTTGTCTTGATAATTGGCACCAGATGGATAGTTTAGATTGTCTACCTTGAAACTTGAATTTGTTATCCTATTACTCAAGCTCACAAATTATGAATATTACTTTACTACAGTGTGAAAATACCATTAGGTATTAAACAAGTTTTAGTCCAGTTGGGTTCATCTCCCCTATGTGTAGTGACAAGATAAAGTAGAAAAATTATTTAACTCCCATTTTTTGAGCTCATCCCATTATACGATTCTAGAATCTTCCAAACCAAATACAGTTGTTGTAAATAAGGAGCATTCAATCTGTTCACCACCCTTTTTACAGATGACTGTCAAAGACGTGTTTATAAAGTCCATGCTGACCTAGCTTTTTCGTACCCATGTTTTGCATCAACTTGAAATCTTATGTTATGAATGTTTTGTATATATCCAAATTGAGGCTATAGTTATTCTGGCTCCAAAACGACATGCCTCTATGTGATGTCGAAGGCATACCATTCAAGTACGACAAGTCCATGAGAGCAACATTCCTGGGACCCACAGATGACATGGAGGAATTTGCGGCGGCGATGACGTGGATGATGTTGCCGGTTTGCGTTTGACGAAAAAGCCTGCTCGCGGTTAACATTTTCCTGCCCGTTGTCACCGTGATGCGACGGTTACATCGGGCGAGGTGGTTAACATACTGCTGGCCAGGCGGTTTACATTTTTGGTGACCGCCAGTTTTTTTTTGTTTTTTTTGAATGGCCACGCGGCAATTTTTTTTTGGCTAACCCGATTTATTGCATCCACGAGTCGACTAACATCGACGGTCACATGTTATGGGCACATATTTCAATTAGTTTTTTAAAATTTTTGAATGAAAACTCGATTTCTTGAAAATTGAAAATATATTTCGTCTGGGAGCTGCATGGGCCGCATGCAAAACGCACTGGTGGAGGCGAAACAAAATATTCGGTGGTGTAAATTCAAGTCAATCATGGCATGACAATGTCCTCGGTTGATTCACTGAGCGAAGGAGTTGTGCTTCAATTGTAGTTATAGGTATGCATTGTCAAAATATCTGTGGCTCGGAAGGGGAGGACAAAAGCCGACTGCATGCATAACGTGAGTTGTTTGGGTATATTATTATCGCCAGTTAACACACAGGTTTTTTCATGTGTAGGGAGGTATCAGTCCTTTCCCATCACAGGCCTTGCACAGGGTGGTGGTACGATTGAAGATTGTTGTTTAGGGTTATGGTGGCATCGGTAAATTCAAACCCTAATAGATAACGATAGTTTTATGATTCCTTCGTCAACCCTATGTTTTCGATTGTAATTTTTTATATCATTTTTGTATCGCAGAGGTGGTTGTGAGTGTGGCCTCAAGAGGTGTCAAGAGTACAACAATTTGGGTGGAGGCTTAGACGGCTACGGTAATTTGAAACCTTTAGACATCAAATAATTTTTTATTTATTTGCTATGTCATTTTGTGATCTATCTTTGAAAATTATGCATCATTTTGTAGCATGGTCGTGTCAAGATACCAAGGTTCCCTGTTTGTGGTTTGGCGGAGTGAAGAAGATCTACAAGATTTTAAAGGTATGTATATTTCCATAATTATATGTGTCAGTTTTCCATAGTGAGCAGAGTTGTTAAAGATGAAATGCTCGTTCTTATACATGCACATTAAAAACTAGAAAAAATAAACAATCATTGGCGCGTGCGCGCGCGCGCAGCGCGCGCGCGCGCGTGTGTGTGTGTGTGTGTGTGTGTGTGTGTGTGTGTGTGTGTGTGTGTGTGTGTTTGTGTGTTTGTGTGTATATTGCTTCATATTCATATATATATATGGGTTTGGTAGGGTGCATATATTTTGGCTCATTGTTGAAGGGTGTCCGATTTTTGAAGGTTTGACTATTGATGGCTCATTGTTGAGGGCTGATTTTTGGGATTTTGTTGAAAACCTTCAGGGTTTGCATTGTTTGTTTGCAGTTTGGCGTGTGCTAGTTATTATATATATATATATATATGAAGCAACACACACACACACACTCACTCTCTCTCTCTCTCTCTCTCTCTCTCTCTCTCTCTCTCTCTCTCTCACACACACACACACACACACACACACACACACACAAACATGTCCTCTGCAATACAGAGGAAAACAACATAATAAAATATAGATAAAAGAAACTATGGAAATATTATGTTTTGTTTCTATTATTCTTAGGTGCTCATTAGATAAAAAAAGAAAACCTAACCCTAGCAGCCTCTAACCCTAATGCGATGATATGCATCTATTCGGCTCCAAAACAGGTAAATTTTTGACATAGGCTGAAGTTATTCTGGCTACATATAGAGGCAAACAAGAAACACAAACAAACAATGCAAACCCTGATGATTTTAAACAAAATCCAAACCGAAATAGGAAAAATATGAGTTATAGAGGTGGATTTCAACATACCCCAAGCCGCAACACGACACAGAAAAGTGCAGTCCCATAAATTCCCCTTCAACAATAATGTTTTCATTCATGTATTAGTCTTACTTTTTCCACATTAGGCAGATTAAAAAGGTGGCATGTTTGTTATCATCAAACAAACAACAGATCAACTCCTAATTGTTAACAAACAACAGATCAACTCCTAAACAAGAGCAAGTCACGCACAGTCAAGGAATGGTCGCATCAACCGGGCAACAACCTGATTTTAAGGAGTTTACTTGCATCAAAAGGAAAACCATAACATGTAAATGAGGTCAAGACCACGTAAAAGAAGCTCAATTTGAAACAAATTCTTTAACCTCACTTTCTCTTTCATGTAGCTATTAGGTGCCTGCCACTTGTATTTGCATATATATTTATTCTCGGACATGTATGTTGATGCATGTCATTGGTACGATAGGTCCTTTTTGGAGCCAGAATAGACGCATCTCATGTATGTCATTGGTACAATCTCATTTTGAAGCCAGAATAGACATGTCTGACACAAGTTGGAAGCACTGGATCACACTCAAAAACTGCAGAATAAACATATATGCAAATATATGTGGGAGGCTATGTGTATTGTGGCTCAACAGCGGATATGTCATACCAATGACATGCATCGACACACATTTCCTAGACATGCATACCATGCCAACTTATCGTGGCCCTCAGACCCATGGTATATGTTGTCGAGTTCTTAGTTTCACTCCTCGGGGCCCACACAAAATTATGTGGACATGCTGGAGGATGGCTACAGCATGCTTTGTGGTTACCGCTAGTTTATTGTGCATAACACGCACATTAAAAGCTTGTGAATGAAGGAATCGCATTCGGATGACATCTCGCTAGGAAGAAGATGTCGCAGGATGCAAAACTTGGTATGTTTGTCAGAGAAAAGACTAGCACAAAACTCAAGTTACTCTTGCAGTGGGATGCCTCTATTGTGGCTACAAAAAACAGTATGGGGGGACTAACACCCCATGTTTGTGGTAGGTTTTTAATTGTAGGTTTTGCATTTGATGGTTGCTTTTGTCTAACATGGCATTGTTAGTCTGTACAATTTGTCTATTTTGGAGCCAGAATAGACACAACCTCTCGGACCATTGTTCATGTACGGTTTGTGATTTGATGCAACTAATAGCGGTAAAGCCAAAGGCTAACACGCGATGCAATTTACAATTGGAGTTGGAGTTAGTCAATAACAAGGCTCGAGAATAGACAAATGCTATTGCGTGTTAGTGACATGTTATTCAATTGCAGTCTTTGAATGTAAAATATAGTATACAATGTGTGACTAAGTTGCATGTTAGTCGGACCATAGCGTTGATTTCGAGTCCTTGAGCACATAACAATAGTACGAAAATAGGTGGCTGATATAGACAACTTTGGCACAACTTTGGCACTATGGAAAATTGACACATAATCTAGGTGATATAAATTACTTAGTGGTACTTTATATTGAATGTTAAACTGCATTTTCATATATGAACATGTAGGTTCCTTTTATATCTTTTGAAATGCATTTACTTCCCAATGTAGACTACCACTAACATTAGTTATCCATGCAGGTTGTTGATTTTCAAGGACTATTGAGTAGTTCCCCGGCAAACATCCAGACGTTCCCAGGTTGTTGCTCTCTCTCCCTTCTTTAATACTACTTGCACTGTAATGTCCCCTTATTAATAATCTTTAGGCTTGTGCAACTTTTTGAAAGGGGCTTGTTATATATATATATATATATATATATAGTTTGTTGTATATAATTTTTTTATGCGATACAAATGTATGTATAAATTTCAGTTCTTGATCATGTAATATTAATGTCCTTACTTTTACTGAATTTGATAATGATGAAAATGAACAATGCAGTTGGTTGATGCCTTATATTATATGCTATAGATGCCCCATATTAGACAATAAGATATTATTTTCCAACCTGAATGCAATACGATTATTATTTATGGATCTTCGAGTCATGAAACCAGTGTTGAATATATGAACCCGAAATCCTGATTCTTGCAAACTATGTGTTATAAATTTGTATATATTCTATTGATTTGCATGAGAGTGTTTATGTTCATCCCAGTGTATTTGTATATCTAGATTATTGATGTTTGTGATGTTTGAGAAATACATGTGTTTGATGATCCAACTCCGATTTGAAATGTTATTTGGGCTTCTGTTTCAGATACTCATTTCAAAAGACATGTGTCTTTGGAATAATGAATTGGAGGTCTCTGTACCCATTAATTATCATCAAATACTTTGTTAATGATAATGAATCCTTGTGTATTCTTTGACATAGATTGACCATCTTAATTTCTAAACACTCCTTTTACACCATCAATTTTGCAATTAGCGGCTGTGATTGACTAATTTGTCGCTAACACGTTGTAGGAAAGGTCCGTTTTGGAGCCATAATAGACGCAGCCGATGCGTTAAGTGTGTTTTGCATCCTTCTTTATCAATCCTTAACAAAGTCTAGTTTTTGTGTTGTATTTTGGATGGGGAGAACACACGAAGCCTTTTTAACAATGTTGGTGATGGATCATAGTCATTATTTCATTGCAATTGCAACAAAATATGTTCTATAGTGGAATGTCATGGATAGTTTATGGCTAAACCGTTAGCTGGGTTGTACATAACACAACGACATGTTGACTTTGTACTGCAACGTGGGAATAACCGGTCGTGTGTTGGTTGTGTCATTTGTGGTGAATGTGTGGTGTTATTGATAGTGTGAAGAATATGAATTACATTTTTTTTGTTTTAGCTCAATCATGTCAATTGCATTGCGAAAAAGGTTGAGGAAAACTATTGATCATGATTATGGGTTAGTGGAACTAAAGGTAGATGATCTCCTGGGAGTTGGCCGCATTTGCTTCCAAGTGACACGTGACATCAGTCTGCTTGTAAGCTAAGTAGTTTTAATGGATTATGCAATATGTAGTATTTCTTGGTGTTGTCACTATTTAATGCTTGTGACTGGAGAACAAATTTGTATACCTAGGAGAGAGTTGGGCTTTCATATGTGGGACCAGTTTAGCATTCATATCTGAAAGATTCAAGAATTGGGCCTTCACATCTGAGAGTAGTTGAGGATTCGAATCTGAAAGAGTCGGGAGTTGGGCTTTCAGATGCGCGACTAGTTGGAGATTCAAATCTGAAAGATTCAGGAGCTGGGCTTTCGCATCCAGGACTAGTTGAGGATTCAAATCTGAAAGAGTCGGGAGTTGGGCTTTCAGATGCATGACAAGTTAGGGATTCAAATCTAAAAGATTTAGGAGTTGGACTTTCACATCCACGACTAGTTGAGGATTCAAATCTGAAAGAGTTAGGAGTTGGGCTTTTAGATGCGGGACTAGTTGGGGATCCAAATCTGAAAGGGTCGGGAGATGGGCCTTCAGGTCAGGGAGTAGTTGGGGATTCAAATCTGAATGAGTCACAAGTTGGGTCTCCAATTTTGAACCCATTGTCAAGTCAGCTTCTTAGTGACTGCACAACCACACTGGTAATTATTTATCATTGCATTATATTTTTTTTCCATCATTGCATGGCATGGTTGCTGGAAGTTGGGATTTAAAAGTGGAAATGTAGATATATGCATGGGCATAAAATGCATTGATGATGTGTGCTATTTTATTGAACAACATTATGATAGTGGCTATGTTGGTGAGGAAGATGAGGCCATTGAAAATGTAGATGAGGGCGATTATGCTGATGCTCCAAGTGGTGAGAGTGAAAAAGGTGATGTTCGTAGTGACCACGAGGTGAGCATAGAGTAGGAAACTGAACAGTAATGTGATTATGTCAACGCTCACGAATAGGAACAAGGAGGAGGAGCGAGTAACAAAGAGGTCCACTATTAGTCATTATGTATTGGATTATCTTTATAATGCTTGATTAGTGCAAAATTGAATGTGACTCTTTCTCTTCGTTGGCTGTGCACAACAACAAGCTAATCACAAAAGATAACATATCAATGGCAGGTTGCACTACTTTTGTCTCTTTCGTTATTGTTCCCAAAATGGAGGCCATCATTTTGGGGATCTGGGGAGGCTTAATATGCATAGAGCCAGAGAACATCAACTTCCATTATTGGGGATTGCATGATGCAGTCGTCAACCGTGTGGTAGTGGACAACACAACACGAATCATATGAAGAAATTGCTGATGCACTTAAAAAAGAGGGAGTCTAATATCAAATATCAAATGGGTGTACGACACAGTATGCAAAAAAAACGTCACTGACCAGGTGTGCATGAAATATGGCAAGAAAACATGTGATGAGCTTCCTACCAAAGGGAAGGAAGAGATAAAGGAAGCAATGCGAGTGTACGACAACAGTCTGGTTAGGGAGGCGAGAAGGAAGAAGGTTTTAGAGTTACTGGAAAGAAAGAATATTGTAACAGAGGTAATTTTTAGTGATCGTATTATTTTGCAGTTTACTAAATTCCTTTAAACATGTGAAGAATGACTTATTGACCTATCCTATCCTGGTGCCCAGATTCTAAGTGATGGTGCAGGCCATGGTGAGGAGGTTCTAGCATTGAAGGCTAATTACGAAACAAACATGCCAGTGAATGAGGTTGCATCTATTTCATTAGGGAAGCAAAAAATGAAGAATGTTGTGGAAAAATAAGGCTGACTTCAGATCCTGAAACAAATAAGGGTGCACTTGTTTTGTTGGGGACACAAAAAAGAAGAATGTTGTGGAAAAAACAAGGCGGACTTCACATCCTGAAACAAACATGCCAGTCAATGAGCCTGCATGTGATTCGTTGAGGAAGCAAGAAACCAAGAATGCCGCAAAAAAAACAAGTTTGACTTCAAATGAGGTGACACATTTGTCATCGAAGGTGACTATCTATTGGCCTGTCCATATGTGTGTTTTCATTGCATGGTATGCTTTGCACTCCACTGTGTAGTATGTTGACTATTTCATCCATGTCATTGTAGGCTAATTTTGATGG
The DNA here is from genome assembly GCF_030272615.1 of Cryptomeria japonica. Lineage (NCBI taxonomy): Eukaryota > Viridiplantae > Streptophyta > Pinopsida > Cupressales > Cupressaceae > Cryptomeria > Cryptomeria japonica. Next base: position 528,244,809 of record NC_081410.1, read on the forward strand.
GGTCCGTGGAGGGAGCATGGATTGTCCTGTGGTATTGGATGACATGGAACGCAGTGTGCCAAAAAAATTAAGTCAAAAACCTCGGTCGTTTGTTAGGTATAAGTCTGTTTCGTCAAAGAAGCTAAAGGAGACATCGAATGAAAAATTGGGTGCATGCAGTGGCAAGAAGATTGCGGAGCAGTCTCCTGAGTTGGGGCAGACGATGGACGATAGGAGCAAAGAACAGTCAATGTAGTTGCCTGATGACACCGTGTGTAGTGTTCCCGAAAAACAAAGTCCAAAATCTCGAACGTCTGTTAGGAGGAAGAAGCTGAAGGAGACGACGATTGAAAAACCGAGTGCATGCAGTGGCGAGACGATTGTAGAGAAGTCTCCTGAAATGGGGTAGAGGTTGGAGGATAGGTGTAAAGATGAATAGGTAATGCGGTGCCATTGTGCATGACATGTAATGCAATATCATCACATGGTGTGTTATACTATAGAGTAACTCTTTTTGTATGCAGTTGGCTGCAATATTGGATGAGAAACTTCAAAAGTCTATTTCAAGGGAGAAGCTAAAGGAGACACTGAATGAAAATTTGAGTACATGTAGTTGTGAGAAGATTGCAGAGGAGTCTACTCAATTGGGGTAGACATTGGAGGATAAGAGCAGAGATGAACAAGTATTGGGCTCTTATTTTGGATAGCAGGCGGTGAGAGGCAGTGTTATACTGGAGATGATTTTTTATGATGTTGTGGTTTGTGTCCATTATCTGTGTCCATGTTATTGCCTTAGTTGCATAAAATTCATCGGCCTTGGTCCAGTAGTGTTCGTAGGCGTATGGGTTTAATGTGTACTTACAATCCTGTACAATGTGTCACGTTTTGCAGCATAATTCGATAGAATAAAGCATTGAGAAAGAGTCTGGGGGAAATGATGATGGATGTACAAATGCAGGCCGTGACCGCGATGGGGGCAATGTGCCAGGAGAGATAACTATTTCGGTACTATTGTACTGCATTGCCATGAATTGATTTGCCTATGTTTGATGGACATGTATAAAGAATTTTATTTAAGTGACCGAGTCCACTCGTTACTGATGCAAGCAACTGTGGAAGACAAAGAAGAGTGCACCAATGAAGATGCTCACACTGTTGCCATTGGAGTTGAAATCCACCTACTAGTGGATGGGGCAATGGTTGGGGAAGGCATTGTTGATGGCCTTGAGAAGGGTGTAATGTGTCATACTATTTCAGTCCCACGACATTGTGCTAAAGTTCACATCATCAAAGTCTTTGATGCAAATGCCCAACTGCCTTGCCCAGGTCCTTTCACTGATGTCTTGTCGGATTCCGTAAACTCATGGGCAGTGTGGCCTATTGAAGACTTGGCGTATTCCCCACCCACGGTAAGTTTTGAAGATGACAAGATCCCTTCCTCTGTCTTCTCATTCCATCGTTTACCTTATTCCAATGGAATGAAATAGGTAGCACTCATATGATGTCGTTTGTATGTGGCAGGATAAAGTTGGCAAAAGTGTCTAGCCACAAAAAGAGGATGTTAAACGTGGCCCTGGATCAGATGGGTAAGTCAGAGACTACGGTCACTTGGCACCACCCCTACCGAGTTGCATAAGAATGAGAAGAATCGTAAAGCATTTTATGGTGTTGTCAACTCCATTGCGCAATCTAGACAACAGAGGCGATAATATTTTTTGATCATAGTTGTTGTTCCTCTTTCCTAATATTTAGAGTGAGATACTGTGGTGGAAGATCAGTCTTGATAGACTATTCAGATGGGATTTGGAGATGTTATATTTAGATGGCTTTTACCTTACCATAGTTTAAATCCTCTCAATTATTGTTTATGTTTTAAATGAATTGTACTTTATTTTCAACCTTTCCTGCTATTTTAAGCAACATAACTCTAAAGGCTTGATTTGTTGGACTGTTTCATGGTGATCCTGCACCATCAACTACCCTTCAACAACTTTAGAAACTTGTCAATGGTGCACAACATTTTTAATAATGATAGTGGATGCTACAATAAAGTCGATGATAGTCATTTATTGCTCAAGTTTTGTTCAAGGTCTCTTACATATTGCATATACATAGGTTTTGTTAGTGCGTAGCAATAGGGTTCCTTCAACTCTTTTATGTATACAAATCAAGTGGAATGTTTGATTGAAATTGTGAACCATGTGCTCTTTCCACTGTAGCTTAAGATAGTTCAATATACGATTGTTATTGTTTGTTTTTGAACACTAAATTTGAAATGAATTAACAAAAAAAAAATCAATTAAAATACACCAGACTTTCGTTAGAGTTTCAGGGCAGATGTGTAATAAGTTGGATGCAGGATGAGGAGTGGTGACTAATGGAGTTATCTTCCCAAAACATGGATACCCAATTGGCAAGTAACTTGCCACCCAAGTGCCCAGTTTAGTGAACATGTCAACTTTAGCGAACACGTTAACTTTTGTATTGTACATAATGTTATTGATGCAAAAAATGCAACAGATAGCTGTTCATTTCGTGTTGGCATAAACTATTGTTTCCTGCATTTTTCATGTTGTCTTGCCCACTTGTCTATGGATACTTCTTTTTGGCATTGTTTGTAGGGATGGCAATGGGAAGAGCACGGATAGGAAAAAGAAAGGGCGTCGAAACATCTGTTCCACAGAATGGAACACCTGCTACGAATTAAAAGGCAAATGGGACGCCCGATGTTGTCACCTCTGATGGCGGTTTAGGGAAGTCTGCAAGACAACCATCACCTCCCTTTGCAGACTGGAACGATGGGATGGACACAATGAATTTTGACGCCATGCGTGTAGAACTACTAATGTAGAAGGTCGAAATGGCTCACGCTGAAAATGAAAGGCTGAAGGGGATTGTTTCTAATCTTGAATGGAGATTCACTGAAGTGAAAAGGAGATGCACTGAACTCAATAAGAAATGCAATGAAATCAATAAGAAATGCATGGAACTCAATAACAAGGTCATGGAATTGGACGATAAGAATATGAACCTTGAGCTGGAAGTGCGTAGTTTGGAGATGGCGAATGAGAGACATAGGTAGTGCATGAGGCGTGCGCTAAAAACATCAAAATCATAAGTCACCAGATGTAGAGCATGCTAGATATTTGTGCACAACACGCTCACTACTGGAAACAGAGGTACACAAAGGTGTCTGCTTCTGTAATCGATGAAGATGATGGGAATGATGTGCCTCCCCTTACTCCAACCACTGTGGGAAACAAAATTCATTTAAATACTCAACCTCTGCCTCCATAAGAGGCTTGTACTATTATGAAAGTTTTCTAGATGTATATTGTTGACTCCTGTTGAATAAAACATCAGTAGTGGTGTAGACTGTCTGTAATCTGACATATTCTTTCATTTAAGAAAACACTTTGTATGCTTCATGAATGGTTATTTTCAATAAATGTGATTGACTGAAGTTTTTCTTTCTGGTTCTTTTCTTTGGGAGCCCTTCTTGAACCAGTTGTAAAAATATATATATATTAAGTGGCCTCGCCACCTTTTCAAAAAAATAAAAAAAATAAATGTGATTGACTTCACATAAACAGCTTCAATGGTTAATTATTGGTTTCTTGTATACTTTTTAATTCTTTCTGAATGGTTATATGTGGCTTTTCTACACGTCTTGTATGATGAATGGCTTTCTCACTTCTCTTAATGACTTCTGAATCAGTCTTGGTGAACCAAGGCGGGTGAATCTATACCTGAAACCTAACTGTAGGTTAATGGTTTTTATATAACGGATTTAAAAGAACCAGTAATTGTATGATGGCAATTTTTCTTAACTTCCACCTGCTTATAATAGTTGCTTATTGAAGATTGAAAAATGCTTATTTATAAATGATGGAAAAACTGAATCACAAGTACATAAGATAGGCAGCTCAATGAGTATTCTTCTTCGTAAATATTAAATATAGATCAATGAGTATTTAACTATTTAAGCTTTAGCACACGAATAAGGTGGAGTATAACACATAGGTTAGTTATACTTCTATTCCGTAAACAAAGAAACTCAAATTGAAAGTAACACTTCATATATATGTCAGAAGTGTTAGTCGTTTCCATCTGCTTATAATAGTTGCTTATTGAAGAGTGAAAAATGCTTATTTATAAATGATGGATAAACTGAATCACAAGTACATAAGATAGACAACTCAATGAGCATTCTTCTTCGTAAATATTAAATATAGATCAATGAGTATTTAACTATTTAAGTTTTAGCACATAGAATAAGGTGGAGTATAACACGCAGGTTAGTTATACTTGTATTCCGTAAACAAAGAAACTCAAATTGAAAGTAACACTTCATATATATGTCAGAAGTGTTAGTTGTTTCCACCTGCTTATAATAGTTGCTTATTGAAGAGTGAAAAATGCTTATTTATAAATGATGGATGAACTGAATCACAAGTACATAAGATAGGCAGCTCAATGAGTATTCTTCTTCCTAAATATTAAATATATGTCAATGAGTATTTAACTATTTAAGCTTTAGCACACGAATAAGGTGGAGTATAACACGCAGGTTAGTTATACTTGTATTCCGTAAACAAAGAAACTCAAATTGAAAGTAACACTTCATATATATGTCAGAAGTGTTAGTTGTTTCCACCTGCTTATAATAATTGCTTATTGAAGAGTGAAAAATGCTTATTTATAAATGATGGATAAACTCAATCACAAGTACATAAGATAGGCAGCTCAATGAGTATTCTTCTTCATAAATATTAAATATAGATCAATGAGTATTTAACTATTTAAACTTTAGCACACGAATAAGGTGGAGTATAACTCGCAGGTTAGTTATACTTGTATTCCGTAAACAAAGAAACTCAAATTGAAAGTAACACTTCATATATATGTCAAAAGTGTTAGTCGTTTCCACCTGCTTATAATAGTTGCTTATTGAAGAGTGAAAAATGCTTATTTATAAATGATGGATAAACTGAATCATAAGTACATAAGATAGGCAACTCAATGAGTATTCTTCTTCGTAAATATTAAATATAGATCAATGAGTATTTAACTATTTAAGCTTTAGCACATGAATACGGTGGAGTATAACACGCAGGTTAGTTATACTTGTATTCCATAAACAAAGAAACTCAAATTGAAAGTAAAACTTCATATATATGTCAGAAGTGTTAGTCATTTTCTTTGATTGGTTGATTGCCTGCTCGCCAATTCTACGTCACCGTCTCACGATGAAATACACTAACATGTCATGTTAGTCGATTTCGCCATTTTGCTGGCATAAAGGAAATGGCGGTCTGCCAGTCAGTGAATCAGCAAAATGGACTAACGCGGCGTGTTAGTCTATTTTGTCATTTCCCCGGTGAAAAGGAAATGGTGGCCCCGCATTTCGTGAATTAGCAAAATCGACTAAGACAAATAGACTAAGACGACATGTTAGTCTATTTCACCGTTTCGTATGGAAAAAGGAAATGTCATCCGTCCAGTCCTCGAATCAGTGAAATCGACTAACACAACATGGTAGTCTATTTCACTGATAGGCGGACTGGGTGGCTGCCATTTCCTTTTGCCACGTGAAACGGCAAAATAGACTAACATGCCATTTTAGTCAATTTCTCGCTCCAAATGACCTTTCATACACCATGTTAGCGACAGGTTAGTCAATGGCAGTCGTTTTGGAGCCAGAATAGCTTCAGCATTTCCTTTAGAGAAAGGATTATATTTATTAGATTTAAATTAACATATAAAGTGTATTGGTTTATAGACATATAAAGTGTATAGAGACAAACATATAAATTGTAAACATAACCGACACAAACATATAAATCATAAACAATCGGGACAAACGACGTACAAAGATTGGCTATGTAACCATAGAAATGAACTGTTTTATAAAAAGAGCATAGTCATATAGGAGGGACCATGCAGGAGCAGTTATACAATTTTAATGAGAGGACCTCCTTTGCATTGGGAATCTACTCTATATCCTGACAAACCTCCGTGCTGGTCAAGGACTACCATAACCCGTGAAAATATGGGTGTAGTCCATAATAAGGAGGTTCCATGGAAAGAATGTCATGACATCCTCGATACTGTCATTGGAGTATGGAACCAGGGACCATCCACATCTCCAATTGGATCTGTCAGCACACTGAATGTGAATCCGAGGGAGAGTGACCGACCGGTACGCAAGGGTGAAATACACTGGCCATAGTCGCCTATACAAAGTGACCATCACCAAAGTCGACAATCTGGCGAACAAGATCACGTCTTCTATGTGGACAGTGTACATATTGTCCTTGGTATAATGTATGCCCATTCGAATGGTCCACTCACCGGCCCATTTGGGAGTTATTGTTCAGATAATATTTGAAACAACAATATCCGAGAGGCATTAAAATAAGGTAGACTCTTCGTCATTCTCTGCCAACCTCTATAGCAGTCTGCGTATACATACGATAAGAGTGTTAGTAATATAACTATAGCATTCAATAAATTTAAGACATAAGAGTGTTAAGCACTAAAAAAATGCAAGACATAATCACACCATAAGAGTATTAATTATTTAACTAGAGCATTCAATAAATTGAAGACATAAAAGCATAATACTGAAAATTAAGTTGCATAAAACCTGCGCTTGTCGCCCGACGTGTATGTGAAAGCCATTTAGTGATAAAAAAGGATGAAAAACAATGGACCTGCATACAAAGATACATTATAAAAGATGGTTAGGGAGAGTAATAATAAACATTACAACACAACTACAATAAACAAAGTTGTTCCATATTACACAACAGGTTGAATGAAGAATGGCTAAACATCAAGCACATATATGACACAGTTACAAACAAAAAGCTTAATCTGAACAAATAATACCAAAATTAGTATCAAGGAGGATCATTCTATGATCCCTGTCCACATAAAAGACCATCAAAAGCCAATCGCCGATGACGACTCCTATGGCCAGGTGTTGAGGGGGTGCTGAACATTGTCACACATAAGTGTGGATCACTTTCATTGACTACAAGATATGACGACTATATAAATGCGTGCAACATTCACATGTTTAGAAACCACTTACAGGTGACACTAGAGTACCAACCTGTATCAAACACAACCAATGTAGTGGCAAGGACATGCAGTTCCAATGCTTGGTCCAATTGCCTCTTTCTTGTTCTCCTTCTAGAAGTCTCAAAGGGGAACTTAAAGGTGACAAGCTGCTGAACATCATGACAGATCTCACTCGTAGTACTCAGCCTATGTTGCCGCCGATTGCGACGATGGACCCAACTTGCACTGAACCAAGGCGGCATACGTTTGGTGGTTGTATTGACTGGATCACTAGACGGACTAAAATCAAATGACATGGCACCGACATTCTGAAAATCAGCCATGAACCTATCCAAATAGCCTACAAATGCCATTAGTTTATCGCCTGAACCTAGCATTGTTTGCAACAATATGTTTAACTTTTTGTTTGCTTCGTTCCACATTACGGTGTCCACATCCTCTAAATTTGTATGTGCATTAGAAATGCTATCGACGACGGGTTCAGGTGTTCGGTTTTCATTACTATTAGCAGATGTTGGAGTCGACATAGGAATAGGATCTGTATGAAACAAGATCTTAGAGTGAAGTACACATATTTTAAGTTAGCAAAGATCAACATTCACGAACATCCACTTACCTAGAACACGTGAATCATGGAATGAATTGTTCATCATTGCAACAACCTTCAATGCATGCTTGCACATGTTTCCTTGCAAACTCCACGGATATTCACAGATGTAGAAGTGATCCCCAAATTTCCTAACCACATACCAGTTGCACGAGGACTGACTTTTCACCCAATACCATCTAGGAGTAGTGTCGTCTAGAACATAATCGACATCAGGAATTGCCTTTTCCCTCTCCATAATAGTTTGAAAATGTGTCAACCTATAGTTTTTGATAAATCCAAAATGTTGCAATTCTCGCTTTTGTTGGTAGAATGGTTCCACTTTATACACAAGTATAAAATACAGATTGTCCATCCTCCTCGAGTATGTCTTTTTTATCATCTCTTAGGTGCAACAACTTCAATTTTCCATGGTATGATTTGATGGCATTATTTGTGTCTTGGTTAGCATGAGCGAAATTCCTTAAGTTTTTCGCCCACATAGCTAGCCAAAAAAAATTGAAAAAAAGAAATTTAAAATAGGAGTAGGATGTCAACTACCAAACGACAACCAAAACAGGTAATAATTCATAAAGCCACCAGTCGAATGTAATGTCCAACTCACCAATATGGCCTTCTCCTTGACACCATGTGTTGTAGAAGTACTCTAGAAAATGTGGCTGATCACTAAATTTGGCAAAGAAAGTGTGCAGCTCCTCCACAGTGCTCTCTTCACTTTCATGCATTGCCATCATTATCGCTCCTATATGGTGAAAAATGTGCATTTCTCTTTCCTTCGTTGCATACTTTTACACATTCTTCAACCATGATCGATGCACGTGCCAAATACAAAGTATGACACGACATTCAAAAACACTCCTGTTATGAACAAAATGTTTAATTGAGCTGGGAGCTAAAATGTAGAACAACATATCATAATGTTTGATTTCATGTAGACAAACATTTCGCTCTTGCACTTACTCTATCGCTTGAATCTTTGCACTCACATCATCCATGATAAATGCATTAATCCTCCAATCAAGCCTCTTTTCCTTTCCTCGTCTCTGCAACTCCATCAACCACATGTGGATATCCTCGATCTTGTTCCTCAATGTCACAGCCTATGCAATAGGCACCCCCGATTGCTACTTTTCGAAGACGAGACATGAATACAATTGATACTATTTTAAACAACAAACAAGAAGATCATAACCATCCACAAATTAAATGGGCTGCATGAAAACATGTTAAGTTCGAAGAGACTTACCCTGTATTTGTTTGTTGTGAATGTCGAATCCATTGAGATGATTGAGTCATGTGAGAATCGAACCATCATGTCAATCATCCAAGTTGTTTGTATTCCCATAATGAAAGGTTTGTCGGCACCTTTTGGCTGCTGGAAAAAAAAGAAATTTGCCTTATCTTGTTTTTTCCATTCTAAGATGCTAGTGGCATCATGCACATACTTTCGTGACCAAATAGAATGGACCCTCATCACTGCGTTCATAACATCCTTGCGTGTGATGAATGAATCTCTCTTCTTCAACATGTCATGAAAAATGGGATCATCAAGATGTCTGTCCATAATAGCATCAACGCTCACATCCATCAACAACAACCTCTCTACATATGCTTTGCATTCATCGGAAAGGTTTGGTGCAAATTGAGAGTGGAGCTCATTGCTGGTATCATCCATGCCATGACAAGCTTCACCATTCTTGTCTACATGCAACGGTTGCTTCAATATCAAGATGGCCACATCTAGCCTACCATATAACACCTTAACAATGAAGTGACATGTACAACCTCTTTTTTTCTGATATGTCAGGGCGCACTTCTTATTCGATGACCTTTTCCTATTGTCTTCTAGTCCATATGAACAGTAATACCTTCAAAAACAACTCTCCTATTATCAAGAACAATCGTAATGCCATTAAACATAGACAAAGAATAGGAAAGAATGTGTCTATGAACCGGCTATACATCTTTGTTGTATGTGTGTTCTACACACCACTCTCATGCTCAGTGTGCCACTTTCGGAGGAATTGGGTTTCAACACCTTTGCACAACGATTCCCCTCTGATGAATTCATCCAATCTACCCAGTGGAATTGCTGCACACAGGTCTTTCATTGAATCATTTTTGACACAAATTGGTGTCCATTGAATATCCCTTGAACATAAATGATGCAAACCTTCACCAGCATCTTGAACTTCCAATACCATAATGTCCTGCCATTTTCGGTGTTTTCCCATTCTGGTCCTGCACATATCGGACCAAGAAAGAGATATCGTCAATAGTAAACAGCCACAGTGATGATATCTTTAATGTGATAGTGTTTTGAGATAGTGGTTGATATCAAATGTGTTTGCCATGATATTGGTCGCTTGGCACAAATGACTTCACAAAGCTAGATTACTGTTAGACCTTCATCCTGTTAGCACATATTTTTACAAAATAGTTTTGTGCTATATGTGGATACTTTTAGTTTAATCATAAGAGCATTTACTGGTGGATTGTATGTACAGGTGATATGTTGTAGTATCTTCATGAAAAAGCATCACTTGGGCATATTGAAGGGAATGTTGAGTACTATGGCATTCTGGCAATCCTCATCTTAACAATTAGGTTCATTGCAGAATTACTTTTGGAGGATCAACATAGAGCAGGGTCATGAACATGTTTAGAGATGTCAGTGGTATATGTTGGAAATATGCCTCTAATTCACTTCACCTTTGTTCATACAGATCGGGTTAACTCTGACCGATGAAACACTGTGAAGAAAATCTGCGATCTCTATCGGCACAACCTTTGTCAATGACCTCGACATATCAGAGTAGGTATTAGCTATCAGGAGTGGTCTCGGTCTTCTATACCAATACCCGATGATTCTTGACTAACACGCACATTAGTTGCACGTTTTACACCGTTGATTTTGCAATTAACAGTTGTGATTGACTAACCTGTCGCTAACACATTGTACGAAAGGTCCGTTTTGGAGGTTGGAGTAGTAGGTTTGAAGTCATCTTGATGACTTGACGAAGTCATCTTTGATCATTAGGGCAGCATCGGTAATCAAATGGATGAAAGGATAAAAGGCGTGCAGGTTAGATCCAAATCCAATGGTTGTCACTATACTGCATGATGGAGATGCATGAACTTTATCCATCACGGCTTGGCGACCAAGGTGGGGCCCGACAAAAGAGAAGCTCAGGCGAGTTAACGAGCGAGAAAGTCCGAGATGATTGGACGATTGTCGCTATACCGCATGATGAAGATACTCATTGGTTAAACATCGCGGCTTGGCGACTGATGAGGTGGAGATGCATATTGAGTTATCTCGACACCCAATAAGGAAGATGAGCTCATCAGAAGTGAAGTGACTACATTAGGAAATAATACGTTGATAGACCAAAGCAGCCCGATAAGGAGAATAAGGTGCAAAAAGACTAGTCGAAATGACCTATGCCGATAGGTGAGACAAAAAGGTAATTGAAGGAACAGAAAATTTGGGTGGTGTGAAGTAATTGAAATATAAGGTAGGGTTATGCCGAATAGCCAAGAACAATTGGGGTGACTAGTTTGTATGCCACAATTTCACCTTTTTTAGGGTTTATGGTTTTTAGGGTGTTCCATATATGTTGCCCACATTAGTTCCTGATAGGATTTCCTATTTAGAAATTGTTAGGCAGTTTATCATTTCAAATGCCAAGCATTTAGCTGGTGCACACAAGCAGGTGTTTATGCCTGGCACTCTACATTTTGGAGATTTAACCATTGTCTCTACTAAGGCTTATAAAATGATAGAAAATAAGCTAGTAGAGGAGTACAATCTGTATGGACACCGGGCTTAGAAGAATTATGATCCAGAAGTCATTATGGTATAATATAAGATTGTTTTCTAGTATGTATCAGACCCTGTGGGATAGTTGGGATCACTAATATTGAAGGTGGATGGCTCATTTGTTCAAAATTGTAAAATTTCAATTATCGGCATAAGTAGTCCCGATAAAACAACATTGGAAAGCAAAATAAGGATTATCGGCATAACATATACTGATAAATCAGAGGGCATATTCATTGAGGCACTTGAGTAATGTTCAAACACGGTGTGTGCTCTTGGAAAATCATACCATTGGGATAGCTTGTTCCGATGAGGCAGAATGTGGGTATTGTTTATCGACATGTATTGACCTATCGGAAATAATGAAAAAACTCTATCTCGATACTTGATGACTGAAGGGAACTCAAGGCGGGTCCATTGGAGAAAGAGACCATATCGGGATAGTGCAAAAAATAGTTAGGCCGACCCCCGATGAATTGGAGAATCGGAAGGCGGAACTATCGGTATCACCTATACTGATAAAACAGACTCGGAGGTATAAAGTATAAAAGTGCATCAGAGACTCATCGGGACTTCGGGAGGAATAGAAAAGGGTTATCCTGATCCTTGATGAAGATAAAGCACCTATGGGGATATTGGTGTAAATTATACTGATAAAGTAAACATTAAGTGGGGACTCATCGGGACATCAGAAGAACTTTTTTGCTATGCCGAGTCCCGATAGGATTGTTAAGGCAGATGGTGAGTTGAAAGGATTTCTTCGGGGTGAGTTATGCCGATAACACGGGGGGCTTAGTCAGAATGTGGATTGGTATATTGAGATCATTAGGGCATCGGAGGGACATAAAATGAACTATGCCGACACCCGATGGGTTAAGTAAAAGAAAGTCGAAGGCAAATGCATTGGGGAGAGTTATGCCAATGGAGTGTTAAAATAAAAAGCAAAGTCAAGACTGAAGGAATGCCCATTAGGATAAAGTGAACCATCGGGATAGGAGAAAAATTGTTATCCCAAGACCCGATAAGTTGGTTGGGATAGCTTGTGCCAATTAGAAGGTGAAAAGCGGTAAAGTCATAACAAATGGTGCTAAACAATTGAATAATCAAGAAAAGTCTTGCCGATTAGCCATTTGAGGTCTTGATGTGAAAAACTGACAAAATTGCTTCCATTAAATGCATCCATTGAGTAGGTCCATTTCCACATGAAGTAGATCCATCAAGATTGTAGTAATTAAGTAAAAGATTGGACTCCTTGGGATATACAACCAGTGTTGCATAACAACATTTCATACAAAGTTATTGTAGAAAGATATCAGGTGTTTACTGAGAAATATTCTGAGTTGTTGAGCATAGAGTAAAGGAATTTGCAGAGATGGAAGGGTCAAGCTCAAAAGGGAAACGAAAGGTTGTTGAAATATCTAGTACCACGACAAAAAAATTGAAGGGTGAAGTTAGTGAGGCCCGAAGAAAATTGAATCAAGACATTATAGATCAGATGAGCTCTCCAGGAGCTAGGTCACACAGAGCTAAGGTAAATTTGCCTATTCTTGACCAGTTGGAGGATAGATATAGAGAAATTGGAGATGTACTTACAACAGTGTGTGGGCACGAGCTGTTTCTTTTTCATTACCTCCGTAGGGATGAGCCTATGCCAATTTCAAACCCATGGAGTACCAATTTAGGTAAACTTGTGGTACCTAATGTCTTTGTAAATATTGATTTATTGAAGCTCCTGGTAAGACATTATGATACAAACAAGCGATGCATTTTGTTGCCCGATGGGACTGCTTTAGTTCACTTTGCAGTAGCCACAATTCAGGAAGTTGCTGCAGTAGATCTAGAGGCAAATGTGCCCTTATCTTTTATGGATTTGGAAGAGGAATACAGAAAAATGGATACTACATACCAGGGTTGGAACCTCGCTATCCACAAAGAAGAGAAGGGGAGGCTAACAGAGGAAGATGGTCCTCCGTATGATATGACTATTTTCAAGAAATATTTATAGTATACATATATGGCTTGTGGTCAGGTTGGAGGAGTTGAAGCCCTTGATGTGGCAAACATAGGACTGCTGGTTTTAGCAACAGATATTCAGAGACATGAGCCTAGAGATTTTGATTTTGCTTCATACCTGGTGGATAGACTTCATGAAGGCTTCATGAACTTGAAATATAATCCAGACAAGCATTTTAAGCATTATTTGTTGTTGATGCATATTATTTTATTTTATGGGAGATTTAGAGGGTTATGGTCAAAAGGTTTGAATGTAAGTATAGTTGGGAAGAATGGACAGGATCAACCAATGCAGTTATGGGTTTCTCTCTGGGACTATAGATATGTAAATTCTCACTACCTCAAATTTGAAGAATTCTTTGTTAAGCTGATTTTCTTGCTCTTTGGTGAGCATCTGCAGGGATCATTTTCTGAGGATGTAAAGAAGTTTCTTAGGCCTCATGAGCACAAAAATCCAAAGGTTAATCACAATTGGGGTGATTGGTACTCATGCCAAAACTTCACTTTTGTTCGGTGCTATGGATTTGAAGGTTACCCCTATGTGCTACCGAAGCCTGCACCAGACAAGATTGATTTTTTGGAAATTGTAAAGCAACTAAGTGTCTCTAATGCCAAACACTTCGGAGGTGCACACAAGCAAGCCTTCCTCCCTGGCACACTTCATTTCTTAGATTTTAAAATTCTATCTACCAGAGCATTTGAGCTTATTGACAGGAAGCTAGTGGATGAGTACAACTTGTTCCAGCACATATCTAGAACACATTATGATCCTGAGGGCTACATCCACAGAAGTAGGAAGAGACAAGAGTTGGGAGATTACTTTCATCAGGAGGATGAGTTTAAAGACGTGTAAAAATAAGGAAGTAGAAGAGTTTGTAGAGGTTATGGAGACCTTGGAGAAGAAACTGGAGGAGAGAAGACAGAGACTACAAAACATGGAGGGAGACCCAGCCCAAAGTGATTCAGTGGAGAACGAGGTATTTTCCAAGCTCCGTGCACCTGGGAAAGAGAAGGAACCAGAAGCACGAGATAAGCTCCTTGTTGTGCTAAATACAGAAACATATGAAAGGATGATAGAGCACACTTCATTTGTTTCAGATGATCAATTCATCAAATCTTAAGAGTTTAAATCCTTCTTATACCACTTCAAAGGGAAGAGGCTGAGGGAAGCAATGCCAAATATCACACCAGAGAATGAGGAGGAAATGTTGCAAAAGTTCAAAGTTGATATTGATGCAGAAATGGAGACAATGACCCCTTAGAGAGGAAGGCGGTTGCTAGTGGAAGAAGGTATTATTCTTTTCCCAGGATGGGATTTGAGTGCATCATTCATTTTTGACATTTTACTATATGCAGACAATAAAGACTTCAAGTTGAATGTCCAAGGGCTTAATGATATATTCATTGGATCGAGGTATGATCCGGATGAAAAAGCAATTTTGTTATGGGCTTTGTACCCCCGAATAAAAGACCAAAAATCATAGATCATATGGTCACTACTGACATAGGTATTAATATCTCAAATTTCAATAAGGCTCAGATGAAACATGAAATAGCAGAGAAAAATAAATATAAGGCTTTATATGAAGAAACTCTTAAGATGAGTGGGCATCCGGTCCCTCAAATTACTAATTCAGGAGGCTAGTGGAAGAAGAAATTTGAAAAACTAGCTTATGAACACACCAAGTTGAAGAGGGAGATGAAGAGCATCAGGGCTGATATTGCTTGTGTATTAATGAGTAAAAGATATGATAACATGGAGAAGGCATTGAACGAATTCTGGGATTTATATCAGAGGAACATGGACAATATGGTTTCTAATACCAAAATTCGCGATAGATTCAACCTATTGTTACAAGATGCATTGACTAAGGAAAAGGTAAAGAAGAAGGTTCAGGGTTTGCTTGTCACACATGAAGAATTCATGAAGGAATTGAAATATGAATTTGATGAATGCCAGCAAATTGTTCAACATGGGGTTCCCAGTTTGGTAGATGATGCAGGTTTAATCAAGGATAAGACCGTATGGCTTTCTGAGTGTAAGTATTTTCTTAGTGCAGCCCAAGCCATTGCCAAAATGGATATTCTTGATATGAATGAAACAATCGATGAGTCGGAGAAATTTTATGTGATAGAGAATGCAGCCAAGGATGCAATATTCAATGCTACAACCTACAAAGATGCAGGCTATTTGTGGCACATTTAGAAGTGCGGACAATGGCTAGATCAAAAACCTTAAGTGATTGTTTAGTTTTGTGTTTATAGTGCAATTGATGTTTTAGTTAGGTTGTTTAGTTATTGTTCAATTAGTTGTTTAGGATAATGAAAGGGTGTGTCCTTTCATTCATATCTCTTAGCATGTGTATTTATAATGAGTCATTTTGTATGTAAAGGCATCTAGGATTTAGAAAGAACATACTGCCTGGAAGGACTGCAAGTTATATGTATTAGGGAAGTCTATAGAACAAAAAAGTATCTTTTTGTGCAAATAGACTGTAATGGAGTATTTTCAAGTGCAGCTTATGTATGCAATCATCTCTTAAGGATTAATATATGAAGGTTCATTGTTTCTTTTCCTAAGTATTGTGCATACTTCTATGTTGATGAGTTGTCTTTGTCCTCTTGATACATCTATCATATGATTTTCTATGATGTGCCATCACATGTTGTTACATTAAATGTGACATTGGGTTTTTCATTGTTGTGTAACACATACTGAAAAGTTCATAGTTGATGATTAATATTGTCTCAAGAGTTGATCAGATTTTTGTCCGCAAAGTGTCATAAATACCCCTGGATAGAGGCACTGGTCTATTATTTATCTTTTAAGGTCCTGGTTGGCCATGCATTTAAGGTCCTTGATAGAGAAACATTCTTCCCAAATTCTATATGAACTGTTCTTCGCATATTTGTTTTAAGTCTTGAAAGCATTCTTATTATAAATATACTATCATAATCATTTTCATTTCTTTTCAAATGCATTCACTTAAAGCACATAATAAAGCATAATTGCAGAACAACAATTTGCTAGTTTTTGTAATTTACTAAAAGGCTTAAATCCACATTAAATAATCTCTTTTGTGCTTGAGAGGAAGAGGTATACCCACTTAGGTTCAATGGAGCCTTAAGTGCAGAGGGATTTGGTCTTTGACCATCCCTATTCGTTGGCCAAGGCTAGTTGGATTAGTTGAGGAGTTGGAAAACCCTTCAGTTTTCCAATTTGTGGTTTTAGGCACCAACAGAATGGAAGAAGAGGCTTCAGGAATTAAGAGAGGAAGGAGATTCTGAGACCAGGTCTTATGAGAATATAGCTATATGGACCCTCTGAGCACCTAACTTACAAGAAGTGGCAGAGAGCCATGAGCAAGCCATGGTGAGAATGAATGCAAATGCAGATGTCAGAATGGAAGAGCATGTTGCCTTTATTCCAGATGACGTTTTTGTACAGTCTAAAGAGTTCAAATCATTTTTGTATCACTACAAAAGGAAAAAATTGAGGGAGAGCATCACAAATGTTACCCTAGAGAATGAAGTAGAGATGCTTAAGAAATTGAAAGAAGACATTGATGCAGAGGTGGCCATTTTGTGTTTATATTATTCATACAACACATAATGAAACCTTGACATTGATGATCTTATAATTGTCTCTTGAGTCATTAAGAATGGAATGAAAATTTGACAATAGAAATTCACATACATATCATCACCTTGATTTACTGAATCTATATATGCTTGACATATATAAACTATCAACCTATGGTAGACCCAGTCATCAAATTCATGCAAATTTACTGATTATCAATGAAAAGGAATTAAGTATACTTAATTTTTGTCCTTGAGGAAAAAACCTAAGACATTCTCATGATTTGCCTTGCAAATCATTTAACTAAACAATCCTAGATCATTTAATCAAAATGATAACAAGCATATAGACACAAAGACAACATTCAAATCTGGGCTCATAAATGTTCGGATAGTATATTAATATTCTCCCATCAAATTTTTACATAGATACAAAATGATCCTCCAAAATGCCAAAACAAAAGCCTGTATATATTTTTCTAGAGCTTTCATACAAAATTCTTGCGATCCCCTTCTAGGTAGTCCTAGTATCCACTTATACAAAATAAGATGCGAGAAGCTTTGGAATTCCCTAGAAAATATTCCTATCCTAAACACAATTCCCCCAAAAAAGTTACATCAATTACAAAATATTGTAGCAGTAGGAGTGCAACTGATTCTGAAAAGTATTGCTCTGCAGATCAGGTTGCCTGTGAAGTGCCACATGTCAGGGCATCGGTGGGACCTTCGTCTACTTCTGTTTCTTTCAAAATATATTTGGTTTCCCATATTGTGAATGTATCATCAGCAGGCCACGAGAATTTAATGATTTTTTTCTTCAGTTTGTTCCAACTCTTCCATGATTTTGTCAACTATTTAACTTCCTTCTCCAAAAAGCCGAAATGTGATTTTATTTTCTCAATTTCCTCAATAGTCTGAATAAATAAAGAAGTATCATCCATGTTTATAATGTTATTAATTCTCTGACACAATTTATGACCTAGCTCCTCAATCCATACTTCTTTATCTTTTATCTTGTTGGCGCTCAAAAAACCTCAAGGAAACAATTCAATTTTTTCATTTGCATACTCCTTTCGGTAGAAGTTTGCCCTCCTTTCGATGTTAACTTCTTCTGCTGCAAACCTGGACAACTCATTTGCTAATTCACAAGTAGGTTTGATTATGACATCAACACCTTCTTCTCCTTGGGACAAAGAATATATAGTCTTCAAAGCCACCTCTCTGGCGGTCCATTTATCCAAAATTGGCTCCAAAGTAGCCTTTTCTTCTTTGAAAGAATCTAAAAGACTCATTACCATTTCCTACTTTATTTATGCTTCAACAATAGATGTATCCTTATGTGGTTGTTCAACTTTCCCCTTTTCACACCTTTATTTAAACTACCCTATATGCCTTTGCCTAACAAATTGCAGAAAGGCTCCTGTCTTTACAAAACTGTTATCAGCCAAAAATTCATCACTGGCCCGCTTAATGATAGGATCTAGTTCTCTACCTACAAATTCATCAATAGTCAGGTCCATTTTGGCACCTGTTGGCTCTTCTGGCATCCCTTCTTGCATTTCTCCATATGTACATGCAATCTCCCCTAAGCTTCCTAGTTGAAATAATTGCTCAGCAACTTCCTACTCATCACCTATAAATAATGTGGATTGAGAAGGAGAATATAGGGATTCACTTGACTATGCCTCTTTTTCCAACCTCTACCTTTTTGGGGAAGCTTGTGACTAAAGGGCATCCTCCATTGGCCTCTTTCCCTTTGACGTAGAAGGTTCATCCCTCCTAGGCATTACCACATTATATCCCGATTTCTTATACATTACATACTCTCTAGGGGAATGACTTTGGCCAAACGGGCTTAGTGAAGACAAGTTTGGATTTCTTAAGGTTTGCCTTCATTAAAGCATCCTTCTTCTCATTCAGATTCTGCATTGCACCTTCAAACTATCCTATCAAATAATTGATCCTCTCCTCAAATGGGTGAAATCTTTTCAAAGGATCATAATTCTTGTCAAAAAATTGGACAAAATCAAGGGTCTTCTTGTATGCCAACAATTTTTCCTTTTTTACTTCGTGCTCATCCAAATTAAATTCATTTCTTATCAGATCTTCAAGGAAGTGAAATTGATGAATTCTGCGACCACACCTCACTTTCTTCCTAAACATACCATTGAAGAAGTCTTCAGATCATCAAACCTAGCCACTGTTGTTGACAATCTATATGGCTGAAGGAACTTCTCAAAATGTAGCCAACCACTTTTGGTGACTACAAATTGATGTGCCATGGTGACTATTGGGAAGATTGTCCCTCTTCCTTTATTCATTAGCTCTGCTTCTTGTAGGCCTCCAATTTGCCTCATAATCTCAGCAATACCAATCTTCAAAGGGACTTGATAGGGGAGCAAATATGGGGTTCCACTGAAACCATATACTCTGAAAATGATGGAAATGAGATGTAAGATTATGTCACCCCAATTGTGCACAATCTTGATGCTCTCTACAAACTCTTTAGGTCAGATTAATTCAAGGAGAACCTTTGAGATCCTAGGGTTCTCTTGACACAGAAGAATTCTAAGCTTAGATGCAAAGCATCTATCAAATTTAAGATAGCTAGCATCTTCTCTATCCCAAGACAGATTTGCACTCCATAACTGAACTGGCATGTCTTCACCATCCCTTTCTCTTAGTAGGTCCATATCTTTTCTAAAAAATTCCATGCATTTAAACAAGAACATATGCATCAACATGGAATAGAAGCCAAAACGTCTATCCACTTTCACATTATTTATCCCAATTAAATCCTCATGAATGACATCTGCAAGATAAGGTGCAAAATCATATGCCACTGCTAAGGAAGGGTTCAAAATTTGTGCCATAATAAGCATATAATGAGTTGGCATGGCATTCTCTTCATCTTCTTTGAAAATTTGACATAGAGACCAATATACACCCTTAGCCCTTAAAGTGAAGAAATTCATAGGGAAAGGCTCCATTGTGCCAGGGCCTACCAATTTTAACCCTCCTATCTTTGCAAAAAAATCCTTCAATGGCCCATTCCTAAGATGATCCTTCTGGGCATCATAGACATTCTTGAGCATTTAAAAATCAATGGGTTCTAAATAACTTGAGGCTTCATTAAGCTAGAATACCCTTTTGAGTTCATCATTAGTGATTTAAATTAGGGGGACCCCATTTACATTCCTCACAGTCCTAGTGATAGGGTCTTAACTTTTTGCAATCTAGGTCAACAAATCAATGTCCATGAAAAATCCAGGGACCACTAGTTTCCCAACATCTAATTCCCATATATTATTTATAGGACCAGGTGTATTCTGTTGGCCAAACCCTACCCTGAACAGACCTAAACCAATCATGCCTATCTGGGGATCTCTCAGCCAACATCCCTTGTCATATAAACCATCACCAATCCGTAGGCAGGGATATTTGGGCACAAGTTCCTTTATCTTGGTTGCACTATTTGTGGATTGAACCAATTATTCAAGAAAGTCATCGCAAATAGCCCTCTCTTGGTAATCTATCTTTCCCTTAAATTCTCTTCGTGGTGCCATCTTATCAATCTAAAGATATCATCACTTCAATTTTTATTCAAATAACCCCTTCTAAATTTCCAGCACCAAACAATGTCACACAAACAAGTATTGTAAAGCACAGTCACAAAAAAACTTACTTGTCGCCTGAAGAAATCACAAAAACTGCACACCTAGTCTCTACTAATCCTCTTCATAGCTATTTGCAATTTGAATTTCAAAACAATGTCTTATGGAGGCACCTTACTGACAACTAAGCATTAATTATCATCAATAGGGCTGCACACTTCTACAATTAATTCTTTTAAATTTCAAATTTTGGCTCGAATGGACCAAAAGGGCTTCTTCTAAATATTTTTCCCTTCAGTTGCTGATCCACAATGAGTAAAGGTCGAGCGTCTTCCTATCGCGGTCTACCGAGAACTGTTAGATCATGCGGATTCAACGCTCCCTTTAATCACTTTATCCTTCAAAGTGGGCCCATCATTTCATCACTTGCATGCTCTTTGTTGTTGATCCGCGATGGGTAAAGGTCAAGCATCTTCCTTTTGTGGTCTAGCGATAGCTGTTGATTTCCTTTGGACTTTGTCACATTGGGTGGGCCCACCATTTAGTCACTAGTCTGCGAAGAGTAAAGGAGGAGCATCTATTTATAGCGGTCTAGTGACAATAGTCCCATCATGAGCTAACTGTTCAATCCTTAAGGTCCTTCGTTACTTAGCTGTCACCACTAAACCGTCACTGCTAGCTGTCTCCATTAACTATATGGATTGACTATTTGACCAGCCCCGCGCTAGTGGCTTGTCGCTGGGTCACGAGGAATATTCAACACGCAACTTCCCATTGTGGTGTCATGACAACCATTAGATCAAAAGAAACTTATCTGGCCTTTAAGAATCCGACGCATACATAAAGGAAAATACTTAGGACTTTAGGAAACTATGAAACATTTCAAATTTAATCAAAACCTGCCCAAACCTAGAACTCAAAATGGCCCCTTTCGACGACATGATGACCCTTCCACTTAAGTGAAAAAAGAAATGGGAAATTCTCTTATGATGAAACTACGACCCGATGAGAAGGCATAGGCGTGGAGTGGAGCCATCAGGTATCGGGAAGAGTGGTTTCTAGTTACCTCGCTGACCCGATAAGAAAGCTTTGTTTTGGTCATTCGTTGGTGAAGCTATCGGGTATCGGAAGGAGAGGTTGATGTTACCCCGATGACCTGATGAGTAAGCATTGGAGTTGGAGTGTATTCAAAGGTGGTGCTATCAGGGATCAGGAAGAGTAGTTTCACGCTACACTGATGACCTGATGAGATAGCCTCCCTTGCCAAGTTTTCATCGGCCATAGGAAGTGAGGTTTTGAAGTCTTCCCGATGACCCGATAGGAAGTCCAGAGTGCAAAAAGTTGTCATCAGCCATCGAAAGATAGGTTTTGAAGTCTCCCTGATGATCCGATGGAAAGTGCAAAGCGGTGTGTGTAGTCATCAATCATCGATAGCCTATTTTGATGTTACACCAAAGACCCGATAGGGAGTGCGAAGTGTTGGAGGTTGTCATTGGACATCGGTAACCTTGTTTGGATGTTACCTCGATGTTCCAATGGAACCTATGAAACAGTTACAAATGGAAAACCATTGGTAATGAGATTTATCTCATCCAAGAAGATCCAGAAGGCTACAAGCTTGAAATTGAGACATTGTGTAACCAAAGGGGAGAAACTTTGCTAAACCAAACAAGATGGGTGGTTTTGTAAAGAGAGAAAGAATGTGTGTTTCCTTCACCCCTGCAAGGATTTAGTGAACGAGCTTACTTTGTGAGCTTGAGGAAGGTGAGATAAGCAAACAAATGGTAGGGAAGCCCTTCGAAGTCTAGAGGGGTAGACTTGGAACCCCGAAAGGAATAGAAGCAAACCATCAAAGAAACCTAATCGATGGTAAACTAGGTAGCCTCCCTATCACATTGGTTCTTTACAAATTATAATGTCCACCATCCATCATCAGTACATGTACATGAAAATGACATCTTTAAACATAAAAATATTGGCTACAAAATGACCATCAAAGGCGCTACATGCACCTACAATGGTGAGCCATTTCTAACATAGTGTCAGCTGACACTTTTTCCTATTTACCATAACAAGATGTTTTATAACATAATGGGTAAGTGCCTAAAATAGTGCTACTGCTAATTTTCCAAAATTATTCATATTGTCTGCAATAGGGTCATAGAAGTGTAGTTTCAAGTGACATATACAAAATAGGAAATTGTAGATAAACAAGAAAACTAATTCCCAATGTATTGGAGTATGACGACTATGTTCTCTCCAATCTCCATTACTTTGATAGTGGTTGGTGCCGATAGCCAGTAATCATTGGAGTTGACTAGTCTGTGGAAGGGATCCAGATTCCCATTCCTCACCCCTACCCTAAACACCTCCCATGCCTCCTTGATGAAGTTCTTCCTCCTCTTCCGTGCTACCCTTTTCTGGGCAATTTCCTCATCTTCACTGTCTAACTCCTCTGATTCACAGGAGATGTAGTTAGTGTGGCTAAAATAGATGTTGAGGGTGCTTACCTAACAATCAGAATGCAACTCTAGAATGGCATTTTCTAGGGTTTGTCCATCAAATGGGCAGACAAAACCATCGATCCTCTGTATGATCGCTTCTTGTGACTCGAATATGTCCACCATAGGGCAAATGACAACCTCATAAACAAACCCACCAGTGTTGATTAGCACCCAATATACCATTAGCCACCTACCATACAACATTCTAGAGCACATCATTTGCTTGAAATAGCAGGCTGCATTGGGCCTGGATCGATTCCTCTCTACACAGGCAACTGAGACCAAAATGATGCACCATCAGTTCAGATCGATGCTTCCAAGCTTAAGACTACAATCTGAACCATTCCTTATATAAAGTTTCAGACTTTCTAGAGAAGTCTAGAGACCAGGACAGGCCCGCATTCCAATCAAGGTTCATCCAAACAACATATCTTTACTATTATGAGAACTTGTCAAGTCCTTGCTCGTATGTACTTTATCTAACCAGCATGATACCAATCTGCCAAAGTGCATGAAAAAACATAGAGGTCTCCGGTTTGTCCTTCCACTAAGGTATGGCCTACCTCTAGCTAAAACAAAGCTCCCATGCTCGATCCACATTCACCGACATAAAGGGTGTTCCTTATACTAAAATAGCTTGTTCCACCAAATGGAAGAGATAAGGAAATTAAGACCATGCTAAAGAGATTCATCATACCAAGTGAGGTGTTAGGAAACTATTTACCAAGGTTTCCAAATGCTATTAAATGAGTCTATCTCTAAATTTTTGTTTACATAGTCTAACATTTAATTACAATTGTAATGTATAATGTTGAATCTCCAAAGTTCTTGAAATAGGTAAGTTGGACACCCATTAGTGCAGGAGCACCTAACTTTTAACCATTTTTTATGCATTTTCCACATTTTGAGGTGATGATCCATATTTTGGATTAGGTGTTTGAATCATGCAATACTCAGATCTCCGCATGTCTTTTTGATAGTCATTTGAAGGATGATTGTCACCTAGGTTGTTACTTTTCTCAAATCTGGCCTATGAGCCCTTGTAAGCCTAAAATAGCATAAATTTGCATTAAGATCTAAAATGACTTGTAAAGCCTGATTAGGCATTTATGCATGTTAGATTAATGTTAGGAAGTCATTATAGGAGGTTCAGTATAAGTAAAAATTGCATAAAAGGCAAAAATGCACATTTGAGCAACAGTTGTCATTGTTGCTTGACAACTTTTTGCAACTTTTTGAGCAACTTTGCATTTTTTAGAAAATCGGTGGTTAGGAAACCGATGAAGAGTTGGTTATGACCAAAATGACATATAAAATAATCAAAGAGTGATTGTACATGGGTTGGAACATTTGTGAGCAAGTTTGAATAGATTTTGAAGACAATTTCCAGATTTTACCTTGTAATTTTGTCATTTTTGTTGCAACAGTCTGTACCAAATGGATTGACCTTGCTACTATTCTTTCATAGTGGTTTAGTGTATGTTATTTTATTGCTTAGGAGGTGTTTCTAATTTCTTTTGGTGCGGGTTTCATGTGTGTTTACAAATTTGTATTGCTCTTTGCCTGAGCAAAGGTTCACGAGCAGTTTGACTAGCACATGTGTTAGTCGCGAGTTTTAAACCGTCGATTTTGTGATAAACAGGTGGGAATGACTAACACGTCGCTATCATGTTGTACAAAAGGTCTCTTTTGGAGTCGGAATAGCCGAGTTGCGTCTATTCTAGCTCCAAAATGGACGGACCTTTCGTACATCTTGTTAGCTATAGGTTAGTCAATCACAACCGTTTATTGCAAAATTGACGGTGTAAAACGCATGACTAACACGCCTGTTAGTCAATTCGCACTATCGCAACAATCTGGTCCATGAATTATGAATTTTGGGTTTAATAATTTTGAGAACATTTGATAAAAATCCTTCATGTCTTATTGTCTCTAAAGAAAATCTGTTTGTCATTACCTTTTTCTCCACTTAAATGGAAGGGTCTTTATGTCGTTGAAAAGGGGCCATTTGAGTTTTAAGTCTAGGTGGGTTTCATCTTTTAAGTTGGATCGCTTTAATTTTCCTAAGTATAAGTATGGTTTTCTAACGTATGCATCGGGTTCTTAAAAGTCGGGCAGGTCTGTTTTGATCCTATGACGGTTGTGATACCGCAATGGGAAGTTGCACGTTTAATACCCTTCGCAAGTCAGCGACAAGTTGCTAGTGGCAGGGCCGGTCAGAGATCCACCACTGGCAGTTAAGCGGTGTTGGTTAAGTGATGAAGGGATCTTAAAGTTTGATCGGTAAGGATTTGATCTGACGTTTGTCGCTAGACCGCGATGAAGAGTTGCGAGTCCTTTTACTCTTCGCGGATTAGCGACTAAATGGTGGGCCTGAAAAGTGTGAAGAGGAAAAAGCGCTTTAAACTATGGTTAGGTCCAAGGAAAATCAACGATGGTCATGAGACCGCGATGGGAATATGCAAGTCCTTTTACCCATCGCGACTCAGTGACCAATAGGGTCATCGAATAATGTCATCCCACGCTACTCCGATAGTCGATGGGCTAGACAGCAAAGGCAGTATCATCAGCATAACTTACTCCGATGAGGCAATACCGAAAGGCAGAAATACAAAGTCATCGAGATAACTCAAATCATCGATGAGAGGAGTTTTGGGTTACGTCGATACCTAATGAGGAAGACAAAGCTGAGCACAGAAGAGGAAGATAAGGTTATAAGTTTTTTTCCAACATATATATTGAAATCCTCCAATTTCTTACCGAGCCAGAATAGAAACTCAATTGTGCTACAATAATTTAATTTTATTTGTAGTCATATATATTGAAATGCTTGAGTTTGATGTTATAGAACAATTTCATGCACATACAATCAAGAACACTTGTTTTTCACCATATATAATGAAATGTTAACAACAATTTCAAAACAGGGAAGATAAGAGTATCAGTTGGTGTCAACAATTTTTATTTTTGTCTGGTAAAGCTATATTTTATATTAATTCTGAAAATGTTTACATTCTAAAAGATAAACCTCCATGGCTAGCCAACTGGACCATCAAAGACGGTATACATAACGGTCCATACATAACACATTCAAAAACATTTAAAAAAACAAACACAATTCTTGCTTCAATAAAGGTTGTATGTGCCATCTCGCTACTCTAGGTGAACAGTGACCGTGCCCACTTCCACATCCAACACTTCCATGTTCCTAACTTGGTTCATTTCTATCTCCCTACTGGAGCCTTCACCGAACTGCAACACATGACCCTTCTTAGCTGTTCCTCTTCCACAAGGTCGATCCCATCATTTTGTGTGTGCAGGAACTGTTCGTTGCACAAGTGCTCTATATTTCGACCAAGGTCCCCATTTTTCCATCTCCACACGCACTTCCCAGACATCGATCGTCTCAAGGTATTGCACAATACCATACATTCTAGCCTATGCTACACTTCTTCTAGCCTCTTTATTGAATGTGGCACTCTAGAGAAAGAACGGTCACAAGGGAGGAGTGAATTCACTCATGTGAATCCATGCTCCATCCACACTTTCAAAGTTGTCCATGTCTCATGCCAAACCTAATAAATCTTCCATTCCACATAGCCATTCCTTCTTCACACACCTATTCATGATTTGTGAATTTTAGAACAGGTCAGAGCTCCAGACACCATGCCATAAACAGAGACACTATTTCCACATTCATTCTATACTTCCATCCATCATCTATGTACTCAGGTCCAAGGATCAACTTCACCGTGGAAAGGAATGCGGTGTCTTCATAGATAAATAGGTTCATCAACCTATCATCACTTATTCGTCCCTAAAATGTGACCTATGTTTTTCTTGTCTCTAAAGAAAAGTTGGCCTCCATATTTGAAATCGAGATACCTGTGATTCCAAAATGAACATGCAAATCTGTCAGACTAATAGCGACGTCTATAAATTATTTGAATTTTTATCAACCTATGCCTTACTTTTTAGTGCTTTTTTAATAACTACGTTCATCTACCACATGTTCCATGTTATTGTAGAATCTAAGTTTCTACACAATAGTCTGTCGACGTTTTTGTACACTTACACATACTCATATCATGCTATCCTATGAAAACCTTTGATTCATATGATGCACACAGCTAATAAAATGTTTCTTCGACTAACAAGGCGCATTATGTGATTGCTCCAAAATGGTAGTATGCAATGACTAACACGCCTATTAGTCGCATGTTTTACACCGTCGATTTTGCAATCAATGGGCAGCAATTGACTAACACAACGTTAACATGTTGTACAATAGGTGCTCCCGCTCCAAAGCGGACCTTTCGTACAACGTGTTAGTGATAGGTTAGTCAATCACAACCATTAATTGCAAAATCAATGGTGTAAAATTCTATACTAACCCGCGTGTTAGTAAACCCGACCTTCGTTTTCGAACCACAATACATGTACGCACGACTAACACACCTGTTAGTCAATCTGTACTGACTATTTGGAGTTAGAATAGACAAGTTCGACCGTGGCTCCAAAACAAACATTTTTTTTGTTATTGTAGAATATTTATGTAATAAATAGTAAATCATATTAAAATAAGAAGATAAAAAAACTTGTGTAAAATTATCTACAAATAGGGGTATTTCTACATATTGATTTCAATCATTTGAAGATACTTTGAATACTAGTGTTATGTTATATATTTTACGTATATTGTTGTCTTAAAATGAGTGGTATTAGATCTACGAGTTTGTCAACCTAATTGGATACATTTAATTGTTAATTGTGGATGGACTAACATGCCGCTTATTCAATCCGTACGACGGAGTCATCGCAGCTATTGCATGACTAACACACATGTGGCTATTCTAGTAAATCCTTACCATGGTTTTGGAGCTAGAATAGTCAAGTGCGCATCTCGGGAAGCATAATGAGAAAAGGTGCCCCCTTATGGATGGAAGAAGTTCCTGCTTGATTATGGAAGTAAAAATTACAAATAATGGAAAGTTAAACTATCGAGATAAGTAACCTCAATAAAAACATGCAACAAATACTAATTGTTGATCAACGTATCATATACCGATAACAATACATGGAAATTTGACCAAGGTCGGACCTATTAGCATCACTCTCGCCGATTAAATTATGAAGTCAACAACAGTTATATCGGACAATCATATACTGATAAGGCTCATCAATATAGTGAACATAAGCGGCAAAAGATAAAATTATCTTGCTGATAACTGATGAGGCTATTGGTAAGACTTATACCGCAAAGTGCAATAGTGGAAATGTCGCCAAATGTGAAGGTTGTAGTGAAAAGAAAGTCTGAATAGCTTCACTGAGACATGACAAACCAAATAGACGGGGGCATCCTAACACCAATTCTAACCCTAATGCGGTGGACGCGTCTATTCTGGCTCCAAAATGGCAGTACAACAATACTAACATGCATCCCGTGCGATATCTAACCCTAACGCGAATAATTTCCCAATAAAGCAAAACAAAAATAATTTCCCACTAAAGCAACACAAGAAAATTTTCCAACTGCATATAAAGCAAAATAAAAAACGAAAAACAAAGAATTGAAAACTAGAATATACAAACAGAAAGAAAATGAGATACCTGACAACCTTAAAAAATGAATCCTCCTTCAACAACGCAGACTTCCCTTCAATAATAACTCGTTGCCTCCTTCTTTCCCTTCACCAATAGAAAAAGATGAAGCCTCCTTCAACAACATAGGCTGCCCTTCAATAATAACTCACTGCCTGCTTCTTCAAGCACTTTTTTCCCTTCAACAGCAGAAAACTTCAACAATGAGGATGCCCAACAATGAGGACACTTTCTTTAATCGCGCATTAGTCCCATTAGTCCTCCTTTTTTCCACATGAGGTAGAAAATGGTGCGAGGTTTTCTAAAACAGAGGTACAGGGATGCATACTATAGTTTACCTAACACGCGTGTTAGTGGCGCGTTGTACATCATTGATTTTTCAATGAACGACTGCGATTGCATTAGTCCCATTACTCCTTTTTTCCACATGAGGCTAAAAATGGCACAAGGTAAACAGAGGTATAGGGACATGTAGTATAGTTTACTTAACATGCTAGCGTGTTGTACATCATCAATTTTTCAATGAACGACTGCAATTGCATTAGTCCCATTAGTCCTTTTTTCCACATGAGGCAAAAAATGGCACAAGAGGTAATACGGTTTGCCTAACACGCATGTTAGGGCCGTTAGCGTTGTACATCGTCAATTTTTCAATGAATGACTATGATTGACTAAGGACTAAGCCACATGTCACTAACACGTATGAGATGTTTTGTCCATTTTGGAGGGAGCCAGTGCATTTTGGAAGCCCGCGCCTTATTTTTGCCACCGTTTTTCCGTCTGAATGTGGTCATCTACAGTTGTCGCCTATTGCTTGTTTTTCATGGCTATTAATGTGTGTGTTATGCACAACACACTGCCATGAGCCCCGACCCAGGATCCGTCGCCCTCTGACATGTCCACGTAGTTTTGCGTGGGCCCCGACGTTTGAAACCGACGAGTCTAAGACAACTCCACATCATTTTTTGTGGGTCCGGTGGCTACACCAAATTTGCATGGTATGCATGTCTCGAACATGTACTTCAATGGATGTTGTTGGTATGACAGGTTAGTTTTGGAGCCAGAATAAACGTGTCCTCCAAATTGACTTGGACTTGCATGATTATACATAATAGATCTGTTGGAAGTTTATCATTACCTAACTTATCTTTATTATTTGGAAATAAAAAATATAAAAATATAATCTTAGAAAGATTCTCTCCACCATATTTTGTTTAAATTATAATAACAAGAAACAACTTTCAATTTTTTGTGCATAAAGAATTGCAATGGTTAAATTTGACTTTTCATGTCATTTTAATTTTATTTTTTTGTTTATTTTTTAATGAATAATAATATTTATATTAAAAAGAGAGTACCATATTTTTCACAAAATAAAAGGTGGGTGGTAGAAGTAGCATCTTCAAAGTTTATATAGGGTCAAGTTCAAAAAATAGACAAAATTAAAACAAAATTTAGAGGGACAAGTACAAAATACAAGAACAAAAAAAGTTGCTAGACAATGAGAGCTACACTGTTAGGAAGGGATCATGATAATCTATTTTTCTCCATACACCAACAAGGAATAAACCATTAAGAACCAATTCCCAACTAATAAGAACACTCTCCACTTCTTGATCTTCATTTACAAGTTGCTAGGCATGAATAGGAGAAATCATCTACTATAGTGGAGAAGAATTGTCATAATCTAGCCACCTAGATGTACATTTCCCAATTGAAGAGGGGAAATATGGGAAAGAAGGTTAGGACCACCCATAAGGAACATGATCCTTGTCTTGTCTAGAAGGTGATTTAAATCCACATGACTAGGAATCATGATCTCTTTGGGTAGGCTCACTAAACCCACATCTAGGTTAGGGGTTTAGTGACCTTGATAGCAAGAGATGGCACTCTAGCAACTATACAAGGATCATCAGGTCCCAATGATCCAAAAAAACTTATAGATGAGAAACTTCGAGCCCAACAATATTTTCTTGCAACTGAATTTGCATAGGTATATTGGAGAAAATTGTAGCTTTAGTTTAAAGAAAGAAATGAATATCAACTACACAACAAATAAATTACCAAATTCTTGTCTTTTCAAATTCTACAAAGACTCAACACCTCAAAAGCATGCCATGAAAAAGGGTTAGGCCTTAAATCCAAGTCCAAGTTTCTTAAGATTTCATGAAAAACAAAAGGTGATTGAGAGTCTCAAATTGTTCACAAAATAGTAAAGAAAGATTGAGAATCCTTAGATGAGGCAATTAAAATCTAAGCAATAGGCCTTGATAAATAAGACACCAAGTAAAACGAGTTAAGTTGTGTCCAATAATAGAAATCCATACAATTTATAATATGTGTTGCTAAGGGTAAATTAATTGAGCCATCATGGGGGAATGAGGGTAAGCCACAAATGTCTATTATCAGGTTTATAATTCTGAAATAATGTATCAAGATACCATTTCTAATCCTTCAATTGGGGCTTACAATTATAACCCAATTTTGTGAACCATGTAGTGAGAAATGACATTAATAACTATTTGATACATGTCTAATGATCCTATTTCAAAAGATACAATTTTGTCTTGGCCTTATCCTATATAAAAAAAAAAACTTCATAACTTTGCTAAAAAGATCTAGTAGTGTTTTGGTTCCTCTATTCAAAAAAATTATAGGCTCAAACGCAAGGGGCTTTAGCCAATTGTCGACCATGATAAGAAATAACTAGTGCCAACTAAAAAAATGTTGATTAAAAATCATTGTTGACCCACAAAATCTAAGTCATGATATATTTCAAAACCTTCTAGATGATTTTCATAACAAATGTGTCTTTTATTTGAATGGGTTCCTTCATAATGAGAAGAGCATGGAGATTAAGGCTTATCCATTTTTTCTAGTCAAAGGGAACACTAGAGGAAATGCAATACCAAATGAGGACTTCCTCATGGGCAATCCACTTCTAGCTAAAATAATCCAACTAGATAAGCTTAGGAAGGAAATATTATATATAGCATTGTCTTTGCAATTGGATACTTGAACCTAAAGCCTTGCAACACCAATTATCCTCATATTTAATTATGGTGAGAAAGGATTCATCTACAAAATAGACATTAATTAATTATGTAGATGAATTAGGCAAGGTAGTACCTTTGAATAAAGGGAAAACTTGGTGAATAGACTTAAAGAGACCAAAAGGATTGAACTATTGGTTATTAATGGTGATACATGAAAAAAAATATGCAAAAGGCATTTTACTTTCAAAATGCACAAAATATGGCCAAAATCCCAACACATGAAGCATGCCAAGAATGAAATGTTATTCAATATAGTCACAAGCCTTAACAAATTCAATTTTGAAAAACACTAAAATTTTATGGGAGCGAGGAAAATATGATCTCCATTGAAAAAATAATGTTTTTGAGGATGCACTATCACGTTTAATGAAACCAAAATGCTCTAGGTAGACTAATTTAAGAAGATGTAACTTAAGAGCATAACCTTAATACTAATAATTTTATAGCATATTTTCAACATGGTGATGGGACATTAAATGTAAATATCCTCTATGTCACCAATTTTAAGCATAAATTTAGTATATTTTTCTTATTGATTAGTCTCCTAAATAATTAGAATGAAAAGCTCCCAAATAAGCTTTGCAATTTTTTTTTCCCATAGTATCTTAAAGAGCTTTAGAAAACTCAATATCCAATATATCCAAGTTAGGAGCTTTGTCATTGGAAATAACAAACACAATAACACATAAATCCCCCTTTTTGAACAATTGATCACAAAGAATGCATTAAATTGAAAAGTTGAAAACATGCCATATTCAAGAATAATTTTAAAGAAGTAGTTCAACTGGAAATAATATCTCAAGAAATAAAAAATTACACATATTGAATATATAGAGAAGTAATCCATGATGGGCAAGTGCACCAAGATGGTGAATAGAAAAGTGGCCACATGCCAAAAAAAAACAAAATTTTTCATTACCCGTGTGGGTTCTAAAATTTCAAAAACATGCTAGGCTTGGTAACACCAAGCCTAGAGAAAAAACAATTAAAAAAACCAAAAGTTTCTCAAAACCCGTACAAGTTTTGAGGAATATTTTTTTAAAATAAAAAAATTTAAAGTTTCTCAAAACCCGTACGGGTTTTGAGAAACATATTTCTTTTGTTTAGGCCATGGGTTTTGGCACTTTTCAATTCCAAAACTCGTGGAACAGCAACAAGGAGAAGCCAAAAAAATCATCAAACCCGCATGGGTTTGCAACAATTTTTTATTTTCCCATCATCGAAAGCAATTTTCAACAATGGCACCCCGTCGAACAAGTAAGATTTGATTTGTTTGATTATTTTTCTTTGCATTGTAATTAAATTAGGGTTTTTTAATTGATTTAAGTTTTTCTTTTATTAATTTGATGTTAGATTCATCAAGCAATCCCCAAAAATGAAATAGACAACAAAGACCTCCTCCTGCACAAGCAACACAAGAAAACCCTATTAACATTGCACAAGAGCAATAAGAAAACCCTCAAAATCCTGAAAATGTTGTTCCTCAACAACCACCACCACCCTGAAACCCTCCATGTCCTCCATTAGATCATGTAGATGCCACACAAGAGGATCTCATCAATCACCTTACACCAAATAATGCCCAAATTTCTCTATTAGTGAATAGGTTAAGGACCTCTAGGCTTGAGCACCACTCAACCCTTGCCAAAACACTAGAAACAATGGCTAATAGTGCAAATGAGGTATCTAGGGAGGTTACGAAATGGGGTTCATGGAGGGATAAATGTCAAACATTTTATGCGGATGGGTTGTCATATGATCAAGTGAAGAAAAATGGCATAGTTAAAGCTGACATATGTGCTCTTTTCACCGATCCTGTTACTAGTAACAACCTAGAACTAAATACAACCTGGTTTCCTATACATTGGTGTGTTCATGCTAGGTTGAAAGATGCTTTTTGGGATAGGTGGTATATGGTCTTTGACCAACCACCTTGTAATAATTGGGAGGTGCCTCTATTTTTTTTGAGAAAGTTGTATTGTGAGTTTATCCTCGGCGAGAAGCCGAATTACTTTGACATCCGACAATTTCAGGGTAGAGGGAGAGGCTCTACGTAGGATAGACCTAGGGCCCATAGGGTGGTAGATCCACAACATAGGAGGCGTACAACTCCTAAACCCATGGTTCATGTCATTGTCCCTATATCCTTGAAGGAGTCTATAGAATTATAAACTCTTCAAGCAATTGCATCATTGACTGATGTCATTGTTCAGCATCGCACACAACTAGTCAGAGCAGAGGATGTACCAGCACCTACAACACCTCCTTCATCAATGACACCTCCTTCATCAGCAACACCTCCTTCCTTAGTGGCACCTCCTTCATCAACAACACCTCATGCATCATTTGGCACGAGCCAACCCATTCAGCATATGTGCCCCACATGCCAGGGTGTATGTTCTGGTGTAGACACTGACACAAATGAGGATGGTGGGACATCTCATTCATGTACATGTTGCAGGAGTAGATGTCATGCTTCCACTGCAAAGGATGTGGCCCTCACCAACGAACTGCTCAATATGTTGTACCCTCTCTATCAGACACAGGTGTTTTTAATTCTGTTTATGACATGTTATCAATTAAGTGACTAAATCTTATAAAAAGAAATGAATTTTTATTTTTAGAACAATTTAAAGTGACATATAAATAAAATGCATTGCAGGGTGCAACAGGTGGTGGGAGTACACCACATACTATTCAGTCGACTCCACGATCACAAGTAGTTTTGCCACCAGAGGTAAAGATTTGTAAATTTGTTAAAAATATATTTATACATTGGATTCAAAATATATTTTGTTAATTATATGTATCATTACTTGATATTTTGTAGGGCTTATCAGTGGCTAAGATGTCCCAACTTGATGAAATCACGCTTTCAGCCATTGACTTTGGCCAAGATAGCTATGCGGTACCATTTAGATTTATATATTTTTTACTTAAGTGATATATTAAATACATGCTCTTTTCCCTTATGTTAATTTTTTTCCATTAGTTCACCCCACCTGCCTTGAGGACTTCTCATGTGAGAAAGCCATCCTCTAGCACTCCGAGGCAGAAAAAGATATCCTCTCAGACACCCAAATGATAAAAGGTAATTCACTACAATTTAAATTCAATTGTTGAAATGTATTATGATTAAACATGTATATGTAATATTGATAAATGCACTTAATTTATTTGTTCTATATATAGAAACATATGGGGAAAGGAGAGGAGGAGAGTGAGAGAGGGAGAGGGAGAGAGCGAGATTGGGAAAAGGAGATGGGGAGGGAGAGAGGGAGATTGGGGAAAGCAGAGGGGGAGAGGGAGAGAGGGAGAGAAGGAGAGGGGGAGGGAAAGAGGGAGATTGGGGAAAGGAGAGGGGGAGAGGGAGAAAGAGGTAGAGAAGGATATTAGGGAAAGGAGAGGGTGAGAGGGAGAGAAAGCAAGGTTGGGAAAAGGAGAGGGGGAGATGAAGAGAGGGAGGGAGAGGGAGGGAAAAGGA
The DNA here is from genome assembly GCF_030272615.1 of Cryptomeria japonica. NCBI lineage: Eukaryota > Viridiplantae > Streptophyta > Pinopsida > Cupressales > Cupressaceae > Cryptomeria > Cryptomeria japonica. The sequence continues at coordinate 528,280,161 of NC_081410.1, forward strand.
GAGGGGGATAGGGAGAGAGGAAGGGAGAGGGAGAGGGAGAGAGAGGGAGATTGGGAAAAGGAGAGGGAGAGAGGGAGAGAAGGAGAGGGGGAGGGAGAGAGGGAGATTGGGGAAAGGAGAGGGGGAGAGGGAGAGAGAGGGGGAGAGGGAGAGAGGGAGAGAAGGAGAGGGGGAGGGAGAGAGGGAGAGGGAGAGAGGGAGATTGGGAAAAGGAGAGGGGGAGGGAGAAGGAGAGAGAGGGAGATTGGGAAAAGGAGAGATTAGGGAAAAGAGAGGGGGAGAGGGGGAGAGGGAGACAAGGAGAGGGGGAGGGAGAGAGGGAGATTAAGGAAAGGAGAGGGGGAGAGGGAGAGAGAGGGAGATTGGGGAAAGGAGAGAGGGGGAGGGAGAGAAAGCGAGATTGGGAAAAGGAGAGGGGGAGATGAAGAGAGGGAGGGAGAGGGAGGGAAAAGGAGAGGGGGATAGGGAGAGAGGAAGGGAGAGGGAGAGGGAGAGAGAGGGAGATTGGGAAAAGGAGAGGGGGAGAGGGAGAGAAGGAGAGGGGGAGGGAGAGAGGGAGAGAGCAATATTGGTAAAAGGAGAGGGGGAAGGAGAGGGAGAGAGAGGGAGATTGGGAAAAGGAGAGATTGGGGAAAGGAGAGGGGGAGAGGGGGAGAGGGAGAGAAGGAGAGGGGGAGGGAGAGAGGGAGATTGGGGAAAGGAGAGGGGGAGAGGGAGAGAAGGAGAGGGGGAGGGAGAGAGGGAGATTGGGAAAAGGAGAGGCGGAGAGAGAGAGGGAGAGAGAGGGAGATTGGGAAAAGGAGAGGGAGAGAGGGAGAGAAGGAGAGGGAGAGGGAGAGAGGGAGATTGGGGAAAGGAGAGGGGGAGAGGGAGAGAGAGGGAGATTGGGAAAAGGAGAGGGGGAGAGGGAGAGAGGAAGGGAGAGGGAGACAGAGGGATATTGGGAAAAGGAAAGGGGGAGAGGGAGAGAGGAAGGGAGAGGGATGGAGGAGATGGGGAGAATAGGATAAAGAGAGAGAGAGAGAGAGAGAGAGAGAGAGAGAGAGAGAGAGAGAGAGAGAGAGAGAGAGAGAGAGAGAGAGAGAGAGAGAGGAGAGGGAGAGGGAGGGGGAGAGAAAGAGAGAGAAGGTGGAGAGGGTGAGAATAGGATAGGATAATGTCTGTGAGAGAGAGAGAGAGAGTAGGAGGAGGAGGAGAGGGTGAGAGACATGAGGTAGAGAGAGAACAAGAAGGATAAAAGGGTGAGAGAATAAAAAAATATAGAAGTGTGAGGGGGAGAGAGATTAGATATAACTCAAGGAAGATAATTAGGGCTCAGAATAGACAAAGACAATGATGGGGGAAGTAAGACAAGAGAGAGAGAGGAAAAGAAGAGGTACATGCATGTATACAAACATATATACATATATCTATATAAATATATGTATATATAACTATAGATAAGAATATATACATACATAAACACATATTATCTAGGTATTTCTAAAAAAAACATGTGTAGTAAATGGTAGTTCTTCATAACCCGTATGGGTTTTGTGAAACAAAAAAAAATATTTCTAGTTCTTCATAACCCGTACGAGTTATTTAGAACTGCGAATAGTACTTTTGGTTCTTCAAAACCCGTGCAGGTTTTGGCTTGGTAAGAGGGTTGGAAAATGATCCTAAGGCGTGCAAGCCCATTTTCCCCCCTTTTTTGTTCCTTTACACATTTTTTCATCCTCCACCATGATTTCTTGACTTCATCGTCATCAGGTTTACAAATGATGAAGTGGGTATCTCTAAAATTACCACCATAATCTCACACATCTTCTTAGTTTTCTTACCATATTATTTTTTTAATTTTTGGACAACATTATCATAGTAAACTTTAATTTTCTTTATTAGTGCCTTGATAGCCTCATAGACATATGTCTACCATTTTTTTAATAAATTTTGATATACTTGACCAAATTCAAAATAAATTATATATTATTGTTCTACACTAGATTCTATACACTTTTTTTAAAAAATTGCATTTTTTATTATTTTGATGCAAGTTATGCCTAGCGCACGAATAGGTACCAAATTTTCAGAATGCGGTCACTTCCAAAATCATAAAAAATAAAATACTCAACGCAAAATTACAAAAAAATACACAACTTCTAGATATCACTCTTACCTATCATCCTACCAAAGGGTTTTGCAAAATACTAAATCTAACTATATATTTTGTGCAGCGCACGAAAACAGCTATGTTATATTTTTCTGAAAAAATCAGGAACAGTTTTTCGTGTGTGAAAGGTTTGACCCTCTTAATCTTATCCAATTTTTTTAAAAATTAGTAGTTTAGAAACTATATTTAGAGTACTAAAATTTTTATTTTTTTTTCAACTCCTAGTTTTGAGTGCATGACCTTCAAATAGCTCTTTGAAGTTCAGGTTTACTTGTTTTCAGAAAAAAAAAAAGTGGCCACTTATACCCCCCCTTTTGTTCACCATCTTGGTGCACTTACCCTGATCTCATTCTGTTCTTTTAATTCTTTTTCATTGAATATGCAAGATTGAATTCTTGTAATACTCAAATAACTTGTGAATTGATTAAGGCTTTGGTAGCTCAAGTGGTTTTTCAAACATCATGGCCTCCATGGTTGTTTATTAAGAATTTTAGATGGGATGGCCTCTCCGCCATTACGTGTTTTCTTCCACCAAAATGAAACTGTGGAATTTTTGTGCCTTAAGTTGTGGGAATTTCATAAGATGCAAGGTTCAAATTCAATCCATTTGACAAGGAGTGTATGTATACCGTCCCTTACAATATTCTTGAGAGAATTTTAGTAACTTTAGGTAATTGTATTACAATATTAGTAGATTATTAGCTATGTAGGTTCATAATAGGGCTCTTTTTACCTAAAATTTAGCTTTCTAACTAGAGGGCTACATGTAAAATTAATTTTATTAAGGAATTATCTTCTTGAATATGAAAAGTTATAAGATTTTCTAATGAGAAGCATATGTTTCGTTGAAAATTAGCAACATTCTTAAATCTTAATTAAAACGATCTTTAGAGTTATTTCTAACTATGTATAGTTGCACCAAAGTCATATTGGTCCAAAGAGAGTTCATAATTGTAGAGCCATGTTTTCAAAATAATTTAAACTCTTTTGGATTATAGTATTGTATAGAGTTCACTATAAGCTTCCCAACCTTAAAAATGGATAAAAATAAACTTTGCATCACAAAGATGTGGTTAATTTCAGGATTGATTTGCTAATACATAAAAAAAAGCTCAAATAAATTTAAAATAATTTAAATTTTAAAAATTAGCTATACTACACCTCTACACACCAAATATCCTCTTTTCTCACTACTTTTCAAATTGTGATTTGGTAGGAATTTGGTGATTTTGATTTCATTTGAAGAGTAAACATAAAAATTGGTTTAGTGGCATTCAAACATGTCAATCATCTCTATAAAACATGGAAATTATGTTGCATTTTGGCATCTAAATTTCAAATCAAACTATTTGCAAACAAATAAGAAAGATTTTATTTAACCTTTAAGATTTGTCAACAAAAATCTCAAATAACTATAGATGCACATTATATAGAATCATGTCATGTAAGCCTCAATATATACCTCATTAACCACACAAATTAACCAAATAACCCCTGGCTTCAAACTAGCAAGTTTAATTGTATAGGGGATATGTTATTAGTACTTGAGATAGGCCTTACATTCAATAAGACTTTGACACCTTAAGGTTTTAAATATTTTCAAGAGAAATCGATGACAATTTTTTAATGAATCTAACAATTGCTCCATGATTCTACACCTTCACTCAACACTTTTATAGGTTTTAAATAAGACCTTCACTCGTTCATTTCCCCTAGCTTGCATTATAATTAAGAACACTAGTAGCACTTTTGAACACCTACACTATTTGTTGGAGTATTGTCATTAATGTCAAAGGAAATATCTAAGGACATCATGTTTCCACTTAAGGAGGGCCAATGGAGAAGTTTTATACTCAAGCAACATTAAATAAAAAATAGGAAATGAAATTAATTTAACTTATTTTGGACTGACCCCTTCTACTTTGGCACTCAATTTATAGCTTTAAAAAGTGCCTAACATAAATGAATTCACATTTATTGTGTGGTCTAGCCCTTGATATTTGTGTGCTCCTCCTTGTAATTGACAAGTAGTGCAACTAAAACACAGCAAGCATGCACTTTAAACCAAATTAATACTTGACAAGTAAGAGAACCATGTGATAGGAAATGGATTAGAATCAATGTATTCTGATAATATTTTGTTATTTATCTTTCATAAATGACATCTGGTCATGTAGTTTCACATGTTCATAGTTTTTATTTTCTCTTTTATATTTCATAGTTACAAGAATTTAAATGATGCATTGGATTTTCCAATTGTAGTTATTGAAAGTTCAATACATGATTAGGAATTTTGATGATCCGTAGTTCCTACCTGTCAATGCATGCTCTCAAAATTTTGGACAATTGGTTTACAATGGTCACAATTCACACATTTATATTTGAAGTTATCTATAATGTAATATTTTGGGAATAGGACGTTGTAATTCAATATTTTTTAGATGAATTATTTTTTTTTAAGTTAAAGCAATTTGAATAGGCATCTTGGACACACAAATTAAAAATGTATCCTAATTCTGAAATCTTACTAAACTATAATTTTCATACTAGATTCACAATTTTACATATCAAAATTCCATACCCCCAATTCCTTGTCACCCTCCAACCAATAGAAGATCTAATCATAAAGACATCTTATATTAACCAAATAAAACTTGTGTATTTTTTAAATTTGACAATAAATTTGACAAATCAAAATCTAAAATATACTATTTGAATCCAACAATAAATTAAGCAAACCATTCCAGCTCAATACAAAACAAACAAACAAACAAACACATAGACAGAGATTTATGGTTGCTCAAGTGAAGCTCACTAATTTAAACTGAATATTGGAGTTTAGTTATTGCCCATTTTATTTAACATTTTCTACATCAAACATTGACTTTGTGAGTATATGGCTTGTGTTGACAAGAACATAAATTATTTTAATCTAACTTTGTGAGTAGATGGCTTGTGCTGACAAAAACATAAATTAATTTAATCCAACAAAATTCTCACTGCTTCCGACTTACCAATACCCTCCACTTCACATAAGAGGGAAATCTCTCCACAAATATTCTTCCAGTCTTGGATAGGGGAATGTTGTTGGACAGTGTGTTTGAAATGATTTTAAGATTTTGAACACACGATAAATTTAATATCAAATTTTTTGGACATATTCTATGAACTATTATGAGGATCATATATTTTTCTAATTCTTAACTCATTCGTATATTATATTTTTACATTTTCATTTAATAATATTAGTAAATAAATATATATATATTTTAAATTATATAAATTACTATCGACTTATCCATTGCACCTCATTCAAATATAAGCACTAGTTTATATGTGAAGAACCTACCACCTAAAATTTGTTGTCTCATGCCGGAAAAGTACTTTCAGCATTTTGGCAATTTTTGGACCTTTTCCATTCGACTCCTTGCTGTAAAAAAATTGGTGCCCTTTTTTTTTCTTGTCCTCCCCACACAAATGGTATTCTCGTGTTCGACGAAATTGACAGTAAGTGAAATAGGGTGGCTTCCACACTTGAAGCCCTAACAAAAAAGATTACCCTATGTAGAGTAACAATTGATGGTCAATCGTACTTATAAAAAAATTAAATAATTGATGGCCAATCGTCAAAATTCATGATTTAGTGAAAATGTTCATGTTTTGAATGTCTATTTGATATATACATGTAATTGTTTATTAAAGATAAATTCACACAATCGAATTCGGAAATAATTGATTGAGATCTCATGGATTGTGGAAATCTTATGTCTATTATTGACAACTTTCACAAAAGGAAATTATGCTCTAATTAGTCTCTCTCCTTCATTAAGATATTATTATTTTCATTTCTATTATATTATATTTTGTCTTACTTATTGAATGAAGGAATAATTATTCGTATTCTTAATTACTTATTTTATTTTGTAAATTATTGTTACATGTTTTTTAATTTAGTTTAATTATTTTTAAATTTGAATTTGTCAAAATTAGAAAAAAAATATTTTAAAAATTTAAAAAATCTAAATAATTTTAAAATTAGTTTGTAATAAAAATCATTAGAAAATTTATAAAATTATTTTATTACAATATGTAGATTATTGTCATTATGAATTGAATTACAATCATCAATCTAATGTAAATATTAAATAATATATTATAATTAAATATTATGTACCATTTTTTAATTGTAGTTAGGGTTTAGGGTTGAGATTAGCTTAATGTTAGTGTTAAGGATTGGTTAAAATTAAGGTTTCCACCTTAAGATAAAGCTTAGGTTAGGGTTAAAGTTAAGACTCAACTAAGGTGAGAATTAGTATTCTTTAAATTTATATTAATTATAATAATAAAAATATAAAATGATACTTTTTTAGATTTACAATTATTTATAAAAAAAATTTTAACTTTTTTTGTTTAAAATAAATAATAAACAAAAATGTACAATTATTTAAAATTTGAAAATATATAATATTCAACTCTTTTTTAATGCATTTATTTTATGTTCATGTTTACAATATTAGAGTTCTCTTTATAATTTTTTTAAAAAAAATTTATCGATAAAAGGCCATAGCCAAAGAATTTTATTGATATTATATCCTAGTACAACCCGACTCACTAGGGGCACCAGTAGGAAAGAAACGGGTGGAGAAAACCTCTGATCTTTCCCCATATAAGTACATTTGATACACATTTGAGGAGATTTCAGAAACCTCATTCCAAGCCCAAATATTGGCTTATTTGAAGCAATTCAGTATATACAAGTGTGCTCAAAGCAGAATCTACATTAACCTTTATCCACAGAGATTGATGTTTCTCTATCCACACCTAGATCTAGATCCCTTGGGTTTCCAATCCTGATCCTTTTTTCATCAACCGTGAACCTTGTACAGTTGTGCTCTCCATCAACTGCACTAAGATTTCCTGATTTTGCCCTGTTCTACCAGTTTAATTGCTTCTATGCTTGCGGTAGTTGGCCTTTCTATCACCTACAAAACACAATGACAAGCAAACCAAACCTTATCCACTTCTCGTTTAAGGGTTAGCCCACACACACACACACACATAATTCCAATACCATAATTTGGACATATATCATAGATATTGTAAACTTAAATCTTTATTTTTGACATGATTCGATGTTAGGTTACCTACAATACCAGTATAATTTGATGTTATCCCATATTGTAATCAATGAAGCAATAGACAAATGATAGTAGATTCCAACAAGTTAAAACACGTAGGTATAAATATTTCAAAACAAAGCCGAGTGAATTGGATTTCTGTTGCACTTTAGTAACAAAGGAAAAGCATGTATATCCAAGATATTAATATAACTATCCATCTTAGTATTTAAATAACTATTGGGAAATCCAAATCTTTCATCATGCCGATAACATGATCCTGAACATATATCATAGAAAGCTCAAAACAACATCTATCATCTAAGTACAAAACCTATAACGCTCCCATAACTAGAGCCATAAGTATGATTGTCAGAATATACTAAATGTCCATCCTTTGAAAACCTTTAAGTTCTGAAGCAGTAGCCTACTATATCGGTTAAATTAAAATGTCCAAGTTTTCTAAAAGACATAAACCTTAAAAAATACATGCTAACATAAACAAACAAAATACCTACTATGCGGCAAACATGTCTAGGTTAATCCTACAGTAGGCTACGATCCACATTATTACAGTTTGTAGCCCATGTCTTGACCACAGACAAACCAAACTCTCCATGATTCTGTGGACGAGAGCTGCCAGAGGCCCTTCCTCCATTTATAGGATTTCTTTTAATTTTAGTCGCCTTGAGAATAATAGGCGATAGGACTTGAATCCCATCTATCAGAATTTCAGGTAAGTCCTCTAGGATACTATAGCCCTCCTTCACCAGGTATTCTTCCCACCAGTTTTTATTTGTTCCTTCCTTCAGATGTAACCATTTGAAGAGAAAGTCCAAGTTTCTTTCGATGCTTTCTTGATGCAGATTGAAAGATCCTTTATCCCTAATTATAAGCAAGGGTCATTTGATAATAATCCTTCCCTCATTCTAGAGCCCTCTCGACCCAGCATTGATGCCATAATCCTCTAGCTGGGAAGGGAATTCTCAACTTATCATCCAAACTATTTACGGCCCACTCCATATTGCCCATAAATTCATCCTTGAAGACTGCCTTGGTTAACAATATCACCTCCCCCTTGCCTACCCCTATCATAAGAAGGATAACAAAAAATGTGGTCGAGATATCACAATTAACCCTATACCTAAATTTAGTATTCATGTGATCATCCCAAGGATAATTTGAACCGCTCTATAGGAGAAATCATCCATGTCTCTCAGGATAACTCCCCATCTCTCAGACTTAATTGCTCCTCTGAAAGCTATCATCCTGCTATCACTGGTCGAGACCAAACTCAAATTTGACTCCATTTTACCCTATGCCTCCACCAAGCCCTCAAGCCTTAAGGAAAGAAATATACTAATATGGAAAGTTCTAAACAATTAAAGGTTGATAAGAGCACTAAGCCGCAGATCATTGCAAGATGTGGTGTTGGTAGTCTAATCTAGTGGATTCAAGCATCAATAAATAACCCAAAATTAACAAGCATTCAACAACTAACCTAGTAGGGTGGGGATAATGTGACTAATAACATTATTAATGATGATCTAGAGCAAAGCATGATTAACTTGTAATGACAACTCATGCACACATCATTCTGCACAAGTGATAGGTGAGAAAATATGCTCCCTATAAGATTATAAATATATAAAAATAATATATATATGGATTTATTCATATAGATTAATCTATTGGTTTATATGTATTTATACTTTATACATATATTTATTATGTATACTTTATTCATACGTGTGTGTGTGTGTGTATATATATATATATATATATACAAGTGAAAGAATAGTAATATATGAGTGTATAAATATACATATATATCTAAATCTATATTTATTTAAATATTTATTTATTTATATATAGATTACTATAAAACTATATCTATGTATCTATCTATCTATCTATATATATGAATAAAGTATACATAATAAATATAATCAAAAGTATATATATATAATAAATATATATGAATCAACCCTATCTTATGGTGTAGGAGCACCCATGGTGTAAGGCAAATATATGGTCAAAGTCATCATTTGAAATATAATTGATATTTGAAGGTCATTTATAATCTATTTTAATCCATTTGGAATGATTTGTAAGGCTTGGAAGCCTAAAAATGTAAGCAAGTCCTGATTATGTCCTAGTTGTCCATATAGGCCCTTATAGGTCAAGATGGTCAAAATTGTATAAAAGGCCATGAGAAGGCTATCAAGTATGTAAAAGGTATTAAATATATTATTTGGACATGTTTAGGAGGTTTTTACAATTTGGAGAGTCATTAGGAAAAAGTGTCAAAGTTGCAAGAAAATTGCAAAAGTGCAACATTTGCAAAAATGTAAAAGTGCAAAAATTGCTCATAAAGTTGTAAAAGGGAAGATGAAGGGTCATAAAGGTAGTTGGATGGTTTATAAATACCAAAGAGTCTATAAATATGTTGTATTGCTTGAACCAAATCATTATTGGAAGAATAGAGAAGAAAGGAGAATATTTTGGATACATTTTGGTGCATTCTACTATTGTTATTTTGGTTGGCTTTCCAGTTTTTGTGTTGGTTTCAGACCTTATACGACCATGTATGGCCTGGAAACCTTTGTATATGTATAATGGATAGATAGATCTGTTAATTACCTTTCTTTTCCTTTTGGTTTGGAGTGATTATGGAGTTGAAGCCCTTGAGTAGCCAAGGAGAGTTTGACATAGGGAGGTGGAACAAGGTGAGTTGTTAGATTGCCTTTGAGCTAATTTGCACTCTATCCTTGGTGACTACACCTTGAAAATAGTAAGGAAATATCACTTAGCAAACATACTAGCCACTTGACAACAACCTTGCACTATCCTCCCTATCATCTTGTAACTCTTGTTCCTCCTGAGGCTTAGTGTCTGTAGATTTATGGATATTTTCCCTAGAAACAACCTGAGAGAAGCTTTTTTGCAACCCTTCCTTCTTCCCAACCTTCTTCTCCATAGTATAAAGTTGTTGCGTAGCATCTTTCCACCAAGTGGCTGACTTAGGCATTCTATATTTGGCACACTGCGCAACCATATGCCCTGTTTGGAAGCATCTCCTACATCTAAAGGGGATCCCTTCATAATCTAAAGGTTGCACCCAGCAACCTTTTGAAGATTTAATCGATATTTGTGGGGGAAGTCCATCCAAGACATCCATTTCCACCAAAATACATGCAAATGTAGAATGAAAAAGATTACATGTTCCTTCATCAACCAACAGGAAACTACCCAATGAGTTTCCTACTGCCTCTAAATAGGAATCAAACCAAAGATGCAAGGGGAGATTAGGAAGCCTCACCCATATCGGGATCTTGTCGAAAACCTCGGTAGTTGGACAGAAAGCTGGATGCTATGGCTTCAGCATCAGAGGGAACTTGTCCTCCCAACTCCAGAATTGATCACATAGAACCTTGTTTCTGTCTTGAGACTTTTCAAAAATCACAGTTAAAAAACCCTTTGCTGCAGGATAAATCTGCACACACCCATCAATTAAAGGCTCCCATTTATCAGAGATCCAAGCATGCAAGTCATGAAGGCTTGGCCACAGGCCCCTGAAGCATCCAATCAACCCTAGCTCAAAAAAAACTAAAACATTATGTGAAACTTCCTCATTGGCCTCCGATTCAAAAGACACAACAAAAGCCTTGGTCAAGAGCATTAAAGAGGATCTCGAAACACCATTGCGTTTTTTATGGGAGCTTGGTGTCGGTTTGATCGAAGGTGGAGGAATTTTTTCACCATATCCATGGAAACCAGGGTTGGGCTTAAACCCCCGTGAATGTCCATCCTTTGCACGAAAGTCCCCATAGTATGGTGACACAACACTGTGTGAGGATTCACCATCTTCAAACCTGCAGAAATCGCCTCGCTGCAACCGTGACACTAGACCGTCATCGCTCACGGGAAGACCAACGCCATTTTTCACAACACATTGGGAGCCCTGTTCGTAGCCAGGCCAGAGTAGTTTCGGTAAGCCTTGCAGTTCGGCAAGGAGAAAGAAACCCTAGCTCCATCTCACGGAGATTTCAAACAGCTCTGGAGTGCCATAAAAGGATTTATGGTAACACTAGTGAGAATCGAACCAGAGTTGTTGCATAGCACCAAGATCATTAGCCTAACACTACGCCTCACGACTCACCTTCACACCAACTCGGCTACTCATGCACCCTTATAAGTGAAAGAATATTAATATATGAGTGTGTGTGTGTATATATATATAAAACTAGTTTTTTAAGTAAATATTAATAATAGTTTTAGTTCTATTATAAAGAAATTTCTTCTATATAATTTGAAGTTGCAACTGTCCTGGTAGTCATGTATGCAAAATGTGCAAGCATTGGTAGGGCAAGTGAATTATTTTGAGCAATGCCTCAAATAAATGTGGTCACAGGGAATGCCATGATTGCAAGATACACATAGAACTATTGAAAAGTCTTTAGAAACTTTCAAGCGAACGTGATTGGCAGTGTGAACTCAAATTCTACAACCTTTACAAGCATCCTCCTACCTATGCCAAAATTGTAAATACTCACTATCATCTAAGGCACTTTGAAAGTGAAAGCTTCAACAAGTGATTCTACTTAATATATATTATGTGTCAAAATAGATTTAATATATAATTTTTTAAGAACTCATTTTTCTGATATTCTAATCTCTTTTCAAAAATTTTAATGATTTGTTTTTATTCTATTAGAGTGTAAAGTTTTTCCATAAATTTTGTCACTCAACATTGAGTGGTTTGTTGTTTTATTTGATCTATATGTTGTGACACTCTACTAAGTTATTGCATTTACTATGATTAGTGTCATCATCATAAATCATTTTGTACAATTTATATTTTCAAATTAATTTGCATTCATTGGTATTTAAAATTTAATATTTTAAAATCAATTTGTTCATGCTACAAATAAATATAATATAGTCTTTACATTATGTGATTTTTTACCCTCCAATATACTATTCAAAGTATATATTACTGTCCGCGTAATCCTTGCACCTTGTTTTGGTGCAAGTGCTAGTTTATGATAATGTTGGCAGAAATATCAATTCCCATTGAGGAGGCTATTCATAGTTCTATGTGGGTCCCTCTCTTGGCCCCACTTTATTCATCCCATGGAAATAAATATTATTCAATCGATTTCAATGTTAGATGGTGGTGTTCAGATGTTTGGCACACAATTATATTGACACTCAAATATTATCATGTATGGCAAAGTGGCAAACTTTAACATTTATGCTAAACTTGCTTCCAGCACCATTATGTCGAGAGATATCTTATAATAGAAATGAATCTTAGGATTGCTACTTGATTTTATTGATTGTTCTCTTTTAAATATTATGGCACTTCTACTATCATTTGAATGCAACAGTTTCATATAGTTAGAGACAAGTGGCGAGAGTTTTATTTTATTTGAAGTAATAAAATAACACCTCCACAAAAACCAAAAGATGAATGCATTTACCCGTCATTTGCATGTCAAATTGTTTCAAAATTGAATTTTTGTTTACGAACATTTTGATGTCATTGTAGATGCCTCTCGGCATAATTATACGGTGCAAATTGTTACTTTCGACTTTGACTGAGTTAATTTCCTCAAATTAATTAATGAATGTGATGGAACTGTTGTTTGGTATCTTGGGATGTTATTGCCAAATTTAGATTATGCATTTCTTATGTTTTCCTACCCACATTCTGCATGACAAATATCAATGAAAGTTGAAATGTTTCGTAAATACAAATATAGATATGGCCATTGAATACTGTACCATGTTTTTGTTTCAGCCTATCCAAATTGACTTCAACTCTTAAGTTTATCGTTACGTGGAGGCTGGCTTATCTTTATTATTTGGAAATAAAAAATATTAAAATATGATCTTAGGAAGATTTTGTCCACCATATTTTCTATTTAAACTACAATAACGAGAAATGACTTTCAGTTTTTTATGCATAAAAATAAAATAGTCATTAAATTTGTAATGGTGAAATTTGACTTTTCATGTCATTTTGATTTTGGTTTTGTATTTCATTTTTTAATGAATAATAACATTATAATTTTTGTATATTAAAAAAAGTATTATATTTAAAAAAATAAAAAATTTTAAAATGCGAACGATAAAGTCACATCTTCAAAATCTTTGTAGGTCAAGTTTAAAAATAGGAAAAATCAAAACAAAATTTAGGGGAACAAGTCCAAACAACAAGAACCCAAAATGTTGCTAGGCAATGAGAGCTACACCGTTAGGAAGGGATCATGATAATCTAATTTTCCCCATGCATTAGCAAAGAAGAAACCATTAAGAATCAATTTCCAACTAGAAAGAGCACTCTCCAATTCTTGATCTTTATTTGCCAATTGGTAGACATGCATATGAGAAATTATCAACTATAGTGGAGAAAATTTGTCATAATCTAGCCACCTAGATGTAAATTTCCCAAGTGATGAGGGCAAAGATGGGCAAGAGTGTTAGGAGCATCCATAAGGAACATTATCTTTGTGTTGTATAGAAGGTGATTGAAATTCATGTTCTTAGGAACCGTTATCTCTTTTGGTAGGCTCGCTACATCCACATCTATGTTAAGGGTCCAGTGACCTTGATAGGAGATAGCAAGAGATGACACTCTAGCAACTACACAAGGGTGATTGCCCCAGTGGTCCAAAAGAACTTCTAAATTAGAAACTTCAAGTCCAACAATATTTTCTTGCAACTAATTTTTTATAAGTATATTGGAGCAAATTGTAGCTTTAGTTTAAATCAAGAAATGAATATCAACTACACAACCAATAAATTGCCATTTTTTTCCTTTTCAAATGCTACAAAGACTCAACACCTTGAAAGCATGTGTAACGACGCCTAAACCTAAACTCTAAGGAAATAAATACTTTTACTTTTACACAAGATAAATTTCATAACGGTGATAAAAACACAACAACTTTAAAAAAAAACATAAATATATTTTCAAATAAAATACTTTATCATTTTTGTAATGAAAGGAAATCTTTTCTTTTTCCATTGCATTGAAAAATCATGAGACAAAACAAGGCAAATTTTTTTTTACCATATATACTCGCTAGGAAAGTACTATATCTGCCTCGCAAGCCTCAACTAGTCAACTGGATGAGGGATATCATCATTTGGGTGCTACAAATCCAACCATAGACCAATGATCTCCTGCACACCTTCTTATTAGAAGTGGCCCTACCCTTCACGAGGAGTATAGACAAGGGGAACTATGTGGTGCCATCTGAGTACTAGTGTAGTCTGCCATATATCTCATTCTAACCATATTACTATAGACTATCTTCTAACTAAGTATGACCAATCTATATGATCTATGTTTTGGCGACACTTGTGAACTAACTTGTCCTATACAATGACAAATATGACACTTTGGCCAAAGTTTTATTTTTCATAAAAGTCATTGTTCACTCACCTCTTACTTGACTTGGAGACAACTCTCTTCATAGGAATTGGTACTTGAATGAATATCAAGACCAAAAACATAAAAAGAACTTGTAGACAAGAAATGCTTAATGGTATGGACTTCCCCTTTTGCAACTGCAACCTAGATTATAGAGTCACCAGCCTCTAGTATGTCATAAGTTCATTTTAGGTTTACTTTCTATGTATGTCTTGCAGAGTCTACAAGAATATAATAATTCCTTGGCTACGATTCTTTGACCAATTGGTCTCTCTAGAGATCGTAGAAATACAAATAGTCATACCCTTGCCAAAATAAAGAACAATTACATACCCATAACATATTTTCTCATACAATTACTTATGTATATTAATAACATTATGCATTACAAATATTCCAAATATCTCTTTCTTCAACTACCAATCAAAAGCACTCTTGCTAAGTTTATTTACAAAGGTATTCATTTCAAGATCAAGAATACATGTAATAATGAACTAAGAATAACACTAGCATATTTTAGGAATTCACACTAATCCCATTTCTTTATTTCTTAACTACAACAAGCTTACTCATCATGGACACTTCATACAAACACAACTATCCTCCCATTCCAAAAGTAGATATATTAAGTAAAAAAAATTAGATAACAAGCAAAACATAGAACATGCATGACTGCTTCGAAGACCAACAAAGGATAAAGAATGAGAGTCTCAGAGTCCTTCCTTGAAATCTCTTTTACAAGATTTTCCCACGACTTATCCAAACAAGTTAAACACGAAAGAACCCTCTTCCAAATTTTCTTCTCAAAGGAAAGAGAAATCCTCGCCCTCTCAAGACTTCCTAAAAACAAAAATATTTCTTTTGTAATCTTCATAATTAAAAAGACTCCCAAAAATTCCCTTTTAAAGCCCAAGTCTATTCTATTTATAACCTCTCAAGAGAGAATAGTTCTCATTTTAAAATGATCCTTTCAAATATTAAAATAGATTCCTCCCAATCAATTCAAAGTTGTTAAAGAATAAATCAATATAATTTCCACCCTATTTATCTTGCCAAAATAATTGACATCAAAAATTAAGATATTGAAACAATATAATTTTAAATGCTATTAAGAAGGAAGGAAGGGGCAGTTTATTAGTTTGTTAGCCCTCACCCAATGGGAGGAGGGTGCATTTGATAAAGTCCCCACTTACCATGTAAATAGGGTGCGCCACGTTTCCTGGTCACTCCCCTCATTACTTCCCACTAAATAAAGGGAGATCAACGCATTTATTAAACCACCACCATGTGGTGGTCAAAGGACCCCCACCACGTGGTGTGGACCAAGTCCTCCACCACGTGGTGCTGGAGATTTTAATTTGCTCTTCTTAAAACCGATTCATTGATATGATTTTCATTTATTTGTTTAGTCAAAGGTAACATTAGAAGAAATACAATACAAAATGAGTAGCATACTCATCTTCCAAGGTCCTAATTATCCACTTAGCACAAAGTTTTAAGTCTTATTATAGATTGAGAGTAAGTTTAGGGTCGAAAAATAAGGGGAGATGGAAATAATCCCAAATTCTAAAGTGAAATCTTTTGTGATTGTCAAAATAGACCCAAAAAATCTCTTAGAAGATTTCAATTTTCAAATAGGAAGCCCTACAAAAATCCCAACACAAAGAATTTTAGAACAAAACTAGAATTGACTAACCCTAAAAAGAGCCTTAGTAATATAATTGTACATTTTTTTCTTTATTATGGATATAAATACTTGTCATATTGTAGAAAGAGGTACCTAGAAAGACAAAGGGAGTGTTAAGAAATATAAAGACTTCCTCACGGGCAATCCACTTCTAGCCAAAAGAATCCAACTAGTGGGAAGGAAATATTATATGTATGCTCACTAAGTATTTTGCAATCGGATACTTGAACCTAAAGCCTTGCAACACTTATTCTCCTCATATTTAATTATGGTGAGAATGGATTCATCTACAAAATAGACATTAATTAATTGAGTAGACGAATCAAGCAATGTAATACCTTTGACTAAAGGGCAAACTTGGTTAGTAAACCTAAAGAGACCGAAAGGATTGGACTATTGGTTATTAATGGTGATACATGAAAAAAATCTACAAAAGGCGTCTTATTTGAATGCACAAAATATGACCAAAATCCCAATGCAATGAAGCATGCCAAGAATGAAAGGTCACTTGATATAGTTAGAAGCCTTAGCAAATTCAATTTTTAGAAACACTATAATTTTTTTGGGGAGAGGCCGATTGGATCTCCACCAAAAAACATTAATGTTTTTGAAGATGTACTATGACTTCATGAAACCAAAATCCTCTGGGCAAACTCGTTTAGGAAGAAGATGTTGTAGCTTAAGAGCATAAACTAAATATTAATAATTTTATATCACATATTCAACAAAGTGATGGGTCATCAAATGTAAATATCTTCTATGTCACCAATTTTAAGTTTGAATTTAACATATTTTCCTTATTGATTGATCTCCCTAAATAATTAGAATGAAAATCTTCCAAATGAGCTTTGAAATCTTCTCTCATATTTGAACATAGTGAACACAATAACACATAAAATTTTATTTTCTAAGCAATTATGAGAGATTGAAAGTGTCCTTATATAAAATCCATTTTTTCTTCAACAATAAGAATAAGAATGAGAATGAGAATGAATATAAATAAAAATATAATGATATGATAATATAATAATAATAATCTATGATATTGCTATCAATGGAAAATACCTCCTACTTAATAATAATCTAGTCTTCATTAATTTTTTGCTTTTTTAATATAAATATAATAATTTTAAAGTGTAATAATGAAAAAATATAATATCTTTGACATACTTGACACATTCTTCTAAAACTAATTTAATATTAATTTAAATATAATAATATAATGATAATTAATATTAATTCTTCTAAAACTAGTTTATTTAATATTAATTAAAATATAATAAACCTCGAATTTTTTCACCGATTTTTTCTTCTTACTCTCGAAACGGGCAAAACATGGTTTGTATTAAAAACAGCCGTTTCTAACCATGTGGTGTCATTGGCATTTATTTCTTTAGTATTTTTAACCTTCTCCGAAGGAGACATGAGACTCTTTTTAATTTAATTTTAAGTAAATAGTGATGCATTTTTATTAATCTTATTTCCATACAAAATCGATCATTTTTTATGAAAAACATTTCCATGCCAAATTTGATCATTTTTAATGAAAAACATTTCCATGCCAAATTTGATCATTTTTAATGAAAAACATTTCCATGCCAAATTTGAAGAATAAATGAAGAGTTACTAGTTGTTTTTCTCTTATTAAAGATAACAATAATTTAATGAATCTATGTTACTCTTAAAATCTCTCTATTTTATTAATTATATTTTATTAACATTTTTACTTTTATTTTTATTATAGATTCTAATTAAAGTTAAGATACATAATTACATTTTATAATTATTTATAATTCTTAAACATATTATATATAAATATATTATGAATAATTATAATGAATTTATTTAATTATAAAAATTGAAAATTAATTTAGATTAATCAAAGTAATATATAAAAAAATATTTTAATTATATTTTTCATTTCATAAAATTTAATTTATATGCATATTTTTAATGTAAGAAGTTTTTAATAATAAATTTAAATTTTTAAATCAGTTTTTTACATGTAATATTTAAATAATTTATTTTCATTATTGCAATTTTAATTTCTAAAAATACTAGCCCTTAAATTATTTGGCTTAATTATTTAAGGCTTAATTATATATATTTAAATTAAAGGATTTATGAATATTGAATTTTTTAAAAATATAATTGTATAATAATTTTTAATGTTAAAATAGAAAACTAAATATATATTAAGTTCGAAATTTATTTTATTTATTTATTTATTTTATGAATTTACAAGTAACAATTAAAATTTATTAGAATTAAATTCATTAATAACTTTTAAAAATTATATTTATTATAAAATTTTATTATATTTTAAATTTTAATATTAATTTATATGAAAAAATTAAAAAATTGATCAATATGAAAAGTGTTTTTAAATTCTAGAAATAGTTTTGATTATATTTCTCAAAATGCCTCTGCAATTGAGCAATAGGAGGCTGCTCGGTGCTTGGGCAGATGTGGCGTGGGAGGATCCGCCACGTGTGCCTCAATGGGTATTTTCTAAAGGGAAATGGGAAGACAGGGCTCCGCAGGCAGACAGGCATCGCAGGAGCTTTCGTCCGGTTTCGAGATACTTTCAGGGGTTTTTTAAGAGCAATCCATCTTCGCGTCATCATAAGGGAAGCTTCAATTTGCAAGCTCAGGGTGGAAATGGTCTGGGAAAGCATAATATTTGGAAGTAGAAGGGTATTTCCTATTGTGATAAATGGTCATTTGCTAAAGTGGTGGCCGCGGGAACCTTGGACACTTCTAGGGCATCCATGTCTTTCAAACCAGGGGGTGCTCTTGATATCTCTGGAAAGGATGCAGTAAATTCGAGTAATAAAGTCCATTCTGCTTCAGGTCTGGTAAAAGGTAAAATGGCAGATGAAGCCCCGACGAAAGAGGTATGGTTCCCGCTTTCGTGTTTTGATTATAGAGGTTTTTTTGTGGCAGAAAGGGCTTCGAGGTTACACTTTGTTGCACTTTTGGGGGTATTTTGGGGTCCTCAAACCAATTTGTCTAAGTTGCATTCTAAATTGAGAAAACGTTGGCCTGCACTAATTTGTTTTCAGTTATTATCAATGAATTCCTGTGTATTTGTCTTTGAATCCCCCCATTTTAGGGATGGTGTTCTTGCGAATTCGTTTCATTGGTTTGGTAATAATTTGATTTGGGTTTCTTCTTGGAAGCCCTTTTTTGTCCCAGAATGGGTCAAGCCTAAAACTTTCCCAGTTTGGTTTGGATTGCCTAAACTTCCCTTCGAATTCATGGAACCAGACATTTTGAAATCTATAGGAGATAATTTTGGGAAGTTTTTGACATCTAAATCCGACTTTGAGGAAGGGAAGGTTCTAGTAAAAATTTGTGTATTGGTTTCCCCTACTTCTATATGCCCGATTTCATGTAATATCAAATCGAATGAGGGTATTTGGAAATGATCTATTGTTAAGTTGGACAACAACCTTACTCAAAATTTGATTGTTGTGGACACCCCTCTGTTCTTAGATTTTCATAATAATAATTCCAAATCTGTTACAAACAATAAGGATGGCTTTGGTGTTCCTGTGAACCCTGTCCCTGTTAAAGCCCCTTCTATTTATGTCTTGATTGATTCTGATTATCAGCCAGAGGAGGGTCCCCAAGGGAGTAATGCTGATCAATCTCTTCATAAAGCCTCCACTGACAAATTGGAGAATGTTGTGAACACTTTAAATCTGGCTGAATTGGAAGGGTTTATTAATTCTAAGCCTGATTGTCAAGATCAGGGTGGCAATGCTTGGCGAGCTAGCCAGATAAGTCCTCCCTCCCCCCAAGGTCCCAATCTTTGTATTTCTGCTCAGGAGGGTGGGCTAGATAGTAATATAGGTGATAAGGTTACTAGTTCTTTCGATTGGGCCGGGTGGTCAGATGAATATTCCACACAATATTGGAGGTCCACGGGATAATGCCCTCGATGAGTCTATTCCCTTGTCATGATGATTCTTTCCTAATTCAAAAGGTAAAAGAGTTGGTGTATACTGAGCCTAATTAGGAGTTTGGCAAGCCTTAGGAGTCTCTAGATATTTCTCCAGATGAACATATGGTCCAGCAAGTTGAGCATTTGCTCAACTCTAACAAGGGTAAGTTAGAGGAGGAGGTTTCAGATAAGATTGTGTGTTCTATTGAGAATGATTTGAATTTAATTCATAAAAGTTTGCCTCTTTCGCCTTCCTTTAATCCTTTTGAGGTCCTTAACAATAATGTTACCCAGGGTGCTTCAAATCGAGTGGAACCCCAAGGATTGGTGTCTTCTCCTTGGTCGCCTTCAGTTAAAACTCCTATAGGCTTTCCTATTGCCCAAGTTGAGATGAAATTCCCTATCCCTGTTGTGTCTCCGGGAAGGGGTAGACCTCCAAAAAACCACAAAACTCAATTGGAAATTGCAGACATTCAACAAGTTTTGTTTGCTTCTCCTGGGGTTAAGAAGGTTTCAACCTTGTCTTTGGGCAAGGGGCAAAACATTGGTCATTGCTCGAGCTCCATCAAAAAGAAAAAGAAGTGCTTAATTAGTCCTTTGGTCACTAGATCTATGGCGGTTAAGAGGAGCTTACATAAAAGCTTTGGGGAGAATATTTCTTCCCCTAAGGATGAAAAGAGGGGAGTGTCATCCTCCCCTCGAGGGCAATGAGGATCATTTCATGGAATGTTAGGGGCTTAAATGCCCCTAACAAGAGATGCTTGATCAAGTCTCAATTAGACTTGGTTAAGTGGGATATAGGCATGCTCCAAGAGACTAAGCTCTCTTTGGAGAATTCTGAGATTGTTTTTTCCTCTTGGAAGAGGTGGAAATTCTTGTCATGCCCGGCTTCTAGGGCATCGGGGGGTTTGGCCTTATTATGGAATGATTTCGTGGTTGATGTAGAATTGGTTACTTCTGCTCCAAATTGGATGTTATCATTATTGTCTTACAAAAATTCTAGGTTTAAAGTATGGTTGTTTAATATTTATGCCCCCTTGGGTGTCTTGGCTAAATACAGCCTTTGGCGAGAACTCATAAGGGTTTCATCCTCCCTTAGGGATCATTCTTTTATTGTTTTTGGGGGGGATTTCAATGCAATTCTAGATTTGGATGAAAAAACAGGGGTATTTGTCCTAATAAGAAATCTATGGATGACTTTAATGCATTCATTTTTGATGTCTCTTTTTGATTGTAAGCCAAATAATGGTCTTTTCACATGGACAAAAATGAGGAAGATTTTTTCTCAAATTGCGGAGAGATTGGATAGATTTTTACTTTCCCCCAATTGGTTTGATTCAGATATTGAATTTTTTTCTTCTATCCTTCCCTTGATAGGGTCTGATCACTTTCCTATTTCCCTCTCTGTTTTAAAAGATAGATCTTCCCACAAATTGCCTTTTAAGTTTGAACCCATGTGGTTTAGGGATCCTTCTTTCCTTACCCTCCTGCGATAATGGTGGGGTGAGGCTCCATTCGTTAGAGGATCTAGAATGTTTCAGATTGTCAAGAAGATCAGATTTTTAAAGAAAAATATCAGGGAGTGGAATTCTCTACATTTTAAGAATATCTTTGAAGAAAAGCAAAGGATCTTGATATGATTGATGTATTGAACAGGCATGTGATTCTGCATGGTATGGGTTCTAGGGTTTTTGATGAAATTAAGTCTCTTAGGAGTGAGTTAGAAGAAATTTTGGCAAGAGAGGAGGTATATTGGAGACAAAAATCTCGGGAGCTATGGCTAGCTGATGGGGATAAAAATACAAAAAAAATTTATTCTACCACTAAAATGAAAAGGGCTAGGAGTAGGATTACTTGTATTTAGGACTGTCATGGGAATATTCTTTCTGAGTCAGGGGACATTTCTAGTGAAGCAGTAAAGTCTTTTAAGAATCTACTTTCATCTGAGAATAATGATGTCTCTAACAATATCTCATCTCACATTCCCTCTTTGATTTCTCCTGATGACAATAGAATGTTAATGTCTCCTTTTTCATTGGAAGAGGTTAGGGGGGCTATTTTTGCTATGAATCCAGGCAAGGCACCCGGACCTGATGGATTCACTCCTTTATTCTTCTAGAAATGTTGGGATTTCATGGGACTGGATGTTCTTTTGGCTCTTGAGGAAGCTAGGCGTAATAGATCAATCCTTAAGGAAATGAATACTACCTTGATAGTCATTTTACCT
This sequence comes from Cryptomeria japonica, assembly GCF_030272615.1. Classification (NCBI taxonomy): domain Eukaryota; kingdom Viridiplantae; phylum Streptophyta; class Pinopsida; order Cupressales; family Cupressaceae; genus Cryptomeria; species Cryptomeria japonica. The sequence goes on from NC_081410.1 coordinate 528,302,737, forward strand.
AAGAAGGAGGACACAAAATGTTTTACAGATTTTTGTCCTATAGCTTTATGTAATACCCTGTACAAGATCTTCGCCAAAGTAATTTCTATGAGATTGGCTAAACTTTTACCAAAAATAATTTCCCTAGAGCAAGGTGGCTTTGTTCCAAAAAGGGAAACTTCTGAGGGGGCTATTAGTTTCACACAAGGTTTTACATTCGATTTCAGTTCAGAATTGTCCTACCATGATCCTTAAGCTAGATATGATGAAGGCCTATGACAGGGTCGAATGGAATGCGTTAAAAGTTGTTTTGTCAAGGCTGAGATTTTTCATTGGCTTGGATAAAATGGATCATGTCTTGCATCTCCTCGGCTAGATTCTCGGTTATTGATAATGGGTCTCCTTGTGGTTTCTTCCATTCTTCTAGGGGTTTGAGGCAAGGGGATCCCTTGTCCCCTTTCTTGTTTATATTACTAGCTAAAACTTTGAGTTGGGCAATCAAAGTAGTTCAAGTGAGTGGTCTTTGGAGGGGTATCAAAATTCAAGACTTTGACCAAAGGATTTCCCATTTCATTTTTGCCGATGACACCCTTTTACTTGGTAGTGCGTCTTTGAAGGAGGCTAGAATTATTGATCAAGTGGTTAAGAATTATGTTTCATTTTCTGGTCAAAAGGTCAACGAGGACAAGTCTAAGATATTCTTCTTAAACACTCACTCTTTGATTTAGGATAGGCTTCAGAAGTTTTGGGGTTTCCAACTTGGAGATTTTCCTTGCAGCTACCTTGGGATCCCCTTTTTTGTTAAAAAGGACAAGGTGGGATTTTGGGACAAAGTAATTATAGGGGTTTCAAAGAAAATCTTGTCTTGGAATCATAAATGGCTTACCATGGCAGGGAAGATTGTTCTAATTAAGTCTGTGTTGAATGCAGTGCCAATTTACTTAATGTTAATTCTCAAACCTCCCAAGTCTGTCCTTGTCAATTTAAAGGATACTCTGAGATCCTTTCTTTGGAATAATAGTAAGGATGGGAAATCTAGGATCCCCTTGCTAGCCTAGGATAAGGTTTGTCTTCTTAAAGAGCTTGGAGGGTCAGGAATTAGAAGTTTTGAGAATCAGAACCTGGCTTTGGGGGCTAAGCTAGTGTGGAAATTGTATGATAAACCATATTCCCTTTGGGCTAAGATCATGTTTTCCAAGTATTTTAATAATGGAATTAGAGAGTCTATTTTTCGTGCTTCGAGTTTTCCCCAAGGGTCGGCTATTTGGAATTTTTTGGTGAAATGTAGAAGTGTCTTGTTGCCTCATCTTTCTTGGGTTGTGCATAATGGTAGTAAAGCTAGATTTTGGGATGATGCTTGGAATGGTTATTGTCCTTTGGATTCCATTAGGGATTGGACCCCATTAAAATCAATCCTTTCAGATAGATGGGGGATTTTTTTGTCTGATTATTTTGATATTGTACATAATGGGCAAGTGAAGATGGCTAAATGGAAATCAATTGACTGCCTGAATGTTAATCCCAATTTGAAAGTAGAATTTTGTACTATCCTCAAAGAAAGAGTTATCATCTTGTCTGAGAGGGAAGATGAGATTATTTGGACTAAGAGTGCATCTGGCAAATACTCTGTGAAAGATGGATATAATTCCCTTATTCCGTCTAGGGACTTTTCTTCTTGGCCTTTCAAATTATTCTGGCATTTGGCTTGCCTCCCGAAGGTAGGTGCATTTTCTTGGCTTGTTGTACAAGACAGGGTTCTTACAGGGATGAGATTGGATAGGATGGGTTTGTCTGTTGTTTTCCCTTCTGTTTTGTGTAATAAGAATTTGGAATCGTCCTCTCACTTGTTTCTTCATTGTGATTTTGCCTTTGGATGTTGGCAATGGTTGTTTGAGAAACTAGGCCTGTCCTTTGTTATTGGCAATGACCTTCTCTCCCACTTTAGAGCCTGACCTATCTTGTTTTCCTCATCCTTTTATGCTTGTCTCTGGCTCATCTCTCCTTCAATTATCATTTGGAACATATGGTTAGAAAGAAACAATAGGATCTTTAGAAAGTTATTAGTTTTGCTCTCTGACATTTTAGTCAAGATAGAGGCTTCTATCTTGGAGGTGGCTTTGTCATACATTCATAAGAATTTGGAAAATTTGACATCCTTCTCTCATTGGGATGGCAAGATTACAAGGACATGGAAATCTCTCTCTGCCATCCCTTCTCATGGGTATGTTGCAAAAGGTTTGGTTACTAGTAATAAGAGACTTGCTGCTAGATGGGATCCTCCTCCTCTGGGCCATTTCAAGCTTCATTCTGATGGTGCTTCTAGGGGTAACCCGGGATTGGCTAGGGCTGGTATGGCTATTTTTTTACCACAATGCAGTTTTAATAGTTGCTCAATGTCATGCCCTTGGTTCCCAGTCAAACAATTTTGCTGAATGCCAAGCTTTGTCCCTTGGGATTGATTTGGCTATTTCTTTAGGGATTAAAAATCTATTGATTTAGGGGGATTCGATGGTCACCATTCAGAGTGTTTTGAGTTGTAAGAGTAATTGTTGGCACTTGAAGTACATTTTAGATCATATTTTGGAGAAATTGTCCTTCTTTGATACATTCTCGTTATCTGATTGTTATAGAGAGTTGAATAGACTGGCAAATTTTCTGGCTAACATGGCAATTGACACCAGTGCTCAACTTAAGATTGTGGAGGTAAGTGATATTCCTCAAGACATTCTTCTCAGGTATTTGATCTAATCCTAAGGTTTTAAGGTAATTGTTTTGGGCTACTTCTTTCCATTATCTCTTGAGGTATTCATATTGTAGTCACACAAATCTGTCCAGCTTAATTAAATAAATATTCGCTATTTATTTGATTAAAAATCCACTAGACAAATGATGTCCTGCAAAATGGACAAGGTTACTCTAAGATAAACAACACAAGACACACAAGAACATCGTTAGTGTTATTCAATCAAAAACTAATCTAAACAGGCATATCAAGAGAGACACTAAAATCATGCTAATATATCTAACTAAGGAAATAAAGATAATGAGGCATCTCCAAATGCCTCTTAGCATGCTCTTAATTCCTTCTCCCTTGTTCCTCTTCTCTCCAAGTTCCAAAATAGTGTAGCTCTCAACAGCTTTTTGCACTATGGATGCTTATGGAGGATTGAGATTTGAGTATTTTACTTCAAATGTAAAATGAAAAGCTAAAATACTAGATGATAATAAAATGATTGATTTTATCCAAAATGACAAGATATTAGTTAATTATGCTAAAATGCTCTCTTAAAATGCCTATAGCTTAAATGCATACAAGTTTTTCGGGATCTGGATTATGAAGAAATGGGCTCTATTTATAGGAAAAATGGAGCAATGGATGGTTGAGATTGAGCAATCTCAACAAGGGTTAGGATTGAATGATTTCAAATCCATGTGAGGGCTTTCAATCCAATCCCAGGATGACAAGTGTCAATGTGAGATAGGTTGAGAGGAGAGGGAATAAGCATTAAATGCTTGATATGACTTTGGAAGTTAAAGTCAAGGTTAGTTGAATGAATAAACTCTTTATTCAAAGAATAAAACTTTTATCCAATGGATAAACTCTTGTGCAAATGTGAAAAGGATAAATATGGCCAAAACAATAAATGTTTAGGGGGACAAGTTTGAAATAACCATAAATGGTTATGTAAGAGCCATAAATGGTCATGTAAGAGCCATTAGTGGTCTTGGAAGACTTTGGGGGTTAATTTGTTGAGCACACAAAGCATTAAATGCTTTTCAAAGACGGTGGAGTCTTTGAGAAGTGACTCCATTTTGCTAATAATTAGGGGATGGATTAGGCTAATTAGGAAGGGGTTAGAAGAATCTAGAAGGGGATTAGATTTTGCAAGTGGATTTGGTGGGTGAGGGAAAATAGGATTTTATTAAAATAAAAATTTATTTATTCCAATAAATGTGTGCAAGTTGCATTTGTAGGAAAATGCAAGTGGGGTGGGGATAATGATTTAAATAAATATTTTATTTAATTTATTTTAATTAATTCATTAAACCAAATTCAAATCAATTAAATAAATAAAATCTATTTATTTAATTAAATCCCCCTATTCCTCTTCCAGCGCTCTTGATACTTGTTGTTCTAGTGCTATTGTTCTTACAATAGCGCTATTGTATCAAGTTCAACACTTTTGAAACTGTTTTGGCGCGTTTGACATCATTTTAGCGCTATTAACCTTGTTTCAGTGCTTTTGCCTCTCTGTCTTTCCCTTTCTTTCAGCGCTTTTGAGTTAAATAGCGCTTCTGTTCAAACACAGACTAGCGCTATTGTAACAGAATGTCGTAAAAATCACCTTGTAACCAGAAAAATTGCAAATTTTAAGCTTGTGGAAGCCCCCCTTGGACATAGATTTTACTAACAATCTGTTGTTTGTGCAGGTTTAAAACTCACCATAAAAAAAATCACAAACTTGTCTTTTTGGTGCTTTTAAAACTTGAAAAAAAACAAATTTTCCTTGTTTTCTAGTTAGGGTCATTCATCTTTTGGTGCATTAAAAATTGAACAAAACAAACATTTGCTTTCATTGCAAGTTAGGACTCATTTTCTTTTGGGGCTTAAAATCAACAATTTGATTTCCTTGCATCAAACTAAAGAATTTACAAGCCACACTTCAAATTTTGGTGCAATTAAAAACTTACAATCCACTTGTTCTAATTCTTGCAAGCGATTTACTTTATGCAAAACGTGCTTTTTGTTAAGTTGACCAGGACTTCCCATTCCTAGTTTACGAAACAATTGCCTTTGAAAATTAAAAAGAACACCATGATTGTTGGAGCAACATCTCCAAATAGTTAGACCACATTTGCAATGATGGGTTAAAAAGAACAAGTGTTTTCATGCTTGGCACACTTGTGCAAAAAGTTGGTCGAGTGGTCCCACTTCTAACACACACTATCCTCTCCCTTGGCTTTTGTGGTCCTAGGTGCAAGAGAAAAGTGTTAGTAACACTCAAATTTTATCTTTTTAAGAGAGGCCTGCCAAGGGATCGATACTCTTGAGAATGACCTCGAGTGGTAAATACTTCGAGCCGCTATAGAAATCAGGTGAGAGCGAAAGCTGTAGCCTTGGGTATAGCTATTCCTACACTGTAACTGGCTGAAAGGACAAATGGGCCCCACCACCAGTTACAAGGCTCTTAAGTGAGTCACTGCAGAATGAACTTATGTCCAAAAACATCGAACATGACCAAACACCTTTAAGTAGTAGCCCACCCGTTCTATTGATTGAGGATATTTGCGATATAATTTAGTGCAAGAGCATAGATGGTTTTGCTCCCAAGATACTCACTACATATTTCCTTGAGTAGAAACATAGCTTTTTGAAAAGTCACTTGTGGCTTGATAAAAGTGGTGACTCCCCCATCATAGGGATCATCTATTTGTTATGCTTGTGCAAGACTTAGTATATCACATCCTTACCTACGATGGTGGGATTCATAAGGTATGTAGTACCAAAGTCGAAGAAATATCAAGATGTGGGCTAAATTTATCGCAATTGGCCATTTGACCTTAGGGATAAAAAGTGTTTGAAGCGTGTTCGTTTTAAAGACCAAGTCCAAATTGAGCTGACTTCAGGCTTTGGAAATACACCTTAAAAATACATCTAAATTAATATTTAATTAATTCATCCCCAAACATTCTTCTATTAATTAAATAAATTATTCAATTTATTTTAATTAATTCATTAAACCAAATTCAAATCAATTAAATAAATAAAATCTATTTATTTAATTAAATCCCCCTATTCCTCTTTTAAATAAATTAAATAAAACATTTATTTAAATCATTATCCCCACCCCACTTGCATTTTCCTACAAATGCAACTTGCACACATTTATTGGAATAAATGAATTTTTATTTTAATAAAATCCTATTTTCCCTCACCCACCAAATCCACTTGCAAAATCTAATCCCCTTCTAGATTCTTCTAACCCCTTCCCAATTAGCCTAATCCATCCCCTAATTATTGTCACATTCCTAAGCAAAATGGAGTCACTTCTCAAAAACTCCAAAGTCTTTGAAAAGCATTTAATGCTTTATGTGTTCAACAAATTAACCCCCAAAGTCTTCCAAGACCACTAATGGCTCTTACATGACCATTTATGGCTCTTACATAACCATTTATGGTTATTTCAAACTTGTCCCCCTAAACATTTATTGTTTTGACCATATTTATCCTTTTCACATTTGCACAAGAGTTTATCCATTGGATAAAAGCTTTATTCTTTGAATAAAGAGTTTATTCATTCAACTAACCTTGACTTTAACTTCCAAAGTCATATCAAGCATTTAATACTTATTCCCTCTCCTCTCAACCTATCTCACATTGACACTTGTCATCCTAGGATTGGATTGAAAACCCTCACATAGATTTGAAATCATTCAATCCTGACCCTTGTTGAGATTGCTCAATCTCAACCATCCATTGCTCCATTTTTCCTATAAATAGAGCCCATTTCTTCATAATCCAGATCCTGAAAAAAATTGTATGCATTTAAGCTATAGACATTTTAAGAGAGAATTTTAGCATAATTAACTAATATCTTGTCATTTTGGATAAAATCAATCATTTTATTATCATCTAGTATTTTAGCTTTTCATTTTACATTTGAAGCAAAATACTCAAATCTCAATCCTCCATAAGCATCCATAGTGCAAAAAGTTGCTGAGAGCTACACTATTTTGGAACTTGGAGAGGAGAGGAACAAGGGAGAAGGAATTAAGAGCATGCTAAGAGGCATTTGGAGATGCCTCATTATCTTTGTTTCATTAGTTAGATATATTAGCATGATTTTAGTGTCTCTCTTGATATGCCTGTTTAGATTAGTTTTTGATTGAATAACACTAACGATGTTCTTGTGTGTCTTGTGTTGTTTATCTTAGACTAACCTTGTCCATTTTGCAGGGCATCATTTGGCTACATATCATGCATACATAGTCATAATAATGCATACTCTATTTTCCTCTTCTTCCATAGGAATGAGCCATAGGTCCTCCATTTCTTCTATCTAACATCGAACCCCCCCACCCTCCCCATCTTGATAATCAACATCACATACGCTACATCATTTCTCAATCAACCCAATCAAGCCACGTTCATCACCATCCATCTCTAAATAGGAGGGATTGTGTTTCCTATGCTAAGTCATCCAATAAGTCTAGCAAGTTACTCTCTCTGCACAGATACATCGACTCACGCACACCTAGACTATCAACAGATACTCTGATCAAGTATCTTCGGGTCTCAACAGGTAATCCATTATGGTAATCCTAGACTACATCAGGCATTTATCATAATGACCTAGTCTCAATGGCGCTGCCATGGTTCCCCACAACCATCCCTCACACGCACACACTATCAATTGATCAACCAATCAAACACAATCACATCGGACAATTACATCAATTGTCTACGTCTCAACGAGTATTTTGTTTCATATACCTTGACTTCATCGGGCAATTACATCAATTGTCTAAGTCACATCAGGTCACTTTGATTCACTTACTCAGACTTTATCATGTCCAAGCAACCAACTGACATCAACTGTCACGCTTTGACTTGACCAGGGCAATTAAACTGATTGCACCAGATTGTCCAGCCAATTTTGATCAATTGTATAGCATCAATCCAAACCCCACACTACATCTGCTATGTATCTCTTGCATGACCTCAGGATACTCGCTAGCTTGTTGTTTCTTCATATTCACTCCATTTTCTCCCATTCTTTCATCATTAGTTCTAACTTCTTCTCTTCTAAAACCTTGCCAGTTTTCATTCTTTTTCGAGAGATCGCCCGATTTTTCAAAATTTTTTGGCCCATCTCTCGAGGGGGCATACCACCCATTAAATTTACATTTTATGGGGCATTTATTCACACCTATTTTTCTTTCTTTGAAACAACGCGATAAACCGCATCGTCTCAAAGAGGGGCAAATGTAGTCACACAAATCTGTCCGGCTTAATTAAATGAATATTCGATATTTATTTGATTAAAAATCCACTAGCCATCAGTTAATTAAATTAATTCATCCCCAAACATTCTTCTATTAATTAAATGAATTATTCAATTTATTTTAATTAATTCATTAAATCAAATTCCAATCAATTGAATAAATAAAATCTATTTATTTAATTAAATCCCCCTATTCCTCTTTTAAATAAATTAAATAAAACATTTATTTAAATCATTATCCCCCCCCACTTGCATTTTCCTACAAATGCAACTTGCACACATTTATTGGAATAAATGAATTTTTATTTTAATAAAATCCTATTTTCCCTCACCCACCAAATCCAATTTCAAAATCTAATCCCCTTCTAGATTCTTCTAACCCCTTCCTAATTAGCCTAATCCATCCCCTAATTATTGTCACATTCCTAAGCAAAATGGAGTCACTTCTCAAAGACTCCAAAGTCTTTGAAAAGCATTTAATGCTTTGTGTGTTCAACAAATTAACCCCCAAAGTCTTCCAAGACCACTAATGGCTCTTACATGACCATTTATGGCTCTTACATAACCATTTATGGTTATTTCAAACTTGTCCCCCTAAACATTTATTGTTTTGACCATATTTATCCTTTTCACATTTGCACAAGAGTTTATCCATTGGATAAAAGCTTTATTCTTTGAATAAAGAGTTTATTCATTCAACCAACCTTGACTTTAACTCCGAAAGTCATGTCAAGCATTTAATGCTTATTCCCTCCCCTCTCAACCTATCTCACATTGACACTTGTCATCCTGGGATTAGATTGAAAGCCCTCACATGGATTTGAAATCATTCAATCCTGACCCTTGTTGAGATTGCTCAATCTCAACCATCCACTACTCCATTTTTTCTATAAATAGAGCCCATTTCTTCATAATCTAGATCCTGAAAAACTTGTATGCATTTAAGCTATAGGCATTTTAAGAGAGCATTTTAGCATAATTAACTCATATCTTGTCATTTTGGATAAAATCAATCATTTTATTATCATCTAGTATTTTAGCTTTTCATTTTACATTTGAAGCAAAATACTCAAATCTCAATCCTCCATAAGCATCCATAGTGCAAAAAACTGATGAGAGCTACACTATTTTAGAACTTGGAGAGGAGAGGAACAAGGGAGAACGAATTAAGAGCATGCTAAGAGGCATTTGGAGATGCCTCATTATCTTTGTTTCATTAGTTAGATATATTAGCATGATTTTAGTTTCTCTCTTGATATGCCTGTTTAGATTAGTTTTTGATTGAATAACACTAACGATGTTCTTGTGTGTCTTGTGTTGTTTATCTTAGACTAACCTTGTCCATTTTGTAGGGCATCACATATTATCCTTTACTCTGATCAGATTGTATTTGTACCACGTGTAGATAGGAGGATGATATGCTCTATTATGTTTCTGTTTACATATGGTGTATTCTTTCAATTCTGCATTTGGACTAGATATTGATGTGTATATCTCATGAGGTGTGGTTAGCAGGTAAACTGCAGTTTGCAAATCATTCTAAAGATCAATTTATATTTTGTTGAGGTATGGGTTCTTGGATATTTGATCTAACTTATGGGTTTATGGTAATTCATTTCAATTTATCTATTTTTATTATCTCTTGAGGTACACATGTTATCCTTTACTCGAATCAAATTTTATTTGCACCACATGTGTAGATAGGAGGATGATAGGATATATTATGCTATTGTTTATATATGGTGTGTTCTTAAAATTTGCTTCTGGGCTAGATGATGGGGTGTATACCCCATGAGGTATGGTTAGCAGGTAATTTGCAGGTTTTGCCGACTATGCATGTTATTCTAAAGATAAATTAAAATACTATCGAGGTAAGGTATATTCCTCAAGGCTATGTGTAAAGCAATAGGATGCCTTGTATAGGCCCTCTATCTGATATAGAAATCACATTTTTACTTTGCGTATCAGTCATTGATAGTCATTTATAGGGTGGCGGCATGTGTGTTTTGAGCAGTTTTTTGTTTTCAGTCCTTCATAGGTTGTGGCATGCTTGTAACTTTTTAATGTGCAGTACGTTCCTGGGCTTTTATTACTTGTTAAAGTATTTGTACTATATCACTGGCCGCCTTGTGTGTGTTTTTGACCTCGTCAGAAGTGGTTTTATGTGATAATGATTGTTGAGGGTGAGGTCCTCTCTTGCTGGATATTCATTTATGGATGACAGTTTAAGGGTTGTTAATCCATGTGAAATGTTCAAATCAAGTAAGGTTGCAATGGATATTTTGCATTTCCATTATGGAAAGTTAAGGGTGGTTTTCTCATTTATATTATCTTGTCAAGCAACTTTTTATGTTTATGTTTTTTTGGCTTTTTTAGAGCTCTTCCTCCTGCAAATGACTTCTTCTCTATCCATTGGGGCATACAGAGTTCTTTTAGAAGCCCAAATAGTGGAAGAAGAAAATGAGGACAATTCTGTCAAGCTTGGTAAGGTCTTTAATTTGTTTACTCCTGCGATGGATTTTGAATTCTGTAGGCTTATGGGGTGTCGATGGCTAGAAGTTTTCCCTCAAGTTTCTTATGCTGAGCTTCTGTCTCGCTTTATTACTATTTGTTATGATGTTTTACTTGATGAGGATTTGGTCCGCCTCTTGGTTTCCACATTTATTTTTTCGACAGTATGTAATTGGGCCTTGGTTTCTCCTGCATTGGCTGATTATCGTTTTGATATTGGGTCTTTTTACTACGGTGGTTTTCTTCCTCATCACAAGCTTATGGTTAATGGCTGGTCTGGCCAATTATTGCATGAATTACGAATGGGATTGATATGTGATTCCATGGAAGACACTCGGGCCTCCATGGACTTTCTGTTGTATCTGGCTCCTGATTAGTATGTGGATAAAGCTTGGGTTGTCTTTGAGGCATTGTATTTGTTGATCACTCTGGGCTTTTTATTCTTTGCTCCTGCTTATTTGGCTTTTCCTCTAAGGGTTATTCCTCCTCTGGTCCTAGCTCATGAACCTCTGGAGGAGAGCACTAGCTCTTGGTTTTTGGATATCTGACTATTTTTTGGAGTTGGTGGAATGGTTTTTTTTGTTGCAGATTGGGAGGTTCTTTGGCTTCTATTAGGCTCGGATGGCTATCTATGGCTTTGGGAGGAACTTATACATCTCTAGTATCTCCCTGGTGGTCCTTCATGGCATTTTTGTTTAGCCCTTCATTTGGTGGCAGTCTGGTTTTTTGTAATTGTCCTATGGGACCCTTGTAAAAATATTACAGGTAGGGGGTTGGGGGATCTGTCTGGACAACAACAAATGATACAGGTAGGGGGCTAGTGCCTAGTTTTATTTTTTTGAAGGCTACAAATAGAGGTTTTCTTCCGGGTTCTTTCCTGCCGGTATGCCTTTTTTGAACCTGATGTAAACATTTTATTAATAATATATGTTTAGTGGATTTTCCACTTTTACCAAAAAAAAAAAAGTGTTTTTAAATTTGATTTATAATAATTTAAATTTATTAAAATAGAAAACCAAAATTACATAAATTAAAATGATTGAAGTTTGAAATTTATTTTAATCATTTGTCTTTTTTGTGAAACTATTAAATAATAATTACAAGTTATTAAAATTAATTTAGTTTACAATTGTTTACCTTATTCAAATTTTAAATTTTGTACAAAATATAAATTTAAATTTTTTTTAATTTATATAATAAAATAAATTTCAACCTTTCTTTGTCTTTCTCTCTCCTTATATTTCTCTTTCTTACTCTCCTTTGTAAACTAAGACCCTCTTTATCTCTCGATCTCTCTAGGTCTATACATATATATCTCCTATTTCTCTCTCTCTCTCTCTCTCTCTCTCTCGCATGCGTGCGCACGCCTTATCCTCTCTCCCTTGCCCTCTCTTTCTCTCCCCCTATTACAAACACAACACAATTAAAATGGTAAAAATGCTTTCACTACCAAGCTATAAGAATGATTCCCCTTTCTTATTCTTCAAACCTGATAAGTGATTACCATAAAATATTTAATTTTAAATAAATGGGGAAATTAACATTTGTCAGATTGTCTCGAAGCTTCATTTTGCAAATCAATGTCACATAGTGGACACCTCACATTTTGACTAAATTGATCCCAAGGCAAATCTTTCATGACAAGTATTCATTTATTAATTAAATAATAAATATATTATTATTTTAGATAATATAATTGAGTACCCAAATATGTAAGATAATTGATTAAAAGGTTAAAATTATTTTGTTTTATATGTGATTAAAATGATATTTTTTATAACTTTTCATGTAATTAATTTTATTTTCAATTATTTATCTTGAAATTTTGAAGCTTTGTTCTAGTTTAGTCTTAGATTTGTAGTTATGACTGTCACACTCGAAACTTTAATTATTCTATGTATTAGTTTGATCTTTCTCCATGACCTTGAACTTCACATCTAGGATCTTTATAATCTTGATCACCTCTAATATCTAAGAATGATAGTTCTCCAAAGTACCATCAAAACTTGTCATTTTGAGGATGAGAATTCAATTAGCGTCATACCTTATGTTAAGCCCTTAGATCTATTCAATGATGTTGATCAAGTTTCAACATATTCAAGTAAGAGTGTTAAATGCCCATGACTATCCTTATGATCTTGTATATTGATGGAATTATCCTTGAGTAATGCTTTAGTGACATGTGAATGAGTTAATAAATTCAATTGGATTGAGTTTGTCCTTTTATATAATACCCTACCATCAAAATTTGAATATTTAATGTTTGACTCAATGGACAACGACTAACTCATAGTAAGTAAGACTAAGCTCATAATTAAATTTAAATTTGGAATAGGGGTTCAATATCGTATGTTGTTCTAAATCACATTTAGGGTCTTACCCATCAATTTGAACTACGTTCAAGAATAACAATTTTGAGAGTTAGGTATAAGCCACCAAAGGATACGACTTTTTACTTTTTAAGTTCCAATTTAGAAATTTAGAAATTATTTTAATTATCTCTTTTTATTTAATTACAAATAATAATTAAACGTTACTAGAATTAATTTAATTTATGATTGGTGGTAATTATTATATGTTCATTGATAGCCATAAGCAACTTGTTCATTCTAATGAAAGAAAAATTTAATCTAACTAACCTTAATTTTTAAAATTCAAAATTAATCATTTATGTTTAATTACAATAAAAATAATCAAATTATTTGAGTGTACATACACTCAATTATGAAGCTTTTGTGGCATAATCTCTATGGCCCATAAATTTATTTTCTCCATGTTTATTTATTGTCATAAAGATTGTACATGAAAGTAATGCAAATGAAGTATGGGTACAAGGAAAATAACATGTCCCATGTAATTTCTAAGCAACTTCCTCCCTTGGAATTTTCTCCTCAAATAGAGAATAACTTTTGATTAGTTGTGTCGTAGATAAAAAATCTATGTATGGCATGTGTCCTTAGGGAATTATGCTTAGGGTAGCATCTCCTTACTCTTTTTACCTATTAGTATTTATCTCTCCCACTCTGTCTATATCCCTCTCTCTCTTTGTATGCCTCATTCCTTTATCTATATCTTTCTCTACATCTATCTCCCTATCTCTTCATCATCTCTTTCCCTATCCATCTATGCCTCTCTCTCTCTCTCTCTCTCTCTCTCTCTCTCTCCTTATCCCCTGTCTATCCTTCTATCTCTATCTATTTCTCCCTTTCTCTTCCCATATATCTCTATCTCTCTTTCTCTTCGCATTTACCTCTATCTCCCACTATTTCTCTCCCCCTTTCTCTATCTCTCTATATTTGTCTCCCTATCCCCCTCTCTATATCTCCTTTATCTCTATCTCTCTATCACTCAATCTCACCATCTATATCTTTCTCTATATATCCCTCTTCGTCTTCCTCTATATCTATCTATATATCTTCCTCTCTATCTCGCCCTCTTTATCTCGCCCTCTTTATCTCAAACTCTCTCTTGATTTGTCTCCCTCTTCCCTATTACTATATCTTCATCTCTACCTCTATTTTCCTCTCTCCCCCTCTATCTCTAGACATGTCTCCCTCTCTCTATCCATGCACCTCTCTCCATCTCCCTCTTCCTAAACCTCCATTTCTAAATTTATTTCCTTATCTATCTCAATCTCTTTAGATTTCATCTTCCATATCTCACTCTATCTATCTATCTCATTGTATTTCCACCTCTCTCTACCCTTATATCTCTCCCTCTCTCTACCTCTTTATATATCACTTCCTATCTCTATATTTACCTTTCTATCTCTCACTCTCTCATCTTACCCCTCTCTCTATATCCCTCTCTCCTCTATCTCTTTACCCCTCTCTCTCCTTCTCCATATCCATCTATATAGTTATTTCTATCTTCCTCTCTGTATCTCTATCTCCTTACCTCCTTACCCCATTATGTATTTTCTGCAATCAATGTCTTATTTGGTGTAACATCTCTATAACTGTTCTTGGTTTCTTTTGGAATCATTCCGACATTTCACATGAATCAAGCCACGGGAATAGTTCGGAGTTTATATTAGTATGAATTCATTTTTGGTACCACGAGTTCAGAAGGTGTTTGAATATTGAGCTTGGAGTATTTCTGTTACTGAACCCATGAGACCAAGCCGTGAATACTTCCCTTCTGCAGTGCGAGGGAAATATCAAGTTCTTTTTCTGCTATTCTTAACAGTTGCTATGGAAAGTATAAGGTGCAAACTGTTACTTTCGACTCCGATTAAAGAATGTGATGGAACTGTTGTTTTGTATCTTGGGATGTTATTGCCAGATTTAGATTATGCATTTCTTAAATCCATGCTTATGATTCTACTGGAGTTCTCATTAATAAGCTGCAGTGCACTTTTGAACAACACTTGCAATTTATGAAACTGAATATCAAAACCCTATCAAACCGATTACAAGCAAACTGTTTGATGGAATTACTCAGAGAGGAATATGTAATATAACTGAATTTTCGTACAAGCATTTCATTGATTTCTGAAGTATCAAGAAAAGTGAGACCTCTGTCCACAACATAGAATGAGGTGTATCATTTCATGCTTAAGTGTGACGCCATGTATCTCTAGTCTACCCACATTCTGCGTGACACTCTTTCTTCTTTATATATCAATGAAATAGGAAGCGATGGGACACCTATTTTCTACATCCAACTTGTAGTCACATAAATCTGTCCATTTTAATTAAATCAATATTTGCTATTTATTTGATTAAAAAATCCACTAGTCATCAGTTAATTAAATTAATATCTAATTAATTCATCTTCAAATCATTCTCCTATTAATTAAATAAATTATTCAATTTATTTTAATTATTTCATTAAAACCAAATTCACAATCAATTAAATGAATAAATTCTATTTATTCAATTTAATCCTCTTTCTTCTTTTAAATAAATTAAATGAAACATTTATTTAAATCATTTATCCCCCCCACTTGCATTTTCCTACAAATGCAAGTTGCAACCATAAGTTGAAATAAATTAATTTTATTTTAATTAAAATCTTATTTTCCCTCACCCACCAAACCCACTTGCAATCCTAACCCCCTTCTAGTTTCTTCTAAACCCTTCCTAATTAACCTAATCCATCCCCTAATTATTGTCACATTCCTAAGCAACTTGGAGTCACTTCTCAAAGACTTAAAAGTCTTTGAAAAACATTAAATGCTTTGTGTGTTCAACAAATTAACTTCAAAAAGTCTTCCAAACCATTTATGGCTCTTACATGACCATTTAGGGTTAACCTCTAACTCAACCCTCATGTGACTCATGTGTCTCCTCAAGCATTTATTGCTTTGACCATGGTTATCCCTTTTACCTTTGCACAAGAGTTTATCCATTGGATAAAAGCTTTATTCTTTAAATAAATAATTTATTCACTCAACCCAACCTTAACCTTAAGTCCCAAGTTAACTCTCAGGTCATGTCAAACATTTAATACTTATTCCCTCTTCTCTCAACCTATCTCATATTGACACTTGTCATCCTGGGATTGGGTTGAAAGCCCTCACATGGATCTCAAACCATTCAATCCTGACCGTTGTTGAGATTACTCAATCTCAACCATCCATTGCTCCATTTTTCCTATAAATAGAGCTCATTTATTCATAATCCGGATCCTAAAAACTTGTATGCATCTAAGTTATAGAGAATTTTAGAGAGCATTTTAGCATAATGAATCATATTCACTCTTTTGGCTTAAAATCAACACTAGCTAATTATTTAATCTCTCATTTTTGGCTTTTGTTCACACTTGCATAACATTTTAGATTAATCATCTTTTTATCTTGAACCTCCATAAAGCATCCATAGTGCAAAAAACTGCTGAGAGCTACACTAATTTGGAACTTGGAGAGGAGAGGAACAAGGGAGAAGGAGCTACGAACATGGTAGAAGACATTTAGAGATGTCTTCTTGCATTTATATTCATAGTTAAATGCTTTACTTTATTTTTAGTGTCTCTCTTGGTATGCTTGCTTAGATTAGTTTTTGGTTGATTAACACTAACTGTTTCTTGTGTTTTTGTGTGTTATACGACCACAGGTTTTAGTCTAACCTTGCCCCATTTTGCAGAGCATCACAACTTATTACCATTATATAATTATTTTTTTTAAAATTAAAATGATAAAAAATGATATTAGAATTTAAAGAACCCAACATAGAGATTAGTAAACATGAATAACAACCGAGATTTTATAGCAAATCTAAAATTTTCTAGTCACAAAATGGGCTTAATGATCCAAGAAGCCATTTTTTTTCTTTCCAATTATGAATATAAAAACGTGTCATAACCTAGCAATAAATAACTAGAAAGTAAAAGGAGGTGCGAAGAAATCTAAAGACTTCCTCATGAGCAATCTACTTCCAACCAAAATAATCAAACTAGCTAAGCTCGAGAAGAAAATATTATATGTGGTATTGAGTCTTTTGCAATTAGATACATGAACATTAAACCTTGCAATGTTAATTATCCTCACCTTTAATTAGGGTGAGAAAGGATCCATCCACAAAGTTGAAATTGATGAATTGAATAGATAAATCAGGTTAGGCAATGCATTTGACTAAAAGGAAAAGACTTAAAGAGCCCAAAATAATTGGAATATTGGCCATTTGTTACTGGAACCAGATAAATGAGCACTCGCTCTCGAACGCTTCAACCTTTATACCTCTTCCTCCTACCACCCACCCGGTCCCATGGGGTTGGGTGGGGGGGCTAAAGGGCCACCCATCCCTTAGTTCCGAAGAACCATTGAATGAAGTGCCCTACTATTCTAAAGGGGAGTGTGTATTGTTTTCCCATTAATGGTGATACAAGAAAAATAATCTACAAAAAGAATCTTGTTTGAATGCACAAACATGACCAAAAACCCAATGCATGAAGTATGGCAAGAATGAAAAGTCATTCAATATTATCACAAACAAGTCTTATAAATGTCAATTTTGAAAAATGTTGATCTAAGCAAACTAGTTGAGGAAGATGTCACATCTTAAGAGTATAAGATTTAGTAACAATTTTATAGGAGACATTCAATAAGGTGGCGGGAGACCAATTACAAATATCCTCTAGGTCACCATTTTAGGTATGAATTTAATATTGTCCTTGTCGATGAGCTCCCCAAATAATTACAGTGGAAATCTTCTAGATAAACTTTGTGAAAATCATTGCCCATATGTACCAAAGAGCTTTATAAAACTTAGAAAGCTATCTATCCTAGACAGGAGCTTCATCATTGGACATATTGAACATAACAACACATAAATCCTCATTTATGAGTAATTGTAAGTTGGAAACTTGGAAAGGTGCCATATTTATGGATTGTTGTAAAGTAATAGTTCATCCAAGTATAATTTCTTGGGCACTAAAAATTGGCACATATTGCCAAAAATAGCTTGGAGGATGTTAGGAAGATTAGTTAAAATATTTTGACCATCTTTAAATTTTTTTATGCCTTGGCATGTGTAATGAGATCACAAGGCTTTAGAATAAATTTTTAGAGACATTGTCCCTAATTTTAGGCTAGTGAAGTTTAGATTTCATATGGGCACCATGGACTTAATAGCTATCTATAACCTATTTTTGGTGGTAAATTTTGGTAGCACACTATCAAACTATTACATTTCTCGAGTAATTTAAGCTTAATGGATCTTTGAGGTCGTGGTCTGTAAAGACATAAAATGTTCTAAATTCAATAACAAAATGAAATACTCTTTATTCTTAAATAAATTCATAATTCCTTTAATAAGTTTATTTTCTTCCATTAATCCATTCTTAGATCTAAATGATTATTCTATCTATATCATAATATACACAAGATTTTTATAAAGAGATAAAGATTCTTTATTCAATGAGAAAATGTAGTAGTATATCAATCATATCTCCATACAATACTTAGGCCTTTCTAATGCCTTAAGTTCAAATGTAAAGAAATATATAAAATAAAGGATGAGATGCGTCATTTGATCTGCAATCCAAGCTATCTTCAATGCAATCTTTAGAATGAAGATGAAAACAAGATTCAGGTGCTTTTTCCACCCAACTTTGAATTTTACACTTTCTCAGAATTCTTGGTCAATCAAGAATACCCGACCCTGCACGAATTGCTTAGCAAAAAGAATTTGATAGACAAGATGGAATCTGGTAGGTGCCTAGAATGATACATGCATTTTCTATTTTCTAATTCCATTAAGAAACAAACAAAATCAATCAAGGATATGGTAAACAACATAAATAAACCCATCTATTTCAAGGATCAATTAGTTACTCGACTGAGCATAATGTCATGCATAGCAATAAAATATAGTTTGGAAAAACAAAAGATTCTCTTTATGATTCCACATTTGGCACCCATCCCGGAAGGTAACTTTCCCACAAGCATATGTAGCTTTTCTAATGTTCATATGAAACTTAGAATAAATATATAGAAGACAATCTTTCATTTTTCAATTCTAGCTTTCTATTTCTCGCATGATAAAAATATAATGTTAAAGAAGAAAATCTTTTGTTAAATAGATATAGAAGGAAAAAATCTTTCATTTACAACCAATTATATCTAACAAGAAAATAATCTTTCATGGACAAATAAATATATATCCGAAAAGAGAACAATCTTTCACTTCTATCTTTTCAAGTAAATCAAAGACAAGAATTAAAATAAGGTGTAACACATGAATGTATATTTACATATAAATGAATAGAATGTGAGTAAACATTCTTTCTTCAAATAACATATTAAATTTGATACTAAGATGTGTTTTCTATGATTTATGAATTCAACTATCTAAATTTAGTAAATTTTCTACCACGAGTATTTAAATAAGATGACAATTCATAATGCACAAACCTATATGACTTCTTCAAACGAAATTTTAAATAAATTATCATGACTTCTAATGCATAAACTAATTCAAAGTTTAACTCTTTCTTCATTAGTGATCTAAAATAATAAATTCTCAAGATAATTCTATTCTTATTCTATAAATATATAATAAACTATTGCTCGAATAAGAGCCTACCTCTGAAATACGATCCAAGTTGGATTATGATCAATGATAACCTTCCCCAAATCTGTCTGCAATACGTCTAGATTCCAATGCTTTCCCCCTCTACGTTATTCTATCTCATGAGTTCTCTCTTCTCTACTTACTACTCTATATTTCCATTCTCTATTCTTAGTTCTATCTTTTCTATACTCTGCAAATTTCCCTCTTTTCCACAATGCCATCTTCTCTCCCTTCTATTATGTGTGTTTTATGTGTAGTAACAATCTTATTTATGCTATTTTTGAACTATAACTCCTCCTATCTTTGGGCTCATCTTAACCATCATTGACCGTTTCTTGTGCCAACTATACAACATGTCCAAGTTACCATAGCATGTGGCAAACCAAATGCACCACATATGCATGGCTAGGAAAAATTACTTCAAATTCTACAAGTTCAGTTGTATTCACACATAGTCTATTAACAAATCAACCATTACTTGCAATGAAAATAAGCATGGTTACGTGGGATATCAACCCTAATAACATGGCTTACATGCTATGTGGATAGTCGATGACTTCCACTGCTATAACTATAGTTGTTAGCTTTCCAATGCACCCCCATTGGTATGCAAATTAGTTTGCATGCCATGCGATGCTTAACGGTTTTCCAGCCACGTCTAACAGTCTATATTCAACTTGAACTCTAAGTTTTGCTATGTGGACGACATATACTGATTTCACTTTGCAAATGGTTTCTAAGTCTTAGTGGCATTTACATCATGCCAAGTTGACTTCACTATGTCGACTTCCTTATATCATGCAATATGATTAGGTGTTACTAACAACACGTTATTCAAAAAGTTTGTCACCTTTATATATATATATATATATATATATATATATGTATGTATGTATGTATGTATGTATACATACATATATATACATACATACACACACACATATATATACATATATATGTATACACACACACACATGCACGCATATATACATAAATACATACATATACATATATATACATATAACAACACATTATTCAAAAAGTTTGTCACCTTTATATATATATATTTATGTATGTATACATACATATATATACACACACACATATATATACATACATATATACATATACATACATATATACATATACATACATATATACATATATACATATACATATATATATATATATATACATATGTATGTATATATATATATACACACATATGTATGTATATATATATACATAATATATATATGTGTACACACACACACACACACACACACACACACACACACACACACACACACACATATATATATATCTATATCAATATACATACATACATATATGTATATGTATATATATGTGTATATAGATTTGTATATATATATATATGTATGTATGTATATATACATATATATACATATACATATACATACATATACATATATATATGTATAGATATGTATATGTATGTATATACATATATATATGTATATATATATACACACACACATATATATACATATATATACATATATAAAGATTTAGTCAAATGATTAAGTATATGAAAATATGAACATAAAGTTATGTATATGTAAAGATGTATACAATTTCAAAAAGTCTAGTAATCAAATTTATGAGTAAACCAATATAGTTATATATATATTATAATTACCTATGTCTATATATGTATATGATTGAGTCATTATTATTCGAACTCATATACATATACAATACATATATATATATATATATATATATATATCTTGTAAACAAAATGATATATATAGTTTCACCAAATCACACATATCTACACAAAAGAATGTGTAATCATAGGGTCAATATTCATTTTAAAGTCATTAACAAATTACATTCTCATAGAAAAATAAAACATAATATTTTGCCATCACTCATGAAATTTCAATCACCAGATCAAATCATGCAACCAATGTACACATAAATAAGTATATACTGCAGTGGTGTGTGAGATTCCATCTATTTTAGTGAAGTCCATGAGCTAAAGCAACTCTACCTGAACCATGTTCTCGCTTTCATTCATGTTCACCTGTTCTTGTATCCACTTGCACTCAATAGCTCATTAGCGATGACGATCCCAATTTATAATAAAAATAACAATGATCATTCAATTGCATTTACATAGGCAAAGTAATGTAAATCATTTCATTGCATTTGAATTCCTATTTCATTATCATCTAATTTCACTAAAAAGTTCATTTCTATTTCAATTTCATTGCATAAATGAAAAGTAAACATCATTTTCCTAATAAAATAATTATTGATAAATATGGTTTGTGACATTCTTCCCCACTTGGAAGAGACATCGTCCCGATGTCTTATTATCTATCAATAAGCACATAGTATCTCAACATCATAAAATATTAACCATAAATCATAGTCTCAAATCAAAACATAATAGCATCCATGCTATCCAAGTTCACAACATGTAAATCAAAATCAAAGTATCAAGGTATCTCATGTAATAAGCAAATACTACTCTAAGAAAGCAAATGAGAAAAATGACGGTCAATCGTCTCAACATCCTCCCATGTAGCACTATCCTCAGAATATTGGTCCCACTAGACCTTATACTGAATGAAATCTTTGTTACGTAGCTTCATGCTACGTTGATCTAGGATTCAGATGGTCTCCACTAGCACCACCCCCAGATCATGTACCTATAAAGATCACCAATCAAGAATATGAGATGCATCAGGATGATCAGGTTTCAAAAAAGAAACATGGAAGACATTATAGATTCGAGCTAGAGCAGGTGGTAAAGCTAATCTATAAGCACTGGATTAATAACTTCCAGCACATCAAAGGGTCCCACATATCTTGGTGCCAACTTTGATGATTTCCCAAATGAGATAGAGCTCTTATGAGGCTTGACCTTCAAAAAGACTTCATCTCCTACAACAAATTGTCTGAAAGTCCTGTTTCTATTAGCATAGCTTTTCTATCTATTGGCTGCCTGTTTCAATCTTGTCCTGATCAATTTTATCTACTCATCCATTTCCTTGTGAAAGTCACGACCAATAATGATCCTATCTTCCATTCTATCCCAACTAATGGGTGTGTGACACTTTCGTCCATAGAGTGCCTCAAAAGATGCCATCCCTAAAGATGCGTGAAAAGAGTTGTTATATGCAAACTCAACCAAAGGCAAATACTCCTCCCACTTGTACTGCTGATCCATGCAGTACATTCATAGAAGATCTTCCACAACCTAATTAACCCTTTCCATTTTGCCATCAGTCTAAGGATGATATGTTGAACTAAAGTTTAGTTTGGTTCCCAAAGCTGCATTCAATGTTGTCCAAAACCTAGATGTCATCCTAGTATCCCTATCTGAAATAATAGTTTCTAGTACACCATGCACAAATTTCTTTGCAAGAATAAATGATCCATCCTTGAGATTTCCAGGTATGAAATGTGCAACTTTTGTCAATTTATCCACAACTACTAAGATGGTATCATGCTTGTTTTTGCTCATAGGTAATCCTTGGATAAAATCCATAGTGATTACTTACCACTTATACTCTGGTATGACATGTTGAAACAAAAGTTCTGCTGGATGAACATGCTCAGCTTTCACTTGCTAACATTCCAAACACTATGCCACATACTCAATCACCTATTTCCTGAGTTTAGGCCAAAAATACAAAGATCTTAATTCAGCTACCATCTTGGTCACTCTAGGATGTCTCGAATAAGGTGTATTATGCACCTCATGCAATATTAATTTCCTTAAATTTCCACCTTCAGGAATGTACATCCTTCCTTGGTACCTCAAAATACCATCAGGTTCCAACTCATATTAATCAAATCGGTGATCTGAAGGATCTACTCCCAAGGCTTGCTCAACCCTTAGGTAATGCTCATCTTCAGAAAGATTCTGCAACACTTGCTTCTTCAAGTTTGACCTTGTAGTAACCATAGTAGATAGATGTATTCTTTAGTTGAGAGCATCTGCTACCCTATTTTCCTTTCCTTCGATATATTCAATACCAAAATCATACTCACTTAGGAATTCAAGCCACCTTCTATGTCTTGCATTAAGGTTAGGTTGTGTAATGATATATTTCAGTCCTAAGTGGTCTGTCTTCAACTCAAATGGCTTCCCTAGAAGGTAATACCTCCACATTTGTAATGCATGAAAAATAGCTAAAAGCTCCAAGTCATGTGGTGCATAGCTCAATTCATATTGCTTTAGTTTCCTAGACTCAAAAGCAACCACCTTTCCTTCCTGCATTAACATTTCTCCTACACCTTCACCTGAGGCATCTGCAATCACTATGAAGTGTCCATTAGGATCTAGTATAGTCAATGCTGGTGTTGTTGTCAACTTCTGCTTCAAAAGCTGAAATGCTTCTTCGCACTTCTCAATCCACTCAAATTTCTTTCCCTTCTTCTGAAGTGAAGTAATAAGTGCTGCTATCTTTGAAAAACCTTCCACATACTTCCTGTAATATCCTGCAAGACTCATAAAACTTCTGACCTCTGTAACACTTTGAGGTGTTGGCCAATCAACAATTGCCTCTATCTTTACAAGATCAACTAAAATTCCTTCAACAGATATAACATGACCTAAGTAGTGTACCTATTTCTAAAAGAAAGCACACTTTGAAAACTTTCCAAAAAGCTTTCGATCCCTTAATCATTGCAAAACTATCCTTAAGTGCTTCTTGTTTTCCTCTTCATTCTTGAAATAAATCAATATGTCATCAATGAGTATAAGCACAAAATCATCTAGATAATCTCTAAAAATGTTGTTCATAAGGTTCATGAATGTTGTTGGGGTATTGGTTAAACCAAAAGGTATGACCATGAACTCATAGTATCCATACCGAGTTCAAAATGATGTCTTAGGAATATCCTCATCCTTAATCCTCAACTAGTGGTACCCTGATTGAAGATCGATCTTAGAGAATACCATAGCTCCTTTCATTTGATCAAATAACTCATCTATCTTGGGATAAGGATATCTATTCTTAATGGTTACCTTGTTTAGCATCTTGTAGTCAATACATAATCTCAAGGTACCATCTTTCTTCTTCACGAAGATTACTGGTGCACCCCACAGGGATACACTAGGTCTTATGAAACCTTGCCTAAGCAACTCCTGCAATTGAGCCTTAAGCTCATACAATTCCATGGTATTCATTCTGTATGGAGCCTTGGATTGTGGCTCGGTTCCAAGTAAGAGTTCTATAGAGAAACCAAATTCCCATTTTGGTGGTAACTTAGTAAGGTCTTCTGGAAAAACATCCAGGAACTCTTTGAGAATTGGATAATCCTTAGGGATTTTCTTGGCATTATCGAAGTCACTTAAAATGACAACAAAGATGTAACATCCCTTCCTTTGGGTTTTCTTGAGTTGCATAGCTAAGATATGTCTCAATTCAAGAGGCTTTTGAGATCCAAGAATCTCAACTGGATTTCCAAAATCATCTATACAGCTAACAACCTTATCCTCATAGTTTACTACAGGTTTGTGCTCAGTTAACCAATTGATACCTAAGATCACATCATACAATCCTAGTGGTGCCACATATAGATTAACCCGAGTTTGGAAACTAGGAAGATCTAAATCATTGCAAAATAGGCATGAATCTACCCTCTTTTCTGCTCGATTTCCATATTGAACCAGCCATGCATTTGACATATAACTAGGTCTAATAGATAACCTAGAAACTACTTTAGGATCAATAAAGCATTCAATAGCTCTTGTATCTATCAAAATAGAAATTGATTGACCAAAAAGCTTACCCTTCATCTGGATAGGTGAAGTCTGAAAATCAGCCTGGCGGTTGTCAACTGCTGCATGAATCTGATGTTGTGAAGCTCCTTGCTGATTTCCTCCTCTTTGAGTTGTAGAATGTTGTGGACAGTTTGAAGCATAATGATTTCCCCCACAGTTGTAACATCCATCTTTAGGTCCTAGGTGTCCACCTGATCTATTCCTATCAAAGTTTTTCCTAGTATTGGGATTAGTGAAGCTGGTGTTGCTATTCACTTTCTTGTTTCAATCCTGGTTCACTCTTCCTTTCTCTTGAGTATTAGGTCCTCTTTACAGATTCCTTATCTGTTGATTGCCCTTCTGATGATCATTATTTAAAAAATTCCTATTCCCAAAACCCGGTTTGGTATTCACATTCTTTCAAAAATTTGCTAGTTGCTGCAACTTCTATTCCTATTTTGTTTCTTTCTCAAAGACTTCATCCATAGTCAATGGATTATGAATATCCACTTCTACTGCAATGTGAGTCCTCAAACCCAAGATGAACTTCCAAATGCAAAATCGGTCATCCATTTGGTATTGTGGAACATACTTTAGGAGATTGGTGAACTTCTCCCAGTATTGAGTAACTATCATATCACCTTGCATCAGATTTTGGAATTCAGTCATCTTCTTGTCAAAGAATAACTGAGGAAGCCACCTCTTCTTAAATGATTGTAGAGATAGTTCCCAAGTAATATCACCAGGCTGTAACTTCTTCTCAGATTTCTCATTGTCCCACCATGTCACAACTTCTCCAGTAAGCTGATAAGTAGACCATACTAATTTAGTTTCATTGGACATGTTACGAAGCTCAAAATACTTCTCCATCTCAATTACCCAAGATTTAGCACCATCACCAATGGTCTTACCATCAAACTTAGGTGGGGCTATCCTTTTCAAATCCTTGGCTAACTCCCTTTCAATCCTAGCTCAATAATCAGGTTGTTCCTTAGCTCTAGGAATTTCATTTCGAACCTCACCAACCCTTCGAACTTCTTGTTTAATTCCATTCATCCTAGCATTCTACTGATTTCAAAGATCAAGAATCTGGTCAAGTCTTTCATTCCCATTGCTTGATCCTGCTCTAGTAGTTCTAGAACCCATTGCAATTCAACAATTCCTATATCAAGGAAATGTTTCTTTAGCGTAATGGTCATAGGCCCTAGTGTTTCAAACCTAGCGCTCTTATACAAAAATGTAAAGACATAAAACATTCTAAATTCAATAATAAAATGAAATACACTTTATTCTTGAATAAACTCATAATTCCTTTAATAAGTCTATTTTCTTCCAATAATCCATTCTTAGCTCTAAATGATTATTCTATATATATCATAATATACACAAGATTTCTATAAAGAGAAAAATTCTTTATTCAATCAGAAAATGTAGAAATATCTCAATCATATCTCCATACAATATCTTAGGCCTTTCTAATCCCTTAAGTTTAAGTGTAAATAAAAATATAAAGTAAAGGATGAGATGCGTAGTTTGATCTGCAATCCAAGATATCGTCAATGCAATCTTTAGAATGAAGACAAAAATAAGATTAAGATGCTTTTTCAACCCAACCTTGAAGTTTACACTTCCCTGGAATTCTCAGTCAATCAAGACTACCCGACCTTGCATGAATTGCTTAGCAAAAAGAATTTGATAGACAAGATGGAATTTGGTGCGTGCCTAGAATGATACATGCATTTTCTATTTAATAACTCCATTAAGAAACAAGCAAGATCAATCAAGGATAAGGTAAAGACCATAAATAAACCCATCTATTTCAATGGTCAATTAGTTACTCGGCCGCGTATAATGCCATTCATAGTAATAAAATATGTTACTACTTATCAGATTGCCATTAGTTTTATGTCAAAGTTATACGATATACTCTAGTCAGTTATCTATTATTGAAATATTCAGTCGGTATGTACAGTCTAGTCGGTTATAGAAGAAAGCAATCACAGAACGTAGTATACACCGAGTTGTCTACCGAGTATCATTTCATGTCTACCGAGCAACAAAGATGACACACCGAGTTGATTAACACCGAGTGAAACGTGTTACCAGATTCATTGAACTTGGACATGCATATGAAAACGTATTACAAGATCGAGGCACATCTAACCATTATCACATTGGAAATTGCACTTAAAGATTGTGTATGATTTTGAGGTTATCTAACCAATGAAATATTTTGCATGATTATTCATTCAATAAATTGTGTTTGTAAGATCAAAGCAATGAATTGGATCACTATCATAAGAGATCTATTTATATAGCATGAGTTAAGAGTTAAAGGTGTGTGCATGAGTGAAAGAAGACTGTTATAGAGACACAGAGGTCACCAAGAAGGTTTTTAGAGAATAGTCGAAGAACAGAGTAAACAGAAGGGTTTACCGAGTTACTATATGGGTTATCGAGGTATGCTATAAGCAAGGTAATCTATTTTGAGCACATAGAATCTACTATAACATTTCAGATGTAAAGTTGCAGATATTTGTAATGATTTAATTGTAATATTGTGAAGTTGAAAGAGAAACCTTTAATAGGGTAAAAGACTCTAATCAAGTCTATAAATTGTAAAGCCTCTAACTAGGTGCAACATTTAGATGAAGTGTTGTAAAATCCTTTAGCAAGGTAGATTTAACAGATCTTATTACTCCTAACAGGGTAAGCTATCAGAAATAGCTAAACATGTAGCTCTAATCGAGCACTCTTTATTATTGCAGTAGTGAAGTTGTGGGTGCCATCTCCACCGCAGTTTTTCTCTCTAACCAAGAGTTTCTGCATAACCAAAATATATGTGTTATGGAGTGAATCATGTATGATTGTTATCTATTTGTTTTGGTTTTATATTTTGTTACTGCACTATTCAGTTTATGCATAACAGTAAAGATATTGTTGAAGAAATGTTTTGAAGTACTGATTCACCCCTCCCCTCTCAGTACATTAGCTTTTCATATTGGGCCTAACAATTGGTATCAAAGCTCATATCTTGGAAAAGGGTTTAACTGCCTAAAGAGAAAGATCTTATCAATGGAATGCTATAAACAATCTCGAAGGATTGTGTATTTGCAAGAAGAGCTGGATCATGCTAATCAAGTGATTGCAGACATGCAAAGGCACATGCAAAAATCTCTGAAAGTAAGAAGAAGATTATCTGATGATTTGCAGGACTCTTAAGAGTTAGTGGAACAAATTGAGACATCATTTGAGAATAGTATATCTGAAGAAACTGAAGAAATGATTGGAGTATTGAAAGAAAAGAACAAAGCACTAGCTGATCAACTAAAAGCAATGAAAAGAGAACATGAACATTTCAGCACACAGATGACTGAAAATCTAGATGCATTAAGAACAGCTGAGGATAAAGTAAGAGATCTAGAAAGAGAGAAACAACAAATTGAAGTCTTAGTATCTGATAAGAATGATAAAATCACAAGGTTGACTAGAATTCAACAAAACCTATCAGATCAACTAGGTTATGCACATCATGAAGCAATTCTGAAGAATGATGATAATCAAGTATTGAAACTTGAAGTATAAAGGTTGACCAATGAACTTGAAACAAAGAAGAAATCCAAAGAAACATTGAAGAAGAGTTATGAAGCATCAAAGATGTTGGATGAGCAACTGAATACAAGAAGACCCAACAAAGATGCAGGACTCAGTTACAAAGGAAAAAACTCTACCGAGAAAGGAATTCATACTACTGAAAGAGGAGAATCATCAAAGCAAGCTAGAAACAGAAATAACATCAAAAGAAAGAAGCCTATTTGCAACTACTGTGGAAATCAAGGTCGCATTGCCAACATATGTCAAATCAAAAAAGGTAAGCAACCAAATGTTACTAAGTCCAATGGTTATTGTTACAATTGCAATAAATATGGTCACACATCTAATCAATGTAGGAAAAAGTCTGTTAACAATTATCAGAAGGCAAAATTCAAAGGGTTTTGTAAAAACTGCAATAGATATGGACATAGTATCGAGAAGTGCTGGTTTAAGCAAAAAAACTTTATGTGGTATGCACACCAAGCAAATGCTAGAGGTTACCGAACTCACACAGATCCTTACCAACAATATTCTGCAGTACCATGGGATTACAATACAAGGATATGGTCTGAATGTTGTGGAAGATATGGACATATTAGTGCTAGTTATTTTATAAGGTTTGGAATGAACAACCGAAGATCATGGAGAAATCCTGGTATGGCATGTTTTCATTGTCACAAAGTGGGACACTTAGCTGGAGATTGTAGAGATCAACCTAGAAAAGACACTGAGGAAATAAAAGAAAAATTAAAGATGATTTGGAAAAAGAAGGAAATTGTGTCAAATGAAGAAAGCACCTTACCTACCGAGTTAGGTGCACCTATTCCAAATTAATCGGTAAAGGTATGAAGGGACTGCATTCTCTAAAGGTTAAAATCTTAACAGTTCCTATTCTATTATGTACTAAATTCAAAATCTGAATAGTTGAGATGTAATAGTAAGTTTGAAATTCTATCAAAGTCTTTGAAGCACTTTATAGGAAGCCTATCAAGTCGGTGAATACAGGAAGTCTGTCAAGTCGGTAAATGAAGGAAGTTTGGTTACTTGGTTAAAATAGAAAAAGGAGAGTAAATTGGTTAAAGGTGAACCGAGTGCATTTAATGTTTTTGACCTAACCCGCATGGAGCCCGATAAGGTATTTTATGTACTTAAAAGCATTTTCGTGGTCATTT
The DNA here is from genome assembly GCF_030272615.1 of Cryptomeria japonica. Classification (NCBI taxonomy): domain Eukaryota; kingdom Viridiplantae; phylum Streptophyta; class Pinopsida; order Cupressales; family Cupressaceae; genus Cryptomeria; species Cryptomeria japonica. Next base: position 528,332,780 of record NC_081410.1, read on the forward strand.
ACACTTACCAAAGTTTCCGAGAAAGCAGAGAAAGCGATTCAAAGGCGATCAAACCTCCTACAAGCAAATTCAAGGTATTTACATCAAATCTCAACACATTGTTAAGCTGGTTTACCGAGCTTATCTAGTTCCCATTATCTGCTAAGTATAAAGCGTCTGTCATTTGAAATCCTGAAACCCTAAGGACTTTTTGTTATTTTTTTTTGAAATATTCAAATGGCGCCCAAGATCCCATAGTTGTCAAGAATATAGAGAAGCCCTCACTGAAATACTCTTTGACTCCCAAAGTCGCTTCTGAACTGGATGACAAAACCGCCTTTTCACTCATCTTGGGCAGAGTGTTGTTAGTCGAAGATGTGAGATTCTTCACCAAATGTCGTGTTGAAGAACTCGGTCATGTTGAAATCAGAGACACCTATGAGGAGCTATGTACCAATGGTGTATTGAACAGCAAGTATGAGCACATCAAAGTCAAGGGATTAACTGAAGCCCTAACCTATCCTCGTGTGTTCAAGCCCCAGTGGGTCAAGTTTGTTCTGAGCAGAGTTCATGATGATTTCATGTGGCTAGAAGAGAAACCATTCAATATTACCAAGGAAATCATTCATTTGATTACCGGTTACCCTATCTATGATCATGCCCAAGCCAAGAAGATGATATCACAGAAGGAATTGATCAGTTTAACCGGAGTAGAATCTAATTATAGAGGACTGAAACTGAACAATGTCACTGATGCAGAACTTAAGTTTTCTATTAGAGTAATTGGTTACTGTTTCTTCCAATCGGCAAGGGAAAATAGTGTACCCTATGCAGTAGTTGACTTAGCTTACAAAATTGTGAAAAAGGGAATGAAAATTGACCTATGCGAGGTATTGCTGAAGAACCTATTAGAAAATCTGAACACCATTAGGAAGCCGAAGAAGAATAACTCGGCTAATACTCTAAATTTTGGATCACTACTGGTATGCATGTTTTTCTACTTTGAAAAATTCTTTCCATCAGTCAGTAAAGTTGTTTGGGAGCTACACCAACCAATCACCCATTAGATTAATGACTTCATTAAGAAGTTAGGAGATAATTTCAATGATATCAAGGATGATTACTTCAGTAAATTTCAAGAGAAGATGCATAACAGATATAGGATACCACCCCAGCTAGTAGAGAAATACAAAAATGATATATGTTTTGAAGTTGACACCGATTACTGTTATGTGAATGCTGTGGAACGAAGGACTCAATCTTTGTCACCAATGGGCTACGAGATTGATTTTGACATCACAAAACAACAAATTGATGCATTTCTTACATTGCCTAGACATGCTACCGAGATAAGGTATGGTACCTATGAGGAAGTAAAGGAAAAGGTAAAGATGAATATTGTAGTACCCAAAGCTACAAGAAAGGCAACAAAGATGATTAAGGCATTGTCTAAGAAATTCAGAGAAGACTCCTCCTCTACACCTGTCAAAGGCACCATTGCCATTACCGAAGAGGAATCTAAAGCCCAAGAGATAGCTATAACACTGAGCACTGAATTGCCTAAGGGTAAAGTGTTAAAGAGAAAGAAACAAGACACATCAAAAGTCTCACCGACTCCACCTCCAGTAAAGTGACCTAACACTAGAGCATCTGCAGCCTCACTGAGTAAGAAGACAAAGAGTGTTATTGTTCCCAAGGTAACAAAGACATACAAGAAATCTACTCAGAGACGCATTTTGGCAAAAGAGTCTAGTGATACCGAATCAGAGGATGCAAGCAAATTCTAGATTGTTAAGAGCAAGAAGGTAAATGTACATAGTGTTGAAAACTTCTGTGCTAATCTAAAAGAATATGGTGGATTTGGAGGATTTAGATATGTTAAGTATGAAACCAGGAACAATGATGAAAAGAGACAAATTGAAGAAGCTATCATCTGCACACTTCTAAAGTTCCGGTTAGCTCCATTAGAACTTGCTAAGTCACTTCCAAATGAACTATATCTGCATATTGATAATAGGTGGAAGTATGCAATGGACCTAGAGAAACAAATCAGAGAAAGAAGTCTAGTCCATCTCTTTCTTGATATGTCAGTAGCTGAAATAAAGGAACATCTGACAACCTACAATTCAAAGTTTCTTGTCAAATAGAGAGCCTTAAAACTGATGAATGGGCTATATATTGACGTAGAAAATGAGACAAAAGCAAAGTGGTAGGAAATCTTCAAAATCAAGGATGCCGGTGAGCAAGCTACAGTTGAAATTGTTGATGTCACCGAGCACGATCCTGATGTCACTAAGCAAGGTCCTGATGCTACCGAACAAGACCCTGCTGACACCATTCAAATAGATGAAGATGTCATGGATACAGAAGCCCCAGAGCAAGAAATGATAGAAGGCACTACACATGCAAAACTTGTATCTAGTGAATCCATTTTAGAACAAGTTCAGCCTTATCCACCAGTCAAGCAACCTGTCTCAACTGAAACTCCTCAGGATACAAATCAAGGCACTAAAGGTCACAAATCTACAACAGGAGAAGGTACTACTCAAGAGCAGACATCTCAAGCACCTTCTGGCATTGAGAATGTTGCAACTGAGTCACCAAGTACTGAGACACTGAAGGATTCTACAGAGACTAAAAGAACTGATCAAAGTGTTGCCTCTACCGAGAAACCTACCAAGGGTAATCAAGCCTCACAAGCAATTGTCTTAGTTCCATAGGTGAAAGGTAAAGAAAAGAAAGTGAAGAAGCATAGTTTTAAAATTGAGATTTGTCAAAACCAATAGTGTTGCCCAATGTTGATATATCAAAATTGAAAGGGCAAGCACTCATTGATTTCGGTGAACTGTGCAAAGCAAAGGCCGAACAAGAGAAGCAGATGGCCATTCAAAAGAAAAATAATGTACTTCAGAAGGTAAAAGCACTCCTAATAGATATGCTACCTGAAGCTACAGTATCAATAGATGCAGCCATCCACATCCAACTAGATGAACTCCTAACAAAGATATAAACATCTGGAGTAGATGCATCGAAGTATTTGAGCAAGCTGAAAGACAAAGAGCTCATTGCCAAAATGGTAGAAGAGGTACAAAAAGATATTGCTATTGGCACAGTCAAACTTGTCAAATTTATTGTTGGGTTGACTCCTCAACTCAAGCACATTCATTATTTATTTCAGAAACTCTGCACATTTTCTTTATTCATTAAAGACATTAAGAATAGAATAGAGGCAATTGAGAAAGAGATCACCGATCTCTCAAGCAAGTTGACCACAAAGCCAAATTCAATTCAGAATTTTTATACAAAGCTTCAATAGCTCATGGCTCAACAATTAGACTTAAGAAATGAAGAACACAAGATTAGGATGGACATAATGACACTTCAGACATTATTCCTTCCACATCTTTCATCAGTCCAAGAACAAATCAACTGAGCCGCATACCTATCTACTACTCAAGAGGGAAGCACTCTAGATGGCTTAATATCACTATTGGCTAATATTCAAGCGCAAAATTCTTTAATGGATAGTGTAAAGGATGCACTCTCTGTCGCTCTCACCAATGCCTAGACCAAGTACAAATCTATTTTTGACCAGTTACTGCCCCGAGATGGAAATTAAGTTTTGATGTTTGTCAAAAAGGGGGAGTGATATGTTAGTCTTGGGGGAGCAATACAATATATTTGGGGAGTGATACAGTTTTGATACAGTATTGAGAGAATGATAATGTATTCAAGTATAGTATACAGGGGGAGTATATCGAGTAGAGTAAGCAGAGTATCCAAGAGCAGTATACAGAATAGTAAGCAAAGCACACAAGAATACATCACCAAGCATGCAAAATCAGAAGTTATGTATAGTATATCGACAAGGAGAGTATATCTGATATATTATTTTATTGATTATTGTATATACTGTTAGTATAGTCATTTTGCAAAGTATATAGATTTTTGAGTTATAACTTTAAAAGTAGTTTTTGTCAAACATCTCAACTAATGTAAAAAGGGGAGATTGTTAGTACTTATCAGATTTCCATTAGTTTTATGTCAAAGTTATACTATATACTCTAGTCGGTCATCTATTATCAAAATATTCAGTCGGTATGTATAGTCTAGTCAGTTATAGAAGAAAGCAGTCATAGAACGCAGTATACACCGAGCTGTCTACCGAGTATCATTTCATGTCTACTGAGCAACAAAGATGACACACTAAGTGAAATGTGTTACCAGATTCATTGAACCTGGACATGCATATGAAAACGTGTTCCAAGATCGAGGCACATCTACCGTTATCACATTGGAAATTGCACTTAAAGATTGTGTATGATTTTGAGGTTATCTAACCAATGAAATATTTTGCATGGTTATTTATTCAATAAATCATGTTTGTAAGATCGAAGCAATGAATTGGATCACTGTCATAAGAGATATATTTATACAACATGAGTTAAGAGTCAAAGGTGTGTGCATGAGTGAAAGAAGAATGTTATAGAGACACAGAGGTCACCGAGAAGGTTTTTAGAGAACAGTCGAAGAACAGAGTAAACAAAAGGGTTTACTGAGTTACTATATGGGTTACCGAGGTATGCTATAAGAAAGGTAATCTATTCTGAGCACATAGAATCTGCTATAACATTTCAGATGTAAAGTTGCAGATATTTGTAATGATTTTATTGTAATATTGTGAAGTTGAAAGAGAAACCTTTAACAAGGTAAAAGACTCTAATCAAGTCTATAAATTGTAAAGCCTCTAAACAGGTGCAACATTTAGATGAAGTGTTGTAAAATCCTTTAGCAAGGTAGATCTAATAGATCTTGTTACTCCTAACAGGGTAAGCTATCAGAAATAGCTAAACATGTAGATCTAATCAAGCACTCTTTATTATTGCAGTAGTGAAGTTGTGGGTGCCATCCCCACCACAGTTTTTCTCTCTAACCAAGAGTTTCTATGTAACCAAAATATATGTATTATGGAGTGAATCATGTATGATTGTTATCTATTTGTTTTAGTTTTATATTATGTTACTGCACTATTTGGTTTATGCATAACAATAAAGATATTGTTGAAGAAATGTTTTGAAGTACTGATTCACCCCTCCCCTCTCAGTACATTAGCTTTCCATATTGGGCCTAACAAAAATGTAGTTTGGAAAAGAAAACAATTCTCTTTATGATTCCACATTCGGCACCCAAGCTGGAAGGTAACTTTCCCACAATCATATCTAGCTTTTCTAATGTTCATATGAAACTTAGAATAAATACATAGAAGACAATCCTTCATTTTTCAATTCTAGCTTTCTATTTCTCGCATGATAAAAATACAATGTTAAAGAAGAAAATCTTTCGTTAAATAGATATAGAGGGAAACAATCTTTTGTTTACAACCAATTATATTTGACAAGAAAGTAATCTTTCATGGACAAACAAATATATATATTCGAAAAGAGAATAATCTTTCTGTAGCATCGGAATTAGGAATCATCAAAGCAATATATAAAAGGACATATTATTCATTATTTAGCTCAATCCCAAAACACACATTGCAATGATCTAATCCTAAGCACACTCAATAGAGACATAAAAACAAAGCATTCAAAAGCAAATATTCATGCAAACCAGATGCAGAATTGAATGCTCCTTCCATGCGGCTCCATTGTTCTTCTTTCCTCTTCAATGGATTTGTGGATCTCACCTACAAGTGCACATACAATTGAAAGCAAGATTGATGAAAAGCTCAAGAGTACTAGAAGCGTAAGTTCGATAGTTTGATTAAGGATTCGAGGTTAACGGATTGATTGAAGAAAATCATCCAATTTATAGACAAATTGGAGAGATGAACAAATTAGCATGATAGTGATTTGAATGGAAATTCAAATCAAGAATAGCAAAATTATGACATGTTTATGACAAATTGCTATGCAAGGATTTATGACAAGATTTATGACAATTTATGACAAATTGCTATGCAAAGATTTATGACAAGAATTTGAAATAGAAATAGACATTTAGGAATTTAGGAGAATAATGATGACTTGGAAATTAGAAAATAGGTAAATTAATTAATAATTTCTCATTCATTAATTAATTCACAAAAGAGGAATAATTAGCCAATTAAATGAACATTTAATTGCAATGAGAAGACTTAGGATAAATAAATAATTTATTAATCCTAGAGAGAGAAATGACAAATTAGGTTAAATGATTAAATCATGAAACCCTAAAGAGATGGATTAGCAATGCAAAGATGACAATTAGGTCTTGACAAAGGATAATTGATATCGATTCGATCATGATTTTGAATTGATAAATGACTAGTGTTGATAAATGATTTGATTAAGATTGATTGACAAAAATCAATGACAAATTGACCAAATTGACATGATTGAAAAGGACAAGGATCGATGACGAATCGATCGCAATATGACAAGATAGACAAGGACAAAGATCGACCAAAATCATGATTGAAGATTGTTGTCGACAAGACCAAATTCAAAGGCGAGATGATAGAAGAATGACTCGATGCTCGCAAATGATAAAAACCAAGTGCGTGACATAGGAGAAATGTTATTGCAACGCAAAAACCTAAAATGAGGCAATGCGCAAATGTTAAAGTATGACTTCCGCAAGCGTTGACCATTTTTAGGTGTCTACATTTTGCCCCTCTTTGAGACAATGCGATTTTAAGCGTTGTTTCAAAGAACAATAACTAAAATGCCCCAGACAACTGACAATGACATATGCATGCCCCCTCGAGGAATTGGCCGGAAACATGCAGAAAAGAGGCCAATTGATCGATAAAAATGATAGGATCGAACGGACTGACAATCGGAGATCGGATGCATGAAGGACAAGCAATGTAAGGTACACAAGACCGCGACCAACATAAGATGGAGAGGGCACACGTCCATCTATGCACTGACAAAGAGCTATAAATGAGACCAAGAGGGTGAAAATTGCTCATTTGCACTAGCGAAAGAGGAGAATTTGTTGCTCTGGACAAGGACACTTGTAGATAGATGGCGAACATTCCTGTGGTGGATCACCTTGGAGAACGTGTACGCACATTCAGATGACCGGATGATGCAGGAGCAGCGGTATGTATCTCAAAAACCCATGTTTTGAATTTCATGAATTTTGATGGCTTATGGGACATTGCGGGGCCCACAGGGGATGCAAAAATGGACTCCTACGCTTGTGTCATCTAGTTCTGCGCTTGTGTAGGGAGTTCTGCGCTTGTGTAGGAAGACACAAGTGCAGGTCATCTAACACAAGCGCAGGTTACAAGACACAGGCGCAAGTGTGCATAAATGACCCAATTTTAACTCAAAATTGCATGCAAATGACTTGAAAAGGGGGGACAAGGGTGGGATAGGCCAATGTAGATGAAAAACACCCTGATTTGGACACGAAAATGAGGATATGCAACCCGTAGGAGCAAACCCTAAAACTGACAAAATGATGCCCCGATTGTGATGCAGAGTCGACAGTATCCATTGATCACGCGGGAGAATCGACCTGACTGTTTCATGCTACGACATAGACTCAGGAGCACAGAGAGAGACACATTAGCAGGACTGGGGATATATTATATCACATACATGCTTGAGATTAGGGCAAACACAGGATTGCTTACCGCATTGGCAGAGCGATGGCATTCGGAGACTTCCTCATTCCATTTGGCGACTGGAGAGGCGACGATGACTCTAGAGGATGTATGGCGCATCCTCCACATTCCGATACATGGGGAGATGATAGAGTATGACCCAGTGATAGGTAGAGATGCGTTATGCAAACTGTTTGAGTGTGACGCAGATGATCTGGACATTGTCGAGAGGGAGATTCACTGGGAGACTATGGCTGCCGAGTATGACCGACGATATGTGGTGATAGCAGTTGTGATAGCATGTCTTCTATCAAGAGATAGACGAGGACATGGATTCCCTATTGGATGGGGAAGAGTGCTAGAGTGGATGGTGATAGAGGGGACAGTGTATGCATGGGGACCATGTGTGCTGGTGATGCTCTATTTTCAGCTGCATCAGATAGCGTATCAGGGAGTGCAAACATTGAGCTGTGGAGTCACATTGCTTCAGGTATGGGCATTTGAGCACATAGCCATATGTCGACCAATTATAGATAGACAGATTGTACCACACCGACCATATGTGTATTGCTATGGTGGAGCACTGAGACAGGGTCCTTTTGGATACATACTATATTGGCGACATGAGCTAGACAGATTGAGAGAATTCATATGGAGGCCATATCGTGATTGCCCCGGATGGTCAGATGATCATGATGAGCTACCATACTGCAGATAGGAGAGATACTTGATTGGGCGACCAGTGAACCACCAGAGAGTGATTGAGTTGTATCTGCCAGAGAGAGTCAGACGACAGTTTGGAGAGACACAGGATGTACCTAGGAGGACTGCATGCTTTGCCCGATCTCACAGAGAGACGAGTCAGTGGGGTAGTATGATTCAGCCACACATAGCATATGCTGACTTTGCACAGCTACAACAGAGATAGTGGGAGTGGAGGTCAGATGTGGTGGATGCTGGGATGACAGAGGAGTATGAGACATGGTTTGCACGACGACGGCCAGTGCCTTTGACAGATCCGGATATTCCAGTGCCGAGGCGACAGGAAGACTTCCCACTCATAGGAGAGGAGGGAGATGATGAGGATGAGGAGGATGACGAGGGTGATGATGATGACAGAGATGAGGATGAGGGAGATGGGGATGATGGTGGGGAGGATGATGACGGAGATGATAGTGGAGAGGATGATGAGGAGCCAGACTCAGCTGATCAGGAGACATTGCAGGATATTCCTATAGAGCCGGGGACAGCTAGGACAGAGGAGATGGAGATGTGCAGGGCTACCATAGCGAGTTAGCAGGATTATATTGCGACATTGGAGAGACAAAATGCCATTTTGAGGACAGAATGAGATACAGCAATAGCTCAGGCACAGCGAGAGGGACAGAGAGTCACTGAGTTCATTGGGTCGATTAGGGATGCCAGTGCACGGGAGATGGCACAGATGCTGGTAGAGACCGAAGAGGAGAGACTGTATTGGAGGACACTATATGAGAGTGCAGTTCCACTGGAGCGGAGAGCACCTTCATATCGGGCACGATCGAGGACAGAGAGCAGGTCACGCTCTCGGAGGTCATTGAGCAGCATGGGGGTGAGTGGACCTATGAGACCACCACAGCCAGGACCAGGAGGGACATCATCTGCCAGACATGGCAGGGCTGAGGAGGATAGAGGGAGCACCCAGTGACAGAGGCACATGCTCCTTATGATAGACAGTGGACATTATGTAGTTTGACATTTTGTAGTCAGCCTGCAGGCCATATTTAGGACAGACAGTCCAATTTTGTACGTCGATATTATTATGATATGTGATATGAAATGTATCGATATGATGGGATGCAATGTGTTATGATTTGTAGTTATTTTTCTATGTATGGATGACTTATGCACTTGTTTATGTACATGTATGGATATATTTTTATGTATTTTTGATGTATTTATGAAATGAAATGGATAAAATGCTTGATATGATGCTCGATGTGATGCAAATGTACTAACCAAATGGATGCAGGATGCAGCATGTATGTTTGGAGATCGGAGCACTAGACCGAACTGACTATCCAACCGGACGGAAGAAATGTTAGTAAGAAGAAAATGAGACAGAGGATAGTTAGAGATGAAGAAAAACTTGCTTTCAGTAATGCACTTTTTAGGTGAGAACCTTTATTTTTATGTAGCAAAATGGATGCGTAGCATCATGGCATTGAAGGCCATAGCTGAAATGCAACCCTTTTTGCGAAAGATAGACATATCATAGACAAACAACAATCACAATCAAAAAAGAAAAGGATCAAGATCCATCCCGGTCACTCTAAATCACTCAGTGACATCATCGAGCAACATAGGAACATGATTGAAGCCAAAGATAAATCAGTAAAAAGATAAGATGCACAAATTCCAACAAATCAAACAAACATCTTGATCTTCATTGTCAAAAGTTGAAAGTGCTGATAGGACAATCATGTTGTCTAGTTTCAGAGAATGCGGTACCCCGTCTAAGACAGGACACAGTCTGGTTTCGAGTATACCACACCCTGTATAAGACCCATGATAATAGAGACAAGGACAAATGATATTGATGGTAACATTCGATTGATATGACAATTGTGATCAGTTTGAATGTCTGGTTTGAGTGAAAAAGTTCATCTGTTCATGCATGATTTTATTAAAGCGCAGTGTTGGATTGATTGTCGTTGGATGAATGCTTAGTGCTTTGTCTTATGCACAGGGGGGTTATTTTTGTTTTGCTTTTTGAGATTTTACAATTGTTGTTGTTCGTTTTCTTTCAAGACTTTATTTGATTTTTAGGGATTTTTTCAGGACATTATTTGATTTTTAGAATTATTTTAGGACATTTTTCAATTTTTTTGTTTGAATTTTTTCAGGACATTTTTAAATGTTTTTGGAAGATTTTTTCAGGACATTTTTAAATTTTTATGAGATTTTTTCAATTTTTATGATTTTTTTTCAGGACATTTTTCAATTTTTAAGACTTTTTTCAGGACATTTTTTGAATTTTTATGAATTTTTCTCAAGACATTTTTAAATTTTTTATGATTTTACCCCCAGTGTCTAGCAAGGCAAGGAATATGATAGGTGAATAAATAGGCTTGCTGAAATGATGGTGGATAGAGGGAAGACAAAGGCCTTTCATCATGGAGACAATACGGATGCAATTTTCAAGGGCTATTGCATGATGGGACAAGGGATTGGATATGACAATGTAAAACAGGAACATGGCATGAGGGACATGTCAAGAGGTTTTTGAAACCATGTTTAAATTTTGCGTCTTTATGTCAGATCAAGATCAAGGAATGAAAAAGAGTGTATGGATAGTGATAAGATATGGATAGGATAAGAAAGACCAAGAATGGATAAGGGACATGGACTGAAGGTCGGGGTAGGATACAGGATAGTGGCAGAAAGTTGCAATAAGCTAGGGAATATGGATGAAAGGTTGTAATAAGCAAATGGATAAATGACCAAAAGCTATGATAGACTGAAAGCTGCAAACAAGATGCATGATGCTCATAATGATCCTCAGCCTTGTCAAGATCAAAAGGTGGAAAGGGAAACTAGACATGAGGGACAATAGGATATGAAGGGTAATGACAGGGGTTCAATAGGATAATGAAGGGCAATAGGATATGAAGGAGGAAAACTGCCCCCAAGTGTGATTGTGCAAGAAGTTCATAAATTACGCATGATGCCTGTTTGCCAGGTTTTCATCACGGTACTTGCCCAAGGCGCCTGTTTGCCAGGTTTTCACCAGTGGACGAATTATTTTTCTTTACTTTTTTTTTCTTTTTCTTTTTTTTTTTTTTCTCACTTTTTTTTTGTATTTTGACATTTTAAATAGAAGATGGACACATGATAGGGGATGGAAGAAGGACTCAAGCGTCTTTTTATTTGGATAGTAGCCTTGAAAAAAAATGGACCATGACCTTTAAAAGTATGCTCAAAGATGTTGGTAGGATAAGGACATAGAAAAAGAGATGAAACTAAGGCGAGGATTTATGCAAAGGATTGGACCAGAGGGATCGAAGGATGGAAAATATGCATTGGATAATGGATAGGGTATTGGAAGAATTGGGTTTCAGTGGATGGAAATGAAGACAAGATTGACATTGGCACACACCTTGAGGGGTGATGGACTGATGGAGGAAAGACGTATTTCGTATATTGAGATTTTGACGGAGGAATAACTTGGGATTTTGGGACATAAGGGCCCAAAATGGATGAAGAAGGTGATGGAGGAATAGACTTGGAAGGTTTGGATGGAGGAAAAACAATTTTAGATGCCAATTTGGGTTGTTCTTTTTGTGCTTCAAGGAGCTTCTTGGGGATCCACATGGTTTTTGATTTTTCATGCTTTTGTGGTTCCTTGGAGTGCATTGCCTGCACAAGGGATTTAGGAACCCATATATATTTTGACTTTGCTTTATTTTGACCAATGGGTCTTTGTGGCCTTTTGGATATTTCTTTTTCTTTATAGATCATATTGTTCTTTGTTTTGACATGTCGATTATATTGGACATGTTGATCCTTGAATACATGTGGAGTTTTAGACTTATGACTTTTATACTTGGCATCCAAATTGCTTGGAAGAGGGAATGAATGTTGGTGTGGACGGGAATGATATGGAGGCATGTGGGATGGATGGAAGGTTCTCCAAGATGTGTGCCTTTGTTGATGTTGCATAGGAGATGGAGGGATATAAGGACCTAGAATGGATGGAAGCGATGATGGGGAAGGTGGACATTCAGATTTTGACTTTGAAGGGATACCAACACCTTGAGTGTGAGCTCTGTAGACATGACCATTAGTATATTCTTTGATATGAAGGGGTTCTTGCTTGTGAAGGTCTACTCCTTTGCCTTTATGAATATTTTGACTTGTAGGACACTCTTTTCTTTGGGAAGAAGACGCGAGTCCATTATGAGGTGTATATGATATGAGAGAAATAATGAGATCTTGAAGTGGATCGAATTGCACCAAAGTGGAAGAACCCATTATGCATGTCAAGGGTTCATGAACATCTTGCACTGACATGTTAGAATCATGAGGGGGATTAGGATCATGAGGAGGACTAGGATTGTGTAGTGGACATGGTTCAATGATAGGCTCTTCAAGAGATGGAATGGGAGAAATAATGGGATCATCAAAAGAAATGAGACCTTGGAGTGTATATGGAGCATTAGGACATGGAGATGGAGGAACAAGTGGATCTTGTGGAGGATCTGAAGGAATGATAGGGTCTTGTGTTGGAAATGAATTTGGAAGGATACTTTGATCTTGACAAGGAGGAAGATCATGGGAATCTTCTTTAAAGGTGCTTTGCTCTTGACTTTCAATGGGATCGTCAGAAAGAATGGAAGGGATATCTTGATCTTGTTTAGGAAGTGGAATGTCAATGGGATTTGAAAGGACATCATGTTCATGAAATGGAATGGGATCGTTTGGGACTGGATGGACTGGGATATCTTGATCTTGCTCAGGGAATGGAGTGTCAATAGGACTTTGGATAGGATGGACAAGAATAAGGGAATCGTCATGAGTGTTTGGGAAGATGAGATCTTGGTCAACAATTAGATGGGATGACAAGGTTTCAGGATCTTGATCTTGATCTGTTTCAAGACATGTTTCTGCATGCTCTAAATTATCCTCTTGACATGAGGTTGGACTTTGGATATGCATGGGGGATTCTGACAAGGGATCAATGGTTTGGCATGAAGGAAATGCACTTTGAACATTTGTGATGGATTTTGGCAAGGAATCAATGCTTGAACATGAGGAAGAGGGACTTCGAATGGGGTCCTCTAAAACAGGTAATGGCAATAAAGTGCATGGTGGCATTGGGTCTTGTATTTCTGAAACATGACAAGGATGTGCATCATGAATTGGATTCTCTTGGCAATCAATTATGGATAGCTCTTGGGTAATTTCATCCTTGGGTGTATTGTTTGATGAGGATAATATGGAAGGTTCTTGTGAAACTTCTAAAGGTGTAGGGATAGATGCCACTGGAGAGTCAATTTGTTTGCGAGGGGATGAAGCATTGCTAGACATAAGTGTATTATTTTGATCTTCCTCAAAGAACTCACTTGGTAGTTTCCTTAAGAGCATTGCAATAAAGCCACCTTTCTTTCGAGGTTTTGACATGATTGGACCTGGAATATGAACTTGTTTTTGATTTGATGTCATGTTTTGATATTGGACATGGTTCAATTGTTCTGACATGTTTGAAACTTGGCTTGGTGTGTGTTGCAACCTTTGTTTTTGAATGTTTGGTCATGGTTGTTGACATTGATATGTTGATTGAACTTGAACTTGTTGATATTCCACCATCGGTTGGACTATTTGTGGACATTGTATAGTTGGTTGGACATATTGTTGAAATTGGACCATTGGTTGTGTTGGTTGCATATGTTGGACCATTGGTTGTGATGGTTGAAAATCTGATTGATAGTAAACACCTTGTTCTTGTTGTGGAGGCACATAATGTTGAAACTGATGTTGTCTCCTTTCTTGTAATTGTTTCATCATCTCTATTTGGGAGAGGAGAGCTGGTATGTCTGATCGTTCAAGAAGAGATCTTACATCAATTGACTCAATCTTTGGATTTTGACCTGGAAATTTTTGAAACACTTTGGACATTTGTGATCTATTCTTCACAATGTTTTTCACTCTTTGTTCCAAAATCTCTTGTTCTTGAGCTAGTTTCTCCTCTAGTTTTTGTATTTGGAGACTTGTTTCATCATAAAAAGTTTGATCAATGTTGCTTTGTTGTTGGGTTGGATAGAATTGTGATTGCATTGTCGGTTGATATGTCAAACTTTGTTGCATCATTGGTGCTTGGAACCTTGTTTCAATAGACATGTCACTATGCAAATGCAATAATTTTGGAATTTTTCAAAGACAATATATGGTATGCAACTAAATGCAAACTTAAATAGATGAAAATGTAATCTATGTTTTTGGTTGTTTTTGAAGATTTTGACAAACTTAATGAATGCAAATCTAAGAGAGGACCCTTAGGAAATTGGAATGATGTCTAGACCTCAAAGGACAAAAGGACTAAGTGACAAAAGGACAAAATGACAATGTCTCCCCTATATGCTTGGATACTAAGCTAGGTTTGACGAAATGATATTGATGACAAAAGGACAAAAGATTTGATAAGGTCTAAACTTCTTAACAATGACTTAGGGTTTATCAAAGATTTGGGTTACTCAAGTATGACAAGACCTAGTTTTGACACTATATGCTAAGGGACAATTACTATGCAGATGACCCTAATATGATATGATAATGACCTAAGCTTAGTGAAGAGACTTAGGGTATGCAAATATAAATGTATGACAATGATATGACTTTAATGCAAGAGGACATATGCAAGTGGATGACTCTTATTGATATGCAAAGGAGTATGACTTAAGTGAAACCTAACCTTGATACTTGACAATAACTTTGAAAAAAATGCAACCTAGGATGAACCTAAATGTAAGTGACATGAATGTTGAGACAAATTTTTGAACAATGTTGGATAACCATGCCTTAGGAATATGATCTTTGAATCTTGCTGAACTTTTGTTGGATGAATATCTTTTGTGTTTAAATCTTATGTTGGATCAATTTACCTTGTTTCTGAAATGGGATTCAACTTTTGACAATCAAAGAATACAAGATATTGCAACTTAGACTCAAGACAATCATGCTCATTTCCACATTTCTTATGGTAGGAAAAGACATTAGGTACTTGAGAGGTAGACTCATTATGAGATTCAAGGAGAATACATAGATGCTTGACCCCACGGGCTCCCCTCCACGACACTCACTTCTTAGGGCAGCCAAGCATCAGTCCCCATGGAATCTCCCCATGGAAAACTTAGTATCTCTTCCAAGTATCCGAATTTGTCCTTCTCAAGCAACTAGAAGGGTTTTTGGCCTCTAAAAACAAGGTATGTAGTAAGGATTTTTGTTAAGCATTACTCCTTGATGTCATGCAAGCATGATTGAGACATTAAGCTCATCAAGATACCAAACAAATGTAGTCGCGCAAGCGCGATTTAGACCAAGAGGCCCTACTTAGATGTTGATATGAGAAAGAGTTCAAGGGTCATCACTTCCCAAGTAACTGCAATTCCCACGTAACACTTCCTTCAAAGCTTTCGCTCATCGGGTATTTTTTTATAGTGAGTTAGAATGCCAAGGAATTCTAGCCGTACTCACTTTGGGTCGTTCCCTTCTCACGATTATCACTTGCTTGCAAAAGCAAAGTGGTCGGGAAGGCAGGCCCTCTAATGGAGACACTCAATCAACAACACAAGCATGGTATCGAAGATCTGGATTTCTGATCACCCTAAGAAGGATGAGAGCATACTCTCCTACTCCAATTTCACACTTAAAAATCAAAGCAAGCAAAGGTTCATTTCCACCTATTTATAAATCACTAAGTGCCTAATTAAAAATCTCAAACACACAATTTGGTTGTTTCTCCAAGGCAACCTGCAAAACCCAAGTTAGAGGTTTGATTTGTTGTCTTTGACCATCGAATTTGCACAAAACATGTTAGTAGTTTGATTTTTAGTCTTTGCCATGCGTATGCCAAGATTCTGCACAAATAATTAGTACCAAAATCTAGAACACAGAAAACAAAATGCAAAAACATCAAAAACTTCAAGTAAACACTGCATTTTTCACCTCTGTTCTGGACTTTACACAAGCGCAGAACTCATGACACAGGCGCAAGATGTTTGACACAAGCACAGAATGTTGCATACATAGGCGCAAGATGCTCAACATAGGCGCAGAATGCTTCACACAAGTGCAGAAGTGTCCAGAATGCACTGCATGGCCCTGTTTTTGGGTTTTTTGACCTGCAAATCAACTTAGAAGCACTCCAAAACACAGTAAAAGGGTTAGAAGGTTAGTATTCACATCAGGTTCACCAATTTATGTAGCATCGGAATTAGGAATCATCAAAGCAATATATAAAAGGACATATTATTCATTATTTAGCTCAATCCCAAATCACACATTGCAATGATCTAATCCTAAGCACACTCAATAGAGACATAAAAACAAAGCATTCAAAAGCAAATATTCATGCAAACCAGATGCAGAATTGAATGCTCCTTCCATGCGGCTCCATTGTTCTTCTTTCCTCTTCAATGGATTTGTGGATCTCACCTACAAGTGCACATACAATTGAAAGCAAGATTGATGAAAAGCTCAAGAGTACTAGAAGCGTAAGTTCAATAGTTTGATTAAGGATTCAGGGTTAAGGGATTGATTGAAGAAAATCATCCAATTTATAGACAATTTGGAGAGATGAACAAATTAGCATGATAGTGATTCGAATGGAAATTCAAATCAAGAATAGCAAAATTATGACATGTTTATGACAAATTGCTATGCAAGGATTTATGACAAGATTTATGACAATTTATGACAAATTGCTATGCAAAGATTTATGACAAGAATTTGAAATAGAAATAGACATTTAGGAATTTAGGAGAATAATGATGACTTGGAAATTAGAAAATAGGTAAATTAATTAATAATTTCTCATTCATTAATTAATTCACAAAAGAGGAATAATTAGCCAATTAAATGAACATTTAATTGCAATGAGAAGACTTAGGATAAATAAATAATTTATTAATCCTAGAGAGAGAAATGACAAATTAGGTTAAATGATTAAATCATGAAACCCTAAAGAGATGGATTAGCAATGCAAAGATGACAATTAGGTCTTGACAAAGGATAATTGATATCGATTCGATCATGATTTTGAATTGATAAATGACTAGTGTTGATAAATGATTTGATTAAGATTGATTGACAAAAATCAATGACAAATTGACCAAATTGACATGATTGAAAAGGACAAGGATCGATGACGAATCGATCGCAATATGACAAGATAGACAAGGACAAAGATCGACCAAAATCATGATTGAAGATTGTTGTCGACAAGACCAAATTCAAAGGCGAGATGATAGAAGAATGACTTGATGCTCGCAATGATAAAAACCAAGTGCGTGACATAGGAGAAATGTTAATGCGACGCAAAAACCTAAAATGAGGCAATGCGCAAATGTTAAAGTATGACTTCCGCAAGCGTTGACCATTTTTAGGTGTCTACACTTTCACTTCTATCTTTTCAAGTAAATCAAAGACAAGAATTAAAATAAGAAGGTGCAACACATGAATGTATATTTACATATAAACAAATAGAATATGAGTACACATTCTTTCTTCAAATAACATATTAAATTTGATACTAACATGTGTTTTCTATGATTTACAAATTCAACTATCTAAATTCAGTAAATTGTCTACTACAAGTATTTAAATAAGACGACAATTCATAATGCACAAACCTATATGACTTCTTCAAATAAAATTTTAAATAAATTATCGTGACTTCTAATGCATAAACTAATTCAAAGTTTATCTCTTTTTTCATTAGTGATCTAAAATAAACAATTCTTAATATAATTCTATTCTTATTCTATAAATATATAATAAACTATTGCTCGAATAAGAGCCTACCTCTGAAATACCATCCAAGTTGGATTATGATCAATGATAACCTTCCCCAAATCTATCTGCAATACGTCTAGATTCCAATTCTTTTCCCCTCTATGCTATTCTATCTCACGACTTCTCTCTTCTCTACTTACTACTATATATTTCCATTCTCTATTCTTAGTTCTATCTTTTCTATACTTTGCAAATTTCTCTCTTTTCCACAATATCGTCTTCTCTCCCTTCTATTCTGTGTGATTTATGTGTAGTAACAGTCTTATTTATGCTATTTTTGAACTACAATTCCTCCTAGTTTTGGGCTCATCTTAACCATCATTGATCGTTTCTTGTGCCAACTACACAACACGTCCAAGTTACCATATCATGTGGAAAACTGAATGCACCACGTATGCATGGCTAGCAAAAAATACTTTGAATTCTATTAGTTCGGTTGTATTCAAATATTGTTGATTAACAAATCGACTGATACTTGCAATGAAAACATGCATGGTTGTGTGGGGTATCGACCCTACTAACATGGCTTACATTCTATGTGGGTAGTTGATGACTCCCACTACTATAAATGTAGTTGTTAGCTTTCCCATGCACCCCCATTTGTATGCGAATTAGTTTGCATGCCATGTGATGCTTAATGGTTTTCCAACCACGTTTAATAGTCCATATTCAACTTGAACTCTAAGTTTTGTTGTGTGGCCAACATATACTGATTTCACTTTGCAGACGATTTCTAAGTCTTAGTGGCATTTACATCATGCCAAGTCGACTTCACTATGTCGAATTCCTTATATAATGCAATATGATTAGGTGTTAGGTGTTACTAACAACACATTATTCAAAAAGTTTGCCACCTTTATATATGTACATATATGTACACACACACACACACGTGTGTGTGTGTGTGTGTGTATAGATTTAGTCAAATGATTAAGTATATGAAAATATGAACATAAAGATTATGTATATGTAAATATGTATATAATTTCAAAATGTATAGTAATCAAATTTATGAGTAAACCAATATATATATATATATATATATATTATAATTACCTATGTATATGATTGAGTCATTATTATTCGAACTCATATACATATATAATATGTATAATTATATATATATATGTGTGTGTGTGTGTGTGTGTACACACACACACACACACACACACACACACACACACACACACACATATATATATATATACATATATATACATATACATATACATACATATATATACATATATATACATATATATATATACACACACATATATATACACACACACACACATATATATACATATGTGTATATATATGTGTGTGTGTGTGTGTGTGTGTGTGTGTGTGTGTGTGTGTGTGTGTGTGTGTGTGTGTGTGTGTGTGTGTCTATATATATATATATATATATATAGTCAAATGATTAAGTATATGAAAATATGAACATAAAGATTATGTATATGTAAATATGTATATAATTTCAAAAAGTCTAGAAATCAAATTTATGAGTAAACCAATATAGTTATATATATTATAATTACCTACATATATATATATATATATATATATATATATATATATATATATATATATATATATATATATATATATATATATATATATATAACTTGTAAAGAAAATAATATATATAGTTTCACCAAATCACACATTTCTACACAAAAGAACGTGTAATAATAGGGTGAATATTCATTTTAAAATCATTAACAAATTACATTCTCATAGAAAAATAAAACATAATATTTTGCCATCACTCATGAAATTTCAATCACCAGATCAAATCATGCAACCAATGTACACATAAATAAGTATATACTACAGTGGTGTGTGAGATTCCATCTATTCTAGCGAAGTCCATGAGCTAAAGAAACTCTACCTGAACCATGTTCTCGCCTTCATTTGTGTTCACCCGTTCCTATATCCACTTGCACTCAATATCTCATTAGCGATGACGATCCCAATTTATAATAAAAATAACACTAATCATTCAATTGCATTTACATAGGTAAATTAATGTAATTCATTTCATTGAATTTGAATTCCTATTCCATTATCATTTTATTTCACTAAAAATTTCATTTCTATTTCAATTTCATTGCATAAACGAAAAAACATTATTTTCCTAATAAAATAATTATTGATAAATATGGTTCGTGGCATGGTCTCATATGAGAAGCAATAGAAATAATTTAGTAGTGACAGTAAATGTAGATGAAGTAGGGTGTCTGAGACCATCATTCCACTAAGTAAATCAAAATTATCTCATGCATGAGATGTGACTTTAGATTCTAAACAGATTAAGAATGTGTACCAACATGGTCTTGTGGGATAAAAACAATGTGTCTACAAATAAAATAAAACCAAATGTTGATGCACCTTTCAAACATTGAAAACCTTGATGATTTAGTTGCATGAACATATAGAAGACTTCTAACTAAGATAGTTATAGAAAGAGACACTGGAGCTCAAAAAACATGTCACGTGCTATTAGAACTTCCATTAGTAGAGAGTAGTATAAAATTTGTTGATCTAAATGTTTTGCATCAAATTTTCAAACCTATAGCTGTACATACTAAAGAGGATAATGTAGATAAAATAATATCTCACATTGATGGATTTAAAACAAGGCCTCCTTCTATGGAGGGTGTCTCATTGCTTGATACGGTTAGATCATGGATATATAATCCTAAACAAAGAAGAGACAACAAATGGGAGCCAAGACACAGTGCATCTATCGCCAGAGTTATCCCTAGGTTTGCATCTATTCCTCCACATGGCTCAAATATATGGATTGAGTTTTGTTTCTTAGAGTTATTATTGTACAAACCATTTCATGACATAGAAAGAGATATTGGTCATGATAATGACTCCATAATAGTAATGTAGGAGTCACTCAACTATAATCCTTGGCATGTGGACAAACATCAATAATAAAAAATGTTGAAAATACCAATGATTCTAAAATTGAAGACAATGAACCTATTTAAAGAAATACCATTGAGCATGAATGCAAAATTTTATCTAGATTGCATCAAGGTCAAAATATACATGTTTTTGAAATAGATATATTGGGCAAAAGAGATATTGATAGACATATAGATTGGTCTCATGGATATCAAGGTGAAGAGTACATAGATCAATCAATCAATTTCATAAGTAGTAGGAGAGATCATGGATGTCTCATATATAATGATAATCGACTTCAACAAGCATTGCCACAAAATGCACACTTAAGTTTTGTAGGTAGACCTCTTATCATGGCTAATGAAGATAATTATTTTATATTATATTTAATATAATTTATATTTGCAACATTTATATAAAATTACTCTATTGTTTTAAAATACATTTTGTCACTCATTTTTCAGGTATATCTATGATTTTGGCTAGAGATTTGGGCCAATTGCCTCTAGTAAATGATAGACAGACATATGACAACAATCGATGAACAAAGTTAATGCAGGATGAATTCAAAATTGTGGTTACTTTAGATAAAATATTCAGACAAGATGGGGAAAACATCCAACAACAAATATTTTGTCAAATTTTGACAAATCTAAGAGATGCAAACCCAAAAATTGATGACTGGAGGTTGCTTATGACGAGAACCCAATGAAGCATAAATGTTGCAAGTAATGCCAAGTTTGACAATACTGTCCATTTGTACAAATTAAAATATTCATAATCATAACAAAAAAATATTATATTCATTGAAACATCCTCTTGCATGTAGTCTTGCAACAAAAGTAGGAAGTGTACATCAAATAGAAGATTTTTCTAATGATGAAGTTGACATAGATATTTTAATTAGTGAGAATTCAAGAGTGATGTTGACTTTAAATATTTGGATACAAGTAGGACTTGTAAATGGAGCTCTAGGATATATTCGAAAGATTATCTATAAACTAGGAAGTTCTCCACCTGAACCACCAACATATGTCATGGTTGAATTTGACAATTATTTAGGAATACCATTTGAAAATCATCATCCAAATATAATTCCAATAGAAACAATACAAAGGGGCAAAACACTTCAATTACCATTAAGATTGACATGGGCATTATCAATACATAAATCTCAAGGGTTGACTCTATCAAAAATCACAATTGATATAGGACCACAAGAAAGAACGAGATTAACATTTGTGGAAGTGTCTCGTGTAAAGTCTTTGGAAGGTCTCAGAATAATCTTGACATTCTCATTTGATTGTCATGAAAAAATGAAATAAGGTAGACAACTTGCAAAGCCAAAAGGCTGAAAAAAAATAGATTTAAATATTTTGAAGATAATTGATGTAATATATATTTCTTCAAATAATATGAAATAATTATCATTAATAACTGTGTGATTTTCCACCATGACAATAATTGCTAGCATCCTTTATTTGTATTTTTTTAAAAAGTATTTACACATTGTGACTATGAGTAATATAGTAAAGTTTTTGGAAGGTCTCGGAATAATGCCAACATTCTCATTTGATCATTATGAAAAAATTAAAAAAGTTTGACAACTTGCAAAGTGAAAGGCCGGAAAAAATAAATTATTAGAAGATAATTGATGTAATATATCTTTCTTCAAATAATATGAAATACATTATCATTAATAAATGTGTGATTTTCCACCATGATCTAATAATTGTTAACATCCTTGTATTGCTTTGTATTGCTTTCTGAGATGACTTTCAAAGAAAAAAACTTCTATATATTAAATATTCACCAATTACATCACACTTAAATGGTTGCAATGTACATAATAAATTTACTATTTGCAATGCATACCTTTCTTGAAGAGCAACTAAACACAAAATTCCTCTTATTGAATATACAAGGTTTGCTAACAAATATTTTGTCAAATTTTGACAAATCTAAGAGATGCAAACCCAAAAATTGATGACTGGAGGTTGCTTATGACGAGAACCCAATGAAGCATAAATGTTGCAAGTAATGCCAAGTTTGACAATACTGTCCATTTGTACAAATTAAAATATTCATAATCATAACAAAAAAATATTATATTCATTGAAACATCCTCTTGCATGTAGTCTTGCAACAAAAGTAGGAAGTGTACATCAAATAGAAGATTTTTCTAATGATGAAGTTGACATAGATATTTTAATTAGTGAGAATTCAAGAGTGATGTTGACTTTAAATATTTGGATACAAGTAGGACTTGTAAATGGAGCTCTAGGATATATTCGAAAGATTATCTATAAACTAGGAAGTTCTCCACCTGAACCACCAACATATGTCATGGTTGAATTTGACAATTATTTAGGAATACCATTTGAAAATCATCATCCAAATATAATTCCAATAGAAACAATACAAAGGGGCAAAACACTTCAATTACCATTAAGATTGACATGGGCATTATCAATACATAAATCTCAAGGGTTGACTCTATCAAAAATCACAATTGATATAGGACCACAAGAAAGAACGAGATTAACATTTGTGGAAGTGTCTCGTGTAAAGTCTTTGGAAGGTCTCAGAATAATCTTGACATTCTCATTTGATTGTCATGAAAAAATGAAATAAGGTAGACAACTTGCAAAGCCAAAAGGCTGAAAAAAAATAGATTTAAATATTTTGAAGATAATTGATGTAATATATATTTCTTCAAATAATATGAAATAATTATCATTAATAACTGTGTGATTTTCCACCATGACAATAATTGCTAGCATCCTTTATTTGTATTTTTTTAAAAAGTATTTACACATTGTGACTATGAGTAATATAGTAAAGTTTTTGGAAGGTCTCGGAATAATGCCAACATTCTCATTTGATCATTATGAAAAAATTAAAAAAGTTTGACAACTTGCAAAGTGAAAGGCCGGAAAAAATAAATTATTAGAAGATAATTGATGTAATATATCTTTCTTCAAATAATATGAAATACATTATCATTAATAAATGTGTGATTTTCCACCATGATCTAATAATTGTTAACATCCTTGTATTGCTTTGTATTGCTTTCTGAGATGACTTTCAAAGAAAAAAACTTCTATATATTAAATATTCACCAATTACATCACACTTAAATGGTTGCAATGTACATAATAAATTTACTATTTGCAATGCATACCTTTCTTGAAGAGCAACTAAACACAAAATTCCTCTTATTGAATATACAAGGTTTGCTAACCTGCCTTTTGCCAATGATTAGATCATCTAGCTCTCACTTTCTCTATCCAAAATTTTACAAATTTTGATAAAAGAAAATATGTGTACAGTTACCACACAACTCACAAGCAAAGCATGGCTGTTAGTAGTTGAAATAGTCATTTTAGATTTAATTTTTGGTTAAAACTAATAGATAAGCACCCTCTCAACAATAGGAAAAGTATATAGACCCATAAGCTTATATTTATTATGTAAAAACTAAAGAGTAATCTGTTAGTATTTATAGAGAGCTTGTCCAAACATAATAACCTAATAACCTCAAGAAGCAAAATTCAACACTACCTCTTGTTGTTGAAAAGAAATAAGCTACCAACATCATAATTAATTTGCATCACAACATCAATAGTTTGTTTGCCTCATAGCAAAATTATGGTTTTTGTCCATGGACTATTGGAAATCATTAACTAATAATTGATAATTGAAGTTCATGATATTACCAGTCTATAAATGGTTAATAAAGTAAAAATTTGCTACAAATTTGAAAACCCTATTTACACATTGTATCTATGACTAAATTCAATGATTATAATATAGTATAGATGTTGTTTAACAATTATTACTACTCTAAGAATGACTTAGCCAAGTGATTTTTCCCCCCTTTTTAAATATCATTTTGATAATGATTCCAAATTTTTAATTTGCATAATATTTTACAAATGTTCTTATTATACCTCTAAAAAGTATGATATTGCCTTTATCTCAATTTATAATAATCACTAATTCAAATTTAACCAAAATTAAATTAAAAACATCATCTATCATTGAATTTAATTGCACCTCATAATTTATCATTGATTATATAAATATTCCATATCTTCAAAATTGATATCTCTCGGTGTACTTTACGTAGACTTTTTAAAATATAGGTATGCTAGTATATAGCATTAGAATTAGCATTCTTATGTATAAGATATAAACTATAATATATATCTTAAGGATAATTTATATAAAGTATGTTGATATATATCTTATTATATTATAATTTATATTACATTATGATTATAAAAATAAAAATGATTTTATAAATAATAAGAATTTTTTAAAATTATTTTTTATTCTCATTATAGAAATAAAAATAAATAGAAAAAAGGTTTACAAATACTTAATGTTTATGCGTTATAAAAGTGAAAAAGATATTTCTTATTTATTTATTTATCTCATTGTAGAAATAAACATAAAAATTAAAATGGTTTACAAATATTTGATGTTTATCTTTTATAAAATAAAATTAAAATATTGATTTTACAATTGTTTAATGCTTATCTCATTATAGAAATAAAAATGATTTATAAATACTTAATGTTTATCCCTTATAAAAATAAATAATAATAATTATTATTTACATATCTATAGTTAGAATAGAATTGTTTGGCAATCTAATCATTATCTTTATCCCAAAATAATTTAAAGCTATTTATTGATTTTAAATTTTTAAATTTTTAAATTGCTTTTTGCTTTTATGTACATGAATGAATGAGGTGCATATACGATTGTAGACTTATGTCTATCGACATAAATATAGTGGAGATAGAATGTGTTGAAAATCCAAGAGGTTTTGGGCAGAAATTGTGCCATTTTCCTATCTATCAAATTAAACTTGTCTTTGTTGTTAGAAACAAAATGAATTTTCATTTCTCATCACATCCCCTTAATCACTCATGGCATGCCATAAATCACCTATTGTGTGTCAAATAGAGGTTGAAACATAGTTAAAACAATTTACTTTTATTTAATTATGGGTCAGAAAGGTCGTTCTAGTGATTTCAATGAGTTTTAAACTAAAAGGTTGTGATTTTTTTGAGTTGCACATAGGTTTTTTTTATGGTAAAAGCCCTTCAGTGAGTAATGTAGTTAGCAACTCACTAGGATTGTTGGTTTGCGAGTACTCTTGAATTTTGTGAGTTTTTGGCAAGTTGTACAATTATAGTGTAGACAAGGTATATTTAACTAAATGGTTCATTATATAGGTCATATTCACACATGTTCACATGTTAAGTCTAATTTAGGACTTTGGGAATTTTTCTAAAAATCTCTAGTACACATATGATCTTATCCTTTAATTGGCTCATGACATAGGATTAGGACAATTGTCATCATCTTGTCTTGTCCTATCTCTCAACCTTACATTTATAAGAAAGGATTTCATTGTACACTTTCATGATATCGATATCTCATATATTATAATTAATTTTTGCACCATAGTCAAACATATATAATAGAACAAGATTTAAGAAAAAAATTTATTTATAAAAAAAAATATGTTGTTAATTCTTTATAAGCCTTTATTCATCTAGCTCTATTGCAAATGTTGTGTTCTACAAAACCTTTATTTCAATACACATACAAATATTTATGTGCTTTAATTCAATGGAAAGCATTGTAAGGGGGTGTTTCTGCATGCATCCAAGTCAATTGCATATGCTCTGGCCTCTTTCAACCTCTTGTTGCAACACCAATAGGAAAAATGGCCTCTATTTCTTTCATCTCGTCTGCACTCAGGTTTACAGAGAGAGAAAATATGTTATCATCCAGGTTCTAATCTTGGTGGTTTTGGGTATGGGCACAACATCATTCCCCTTTTGTTGAACCCATGCAAGTGCAAGTTGGCTTGGGTTGCACCCTTTTTGTGAATTGATCTCACTTAGCTTTTGGAATAGAGCTTGGTTGTGCTCAAGATTCTCATTTTCAAACCTTAGATTACCTTGTTTTACAAATCAATTATTATGATCTGAAACAATCAACAATGATAAAATCAAATCAAAGCAATTTTCACCTTCAATTATCCATCTTAGTCTATTCTTTCATCTTATTGTTTGAACTTGATCCTACATACCAAAAGAAAAATCCTATCCTTTACCTTACGGATGTCACTATGTGATGTCCCCGATATAATGAAATAATAAAATTAAAATACTTTATTGTATGGCCCCAAATTTAATAATAAATCTTTCGGGCCCTTTATTTAATTAGTGAAGTTTTATTTTGGTTGTGTCAATTCGTTTGTAACCCTTTGGGAAATTTCTCGGAGCCCATATTTATGGCCGAGTTAGTCATTGTTGTAGGTATGCAAATTTAGTATTTTTCTTTGTTTGTGCGAATTCCAGTTGGAGTTCAGTTGTTTGCCATTTCAGAGGTGGAACATCATCATTGTTGAATCAAATTTTACTTCCAGTATCAAATTTGGTAATTTGGTATACATGCATGTTAATTAAGTCAAAGGATGCCTATCATACAAAGTACAACACTTGATATGCTTGCAGAAGATCAACCCTTGAACCAAAGGTAGCCCACTGAACCACTGTATGGCTACAATATCTTTCACCACACGTTGAAGTCCACAATACGGTCTCCTTCACCACCTCTTCAAACCATCATACAACCCCTTCATCATACGACCACTCCCTCTTCACACCATCATACGAGCTCTTCACCATACAACCACTCCATCTTATGGTTGTCTTCACACCGTACGCTCTTGGTGTCACCGTACTACCCCTCCATATTGTCATACAGACCTTATTCCCTCACCAGTTACATTGTCGTACGATTAGAGAACATCATAGTGGTATCAGAGCTGGTGATCTTGCCAACCTATTGGGTAGTGGATGCAGGTGTACACGGAGGTACCATTCTACCGACCGAATGGGGGAACCACAGGATCCTACAAGAGAAGTCATGACATTATTAAGGGAGCTAACCAGAAGCCAAGATCATCTCAATGACACCATAACCAGACAGGAGCAATGACAACAACTCATGCAGGAAAATTATGACAATTGGCCTTGGGAAAAATGAATGGAGAACAGAATGGGCAGGGTGATAATTCGGTCACTGGAAGGTCAGACTCCCAACGCTCACATTCATGGTTTCTAATACCGACTTTTCCCCAAAAATCAATAGCGTCATGCAGGGAGAAAGCTCACTTTTCAAGAGATGCAAGCATAGTTGAACCAATATTGGAGGGACACAAATCTTGAGGGGGACATATCCTTCAAGGATTTTGCTAAGCTTCAGATGAAATACTCAAGTGACAGAGGTCAAGGCTATTACGGTCACTATAACGATGACATCAAGTGGAAGGTTGGTCAGATCAATTTGTTACCCTTTGATGGGACTGAGGCAACCTCGGTACGAGCTTGGGTATAAAAAGAAAATACCTACTTCCAACTCAACCCGATGCCTAAAGATGAAGCTATCAAGTTTACAACACTTCACCATGTATTCTTATGTGATAGGACATGATGATGAGGGAGTCGAGGTTATGATCTTGTAATGTAATAGGATGTTGTATTCATTGTATGATACATGCTATAACAAATGTTAATGGTTTTATGATATTGACGTGTTATGTGTTATTACTAGTAAGTAATGACATTTAAGTACCCTAGGGAATGAATGTATAGATGAGTGAATGACTTATTATAGGTGCACATTGAGATGATGGTCGCTATAATGCTATTTCCGCTTATGTTGTATAAAATCATGGTTATCTTCATAATGTTTTATGCAATTATGATATGGTAATCTATGAATTGGAGTATTGATGGTTTACGATGTTGCATTTGTAGATGTTTTAAAAAAATTTCTCTATTTGTTAGTTAGTTTAGTTATTTTTTCTAGGGTATTCTGGCAGGAATTACAAGTTAATTCTATTTGGTTGGATCCGGATGTGAAAAGAATAAAAGAAAGTGTTTTAAGTCATTAATTGATTCACCCCACCTCAGTTTCTTAGATATCCAACAATTGGTATTAGAGCTTTGGTTCCTTGGAGAAGATCTTAACCACTTGGGGTAGATTCTGATCCGATGGTACAAAAATAAACTATTCCTATATTTGAATATGAGAGGCTACCTAATATCTTTTGGGTACAACACTTGGAAAGTAGTGGAAACTAAGTATGTTCAAATGACAAGTGGTCTTACTACTCCTAACGAGATTCAATATTATGAAGAGAATGAAAAGGCAAGGTATGTTATCTTTAGTGCTTCAACAAAGATTGAGTTGACAAAGGTTATTTCTTTGAATACTGGTTATGAAGTTTGGGAAAATTTGAGAGATATCTATGAAGGAAATGACAAAGTCAAATTATCAAAGAAGCTAACAACTAAGCCTAGATATAAAAACTTGAAAATGGAAGGAGAGGACATAACTAGCTACTTTCAGAAGGTTGATAGTGCAGTAAATGAAATCAAAGAACTTGGCGACACCTTGATAGATGAAGACATAATTGAGAAGATCTTAATGTCCCTACTAAAAATTTACAATGACAAGATCTTGGCTATTGAAGAAACCTATGATCGAAGAAGTTCACTAGAGAGTGGCTTTATCGTACTTTATCAACATTTGAGATAAGGAATTTGGGAAAAGACAAAGCTAAGATTGAGCCTACCTTTAAAGCTTTTGAGGAAGATTTGGAAGATGAAAGTTCAAATGAGATGGAAGCAAACTTTCTAAGGAGATTGAAGAAAGGCACCGACAAATACAAAGGTGTAGCGTCGTAAAATTGTGACACTTGCAATTTCAACTGCATTTGGGTCTTCACGATGGCGGCGCAATGTTGAACCTGAATGGAGACCCCGAAACCTGTTTACGACATCAAAAACTGCATCTTTCTGCACCTTGGCCTGATCCTCCTTGCACCCTGCTGTCCCGGGAGGTGGGACCATGGTGCCCAACGCCCTGGTCCCTGGCTCTATTTTGGGCCTGGTCTCTTGTTGGGATCGGGTCTTCAAGTTTGTAATTTGGAAAATAATGCTCCTAGGTCGGCCTAAGGTCGGAAAAATCAGTCTCCTAACCCTAATTGACAAGTATATAAACTACATTTCCCCTCCCAGGAAAGGAGGAGAGGGAAAAAAAGGAGAAAAACATATGTGTGCAAGACGCGGAAGCGATAGGTAAACATTCAAACATTCAAACATTCAAGCATTCAAGCATTCCTTCAAGCAATTGAGCATTCTAAGTCTCCATTCAAGGCTAGGTGTTGCATTTAAGACAAGGATTCAACCATTGAAGAGGAGATCACCTACAACATACAACATACAACATCATTACACCTTTGCATGTAAGAATACAAATATTCTTACAACAAGGTATCAGTACTTGATTACATTACAAACATTTACATTTACAACATTCTCATTTCTTGGTTAATTCCAAAAACTGGGGTTTGACCTAAAGGCAAACCCCTAATCCCTAACCCCCCAATCATCCTCTCTTTTCTGTGTGTAGGTTATAGGTACGCGGTTGTAATTGAAGATCTGGAATCCTTGTGCAGAGACGAATAGATCCCCCTTCGTTTTGCAGATTTTTCGGAGGACCGTGTGCACTCCGGGCGCCATCGTCTCGTCAACTTTCGCTCAAACTTGTAGGACAGCATCGTCTCAACATTTTACTGCTAATTTCAGGTCCGCAGCTTCATCCCGTGTCCCTATCTCCATCTACAAGCGAATCTTTCTTACTTTTACATACATTCCTAGTTCAATCCTTCTATCTACATTCTTTACAAAAGAGGGTATCCTTGATGTTTCAACCCTTGAAACTCATTTAGAATTCAATCTTGCATTGTGTGGGATTGGATCTTGTGAGTTTCAACCCCTCTTTTGAATGTAAAGTCTCTCCTAAGTGAAAACCGTCAATCCTAGTGACCCCCTTTCTCTTTCCTTGGAGTGGGGGAACACCTAGGGTTCAATTTTCTGCTTTACAAAAGGTATGTTACCTCTTAAATTTTTTAGATGTGGAAAGATTGGTCATATTGCTACTAGGTGTACAGAAAAAGGTTCAAGACAAAAATCTAGATAAGGTAAAGGAAATTTAAAAAGCGAGCCTATTATGCCAAAGATGACGCTGGCATTTCAGATGATGAATTAGATTATGAAGATGGTGATTTTTTGTTCTTGCTAGAAAGAGATATACCTAAGATTGATATTCCTAAGAATATTGTTGTACTATTGTATGTGCTAGAAGAGATAGAAATTAATTTTAAAATCATGAACATATAAATGTTTAAGAAAATTTAACATTCAATCTTAATTTTTTTGGAGATTCGATTCTTGCATTAGTTTTTAAGTTAGTTGAAGTATAAAGACATTAAAAATTGAAATTTAGATATTAGTATGCATATATCCAAATAAAAGTTAAATAGACAAGGTCCTTTGAAAAGATAACACAAAAATAAAGAAACAAGTTCCAAAAAAGCCTTCAAAGATTTTAGGATAAAAATGTATTTTAATTGGGAGGGCAAACCCTTGTAATAATACAAAGAAATAATTAAAAAAGTGGTATACAAAAAGTTGAGACATTACAAATTTGATAAGTTAAAATTAGAAAATATTTAATTTAATCAAAGTCACAAATTTATTTTGAATGTCTAGATGAATATAACACACACCATTTTCTTCTGTGCAAAAAGAAAGATATAACAAGTGGGTCTCAAAAAAACCATAGAATAAGAAAGAGGAGGTGAGCATCAAGTACTTTTCAAGAATCAATCCATGGAAAACAAAATAAAAAGTTCTTGTAAAAATAAACCACACCTATCATGTTGCAAGTTGTTTTAAATAAATGTTATATACTAAAACAAAAATGTTATGGATTCCAACTAATATAAAACTAGTGTTATTCAACTTAAATCAAATACATCATAATGTACATCATTAAGGATTGCGAAACACTCAAACTTCTTGCAAAAATTAGTTCCAATTGAGAAACGAAAATTAACACAAAGAGGCATTCACATTGTCTGCACAAGAAAATGTTTCGAACTTGGTTGAATGATTCTCTCTAAATCGTGTGTGTCCTTCACCAAGCATGTAAATTTATTGTCTTCAAAATATACAAATAGACACATACAGATATTGATAGTATTACTATTGTAAAGTGAAAATTGGGAACCTTAGCCAAATTTGCCACTTGGGAGAAAGGTGGGAACTTTACTAAGGTTCAATTTCCACTTGGGGAAAATTTACATTCAAAAGAGGGGGACGAATCTACTAGATCCAATCCGAAAGGATGCAAGGATGGAATACTAAGTAGATTGATTATGACTGGAATTCAATTGACCCTCTTTTGTAAGTTGAATAGTTGAATTAAGACTAAATGCTGGAAATGAAGACAAAGTGTGAGAAAAAAACGAGCTAAAAATTTAGAATTCATCCATGCACCTCAATATGAGAAGTTTGAGATGATTTGGAGATGCTCTGCAAAATTCAACAAAATTTGCAGGGACCGTGTGTCCAAAGGGGCACCCTTCTATCACTCCTCTGAAATTTTTGCACGTCAAAGAGGGTTTTTTTTGTCTCTACGAATAAAGCTTAATTCCAGAAGTACAACTGCGTACCTGTTTCTTGCACAAGGAAAGAAAGGGAAATGTGTTGGGAATTGAAATTAACCTAGTGGTTGAATTAATGTAAATCAAATGAGTGAAAGTAGAAATCCTCCTCTTTGAGGGGATGTTGAATTGATTGAAAATTAAATGCTTATACCTCCTTGTGAAGTTTTTCTTTCCTTCATATGGAATTAGGGTTTCATGAAGTAGAATATTAATCTCCTCTTCAATGCTTGAAATCTTGTCTCTATTGCTGCTCCAAAGCTTGAAGGAAGACTGAAAAATGCTCAATTTATCTTGAATGCTTGAATGCATGGATGCTTGATTGAATTTCATGATCTATCAAATGAGAGGGGAAATCCCTCTTATATACTTGCTAGTGGGATTTAATTGACTAATTTTCTGACTTGGGCCGACATAGGGGGGATTTTCCTGCTCCAATTTGAGATGAGCCAAAGGGAGGGACCCAAAGATAGGTCCCAAATAGGGGATCCTAGGGCACCATGCCCTAGTCTTTCCCTATTTTGGGGTAGGATCAAGGTGCAGGAAGAATGCTAAGTTGAATTGCAATGTATTTTTGATGTGCATGAGTATATTCAGGTCTCTAATTAGGCCAAGGGGCAGAAACACTAAGGTGAATACCCAAATGCAATAAAAATTTGCAAGGGGTACATTTTTTAGGATGTTACATTTATCCCCCACTTTAGCAGGAGTATCAGCTTATCGATAAAGTACAAGGAATTCAGATTGAAAGACTTTCACCACATCAAGGAGACAAGATTCACCAAGCCCCCAGTGGAATTTAGGATCTTACAACTTCAATGATAAGGTAAAAGGGAAGATCATGAGAGAAAGAGAGAACCATGACTACAACTAATAAGGTTCTCTTACTATGAGACATAAAAAGAAGCAAAAAAAATTGCAAAGAAAAGACAAAGTTTGCTAAGTAACTTTAAGTATCAAAAGATAGAATCATGAGTGGAGTGTATTCCCACATGTTAAAGCGATTGTGTATGCCTTATTGGGAGAAATTGCTTTAAGGTAGGATACACCCAAAGAAGACAAGCATGTTATCACAATAATTTAGCCCCCAAGAGAGGATAAATCAAAGGATAATGAAAACAAAACACAAAGCACAAGGTGGTTTCACCTAACTTTGGAGTCAGTATGCTTTTTATGATAACTCATGTATATATCATGTATCATAGAATCATTGTCATCCCCCAAAGACAAGAAACCACCATGGAAGAAGGGAACATGTGTCTTTTGAGTCAACATGGGAGAGCCAAAAGAGATCTCAATGCTTTGCATCGTCCTCAAGTACAAAACACTAGGGACAACAAATAGAAGAATGTCACAAATAAGAAAGAGAGGAGAGAAAGAGAGAGAGTTTACAGTGCTAATCAAGCATGCCATCCTCCCCCTTATCTTGTTGATCATTATTTTAGGAAAGTGGACAACAGGAAAGAGGAGCCACATCGAGCATAGTAGATGGAGCTATCACAAGTTCCAAACAAGGACCATGCTCTAATGATAAGTCACTTTGTCCATTACTAGGAGCTAGGATTAATGTTTTTGAAAATTTTGTAGATAAGTCATTATCAACATCAACATATTCATATTCATCATTAGAAATATTAGGATCAATATTTTCATCATTAAAAACATTCTCACCTATTTCTTCATCAAGATTAATAAGAGTAGGATCCCTAATAGGAATAGAACTTGAACCATCATTTGTCTTAAGAGTTTTTTATCTTGGAGAATTAGGCTGAATATCTTATTTAGGAGAAAATGGAATCATGTCAACAATTAGTTTTTTAGGAGAATAAATCGTTTGGGAAGAAACTTCATGAGCTCTAGCATGATGTCTTCATCGACGTTCTCTCGCACAATGGTTTCATCTAGTCTTGGCTGAAGGTTGAGGGGGTTTAGGTTCATTAGCTATAAGCTTCATCTCATCTTTTAAGGAAGGATGAATGGGTTGAGGTCTTTTAGGTTGGACAATAGGAGAGACCAATCACTTCTCTTTATAAGACAAAGGAGGAGGAACCACACCATATAAAGGAGTGATAGGAGGTGTAGGAAGGAGACCGGTTCCATCATGAGGAGGAGGGATAGGTCTAGCCTTAGGAGAGATAGTTTATTTCTTAGGAGGAAGATTTTTTCTACCTTTGGTAGGAAGAGGAGACTCATTCCTCGGAGAAGGAATGGATTATTTTTTAGGAAGAAGAATATCACTTCTCTTGGGTGAAAGGATGCTCTTCTCCTTAGGAGAAGGAATAGATGCCTCCTTGGGAAGAAGATTATTTCTTTCCATAGGAGGAAGAACAATCTTATCCTCAAGAAGGGGTATATGATCATCAAGAGGAATGCTGAGTGTTAGATTTCTAGGTTTACTCAAGGATAAAATCATTTCATTTTCCAATTTTGATATGATCTAAAAAGTGCATCACTTCTAGGTTCAAGAGGCTTGAACAAAAATCTCCATGCCTTAGTGTAGGTTGAAATATGCTATGATTAACAGTTAAGATTTTATCATTATGAGGAAATTTCAAACACTTGTGAATAGTAGAAGTGATTTCTTTCATGGAAGAGAGTCAAGGATGTCCCAACTTCATACGAAATTCATCAAATGTAGGAATGATAACAAATTGAACATCTAAGCATTTAGTGCCAATATCAATAGGAAGTGTTATAGTACCAATAGAAGGATAAGAGACGCCATCAAAAAATTTAACTATCACATCAGTATCATCATATATCACTTGATGAAATCGCAAAGTATAGAGAAATTCTTTAGTTATCACATTAACCATGCAAGAAGGATCAATAAGGACTCCTCTAGCGGGTATACCTTTGATTTTTGTAGTTATGTATAATGGGCCATCGGGTGCTTTAATGGTCTCACTAGGATAAAATGTTATGCACAAATCCTTAGGAGGTTCTTGTTGATCTACAAGGTTCACCGCTTTGTTAGATTCAATGGTCATGTCATTGGGAGAGAAAGAAAGGTGATCAATTTCAATCACATTAGTGGAATGAGATGGTAAAGGATCGGTGAAAATTTGAATATTCTGATTAGGAGGAGCTATTGATTTGTTTCCTTTA
The DNA here is from genome assembly GCF_030272615.1 of Cryptomeria japonica. Lineage (NCBI taxonomy): Eukaryota > Viridiplantae > Streptophyta > Pinopsida > Cupressales > Cupressaceae > Cryptomeria > Cryptomeria japonica. Next base: position 528,368,551 of record NC_081410.1, read on the forward strand.
TCATTCACACCTACCATAGATATAGTATTATTATCAACCAATTCTTGAATTTTACTTCTCAAATGAAAAATACTTCTCAGTATCATGAGCAGGCTGATGATGATATTGACAAAATGATTTAGCATCAAAATAAGGGGAAGTTGTTCTAGATGGATCAATTGGTTTGATTTGGGGAAGTTTTAACACATTATTTTGTATTAACTGAGACATATGCTATACAAAGATTCATTCAAAGGAGTAAACTCTTTTTCTCTTTTAAATAATTTAGATGGAGGCACACCTATGGCACATATGAGTTGACTGTTGTTGATGTTGTCATTGAATTTGATGAATCCTTTGTTTGGTTTGAACTTCACAAATAGTTTTTGAGCACCATCACCCTTATCACTCTAAGCCATGGAAGAAGATAATTGTTCCAATTGACTCATAGTCAATTGATAATTATGAAGTATTGTGCACAATTGCGGAAAGGAAGTAAAATCAGTTAAAAGAAGTTTATTCCTAATATATTTTTGTAAATTAGCAATGAAAATATTTTGAATGTCTTGATTAGGCACATGAAAAGAAATCTAAGAATACAAATGCTTATATCTACCAATAAAATCAATCACTTTTTCTTTAACTCCTTGTTTATAATGCATCAAATCAGTCAAAGTAACTTTAGGACCAATGTAATTGTGAAATTGTTGAATAAAATAATTAGCCAATGGTTGAAAAGAAGTAATAGAATAAGGAGGCAAAGAACAATACCATTGAAAAGTTAGATATCCCTTAATGTTCTAGTAACCAATTTTGCTAACAACCTTTGATCATGAGCAAAATCACTACACAAAGTTTGAAATGTTTTAACATGAGTTAAAGGATCACCTTTTCCATTATAAAGTTCCAATTGAGGGACTTCTACATGTTTAGGAGGGATGGCTCTAACAATGTCATTGGATAATGGGCTCACTACATCAAATGTGGGCACATTATACTTGGATTGCTTCATAGAAGCTATTTGTTGTTGTAAGGAAGATACTATTTGGGCAAGACAATTGATTGTAGCTTTGGTAGGAGGATTGAAATGAGACATGTTGGAGTGAGAGGGTGGAATAATATTGTTAAATGAAGGAAGAGATTGAGAATAAGGAGGTGGAACACTATGATAAGTGGGTAATGGAGAAGATTGGGTAGCACATGGAAGACTCATGGGAGGAATGAAGGAATTTTTATTAAAGGAGTTTTCCCCTGACTAACATTTATAGGTGGTGAATGTGATTGGGTAACAAGGGGAACACTAATGGTAGGAGAAATGAAAGAAGAAGTATTTCCCCCATGACTAATATTTGTAGGTATAACATTTTGTGTAGAGGTAGCTATGATGTTTGATGTGAAGGTAGGAACACTAGTCATAGGAGTTTTTAAAGGAATAGAATGATTAACTTGACTAGGAGGTTGTGTATAACCTAGGTTTTAAGCACAACTCTTCATAGGCATGATATTAAACTCAACAATACGAGCAATACCACGTAAGATATCAACACCGTATTTATCACTTTGAATCATTATTTTTAATCCCTCAATCAATGGGAGAGCTTCACATTCTAGGTATTCTTGACTCATCCATTGTTGAAGATTACCAAATTGATTGTCCATCTTTACCAATTGATCAACGGATACCCTAGTTAGTGATTCCTCCTCATTATGAGAATTATCAAGAGGGTAAACAAGAATATCTAAAGGATGGGAAGAAGAAGCAATATCCTCATTGAAAAAGATAGCCAAATTAGGCTTTATTTCCTTGGTAATTAGACCTTAGGTAGCCTTAATTTTACAACTTCTTCTAATGGGGATACTATAGGTAGGACTAATAGTAGTAAAACTCATGTAAGTACTAGAGAAAAGAAATTGAAAAGAATAATGCAATCTTCTAGGAATTTAAAATTTAAAATTAGGGCTTTACTTAAATAACCTCTTAATTTAAATTTGAAACTATCCCCTAGAAGATAGATATTTGAATTTAAAATTAGGGTTGAAAATGACCTCTTATTTTTAAAAGTTTGAAAGGAGAGAAAATCAAAATTAAAATGAGGGTTGTCCAAATTTAACCTCTTAATTAAAATTTTGAGATTTTTGAATGTTGAAATATTGAAAAAAAATCAATTTAATTTTAAAATTAGGGTATGTGTAGTGAACCACTTAATTTTTAAAATTCAATTTGACAATGAAAATGTTGAAATTCAGATTTGTTTTCAACCTTAGGGTGACCTAAAATAAATTAAATTTCACAAATCTCTGAAATTGTCTAATAAAATACAGTCAAAACAAGCTCCCGAAATTTGGGCAGAAAAAAGTCAGGACCAAGTAGGTAGCGACTTGATCCGAGCAACTTTTTTCCAAATTTTCAAGGAAGCAAAATATTGTGATTTTTATGCAGGTTCTAGAAGGATATGAAAATTGGAGATGTTGAGATATGCAAAATTAAGCCTTGAAGGTCGAAATAAGACACACTTAGGATGTTTGATAAAATGATTAATTGAAAGAAGAACAAAAAGGCACACTTAAGGCTTAACTTTTATGATGTTTAGAGGGACAACAAGAGATTTTAGATTTAATTGAATCAATTAAATGCTTAAAGGAAAATTTGAATTTGCACAAGATTAATTTAATTTTATAAATTAGGGTTTGTTGCATAAACCGCTTAATTAAATTTGAAAATTTGAATGTTGCAAGGAGGGAAAATGAAATTTGAATTTTAAGAAAATACCCAAATCTAGAAAATAATTCAAGATCTACACAATCCACAAGGTCAATTTTAAAATTAAAAATTAGGGTTTTGTGATTCAACCACTTAATTTTAAAAAAAATTGAAAATTGAAAGTGTAAATGAAAACTTGAATTGTAAATTTGAAGAGTTCTCATATTTAAAACAATCAATCCAATTTAGACAAATCAAGCTCAATTTTGAATCTCAAAATTAGGAATTTTGTGCATTCAACCTCTAAATTTTTAAACATTGAAATAAAATTAAACTTGTAAGTTAAAATTTGAATTTTAAATTGCATAAACTCATATCTAAAATGAAAAATCAAAATTAAGGGTGTAAGATGTCGGTTTCACCAAAATGTAAAGTGGAAAATTGGGAACTTTACTAAGGTCCAATTTTCACTTGGGGAAACTTTATGTTCAAAAGAGGGGGATGGATCTACTACATCCAATCCCAAAGGATGAAAGGATTGAATGCTAAGTAAATTGATTGTGATTGGAATGCAACTGACCCTCTTTTGTAAGTTGACTAGTTGAATTAAGACTAAATGCTAGAAATGAAGACAAAGTATGAGAAAACAATGAGCTATAGATTCGGGATTCAGTCGTCCACTTGGATCTGAGAAGTTTGAGATGATTCAGAGCTGCTCTACGAAATCCAACAAAAGTTGCAGGGATCGTGTGTCCGGACAGGGGTGCTTTCCTATCGATCCTTCGAACTTTCTGCGTCTTGAAAAGAGTTTTTCCATCTATGTGAATAAAACTTAATTCTAGAAGTATAGCTATGTATCTATTTATTGCACACAGAAAGAAAGGGAAATGTGTTGGGAATAGGGGTTTGTCTTCAGATTAAACCCCAGTTTTGGAATGAACCAAGTGGTTGAAGTAATGTAAATGAAATGACTGAAAGTAGAAATCCTCCTCTTTAATCCTCCTCTTTAAGGGGATGTTGAATTGATTGAAAAATGAAATTCTTATACCTCCTTGTGAAGTTTTGCTTGCCTCCACATGGAATTAGGGTTTCATGAAGTAGAATGTTGATCTCCTCTTCAATGCTTGAAGTCTTGTCTCTATTGTTGTTCCAAAGCTTGAAGGAAGACTCAAAAATGCTCATTTTCTCTTGAATGCTTGAATGCTTGATCTCTTGAATTCCTGGATGCTTGATTGAATTTCACGATCTATCAAATGAGAGGGGAAATATCTCTAATATACTTTCTAGTGGGATTTAATTGACTAATTTTCTGACTTGGGCCGACATAGGGGGGGATTTTCCCGCTTCAATTTGAGACTAGCCAAAGGGAGGGACCCCAAACATAGGTCCCAAATAGGGGATCCCAGGGCGTCACACCCTAGTCTTGCCCTATTTTGGGGTAGGATCAAGGTACAAGTAGAGTGCTAAGTTGAATTACAATTTATTTTTGATGTGCATGAGCATATTCAGGTCTCCGATCAGGCCGAGGGGTGCAAACACTAAGGTGAAGACCCAAATGCAGTCAAAAATTGCAAGGGGTACAATTTTAGGACGTTACAACTGTATAATCTTATCTTCTTGAGGATGGAAACTTCCAATTTTGCATGGATAAATGAGTTAATCAAAAAACATTCAATGGAGATTTTAAATAGATTTCAATATAAATCAAAATGGAAAGGTGCCATCAAATTGCAAAAACTCACTCAAAAAATTGGAATGTTGTGTTTTCATATCACCAACTACATTGTCAATGTATTTTCTTTTCTATTCTAAAGTGTACAAATATTATTGGAGTTATTAAAATAATAATTTAAAAAAAAAAATTAATAATGATTTTTGTATGCCTTAGACATAATTAACTAAAAGAGGTGTAAGAATTTATTCAAGAACAAGAAAGATACAGAGAAGAAGGACACGCTTCTCCCTAAGGAGCTTAAAGAGCTCAACCATTGTCCACTAAATGATCTCACATAATAATAATTTAAGGAGACTATTGCCCCTTATCCACAATATTCCAAGCATACATATGATCAGAAGCCCATTTAGCCAAACAATCAAAAACCCCATTCCACTCCTTAAGAATTTGCCTAAAGATAATAGAATCAAAAGATCCACACATCCAAATAATCTATCTAATAACCATTTGTAAGTGCCAACCAACACCATCAAACTATGGTCTAGTAAGCAAAGTCACTACTACTTGAGAATCAGACTCACAAATAATCCTTCTCCAACCGAGAACATAGATACACTCAACAACGTACAAGATGGATAGAGCCTCCATAAGATTATTCATTCGAAGGCCTTTATAAACAAAATAAATAAATTGAATGTCTCCAAAACTATCGCCACCAACCCCACCAATACCAACATGACCTAGATTCCCTAAGATGAGCCATCAGTGTTAATTTTGAAAACTCCCTGTGGAGGAGGGGTCCAACGAACCTCCCTACTGATTCTCCATAGAGGGTGTCTACATCTATTCCTCATGACCTGACTAGCAACTAGCAGAGGACCTACTTGAAGAGGAAAGGTGAGGTGAGTAGAGATAGCAACATCCCCACCTCTAGAAAAGTCACACTTCGCTAAGACTGTCTCCTAAAGAGAATGAACAATTTTCCAACATAAATGTCGAAAGACAATCCGACTATCCTATTTTAATTGATATTGAATTATTATTGTAAGATGATTTTTAATATTAAGACTAAAATATTAGAGTCATGTTTAAAAATAAATCAAATCCAATGTGAAATTTCAAATCCAATTTCTACTTCACGCATTTGAAATTTGAAACAAATCAAATCCACTATAAATTTTCAAATCCAATATAAAATTAAATGTTTTAAATAGAAACATGTCCATATTGTCTATTTTCTTTATTATTAGATTTTCTTACATGGAATGTAAAATTAGAAACAAAAGAAAAAATAATAGTAATTATAGATGGGCATCAATTTTAATCAAGAGACATTTTATTGATATTATTCAATCCATTATGTGAGTATAATATGCCTCTCAGAATAATTAATTTAATTTCAGTTAGTTTATTTAATTTTTAAAATAATTAATTTCTTGAAAAAATATTAAGTTTCTTGAATTCATTTCATTTTAGTTATTACGTTGAGAGGTGTATTACACTCACATATGGATGTCAAAATTTGTGCTAATAAAAACTAAAGGCATTTAATTTGACATGCATATGAGTGTTGCACAAACAAATTAAATAACTTAAATGTGTGCAGCCACTCGATTTTTATGGTAAATTAAATTAAATTAATTAAAATTAAATAAATAAAATTAAAATGAAAACTATAACATTATTAAATTTAAGAATTTTTTAAGAATTAAAAAATTAAATTAAATTAAAACATATGGATGTCACAAATAGAAACTAAAAGCATTTAATTTGATGTGCATATGAGTATTGTGTATTTAAATTAAATTAAATAACTTAAACTAAGTGCCGTCACTTGATTTTCATAATAAATTAATAAATAAAATTAAATAACTTAAATTAATTAATTTAAAAAATGAATAAAATAATTAAATGGAAAAAAATAAAATAATAACATAATAAAATTTAAGAATTGTATATGAATTAGAAAATTAAATATAATAGCTTAAATTAAATTAAATTAATTAACTTAAATAATTTAAACAAATTATATTAAATACCTAAAATTAAAATAAATAAAATAGTTTTCTTTAACTTTCTATAGAAAAATAAGGAACTTAAGTTAACTTTTATATCAAATGAACATTCATTAAATCAAAAAAATAAATAATCTATAGAACTATTTAATTTTTTAATTCTTAAATTTTATAATGTTATAGTTTTCATTTTAATTTTAGTTATTTAATTTTAATTAATTTAAGTTATTAAATTTAAATTTAATTTATCCTAAAAAATGAGTGGCAATACTTAATTTAAGTTATTTAAATTTATTGTGCGACACTCATGTATGCATGTCAAATTAAATGCCTTTAGTTTTTATTAACACATATTTTGACATCCATATGTGAGTTTAATATGCCTCTCGACCTAATTAATTGAATTTATGTTGTTAGTTTATTTAGATTTTTTAATTCTTAAAAACTTTCAAGTTTCTTAAAAAAATTAATTTCATTTTAGTTATATAGGTTAGTTTCATTGACACTCACAAACATGTCAAATTAAATACTTTTAATTTTTATTAACAAATGTTTTGACATCCATATGTGAGTGTAATAGGCTTCTGGCGTAATTATTTAATTCTCATTATTTCAATATCTTATTTCTATTTATTTATTTATTCATTTATAAATCTTTATATAATTAATTTGTCTACTATCATTATCAACCACTTGATAATTGCTTTACTTTAAACTATGTAACTCTTATATTATAATTATTTAGTTCTCATTATCTCAATATCTTATTTTCATTTATTTATTTATTCATTTATAAATCTTTATACAATTATTTACCAAATATCTTTACTATTACTTTGATATATTGAAAATACCATATATATATATATATATAGGAGGATTTCCCCCATTCATAAAGACATTTTTAGCTACCCTCTTCAGTTAAGTGCCAAGCACTAAGCTAAAATCATTGAGGATCTCGGCCTCATCCCTTATGATGTCAGAGCCTTATACTCAGCAAGACTCCATCTTTTATAGATTAGTTAAAAACTATTCAACTCCATCAACAGACTAAGAACCATCAAGAATATATCACTCATATAATAGAACAATATTTAAAATAAAAATAAAAAAATTATAAAATATGATGTTTGCTCAACTGCAAGTGCTCTGCCCTACAAAGCCTTTATTTCACGTAGGTATTGCACATCAAGCATTTTTGTGCTTTAATTCAGAGGAGAGCATTGTAAGGTGGCATTTCTGCATGCATCGAGGTCAACTGTAAATGCTCTTCCCTGCTTCGACCTCCAGCTGCAACATCTACAGGAAAAATGGCCTCAATTTCCTTCATCTCATCTGCACTTAGATTTACAGAAAGAGACAATATATTATCGTCCAGGTTCTTAATCTTGGTGGTTCCGGGTATGGGCACAACATCACTCCCCTGTTGCTGAACCCATGCAAGAGCTACCTGGCTTGGGCTGCACCCTTTTCTTAAACTTATCTCACTTAGCTTTTGGAATAGAGCTTGGTTGTGCTCAAGATTCTCACTTTGAAACCTCGGATTCCCCTGTTTAACAAATCAATTATTATGATCTCAAACAATTAACAATGATAATATCAAGGTACAGTAATTGTCACTTCATTCTCCATCTTAATCCTGCAATATAGATTTATGTTTAGCTTTTACTTTTTAATGTTTGAACTTAACATCAGATCTTCTTTAAGAACTGAAAACAAGATATCCTACTATCTGTAAAGCTTGTAGGCAGTTTTTTTGAGAGCCATGGAAGTGTGAGATTAAGATTTGGTAACAAAACTGACCTTTCCTAGAAGAATTTCATTGGTTTTTGGTCCATAAACGTTTGAAGTATCAAGAAAAGTGACACCTCTGTTGACAGCATAGTGAATGAGGTCAATCATCTCTTTCTCAGGTTTGGGAGGGCCGTACAAAAAGGACATACCCATACATCCCAAACCCTGTTCAGAAACACACAGTCCCTGCTGCCCCAACTTTTTCCTGCCCACATTCTCCATGACAGAAATTTTCTTCTCTGCAGAAATCAATGAAGTTGAAATGTTATGTTAGAAAAATGTTTGGCACATAGAAATATACATATGGTAGTTAAATACTGTAGCATGATTTCGTTTCAGCCGATCATTATTTTATTTCTGACCATTGAAATAGACTTGGTCTTATTTTATCAAGATTCAATTGTATATTTTTCGAAACAAATTTTATTCAATTTAATTTGATTCATAAATCAATAGTTTAACTCCAAAATTATAATTGAATTCTGATAACAATATAAAACATTCCTATAAAAAAATATCTCCTATACTTATTTTCAGCCTATCAATATTGACTTGGTCTGCCATGATTATACGCTAGTCACTCTTGAAGAAACGTCATGGCTGTGGTCATTGTTAATTTAACTGCCCACTTGGGAAATCTGATTCTTTCTGGACGGCAGACGCCTGTCTTTAAAAAAAAAAAAAAATTCATAATTTTTTTTTATGTCACGACAATTTAAATAAGATGGAGAGGATTCCACGATCGATTATACAGAATTCGGTTCTCCAATAGTAATTTATTCTATTGGGATGTGTCATAGCTTAAATCACACACATTAAGTTTAGATTATTAGATTTAATAGTGTTAAATATTCAAACTGACTGATATTCCCTAGACTTAATATGTGTCTTACTGTGTAGGGTTTAAGGCTGACCATTGATATGCCTATTACACATTAAAGTCCTATTTATAGTTTACCATCTTCTCTACCATAAAGCGTGATCTCTCCGCATGTGTATGTACATCAAGCTCATTTTTCCATTGTGATTAGCATGAGGTTTTACAAAATATAGAGAGTATAATATAATAGAAGGTATTTAACGTTCACAAGCTTTAAAAGTAAGTTATATGGGATAGTTGACTAGCCATCTCCCTTTAATGTTGATCTTCTATTATTTATCTTGATGATGTATTCTGTTTTTTTAATATTCACTTATTTGAATGGATCCTATGAAGAAACCATTACTAGTGTTAAAGTATTCACATATTTAACTTGAATGTCACTATTTGTGATGAACCATCTTAAAATTTTCTAAGATTTTAAACAAGTAATTTACTATTAAAGAAAAAAATTCAATATATTTCAATAAAGATTTGGTGTCCACTTGAAATGTAAAATATCATAAACTCAGAAAATAGATGAAACATATTAACAAATGTCAATTGATTTTATAATACATCATGATAATTGTTACAATACTACAATTATATTCAAAGCAAAATAAAGATTATACACTGCAATAATAGCTATTATTCTAGCAATCTATAAATACATGTCATTTTTGCTGAAGTATTTATCATTTTTATTACATATAAATGTTTCATAATATATTCATCTATTTTCATTGCCCTTAATATGGTTCACAAGCTATAGGGAGGGAGAGCATTACTCAATTACTTCACTTCCAATCACAAATCAGAAATTCCATTCGAAGTAGCTTGACCTTTCAATGAGTATTTAAAAAGTAATAATACCCTCTAGCTACTAATGACTTCTAGCTAAGTTGTAATTCCGAAATTAATATGAACTAATAATGAATATTGTAGAGCCACTTTGATCAAAACTTTTAATTATAAATCACATTTAAATGCACATCACGAATTCACAACACTACTAGCTCTTGCTTGACCCATCTAAAATAACTATAAATATATAACATAATGCATATAACAACATACTATTTTTATAATTTTACAAGTTAACTACCATACTCTTAGCATACCTTTCCCTTGAGTTGGTTTATTAATTAGGAAGCTCTTGATTATGTTTATAGGTTTGTTTTCTTATAACAAACTTCAATAGAGAAACATTAAGCAATGTGTCACGCCCCACCTAGGGCTCATAAAATAAACCACTAATAACACAATTTACACTATTTTCATAGCAAAAAACTTAACAGATAATTATCTATTCTATGTTCATTTTAAAACACCAAAAGAAAGATTCCTATAATGATAAGCATATATTAATAGTAAGCAGGGTTTACTTTAGTGGCAAATATTCACCAATGGCAAATATTTCACATCGGCGACCTGGAAAATGGTGAATATATTGTATTGATCGGGGGTGACCATGTTGCCCAAACTTTATAAATATTTGTCAAATGCACGGCCCAATTTCCCATTGTTTTATGTAATTAATTGTATCTCTATCAAGATTTCGCCAATAGAATCTACATTTTCCACACGGTAAATTCAATATTTTTCGCCTACACTTTCCAAGGTTGTCTTAATAGACGGTCATAATTCGCCAATAGACATATAAAGATTTATTGGCTAGGAGGACCCAATTCGCCTGGCATTTTGCGGAAGCATGTCTCAATTCACCCAAATTTTTGCCAACTCTATTATAATTGCTAATTAATTGGACGGCCCATAATCGACTCAAAAATTACATAAGATGTGTTATAGTTAAGCGCGATTAGCCAAATATTTGTATACCATATAAATTCCCATCAAAATCGCCAAATAAGGATTGGTATAAATACGGTCAAAGATCATATTTATCTCTACACAATCTGGTCAGTTTTGAGCTCTCAATTCAAATCACTAGCGAAGTTTCAGACCAGGAACAACCATTGCTACTAACTGCATTGGCAACTGCTAGTGACCTAAACGTAAGTGATCATATTTTTGAAGTGTTATAATATTATTCTAAATTCATCTCTTTCTATTTGAATTGTTGAGTTAATTCTGTATTTCTCTCAGGAACTTACCCAAAAATTTGAATTTGAAATGACTTTCTTGCACCACTGAATTTGGAATCTAATTTCTTAATCTCCCTAGTTAACTGGTTACTCCAAAGTCCAATCTCCCTTAATTTCAATATCTTCCTCAAAAGGCAAAACCATGGTTAAAATTTGTTTCTTTTTCTTTCTTTCTTTTATTAAAAACATTCATTTATTAAAACCTTTCATTCCTGACAGTGCTCACACATGTCTCTAAGTCTATTCCGGGGACTTTTTGAAGAAACCTGTGTCCTTCACAGCTTCGGCCTGGAATAGAGCTTATGTCGTCGATTAAAATTAATTAAGTATAGAATTAGAGTTAATTAAGTATACAATTTATAATAGTTAATTAATTATTAGACAATGCTCAGACCTATCTCTATTTCGATGACTTTTTGAAGAAACATTTGTCCTTCAGAACTTCGGGTTGAAATAGAGCTTATGTCGTTGATCTGCGATCATCCAATGGTCATTAACTCGATTGATTAATCTAATATTTAAATCTAAGTAATGAATAAATTTATAAACAATAAAATATAATTAAAATTAAAATTAATTACTTTCATTTTTTACCCTATCGTGCACTTCCTTTGATAAAATTTGATAAAATTTTGTTGGCATTTTGCTCCTTTTTTCCCTTGTAGGTTTATGGTTTTGAAATTTTTCCTAAGTCCTAATTTGTTTAAATTTTCCCTAAGTGATCACCTTCCTCCTTTCTATTGTGATGTTGACTGGTTGAGGTAGTTAACAGGGTCCTTAGTTATGACTTTAAGGGTTTAAAACCATGTGTTTACCGGTGCCTCGTAGTAAGAAATAAATTCATTTACCAGTTAAATTTTGTTCATGAGTCACTTATTGTTTTATCTAAGGTCTAAATTATCCTAGCGCTCAAAGTTCCTATGACCCCTCAAACCTTAAGTTTAAGTGGCCACATGCTAAATTATTTCACTTAAGTGATGGCCTTCCCTCTACCCCACAAGGCCTTTCATAAGAAGAAAAATATGCTGCAGGGAAGAGGGAAAATATTTGTGGTTCTATCTTGTATGATTCCCCACACCCCTGCCTGGTTATTTCAATGATAGAAATGATGCCTCGGGAGGGAGGGATAGGCTTGGTTCATTCAGAGTATTATCACCCCTCTAACTTGCGAGAATATTTGAATGGTTAAGTAAATTGCAAGGGGTAGTGGGGCCATGTTTTGTGCCACCCAAAAGACATTCCACTTGCCCTCGTACGGTCTTCGACATAAGCTACAAAGTTCTACAGGCTAGAGAGGTATTCTTATTGTTAATCTTCTTAATGTTCAAGATCAAGATGCTTGTCCACCTTAATTCCATAGCCCCACCGTACACATGGCACATGGGCCCTGCTGATGTCAGGCTCTTCTTAAGTGGACCAATAAGATTATGTATGGTGGAGGTCAAAGGACATGTCAGAAAGGGTTGGCCCAATCTATCCTCCTCGTTATTTTAGTATACAATTTATAATAGTTAATTAGACAATGCTTAGACCTATCTCTATTCTAGCGACTTTTTCAAGAAACCTTTGTCCTTCAAAACTTCGGGCCGAAATAGAGATTATGTCATTGTTATGCGATCATCCAATGGTCATTAAGTTGATTGATTAATTAATTACAGACTTATAGCTAACTAGCACTTGTAGCGCATTATATGGATAGCCGAAAGAAAATTAAAGATAAAATTTAATGTAGTTTAATATTACAAGTGAATAAATTAATCTAGTATTTAAATCCAAGTAATGAATAAATTTAAAATAAAAAAGTGCCTCATTCGCACTTATATAGGTTGAATTAATGTTGAATTGTACAGATGGATTGTAGAACAAAGCTCAGACAACACATTGATGGCAGAACATTGATGAGCTTGGCTTTAGATGGCGGAGTAGGATGTGAGGAGTATTGATTATTTATTCATTTCTAGTGGTCATTTCTATTAAACATGTTTAACAATTCTTTGAGAGAGTGTGTTGCAGAGAGTAGGGGCTAATATTGAATTGAAGGGGTGTCGGCACTATTGCAGAGGGAACATGGAAGCCAATTTCACATTCAAAATAGAGAACAAATTGGTGCCCTTCATGGGCAAAGTGTCAAATAAGAGATTAAAGGGCCAATTCCTGTTCAAGGATGAAAGGCTTGTGGATGCGGTGAAGCTCTTGCTCGGAGAGGAGATTGTCCATATTAGTCACAAATACAGGACTAATATGGAAATCTATTCCCTTATTGTTTCATGTGGATTATAGTTTGAAGAGGATGCAAACAAAGTGAAGAGGGCCTTGCAAACTTTAATTGCACCAGAATACCTGTGAGGGATGGATTCAATTTGGGAGTGGTTTGTTCTAGGAGTGGGTTTCATCATTTATGAAGGGTCGATGGAGCCTGCAGACCTACCACCCTTTGTTCACTGGCAAGAGGATGAACTGAAGACGAGATGTAGAGATCTTGTAAGAAGATGATGGGAGGCATTCAAAACTTTTGTAGAATTAATGTGGATAGATGATGTCCTCCAAGCGACACACAAAGTGGCAAGGGTGGAAGTTGGTTGAGACTTGAGGCAGAGGGTGCGTATAGAGGAGGTGATGAGAAAGCTGGCAGAGTTCAAGGATGATCTAGACTACAATAGCTAAATGTTCAGTCTTTTTTCTTAGTTTGGTCTAGGCTGTGGAAAGCGAATGTATATTATGATATACTGCATTTTGTTAAACTTTTAAACTATAATATGTTTTAATATTGCTTTGTTCGTAATTATAGTTTGGAAGTGATGTAGTCAAGGGGTGTTAGGGTTTGTTTTAGAGTTGGCTTCGATGGTGGTGGGTATAGATAGATGGATTGGATGGAGGTTATTTGATTACTCCAATATTTTTGTAATATTTTTTGAAGCTTTAAATCAATAAAATATTATGTTACCTACTGGTAGGTCCAGAAAGTGACAATCTGATAAACCCTAATAGTAAATAGTTGTGCAAGGCCAACACCCATTATAATATATTCCCCCAAAATAATGAAAGATTCACCAAAATAAATTATTTGAACATTTTTTTTATAAGTGAATATTTGGGTAGGGTCAACACCCATTATATTAAGATTAAAAAAAAGATACAATAGTATCTGGCTTGTAGCGAAAAATACATTGCCGATAGCATTTCCAATGATCACCCATAACAACCCATAACCCACAATATAAAATTCAAGCATCAAAACAGAACGAAGCATCTATGTCATACTTCAGGGCTAGGAGACATTCCCAGTCCTCCTTTCTGCCTCCATAGCTTCACGTTCCTTCTTGACTTTCTTGGCTTGTAAGATGACCGAGCAATCTTGTCCGTAGTTAGCATGAGCTTCACCTGCTGCAATTTCCTCCATGCCACATTTGTCATCCTCAATCCATTCCTCTCCACTCCCCAGCTCAAGTGCCCCTAGAACCTCACCTGTATCATCCTCATTAATTTCATCTTCATCTACCAACCCTTCAGTGGTCAAGTAGTCCCAATGCCAATCATCCTCCTTGGGTTCTTTGATTTTGGCTACATACATGAGGAAATTGATGTTGCATAGTATATCACTCCTTCGTGCCTATAAAAATTGCGCATTGTGTTTGCACAATCAAAAATTAAAAAACCCTTCCAATGTAATAGTTTTGTGGGAGGGGAATGAGGAGGTTCTCATCCACATTGTTAATGACTGCATCAATGTCATGCAAATATCCATGCTCAAACACCATCTGGGTGAGTTTTTTCACCCACTCCTTGGAAACCTTGACATATAACAACATGGCAAGAAAAAAGGCCATAATGTCTGAATTGACCCTATGCATGTGATACGCCATCAGAAAATCCAACCCTAGCACTATCTTGACCACATGCATTACGTACAGGTGGTCATTCACCAAGACCCCCCGTAACCGTTTATCTGTGACTTCACCTACAAACATTGCATGTGGTTTCGTTGCCTTAAGCATAATTGGTGTGTCCATCACTCCCACCTCAATGTTTCCAACTCGAACATGTAATGTGAAAATAGGTTAATACCCTAATGCCCAATTTAAAGGCATTCGATCAGCTTCAACATAAATGCCTCATTAAATGCACACTTACCATAAGTTGCCTTGCATGATATATATTAATAGTATATATATCTTACTTTTTTATTTTTCTAATTTTTGATACAAGTACATAAACCCACAAACAAAATTTCACTTTCACAAGAGATTTGCAAAGACAAATAAAAAAACCATTAATATTATTATTCATGTGAGATCAAGAAGTACGTTCTAGAGACTATATTTGTAGTAATTGTCATGACATATCATAAATTAATTAATATTGCTGAAGGAGTATATTTATTATTCACTGTGGAAGACTCCACATTCTAACTTAGACACTACTACTATACCCTTTTCCAAAGAGATCAAGATTCCCTCCAAAAAACTCTCTTAATTATAGCCTTGGAATTCCTTTTATAAGAGTAATGAATGCAACAAGCTTCAAGTTGTATACAGCTGCCATGTTCTCATTTGACATATGTTTGTTTTATATGCATGGAAATGATATATTCCCAATATGAAAACTTAAATAGAATAGGATAACTTATCAAACCATATGACTAAAACTATCATGAAACTATCGTGGACCATGGTGAATAATAAAATAATGTTGAAATTCAACTTCTTGAGCTGCACCACCATCGCCTTGGTGATAACTTTATGGATGCAAGATTCTAACTATAAAAACTAGAGGAGGAGTTTTACGGATGCAAGATTCTAGCTATAAAATCTAATGGATGAGCTCCAGAGATGAATATTGTAATCAAAACAGGGGTCTGACTTTAGTTATCAATTTTATTTAAATAGGCTCTTTGCTAGATCCAACTCTTCCATGTCCTCATTGTTCTCCTCCCCACTCCCTCTCGCTCTTAGGCTTCAAGAGATGAGGGGTCGAATGTAGGCAACTAGGGAAAGACCTTCTGCAGCAGGAGATGGCATTTGAAAATCCCTTTAACTACCTCCTTTGATTTGAAAATCCCTTTAGCTACAAAGAAATCTATTGTGTTGCTATAAACACAACCTTCCTGAAATATTCTCCACTTAGTGTCATTAAGCCTATATATTATGAACACACAGGAAACATCTACATATGGGAATTCCATAATTTCCATTTCTAATACTGTTCTTGAATAAGTGTAGAGTAAAATATTTATAATGCTCCTTGATCAACTCAACTACTACTGATCTATGAAAAACCTTGAAGCTCTAAATTTAGAAGTTTTAAATATTCCTTTTCACCTTTTTTCCTTTCCAAACAATACAAAAACTACATACATCATCTACACATATATATCATTCAGACCAAACCAGATAACTAGTTTGACATCAATAACAACAATGACAATATTCACATGTCTAACACACATATACTAGGAGAGGGTGGGGGGTGAATTGGTATATACCAAATTTAACTTCAAAATCAATACAACATTAAAACCATTACTACATCTCACAATACCATCAATATAACTATGTAAGAAATAAAACAATTTACACATAAACATAACAAAACACTCTTCATGCCACCTAATGAAAGGATCAAAACTCATCAGTCAGCTATAATAATTTAACCACCAATTCAATAAGCTCTTCAAGAACAAGCTAACATTCGTACCCATGCAACTCTTCATGAAAATGACAAGCATAAATTCATCTGATAGGAGGAGTGTTTTCTATGCGAAAAGATCGCTTAGAATCTGAGATGAAGATTTCATACATGCTAAAAAATACGTTTCTAATTCAAATGGATATGCAGTACACTTTCTATATGGGTTATTTTCCAAAAAAATTGTGAAAGATGCACCTTAATTATTCTACATTTAATTGGACTTTGATTTTGATGTATTTTTGAAACAAAGGAAATTGCACTTTGATTTTGATGTATTTCTAAAAGAGATCTCAGAGTTGAATATGAGATCAAGAATGCAAACCCAAGCAACAGATAATTTCATAATAGTGAGTCACTTGAGCATTAATGCCTACTGTTAACACAACTACATGTGTAGTTGCACAAATTATTCTTAATATAGATCCATTACATTACTCTAGACTTACAGTAACTTGCAAATAGAATGTAGTTCCTTCCTTGAAGGAAATCCACATTCACACTACACAGTCAAACATTGACAATGAAATTTCCAAGACAAATCAAAATATCCTTAATATTATGATTGACCATTCATGTAATATCTGAAAGAACAAATGAAGATAATGTTAGCAACAATAATAAATATAGTATTCTATTCATGAACTAATTGAAAAACTATTGAAAGAAAGTGTACATTATTTCACCATGAAACCATCCTACGCACTAGACAAGACAAAGCCCTGTTTCTAGTTTTACTCTCCCCAGAGATGAGAAAATTATAGAATCCTTCTTTACGGCCTTGATATTCCTTTTATAATAATAAGGAATGCAACAAGCTATTGACCTTTTACAAGAATGTGTAACATGTATTTCAATGCCTTAAAAACTCCAGGCCAGTATTGATGAAAGCTTTGGTTTAGAGACACAAAACACTTCCATGAATGTGAACTACCTTATGAGCCATGCCACTATCGCACATTTGTGGTTATTGATGTAGAGAATACCAGGATACAAGATTATCATTACATTTACTGGTAGGGGATAAATTTGAGAGTTTTGATCAAGAAGGTATGCTTGACTCAAAAACCGCATCTCTTGTGTCTTCACCCAACTTTCTCTCTACATTCTACCCATTATAAGGGGGACATGGTAGTTGCCAGAGAGATCAGAATTATTTTCAATTGCAATTAAAGCCTACAGTTGCACTCAAGCCTTTTAATAACCCTCTAGTTCATCTTTGGCTATTTTAATAACCCTCTGGCTACAAGGTAAGTCATCAATTTTCTTGACTTCATGGCATCTGCAAACCTTCAACCATATCTCCTTATGCCAGAATTTAGTTGCACATTCTATGCACTTCATTTTAAAACCTCTGCAAGCAAGACAACAACACTTCCTAAAAAACTTATCTCTAGAAAATGTCTATCTTCTACATTTTGAAATGCAGCATGTGAATAATGACCCTATTACTTGATTTGTGAAGTGGCAGCAATTGACTATCAGGTCTATACTTTGGATTATTCCACATACTGTATTAATCTATGTGAGATGTACTTTTCTCTCATTCCATAAGAAAGCTTTCATTCCAATAGTCCTGACACTTGTACATCACTCACAGACCTCAACACAGATTAATATTGGTAGCTTCTCATTGAATATTGTGCTATCCTTCGTATTTTTCTTTCTCTGACACACGTAGTGTTTTGAGTTTTGTATCCAAAAGGATAACAGAGAATCCTCGATCAAGATTTCATGTGTGCCAAAAAGTGACTTTCTAAAAGATTTCATATGGATATGTCAGACACAAACAACTAAGATGTGATGTGTTTTCTATATTAGTTTTTGTCTCCAATTAGTTTAATGGAATATTAGCCTTAATTATTCTACAATTTTTTATGTGATTGAAAAACATTCGCCAATGTAATTATTATTTTCCCCCAAAAATAATGAATGATTTGCCTTAACATTTCCATATTTTTCATGCAGTATGAACAAAATTGCCAATGTGATTATTATTTTTCCCCCAAAATAATGAAATATTCGCCTTAATTTTTTTTTAAAAATCATGCAAAAGAAAATGATTTGCCAATAAAATTAATTTTTTTTCCCAAAAGAATGAAAAATTTGCCTTAATTTCGTACAATTCTTACGCAACTGAGAAAAATTTGACAACGAAATTTAATATTTTTCCCCTATGAAAAAAAATCGCCAAAAAAATTAATATTTTCCCCCAAAATATTGAAAGATTCGCCAAGATTTTACACCTTTACCCAAGGGGAATTTCTTAAAGTTATCCCTGGTAGTAAGAACACATGCAAAACACATAAACCATAAACATGCAAAACATCCATTGATACACATATTTTTTACATTCTTTTCCTTTTGAAATAACATCAACAACTCTTTAATACAAATGCAATTATGAAAATTACATGTCTCTTACAACATTCTAGAAGATACATTACAACTTATATCATAACGGTGAATCATCTCATAACCAAGATATGAAGACTGTAAAACATAAATAATAGGTCTAGACTTAATCGCTCACATACAAGTCCTCTGAAGTATTCCCAATGGGTGGAAAAAGCATCACCACCCAACCATCTCGAGCTTGTAGGCCCACCCCCTGTTGGCATATGATGAAGCAGTGATAATGTATGTTGTCATTGATGTCAATAAGTGCTCAAGTAGGTGAACCGGTATGAAGATCGGAAGTGGTTACGGTCAACCAGGATGGAGTGGACCAGTGTTGGGGTTCACTAAGTGTGACTATTGGTTGGTAGTCTCAGTTTAGCTCTAGGGTTACCGGTTTGGCTTGTGTGGTGCAACCGATGAAGTTTTGTGACTAGTTAGTTAAGGAATAAAGATAAGGATTGAGATACCATGTTAGCTGTGTGCACATGAAGGATTTCTTTTTGGTTCTTGCACGTGAAGATTAAATGCATTGAATGCCTACCTCAGGAATGAGTATTTTTCTTAGCGATGTGTGAAGAGCGCGTGATGGGCTATTGACTTTCAGATGCTGTGAAGATTGGATGATGCAGAATGTCTTGAGATTTGTTTTAGAGAATTTCATCCTATGTAATGTATTTGGACGGTCAGGATTGGACCGCTTGTAAGTGTAAACTTGAAATATTTAGGGTTTAGGGTTTATGCTACCGACCTAGTTGTTGTCTATAAGGTCAATGAGTTTTGTTATTGCAGTGATTGGCAAAAGTTTTATTTGTGTCCGCATGTTGAAGATTTGATACTTGTTGAACCAGAGTGAGGAATCCGCAGAGTGTGATTGCAGAAGAGAGGAACTGAAAAGGATTTGCCTTAGCAAGAAGTGTTGTTATCAGATCGGTTTTTTACCTGTTGTCTTCTAACCATTTCAACAGAAGGTAAATCCCTTGACCGGGTAGCTTTAACAAGCTTTGTTGTAAATCCTCTAACTAGGTGGCTCAAGGTTATTGAGTTATTTAAATCCTCTAGCGAGGTAACTCTTAACAGGGTTTCAACCTTTAACAGGGTATATAGCCATCCCTTAACCAGGGGATCCCTAACAGGATCGGTTCCTAACATGACCTTTATTCTAAAGTCTTTAATCGGACTAGGCTCCTAACAGAGTAAACTTCAAAAGAGTTCACAAACAGCTTATGGGTATTCATTCCTACCGTGGTTTTTCCCATTTGGGTTTCCACGTGAAAAATGTATGTGTTATGGGTTGTGATATTTTCATGTGATGATTGTGTGGCTTTGATTAAGTTAGATATGCATGCATTGTTAAATGGTTGTGGTATTATTGGTACAACTAATGCATGATTATATCAGTGAAGTAGTTATCAAGGTTTAAGATCTATTGAATGCTCTCTGAGGTATTTTTGTTTAACTGGTATAGCTATGGTTAAGTTCAGTGGTAATGATAACCAGTCAGCTATGTTTTGATATGACAAAGTGTTGAAGCAGTTTTTTTTTTGTACTAATTCACCCCCCCCCCCCCTCTCAATACCAGTTAGGACCTTAGTAGTTCATCATTATTCATCACCCCCCATGCTAGGAGATAGATACAAGGCCCCAATCACAAACAAATAGGCTAGGGAAGATAAATAGAACATTCATACTTCAAAAAAATGGAAAACACCATAACACAAGACCATCAAAGGCATCTAAAAAAACTCCTAGAGGGTTTCACATAAGACTAACATAACAGGCATCTAGAGAACACAAAGGGAAGAGTTTCATCACATAGCCTCGACATGTGTTACCCTAGTAGCCTCTTTGAACCCCGGCCCCCATTCGACAACTCATGTGGAATTGTACATTCCTTTCGTGAGGACAAGACAATGCACGATCTTGCTAGCTCAACATCTTAACAGATGGAAAGGTCTTCCCAATCTCACCCTCTGCCTATACGAGCATACAAGGCATGAGTGAGACACATATTTATCTTGTTAGTGTGTAACCCAACCCAAAATTTATTAATATTATCACTTATCACGAAACTCACCTATGGGTTACCCTGGTAGCCACTTCCAAGCCCCGAGCCCCATATTGAGCCACTCCCCTTAAGTCTACCTAGCTAACCTATCACCTAAGGTTCAAGTAAAAATTCAATTCACAAATAAAAGAACTAACATAGACACAAAATCAAACATAGTTTACAAAACTAAATTATAACTTCATGCAAACCCAAATCTTGTAAACAACAATTAGAACACAATCATATATGATATAAATCTAATTTAATTAAACCCCAATTCCCCCTAATAATCATTTAAAATCAAATTACATAAATCAAGAGTAAAATGAATACATACTTGAAAACCTATGAAAGAAAAAGAGAGAGAAGAGAATGCCAATGACGAAATCTAAAACACAAAATCTTCTCAAACCATCAACCAAGTCTTCAAAATAACCAAGCTCAAGAAATTCCAACCATGCTTCAAAGAAAATCTAAAACTACAAATTCTTGTCCTCAAATATTCTCCCAAAAATTGGAAAGAAAAATAATAATCATCACCTCTCAATCCATTCTAATAAATAAAACACAATTTTCTAATAAAGCGCACAAAGAAAAAGAAAAAACCCTAAACCTAAAAATATTAAATAAATAAATAATAAATAATCATTAAATAATATTAAACAAATAATAGATAAATATTAAATAATATTAACAAATAATAAATCACCAATTATAAAACTTCTATAAAAGTTCACTTCTCAAAAATTGGAAAAAGAATAAATAAGTAAATAAACAATTAAAATATAATTATCCACAAAATAAGAAAACTAGATCCCCCCTAGATCGAACAATTAGTTCCACCTCAAAGCAAATTAAATAAATAATTAAATATTTACTTACACAATAGTAATAAACAATAAACAAACCACAATAACCATTAATTAGTTATTATTTTAACATAAGCTATAATTAATATTAATAATTACATAAAATGCATCGCACTCAAACAAATTATAAAATAGTGCCAACATCGAAACAAGACTCTCGACTAACAATTGGGTAATCAAATATTGTCCACATGACAAATTTGACAAGATAAAAATATAAAGATTAGATAAGTGTCCCTAAGTTAGGATAATGACTAGGGTTAGGTATAATTTGGGCCTTGCACGATCTCCTTTTACCATCATTGGGAATTATAAAGACACCCAAGTGGAGTCGATGTCTAGTACCTGCAAACCTGCACCAAAACATGTTGTATACAAACATACATATATACATATAAATCTCTAATCCCCAACTAGTGATAGGAAATCATGACATCTTATGGAGCTCACGAGTGAGTAATACAAAACCATTCCTATCACCCTAAACCCCAAGCAAGCAATGCATAGAATCTCACATCAACAATATTCAAATGATATCATCGAAACAGAAAGTAACATCATATAATGCATCATAATAAATCATCAAAATAGAATCCATGTCATAAGTATCTCAATCTAACATCAATATCCAACTCAATAAAATATAGCAATAATCATACTCTAACAATAAGGATCACATGAATGTAATCATTCACATAGATCAGTGAAATAAACCACACAATTTATGAATCAAACATAGTCTAATAAATCAAAGTAGCATGTATCTGAAGCAAAACATGGAGAGGCATTACATTCTCCCCCCTAGAACTAGGCTTACTCCTAGAAGCCTACAAACAAGAACAAGGCATCTCGAGACATCCCAACACGCTTTTGTTGCACCACTTTGATTTCACCTTAAACCAAGGCACCAAATCAAGAGGCTTCCTCACAACATTTACTTCCGACCTTATCTAGGAAAGATAAAACCGCTAAAGAGAAAACTTCCTACTCACACCAACCTCTAGAATGGAAACTAGAAAATGGCATACATATGTATATACAAAAGATATACATATTATCATAATGAACAAAAATAACTACATCTAAGGGTACTTCCCATCCCTACACAATGACATCCATACATTAAGTCAAGGAGTTTGCTTCCAAAATGACACATAAAGTACTCATAAGCAACAAAATAACAAAATTAATGGTAACATATTCATCACTACAATCATGCCAAGAGCATCAAGCTTAAGCTAACACATGATCTCAAGATCACACATGGAGAAATAGACATACTAGGTGAATTGATTCACACCAAATCATCCACAACAAGGTCTAACAAGAAAAATTCACATGATTCTACTGCAATCAACACAAAAAATACAATAAGCACAATGCAATGATCCTACTTAATTTAGTTCTTAATCTAGGCACAATACAACATAAATCACATATTTCATTAAAATCTAACATGAGCATTCATGCCTAAGAATTATCACCTAAAATATGCAATTATCATTCACTGAAGACAACATTTACAATTTATCATGTTCTTCCCTAATGCAATATTATAAGATTTACTTTCGTCCAATCACACACTTCTAGCCATTTCATATACTCAAGGATTTTCAACTGCTAACAATTATATAATCATCTTTTAATCCTTTTGTTGAATTATAGTTTTATTATTACACAGTCACATGTGCTAGATTCTTTGTGATGTCCTCCCTTTTACATACTACCAAAGGTTCATAATAAACATGATAGAAAATAACACTTAACACACAAATAGGGCTAGCAACGTCAAACTTTTAGAATATTCACCATGAGATTTGTAAAAGAGAAACCCAAGTGGGGGAATACATCAACTCAATATTAAATTAAAGAAAGGTGCACCATTCCAACCTTAAATTAAGTATGTGAAGTGTCACAAAATAGATAGATATAAGAGTTTAGTGATCGATTCTAGGCATAATATAATTCAAAAATTCAATGCTAACCCATGCAACAAAGAAGACAACTCACAAAAATCATGATAAGTCATCAATCAAAAACAAATTTCACATAATTGAGTAACTAACATTAGCCACAAACGAGGGAGTAACTGCTACACAACACTTGAGAACACAATATCCAGGATGAGTTAGAGAACGTACACCAAATAGAGTAGACACTCGAATCATCTTACACTTTATTTTCAAGCAACATTTATGCAACAATATATACAGAGGAACATAATGCCATGATCACAGGAAAATTATCACAACCTCATTTCATAAATCACAAAATAATTCTTATTTATTTAATTATTTCCTTTAAATTCTAAAAAAACATAAAATAATTCAAATTAATTTTTTTTTGTTACTATTATAAAGACTTTATTAATATATTAAATATTTTGTTAAAAAATTTATTTATATATTAAAAACTATATTTTCTAAACTTAAAAATAAAAATGAATATCAAATAAAAGTTAATGTCTACTACTTTTAAGAACTAAAAATATTATTATTCAAAATTAAAATTTTCATGAGTTTTTTGAAAGCTAAAGTTCTTCCTACAAGTCAAAGTTATAAAAAAAAAAGTAAGACATAAAAGTAATAAACCACTAATGACACAATTTACACTATTTTCATAGCAAATAACTTAACAAATAATTATCTATTCTATGTTCATTTTAAAACACCAAAAGAAAGATTTCTATGATAAGTATATATTAATAGTAAGAACACAAGCAAAACACATAAACCATAAACATGCAAAATGTCCATTGATACACATATATTTTACATTCTTTTCCTTTTGAAATAACATCAACAAGTATTGAATGCAAATGTAGTTGTGCAAATTACATGTCTCTTACAACATTCTGGAAGATACATTACAAATTACATCACAAAGGTGGATCATCTCATAACCAAGATGTGAAGACTCTACAACATAAAGAACAGGTCTACTTGGCCGCTCACATGCAAGTTCTCTAAAGTATTCCCAATGGGTGAAAAAAGCATCACCACCCAACCATGTGGAACCTATAGGCCTACCCCCCGTGCTAGGAAATAGATACAAGGCCCTAGACACAAACAAATTGGCTAGGGAAGATAAATAGAACATGCATACCTCCAAAAGACAGATAATACCATAACACAAGACTATCAAAGGAATCTAAATAAACTCCTAGATGGTTTCACATAAGACTAATACAATAGGCAAGTAGGGAACACAAAGGGAAGAGTGTCATTGCATATCCTTGACATGGGTTACCCTAGTAGCCTCTCTAGACCCTGACCCCCATTTGACAACTCATGTGGAACCATACATTCCTTTCACGAGGACAAGGCAATGCACGATCTTGCCAGCTGAACATCTCAATAGATGGACAAGCCTTCCCAATTTCACCCTCTTCCTATATGAGCACACGGGGCATGAGTGGGGAACATAATTATCTTTTTAGTGTGTAACCCAACCCAAAATTTATTAATATTATCACTTATTATGAAACTCACCTATGGATTACCTAGCTGGCAGTCACTTTCGTGCCCCAACCCCCATAGCAAGCCACTCCCCCTAAGTGTATCTACCTAACCTGTCACCTAATGCTGAGGTAAACAATCAATCCACAAATAAAAGAATCAACATAGCCACAAAACCAAACATAGTTTATAAAATTAAATTATAACTTCATGCAAACCCAAATCATGCAGACAACAACTAGAACATAATCATATATGACAAATATAGTTCAATCAAACCCCAATTCCCCCTAATAATCATTTAAAATCAAATTACATAAATCAAGAGTAAAATGAATACCTACTTGAAAACCTATGAAAGAAAAAGAGAGAGAAGAGAATGTCGATGACGAATTCTGAAACACAAAATATTCTCAAACTAACAACCAAGTCTTCAAAACAACCAAGCTCAAGAAATTCCAACCACACTTCAAATAAAACCAAATGTAATACCCCTCCATGTTTTAGTTCAGATACATGCTACTTTGATATATTATGCTATGTTTGATTCATTTTGTATGGTTCATTTCACTGATCTATGTGAATGATTGCATTCATGTGATCACATTGTTAGACTATGATTATTGCTATATTTTATTGAGCTGGATATTGATGTTAGATTGAGATACTTATGACATGGATTCTATTTTGATGATTTATTACGATGTATTATATGATGTTACTTTATGTTTCATTATATGATTTATGATGTTGCTTTATGTGGCATGTATTTGAAGCAAAACATGGAAGGGCATTACATTTGATTTTCTTTGAAGCATGGTTGGAATTTCTTGAGCTTGGTTGTTGGTTTGAGAAGATTTAATGTTTCATAATTTGTCATCGACATTCTCTTCTCTCTCTTTTTCATTCACATATTTTCAAGTAGGTATTCATTTTACTTTTGATTTATGTAATTTAATTTTAAATGATTATTTGGAGGAAATAAAGTTTGATTGGATTATATTTGTCATAATGAATATTGACTTTTGCAAAAGTAAAATAAAATATCTCATGTAAAATGAAATAACTTTTATAAAAAAAATAAATTATAATATCAATTTTCAAGGGTGATATTAAGGGATTCTTTTTATATATAATCGTGCATTAAATGTGTGTTGCATAAAAATGGAATCGGGTAGTTTTAGGACCCAATCCCACTTCCATCCAAATATTGGAATACAAAAGCACCTAAAGGAGTGATTATCCTTGACTAACTCTTGTGAAAGAGAGTCAAGGGATGATTTTAGGGTTTCTATTCCTTTAGTGATATGAAAGGGAATGTACTTAATGTAGGAGAATGTAAGGCTATGCTAATATAACGAATGAAAGTAACTAGAATAACAATAATAACATACTGATAAAGTGATAGAGCTAAGACAAAAAGTATAGATCTAAGAATAAGGATTTTATGTGCACCCATGATATAAAATTCAACGTGATTTGACAAGACTAGGGCATTGTATGTCCTGGTCTCAGAGACAGTGAGAAGGTGGAAACTAGAGGACTAAATTTCAGCTTGACTAAGCTAGTCTGGTGAAATCTAAAACGAATTGAAGAGGATCAAGGCATGGAGTTCCCTACTCTTGGAGGACTAGAGCATGGGGTGCCCTAGTCCTTGAGATCTAGGTCCAAATTCTGATGGTGGGTGTATGTCCATCTGCTGAGATCTCCAAAAATTTGCTCAATTCCACAGAAACTTGTAACTGCACCTACAAGCTGGAAAATGGTTTGTTAATGGATATATATAGGGGTTTTCCTTAGTTAAACCCCTTCTTTTGGTTATTTTCACCTCCACAAATAGCCAATATTGTATTGAAAATGTGTGTGCCTTAGAATCTCATGTGTTTGTAAGATTCTTATGAGCTAAGTGCAAACTATCTAAGTTCTACCCTATGTTTTGAGGAAAACCCTAAAATGAGTGTAATGTAAATTCTTCAAATCATAAAAAAAATGTAAATCTAAAGCTATAATGCAAATCTAAAAATCAATGGTATGTAAATCTAAAACTCAATAGAGATATGAAAACAACATGAAAGCATACCAAATCCTGAGAAAGAGGTACAAGTCAATCAATAGTACGTGTTTCCCTTATCATTCTTCAATATCTCCTAAAGCTTCCATAATTGATGAAGAATTGATTGGTAGATGATTATTTTTATTTTATACTTCATACAAAGCATCCCTTTCACTTCACAGGGTTCTCCTTTCAAATTTTTAGATAAGGATCCTCAAATGAGGGAAAGGAAGGGTTTATATATGAAACCCTAATTTAAATTTTGATAAAAGGAAAACTTAGAATTGATAAAAATTGACACTAAGTGGTATTTGAACAATATAATACCAAAAAATTAAGCTCCCAAAATTTGAGGAAAAAATTTCAAGAGCAAGTTGTATACTACTTGGTTTGACCAACTTTTTCCCAATTTTCTAGGGATTTGAGATATTGTGATTGTAAAGTTAAATATAGAATGGTAGGTCAATCCAAGATGTGTAGTTATGAAAAAATGTTGCTTGAAGATTTAAATTAGGACATTATTGGGATTAAGTTAAGATAAAATAAAAAGGGGTGCACCTAGGGTTAAGGGCCAAATTTTATGGTGTGTGAATTAATGAGAGATGACTTTAGATTTAGCTAAACTAATAATTAAATGCCTACAAAATCTCTATTAATGCAAGGTGCAATGGGACACACTAAGGTTTTTTCTAACCTAAATGTGGAATTGGATGTAAGTTGAATAAAGGGTGTACAATTTATGACACTACATTTAATTCCCACTTTAGCAGTCATATGACAAAACTTTACGTGCATATGCAAGACAAAGTATAGAAAAGTAAACATTCATGAGAAAAGGATATGTCCATAAGATGTCAAATGAAGCTACCAATAGTATCTATAGTACCATATTAGGAACCACGTCCTACAAAACCACATTGTTAGTTGAAATCACAAAATCACCTAAAATGCTTACTAAGAATGATGAAGTTCGAGGGTAGCTATATGCCCCATTGTTTCAGCTTGCTAATTAGTATGTTGAAATAGGGTATCATGTTTAGCACATCTAATTGTGAAGGAAATTGATTACAAATGCTCCCAACAAGGTTTGATACAAGATCAAAAAAAATAGAGGAGAATTTGGTAAGAAAGATAATTGAAACGTGATTTTAACGCAACTAATGATGTCAAAATTAGGGTTCTCTAGCTCAAGATGTCAAAGTTTAAGTGCAAAATGTAGAAATAGGGTTTAGAGAAGAGATTCTCTTAAATAGTAAAAGTGGCACTATTCATTTGTCTTATTTACCATTTTGTCTTGTAGTACAGAGGAGGAGCCCACATAGTATAAAATCCCATGTTGACAAGCCAAAGTGCCTACCCGAACTGAGAATCTCAATCAGTCAATCATAGAGGATGTTCCAATAGATGAGGTAGGTCCACCAAACTACATCCTAGTGATTTTTTTGTGTTTTGGTTGGTAGAGTAGCTGTTAAAACCCTAATTTTGATAAGGGTCACCCAGAATGGGTGTCATTTTCCCATCTAGGTACCCTGGTCCCCTAGGAGCGCCATGGTCCCATCACGGCACAATGGTTCCCTTTGGGTGCCCATGATCTAGAATAGAAGGAGTAGGAAGAAGTCCAAGTTTGGAATGAGGAGGAGGAATATACATAGGTGAAGGGTCTCTAGGTTTACTTAAGGCTGATATTATCTCATCTTTCCATTTTTAATAAGATAAGAAAAGTATTATTTCAAGGCTTTAAAGGTTCAAGTTGTTTAGGGAAAATTTAATCAAGAGTTAAATTTGCATGCTTCCTATGGGTTGGTAAAAGCTATGATTAATCATGACAATATGGCCATTATGATGGAACTTCAAACATTTATGGATTGTATAAGGAATAACTTTCATGGAAGAGAGAAAAGGATGCCCCAACTTCCTGCAAAATTGATCTGATGTAGGAATAATAGAAAAGGTAACATCTAAACACTTAGTACCAACCTCAACTAGAAGAGTAATAGAACCAATAGTAGGGAAAGAGAAACCATATACACCTTAATCATAACATCAAATTTATCACATGTAACTTGATATGCAATTGTTGAGTAAAAAGATATTCTTTAGTAATAACATTCACCATATATACTGGATCAATGAGCACCCCTCATGAGAGTTTGTCTTTAATATTCACTGTAATATATAATGGTCCATTAGGTGCAACGATATTCTCAATAGGATCAAAGGTGATACATATTTTTGGTTTAGGTTTAGGTTTTCCAATGAGGTTCACAACATTTTTGGACTAGACACCAAATTAATTGGGAAATAATGCAAGTGTCCTAGACTCAACAACATTGGTAGAGTGAGAAGGCAAAGGATTGGTGAAGACTCAAAGGTTTTGATTATGAGTTTCTATGGATTTGTTCTCTTTATCATTCACACCATCTATAGATATAACATTTTTATTAATAAGGTATTGAATCTTATACTTCAATTTATCACTTCTCAGTATCATGACCTACTTGATGATGGTATTGGAAAAAGGCTTTTTGGTCAAAGGAAGGTGCTAGAGGCTTAGATGTATCTATAGGTTTGATGGGAGGAAGTTGCAACACATTAGCATTAATAAACCTCAACATTATACTATACAAAGAATTCTAAAGTGGAGTTGATTCTTTAATAAAGTATTCGGATAAAGGGGCCAAACTTAGTGTTGTGGTTGCCACTTGTGTTATGATGTTGTTGGAAGAGGTATCAGTATCTTAATGAAACCTTTGTTGTGTTTGTTGAATTTTGGAAAATATTGTTGAGTCCTCTCATTATTATCAACCAAATCCATTGAAGAAGATGATTCAAATGGGTTTACTTGAAGCCGATAGTTATGAAGCACTGCAAACAATTGAGTGAAAGAGGTCAATTCAAAAAATAGAAGTTTATGTAATAACCCTCTTCCATAATTTAACCCAAAATACCAACTTATTTTTTTGTGTTATTCATTTTTCTTAAGTTATTAAGTGATCATTCATAGGTATACTCAAGTACTCCTATCCATATGAGATAGGTATTGGTCTAATTTGAAACCACATCTAATCATACATGGGTTAGGTATTTGTTCATTCATGACAAGTATCTACCTAATTTGGGTAGGCATCTATCTCCATTAAACATAGGATAGGTATGTGCTCTGGCCAGAGTTTTATGACTCATCGGGACCATCTAGGTCCTAAGTTGCATCCCTAAAGACTATACTTCCCATTGTAAGTGCACCAAGGTCATCATCCTCAGAGGTAATATTTTAAACTCAAGTTTGAAACCTACCTCGAAATTCAACCTATGGCCTCGGGGTGTCAAGTGATACATCTAGGATCCTTCTAAGTATAACTTGAATATCTTTTATCTTATCATTTATATTAGGAGGGCAAAAAGGAAGAGATAAAAAATGAAGTGGCAATAGAAGGTCAAAAGGATAATTTTGCATGTCTTGTTGAAGGCATGAAAGAAGAGCATGAAGTTGGAGTTATAGTAGAGGTTGATTTAGGACCTAATAAAGATGACCCATTTCTTAGAGAAGAGATCGCTTCGAGTGAAGGGAATGAAAAATGAGATGACTTACAAAAGGAATTTACATTCGTAGTGAGATGTGATGAAGAAGACGTAGTAGTATAAGAGGCAAATTTTAATAAATTTTATATTAAAGAATTTGAGATGGATTTGTGTGCTGAAGTGAGTGAGAAAGAGGATGGTAAAGTGACAAGGTGGAATATAGATGTTGTATATTTGTATATGGAAGTTATGAAAGGTTATGCAGGTGAAACTTAATGGAGGTGGTCAGTTCATGGTGGATTGAAATCTATGAAAGAGGGGAAGAGTGAAAAGGATATTTGTTGGAGGACATCAGTTGATGGTGGGTTGGATCCCACAAAGGAGAATAAGAGGGGAGAGATCCACTGGCAGAGGAGCATGTCACATGGTGGATGCCAATCCTTGAGAGAAGAAAAGAGTGGTAAGAAGAGATGCAAGAGGAGGGTGACACTTGTTTCGACAAGATGCTCAAAGAAGAGGAAAAAGAAATAGTTTCATGTGCAATTGGCATAGAGATGAAGTTTTCTACAGATTGTTCGCAATCTCAAAGGTTGATGCTATCACTCAAATCCACTTTTGGGAGCCTATTCTCACAAATTTTATACCAAGTTCATCTAGTGTAGGAGCATCTGACAACCATTCAAAACATTATGATAGAGAATCTTGGATTTGCAAAATGTAAATGCAAAAAATCTAGTACTACAATAAGAATGACCAATTTTAGCAAATTGTAAGAAGATGTAAGAGAACATTCATTGAGCATGAAATGAAAATGAAAATTACATTTTAATGACATTCATGAAGGTAGGCATTGAATTTTGAAAAGACAAATTAAGGATAATAAAATTACATAGTGGTAATATGACATGGCAAGTTTTCATTTGTTTAAAGGGAGTTTTTGGAGGGGAAGAGAGGGGAAAAGTAGGAAAAGGAAAAATAAGTTTGGAGGCATGTTTTTGTAGGTATAGCAACAAATGGATTTTGGAATCCATTATTGAGTTGTTGCAAATTTTGTGTTGAATATTGCAAGTTTTTGAAGAGCTTGTTTCACAGCTTTTCTGGTAACAGATTTGAAGGGATGAATTTTGTTGTTGTCTTTAGATTATTTTGATATTTTACTTCAATTTTATATCAGTTTTGAGACTGTTATTATTATCCCATGAGGCTACACCATCTTCAATCTCAATTCAGAGTGAATATGGTATTTTTTGCGAGAGGTTTTGAATGAACAATCTAGTGTTCAAGTTGTGGATTTTTAAATCTGATTTGGTACATTACCAATGCATTTTATTTTGTTTTAATGAAGTTGTATGACTTAGAGGGTATGTGTTTATTTCACCCTACATCAAGGGTATGTGCAGGATCATGTGGGGCCAAAAAGTGGCAATGTGAAAAATGGCCTTCTCCACTTGCCTATAAATGCGAAAATTTGTGTTGACTTTTTTCTTGTCTTGGATGTCAGTACATTTGGCCAGGGCAAAAACCCAACCAAATCGGATATTCGATAAAATTGGATATCCAATAATAATAAAATATTCTATATTATATATTATATAATATACTATATATTATTCATATAATATATTATATATGAATAATATATAATATCATATAATATATAATATATTATTATGTTGAGAGGAATCTACAATTATATACAAATATTTGTAAACAAAAAATTGATTTTGAATAAATTTGATGTGTAGATGACAAGTAGATGCATGCATGTTTCAATTTCTCTATAAGTATTATTTTGTATGCTGAAGTGAGTGAGAAATAGGATGGTAAAGTGACAAGGTGGAATATAGATGTTGTATATTTATATATGGAAGTTATGAAAGGTTGTGCAGGTGAAACTCAATGGAGGTGGTCAATTCATGGTGGATTGAAATTTGTGAAAGAGGGGAAAAGTGAAAAGGATATTTGTTGGAGGACATCAGTTGATGGTGGGTTGGATCTCACAAAGGAGAAGAAGAGAGGAGAGAACCATTGGTAGAGGAGCATGTCACATGGTGGATGCCAATCCTTGAGAGAAGAAAAGAGTGGTAAGAAGAGATGCAAGAGGAGGGTGACACTTGTTTCGACAAGATGCTCAAAGAAGAGGAAAAAGAAATAGTTTCATGTGCAATTGTCATAGAGATGGAGTTTGCTACAGATTGTTCGCAATCTCAAAGGTTGATTCTATTAGTCAACTCCACTTTTGGGAGCCCATTCTCACAAAATTTCTACCAAGTTCATCTAATGTAGGAGCATCTGACAACCATTAAAAGCATTATGATAGAGAATCTTGGATTTACAAAATGTAAATGCAAAAAATCTAGTACTACAATAAGGATGGCCAATTTTAGTAAATTGTAAGAAGATGTAAGAGAACATTCATTGAGCATGAAATGAAAATAAAAATTAAATTTTAATGACATTCATGAAGGTAGGCATTGCATTTTGAAAAGACAAATTAAGGATAATGAAATTGCATTTCATTATGGAGTGGTAATATGACATGGCAAATTTTCATTTGTTTAAAGGCAGTTTTTGGAGGGGAAGAGAGGGGGAAAGTAGGAAAATGAAAAATCAATTTGGAGGCATGTTGTTGCAAGTATAGAAATAAATGGATTTTGGAATCCATGATTGAGTTGTTGCAAATTTTGTGTTGAATATTGCAAGTTTTTGAAGAGCTTATTTCACAACTTTTCTAGTAACAGATTTGAAGGTATGAATTTTGTTGTTGTCTTTAGATTATTTTGATATTTTACTTCAATTTTATATCAGTTTTGAGACTGTTATTATCATCCCATGAGGCTACACCATTTTCAATCTCAATTCAGAGTGAATATGGTAATGTTTGCAAGAGGTTTTGAATGAACAATCTAGTGTTCAAGTTGTGCATTTTTAAATCTGATTTGGCACATTATCAATGTATTTTATTTGGTTTGAATGAAGTTGTATGACTTAGAGGGTATGTGTTTATTTTACCCTACATCAAGGGTATGTGCAGGATCATGTGGGGCCAAAAATTGGCAATGTGAAAAAATGGCCTTCTCCACTCTCCTATAAACGTGAAAATCTGTGTTGACTTTTTGCTTGGCTTGGATGTCAGTACATCTAGCCATGGCAAAAACCCAACCAAATCGGATATTCGATAAATTCAGATATCCAATAATAATAAAATATTAGATTAAAAATATATACATATTATATAATATATTATATAATATATTATATATTATATATTATTCATATAATATATTATATATTAATAATATATGATATATTATTATGTTGAGAGGCATCTACAATGATATACAAATATTTGTAAACAAAAAATTGATTTTGAATAAATTTGACGTGTAGATGACAAGTAGATGCATGCATGTTTCAGTTTCTCTATAAGTATTATTTTATTACTCTCAATAAAATAGAATTGTTGCCACTTGTCTATAAGTATATGAAATGGTTACAACTTTAATAAGAATGAAAGAGTGCAGCATTATTAGCTCCATGTCCTTCTTGACAACTAATAAACATGCAAGACAATTATGTGATATCTCTCGGCATTATTTTACATATATATTTTTTTGAATATTTAAGTATACTAGTATATTTCATAATATATAATATATTATATATTATATAATATATAATATTATATATAATCTAAAACCCATGGGCATATATATTATATGTTATATAATATATAATATAATTTATAATATAATTTATAATATATTTGTAGACACCTAAAAATGGTCAACGCTTGCGGAGTCATATTTTAACATTGGTGCATTGCCTCATTTTAGAGTTTTTGCGTCGCATTAACATTTCTCCTATGTCACGCACTTGGTCTCTATCATTTGTGAACATTGAGTCATTCTTCTGCATTCTTCATTCGTCTCGCTCTCAAATTTGGTCTTGTCGACAACACTATCCAGTCATGATTTTGATCAATTTTATCCTATCACATCAGTGTGCGTACTCATTTGTCATTATTTTGGACATCGTCAATCCTAATTAGGGTTTTGTCCTCTGATCAATCTTATCATCTGGCGATTGATTTGTCATCGATCGTTGTTATGTTCGATCTTGTCATTTTGCGATCAATTTGTCATTGATCGTTGTCATTTTGCAATCTATTTTGTCATCGATTCTTGTCCTCTTGTCAATTTTGTCATTTTGCGATCGATTTGTCATCAATCATTTTTTGTCTCAATTATGTCAATTTGGATCAATTAGTCATTGTTCCTCATCAATTGGCACATTTATCAATCAAATCCTTTATCAGCATTGGTCCTTTGTCAGTCACAATCATGATCATAATCGAATCGATATCAATTATCCTTTGTCAAGACCTAATTGTCATTTCTAATTCATTTAACCCTGTTTGTCATTTCTCCCTCTAGGTTAAATAATTTATTTATTTATCCTAGGTCTTCGAGTCACAATTAAATATTTATTTAATTGGCTAATTATTCCTCTTTCTGTGAATTAATTAATAAATGACAAATTATTAATTAATTTACCTAAATTCCTCATTTCCTAATTTCCTAAATTCCTCATTTTCGAATTTCCTAATTCCTATTTTCCAATTTTCTAATTTTCCTAATTTCTAATTCAATTCCTCCTATTTTTGTAAATTAATTAATGAATGACAAATTATTAATTAATTTACCTAATTTTCATCAATTTCCTAATTTCCAAGTCATCATTTCTAACCTAATTTTCTAATTTCTCCTAAATTCCTAAATGACTATTTCTATTTCAAAATCTTGTCATAAATCCTTGCATAGCAATTTGTCATAAATTGTCATAAATTGTCATAAATCCTTGCATAGCAATTTGTCATACACATGTCATAATTTTGCTATTCTTGATTTGAATTTCCATTCGAATCATTTTCATGCTAATCTTGTCATTTCTCCAATTTGTCTATAAATTGGATGAATTTCTTCAATCTAATCCCTAATCAGATTATCGAATTTCTAATCACTTTGTCAAATCACGCTTCGAGTACTCTTGTGTCAATGTCAATCTTGCTTTCACATTAGGTTTATGCACTTGAAGGTGAGATCCACAACAAAACTATTTGGAGAAGAAAGAAGGACAATGGAGCCGCATGAAGGAAGCATTTAGATCTACATCTGGTTTGCATAATCTTTTTGAATGTTTCAATTTTCATGTCTCTATTGAATGTGTTTAGGATAGATCGTTGCAATGAGATTTCGTGATTGAGCTAATGGTTAATATTTATATTGCTTGTGATGATTTTAGATTTCCTACGTACATTAATTGGTGAACCCGACGTGAACACTAACCATCTAACCCCTTTACTATGTTTTTGAGTGCTTTTGAGTTGATTTGCAGGTCAAAAAAACCCAAAAATAGGGTAGTGTAGGGTTTTCTGGGGACTTCTGCGCCTGTGTAAGACAACTTGCGCCTATGTTAAGCATTTTGCGCTTGTGTTAGAGACATTTTGCACTTGTGTTATGAGTTCTGCGCCTATGTCATGGGTTCTGCGCCTGTGTAAAGTCCAGAAACAGAGGTGAAAATGCAGCGTTTTACTTGAAAATTGTTTGTTTTTGCATTCTGTTTTCTGCTTTTTGGCTTTTGGTACTAATTATCTATGCAGCATCTTGGCATACGCATGGCAAAGACAACAAATGAAACTACTAACATGTTTATGCAGAATCGATAGTCAAAGAATAAACATCTCAAACTTCTAACTTGGGTTTTGTAGGTTGCCTTGGAGAAACAACTAAACCTTGTGTTTGCAATTAATTTTTAGGCACCTAGTGATTTCTAAATAGGTTGGAATGAACATGTTTTTTCTTTGATTGTTGAGTGTGACATTGGAGTAGGAGAGTATGCTCTCATCCTGCTTAGGGTGATCAGAAATCCAGATCTTCGATACCATGCTCATTGTTTTGATTGTGTGTCACCTTTAGAGGGCCTGCCTTCCCGACCATTTTATTTTGCAAGCAAGTGATAATCGTGAGAAGGGAATGACCCAAAGTGAGTACGGCTAGAATACCTTGGCATTCTAACTCACTATAAAAAAATACCTGATGGGCGAAAGCTTTGAAGGAAGGGTTATGTGGGAATTGCAGTTAATGGGAAGTGATGACCCTTGGACTCTTTCTCATATCAACATCTAAGTAGGACCTCATGGTCTAAATCATGCTTGTGTGACTACATTTGTTTGGTATCTTGATGGGCTTAATGTCTCAATCACGCTTGCGTGACATCAAGGAGTAACACTTAACAGAAATCCTTACTAAACACCTTGTTTTTAGAAGCCAAAAACCCTTCTAGTTGCTTGAGAAGGACAAGTTCGGATACTTGGAAGAGATACTAAGCTCACCATGGGGAGATTTCCATGGGGACTGATGCTTGGCTGCCCTGAGAAGTGAGTGCCATGGAGGGGAGCCCATGGGGTCAAGCATCTATGTATTCTCCTTGAATCCTATAACAAGTCTACCTCTCAAGTACCTAATGTCCTTGCCTACCATAAGAAATGTGGGAATGAGCATGATTGTCTTGAGTCTATGTTAAAATATCTTGTCTTCTTTACTTGTCAAAAGTTTAATTGCATCTCATTTCAAAAGCAAGACAAATTGATTCAAAACAAGGTTAAACATAAGAGCATTTCATCCAACAAACTTCAAAACACTTTCAAACATGGTTGTCAAACATTGTTCAAAATCTTGTCTTAACATTCATGTCACTTACATTTAGGTTCATCCTAGGTTGCATTTTGCAAAGTTCATTGTCAAGTACCAAGGTTAGGTTTCACCTAAGTCATACTCCTTTGCATATCAATAAGGGTCATTCATTTGCATATGTCCTCTTGCATTAAAGTCATACCATTGTCATACATTGCATACCCTAGGTCTCTTCATTAAGCTTGGGTCATTATCATATCATATTAGAGTCACTTGCATATTAATTGTCCCTTTGCATATAGTGGCAAAACTAGGTTTTGTCATACTTGAGTAATCCAAATCTTTGATAAACCCTAAGCCATTGTTAAGAAGTCTAGACCTTGTCAAACCTTTTCTTTTTATGTCATTATTGTCATTTGGTCAAACCTAGCTTAGTATCCAAGCATATAGGGGAGACTTTGTCATTTGTCCTTTTGTCACTTGGTCCTTTTGTCCTTTGAGGTCTAGACATCATTTCAATTTCCTAAGGGTCTCTTTTTAGATTTGCATTCTAAAAAGTTGGTCAAAATCCTGAAAAACAACCAAAAATATAGATTGCATTCTTGCCATAGATTGCATTTTTCATTCATTTAGTTTGTATTTAGTTGCATATCATATATTGTCCTTGAAAAATCCCATTAGTTGCATTGCATAGTGACATGTTTGTTGAAATGAGATCTCAACCTTCTCATGAAGCCATGTCATCACAATTGAGAAATCAATCATGTCAATCCAATCTCTACATGTCTCAGAACTTGGATCAAACTTATCATGATGATGTAAATGTCCAAATACAAAAACTAGAGGAGAAACTAGCTCAAGAAGAGGAGATATTGGAACAAAGAGTGAAAAACATTGGGAAGAATAGACCACAAATGTCCAAAATGTTTCAAAAATTTCCAGGTTGAAATCCAAAGATTGAGCCAATTGATGTAAGATCTCTTCTTGAACGATCAGACGTACCAACTCTCCTCTCACAAATAGAGATGATGAAACAATTTCAAGAAAAGAGACAACATCAATTTCAACATTATGTGCCTCCACAACAAGAACAAGAAGGTGTTTACTATCAATCAGATTTTCAACCATCACAACCAATTGTACAATAGTTCAAACATTTCCAACAGACACAACCAATGGTCCAACATATACAACCAATACAACCAATGGTCCAATTTCAACAATATGTCCAACCAACTATACAATGTCAACAAATGGTTCAACCAATGGTGGAATATCAACAAGTTCAACCAACATATCAATGTCAACAACCACAACCAAACATTCAAAAACAAAACTTGCAGCACACACCAACCCAAGTTTCAAACATGTCAGAACAATTGAACCAAGTCCAATATCAAAACATGACATCAAATCAGAACCAACTCCTTGCCAAACAAGTTCAAACTCCAAATTCAACTATATCAAAACCTTGAAAGAAAGGTGGCTTTATTGCAATGCTCTTAAGGAAACTACCAAGTGAGTTCTTTGAGGAAGATCAAGATAATACAATTATGTCTAGCAATGCCTCATCCCCCCACAAGCAAATTGACTCTCCAGTGGCATCTATCCCTACACCTCTAGAAGTTTCACAAGAACCTTCCATATTGTCCTCCTCAAATAATACACCCAAGGATGCAATTATCCAAGAGCTATCCATAATTGATTGCCAAGATAATCCAATTCATGATGCACATCCTTGTTATGTTTCAGAAATACAAGACCCAATGCCACCATGCACTTTATTGCAATTACCTGTTTTAGAGGACCCCATTCGAAGTCCCTCTTCCTCATGTTCAAGCATTGATTCCTTGCCAAAATCCACCACAAATGTTCAAAGTGCATTTCCTTCAGGTCAAAGCATTAGTCCCTTGCCAAAATCCTCCATGCATATCCAAAGTCCAACCTCATGTCAAGAGGATAATTTAGAGCATGAAGAAATGAGTCCTAAAGAAAATCAAGATCAAGATCCTGAAACCTTATCATCCCATCCAATTGTTGACCAGGACCCCTTGTTCCCAGACACTCACGATGATTCCCCTATTCTTGTCCATCATATCCAAAGTCCTATTGACACTCCATTCCCCGAGCAAGATCAAGATATCCCATTTGATCCAATCCCAAACGATCCCCTTCCATTTCATGAACACAATGTCCTTTCAAATCCCATTGACATTCCACTTCCTGAGAAAGATCAAGATAGCCTTTCCATCCTTTATGATGATCCCATTGAAAGTCAAGAGCAAAGCACCTTTAAAAAGGATTCCAATGATCTTCCTCCCTTTCAAGATCAAATTACTCCTTTAGATCCTCCACAAGATCCACTTGTTCCTCCATCTCCACATCCTAATCCAACATATCCACTCCAAGATCACATTTCTTTTGATGATCCCATTATTTCTCCCATTCCATCTCTTGAAGAGCCTGTCATTGAACCATGTCCACCACACAATCCTAATCTCCCTCACAATCCTAGTCCCTCTCATGATCCTAATCCCCCTCATGATTCTAACGTGTCAGTGCAAGATGTTCATGAACCCTCGACATGCATAATGGGTTCTTCTAGTTTGGTGCAATCTGATCCACTTCAAGATCTCATTATTTCTCTCATATCATATCCACCTCATAATGGACTCATGTCTTCTTCTCGAAGAAAAGAGTATCCTACAAGTCAAGATATTCATAAAGGCAAAGGAGTAGATCTCCATAAGCAAGAATCCCTTCATGTTAAAGAAAATATTAAGGGTCATGGCCTCAGTGAAATTCCTCAAGATGTGGGTACCCCTACTAAATCCAACATCCCTTCAAAGTCCAAACATATCCCTTCCCCATCATCCCTTCCATCCATCTTAGGTCCTTATATCCCTTCATCCTCTATGAAAGGTCAAAAAAGGCACACATCCTTGAGTAAATTCCATCCATCCATTCCTTTCCCCCTCCAAGCAATTTGAATGCCAAGTATAAAAGTCATAAGTCTAGCAATCCACATGTATTCAAGGATCAACATGTCCAATATAATCGACATGTCAAAACAAAGAACAATATGATCTATAAAGAAAAAGAAATATCCAAAAGGTCACAAAGGCCCATTGAGCAAAATACAGCAAAGTCAAAATATATATGGGTTCCTAAATCCCTTATGCAAGCAATGCGCTCCAAGGAACCACAAAAGCATGAAAAATCAAAAACCATGTGGATCCCTAAGAAGCTCCTTGAAGCACAAAAAGAAACATCCAACTTGGCATCCAAAATTGCTATTCCTCCATCCAAACCTTCCAAGTCTATTTCTCCACCACCTTCTTCGTCTGTTTTGGGCCCTTATGTCCCAAAATCCATAGTCGTTCCTTCGTCAAAATCTGAATATCCAAAATACATTTTTCCTCCATCAGTCCATCACCCCTCCAGGTGTGTGCTAATGTCGATCTTTCCTTCATTTCCATCCACCAAAGCCCAATTCTTCCAATACCCTATACATTATCCAATGCATATTTTTCATCCTTCGATCCCTCTGGTCCAATCCTTTGCATAAATCCTTGTCTTAGTTTCATCTTATTTTCCATGTCCTTATCCTACCAACGTCTTTGAGCATGCTTTTAAAGGTCATGGTCCATTTTTTTGAAGGCTACTATCCAAACACAAAAAGATGTTTGAGTCCTTCTTCCATCCCCTATCATGTGTCCATCTTCTATTGAAAAAGTCAAAAAAAAAAAAAAAAGACAAAAGACAAAAGAAAAAAAAAAGTAAAGCAAAAATAATTCGTCCACTGGTGAAAACCTAGCAAACAGGCACCTTGGGCAAGTACCATGATGAAAACCTGGCAAACAGGTGTCATGTGTAATTTATGAACTTCTTGCACACCACACTTGGGGGCAAGTTTCCTCCTTCATATCCTATTGCCCTTCATTATCCTATCGTACCATGTCATTACCTTTCATATCCTCTTGTCCCTCATGCACATATCCCCTTTTCCACCTTTGATCTTGACAAGGCTGAAGATCATCATGAGCATCATGCATCTTGTTTGTAGCTTTCAGTCTATCATAGCTTTTGGTCATTTATCCATTTGCTTATTACAATCTTTCATCCATATTCCCTAGCTTATTGCAACTTTCTGCCACTATCCCTTAGCCTATCCCGACTTTCAGTCCATGTCCCTTATCCATTCTTGGTCTTGCTTATCCTATCCATATCTTATCACTATCCATACACTCTTTTTCATTCCTTGATCTTGATCTGACATAAGGACGCAAAATTTAAACATGGTTTCAAAAACCTCTTGACATGTCCCTTATGCCATGTTCCCGCTTTACATTGCCATGTCCAGTCTCTTGTCCCATCACGCAATAGC
The DNA here is from genome assembly GCF_030272615.1 of Cryptomeria japonica. Lineage (NCBI taxonomy): Eukaryota > Viridiplantae > Streptophyta > Pinopsida > Cupressales > Cupressaceae > Cryptomeria > Cryptomeria japonica. The sequence goes on from NC_081410.1 coordinate 528,410,795, forward strand.
CCTTGGAAATTGCATCTGTATTGTCTCCATGATAAAAGGCCTTTGTCTTCCATCTATCCACGAACATTTCAGAAAGCCTATTTATTCACCTGTCATATTCCTTGCCTTGCTAGACACTGGGGGCAAAAATCATAAAAAATTGAAAAATGTCCTGAAATAAATCCCTAAAAAAGTCATATAAAGTCCTGAAAAAATGAACACAAAAACATTTCAAAACATTAAAATCCAAAAAAACAAGCATTTTGTCAATAAAGGATCTCTTTTTGTGCATAAGACAAATCACTGAGCATCCCTCCAATGACACGCAATCACACATTGTGCTTTAATGAAATCATGTGTAAACAGATGAACTCTTTCAATTTAACCAAACATTCAAACTGATCGCACTTGTCATATCAATCAATCTCAAAATCATTTGTCCTTGTCACCACTATCATGAGTCTTATACAGGGTGTAGTATACTCGAAACCAGACTATGTCTTGTCTTAGACGAGGTACTGCATGTCCTGAAACCAGATAGCATGATCATCCTATCAGCACTTTCAACTTTTGACAATTAAGATCAAGATGTTTGTTTGATTTGTTGGAATTTGTGCATCTTATCTTTTTAACTGATTTATCTTTGGCTTCGGTCATGTTCCTATGTTGCTCGATGATGTCACTGAGTGATTTAGAGTGACCAGGATGGTTCATGGTTCCTTTCTTTTTTGTTGTGATTGTTGTTTGTCTATAATGTGTCTGTCTTTTGCAAAAAGGGTTGCATTTCAGCTCTGGCTTTCAATGCCATGATGCTACGCATCCATTTTGCTACATTAAAATAAAGGTTCTCACCTACAAAGTGCATTACTGAAAGCAAGTTTTTCTTTGTCTCTAACTGTCCTCCATCTCATTTTCTTCTTACTAACATTTCTTCCATCAGTTCGGATAGTCAGTTCGGTCTAGTGCTCCGATTTCCCCAAACACATATGTTGCATCCTGCATCCATTCGGTTAGTACATTTGCATTATATTAAGCATCACATCGAGCATTTTATCCATTTCATATTATCAATGCATCAAAAACACATAAAAAATACATTCATACATGTTCCACAATGGTATATAAATAGTGCATAAGTCATCCATACATGAAAAATATAGCTATCAGTCATAACACATTGCATCCCATCATATTGATGCATATCATATCATATGTCACAATAATATCGGAGTACAAAATTGGACTGTCTGTCCTAAGTATGGCCCGCAGGCTGACTACAAAATGTCAAACTACATAAATGTCCACTGTCTGTCCTAAGGAGCACGTGCCTCTATCACTGGGTGCTCCCTCTGTCCTCCTCATCCTTGTCATGTCTCGTGGATGATGTCCCTCCTGGTCTTGGCTATGGTGGTCTCATAGGTCCACTCACTCCCATGCTGCTCAATGACCTCTGAGAGCGTGCCCTGCTCTCTGTCCTTGATCATGCCCGATATGAAGCTGCTCTCTACTCTAGTGGAACGACACCCTCATACAGTGTCCTCCAATGGCGTATCTCCTCTCCGGTCTCTACCAGCATCTGTGCCATCTCCCATGCACTGGCATCCCGAATCGACCCAATATAATCAGTGACTCTCTGTTCCTCTCGCTGTGCCTGAGCAATCGCTGCATCTCGAGCCGCTGTGAGTCTGGCTATCTCCGCTCTAAACTGATCCTGCTGTCTCTGTAATGTCGCAATGTGATCCTGCTGACTCGCTATGATAGCCCTGCACATCTTCATCTCCTCTATCCTAGCTGTTTCCGACTCTATGGGTATATCTTGCAATGCCTCCTGCTTGTCATCCCCATCCTCATCTCCATCATCGTCATCCCCATCCTCATCTCTATCCTCATCATCCCCATCCTCATCTCCATCCTCGTCATCCCCCTCATCCTCATCCCTGCCCTCATCCTCCTGATCCTCATCATCTCCCTCCTCGTCTCCTATGAGTGGGAAGTCCTCCTGTCGCCTCAGTACTAGAATATCCGGATCTGTCAATGGCACTTGCTGTAGTTGTGCAAACCATCTCTCATACTCATCTGTCATCCCCACGTCCTCCACATCTGATCTCCAATCCCATGGTCTCTGCTGTAGCTGTGAGAAGTCAGCATATGCTATGTGTGGCTAAATCATACTCCCCCACTGACTCATCTCTCTGTGAGATCGAGTAAAGTGTGCAGTCCTCCTAGGTACATCCTGCCTCTCTCCAAACTGTCGTATGACTCTCTCTGGCAGGTACAACTCAATCACTCTCTGGCGATTCACTGGTCACCCAATTAGGTACCTCTCCTATCTACAATAAGGAAGCTCATCACTGTCATCTAACCATCTCAGGCAATCATGATATGGCCTCCATATGAACTCTCTCAGTTAGTCTAGCTCATGTCGCCAATATAATATGTATCCAAACAGACCCTGTCTCAGTGCTCCCCCATAGTAGTACACATATGGTCAGTGTGGTACTACCTGTCTATCTGTGATCGGTCGACATATGGCTATGTGCTCAAATGCCCATACCTATAGCAATGTGACTCCATAGCTCAAAGTCTGAACTCCCTGATACACTATGTGATGCAGCTAAAAATACAGCATAGCCAGTACACATGGCCCCCATGCATACACCGTCCCCTCTATCGCCATCTTCTCCAGTACTCTTCCCCATCCAATAGGGAATCCATGTCCTCGTCTGTCTCCTGCTAGTAGACATGCTATCACCACTACTATCACCACATATCGTCGATCATACTCCGATGCCATAGTCTCCCAGCCAATCTCCCTCTCCACGATATCTAGATCATCTGCGTCACACTCAAATAATCTACACAATGCATCTCTCCCTGTCACTGGGTCATACTCTATCATCTCTCCATGAATCAGAATGCAGAGGATACGCCATACGTCCTCTAGTGTCACAGTCGCCTCTCCAGTCGCCATATGGAAGGAGGAAGTCTCCGAATGCCATCGCTCTGCCAATGCGGTAAGCAGTCCTGTGTTTGCCCTAATCTCGGGCATGAATGTGACATAGTATATCCCAAGTCCTGCTAGGATATCTCTATCTGTGCTCCTGAGTCTATGTCGTAGCATGAAGCAGTCTGGTCAGTTCTCTCGTGTGATCAACGGATACTGTCGCCTCTGCATCACAATAGGGGCATATTTTGTTAGTTTTAGGGTTTGCTCCTATGGGTTGCATTTCCTCATTTTCATGTCCAAATCAGGGCGTTTTTCATCTAATCTGACCTATCCTACCCTTATCCCCCCTTTCCGGATCATTTGCATGCTGTTTTGACCAAAATTAGGGTTCCCAATGCACAACTGCGCCTGTGTCAAGGAACCTGCGGCTATATCACATAACCTATGCCTGTGTACCCTACACAAGCACAGAAGACCTCACACAAGTGCAGGATTCGCCCTACACAAGTGTAGAAGTCAGTTTCTGCACTCCCTGTGGGCCCCGCAATGTCCCGCAAGCAATCAAACTTCATGAAATTGAAAATATGGGTTTTTGAGATACATACCACTGCTCCTGCATCATCCGGTCATCTGAATGTGTGTACACATTCTCCAAGGTGATCTGCCATTGGAATGTTTGCCATCTATCTGCAAGTGTCCTTGTCCAGAGCAACAAATTCTCCTCTTTGGCTAGTGCAAATGAGCTCTTTTCACTTTCTTGGTCCCATTTATAGATCTTTGTTAGTGCATAGATGGACATGCACCCTCTCCATCTTATGTTGGTTACGGTCTTGTGCACCTTAAATTGCTTGTCCTTCATGCATCCGATCTTCGATTGTCAGTCTATTCGATCCTATCATTTTTATCGATCAATTGGCCTCTTCTCTGCATGTTTCCGGCCAATTCCTCGAGGGGGCATGAATATGTCATTGTCATTGTCTGGGGCATTTTCATTATTGTTATTTGAAACAACGCTTAAAATCACATTGTCTCAAAGAGGGGCAAAATGTAGACACCTAAAAATGGTCAACGCTTGCAGAGTCATATTTTAACATTGGCGCATTGCCTCATTTTAGAGTTTTTGCGACCCATTAACATTTCTCCTATGTCATGCACTTGGTCTTTATCATTTGTGAACATTGAGTCATTCTTCTGCATTCTTCATTCGTCTCGCTCTCAAATTTGGTCTTGTCGACAACACTATCCAGTCATGATTTTGATCGATTTTATCCTATCACATCAATGTGCATACTCATTTGTCATTATTTTGGACATCGTCAATCCTAATTAGGGTTTTGTCCTCTGATCAATCTTATCATCTGGCGATTGATTTGTCATCGATCGTTGTTATGTTCGATCTTGTCATTTTGCGATCAATTTGTCATTGATCTTTGTCATTTTCAATCTTGTCATTTTGCAAACTATTTTGTCATCGATTCTTGTCCTCTTGTCAATTTTGTCATGTTGTGATCGATTTGTCATCGATCGTTGTTTGTCTCAATTATGTCAATTTTGATCAATTAGTCATTGTTCCTCATCAATTGGCACATTTATCAATCAAATCCTTTATCAGCATTGGTCCTTTGTCAGTCACAATCATGATCATAATCGAATCGATATCAATTATCCTTTGTCAAGACCTAATTGTCATTTCTAATTCATTTAACCCTGTTTGTCATTTCTCCCTCTAGGTTAAATAATTTATTTATTTATCCTAGGTCTTCGAGTCACAATTAAATATTTATTTAATTGGCTAATTATTCCTCTTTCTGTGAATTAATTAATAAATGACAAATTATTAATTAATTTACCTAAATTCCTCATTTCCTAATTTCCTAAATTCCTCATTTTCTAATTTCCTAATTCCTATTTTCCAATTTTCTAATTTTCCTAATTTCTAATTCAATTCCTCCTATTTTTGTAAATTAATTAATGAATGACAAATTATTAATTAATTTACCTAATTTTCATCAATTTCCTAATTTCCAAGTCATCATTTCTAACCTAATTTTCTAATTTCTCCTAAATTCCTAAATGACTATTTCTATTTCAAAATCGTGTCATAAATCCTTGCATAGCAATTTGTCATAAATTGTCATAAATTGTCATAAATCCTTGCATAGCAATTTGTCATACACATGTCATAATTTTGCTATTCTTGATTTGAATTTCCATTCGAATCATTTTCATGCTAATCTTGTCATTTCTCCAATTTGTCTATAAATTGGATGAATTTCTTCAATCTAATCCCTAATCAGATTATCGAATTTCCAATCACTTTGTCAAATCACGCTTCGAGTACTCTTGTGTCAATGTCAATCTTGCTTTCACATTAGGTTTATGCACTTGAAGGTGAGATCCACAACAAAACTATTTGGAGAAGAAAGAAGGACAATGGAGCCGCATGAAGGAAGCATTTAGATCTACATCTGGTTTGCATAATCTTTTTGAATGTTTCAATTTTCATGTCTCTATTGAATGTGTTTAGGATAGATCGTTGCAATGAGCTTTCGTGATTGAGCTAATGGTTAATATTTATATTGCTTGTGATGATTTCCTATTTCCTATGCTACAATATTATATATTAATTTTTAGGAATCAGATATCCGATTAAATCGGATATTTGATTCCTGTGGGTATTATTATACCCACTGTGATAGCCTGTGGGTGTGTCATTTTTCACCCACGAGGTACGCATTTTGAAGAAATTCAATAGCGGCTTTTAGCAAATATCCAATTTGGGCGACATTTTTTTGTGAATTTGTCGTACCAGGTATGATCTGATTGCACTTTTGTCGTTTTTGTCAAAAAAAATTGCATTTTTATTTTTTTATTTTTTTATAGAAACTAGGTTTTTTCATTTGAAATATATTGTTCTTTCAAATTTGTTGATTAAATTCAAATTTTTGAATTCAATCAGGTAAAATGGGGTACACCAATGATAATCTTCAACAACCACAAACACTCCACTATCAAACCCCCCCTCAATTCAATATTCAATTGGTCAAAAGTTGAACCAATTGAGGGGGATTGAAAATGTCTATAGTAAAATCCCTTGTCTAACATCTATGTTAGATGCTTTGAATGTCATTATAAAAAATATAGAAAATGTGACCCTAGAGCACAATGCTTCTCTTTTGTGGTGAGATTCAATGAGGACTAGATATGCGGATGGCTTGACCTATGATCGGGTCAAGGAGCTTGAGATTTTAAAAGGTGATATTGTTGCATTGTTCGTCAATACCCACACTAGACAACCCGTAGATGTGAATTTTTTTTTTTCCATAAAATGTTGTACAAATGATGATATTGTAAATAAATTTTGGGATCGTTGGTGGATGGTTTTTGATAGACCACCCAACAACAATCTTGATGTCCCATTTTATTTTGATTAAAAATTGTATGTTGAGTTTATTTTGGGCAAGCATGTCAACTACTTTGACATCAAGCCTTTCCAAAGTGTGGGTTTAGGTATGCCTCAAGATAGACCTGGGGCAGTTCGAGTATTTTAGGGCCCATATGTTCTCCCTCCTCCCGTTGATCCCCCATCTCCAATACAACATCTAGATATCAATGTTGAGGCAACGTCACAGACTATTTCTTCTATTCACTCTTTGAGTAGCCTTTTGGTTTCTCGGGTTGGGGCACTAGCTCAACCTTTTAGTGATGCTAGCAGTGGATCTGGTGGTGCTGACATGTCCTCTTCGGCTCCACATATTTATGTGTCGCATACTTGTGTTATGTGTGGGCAGCAATGCTTATGTCCTATTGGAGATCTTGTTGATCCTCCTGTGGACACTATTGATTATGAGGTGCATGATATGCCTGATGCACCAGATGTGAAGAAACGGAATAGAGGATACCTTGGAGATTCCTCGCATGCTAGAGGTGAGGAGTTACCTTCATCATACACTGACGATGTAGTGGTAAGATTTGTAATTTCATAGTGCATTTTATTTTAAATAAGTATTTATAAGAGATAGTATTAAGTACTAATGTTTATATAAATGGTATATTTAACAGTTGATGACTGAGGAGGAGTTAACACGGGTCTGTGATGACACCTTGATGGCCATTTCATTTGGCCTTGACAGCTATACGGTACATATATTATTGCACTTAGTCGTATACATTTTTTATTTTACATACATGTTTGTCATTTAAACTATCATTAATTAAATTATATATTAACTTGCATATTTATCTTATTTTACTCTTGTAGGACACAAGTAGCATGAGTGTGGTATCGCATGATTCGGGCTCTGGTAGTGCAGTCCAAGACAAGAGAAAGCTAATTGAATGCAAACATGATTGAATTACGAGTTTAAATAACTTATAAATGACTATACATGTCTACATAGATTGATAGTTTCACATACTTGTCGTCTTTATGTATAGGGAATTCTTAGCTTCACATTATTGTTGACTGTAGCCACTATACCCGAAGAATTATAAGAGACGCCTTACGTACATGTGTTTATTTTATTTTGTGTGTAGAAGATATAACTTGTTGCTATCATCCACAATTATATGCTAACTTTTATTGAAATGTTATATTTGTGAACATATATAGGTTGTATATCAAAATCTTGATGACATACTTGCTCTATCGTTGATATATTCTAGGACTCCTAAGATGAAGAGAAAACATGAAGATGAGGTAATCAAGAATTCAATTTGAGAGTTCAATTATAGTTCAATGTATATCGATTTTTATGTTAATTTTTTGAATGTAATTTTATATAATATAGCTAATCTTAATTGTGGTTTGATTTTTCTTGTGCAGGATCCTTCAGAGACGGTAGTGCTATGAAGATTGATTTTGATGATCCATCAGTAGTTTGGGACATGTTATAGAATATTTTTGGATAATTACATGTCTAGTTGGCATTTATATTTTGTATTTGGACATACATTTACATATATCGACATACATTTTATTTGAGTTAGCGTTTATGCCATTTTGTATATGGACATATGCTTGTAATTATTCAACATTTTGATATATATAAAAGTTGAGATTCGATATAACTTGTTCCTCATGTGCATGACATCATTTTTTTAAACTTTAATCTTCAATTATTGAATAATTAACCATGGTTAAATAATGAACAATACAATGTTGTTTGTATGATCTTGAGATTCTATATAATTTGTTCCATCTAAATCTTAAGTGTTAAATTTGGTTTCCTTTGGAAACTTCACCAAATTTAATGACCATATTGGTATTGGTAATAATCATAACATGGATACTTAGCAATGACAAATGAAAAGTAGCAAAACATCTTCTACAATGAAATGCAATTTTTTCATAATTGATTGGTTACATTTAGTTGTTGGCATTCTACACTCTTATGAGAATAGTTGGTGTTGTCATTGATGGTAACCATCTGGAAACCTACTGGCATTCATCTGGTAATACACCAGCAGGCACCGACATCAGCATAGACATCTACTTACACCGACAGCTGCAACAATGCATACCGACACCCTAGCCAACAGGGAATAAACTTTTATTTATTGTATTTAAATGTAATTATCTTTTGTAAAGATGACATGGCATATTGTAAAAGACTTATATATATGTATGAGATATTATAGGTCATTTTGTGTAGAAGGTAGTATGTATGGAGAGAATATATGGATGATATTTTGTATAAGGAGATATAGTTGACAGCGAAGGTTTTGGTTATAGAATGAGCTTAAACTGGTACTGAACCTGGCATAGTTGATGCTTATTTGAAGCAGTACATTGTATTGGATTTTATAATCCACTTTTGTAGTCAGTCTGACTCTTATTGAGCAGTGAGCTCTAGGCAGTTGGCCTTCCTCCATGTGCAGGCCCCTCATTGTAAGTAATACTTATTCATTGGCCAGTGAGTGAATATTGTGGGTCACAAATCCCACCGAGGTTTTTCCCACACTAGGTTTCCTCATTAAATATCTTGTGTTATGGTGTGTTTTCTATGTTGTATTTAATGTTCCTATTTACTGCATTAATTCTTATTTATCGGTACATTGTTTTGGAATGTAAAGTTCTTAATAAGGTTAAATATTCCAGTAGCCAATTAGATACCGATCCACCCCCCCTCTCAGTATCTTTGGGACTATCATTAATCCTAACAATTGATATCAGAGCATGGTCCTCTATTTTCAAAAGCCTAATAGCTTGAGGATGATTCTAACACCGGTACAGATGGAGAACTTAAGAAAACAATTGGAAGGAGCTCTTGTAGACTATGATTCAGAGAAGTTGAAGAATATCAAACTTGAAGATGATCTAAGGACTGCACGGGAATTCAATCAAGGACTTCAGGAGAATCTTACTATAGCTTGAAATAAAAGAAAATAACTTCATGAGAAGATGCAGAATGATAATGATGAAACAGAAACTCTTAATGAAACTGTGAACAAGTTGAGACAAGAAAACAATAATATGAAGAATGAAATGCAAGATATGACTATGAGGTTTTGTAAAGGCATTGAAGACAAGAAGAAGAATGAAGATGACTTGACTAGGATACTCAATGATGCTGGAAATGAAAATCTAAGACTTAGTCATGAAAATGATATGTTGAAGACAAATCTGATTCACATGCAACATGATAAAACTGAACTTATGAGACAAAAAGGAATTCTAGAAAATGAGTTGGCTACTGCAAATCAACACAAAGAGAAATTCAAGAAAAGTTCAGAGGAATTTGATAATATGCTGAAAAGTCAAAAACCAAATGGAGATACAAATGGACTTGGATTTGAAGTTGGAGAAAGTTTTGGTACTGCAAACAATCATGATCACAGTAAACCGGTAAGACAACCTAATGCTTACAAATTTAATGGAAAATGCTTTAACTGTAACAAGTATGGTCATAGAGAAAATCAGTGTAGATCTAGAAACAATCAGAACATTAATGCACCCACCGATCAATGTTCCAAACGCAACAAAGTTGGTCATAATTCAAAAAACTACAAAATGAATGTAAGATGTTATGTTTGTGGAAGATTTGGGCACTTGTCTAATCAATGCAGAACACAAACTGACATAGGATATGGAAAATCTATTCAGAAGAATAATATGACTTGTTATGCTTGTAACAAAATTGGACATATTGCAAAATTTTGTAGAAGCAAGACTTCACCAACAAATAATAAAGGACCCAGTTTGAAAGGCAAAGAAAAGGTAGATGAGGTAAAGTAAGAATTTTCAAAACAATGGATTAGGAAGACAAATCAGAATGTTGATGAGACTATTTCTTCACTGGTAGAACATAGTATTGCTCCATCGACAGGAGATTCTTCATCCAACTGAGAAGTAACCCTTTGGGGGTATTACAACAAATTGAATATCATCTAGATTACCCTCGGTTGATGGTGAGAAGATAGTTGTCTTCTTTACCGACAGATGTGTTAAGTTTTCACTTAATCGACGAGCATTTAATGAGGTTGTTGAAGGAAAAATCATTATAAATCATCAATTTTCCCTCATTTTTGATTCACCAAGCATTCAAATTAGTAGAGAGCACGAAATCTGAGTGAAGGCATTCAAGGCGAAGGTTTGAAGTGATTTCTTTCAAGCATTCAGGCATTATCAGGCATCTAAAGGTATTTTTCAAATGGCTTCTTCTTCTGCTCCCGAATTTATTGCAAACCCTACTATCATGGAAAATGTAAAATGCCCTAGGCCTGTATTTAAAATTATTCCCGAAGTAGCTAAGCAAGATGATTCCATAGGCACATTTTCAAAGATTCCTAAAGGTGTAGCTTATGTTGAAGACCCTAGGATATATATTCACTGCAACATTGAAGAATTAGGTTATTAGGAGTTGTTAAAAATGTTTAGAACCATAATTTGTGATGGAAATGGCACTGTCAAACCTGAGCACAAGATTGTGGAGACTTTAGGTTTTGTTGAAATATTGAATATCCCTGAATTTTCGGAAGTAGTGAGAATTGTCCTAAGTAGGGCACATGGAGAATTTCTTTGGTTAGACCCTATTTGCAAATTCACCCGGCAAGCAATTAGGATAGTAACAGGTTTACCCTCAACTGCCAGTAGACCAGACAAAACAAAGAAGGTTCCTAACAACAAACTCATGACCCTAACTGGAGCAACATTTGATAGTAGATCACTAAGAGTGAATGGCATCAAGGACATCAATGTGAGATTCATAAGTATGATACTTGGTTACAAGACTACACATGAAAACAAATTTAATTCAGTTTCTAGTCTTTGCATTAATAGTGCTTATGAAATGGTGAACAATAATGCAAAAATAGATGTGTGTGAATGGATGAAGGATGAACTCATAGATAACTTGAAAAATATTAAAGGAGACAAGAAAGGAACATTTCATTTTGGTAATCTCTTAGCATGCTTAATGTTGTATTTCACAAAGGAAATCCCTGGTATAGGACAAAAAGACTTTGGATATGACATACCGGTAGGAAAACAATTATAGGAAGCTTTCAACGAAATGGGAACTACTAAGGAAAACAACATAACTGAATACTTTAAAGTTTTTCAAGATAAAGTAAAAACCAGAGAAAGACTACCATGGAGTGTAGTGGATAAATATGACAAAGAAATTTGTTTTGTCATCAAAAAGGATGAGACATGGATGGAAGTGGTACTTCCTAGAACTGTATGGGTAACTGAAATGGTTTATGAGGTAGATCTCAACATTATTGAGACTTATGCAAAAGCTTTGTTAGATGCACCTAGAGAACCAATAGAAGAAGTTTTTGGTAGTGCAGAAACAATTGAAAGTAATGTGAAAACAATGAAGCAAAGGAAGAGAAGAGAAAAATATACAAGAGATGATTCTAAGCAGGTAAAGGAAATCAAAGAAAATGTTATGAAAATTACTGGTATAAAGGCTAGTGAGCTGGAAGGACTGCAACCAGAGGCACACATTTCACCGGTTGGCACATCTTGTGACAATGAGATACCAGCAGAATTCAAAAGATTTGAAAGGAAGAGAAAACCTTCACCGGTACCCTCTCCTCCACCCAAAAGGGCAAGGACTTTAAGGAAGAAACAATAGGTAGTAAGGCAACCGGCTAAGAAACTAACTCCCAAGAAGAAACAGAAACCGGTTATACCACCATTGGATAATTTGTTGAATGAAATAACTGATGATGGCAATTTGGCATATGTGAGTAAATTTTATAACACATTCAATGATTTAGACAAGGAAAGCATTGAAAATAGTATAATTTTAGATCTGGACATATACAAGAAATTTTTAATTGAAGTTGTGGATGACTTGCCTAATGAACTATGTAGAAGATTAGATGCAAAGAGGATTGCAATAATGGAATTGGACAAGAAACTTAAAGTTGAAAAACTTCTAGCTGTACATCCAGTTAACTCAAAAGAGGAGATTGATGACCTGATTTGTGAAGTTAATAGATCCATTTTTGCTAGTGGTCACCGACAAGTAAGTTTGATGGCAAGTAGAGTAAATGAGATTGCAGAGGAAACTGCTGATAAATGGGAAAAATAAGAAGAATTGAACAGGCCGAAGAAAACATTCAAATTTTATCAGAAGGATAAGGACAAAGGGAAAGGTAAATTTGGTGGAATACCGAACATCAAGATAACTGACAATTTACCACCACCCTTGGATACTGCACCGGTACATACTGATGTTCCACTGGTTACTGAAAGTGAAGGTATCACACATGATAACCCTAGACACTCAAGAAGTGAACATTCTTGTGGCTAAGGATAGTACAAAGGTTAAGGATGATATTGTTGGCAGTGGCAACATTTTTGAGCAACTCGCAGAGGCTGTAGAGATTGAGATCCAAATAGAGCAAACATAGAAAACATTATAACTTGTGTAGCGTCGTAAATTGTATGCACTTGCTAGGGTGGTACAATTTCACACCTAGTTTAGCACCCACCTTGGCGCATTTTTCATTTTGCATTGCATTTCCCCTTTAGCACTTAATTAATCAAATTAATTAGGTCTAAGGTCCTATTTTATCATCTCCCATATCATAAAGTTGGGCCCTTTTCATTAAAGTGTGCCCCTTTCATTTTATTCCTCCAATACATCATTTAATCAAAAACCCTGATTAGGTCCTATTTTGAACTCGGGGGCTTGATTTCGGGGGTCAAAACATCTTGAAATCACCTGTAACTTCGGGATTCACTCTAAAATCATCATATCCGATGGCCCTAAAAATTTGGTGAAAAGTTGTCGGGACCATGGCGCCCGGAGAGGACCATGGCGCCCGAAGTGCACACGGTCCCGGACATTTTTCCCAAAATTTTGGGAGCCCGATCCAATCATAAAATAAAGTTTAACCCCAAGAAATTGGTAGGAGATTCAATCTCTAGGTCGGCCAAAAGGTGAAATTAAGACCTAGGGTTTCATATATAAGAGCTCTCTTTCTTCATTTGAAAGGATCCAGATTTTGGCTAAAAAGGACCTTCTATGCAGCGAAAGAGCAGATCTTTGAAGACTTCAACAATATTCAACATCCATCCATCAAGCATTCATCAATTTCATTCATCCATTTAGGGCTTTGAAGACATTGAAGAGCAATAAGGGATCACCGACTGAAGATTGGCTTGTACCCCTCCCTTGGGGTTGGGTATGACTTCATGTTGTTTTCATGTCTTTGCATAAGCCTCATTATATCATTTGTATTCATGCTTTAGATCACTTTGCATCTTGATTTGGAGCATTTACATTATCATTTACAAGCAATTAGGGTTTACTTTCTTGGTTGCTCTAGTTTGCTTACTTGCATTTTAGGATCTTGCACACACACAAGGTCTGCACACACACATTACTTTTACAATACAAATTGGCTATTCGTGGAGGTGGAAATCACCAAAGTGGGGGTTTGACTAAGGCAAAACCCTATATAGCCACCTACAACCCTTTTTAGATATAAGTGCAAATTTCCGAATTCGAAGGACACCGCAAGTTGCAGATCCGACGGAAGCGGACCGAGACAGAACTTCACGCCAAATTCCAACCCAGAAAGCTAGGACAGGGGCATGGCGTGCCCTGGTCCTGCCAGGACAGGGGGGCTGGGTGCCCTGGTCCTTGTCCGTTTCAGTGAATTTTGGCAGTTTCAGAGGTAGCAGCTTCAGTATTTCAAGCTTCCGGCTTCAGCGGCAGATCTTACAGAATCAAATCCATTCAAGGTACACATTTACATTTCTCCTCTTATCCTTATAATTGTCCATCATTAAATCTCAATTCTACAATCTTGTGCTCAAAGTTACTAGTTCATACTTACACTTTAGGGTTAATAGTTGAACTTGCATCATTCTATCTATCATTTGCAACAAAGGAATAGAAATCCTAATAGGTAGCCCGTGGCTCTCTCTTCCACAAAAAGAAGTAGCCAATTGTGTGATACCTCTAGGCTCTTTCGTATTCCACAAGTGTGTGATTGAAAGTGAGATTAGGGCATGTTTGCTTAGTGTCACTTTTTCCCCCACACATTTTGGTGAACCCGACGTGAATTCCAATCTTCTCTAATTCTGATTTATGTTTTCAAATTTGAGTGTTTATGCTATTTCAAATTCAAATTTGTATTTACAAGTTTTAATTTCTTGCAAGATTCAAAAATTTAGAGGAAATTTTTGCTAAAACCCTAATTTTGTTGAACTTGTGGATAGCTTAATTGGGATCAATAATTTCAAATCTGATTTAGGAACTCATTTGAATCATAAATTTCATTTTCTAAATCTACATTCTAAGTGCTTGCATTGGTTAAAATTAAACATTTCCTTCTATTTTGCATATGTTATCATTTGAAAAAGGAAAATTGTTGTCATGATGCATTCATTTCATAGATGTGATAATGGGTTAGCTTCCCTTGTTTCAATTTTTCCTTCTCCTAAGGAACCTCCCCCCATCTATAACAACATTTTAGTTCCTAAAAGAGTTTCTACCAATCCCTTTGAGACTCTCCCATTCTCTAAGGATGAAGACTTTAAGAGTGATCTTGACAATTCTCCTAGAATGTGCCCTTCCTATTTAGCTATCCTAGAGGAAGATAATGATATCATAAACACCTTTCTTAATGTTACTTCACCTTCCCTACATGATGCCTCTCTAAGTGAAAAGGTATTGAGGGACATTGACTTATTTTCTCCTAAAGTTGGTCCTTCCAATGGGGGCATGTTAGTGCAACAAGAGGTTATGAACACTTCTTTCAAAGATCTCCTTCCTAAGCATGAATCTTTGGAGAAATATGTTCATGTTCCTCCTGAAAAACACTCCCTTCATGAGGATCCTTTTGTGCAAGAAGATGACATTATCCCTACATTTCCTAGTGATGGCATTTCCTTTTCCAACAAAATTCCCACTAGAGATGATGAATTAATGATAAATGCTTACCCTTCTCCTAAAGTTTGTCTTACCCATAAGCATCCCTTAGAGAAAGAAGATGAAATAATAAGCAATTTCCTTAATTCTCTCTCCCCTAAAGATCATATTGGACATATTTTGAGGAAAGAGGATGAGTTTAACAGATCTATTGATGCTCTCCCTCCTAAGGATGAGGAATTAATAAACAATGTTATCTCCTCTCCTAAAATTGACAATACTTCAAACATCCCTTTCAACAACTTCACTATTTGGGATGAACCATTAGAAGAAGGTGTAGACTATTCTATACCCCATGAGAGAACCCTAGCCAAAGGGGATGAAATCAAGATTGAAAACTCCCTTGATATTTTCTCACCTTCCTTGAATCTCAATTATTCTCCCTCTAAAAATAAAGCATCTCCCTCTCCTCAACTTGGTTCTACTCATGAGGATACCCTAGTTCAAAGCAAGATGGTTAACATCTATTTCAAAGATCTCCCTCTCAAAAGTGAGACTTTAGAGAGTAATGTTGATCCTTCTCCTAGAGAGTTTATTCCCCATGTAGATCCTTTGATGATAGAGGATGATATGACCTTTCCTAGTATTACTTTTCCTACTAGAACATCAATGTCTACCCCTTGTCTCTCTCCTAAAATTGATTTAATCCGTGATAAGATTTTAGTGCAAGAGAAGACTATCAATAATTCTTCCAACACTTTTGTTCATTCCTCTAAACCATCCTCAATCAATTTGATACATGTGAATGAAACACCTAACAAACCTCTCTTCATTGTCCAAGGTGCTTGTCCTTCTCAAAATTCTCAACCTTTAAATAAGCCTATCTTAGTGGTCCAAGGTGGTTATGCTAATGATTCTTTTTGCACTCCTAAGAAACCTATTATTACTGTGCAAGGAGGTTATTCTACTAAGAGCCCTTATGAGTATGCTAAGCAACTGACTAGAGAGAGTTATAATGCGGTTGCTCATACCTATAACACAAGAAACAATAGGCAACCTAATCCTCCTCCAGTTATCCCAACTTCACTTCCTCCTTCCCAACCTATTCTTCCTCAAGCTCCTCGTATTTCACAAATGCTTATTAAGGACTATGATCTCATAGAACAACTTAAAGCTACCCCTGCTAAGATATCCCTTTGGGATTTGATCCAAACTTCTTCCACTCATCATGGAATGTTACAAGATGCCTTGAAAGATTTGAATGTTCCTCCACCTAATACATCTAGTAATATAGAGTCTCTGGTTAACTCTGTGATGAATCCTAAAGCTCAAATTGTGTTTACTCAAGATGAGTTGCCTACTAGCGAAATTCAACATCAATATGATCCCTTGATGATTGTGGTTATCATAAATGACACTGCTATAAGATGAACACTGGTAGATAATGGTTCTCCCCTTAATGTGTGTAGCATTAATCTATTGCATAGGATGAATGTGGATACATCCCTTATTGAGCCTGACTCTCGTCCCATTCGAGGCTTTGATAATGTGGCTAAGTCTTCATTAGGTATTATCACCTTACCCATCACAGTGGGACCTGTTACTTTGCCTACTCCTATCCATGTTATGTCGGGAAATCTAACATACAACTTGTTATTAGGGAGACCTTGGATTCACAGTATGCAAGCTGTCCCCTCTACATTGCATAGACAAGTTAGATTTATTTATAACAATAAGACATATACCTTGATAGGTGATACTAATTTTCAAGCTTGTTTGCAAACATCTACTTCCAAAGGGAGTTCTTCTAAACCTTCCTCTTCTAGTGATAACTAGTTACCTATGGATGAATCATCACCCTCTAATAATCAAAATTCTTTGGATGAGTCTGAAGTTCCTGAAGAAGATTCTTCTCAACTTGAATCTACACATGAAAAGGCTTTTGATCCTGAGAAGCTTCTCGCAGAAGATGATTGGGGATCTCTTGATTTTAATCCCACCTTTGTAGGTGAGTATAGGGTTCCTCCTAGAGATCTTAAAGTTAAAAAGAAGGAAGAAACTAGAGATCAATCAGTCTTACATGAACCTATGAGCAATAATTTTGTGGCCGCTTCTCAAACTTCTTCTCCTCACACCTCTAATTCTGAAGAATTTGATTCTTTGTCTTATGAAAAACCACCTTCTCTTTCTGAAATGGCTAATCATTATGGTTGTGGTTTTCATATTTTGGCTAAGAGTGGCTATAGTGAAAATGGTTGTGGCACAAATTAACAAGGAATTAAAGTTCCTTTAGAACATAACATGCATGAATATTCATTTGGACTTGGATATAATCTTTCTAAGCCCACCAAAGCATCTAAAAGACCATCTCTCAATGTGAATGCTATATTTAGTAGTGATGATGATCTCACTTCAACTAAATCATCTTCTACTTCTATCAACTCTCATTCCCCTCATTATGTGACATTGGTAGCTCATTTACTGGGGGCTCATTGTCATTCATGATGGTACAATTTCAAGTGCAATCATATTTTTGAAGCAACATAATAGCCTAATTTTTCTATGTTATCTCTTGTTCCTATGGGGACAAGAGTGATTTCATACATCTCTTCTTTTTATGATTAAAATTTCCCTTTGGGGTAATAGTGTGGAAATATTGATCATCTTTTCTTTAGAATCCTCTTTTCCTAGATATGAGAGAAGATGTGTATTCTCTTTCTTATCCTACCCACTTCTTGTGAGGAGCATTTTACATACACTAATGTCTTGCTTGCATGAACTCATGTGAGTATGTAGTACATTTTTCTTATGTCTAAATCTCTCCCTAGAAGATTGTGTAAGTCCTTCTCATTGTCCTTATCCTTGGGAGGCAATGATCTTTCCTTATTTTTATCTAAGGATCCACTTTTTCCTATTTCGTGGATGGTGTGAACTTTAGTACTTGATGTTATTCCTTGTATGCATTTGTTGTTGTTTGTTCAAGGATTATCTCTTACAAGAGGTGTAAGTCCTTGACTACAACCTCTTTTGCACTTGGTAAAATACATCCATAATGAATTCACTCTCCCAATTGGGTTAAAAAGAGCGTCATCCTTCATTAAGAATCACTTTCACCTCGCAAAAGAAGGACGTATTGCATTCTTATTCTCTTCTTTGTCTTATTCTAGAAGATGTTATATTTGTCTAAGACAATTCCTCTTGGGGATAGGTGTCTTTTGTACAAAGATCTCTTCTCCTCTAAGGATCTCCTTTACACATACTACAAGATATCCCTTTTCAACTATCTTATCCTTGCTTAAAGAGTGCAAAACTCTCTTGCTTGGATCTATGACATTGTTGCATTTTTGGGGTATCTTATTTTGTGATGAAGGTAGGTATCCTTGTTATACTTTTCTTATGACATAAACATTACACTTTTTGAGCAATGGGTCATTCTCAGAACCAAAGCACAGACTCTTAGAGCGAGATGTCACGCTTTTGTACTATACATATACAGGTTGTAGCATACTCGGGCATAGACTCCTATGAGGTGCTTCTAACCTCCCTTACACACACATGCACGAGGTTGAGTGGAACTAGCGGCATAAGGCTAGACTTTCTCACTCTCCTCCCTTACATGGATCACCTAGACAGACTCTAGGGGCTAGTTTTCCATGTCCTTTTCCCATGGATCACCTAGACAAGATCTAGGGGCGAGAAGTCCATGTTTTCTCTCTCACTATTCTTCTCATGGATCACCAATGTGTGTATTCATGCTTTTTTCCTTTCTTTTCTTCTCTTTGCATTTTGTTTCCATTTGCATCCTTCATCTTGTGTTAGAGAACTCTCAAACCCTTGCACTCTTTGTTGTGTTGGAATTGAGATTTAGTCCTCTTTCTTACCAAATGATTCTCCATTAGTTTTTGATCTCATATCAAATCTTCTTGTGAGCATTTGTCATCAATATTCTTTAACAATTCGAAGTGGTAAACATGATACCCTGTTTCAACTCACTAAAATTAGCAAGCCGAAATAGGGGGGGGCATATAGCTACCCTCGAATTTTCATCACCTTCCCTAGTAAGCATTAGGTGATTTTGTGATCTAATGTGTGTTTTGTAGGGTGCGGTTCCTAACTGTGTACTGCAGATACCGCTGGGGGCTTCGTTTGACGGACTTATGGATATATCCTTTTTCAAATAATGTTTACTTTTCTATACTTTAGCTTGCATATCCATGTAGTGTTCATATGATCGCTAAAGTGGGGGCTAAATGTAGCGTCGTAAATTGTATGCACTTGCTAGGGTGGTACAATTTCACACCTAGTTTAGCACCCGCCTTGGCGCATTTTTCATTTTGCATTGCATTTCCCCTTTAGCACTTAATTAATCAAATTAATTAGGTCTAAGGTCCTATTTTATCATCTCCCATATCATAAAGTTGGGCCCTTTTCATTAAAGTGTGCCCCTTTCATTTTATTCCTCCAATACATCATTTAATCAAAAACCCTAATTAGGTCCTATTTTGAACTCGGGGGCTTGATTTTGGGGGTCAAAACATCTTTAAATCACTTGTAACTTCGGGATTCGCTCTAAAATCATCATATCCGACGGCCCTAAAAATTTGGTGAAAAGTTGTTGGGACCATGGCGCCTGGAGAGGACCATGGCGCCCGGAGTGCACACGGTCTCGGAACTTTTTCCCGAAATTTTAGGAGCGCGATCCAATCATAAAATAAATCTTAACCCCAAAAAATTGGTAGGAGATTCAATCTCTAGCTCGGCCAAAAGGTGAAATTAAGACCTAGGGTTTCATATATAAGAGCTCTCTTTCTTCATTTGAAAGGATCCAGATTTTGGCTAAAAAGGACCTTCTATGCAGCGAAAGAGCAGATCTTTGAAGACTTCAACAACATTCAACATCCATCCATCAAGCATTCATCAATTTCATTCATCCATTTTGGGCTTTGAAGACATTGAAGAGCAATAAGGGATCACCGACTGAAGATTGGCTTGTACCCCTCCCTTGGGGTTGGGTATGATTTCATGTTGTTTTCATGTCTTTGCATAAGCCTCATTATATCATTTGTATTCATGCTTTAGATCACTTTGCATCTTGATTTGGAGCATTTACATTATCATTTACAAGCAATTAGGGTTTACTTTCTTGGTTGCTCTAGTTTGCTTACTTGCATTTTAGGATCTTGCACACACACAAGGTCTGCACACACACATTACTTTTACAATACAACTTGGCTATTCATGGAGGTGGAAATCACCAAAGTGGGGGTTTGACTAAGGAAAAACCCTATATAGTTGCCTACAACCCTTTTCAGATATAAGTGCAGATTTTTGAATTCGAAGGACGCCGCAAGTTGCAGATCCGACGGAAGCGGACCGAGACAGAACTTCACACCAAATTCCAACCCAGAAATCTAGGACAGGCGCATGGGGCGCCCTAGTCCTGCCAGGACAGGGGCGCTGGGCACCCTGGTCCCTGGGACAGGGGCGCTGGGCGCCCTGGTCCTTGTCCGTTTCAGTGAATTTTGGTAGTTTCAGAGGTAGCAGCTTCAGTATTTCAGGCTTCCGGCTTCAGCGGCAGATCTTGCAGAATCAAATCCATTCAAGGTACACATTTACATTTCTCCTCTTATCCTTACAATTGTCCATCATTAAATCTCAATTCTACAATCTTGTGCTCAAAGTTACTAGTTCATACTTACACTTTAGGGTTAATAGTTGAACTTGCATCATTCTATCTATCATTTGCAACAAAGGAATAGAAATCCTAATAGGTAGCCCGTGGCTCTCTCTTCCACAAAAAGAAGTAGCCAATTGTGTGATACCTCTAGGCTCTTTCATAATCCACAAGTGTGTGATTGAAAGTGAGACTAGGGTATGTTTGCTTAGTGTCACTTTTTCCCCCACACAACTTGAACAACCATTGGATACTGGAATGAATTTTGAAGGTATAGATGCTAACACAGAGAAACCTATTGAGATAGAGATACTGGCAGTTGAGTACACAGAGAAACCGACAGAGAAACCTACAAAGGCAGAGGTACACATTGAAGTAGAGAACCCGACAATCACTGAGAAACCCAAACCTTTACTGGTTGAAATGCAAACTCGAACTGATCCACTGGAAGTTAATAAAAGAAAAATGATTACAAATGTTAGAAGCACAAAGGTAATTAAGGTAGTTGGTCAGACATCCAGTACTTCATTAAGTGAATTTAGGCCTACTAATGTGACAGAGGTACTCCTAGACTCCATCAAGAAAATAACTAACTGTAATGCATTGGCTTACAAAGCAATTGATGACACAATACCAATACTTAAGTTGATTGCATCGAAATGTAATACAGATCATGTAAAGGATTCTTTAGGTAAATTGGACACATTGTCCAAATTCATTACTAACAATGTAATAATGGTTGATAAGGTGAATGAGGACACATTCAAAGAAAAATTTGAAAAGGAAAAGGATAAATTCTTTGAGGATACAATAAAGAAGTGCACAGAACACATAAATACACTTTTATTGGCACTGAATACTACAATTTAGGAATATAAAGAGCTATACAGAGAAACATGCAAACCACATCTTTTGACAAAGGACATAAAAAAGGAAATAAGTAGAGTACAGAAGGAAATAGATGACATATCTGATAACATAATTGGTTCATTCAAACCTATATCAGTTATTGAGCAGGAAATAGCAGGTTTTGAGGAAAAGTTGGAGAAATTTGAGAAAGAGAAGGCAAGGATTAAGGCTAATGCCAAAGAACTTATGTATAAACTTGGTCCCAAGTTGGACAATCTTATCTCTCTAAGAAATGAGATCTCTAAGGCATTACTTCAAGGAGAAAGATCACTAGAAGAGTATATGCATCATCTCACTGACACAATCCAACTGACTGAGGCAACCCTGAATGACAACAACAGATTCATGCAGAGTTTAAATTTGGTTTTGGCAGACATATTTCAGATTGTAACCAACTGGTTACAAACTTTGAGGTGAAAATTTTTGCACTCATTTTACAATTTTTGACAACCTTTTTCATTGATGTCAAAGGGGGAATAGAAGAGAGAGAAAAATGATTATTCAGAGGAGATCATCTTCTAAGAGGGATCACATCTTTTTGGTAACTTTTTGGACTTCGGTTTTTGGATCAGTTTTTGGATTTTCTCATGAGTGTTGCCATCAATGCCAAAGAGGGAGATTGTTGGCATTCTACACTCTTATGAGAATAGTTGGTGTTGTCATTGATGGAAACCATCTAGCAACCTACTGGCATTCATCTGGTAAGACACTAGTAGGCACCAGCACTAGCATAGACATCTATTTACACCGACAGACACTTCATCGATAGTGGCAATAATGCATACCGACACCCCAGCCGTCAAGGAATAAACTTTTGTTTATTGTATTTAAATGTAATTATCTTTTGTAAAGATGACATGGCATATTGTAAAAGACTCATATATATGTATGAGATCCTATAGGTCATTTTGTGTAGAAGGTAGTATGTATGGAGAGAATATATGGATGATATTTTGTATAAGGAGATATAGTTGACAGCGAAGGTTTTGGTTATAGAATGAGCTTAAACCAGTACTGAACCTGGCATAGTTGATGTTGATTTGAAGCAGTACATTGTATTAGATTTTATAATCCACTTTTGTAGTCAGTGTGACTCTTATTGAGCAGTGAGCTCTAGGCGGTTGGCCTTCCTGCATGTGCAGGCCCCTCATTGTAAGTAATATTTATTCATTGGCCAGTGAGTGAATATTGTGGGTCACAAATCCCACCGAGTTTTTTCCCACACTGGGCTCCTCGTTAAACATATTGTGTTATGGTGTGTTTTCTATGTTGTCTTTATTGTTCCTGTTTACTGCATCAATTCTTATTTATCGGTACACTATTTTGGAATGCAAATTTCTTAATAAGGTTAAATATTTTGCTAATCGGTTAGATATTGATTAACCCCCCCCCCCCCCCCTCTCAGTATCTTTGGGACTATCATTAATCCTAACATTAGCAACATCCCCCATCATTAAAGTCATCTTAAAAGGGAGATATTTTAAAGAGGTCCATTTCCACTCATTGCCTATTAAATGGAATGACTAAATATATGAACTCTAAATATAAACTTGTTTTGATTGTCATTCAGCTACTAAAAGAAACAAATTTTACCTTTCTTTATTTTACTATCATGCACAAAATATGTCCACCCCCCACTCAATGTAGGTATATTGTGCTTCATAATGCATTGTAACATCGATTCCAACAAGTCTGGTTAGGCATTCTTACCCTAGGCATGCTCCTATTTTCCCCCCCCAATAGGTTGTATCTCAGAATCTATGGCACCTGTGGATGATCCATTTGAATAATGGGGGCTTCACTTAGTGAACCTAAGTTATAGCATGTGCGTTCATGACATACTAAACAGTCCCCCTATTTTCAAAAAATATTTCCCTAAACTCCTTTTTTGTCACCCCCTCCCAATACACAGCCTGAATTAAAACCCCCTATTTTTGTTAAATATTATATTTTTTCAAAGCTCGAATTAAAAACCCCCCTTATTTTCACTGATAGGCAATATATTGTACCCTTTTTTTTGGGATATTTAAACCCCCAATATGAATGGACATAATATAATATTACCTAGTCAATGAATCCCCCATGGTTTGAACCTACAGGGTCACATGAGGTCTACCTACAATAGCCTATCATGATTTTTCAAGATTCGGAGCGATTTTCGTAGGGCAGCAATTTTCCACTTGATGAAAAAATCATCAGTTTCATCCAATGAAAAGTTGCCACAGAGTCCAATTCTTGTTCTGGTCATCATCGGTGCGAACTGTCAGTTCTAGGCATTCTTACCCTAGGCATGCTCCTATTTTTCCCCCACACTAGATCAAATGCTTAGGGCCATACCCTATCGATGTCATCCCTTGAGTGCCCTAAGTGCGAAAAATTGTCAAATTTTGATAGGTTGTATCTTGGAATCCATGATACCTGTCGATGATCCATTTGAACCTATAGGGTCATGTGAGGGCTACCTACAATATCTTATCATGGTTTTTCAAGATTTAGAGCTATTTTTGTAGGGTAGCAATTTTTCACTTGATGAAAAAATCATTAGTTTCATTCAATGAAAAGTTGCCACAAAGCCCAATTCTTGTTCTTCTTGTCGTGGGTACAAACCGTCAGTTCCATCAAGTCCGATTAGGCATTCTTATCCTAGTAATGCTCCTTTTTTTTCCCCACACTTGGTTGAACACTGAAGGCCATACCCTACCGGCATCGTCCCTTGAGTGCCTTAAGTGCAAAAAATTATCAAATTTTGACAAGTCGTATCTCAAAATCTGTGGCACCTATAGATGATCTGTTTGAACCTACATGGTCATGTAAGGGCTACCTACAATAGTCTATCACATTTTTTCAATATTTAGAGTGGTTTTCATAGGGTAGAGATTTTTCACTTGACAAAAATATCGTTAGTTTCATTCAATGAAAAGTTACCACGGAGCCCAATTCTCATTCTGCTCATCGTGGGTGCGAACTGTCAGTTCTATAAATTATGGTTAGGCATTCTTACCCTAGGAATGCTCCTGATTTTCCCCCACACTCGATCAAACGCTCAAGGCCATACCCTATCGACGTCATCCCTTGAGTGCCCTAAGTGCGAAACATTGTCAAATTTTTTCAAGTTGTATCTCAAAATTTGTGGCACCTATGGATGATCCATTTGATTGTATATGGTCATGTGAGGGCTACCTACAATATCCTATAATATTTTTGCAAGATTCAGAGTGGTTTTCATAGGGTAGCGATTTTTCACTTGATAGAAAAATTGTCAGTTTCATTCAATGAAAAGTTGCCACGAAGCCCAATTCTTGTTCTGCACGTCGTGGGCATGAACCATCAGTTCCATCAAGTCCAATTAGGAAATATTACCCTAATAATGGTCCTATTTTTACCCCACACTCAGTCGAATGCTTAGGGCCATACCCTACCAGTGTCGTCCCTTGAGCGCCCTAAGTGCGAAAAATTGTCAAATTTTGACAGGTTGTATCTCAAAATTCATGGCACCTACGGATGATGCATTTAAACCCAAAGGGTCATGTGAGGGATACCTACAATATCCTATCACAATTTTTCAAGATTTAGAGCGGTTTTCGTAGGGCAGTGATTTTTCACTTGACAAAAAAATCACGAGTTTCATTTAATGAAAAGTTGCCATGGAGCCCAATTCTCATTCTACTTGTCTTGGGCATGAACCATTGGTTCTATAAAGTTTGGTTAGGAATTATTACCCTAGGAATGCTCCTATTTTGACCTCTCACTTAGTTGAACGCTCCGGGCCATACCCTACCAGAGTCGTCCCTTGAGAGTCGTAAGTGCATAAATTTGTCAAATTTTGATAGGCTGTATCTCAGAATCTATGGCATCTGCGGATGATCCATTTGAAACTACATGGTGATGTGAGGGCTACCTATAATATCGTATCATGTTTTTTAAAGATTCAGAGCAGTTTTTGTAGGGTAGCGATTTTTCACTTTATGAAAAAATCGTCAGTTTCATTCAATGAAAAGTTGCCACGAAGCCCAATTTGTGTTTCACTCCTCGTGGGTGAAAATAATTGATTCCATCAAGTCTGATTAGGCATTATTACCCTATTAATTCTCTTGTTTCCCCCTCCACACCCAGTCAAATGCTCAGGGCTATACCCTACCGACATCGTCCCTTGAGCGCCCTAAGTGCGAAAAATTGTCAAATTTTGACAGGTTGTATCTTAGCATCTGTGGTACCTGTGGATGGTCTATTTGAACTTGCAGGGTCATGTGAGGGATAACTACAATATCCTATCATGATTTTTCAAGATTCGAAGTGGTTTTTGTAGGGCAGTGATTTTTCACTTGATGAAAAAATTATCAATTTCATTACACGAAGCCCAACTCTCGTTCTGCTCATCGTGGGTGCGAACCATAAGTTCCATCAAGTCCATTTAGGAATTCTTACCCTAGGCATGATCCTATTTTTCCCCCACACTCGGTCAAAAGATCAGGGCCATACCCTACCGATGTCGTCCCTTGAGCGCCCTAAATGCAAACAATTGTCAAATTTTGATAGGTTGTATATAAGAATCTGTAGCACCTGTGGATGATTTATTTAGACCTACAGATTCATGTGAGGGCTACCTACAATAGCCTATCTCAGTTTTTCAATATTCGGAGTGGTTTTCGTAGGGCAGTGATTTTTCACTGGATGAAAAAATCATTAGTTTCATTCAATGAAAAGTTGCCATGGAGCCCAATTCTTGTTCTGCTCGTCATGGGTGTGAACCATTGGTTTCATCAAGTTCATTTAGGCATTATTACCCTAGGCATGCTCTTCTTTTTCCCCCACACTCGGTCGAACACTCAGGACCATACCCTACCAACATCGTCCCTTGAGCGCCCTAAGTGCAAAAATTTGTCAAATTTTGACAGGTTGTATCTCAGAATCTGTTGCAATTGTGGATGATATATTTGAACCTACAGGGTCATGTGAGGGATACATACAATATCATATCTCATTTTTTCAAGATTCAAAGCATTTTTTCATAGGGCAATGATTTTTCATTTGATGAAAAAAATTCATCAGTTTCATTCAATGAAAAGTTGTCACGGAGCCCAATTCTCATTTTTCTCATTGTGGGTGTGAACCGTCATTTCCATCAAGTCTGGTTAGGCATTCTTACCCTATACATGCTCTTTTTTTGCCCCCGCACTTAGTCGAACGCTTAGGGCCATACCCTACTGAGGTCGTCCCTTGAGCATCTTAAGTGTGAAAAAATGTCAAACAAGCCTATATTAAATGATAATGAGGATGAAAAGGATAAATATAGACTAACAAGCTTATATTAAGTTGTAATGATAATAATTTACAAAATTTAATCACTTGACATAGCGTCTGAAAATTTATAAGAATTAATCACATTGACAAAGTGAGGGACCTAGTATGTAGATTATGTCGCATCGCTCATTAATTTTTATTATGAACTGTCACTAAGAGTGAACCAGTCGATGGTGAATGATAATGAGGATGAAAAAGATAAATATAGACTAACAAGCCTATATTAAGTTTTAATGAATTTAGGGAAGCAGTAATGATCATGGTCATCAATATTTTAATATATTCTAGTCACATAATTAATATTAGACTTACATGTGACATCCATGAACATACATAAGTGGGTCATACACATAAGATTTGTTAGTCTATGCATATTTTTTCATCATTATCAATACAACTACACCAATGTACTCATGTACAAATACATTGTATATCATCAATACAACTAAACCAGTTTACTCATGTACAAATACATTATATATCAGCAATACAACTACACCAATGTGCTCATGTGCAAATACATCGTATATATTTGTACTCATATACCATCATAAAAAAGTTACATCAATGTAATCATATATAGATACAACATCCCACGTCATGTGCATCTGATATCCTCACATCCTAAGTGCCAATCTTATGTAGAGAAATGTTTGCATATAAATGAAGACCAACATAAGCAACATGAACAACATCAAACAAACCTACATTTTTAAGAATTGTTAATCTACACATAAAAAAACATGATATTAAACAAAGAGGTTGGATTATATACCATGAAGATAGGTCCTTTCAAATTATATTGAGTGTACCCACAACATTGATGCAAAAATTGTGATACAATAGTATTGTATATCATCAAAAAGACCTGCATTTTTAGAATTGTTAATGTACACAAAAAACATGAACATAAAGGTTTTATGATCATTATTTGAAATGAAATGCATGTTAATAAATGGAGAGAAGGGATTATATACCATGATGATCGGTACCTTCAAATTATATCAAGTGTAACCACTATGTTGATGCAATAGTATTGTATATCATCAAAAAAGACCTGCATTTCTAAGAATTATTAATTTACACATAAAAAACATGAACATAAAGGTTTTATGATCATTATTGGAAATAAAATGTATCATAATAAACAAAGACGTAAGATTATACATCATGAAGATACATCCTTATGAATTATATCGAGTGTACTCACTACGTTGATGCAAAAATCATGATGCAATAGTATTGTTCATAAAAAAATCTGCATTTTTAAGAATCCTTCATATACACATAAAAAACTTGAACATAAAGGTTTTATGATGATCATTTGAGATGAAATGCATGAAAAAAAAATTAAGAGATAATAAAGACCTTCTACTCAAGTTTTCCTAAAGGGTCATCTCTTTGCTTAAGAGTATCCAGCATTGCTTCATAATCAACACTAGTCATTGTCCATAGTTCTTTTGTCTTCGGTCTTTCTTGATACTTCAAAAAATTCACATTTGTAGCTATAATAGGGTGTGAATACATGAGAATGGTTTTGTGTCTCTTGTAATATTAAAATGGTGGTATGCCATTCTTTCTAATCATGTATGTTCGAAACCAAGTTCCTGCAACAACAACTAAACCTGTAGGATACGTGAACCCATCATCATCTGTCACCAGTTGGGTTAGCTTTTGCTTTTCTTGTACACACCGTGCCAACCAATAATCTGATCTTTCTTCATTCCCCTACAATGCAACCACTACAAAAACATGTCCTAGTTGTAGAACATTTGAAAGACCACTAGTACATTTGAAGCGGTTTTCCAACGAGAATTTCTGACAAGCTATGGGATTTCTTTTGTTTCGTCAGATTAATTATTTTTTTTCAAAAATTACCCTGTGTTCGTCAGAATTCCGACATGTTAAAATTTCACGTTGGATTTTGGATGAAAAACTGACGAACATTTCCGACCGACTATGGGATTTTTTTTTTAAGTATACCTCGTGTTCGTCAGAATTCAGACATGTTGAAATTTCACATCAGCATCTCGACGAACATAGACTTTACCTATTGATTAGCATATGTTGGTCCAATGATTTTCACAGCCTCTTTATTTCTTCTCACTCATCGGGATAATATAAGTTGATGACCTCTCTTCCTATTGATTGGTGTGAGTTATCCTGCTAATCTCATTGGGCATCAGGATAGCTTAAAATGTGTTTAGGCGATGGGCATAATTTCCCTGATGTCTTTTCCCTCGGCATAGCTCATCCTGATATGTTATGTCTCTTGAGAATAAGCTTTGACCCTTTATTGTCATAACCTTTATTGATGTGTTTTACTTTTGCTAGTGTCGATTGGGATAAGTCTTACCGATAACATCATCAGCTATCGGCAATACAAGATTTCTCCATTGCCGCTAGTGTGTGTTCTACCGATGGACTTCATTGGTGTATTCTATCCCGATCACATGCTTCTACTTGTTTGTTACCATTGGGTTGACTTTTGTCAATAGTGCAGATTTATATTTCACATCGAAATTTTGATGAACACGAGGTATTTTTCAAAAAAATGTAATTACCCTCTGTCATTATACACAGGCTTAGGGTGCAAAAATTGAGAGAAAGCAGGCACAATTGCTACAGATAGATGCTTGGCAGCAACTGTACAAGAGGTTGGTCCTTTTTTTCTTGTCATCAAGATTTTTTTGCAAGTTCCTTTGCTTTCCTTGGATTCTCTTGTTCACTTTGTTTAATGTTATCGACTGTAGAAAAATATGGATCCTCAACCACCTTAACCTCTCCATTTTGCAGCTACCAGTTATAAAGATAAGTCATTGGACATACCAATCTCCCAAATTATGATTCACTATCTTTCTGTCATCAAAATCTTTAGGTCTTAAAAATATTTAATATCATCTGAGATTGATCCATCACAAGGAAATCCATACATCTGATAAATTGGCTTTACTATCCATTCCTCAAATTTGATATAATTTGATCTTGTGTAATGAGAATCCCAAACAGAAGTCCATAATTGAACAGGTTGCTCCTCCCCTTGGTTTTTTCTCACATTAAGCCTCAATTCCTCAGGCCACATACCCCTAAAATGTCCATAGAATAAGACTAAATGCATCAATAATGAGTAAAACTTAAAATTAGGGCAATTATTAGGGCACAGTTGATGCAGATAGATGCTCAATAGCAACTATACAAGAGGTTGGTCCTTTCATTCTTGTCATCAATATTTTTTTGCAAGTTCCTTTGCTTTCCTTGCATTCTCTTATTCACTTTGTTTAATGGTATCTGCTTTGGTAAAATAGGATCCTCAACCTCCTTAACCTCTCCATTCTGCAGCTACCAATTATAAAGACAAGTCGCTTCATATCTTCTAGAGGGGTCAACAATCAACAATTCTCTACGATTGTAAACCCTTCCAGCCCTCAAAATAGCCCTTTGTATGGAAGAAGCTTTTCTAGGTCCAAGGCCAACTACAAATTGCAGAGGAGAAAACATCCATTCATGTGATGCTACTAGGTTTATGTCAACACCAACTTGGTTGGGTACTGTAACCATTACCTGTTCAATAGCTTCATACTTGTCATCTAGTCTAAGGAAATGTTCCAGTGAATGAAGCTTCAATGATAATATCTCTTTTCTAGGACCACATAATGTTGCAACCATGGCCAATAGATTCAGAAGATACCGAGCAAGAGCCATAGCAAGCCTCACAATCCCATAAATTTTTCCCTACACATTGAATTCATCATCGTAAAACACAAGGTGAAACGAGTCCTAATAGATATTGGTTCTATCATGCAGAATCATTTTGAGTTGGAGGCTTGAAATATGAATAATTTATCTCATTTTATTTGTTAATTGCATATTTTGTTATGGGTTAATAGAAATCTGGGTATTGTATAGAACTTTAAAAGAAATTAGAATCTGTGTGTGTGAAAAGTGGACCTATATCTGTATCTGGAATACACAACACTTCAATTAAGTCATTAGATGCATGGTTAGTAAATCAATCAAAAATGAATAGTAAACCAAAACAAAGCGACCTATTGCCTTCTAGTAGATGCGAGTTTAGTCTTGCTCTCAGATTTTTATATGCAATACCAATGACTAGACAACACCTAAACGAAAGATTTAATCTATATGAGTATGAAATAGAGCTAAATCAATGCAAGATTAAGCTAGATAAATGAAAGATATGCAAGATTAATGAATCTTAGTCTAACATGATCAATCTATGAATAAATATTTGAGCTAAATGATTTAACAAATATGGTATAACTAATACACAAATATTCTCAATATGAAATATTAGTGAACCTAGAGCAAAAACAACATGATAACAATATATTCTCCAGGATCCTTAATTAGGAGATGAGAGCCTGAATTTATAGAAAATTTAGAAAGAAACCAATGGCTGAGATCAAATGATGATGAGCGGTCAATATTTTCCAAGAAGAAGCATAATCCAGGTGAATTGATGTGATTGGTTGCTTTTCTCAGTTTTAAAGGAAATTGAACTAAAATTAAGACAAAATCAGAAAAATGGATTTATTCTCTATTTCATTCAATTTTGAGATTAAATTGTTTTAATTGCTTTCTTTGAGATTTTTTCAATTTTTAATTTGATTTTCAAGATTATCTCCATTTGATTTCTTTTCTCAGATTTTAATTTTTTTTTCCCAATTAATTCCTTTTTTGATGATTTAATGGCAAATTGATTTATTTAATTAAATATACTAGGATATTTAATAAAATAAATAGGATAGTTGTTTAAAATTGATTTACTTGAAATGATCAATTAATTAAATATTTATTTAATTAATTCAGAGTGATTAATTTGCCATGTGACATTGAACAATTTAAGAAATTAATTGTCTGCTCAAGATTGATTTTAATTGCCTTTGGTTAGGACTTGGGTGATGTTGTCAAGATTAGGGGCCCATGGTTTAGATGACCATTTTTTAGGGTATTACATTTGCCCCTCTTTGAATTAATGTGCGAGCAACATGTTGGTTCAAAGAATAGTTGATATCTAGGAGATACCAGTTCTGAACTTGATTGATCACGAACCAGATGAAGAGCGAGGTATTCAGTTTGTTTTGAAGCGATGAAACTGAACAAATTGATTGAAAGTGATATTGATTCTGAACTTGATTGAACTAGGACCGATGAAGAGAAAAGATACTAACCTTGAACTTGATGGATCAAGAAGTGGATCTTACTGATCTAGAACTTGATTGAACTAGACACAGTGAGTGAAGATAAAAATGATCTTGAACTTGATGGATCAAGATATGATGAGTAAAGATAAATTGTCCAGCTTGATTTGATGTGATGAAATTGAACACCTGCTTAGATTGAGCGTGTGATCAAAGATACTCCTTAAACCCTTGATTGAGTTTAATTAAATAATCGGCTTGATGAAAAGCGATGAAACTAATTAACGTTAAGAGACTAATTCAGATGAAGACAATATCAACTTGATTTGATGCGACAAAATTGATATGCCCCTAGAGATTGATTTGATTCAAATGATCAATAAATCTCAACTTGATATGAAGTGATGAAGCTGAGATGCCCCTAGCGATAAGGTCTTGTTTGATATTTCATAAAGATTAGCTGCTCAACTTGTAATGAATATTTTGAAAGAAATTATCGACTTTGAGCATGTGATCACTGATGATGATGTCATGAGTATGCCCCCTCAAGACCGAAATCGAAAGATCGACAAGTTGCGCAGTGATTTCAAGCAATTTGATAAAAAGATTAAGTGATTAATAATTTGAGGGCAAAGAATGATTCAGAGGGCCATTTGAATATTTAGCATTGATTGATGAGAAATTGAGTGCAAATTGAAGAAAAGAATAAGCAGTTGATGAAAGTGCTAAGTGGTCATAGTTGTGTGAAATTGACTAGGAAGAAGATCTTAGATTTTGATTTCGATCCTGAAAATGGAATCAGGACGATCAAATTAACTTAGGGTACAGTTTTCACGTCCATCGGAGCAAGTTTGAAAATTAGTGTTTAGGCTATATAAGGAGCTCATGTGTCATTTTCAATTCATTTTCACCTCCCAAAGTTTGAAATTTGAAAAACCCTCTACAAAAAAGGTGGCCATTTCGATGTAGGAGCATCAATTCGAGCACCAGAGATGACATAATCGACCGCAGAACTATGACCCAACAGTAAGTGATCCATCTTAGGCCTTTTTTGTTTCTTGAATTTTGAATTGTTGTTGATTTTTTTGCATTTTATTTTTCGTTTGAAGTCATTTTCCTCATTTTGTCATGCGGTGAGACACTGTTTCTCGTACGACAAACTATCCCTTTAGTGTTTTGTCGTATGGTCATATAAGGTTTGTCATTTGATCTCGTCCCATGATTCATACGAGTTTGTTCTTGAGTGACCATTGTATCATGTGACAGTATATGTTTTATCATATGGGGATTTTACTCGTACGGAGTGTAATCTTTACATACTTACAAGTATTTGCTTGTTTGATGAAAACTTGTATGAAAAATAGCAAGCATTTTTGAGAGTATAAACATGAATTTTTGATTTGGCATTTTGTATATTTGTATTTGCAAGAATTTTCAACACATTTTTAGCCAATTTGGATCACGTACTGATAATTTGTATGTTTGATTTTGCAGATTCAGTTGTCGGATATCTTGTTTCGGTGTGTATATCCACCGATGATGAGACTAGTCTATGGTTTATCAGATGTAGATAGAGCACATATTGATTTATGTGGTTTTGGGTACCTTTTACAGATGCTAGATATTGGTGTGAATCACGGGATGCTGACTACATTAGTTGAGCATTTCCATTCAGAGAATAACACCTTCCATCTACCAGTTGGAGAGATGACGATTACCCCGAAGGATGTATACAAGATTCTGAGGATTCTGTTTGCTGGAGACAAGGTTGATTATGATTCTACTTAGCGACTGGGTGTCTTAGTATTGAGACGGATTTTCCATGATGAGACCATTCTTGAGTGTGCCATCACTTGGGATGATCTAATGAGCATATATCGTGAGTAGTATCCTTTGGCATGTGTTTTAGTAGGTATTATTGGTTGTTTTGTTATTCCTGATAAAGGACAATAGGGTTTTCTTTTTGGTTGGGCTAGGATGCTTGAGAGGTTATTGGCTCATCCTGAGAGATTAGGGTGGGGATCATGTTTTCTTTCTCATATGTATCATGAGATGCACGAGATTGTATATCAGGAGGGTAAGAGAATGGCAGTAGGTGTGTTAGTTCTACAGATATGGACATGGGAGCATATCCCAGTATGTAGGTTGATAGTAGATGATTCTACAGAGGCACACTAGCCTATTATATATCGATACTCAGAGTATGTTACTCAACCCCATCTAGGCAAGACAAATTATTGGAGGAGATAGCTAGATGATTTGATCGTGGTAGTGTGGAGACCGTATAGGGGTCTGGAGCTATGGGACAATTGGAGAGCTCAGAGGAAGGACATGTTCATGACTCGACCTCTCATTGGTAGATTAGTGTCGATCATTGAGTGGTTTGTAGTATCTAGGGTGATGAGGTAGTATGGGAGACCTTAGGGTATATCCTTGGAGTTTACAACTTATGTCTAGTATGGAGAGGAGGAGAGACGAGGATGGGCCCTGAGACTATCATATGTACTGAGCATGTAGGAGTTAGTGGGGTTACAAAGATAGAGGTGGGATTACCTAGAGGATGTTGCAAATGCAGGGGTATTGTCCTAGTACAGAGATTGGTTCCAGAGACATCCTTTTCCTTGGTTTATATATCTCGGAGAGAATGCACCTCTTATAGAGGAGGTTGAGGATGAGGCACCAGCATAGGCACAGGTACCAGGTCAAGTACAAGGATGAGGGTAGGTACAAGGATAGAGAGCAGAGGTACTTAGGTGAGCAGGAGGTGATCCTGGGGAGAGTAGTAGCAGGGTACCAGCTGGAGCAAGACAACGACATAGAGGGGAGGGTTGATCCCTAGGAGTTGTTGGGGTTGAGGCTAGTAGTGCTAGGACATCAAAGGATGGAGGTGAGGAGGAGAGAGCAGCTCCTAGGAAGGTGAGGTAGTGGAGGGATGAGCAGGGAGGTGGAGATGCTGGGAGAGAGCAAGGGGTCCCAGATGTAGTACGGTCCTTGAGAGTGAGGGTTATAGGTTTGCAGTCATAGCTAATAGTGGTGTAGACACAGCTGGCAGAGAGAGATTGACAGCTTGTAGAGGTTAGAGAATAGCATGATCGACAGTTTGTTGAGGTCATAGCAGAGCGGGATGCTCTTCAGCGAGAGATGTTACATCAGATGAGTGGGGCAGCCTATTATGTTGGAGCTTATAGTGTAGCGGTCTCAGTAGTGCAACAGGTTGTCCCATATTTTCAATATATTTCTCGATCAAAGGGAGCTAGGGAACCCAGACAAGATGTCAGTTAGCAGGGACCACCTCCTCCACCTAGCGATGAGGGAGAGGCAGAGAGATAGATTTTTATATCTCCTAGATTTTGTTATATACCACATTTTTGTAGCCTATGTGACTCTTGCTCTGATGAGGCATTGTATTTGATAGTTGACATCATTTATACTCTAAGATATTGAGATTATGATGATATATATGAGCTCTTGATTTGATTTCATCGTACTTGTGTTGATTGATTATGAGATGTCATTCTATATGCTTTATTCTATATATATGCATATCTTTTCAATATGGATGTATATAATGCATGAAATATGGATGTTTCTTTTTGTTTCTTTTTCATATGCAAATGAATGATGAAAATGAGTGACTAGTAATGCAAATGTTTATGTTTTTGATGCAATAATATGAATGCAAATAAGTATATAATGAAATGTATGGATCTATATAAGATGCTCATGTTAATTGGAGAAATGATGATGAATAAGATACCACTTAGCTAAGAAATGATGATTGCTTCAAACTCTCATTCAAAAGATAAAGAGATCATTGTTATCATGTTGAAATCACTTGAAATGAATAAAATTTAGAATGAATGCAACCTAAACCTAGTCACTGGATTTGAAGTGCTTAATTTTCATCATTGAGTATTTTACAAACACAACAGGTAAAAATAGAGTTCCTTTCTTTTCATATGCAATATTAATTATCTTGTCTGCAATGACCCTTTTTTCTTGTTCATATCCTTGGACAGATTATGCATGCATCCATATTGCACATTAAAGAAATTCCCTCAAGAAGACAAAGAAATGACTCCAACCTCCCTGTAGCATACAAATAAGAGGATTCGAGGTATATGTGGCGATTTCACCTTGATGTGAAGGCACTTATCACAGACACCTAGCTAATTAGATGTTTCCAGATTATCGGATTCATTCCTACAGTCAAAAAACAAAGAAAAGAATTATGCCCCCAATCCTTTCTCCTCTTAGTCAAGATAGACTTCCTCGAGTTACTCAGAGGGAATAATAATCAAAAACCAATGTAAAAGACAACACAAAGAAAATTTCAATCATATCTCAAACAATTTAGTGATTTTGTTCAGTAATCTTGTTTTGCTTGTTTACTCAGTGATAAAAATCTATAGTGGATAGGAGATAGGTGATTGACACGGATTGAATGGTCGAGTACCACTGATAGAAAGAGGACTTGGTTGATACTGCTTAGGACACGTAAATTGATCAATCGATTACCCTAAGACTAGGACATTGAGCGGTTTCAAGCCATGGGGGTTCCAAAAGAACCAAGATGTCACAAAAGCGACTAAAAGTTATGTATAAGTGAAAGAAAAGATGCAATAAAGCGGGAATGAATAGGAAATGCCAAATTTGCATTGATAGATAGAGCGCTTGAGTACAAGAGGTGCCTGTTTACTAGGTTTTCACCTACTTGGCAAAGATCTTTTCTCTCTTTTTTTTTCCTTTTTTTTCAGGACTTTTTATGATTTTTATGATTTTTTTTCAGGACATTTTCTAATTTTTAGGATTTTTTCAGGACATTTTAGCTTCACATGTTGCTGGAGTAGAGAATACTAAGTGAAGAATTTATTCAAGTGGATGGTGTTGATCGGTTCACAAAGTTGTTCTCCTTTCAATGTTGAGATTGATAGGTACCAAAGCCAAAGACTACAGTAACAATGTAGGGACCCAACCAATTGGGTTCAAACTTCCCTTTGTTGTCTCAAAATTGTTGATTTTTTAGGATTTTCTCTCAAAACAAGGTCACCAACCTGAAATTCTCATTGTCAAATTTTCTTATTATAACCTCTAGACATTCTCTTTTGATACGCTCCTAGATGATCAAACGCCACTTGCTGACATTCATCCAGCAACTCGAGTTCTTGCAATCTAGATATTTTGTAGTATTCATCAATAACAAGACCTTGCAAAGAAACTCTTAAAGATGATATTTCCACCTCAATAGGTAAGACTGCTTCAGACCCATACACCAAAGAAAAAGGTGTAGCCCTAGTAGGTGTTCTAATACTTGTTCTATAAGCCCATAGTGTAGGATTGAGTTGCAGATGCCTATCCTTTCCAGATTTATTTACTTTTCTATGTAATATCGTCAACAAATTTTTGTTAGATGCTTTAGCTTGTCCATTACCTTGAGGGTAGTATATGGATGACCAGTGGTGTTTGATTCTGATTTTTTCATAGAGCTCATCTAGATCTTTGTTTTTGAACTGCCCTCCATTGTCAGCCACTGTTAGATACTTGATAAGTCCCAAAGACACTGAGAGGGGGGATGAATCAGTGTCTAATTGGTAAATAAAATATTTAAACTTGTTTGCAACTTTACAACCCAAATTAATGTACCGGTAAACAAGAAATAAAGAAATAAAGAGAAACAAGAGAAACAACATTAATGCACACCATAACACAAGATATTTTGGCGAGGAAACTCGATAGGGGAAAAACCTCGGTGGGATTTGTGACCCACAATATTTACTCACTGACCAATATAAATAAATATTACTGATACAATAGGGGCCTGCACATGCAAGAAGGCCAACAACCTAGAGCTCACAACTCAATATAAAATAGGAGTCACACTGATTACAAAATTGGATGATTAAATCCAATGACAATGTACTGCTCAAAATAGCATTTGTGATGCTGGATTCAATACCGGTTTAAGCTCTGTCAAATACCTTTTCCATAAACCTTTCTTCGCTCTTCTCTTCTCTTATTCGCTCATCAAAATTATTACATCAAAATGCATATACAGATATTCACTCTCATAATCATTACCTAATTACATACCATCTAGATACTTACAAAATGACCTACAAGATTTCATACATATACGAATCTTTACAATACATCATGTCGGCTACAAATAATTAATTACATTATAATATAATTCACATAAAAAAAACTTTATCTTATGTCAGCTTGAGTGCTAGTATGATTCATTGTCGATGTAAACTAGATGTCGGTGTGAATGAACTTTGTGTAGTTGTCGATGTCGGTATGCGAAGTCTGTTGCTAGTATAATCAATAGAATCCTATAGAACCCTATTACTAGATGGTTTCCATCAATGACAACATCAACCATTATCATCTGAGTGTGTAATGCCAACAATCTCCCCCTTTGGCATTGATGGCAACACTCATGAGAAAAACCAAAAACCAAAAGTGCTCCCCTGAGCAAATGATCTCCTTCAGTATATTTTTCCTCTCTATCACTCCCCCTTTGACATCAATAATAAAGGTTGTAAAAAAGAATCAAAAATTCAAAATTCTACCTCATTGCCTATAACCTGTTATATACAATCTGAAATGTATATGCTACAATCAGATTAAGTCCTTGCAAGAATTTAGAACTATCAAAAATGATATCTTCTATCTGTCAGATCATGCTGATTAGATGATGCATTTGTTCCTCCGATGATCTTCCTCCTGGAATAGTAGCCTTAGATAGTCCATTCTGGAATGTCAATAGGATGTCCAATCTAGGACCAAGTTTGTTCTTTAATTCATGGGCTTTTAACCTTACTCGAGCTTTCTCCTTTTCAAGATTTTCTATTTTCTCCTCATTTACTGCCATTTCTTGATCTAAAACTGAAGTGAGTTTAGAAGAGCCTATCAAGTTGTCTGCTATATCATCAATTTCCCTCTGTGTTTGTTTAATTTGATCATCAATATCAGCAGTCAAATGGTGTGGCTTGCAAACATCTCTATATAGTTCCTTAAACTCCAAAATTGTTGAATTTAGTGCCGGTATTAAGGAATCGAACTTTCTTGTACAATCCTCAATAGATTTATTAAATAAATATGTCTTCTCCTTATTTATTCTTTCTCTAATTATCTCCTCATTAATCTTATCAATCGACTAAATATTAGATGAAATGAATTTAGACAATGTGTCAACTTACCAATAGAGCCTACAACATTATCTACCTTACATGTTGGTGCTATCTATTGTAAAATAGGTAAGGTGTCATCAATAGTCTTAAATGCTAAGGCATTGCATTCAGTGATCTTCTTGATAGAATCTAATAAAACATCTGTCACATTTGTAGGTCTGAAATCCATGGTGGAAGGGCTAGCCACTACAATAACTTTCTTTTCTTTAGATACTTGTCCAATTGAATTAACCACTTCTTCCGTATTTCCATCATTGACCTCTTCTTTGTCCATTTTTGCTTCCTTTTTCTCACTCTAAGTGTCAACTATGTTTTCAACCTTACTATCATCCTTACTTTCTCTCTTGTTGACTGTCAGTTCATCTATACTCTGGTCAGGTTCTTTCTTTGTTGGTTTCTCAATGTTAGGCAGAGTAGCATCAGGGATGGTATCTGTTTCCTTAACTTCAGTTGTTTCCTCAATATTCTGAGAGTCAATAGTGTTGATCAGTGGCTCAGAGATCTCATTATTTGTGGCTTCAGTTTTCTTTTCTTCAACATTCTCAGAAGATTTATCTATAATTACATTGATATTCTGAGTGTCCACATTCAAGGTAAAAATAATGTTTGACTCTAAATCAATATTCTAAGTGTTCACTTCCTCTATTTTCTCTTCCTCATGTTCAACCTGTGCCTCAACTTGTTTTTTAACCTGTTCCTTTGCTTGTTCCTCAACCTATTCTTTAACATGTTTCTCTGCCACTACTAGTGGTGTGTCTTCAATCAATGGGGTTAGGTTATCCTTGATAGTCAAGTTAGGAATACCACCAACTTTGTTCTTACCCTTATCACTTTTCTGATATACTTTGGTGAATGATTTGTCTATTTTCTGTCTATCCTTCTCTTCCTTCTTCTCTTTTTCCACAAAGGATATATCCCATTTGTCAATTGTTTCATTAGCAATTTCTTTGACTCTACCTGCCATTAAGCTAACCTCCTGGTGACCACTAGCAAAAACTGACCAGTTGGCTTCTGCAATCAATTCATCAATCTCTTGCTAGGAATTGACAGGGTGAACCACCAACAATGCTTCAACCTTTAATTTATTATCTAATTCCATTATAGGCATTCTTTTTTCCTCAAGTCTCAGATAAAGATCATTAGGAAAATTATCAACAACCTCAGTTAAAACTTTCTTGTAAATATCAAGATGTAGAATGATACTTTCCTCAATTGTTTCCTTATCAGAATCCTTGAAAGTATGATAACATTTGTGGACATTACTGAGATTTCCATCCTGGGTAATTTCATTTATAAGTTCTTTCAGGGATAGAATATCTAATACCTTAGGTGTCAGTTTCTTTGGTGTAAGTTTCTTTCTCTGAATACTGGACTTTCTCCTAGCTTGTTGTTTCTTCCTTAGTGCTCTTGTCCTCTTTGGAGAAGGAGTAGGTGTCGGTGAAGGTTTCCTTTTCTTCCTATCAACTCTTTTAAATTGTTTATGCTTTATCACTCTCTGTCTCAAAAGAAGTAACAATCGGGGAAACATGAGCTACCTGTGTTTGCTGTGATTGTATTTTTACTTCAGTAGTAATGCCACTAATATTCATTAGACCTTTTGTTACCTCTTTAACTAATTTAGAAGCATCTCTCATGAATTTATCTCTTTTCTTCCTCTCCTTCATCATAGATACATCACTATCAATTGTTTGAGTTGTGCCAAATATCTTCTCAGTCGGTTCCCTTGGTGCATCAATAAGTATCCTTACATAATACTCAAGAATGTTCAAATCTACTTCATAGCCCATCTCAATTATGCAAATGGTTCAAGAAGTAATAGCCTCCATCCATGTCTCATCTCTCTTCATTACAAAACATATATGTTTGTCATATATGTCCACAATACTTTGAGGAATCCTTTCCCTTGCCTTCATCTTAGTTTGAAAGTTCTTGAAATAATCTTTTATCAGTTTGCCACCATCAACACCTATTCCGATAATTTCTTCCATAATCTATCTTCCAATAGGGACGTCATAAGAAAAGTCTTTTTGATCAATACCGGGAATCTCCTTTGTGAAATAAAACATTAGGCATACAAGTAGGTTACCAAATCTGAAGGCTCCTTTCTTATCACCCTTGATCTTCTTCAAATTGTCTATCGGTTCATCTTTTAGCCATTCACAAATGTCAATCTTTGCACTGTTCTTCACCATTTCATATGCACTATGTATACATAGACTAGAAACAAAATTTAACCTATTTGTATGAGCAACTCTATAGCCAATCACCATACTCACATATTTCACATTCCCATTAGTGATATCACTAACCCTAAGTTATTTTCTATCAGATGTGGCACCGATTAGGTTCATAACCACCTTATTGGGATCTTCATCTTCTTGTCAGGCCTAGTATTGGTAGAGGGTAAACCAGTGACCGCCTTCATTGCCTCCTTAGTAATTTTGAAAATAGAATCTAACCACATAAATTCACCATGAATCCTGCTAAGTACAAGATGTACTATCTCATCTGGAAATTCAGGAATGTTCAAGATATCAACAAATCCTAAATCCTCAACAATCTTATGCTTTGGCTTGATTAAACCTTGTTTATCGCTATAACATTCTGGTATATGTTTTTCAAATCATCAGACCCTAATTTCTCTATGTTGCAATGAATATATATTCTCGGATCTTCAGCAAAAGCAACTCC
This sequence comes from Cryptomeria japonica, assembly GCF_030272615.1. Lineage (NCBI taxonomy): Eukaryota > Viridiplantae > Streptophyta > Pinopsida > Cupressales > Cupressaceae > Cryptomeria > Cryptomeria japonica. Next base: position 528,452,992 of record NC_081410.1, read on the forward strand.
GTTCATAATTTTAGAAAAAGCACCAAAAGAATCATCTTGCTTAGCAATCTCAGGAATGATCTTAAAAATGGGTCTAGGACACTTGACATTCTCTACCATAGTAGGGTTTGCAATGAATTCGGGAACAGAAGATGAAGTAGCCATGATACTGAAATAAATACCTTTTCTGCAAGTGAAATCCTTTGAAATGCCCTGAAAATGTCTTAGTTACTTCGCTTCTTGAATGCCTTCACTCTCTTCACACTCTTCATAAATTTGAATGTTTTGTGATTCAAAATGAGACGTTACAATGCCTTTCTAACCAAAAAGTTTTCCAACAATCGCATTAAATGCTTCTCGTTAAGTGAAAACCTAACATGTCTGTTAGTAAAGAATAAATATAACTTCTTACCATCAACTGAGGGTAAAATGCATGATTTTTCAATTTGATGTCTTACCCCTAAGGATTATTCCTTAGTTAGATGAGGTACCTCTTGTCGGTGCAGGACTACCCTGTTCTGCTGGTGTAGAGACAGATTCATCACTACTTTGATCTCTCTTTCTAATCCATTGTTTTCAAAACTATTGTTTTATTTTAGTCACCTTCTCTTTGCCTTTGTTATTAGATCCTTTATTGTTCGTCGGTATAGTCTTCCTTCTACAAAATTTTGCAATATGCCTAATCTTGTTACATGAATAACAAGTTACATTATTTCTTTGAATTGCCTTTCCATAACCTTGACCGGTTTGAGTTCTGCATTGATTAGATAAATGTCCAAATCTACCACAAACATAGCATTTTACATTCATTCTGCAATTGTCTGAGTTATGACCATTTTTATTGCATTTGGAACATTGACTGGTGGGTAAGTTTGTATTCTGATTATTCCTAAATCTGCACTGATTTGATCTATGACCAAATTTGTTGCAATTAAAACTTTTTCCATTAAATTTGTAAGCATTAGGTTCCCTTACCGGTTTGTTGTGATCATGATTGTTTGCAGTCCCGGTGCTTTCTCCATGTTCAAATCCAAGTCCAATTGTTTCTCCATTGGGTTTCTGACTTTTCAGCATATCATTAAGATTATCTGAACTTTTCTTGAATTTGTCTTTGTATTCATTTGCAGTGATCAACTCTCTTTCCAAAGTGCTAACTTGTCTCAAAAGTTCATCTTTGTCATGTTGCATGTGAATCAAATCTATTTTAAGCATATCATTTTCATAACTAAGCCTTTGAGATTCATTAGATCTTTCATTAAGTCCTCTGGCCAAATCTTCTCCATTCCTCTTCCTATCTTCAATATCTTTGCCTAGTCTCATGGTTAAATCTTGTATTTCATTCTTCATGTTACTGTTCTCTTGTCTCAATTTGTCTATAATAACTGTGAGAGTTTATTTTTCTTCAACATCTTGATTTTGAAATTGCACATGTAATTCTTTTCTCTTATTCTTTGCTATAACCAGGTTATCTTGAAGTGCTTTGATAAATTTCGGAGCAGTTTTGAGTTCATCTTCTAGTTTGATATTCTTCATTTTTTTGCATCAAAATCTTCAAGAGCTCCTTCCAATTGTTGTCTCAAACTTTCCATTGTTACTGGTTTCAGAATCTTCCTCAAGCTATTAGGCTTTTGCAAATAGAGGACTAGGCTCTAATACCAATTGTTAGATACTTGATTAGTCCCAAAGACACTAAGAGGTGGGGGTGAATCAGTGTCTAACCAGTAAATGAAATATTTAAACTTGTTTGCAACTTTACAACCCAAATTAATGTACCGGTAAACAAGCAATAAAGCAATGAAGAGAAACAAGAGAGACAATATTAATGCACACCATAACACAAGATATTTTGGTGAGGAAACTCGGTAGGGGAAAAACCTCAATGGGATTTGTGACCCACAATATTTACTCACTGGCCAAAATGAATAAATATCACTGATACAATAGGGGCCTCCACATGCAGGAAGGCCAACAACCTAGAGCTCACTGCTCAATACAAAATAGGATTTACACTGACTACAAAATTGGATGATTAAATCCAATGACAATGTATTGCTCAAAATAGCATCTGTAATGTTGGATTCAGTACTAGTTTAAGCTTTGTCAAATACCTTTGCCATAAACCTTTCTTTTCTCTGCTCTTCTCTTATTCCCTCATCAAAATTATTACATCAAAATGCATATACAGATATTCTCTCATAATCATTACCTAATTACATACCATCTAGATACTTACAAAATGACCTACAAGATCTCATACATATATGAGTCTTTACGATACATCATGTCGGCTACAAATAATTAATTACATTAAACTATAATTTGCATAAACAAAAATTTATCTTATGTCGGCCTGAGTGCCAGTATGATTCATTGCCGATGTAAATAGGATGCCGGTGTGAATGAACTTTGTGTGGTTGTTGGTGCCATTATGCGAAGTCTGTTGCTGGTATAATCAATAGAATCATGTAGAACCCTATTACCAGATGATTGCCATCAATGACAACATCAACCATTCTCATCTGAGTGTGTAATGCCAACAATCATAGTGGAAGAAGGTATCCCATACTTGTAGATGATATAGTTAAGGATGAATAGAGCTACTTGTTTACTGGTTGTTTTAATTAGCAGAACTGCTTCTACCCACTTAGTGAAGTACTCAGTGGCAGTTATAATAAACTTGTGTTTGTTTGATGATGCAGGATATATTTGGCCAATGAGATCAAATGCCCATTGTTGAAAAGGCCAATGTATAATGAAGGGTATGAGATCCTTTGCTGGAGCATGTATGAGATTCCCATGTAGCTGACATTTCTCACAAGTTTTAGAAAATTTTATAGCATCTTTCTCCATATCTGGCCAGTAGTAGCCAGCCCTTAGTAGTTTCTGAGCTAAATTTAGACCGTTTGAATGAGATCCACAAATACCTTCATGGACTTCAAATAATGTGCATTAGGACTCTTTAGTTTCTAGACATCTAAGCAAAGTACTATTCAAACCTCACCTAAATAGATCGTTAGCGATGATGATGTATCATAAAACATTTTGGATTAGATTCCTTTTCTCATTACGGGTAAGATTAGTGGGGATAATTCAGTCATGCAAGTAAGAGTAAATGTGGTTGTTGCGATATGAGTCATGTCGAATAATAGAATAGACCATTTGGGACTCAAGAGAATCATAGGTAGGATAATGTAACTCTTCAACTGGGAATTCAAAGAGAAAAATTAGATTCTTGTAGCTGTGGTATAGACATTGAGGTGGCCATAGCATGTGTTGCTCTATTTGTTGATCTGGGAATCTGTTGAAATGATACGAAGGTAAATTATTTCTTGAGATCATCAATCATTCTCTTATAAGGCATCAGTTTCTCATCTTGGGTCTAATATATATCATTGACTTTGATTGATAATCAATTGGTAGTCTCCATAGATGTGTAATTCAACAACCTTTCATTCAATAGCCAGCTTGATCCCATTTACTAAAGCTTCATATTCTGCAATGTTGTTTGTGCAAGGGAAGAGAATCTTGAAAGCCTTTGGGATTGAATATTTTTGAGGAGTAATAAAAAGTATTCCAGTACTAGAACCATGTTGAGTGAAAGACCCACCAAAGAACATCTTCCATGATCGTTGAATAAGGTGCATGATGGATTCATCCGGAAAATCTATGTGCAAAGGTTGATTGTCTTCAAGTGGAGCATTAGGAAGTTGATGTACAATGACATATCCTTTGATGGCTTTGCATTCTACATATTCAATATCAAATATTGTAAGAACTATGACCCATTTAGCTAATCTTCTTGTAAGTGTTGCTTTGCTAAGAAGGTATTTGAGTGGATCAATCTTAGCCACCAGCTTAATAGAAAGTGCTAACATGTAGTGTCTCATTTTTTGTGATGCAAAGACTAATGTCAAACAAGCTTTTTCTATGATAGTATAGTTCATCTCATAGGACAACAAGGTTCTACTGATATAATATATAGATCTTTCATTTTTATTTTTATCCTATTGTGCTAGAAGTGGCCCCAGTGATGTATCAGTAGTTGATATGTAGAGAATCAATGGTTTACCTTGAATTGGTGACATCAATATAGGTGGATTAGAAAAGTATTCTTTGATTTGTTAAAGATGATGCTCACATTCCTCATCCTAGTTTTTTATTAAGGTAAAAATAGGTTTTGAAGGGGCCCTGAAACCCTTTACAAACGAAACTTAACAGATATAGCAATAAGAGACAAAAAGGAACAAACCAACGAAAAGCCAACAAAAAACCATAGAGAACTAGCTAAAGCCCCACAAAGCCAGCAAAACCAACAAGACCCGAGAGAAGAAACTAATTGATTTTTTTCAGGGCATTAGCTTGGGTATTGCTAATCCCATACAAGTCTTTGATATTTTCCCTAAGATTAGTGATATCCTTAGTAGAAGCAGCCACAAATTTCTTGACACTTGCCCTGGTCCTTTTTGCAGCACCACTTGGAGTAGCTTCACCACTGCCAATCTTGATAGTATCTTCATCCATGTCAAGGTCCACCACTGGTTTAGGAGAACTGGAGCTATCAAAGACCTTAGCAATATCCTCCAAGTTTTTAGTGACAGCTGATAGGATATTCGGGATAATGCCCAACAAATTTTTCATCACCACATTCCCTTCTTCCAGTGATTTAACCTTATCCTCCATATCCTACTTCCATTTTATCTAATCCGTGTCATCATCCTTCCTCTTCTTGTCCATCTGTTTCCCATTTTTTTCCAGGTTCTTCAAAAGTTCATAGATCCATCTGTCATAATCCAGTCTAGCCTTAGTGAGTTTTTAAAGGTTATCCAGGAATAACCCTTTACCCACACTTTCCTTATCCTCACTTAAGCTATCCTTAATCATATCCTTCTCAGGTTCCTTGTTCTCTTCCCTCTCAGAATTCACATCTTTTTCCTCATTATCCTTGTATTCCACATCCTCCATAGGGTGGTTGTTGTCATTGCCAGGGCAATCACTGTGGATTGGGCTTTCATTATCACCACCTTCTTCCTCAACACCCACCTCCTCATCTTTCTAGTTGTCTTCACCATCAGAATCATTTGTATCCATTTCACTGCCTTCTTTTCCATTTTCCTCTGTTTTGATCTTTTCTTCATGGGTTTCCATCCCAGAGGCACTCATCCCAGTTATATGTTACTCCTTTCCTTAATACTTTTGTGAAGGGTTGAGCTTTGTCTGCTAGCTAAGATATAAAACATCTTATTGATTGGAGGCGTCCTTGTAAACTTCTCATTTGACTGATGTTCTTGGGTGGAGGCATTTCCATTATGGCTTGGACCTTTTTAGGATATACCTCAATTCCTTTCTTTAAAATAATGTAACCAAGCAATTTCCTTGATGTCACTCCAAATGTACACTTTTTAGGATTTAGTAGGAGCTTGAATCTTTCCATTCTATCTAGTATGAGGCCTAGTTCTTGGATATGTGTGGATCTCTTCATGGTCTTTACTAGGGTGTCATCAACATAATCTTCCATGTTTTTGTGCATCATATTGTGGAAGATGGTAGTTACTCCTCTTTGGTAAGTTGCTCCTGCATTCTTTAGTCCAAATGGCACAATGTTCTAGGAGAAGGTCCCCCATACACATATGAAGCCTATCTTTTCTTGATCCTCAAAAGTTATCTTGATCTGATTATAACCAGAGAATCCATCCATTAATGAGTACATCTCATTTCCGGCAGTCATGTCCGCTATCATATCAATGTTGGGCAATAGAAAATCATCTTTCGGACATGCTTTATTGAGATCCTTGAAGTCTATGCAAACTCTAATAGATTTGTCTACCTTTGATATAGGTACTAAGTTTGATATCCATTCTACATAGTCTATAGCTCTGATGAATCCTGCTTTGAGTAGCTTTTTGATTTCAACCTTGACTAGCAATGCCACATGAGGATGCATCTTACGGAGTTTCTGCTTGACTGATTTAACTCCTAGTTCAATAGAGAGATGATGCATGATGAGATCAGGATCTAGGCCTGGAATATTGAAGTATGTCCATGCAAAGTTGATCTTCTTCTCTGAAAAGAGGTTGGTGAAATATTTTAACTCCTCCATTGATAGTGATTGAGCTACATGAATGATTTGTGGTGTTTCGTGACTTTCAATATTTACTAGTTGAGTTGGTTCAATCAATATTGAAGACCTTTCTTGGAAGTCACTTGGCAGCATATCAAGTATATCACCCCCAGGTACCTCAGAGAGGTTTTCACCCTTAGGTACATCCTTTATGTTTACTTTTCTTTGTCCTGACACTGCCACAATGTGGTTTTTATCATTGAAACTTTTATTTTTCTTTTTTTTTTAATTTTTGCGACTGAGATACTTGATGTCTGTTTCAGTCATGTTTTCACTTTTCTCACTAGTGGAAGATTCCATTGGTTCAACTGCATTAAGATAGCAAACTAATGTGTAGTCATTAGCAAAGATAGGTACATTCAAAGGTTGGTCTTGGAGAGTACAGTCAATTAGTTTAGGATGTACCAAGGATAAAGTTTTAACGGCTTCAAGGGAGTTCATGGTATTATCATCATAACTTCGGACCGATAAGTAAAGTTCCAAAAGACTACCTTGCATAAATATCTCAAGACCCAGAAGAGTTACAACACAATTATCGAAGTGCATGTTAATATTTAGTGGACCTAACCCAACAGACCTACTCCTAGCATCATCCTCTACTTTAGACTGGAATACATATCGTGGTTCGACAGTAACAAGGTCAGCAAGTAGAATCTTGACATTCATGATGGAGTATTCATAGTTTGATGTCGAATAGGTATTGTCATAAATAGAGATTCTGTCAGAGTTATCAGAGTCATAAGATGAATTTTTTGACTCTTCTTCAAGTGATTGAGTAAAAGTATGTATAGTATCAATACCTATATCTTTGATTCTGCAAGTTCCTTCATGATTTGGTTCATTGATCACTTGTATTTGACATACTTGTTGACATAGCCTTGATGGCTTTGTTAGTCTCTATCATCTTTTCCATTCAGCTTCCTCCAGACTAATGATTGGTCCTACTTTTGTAGCTTCTAATTATTCTTTTGTAGTTCCATACCTGATTTGTTCTATCTCATTAGAGGGAGATAGAGTAGGTGAATAATTTTCTTGTGTTCTTTCTTCTTTCAGTTGTTGTTCATAGCCTTCTTACCTTTTTAGTCTGATTTCCTCTATTTCCTTTTGCAAATTTAAGTGTATTATCTCTTGTGCTTCATCTATGATATCACCATATTCTTCAAGGGTTTATGTAGTAGATGTATCTGAGAGATGATCCAAACCCCATTCTGATGAATACTAAGAGGGGAGGGGGAATTAGTATGCCAAAAATCACTGTACTTAAACACTTTACTAGACTACCAGTAAACCGGTAAAACAGTTTAGCAGACAAATCAATTAGCACACATGCAAACCAAATAGGAAATAATGCATTCACCCATAGAAGCACAAACACCATAACACAAGAGATTTTGACGTGGAAACCCAAATGGGAAAAACCATGGTGAGATGGAACTCACAAGTAACTATCTACAGAATAGGAACTAGACCGGTTAAGGTTAGACGGTTTAAGGTCATACAATGTTGTTTACCAGAACAGATCCTGTTAGGAATCTCAATCTTTGTTAGGAGATAAGTCCAATTAAAGACTACCTTGCTAGAGGATTTTAGATCCACAGATTTGAACCACCTTGTTAGAGGATTTACAAAAGGCTTTTTGGGCCTACCCGGTTAAGGGCTTCAGACTTGTCGAAGATGTGAGTAATCAACAAGTGAGTGATCTAGAAAATATCACAGATTGCTTGGTTAGATCCTTGATATCTCATTCCTAATGCATTCTAGCATTACTTCAGTCTTCAGCACATTCACACTTTGCCTCTTCTCGTAGACCTGAACTTCACTTCTATGTTCACACTTACAAAAACTCTTCAACCACCTTAAACCCTAGCAACAACCTGAAACCCTAGACATGATGTCCTTATAAAGGAATCTGATTTCATGTCGGTCCAATAGGATTACATTACAATTTCCTAGGTTCAATGCATCTAGACATATTCTGTAACACGACACGAAAAGCATTGTTAAAGTGTCAGCACCGCCAAACAATTGGTGGATGGTAACTCATCACAAAATGCCGGTTGGTAACTCATCATAGAGTATTACCGGTTCATACAGAATACCAATTAAAGAAAAATACTGGTTGCCGGTTTGACAAAATGAAGACTGGGAAATATGAGTTGTGCCGCTTCATTCCTTCGTATCGCTTGAGATCCTCGAACCGCTTGGGTCTTCATATCGCTTCAAATCAGTAAACACTTTCTACAAAACACCGATAGTATAAAGACTATAATACATCATACTAGTTGGAACAAATACCAGTTGAGCTTTAACTTATACATACAAAAAGTGATCTCAAATCAAGTGTGTGTCCATCAATGACAATCACAACATCAATCATCAAAAATGCCAACACATTCATACTCATTCGAGTCATTTTCTAAATCATCCATTTTCTTTCTACGAGTGTATGTGACCAGAATGTTCAGTGGTGCAAACAATTATTTAATCCTTTCTACTTCTTCTCTCACATTCTCTAGGACTTCTACTCCTTGTAGTGTTATTGCTGATACAATTGGAACTTGATTACCAGCTGCTTCTTCTCTCTTGATTGCCAATTTTTCTTGTTCATTTTCATACTCTTCTTGAGTTTGTTGAGTGTTTACTTCCTGTGATGTTGAAGGTAGTATCTTTTTCCTCCACTTAGACTGATGATGAGAAGTATGTTTCTGATCTGATGACTTTCTTGGATTGTATCCAAGTCCAACTTTATCATTTGTAGACTTAGTTTGTAGTTGAATAGGTTCAACAATACCTTCTTGACACTTGCCTAGAGGATCAGTATCTGAATATCCCATGTATTGAATCATCTTATAGCCTGGACCATATTGTGTCAGGAAAATTTCACAATATCGTATTTCTTTGTTTGTACTATCTTGTTTGAAAAGTCATTTGAGAACAACATCCTCTTCTATTTCATCTACAAGGGAAGTAGACGACTATACAAAGATACCATCATAAATGATATTTGGAGTTAAAGTTTGTGGCTTCATAACCTCTAATGGCTTTCCCGATTGTCTTGGTGATGAAGGAAGAGACATTAGTGAGAGGACAGGTTCTATTTTGTATCCATCCTTGTCAGTATCTGTGATTTTCAATTTTTTTCTCAATCTTTCATCAATTTTTTTGAACTTTCAGCTATAGAGGCTACTCTGTTATGAGAAACAAAAGCATCATTACTCTACATTAATGCATTACAGGTATAGCTTGTATCAAAAGGAGTACTGACTTCAACTCTATTATAAGGAAATTTCAAACACTGATGATATGTAGATGGTACTTCTTTGATTTCGTGAATCCATGGTCTACCCAGTAAGATGTTGTATAAAAGGGGGAGGTCAAGCACTAGAGAGATAACATTTATTTCCATAGGTCCTACCTTGATTGGTAATAGTACCAGACCTTTAGAGGTTCTTTCTTCTTCATCATAAGCTTTGATTGTTATTTTCTTTGTTGGATCAATGATATTTTCAGAAAAGCCCAGTTGTGTCAGTAGATTGTAGGTACAAATATTTAACCTAGCACCTCCATCTATCAAAACACATTTGACTTGGTGTTTATGGATCAGAATTTCAATGTGTAATGGCTGGTTATGTGGGTGATTCAGTGAGTTGTCACCTTCTTCAGAGAAAGTGAGATAATGAGGCAAAGTCAGGTGACCCACCATAGATTGAAATTGATCTACATCTAAATCTTTAGGAACATTAGTAGTGAGTAAATCTTTGTCTACGATCTCTCTATGAGCAAAAGAGATCTTAAGCAGTTCAAAAATGGAGATTTGAGTGGTAGTTCTTTGCAATTGTTTGATAATGCTATAACCAGGAGAGGATGATGAAGCCAGTTGTTTAGATTTACCATGATTGTATCTGGTTGTTTGTTTGAAGAAGTTGGTAGGTTTGATGTTGTTTGTGCAGGAGTTGAGGAACTAGCTCCTTGGAGAGTAACCTTCTTTTGGGTGTGGGTCACAACATTTCCAGTTTGTGCTTTATTTTGTTTATCTTTGATTATGATCACATTCCAATACTTGGTTTGGGAAGATTCAATTATGTTAATCACATTTTCATTGTTAGTGTAGGTGTAATTGACCTTGGTACCTCCCTTGGATTTTGAGGAATCACCTTGTCCATAAGAAGGTAATGGATCTTTAAAAGCTTTGTGATCAACATTAGTTGTATGATTTCCAACAATAATTTTGCTAGCATCAATGAGGTCTTGAATCCCATGTTTGAGTTTCATGCAGTTGTTTGTTGTATGACCCTTGTTTTGATGGTATTCACAATATTCGTTTTCTCTCCACCATTTGGGTTTAACTTCTAGTTCATATGGTCTAGAGTTGTTTGAAAATGTTATCAGATCATTTGCCAATAAAGTCTTGAAATTTGATTCATATGATTCATCCAGAGGAGTGAAATCGCATTTAGGCTTTGAAATCCAAGGTTTATCTTTAAACCAATCTTTTGATTTTTTGGAGGATTTTCTATTGCAGTTTCATCTGCTTTGAGTTCTTGTGTGCCGCTAGCCAGATTAAATATTGTGGTTTTTTATTTTTCTTTAACAGTGTCTACCACTCCATCATTAACAATGTATGCGTTGTTATCTTTGTCATATTTCCAATATTTGTTCTTTTCTTTAGAACTAGAACCTTGTGTTTCTTTCCAAAGTGATATATCTCCTTTCTTTATAAGCACATCTTCCATTCTGAGGGCACTATCTACCATTTTGTTGATTGAAGGGTGCACTTGCATTTGGATACTGTATTTCAATTCAGGGATTAGGTTATTGACAAAGATATCCATCTTCTCAGAATCGGGAATAGGTCGTGAATATCTAGAGAACATCTTTCTCCAACGTTGAACAAAAGTGAGAAAGGGCTCTCCTATTTTTTGTTTGGTATTGAAAATCTTGATCATAGTGACTAGATGATGAATATTATAGGAGTATTGTTGTAGAAACAATTCAAGTAATTCCTCAAAAGTTTTGATTCCCATAGGTTGGCTTGAAAACCATTCCATAGCTTGTCCTCCTAAACTTCTCGGGAAAAGGCACATGCGATATGTTTGTTTGTGCATGAATTCCATACATAAAGCACAAAATTCTCTGACATGGTCTTAAGGATCTGGATTTCCATCACAGCTGTCAAACTTAGGAATCTCTACTCTTAAGGAAATGGAGGCATGTAGAGGTTTTTGTCAAATGGAAATGAGCATATTGTGTCAGGAGAATATTGCTTTGATGATTTATCCTTGTTTTTCAGGTTTGTGGTTTCAGTCTATAATGCTTGCAATTGTTTGTTTACCAGCACTAAAGGTGTCTCTTCTTCTTTAGTGGTGAGGGTTTCAATGTTATAATCAATAGGAAGTTTGGCGCCTTACTTTGCTAGCTCTAGAAAATGTTCTTCCTTTTCTCTAGACATGATGATCTTCATCATCTTTTGGAAATGTTTATCGTTTAGACATTTATTTATAACAGCTTCCGTAGGTTCGGAGGCTTCATAATCGCTTGATGAGGAATCACTGTCAATAACATGGGTGCTGAGGTTGTCATAAGTATCGTGTTTAGCAACTTGTCTTTCTTGCCTTTCTCCAAACATGCTGGAAGATAATGGTTGATAAAAAATTGGTAAATTTGATGATGAAGGTTTATTGGAGAAGGGCTCTTCTACAAAAAATAGATTGTCTTGTGATGAAAAGGATGGCCTTTTACCTATGTCAGTTTTATTGTGAGAACTTTTGGTTTGGACAACATTTACAACTGATGGGACCAAGAGCTAGGAGTGATGCAGATGTCAAGATCAAATTGGATCTAGTTGTTCGTTTAACATAGTGATTGAGAGAAGTGAATAAGACTTATTTTGGTTTCATGAAAGATATATCTTGTGTAAGATGTGGTCTAAGTGATTTAAGTTTGATAGGTAGTTGATTGAACTAGCTGAGAGATGATCGACAAAATCGTACAACACAATGGTAGGGGTACACTCTCAATATTGTTTAAGCTCAGGATTATGATGACCAGTTTTATGTTCATTGTAGACTGATTTAGGCAAGTTTGACTGTTCTGGACTAACAAAATCAAGAATTCGTATGATAGAGTTTTCAGACCCAGACGATAGTTTAGTAGTTCCTGGATGATAAAGACAGTTCCTCGTACAAGTTACTATCCAAACTCATATGGTAGTTTGGAAGCCTTTAGATGAAAATCTATTGAGTATGAGTTGTATTTGTATGATAGTATATTAAAGGCCAAATGAAATTGTTTTAGACCTCATACGATAGTTTATAAAGATCCAGATGACAAACTGAGAGGATCAATGAAGCCTCATACAATGATACTTATGTAGTAGGATGACAATTCAATAGACTTGTACGACAGAGTTCTGGAAAGAGACGAGATTCTAACAAACAAAGTTTCAACGACTAACAAAGACCATTTTTTGATAAGGACTGAGTTTTTGATGACTGACAGAGACAAGTTTTGGACACGGACAGAGTTTTAATCACTAAGTTTTTTGATGTTTTTAATTTGTTTTCTCCAGTTTCAGTTTTAGGGATGAAAACATAGTAAACATGCAAGATGTATAATGAATTCAATCACAACACGCTAACCCCATGAAAGTTGTCTTAGAGAAGAAAATCTTTGTTTGTTGACTTAGCTACACACCCAATAGCTAATCAAAATACAACCACTGAGTCTCACGCAATGAATTCTCAACACCATATTAGCCAACTCCAAATGCTAATGGGGACACGATATGGCAAGTGTCTTGGGAGAGTTACTATCTCTCTTGCACAAATATTATCCCCCTTCTGGAGGTGAATCAGGTAGTCTCTATCTTATAGTCCTTAGGAATTTCATTTCAAATTACCCATTGAAGTCACGCAAGCATGATTGAGGCTTATAGCCCGACAAGGTACCAAAACAAGTTGTAGTCACGTAAACGTGATTGAGACCACGAGGCCCTACAAAATGCTTGATATGAGAGATCTCAAAGAGAAAATTTAAATAATCCCATCCTCTAAGACTTTAATCACCAAAGGCCTATTTATTATAGTGAGTTGGAATGCTCAGGTCCAGCTGTACTCACTTGGGTTGTTCTCATAGGGTGATTACTTTTTCCCACTGTGACAAGCCCGCTAAAGGTACACAAATCTCAAAACTTAGAAAAAGTTTTGAGGCTCTAGATTTATGATTATTTGTAAAAGACAAGAGCATACTCTCCTACCTCTCAGATTTTTCTTCCAGCACAAAAGACAGATTTCTTCATTAACCAGATAGCAATTTAAGTGCTTAAAAAAATAAACTTTAAAGAATACACGATGTTTGGTTGATTCTTTTTAGGCAACCTGCAAGAACAACACATTAGTAGTCATTTTGTTTTTGATTCTTTGACAGGCGTATGTTCGACTGATGTATTCTTTGACAAGCGTTCTACAGAAAACCGGTTAAGCTCTAAAAAATCTTAGGCAGACAAAAGATAGACGAGGGTTAGCATCAGCGTCAGTAAAATCAAAATTTCATTCACGAAAAACCCTAAAAAGTATATTTTTTTTGAAATGATAAAACATAAATTTGTATGACATTCTATACCTTCCCATACGAGTATTCCTACAGACCCGAATGACAAAACACAGAATCAAATATGCAAAGCACAAACTTGTATGAGTATTCTTGTTGATCCAAACGATAACAAACTGAAATAAACAGAAGCTCGTACGATGCTTGGTAAATACTCGTATGGCCTTTTGCAGAGGCTTGTACGGATGAAACTTGAGAAATAAAAAGAAGATTTTGAGGCTGAAAGATTGAATTTTGAGCCCCATGGTGGGTGCCAAAAATGTGTGTGTGAAAAGTGGACTTGTATCTGTATATGGAATACACAACACTTCAATCAAGTCATTAGATGCATGGTTAGTAAATCAATAAAAAATTAATAATAAACCATCACAAAATAACCTATTGCCTTTTAGTAGATGCGAGTTTAGTCTTGCTCTCAGATTTTTATAACCAATACTAATGATTAGACAACACCTAAATGAAAGATTTAATCTATATGAGTACGAAACTGAGCTAAATGAATGCAAGATTAAGCTAGGTAAATGCAAGATATGCAAGATTAATGAATATTAGGCTAACATGATTAAGCTATGAAAAAATATTTGAGCTAAATTATTTAACAAATATGCTCTAACTAATATGCAAATATTCTCAATATGAAATCTTAGTGAACCTAGAGCAAAAACAACATGATAACAATATATTCTCCAGGATCCTTAATTAGGAGGTGAGAGCCTGAATTTGTAGAAAATTCAAAAAGAAACCAACGACTGAGATCAAATGATGATGAGCAGTCAAGATTTTCCAAGAAGAAGCACAATCTAGGTGAATTGATGTGATTGGTTGCTTTTCTCAGTTTTAAAGGAAACTAAACTAAAATTAAGACAAAATCAGAAAAACTGATTTATTCTATATTTCATTCAATTTTGAGATTAAATTATTTTAATTGCTTTCTTTGAGATTTTTTCAATTTTTAATTTGATTTTCAAGATTATCTCCATTTGATTTCTTTTCTCAATTTTTAATTTTTTTTTCCCAATTAATTCCTTTTTTGATGATTTAATGGCAAATTGATTTATTTAATTAAATATACTAGGATATTTAATAAAATAAATAGAATGGTTGTTTAAAATTGATTTACTTGAAATGATAAATTAATTAAATATTTATTTAATTAATTCAGAGTGGTTAATTTGCCATGTGACATTGATGATTAAAGAAATTAATTGTGTGCTCAAGATTGATTTTAATTGCCTTTGGTTAGACCTTGGTGATGCTATCAAGATTAGGTGCCCATGGTTTAGATGACCATTTTTAGGGTATTATAGAATCTAATCAAAGACTATATTTCACTTGATTTTATCAAAAAATTTGACTAGTTTTCTTCATAATATGTATCTTGTATAGTTTATCTTAATATTGTCTTTCTTGTATCATGTAGCAGTTTTGGAAGAATTATCACAACTTTCATTTGAATTGTCAGATCTTTCTATAAATTGGAGGATAAGTCTATAATAATGATATCAAAAGACTCATAGAGCAATTGGCTTCATTACAAGGAAAGGGTAGCCTTTGTCATGTTTGTCTTCTTCAAAGCATGGTTGGTGTCTATTAAGTTGTTGATTGAGAAGAGACTTTTGATGGGTATTAATCCCATTGTTGTCAAGTATGCCCGATTGGAATTGAATATTTCCAAGGTTTATGTACATTAGAGGGCAAATGATTCTTGATATTGTCACTTCAATTAAATAATTACTGAAAACTTTGAATTGCTTGCTTGTAAATGAATCCTTTAAATAAAAGGTTACTTTATTATAAGTATGATTTCTTAATTGAGATTACTCTGAAAACACCTGATTAAAATATCTTCAAACAATTGTAGACCAGTCCCTTCACCCCTGACATAATGTTGTAGTTAGTCTTACTAAATTTAACTTTGCTCTCAAAGACCAATAAGATAGAATGAAGCTTGACATCCAATCCTTCAAACTGATAATCAAACTGAAACTTAACCCAAACTATAATAACATAGGATATCACATTGAAACAATCTAAATGAATAGATTTATCACAGGGAACTAATCAAACAATCAAAAAGATAAATACCATCAGAGATGAAAAACACTTGATCTTTGTATTGAAATAAACATAAGATAATCAACTAATTACATATAGCATAATGTCTTTTCACCAGTTTGGAATTTTCATTAAATAAACCTTGAGAGTATTGTATATAATTGCATCTCCGAATCTATCTCTCATTTCATCAAAAGATCCTCTATATATACAGATGAGGATTCAGTTTTAAAATGAAAGGGCATACTCCTTCATTCAAAATTACACTATCTAATATCTTAACTAAAAAAAACCAACAAACTGACCCTAACACAATTACCAACATAACAAACATATTACATAAGACTTTAAAAGACAACAATTTGATCTTCATTGAACTCTTCTTCCACATCTTTTGCCTATGACCTAGAAATGGCTTCAGTGTCTTCTGGTTCATTTTTTGACATTTCTTCTTCTGACTCCATCTCCATTAAATTGGCTTTACTATCCATTCCCCAAATTTGATATAATTTGATCTTGTGCAATGAGAATCCCAAACAAAAGTCCATAACTAAATAGGTTGCTCCTCCCCTTGCATGCTTCTGATGTTAATCCTCAATTCCTTAGGCCACATACCCCTAAAATGTCCATAGAAGAAGATTAAATGCATCAATAATAAGTAAAACTTAAAATTAGGGCAATTATTACCCTTGAGGTTGAAAAAACCCTCATGCAATCTCTCCACCAAACATAACACATAATCAAACAGCACGGGTTCATATATTTGAATGTCTGAAGCTAAAACTTGTTGGTTCCCAAAACCACAGATTGGAAATCAAAGAGGTTTGCCACTTCTCTTAATGAATTCTCAATCAGTCCTGGCCAACAAACGAGAATGTAAACTTGATCAAATTCCCCTGTGCTTAAGGCTTTGCTAAACCAAGGTGGGTGAACCTTTACTTCATATCCAAATCTGATGATAAGAAACTTTTCTATAGCAAATTTTAAGACTCGATGATCTCTCAAGATGGCAAATGGCTCTTGAGAACAATCAAATTATAATATCTACTTATTGAAGACTTTGAATTGCTTACTTGTAAATGGATTCCTTATATAAAAGGTTATTTTGTGTTTAAATTATAAGTATGATTTCTTAATTGAGATTTCTCTTAAAAATACTTGATTAAATTATCTTAAAATCAATAGCAAACTAGTGCCTTTACCCCTTACTGATTTCTTTTCAATGCAATTGAAAAATTCTATGTATAACCTTGGATATAGTCTTATTAAACTCGTTCTTTAAAATAAGGCCATCACTTCAAAGGCATATACATGAATTATAATTCAAATGTAATGTTGAAGTTAGTCTTACTGAATTTAACTTTGCTTTGAAAGACCAATAAGACAACATGAAGTTTGACAACCAATCCTTCAAACTAATATTCAAACTGAAACCTAATTTAAATTATAATAATATGAGATAGCGCATTGAAACAATCTAATTGAATAGATTTATCACAGGGAACTAATCAAACAATTGAAAAGATAGATACCATGAGAGATGCAGAACATGTGATCTTTATATTGAAATAAGCATAAGATAATCAACTGGCTTTAGTACAGCGTAATGTCATTCGCCAGTTTTGGCATTTCAAGAAAACAAACTTCAAAAGGACTTGCATAAAATACGTCTTGAACAAAATGATCATGAATGTCTTCTCATCAAAAGGATCCCCTATAAATAGATGAGGATTCAATTCCAAAATGAAAGGGCATACCCTTTCATTTGGAACTAAACTAACTAAGACTTAAACTCCTAGCTAAAAACTAATGGACTAAAACTAACTTAACTACTAGACATATTACATAAAAGCATTGAAGATAACATTTTGAAATATTTGAAAACAATTTCAATCCCAAAGTATCTCACCACATTTATGAATATGCTCCAAGTACTTTTTTGATTTGTAGGTGTTTGCATCATGGATAAGGTCCCTGACAACGATCTCACATGTGACGAATTGTTCCATCTGTGTAATTGTTTCCTTCAAATCAATTCCATATGATCATGCAACATTAAGGGCAACACTGAGTAGATTTTGGCATTCTGAAATCCACTTGTTTTTATCCTTGATTTCTCCCCTCTGATCAGTTAGCACTAGGATACCATGTTGGACTATGTCTTTACATTCATCATATTCAACTTGTAACTCTGCATCAAATTTGCCATGTTTTGCAAGCAGCCTTTTGATCTTCTCAATTTCTTTAGCATATGTCCCTTCCAAAGTCTTGTCATGTAGTTTGGTTCCCAATCTATTATTTATGCTATTATATGATATAGCATTGTCTATATTATTTTGAAAAACAACCCATAACTATTCCAAATATCCTTTCAAATTTTCAAATCTTTTATTCAATAGAAAAGAGGCAGTATCAACTCTTACATTCTGTATGTGTTTAAGAATTCTCTGATTTTCTTGTTGCAACTCTTCACATTTATTTTTCCATTTTGAATTATCAAGGGAAAGTATCATTGGCACAAATTGTCCACTTCTTCTTATGATTTCCTCATCCAATCCTTTGTATTTATCTCTTTCCCTTACTATTCTAATTGTTTGCGTTTTGTTAAATTTTGAAATGTTGACTCCAATGTCTACTGAAACAATGGGATCAATTTCCCCAACTTTAATTTCGTCATATGGCCAAATGCTTTATACAAATTAATAATTTTAGGCCTTTTATTCATAGTATATAATTCCGATAGTAGTAAGGCTTCCTCATCTTGGTCAAACCTGGATCCAATAAACACATCATTTACTCCTTGAATGTCCTATTTGAAATCCTTGTTGTCAGAGTGTAATAGACTATCAAAAATAAAAGATGCACTCAAATCCCATCCTAAAAATAGAATTACTCCGGCTTCTGGAAGTAATTGCCTCCCTTTTTAGTTAGTCATTGTAACCAACTCTGCTTCTATATCCTCCTTTAAACTTTTCAACAACTCTACCTCATTTTTAGGTGTTATATGTGGGATAGATTCCCTCAACCTTTTTCCTTTGAAATTATAGAGAAAATATTTAAATTCTTTAGATTTCACAAATACATCATCTTCTACAAAAGTAGAATGTTCTTCTCGCCTTCAATCTGCATGAATCTCCATTTTAGTCACAATTTGCTCATTTTCATTTGGTTCTTCTTCTTGTTCCTTTGCCCAATATCTAGAAACAACTTCATGATACTTTTCTCTCTATTCAAATTATCAATTACCTCTTGTTCTTCTGCATCTTCCATATTTTTGAAGATGTCTTTTGCTTCCAAACTCAAGTGCAAATAACCTCCTAGATTTTGTCTTTTCTTACAGGAGTGGATGTACCCCTCTGGATCATAGTTTTTTCTTGCAATATATTGAAACAAATTATACTCCTCCATTAAATTTTTGTCAATTATTTCATATGCCTTTGTAGAAACAATAGTGAAATCTCCAAAACTAAGAGTTCCAGGCAAGACAGTCTGCTTATGTTGATCTCCAAAGGGTTTAGCATTTGAGACACTTAATTGTCTTACAATCTCCAAATATGCTATTCTACCAGGAACACATTTTGGTAACATGTATGGGATTCCTTCAAATCCATAGATCCTAAAACAATTAAAGTTTTGGTGCACGTACCAATCTCCCCAGTTATGATTCACAATTTTCCTATCATCAAAATCTTTAGGCCTTAAAAATGCCTTAATCTCATTTGAAATTGATCCATCACAAGGAACTTCATACATATTTTATAATGGTTTCTCTATCCACTCTTCAAATTTTATGTAGTTTGATCTCACATAACGAGAGTCCCAAATAGAAGTCCATAATTGAACCGGTTGTTCCTCCCCTTCCCTATTTCTGGCATTAAGCACTAACTCCTCAGGCCACATACCCCTGAAACGTCCATAAACAATACTAAATGCATCAACAATGAATAAAACTTGAAATTAGGGCTTTTTTAATCCTCAAAGTTTAGGAAACCCTCATGTAATTTTTCTACCAAATAAGAGGCGTAACCAAATGGTCTGGGCTCATACATTTGGGTGTCTGAGGCTAAGACTAACGACCTAGTACTCATTAGATCAAGAACTTCAACTCCTCCTAACTACCCACAAGACATATAAGTATATTGTAGGTAATGTCTGAATAACTCAATATTGAATGGTGGCCCATCCTGTTTTGTCAGTATATGTGCCTCCTTCTTATGGATAGCTAACTTCCACCCAGTATATGTTGTATCCATTCTGAGTTATTCTTCTTCCAATTCTCTAAGACAAGGGTATATCAAGGTTGGGATCCAGGTTAATTACTTCATTTAGTGTACCAACAAAAATCCTAATAAAGGCATCTCCATTGGGGGCCTGAATTTACCTCCCCACATAATTATAGTTTTTCACTAGGGTTTCTAGCAATTTCACACTTACAAACACATTTGGGACAATCAGCTTACCCAAATTGGTCTTCCATGGGTTGCACAGTGGCATTTCCTTGTCTCTTCTTAGGTAGTGAAATAGGAACAATTTGTATCCTCTCACTTTGGTCCACACATCTTCAACATTTTTTTATTTATCTTCCAATGGGTCCCTCCCCGATAAATGTTGTTTCGATCTTCTGGACTTAGGGCTTGGTGCTTGCATTTGTTGTATTATATCTTGGTTCTGTCTTTGAATCGAGGCTTCCTCTTCTTTCTTATATTTATTAGCTCTAGATTCAGAGATTTTTGTCGCTCTTTTCTTTCCCATGGAACGTGAAGCCTCCATTTTTGCAATCACATTTTTTTGTTTTAACTCTCAGGAATTCAATTCTCTATTCTATCAATTGCTTTGTTGTGTAAAAATTGTGTCAAGCAATCTTGATTATATGCCCAATACATCTACATATAGCTTTGTAATGATGATCCTCTCATAAATATACCTCATGTGAACCATAAATCTACCTGATGCAAGCATTTAATTAAAGCTCACTTTTCAGTTTTAAATTCTGATACGACAATGGCTCATAGACGTATGTCTCTTCGATGAAACTTCATGTTTTCTGCCATCAGCAAAATCTCTTTTCGTTTTAGAAACTTTATCTTTTATGTCGGGGTAACATAAGACAATGACACTCCTACTTTATTGGTATATGTCAACCTGATACTATCATCAGGCATTAGGGTAACTTCAAATGTGTCATGGCGACAAGCATATTTTTCCTGATGACCTTTTTCTTCAGCATAACTTTTCCCGCTACATCATGTTCCATCGGCATAATCTTTCTTAATGACCTTTTGACCAATCACTTCATCGAGTATCGGGGAGACTCAAAATGACACATCCTGACTCTTTGACTACGTTGATGATCTTTCTTCAGTATAACCTTTGCTGATGCACTTTTATCCTTGCTTGTGTTCATCGGGATAAGTCTTACAGATAGCCTCATTGGTTGTCGACAAGACAATATTTTTCCTTTGCCACCAGTGTATGTTTTGTTGATGACCATAATCAGTATATGTTTCCCCCATCTACCTAACTTGCCTAGCTCCTTGGCAATGATCACTACAATGATTATGATGTCAGATTCATATTGTTCATGTTGTCTCCTATGTAATTTTTAGCATATGTATCATATAATTTTTACCTAACATAAGATAAATGAATTACACATGCAAGAACCTGAACCCCTTTGATGAGGATCTTGCACAGTGTCATTGAACAACAGGTATAAGTCAATACACCCTATAGAAACCATTTATTAATTGCTTTCTTTCTCTTTAATAATAAGCTAGGTTTTAGCAACAATATTTTGTCAAAACTTTGATTTTTTTTCTCATCAAAACCACATGTTATATCTCATTCCACCTTCTCAACCCTCTTATATGCAACAAATCTAATACAGTTATCAACACTGAGGCCCTAGTTGGGATTACTCAAGTTTTAATCTCAAAATCAACTTTAGAGTTGACTTCTTCATTTGATGGAGTGTGGGTACAACCAAATAGGTATTTGTCATATTTGTCTTCCTCAAGGGAGGGAAATTCAAGAAGAGGAGACAAAAGTGAGACATGTAGGTGCATCTAAAAGAGGGAGATCAACTAGAGGTCAAAAGATTAGGAGAAAAATCAATAAATGCATGCAATTTTTTCTTGCTCAAGGGGGGTCATGCTCTTATGGTGATGAGAAAATAGGCGACATTAAGGTGCTCTTGAGGTACAAACATCTACAGAAATAATGGGTACCAAAGGAATTTCCTCCAATAAACATTGATCTGTGTGTTAATGAGAGGATATATCGCATAGCACCATCATCATACATGGTTAGGGCCTATTTTCCATGGATGACATAAAGGTTTGTTACAAAAAAATTTCTGAATTGATGGAGTATGTCGGACCTTGTTACAATTACAAAAAATGGATGCAGATTGTTTGATATAACAAAAGTATGTGTAGGTATGCACTCTCAGCGAATTATATACAATGGAAAGATAATGATCAAAGTAAAAGAGAGACTATGTACATTGATGGAAGGCCAAAAACAATATGAAATATTGCAAGTTTTATAAATAGTACACAACCTGGGTCAACTAATAAGCAACCAAATTGCATATTTGAGGCACACGAGGGAAATCATGTATTTGTATGTGCGATAAAATCAACAAGTGTAGGGGAAGAGCTGATAATCAATTACAATTTGAATCGCATAGATAAAAACATAGTTACTATCATGGGGATGGTACATACTATATACTATTTAAACCAACCTTCAATTAATGATTCCAATATACCATTTTATTATTAAGTTTTTTTTCTAAGTCTATTGGTTTCATATCGCTAATGTTTTTTTTATATTTCATCTTTTCACTCTGTGACATTCATTTGACACATAGCACATACAAGGATGTAGCTCCCATCCTTTCTACCTAGCAGGTAAACCTCATTGTAATTGTACAAATTAGATAGAAGCAAAATGTTATATTATTATGTTCTTTTCTTAAGGTTTTTCAAGTAATTTTGATAATTTTACTAATATTCTTGTCACAGACCAATGTTTGGGTAAAGGCACTTGCATTACCTTTTGACAATACAATGGTGGACTCACTATTATGCGATGATGACATCACATATTCCACAGACCCTGTCGCAATGACTCAAAAGATCAAAAAAAAAGTAGAGAAATTATTGCTCTGGCATTCCAAGTCCCTCAAACTGATGCAATAAAAGAGAGGTTGCAACAATTGATTCAAAGAGAACAAAACTTGCAAGTAAGCAGTAATGAAATCTTTAATTATAACATAAGTTAAAAAATGGTTTATATTTTATACTCTTTTATGTTAGGAACTAAAATATGTAAATGTTGTTTTTATAGGAAATATTGCATCCTCATCAAGCTAGTAGCCATGATAAGGGTACTCCAAGTAGTTTAGGTGATGACCATGTTCCATACATTAAAACTACTTTAATGCTCTGATATATCCTTTATGTGTTCACAGGCTCCTTGTTGTTATCAAACATGTGACTACCCTGCACATTTTATAATTGTTGCAGAGCATCCACACTATAACTCATCAACTAGGGGAAACCTTCCACTCAAGGTCATCTGACTCACACAACTTTTGACTCTATTTTTTATGCCTCTATACATGGCACAATACATTAATACATCCTTCAAGGTTTCACAACACTTGAGTTGCCAAGTCACAATTCATTGACTCAAACATACCAATTAGGACAATCATTATCTAAGACTCCATACCCTCACTTTAGAACTCTCAATCATGCCCAATGACATTGAAAATTACTCCTAGGGTTTACTCATACCCCCACATACTGACACATTACTTGGTTTGCACATTAGGGACAATATTCTCACTATTTTCATAAGTTGACAATCTATGTAAAGTTTAGGACAACCACAAAGGAATTAGGCAATCACTTGTCATAAACACCCAATCTTGACTCAAGACACTCAACCCTCCTTCCAAACATACACCATACACTGAGGTTTCCATCCACACTATCTTTCAAGACTATTTTTCATTCAACCTTCACATGTCAAAAGCTTTCTATCACTATTTTCAAGTTTGTTGTCATGATGCAATACAAGAGGACAATTATGTCACATCTTTGGTTCAAGGTCTTTTAAGGCTTCAAAACTTCTTTAAAATCTCTGAGATGACTCCCCACATACCTTATTCAACCCCAACAATATACCAATGCTCATTCATATGTACTTTTGCACCAAAGCCTCACAAATATGCCTTTTCATTGTCCTTCTTGGACTAAGACACCCAAAACAATCCCAAAAGTCTTCAAATCATGTGCCAAACTTGGAGTGAAAACCCTGCACACCTGATGAAATTAAAGTACACAATTTAATATAGTTTTATGCCCGTTTGTGAGCTTATTTGGTAAATAAAATAAAAGATATTACATTTTGAGAACTTTTTGCTAGCCCTAGGTAGGGTTTGGATAGTTTTCACCAAAATGGCTATAACTTTTCAAAACTAGATCCAAAATTAATGAAACCAAAAGGAAATGAAAGTATATACATGCCACTTCAATATCCAACCAGTTTCCAAAGTCAATCAATACATTTTATTGTGGAAAACATGTAGATAATAAACTGCAATATTTAGAAAACTGAGAAAGAGTTTAGGGGATTCAAAAGTTTTTATTATTCAAAGGCTCTAAAATTGACTATTCTTCTTTAAAAAATTGGTCCTAGTTCCTCATTGTTCTCTTGGTGCTCCTGCACCACTTTTTTATTTCTCATATATTTATTTTTTTATATATTTAATATATTTTTCTTCAGGTAATGTCCATTTTCCTGTGCAAACGCCGCCTCATTAGATCCCATCATCCCCACCTATATTTCCAACTGCAATGTTGGCAACATGTAGAATGCAAATATCCATTAGTGCACATCATACTGACCCCAAAGTCGATAGATCCCTCTTTTTCTCTCTCTTTTCTTATGTGTTTATCTCCCTTGAAGTGTTCATTATTGGGGGCATTTCATAGTGGATTCATTTTCTACAGCAAGACATGTATATGAGGATGCAGAGGCCACTAGTGGTGATACCATAGCAGCATTTCCTGGATCTTCCCGTATAGCTCAGTATGAGAACATTGTCGGTCCCATTTGTGGTGACCAAAGATTTGCTTTCCATAAAGATAGAGAAGGTTCCAGATACTTTAAAATTATTATGCTATATAGAGTAATTGTAATTTACTTATTGATCACTCGTTTTGGACTAAACATCCCATGATTTGTTTGCAGGAAATGATATTTTTTATAAAAATCTTAATGAAATTACATTGGAGATCTTCAGGCCCACCATACATAAACAGTGGAATGAGGAAGAAAAAAAGTTAAAAGATGAGCTCATAAACCGTTTGGTTGGGTTGTTTGGAAATGACACATTCGAGAAAAATAATGTCCTTGACCAAGCTGGCAAACATCTAGAGTATGTGAAGGACCAGCATAGGACACATTTAGAGAAGAACAAAAAGTATGAGCGTCCCCCATGATTCAAGAGAGGGAATGGAAGGACCTGATTTTGGATGCAAAGGAGAGAGTTGAAAGGAAAAAAAAGAAATACACCACTAGGCAGAAGAAGGTATGTGATAATATTGAGAATATAATTATGTACTAATTACTCTTTATGATTATATAATCTAACATATTTCAAACTTTTCATAGATTGCTTGACACATCAAAGGTAACTAAGGAAATACTAGAAAAGCACGGGCAACACAAACTCGGCTTTGGTGGTTATATGAAAGTTGCCACATGAATTGTAAGTATGAATAAATGAAATATCACATCGAAATAATAAATTGCAAACAATTGTTTTAATCATTAAATAATACAAGAAAAATTCATGATATTAAGCAAAAAATGTAGGGCTCTGAATTCAATAGAGTGCCCACAGAATATGACATAAAATTGTCTTCCGAGAGGGCTTTAGAGTCATGGCTAAACATCTAAAAGGATTGAGTGGGCAAATAGAAGAATCCAGTGCATCTGTCAATCATGTAAATAAGCTAAATGAAAATTATTTAAAATTTAATACTTGAGCAATAATCTATTCGATGTTAATTTTCAACATAATGTGACTATATTTTTTTTAAATAATCAAGCAATCATAACAATGCACATGACATTGGAATGCAACTTGCACATGATGAAGGTCATGGTGTGCATCCCAGTACTAGAGGTATTCACATGCTAAACAATTTTTTTTATGTAATGATTATTACAATTAAAAATATTTGATTGATATTGGTGTAGTAATTAATGTAACCTTTTTTGTTTTTATTTTAGAGCATGTAGACTGTGGTGAGAAAGTTGATCATGATCCAGGTAGGCAACATCAGGAAAGTGATGGGGCCCCACAAAGTGTAAGGACCACTGTTATTCCTTTAAACGAATTTAATTGCAATTTGTGTATTGATTAATGTAACCTTTCCTGTTTCAGCTCTAGAGGATTTAGAGGGTGTTCAAGATGTTGAGGATGAGGCTAGACAAAATGATCAGGAAGATGATGTGGCCCCATCAGGTAAAAAGGACCATTGTTATTCCTTTAAACAAATTTAATTACAATTGGTGTATTGATTAATGTAACCTTTTGTGTTTCAACTCCAGAGGATTTAGAGGGTGTTTAGGATGTTGAGGATGAGGCTAGACAAAATGATCGGGAAGATGATATGGCCCCATCAGGTAAAGAGCACCCCTATAATTTTTATTTTAATTAATGAAATACTTGTAAAAATAATAATAAAACTTGTGAATTTAACCCATTTCTTTGTTATTGTAGCAGACCCCCCTTTGCATACGCGTCCTCATCGTGAGTACATGACTAGGCATACAATAACTAGATCACGAGTAGGGGTAGAAGAACTGAAGAGGTGACAAATGATGAAGACAATGATAATCCACTTAGTCTTTACCTCCAAGCTTCAAAAAGAAAGAAAATAAAAATCATTGTAATCTTATTATATGTTAACAACTGGATTTTATGTGTTAATGAATTTAATTGTGTTAATGAATGTTAATGAATGATATGTGTTAATGAATGTTAATGAATGTTACTTGTTAACAAATGTTAATGAATGATATGTGTTAATGAATAATGTTGATGAATGTTACGTGTTAAGGAATATTATGTGTTAATGAATGTTATGTGATAATGAATGAATCTTATGTTTCATTAATGAATGAAAATATTAGACATTAACAGGAAATTTAGAGTGATATTAGGGGGGGAGGGGCCAAATGAGCTTCCACCTTTGCGTAGTTGGCCCTGTTAAGTAGGTAATATTAAACTATTCTTGAAACAAAGAGAAACTCAATAAGGTAACACACTTTTCAATATTTCATTATGCTCCACTGTTAATCTTATTGATGCTAAGCATCTTGTTTGTAGGTTAAATATTCAATGTTGGAGGTTGTGAACATGCTTCTATGAGACAGTTCCCCATTACAAGTGAATGCATGCCTCATTGGTTTTGTGAGTTTATTGTGTTCTAGAATAGACACACTTTCTCTGTTCATTCCTTAACATTTGTTCATTTTGTTTTAGAATAGACACACTGCCTCATTTTGTTCATTCATTGATCATTTTGAGTTTATTTTAGGTCGAATTTGAAGAAAGATCTAATGGACTTGAAAAACACTAAGAGGGGGGGGGGGGGTGAATCAGTGACTCCAAAACATACACTACTTTAAACACTAGCCGATAGATAAATTTAACCAAGCAGTTAAACAAAATAAATGCTATCCAAAATGAAATAACAACATCCACATAAAGTAGAACATCCACCATAACACAAGTGTTTATACTTGGAAAATCCAAATAGGTAAAAACCATGGTGAGATGGAACTCACAAGTTAACTATCTGCAGTAATAGAAAACTGAACAGTTAAGGTCTTACAAAGAGCTCTGCTAGGAGTGAGTCTTGTTAGATATTCCAAGCTTGATTAGAAGCTTATACCCTATTAAGAGTACTACCCTATTAGGAGTAACCCCGCTGGAGGATTTGAGAATACAAACTAATGGATCACCTTGTTAAAGGATTTGTACAATGAAGCTTGTTAGAGCTTACCCGTTTAAGAGATTTGTATCCATTGTAATGGTTAGAAAACAACAAGAGTAGTTTGATTTGTTCTGAGTAGACAAAACTTTCTTGATCAGATCCTTCTAAGTACATTCAACTCTACTCTGCATCTTAACACTTATCGCTTCTCAACAAAAGCTTTTTCACTCTTTTCACATAACAACTCTCTATCTGTTATCATCATCATAAAAATGATTCTCTACAATATCTTTAAATAGACATACAAATCTTATGTCGGCCATAGGAACACAATTTCCTAGGTGCAGTGAATTTAGTCATATAGTCATAACTCATCACAAAAATGACTGCCAAACAAACGGTGCTAGTAACTCATCACAAAACTGATACCAGTTAGAGCAGTTTAATACCAGTTGAAATAAAACTAGTGAACCATTGTTATGGGATCTTCCACTTGATCTTCTTCTTTATCTTCATCCCGATTCTAATGTCAACTTAGTGTTAACACAGGTTCTCTCAAAGGCACATACTAGTTGTCACAAGGTACTGGTTAGAGATAGACCTTAAACATACCAATTGATAGTGTAAACCAATTGAAGTTACACCAGTAGTCATTGTTATCATATGTGTGTTTGAGTATTTCATCAATGACAACAAGTGATGAATGTATTACAATCATCATCAAGCCAACAAGATCATGCATAAAAGGAGGTGAAACTGCTAGAAACTGACTATTAAACTAAGTTACTGATTCTTTACTAAAACCCTTGGATCCTGATTCTGATTCCGCCTGAGTCCTAGTCCGAGCTGAATCCCCTTGGATTCCTCCAAGGTCCTTCTTAGGTGGCTAGGTCTTCACACAATTATGAACTGATTTTGAACTTTAACCCATGAAATTACCAACTTACCCTTCAACATGAAGCCCTCTCAAGGGATGAAAACTTGACTTCAACCTTCCCAACTTGGTTTTCCACTTCCTAGGGTCTTATCATACCCAAACAACATGATTCAATATAATTAAAACTCCCAAAAGACTGGTTTATACCCAAACCCCAAACTAGGTACCAACTAGGCTTATTTCCCCAATTAGGTCTCCAAACCCTATTTTTTGGACTTAACTTCCAAACTTCCCAAAACACTTGAAAATAAAATCACATATTCAGACACCCTTTTCATAGTTATAGAACATATAAAAATACTCATACTACTCCTTTGGACCAACTATACGGAATGTTGACTTTTTCCCCAAAACTAGGCCTAATTAAGCCACTTTTACAAAGTAAGCACCCACAAAACTTGCAACCAAGACTCCAAAACAAAAAAAAATCTTTATTTACCTTCCAAAACAAAGTATTTTCATTCCCATTCAAAGAGCCATGCTCACTTGTTACCCCAAAACACAAACCCTCCTTTCTAGGAACAAAAACTAGGGCCTTCTCAAAATGAACCCCACAAACACTTCCAAACCAAACACAAAGGTTTAATCAAATTGTATTCAAAATATCTTAACACATTCCATCATAAAAACATACCCTCACTAAGGAGAATCTTCATATCAAATACATGGTACCATGCACCCCCTACTCACACAACACACAACTTGCTCATTTGATGATCACCATTCAAACATGCATGCTTCTCCTGCGCACATATGATTATTATCTATTATTTTACAACATATTGAACCCATTACAAAAGACACAGTAGAAAAAAAAAGTGGAATGGGTCATTCATCCATAATAAACCCCAAAATCCAATTAAAACTGTCAAATAACAACCTTCAGGACAGTTAATGTTTTGGTGCACAAAATGATTGATTAAACCTTAAAAATGAATTTAGATTATTCTCAAAACATCCACCAAACACTTTCCAATGGGTGTAGATCAATATTAAGAAATAAAATCACAATATGCTTCAGATTTCACTCATGAAATGCAAGGAAAACGTTGAATTTTTATTGCAGAAATTTGTTTTCAAATAGATCAACCCTCAAATCAACATCAACAACCTCTCCACATGTGAGAATGGGGTTTTTAAACACTATTATGATTCCTTATGATAAGTATTCTCATGAATTCTTATAGCTATTTCATCTTTATCTTCTTGATAATGAAGTACCTACTATGCTTAATCCTTTGTAAGGTCACTGATATTAATGTTGCTAATATTAATCCTTTGCAATCATCAAAAGTCAACCCGATGGTAACACCGACAAGTAGAAACATGTGATCAAGATAGCATACATTGTTTAATTCCATCGACAGAACACACACTAACGACAATGGATAAATCTTGTCTTGTCGATAGCCGATGAGGCTATCGGTACGACTTATACTGACGGACACTGGCAAAAAGTAAAATACATCGACAAAGGTTATGGCGATAAAGGGTCATCGATTTAAAAAAAAGTAGTCGGGATTCAATTTTTTTAAATGTCAGGGAAGGTCTGAATTCCGACTAACACCACAATACAACCAACGATGTTGCCATACCTATAATGACAAAAATGTTGTAGGATGCAACCTTGTCTATCATCGTAATCGACGAAATTCTGACATCTCCTTGAAGATGGTCCATCAGTAGAACACACACTAGTGACAATGGAGAAATCATGTCTTGTCGATAGCCGATGATGCTATTGGTAAGACTTATCTTGATGGAAACTAGAAAAACTAAAATGCATCAGCAAAGGTTATGACGTTAAAGGATCATTGGCAAAGGTTATGGCGATAAACGATGCAACGAGGTCAAAATTTTGATGTCTCCTCGTCAAACAAACATGCCATGTAGCGGCAATAGAGAAATCTTGTCTTGCTGATAGCCGATGAGGCTATCAGTAAGACTTATCCTGATGGACACTGCCAAAGTAAAATGCATTGGCAAAGGCTACGATGATAAATAAAGGGTCATTGGCAAAGGTTACGGTGATAAAGGATGCAACAAGGTCAGAATTTTGACGTCTCCTCATCAAAAAAACATGTCACGGGTGTATAGAAATTTCCGATGTGGTGTCATCTAAAATTTGACATGAATCTCGTCATCGAAATCACTGATGAAAAAATACGTCTGAATTCTGATGTTTGGTTGTCTAAGTTCCAATGAACGATCATCGGAAAACTACTCCAAATGTACTAGTGGACAGTCTGTTAGGTCCCGGAGACAACTGAGAGGGGGAGGCAGGGTGAATCAGTTGTCTAATAAATTCAAACCAAAAACCAATTAACCAACTTAATGCTTAATACCAGTAAACCAGTTAATTATGTCGATAGACAGTGTTAACAATAAATTGCTATACCGGTAAAGATTAATGTATGAAACACAAACATAAAGTCATCCACAACACATAACACCAATATTTGTACGGAAATCCTGTAAGGGGAAAAACCACGGTGGGAAACCTTACCCAGAATCAGATGATACTACTATAGATAGTAAGTGTACATAAATCGGGTCTGCACATGCAGAAAGGCCAATAGCCTAGAGCTCACTGCTCAATCACAAAATGGGAGTCACGCTGACTATAGTTGGATGGTTAAATCCAACAAGAATGTACTGCACAAAATAGCATCTTCATATGCTGGATTTAGTACCGGTGTAATGTTGATATGCTTCTACAAAAACCTAGCTTCACCTTCAAATGATGTCTTCGTGTATACCTCTGCTTAATCTCACATATACCTTCACTCAATTCTTTTTCACATTCCACACTTGATCTTATAAATAAGATCTTACATTTATACCATACCCTAAGACCAATTTTAGTAGGCCGGCTCTACAAGATATTACAATAAAATCATTTTACAAACAATATAATATCTGATGCAATAATCGATTAAATGTGTTGGCTTAATGCATTTACATCAATAATAAATCATCTCCATAGAGTGCCATGCTGATCTGGAAAAGATAAACCTACCAGTGCAACCATAGATAACCTGGACCTATTTGCCGATAAAAGCAAATATGCAAATATGAATATACCAATGATTAATTCTTCAAAACAAAGTGTCCACATGATGTCTTCGACATTACCAAGTGTCTTCCATATCATTCCAGATACCGGTGAACATTATATCCTACTGGTGACCATATACCAGTAACTATGCAATAGTTACTTGCTTGCCGATGAATGTTACTGGATCTCCAAAGTGCTTATTTTTAGTAGGTGTTGACATCAATGACAAAACCATACCAAAATACCAACAATCTCCCCCTTTGGCATTGATGGCAACACAAGATGGAAAAACCATCAAAGTGCCAAAACAGAAATGCCAAATACCAAAAACCAACAATCTCCATTACTCCCCCTAGGAGAAACATGTGTTTATCCAAAGATTTATTTTCAATACCAAACTCTCCTCAAAAGATAATGTGTTTTTCCATAGATATCTCTCCCCCTTTGACATCAAATTCCAAAGCTACAACAATTAATTTTATACAAAATACCAACTACTCCCCCTTTGAAGTAGCTTCCTCATCAAAGACCGGAATAAAGATTTGTCTTTTTAATTCTGCCAGTTGATGACAATCATCAATTGTCTAAGTCTCTACCGGTGGTGGTATGACTCCAAGCTGATCTCTAAGATATTCAAAAGTCTCCTTAGGCAAAGGTTTTGTGAAAATATCTGCAAGCTATTCTTTAGTATTCCCAATAACCAGTTTTATCTCCTTTTCTTCAACTTTTTCCCTTAGAAAATTTAGTTTGATAGAAACATGTTTAGTTTTAGAATGTAATACCGAATTCTTAGATATATCAATTGCTATAGTGTTATCACAATATATAGTAATGGGTTCCTTGCATTTTACATTTATGTCTTTCAACATTTTCTTAACCCATAGTACCTGTGTACAGTTAGTTGTTGCTACAACATATTCTGATTCTGTTGTTGATAAAGATGTACAACTTTGTTTCTTACTCAACCAAGAAACTAATCTCTTTCCAAGAAAGAATGCTCCTCCAGTGGTACTCTTTCTATCATCCACATCTCTTGCCCAATTTGCATCTATGTATGCACATAGGTCAAAATTTTCATCTTTAGGATACCATAATCCAAGATTTCTAGTGCCTTGTAAGGACTAGAAAATCCTTTTCACTGTTGATTCATGATTTTCCCTAGGATTACTTTGAAATCTAGAAACAATACATACTGCATTCATAATATTAGGCCTAGTTTGTGTCAAATACAGTAAACCTCCTATCATAGATTTGTATCTAGTTGGATTAACAGGTGTAGATTCATCCCTTTGAGATAATTTGTCATTTGTAGTCATAGGTGTGCTTACCGGTTTAAAGTTCTCCATCCCAAATTTCTTTAGCAATTCTTTCAAGTACTTGGATTGACTCAAAAATATACCTTTATTAGTCTGTGAAATCTGCAAACCTAAAAAGAATTTTATTTCTCCAATCATAGACATTTCAAATTCTTGTTGCATTTTAATAGAAAATTCCTTACATAATCCATCTTCTCCTCCAAAGATTATATCATCAACAAATACTTCAATAATCAAGATGTCATCATTAGTTATTTTGTAATATAAATTTCTATCTGCATTTCCTTTAGTAAAACCAATCTTTAAAAGATACTTATCCAGCCTTGCATACCAAGCTCTTAGGGCTTGTTTCAATCCATACAGAGCTTTTCTTTACCTGCAAACCATATCATTGTCATCTGTCAAGGAAAATCCATCAGGTTGTTCAATATATACTTCCTCTTCAAGATCTCCATTCAAAAATGCACATTTAATATCCACTTGATAAACTTTGTAGTCCTTGTAAGCTACAAAAGCCAAGAATAATCTAACTGCCTCAATTCTGGCTACCGGTGCAAAGGTTTCATTGTAATCAACTCCTTCTTTTTGAGAATATCCCTTACACACTAGTCTTGCTTTATTTCTGACAACCTTACCATCTTCATTAAGTTGGTTTATAAATACCCATTTGGTTCCAATTACATTTTTATCTTTAGGCCAGGGAACTAATGTCCAAGTATTATTTTTCTCAATTTGTCCTAATTCTTCTTCCATAGCTTTAATCCAAAATTTATCTTCACATGCCTCATTGATAGATGATGGTTCAATTTGAGAAATAAGACATACCTCTTCATTTACCAATCTTCCTCTTGTCATAACTCCTTTAAATTTGTTTCCAATTATCTGATCTTTAGAATGATTCAATCTTACATACTGGGGTGTCTTAGTTTGTTGTTGTTCTTCAATTACTGTGGAATCCTCTGATGATACCAGAGTAACTGGATCTTTATTCTGTACCAGTGGATTCAGTATAGGTTCATTTGTCACAATTTCTATTGCCGGTTCAGAGTCTATATACCATGAAGTTCCTTTGAATTGTTCATCAATCTTTACATTTGTACTCTCAACAATTTTCTGCAATCTCTTATTAAAACATCTATATGCCTTGCTCTTAGATGAATAACCAAGAAATATTCCTTCATCACTTCTAGGATCAAATTTGCCAATATACTCATCTCTTCTAATATAACATTTACTTCCAAAAAATTTGAAATACTTAAGAGTAGGAGTATTACCAAACCATAGTTCATGAGGGGTCTTACCGGTTTCACATTTGATGTGAAATTTCTTGAATGTATAGATAGCAGTGCTAACTGCCTCTCTCCAATACACATGTGGTAGATTTGCTTCTGACAACATACTTCTTGCTGCATCCAAAATAGTTCTATTTTTCCTTTCAACAACTCCATTCTGCTATGGTGTCCGAGGTACTGATAACTGTCTTCTGATTCCATTCATTTCACATAATGTATTAAAGTCCTTAGATGTGAATTCTCCTCCTTGATCTGATCTTAAACATTTGATTTTCTTACCAGTTTCATTTTCAACCATTTCTTTGAACAGTTTGAACTTTCCAAGTGCTTCTGATTTCTCTCTGAGAAAAGTAACCCAACACATTCTAGAATAATCATCAATAATTAGCATGAAATATCTATCACCTTGTAAGCTTCTAGTTCTAGCTGGACCACATAAATCAGTGTGAATTAAATCAAGAGCATTATTGGATTTTTCTAGAATACTTTTGAAACTAGCTCTAACTTGTTTTCCAAATTGACATTCCTTACAAATTGTATTTTGAGGTTTCACAATTTTAGGTAGATCTCTAACTTCCTTAGAAGTACTGATTTTTACCATGCAATCAAAGTTTACATGACATAGTCTCTTATGCCATAACCAACTTTCATCTATATGTGCAATCAAGCATGTCTTTTCACTATTATTCAAATGAAAGATATTGCCTCTAGTCTGATTACTGGTTGCAATTTCCAAACCAGTTCTATTCATGATTTTGCATTTTCCATTTTTAAATTTTAACTAAAATCCCTTCTCAGCTAAATGACCAACACTTAAAAGATTATGCTTTAATCCTTCAACATAGTAGACATTGTCAGTGTTATTCTTACCATCAAGAGATATTGAACCCTTACCTTTGATTGAATAGGATTTGTCATCTCCAAATCTTACTAAACCTCCATTGTATTCTTGAAAGTTTAAGAATTTACCTTTGTCTCCAGTCATGTGATGTGAGCATCCTGAGTCAATGATCCATTCATCCTTTGCTTCAACTTTAGCTGCTAGGGCTTGTTCTACCAGTTGAGCAGTAGGTGCCGATTGATCTTCTATTATAGAAACAAAAACCCATCCATTGTCTGTTGGATCCTCATTAGAATCATCAGTCACACCTCCATCAGCAATGTAACAAGATTTGTCTTTGTTTTTCTTAAATTTGTATCTCTGATATTCAGGATTATGCTTGTATGTTCTTCTAGCTTCTTCTCTTAGTCTAGCATGTCTATCAGGGCATCTTGAAGCCATATGACCAATCTTATTGCAGTTAAAACATTTAAAGGGTGCTTTACCTTCATACTTGCTTCAAATTGGACCTTTTGGCATTTTTCTTGCAAATAGTGCTTCAATTTCTTCAAGCTCTTCATTCTCCTTTCTGGATTCTTCAAGTTCTCTTACATAAAAGGCTCTCTAGTCTGATTTGTCAAATGATGGAGTAGATGATGTTGATGCTTTAAAGGACAAATCAGTTTTTATAGTAGCAACAGGACCAAATTCCTCAATTTCAAAGGCTGAAAGTTTTTCAATCAATGTATCCCTAGTTACTGATGTATTAGGCATTGTTCTTAACTCATTTATAGCAATAACCTTCATTTTATATGCCAGTGGCAAACCTCTTAAGATTTTTGAAACAATTTCATCTTCACTCAAAGTTCCTCCACAACATTTAATACCCAAAACAATTTCATTTACTCTTTCCATAAAAGCAGAAATCTTTTCATCTTCTTCCATTTTCAGATGTTCATACCTGACTTGGAAGCTTTCAAGTTTCGCAATCTTAATTGTGGAATCTCCTTCATTTAATGTTTCCAAATGATCCCAAATAGCTTTAGTAGTAGACCTATCTAATAATCCCATAATTTGTTGATCTGATAATGCGCTCAAAAGTGCTTCTCTTGCACTAAGGTAGTTGTAGCAGTCTGACCAGCTGACTGCTCAGACTCTTCATCTTTACCTAAGGTAGTTCGAGCAGTCTGACTAGCTACAACAGCAGTATAACCATTCTTTGTAACTTCCCAGATGTTTTTACCAATGCAATTCAGATGTGTCTCCATCCTGATCTTCCATATCCCATAGTTGGTTCCATCAAATTTAGGACTGTCCTTCCTAAAGTAAATAGTAGACATTAGATCTCCTCAAGTTGTTAAACTTTTGCAAAAGAGGACTAGGCTCTGATACCAATTGTTAGGTCCCAGAGACAACTGAGAGGGGGGGGGGGGTGAATCAGTTGTCTAATAAATTCAAACCAAAAACCAATTAACCAACTTAATGCTTAATACCGATAAACCAATTAAGTATGGCGGTAGACAGTGTTAACAGTAAATTGCTATACCAGTAAAGATTAATGTATGAAACACAAACATAAAGTCATCCACAACACATAACACCAATATTTGTACGTGAAAACCCTGTAAGGGGAAAAACCACAGTGGGAAACCTTACCCACAATCAGATGATACTACTGTAGATAGTAAGTGTACATAAATGGGGTCTGCACATGCAGAAAGGCCAATAGCCTAGAGCTCATTGCTCAATCACAAAATGGGATTCACACTGACTATAGTTGGATGGTTAAATCCAATAAGAATGTACTGCACAAAATAGCATCTTCATATGCTGGATTCAGTACCAGTGTAATGTTGATATGCTTCTACAAAAACCTAGCTTCACCTTCAAATGATGTCTTCGTGTATACCTCTGCTTAATCTCGCATATACCTTCACTCAATTCTTTTTCGCATTCCACACTTGATCTTATAAATAAGATCTTACATGTATACCATACCCTAAGACCAATTTTAGTAGGTTGGCTCTACAAGATATTACAATAAAATCATTTTACAAACAATATAATATCCGATGCAATAACTAATTAAACATGTCGGCTTAATGCATTTACATCAATAATAAATCATCTCCATAGCGTGCCATGTTGATCTAGAAAAGATAAACCTACTGATGTAACCCTAGATAACCTAGACCTATTTGTTGGTAAAAGAAAATATGCAAATATGAATATACCAATGATTAATTCTTCAAAACAAAGTGTCCACACGATGTCTTCGACATTACCAAGTGTCTTCCATATCATTCCAGATACCAGTGAACATTATATCCTGCTGGTGAACCATATACCAGTAACTATGCAATAGTTACTTGCTTGCCGGTGAATGTTACTAGATACCAACATAGTCATACTCAACTAAACTTTCCATGTAATCATTTGACATGGATATTGTTTGAGATAGAGGAGTTAGATAGTGTGGAACCCACATATCAACCCACTCACTTGACTCGCACTGATCCTAATCACACTTAACACAACTATGACAAAAACAAGCTAATTCTCTTGTCTAAATGGTCCATGTACTTGCATTTGAGCTATGAAATGAATGCATCTTTGAAGAATCTTTAATTGCTTGACAATCCAACTTGTCTCCCATTGTGCCCTCCTGAATCAACCAAAAGAATTTGTGCACTATTGAATCAAGAGTCCCTCCTTGTGACATTATTGAACTACACCAATCAACAATAGAACATGCATTAAAGAATTTTGCACCTAAAATCCTCAATTTCTCCTTAACAAGAGCTCTCTTCAACATGCACCTACTCAATCATGCTCCCCCTTCCCATGCCCTGCTTAAAAACACTCCAAATATGAGGTACACTCCTCTCTACATGCATTCTACTCAACCAATAAAACATACGAGCATTCTTGAATTGACCCATGTAGGTAATCAACCATATAAGATGTTGGTCTAATGCAATACCTTTCTCCTACAAGAACTCAAAAAAATTCTTTAAACAATGTTCCACATACTCGGAGGAGAGAGATCTATCATCACTCATATAAAAATGATACTCCCTGATTATCTTTGTGTCCTCTTATGTACTATAAGGGGCATGTCTATATGTTATGTGAACAAAAATAGCAATCTTAATTGAATTGTAATACTAGGTCTGTACCTCATTTTGTGGTTGCAATGTATAGTTTTTTGCAAAATCGACCACCAATATAATAGTGCCAATCAAGAAAGTGTTCTTACACATCCTAAACTATTAATCCAACCACTGAGACCTATGGGTGTTCCTTGCATACTTGTAGAAAATATTTTCCTTAAAATCCAAAATAAAATCAGCAACACTAACTTCTCTAGAGACCAACTCGCATCTAGAACCTTCACCTCCACTCTTCAAAGTATATTTCATTGTCTCATATCTTTTTTTCTCAACAATATTCTTTCCAAACTCATGTTCACTGCCCTCATGAAAACATGAAACAAAATTTGACAAGACACCACATTGTGAGCACTTCTCATTCAAACAATCATTTCTATAAAAAAAATCACCCATCATCTCTATGACATAAAAAAAGATCTAACAAGTCTCTTGATGATCTCAAAAATTGCATTGCACCACACTCCTGCAACATATCATTAGTATGCATCGTAGAATGAATATAGAATAAAAGCTCATGGTACATTGAAAACTCTACATGATACTTTCAACAACAATTATTACAAATCTTAAGAGGTACACAATAAAATGGCTTCAAAGATCCAAAGGCCCTTTGTGATATTTGCAAAGTTGAATGTGTTTCACAAAAAAAATTGTACAACATTGTTTGGATTGATTCCAAGAAATTTTTGGTATGCGGTGTGCGGTCTCAGTTGCCGATTGTTAAATTCAAAACATCCTTTACTTGGGTGATACTCTAGAATTAGAGTCCCAAAATTGTTGAATTTCCTCCTTCACATTGTCGGTCAACTTCTTATCAACACGTGGAAGCCTCCCACCAAAAGCCCATGTATCATGTTGAAGGGGATCATCGAGTCTTTCTCTTCTTCCAAGCGCACTAGCCAAAGTTTTACAATTTATGTCCAAACAAACACAAGTTTGTCTCTTAAAGAGATCCTTCCTCAATTGATGGCTTACTGCGGAGGTAGTAATCACTCTTCGAGTAGCTCTCTTATCTTTTTCCTTGCTATTATTTTCAAT
This sequence comes from Cryptomeria japonica, assembly GCF_030272615.1. Lineage (NCBI taxonomy): Eukaryota > Viridiplantae > Streptophyta > Pinopsida > Cupressales > Cupressaceae > Cryptomeria > Cryptomeria japonica. Next base: position 528,492,412 of record NC_081410.1, read on the forward strand.
AGAATTGAGAGTATTAGAAATATTTTTTACAATAATAAAAAATTTCTCCATCTTCTTGTTCATATGAATCTTCAATTTGGCTAGCAATGGTCTCATCTTATGCATCTTTAGCAATTGAACAAATAGTTGGAATTTCTTGGTCAATGTCTTCTTGCTAAAATATTGGTTGAAAAGTTGTGTAGCCTACAACCAAATTCTTCGTGTTGACCTCTCGCCTTCAACATTGCCAATAATGTTCTCATAAATTTCAAGTAACCATTTTGGGGTTCTTGAAGGTCTTGAATTTGGAATTTTTCTTTTGTCCATGAGAGGGTCTTTGTTTCTCATGTAATTCGGTGTTACATATTGTTCACTTGGTTGAACAATTCCACTTTCAAAGTCAAAATTTTCACCTTCAATGTCAACACCCAAATTTTCACCTTCATTGTCAATTCCCACATTTTCACTTTCAATATCCACATTTTCATTCGTAAATTCAATATCATGTTGAACATTTTCAATATCTATTTCAATATTGTCATTCCCAATATAAATATCATGTTCAACATTTCCAATATCAAATTCTACATTTTCATTTTCATTTTCAATAACTTGCTCAACATTTTCAAATTCAATTTCCTCTTCACTTGAAGTAACATTTGCAAAGGCTTCACCAATATTTTACATACCTTGCCTTCTCCTCCTATGACCTTCTCTATCTATTTGTCTATATACTTTAATTTTCTCATTTGAAAGCTTTCTTTTAAGTTTATGCTTTCGACAACTGTTGCTCCCCATTATACCTCCACAAAATTGCTCCTAAATGATTGACAATGACAAATTTGTCTACAAGAATCTCTCAAAAGTAGATTTTTGTCATTGTCTATCTAAAAACCCATAATAGTCACCTGCAACATGAATGTGTGGGCTGTTGGAATGCACAAAATGGCCCACAAACCTATTTTGTGTGGGACAAAAATAAGATATCCGAATTTTATACATATTTTCCCTATGCTGCCAAAAATTTGCCATTGGCGCCCTAATGGAAACAAATCAGATATCAGATTAATATCCAATATCCAATTTGTTTACATATTGGCAAACTGGGAGAGATAGGGAGAGGGAGAGAGAGAGAGAGAGAGAGAGAGAGAGAGAGAGAGAGAGAGAGAGAGAGAGGAGGGGGGGTAGGAGGCAAAGGGAGAGAAATAGAAAGAGAGAGAGGGAGGGGGACAAAGATATATAGATAGATAGATAGATAGATAGATATATATATATATATATATATATATAGAGAGAGAGAGAGAGAGAGAGAGAGATGGGGTGGGGGAGAAGGGAAAGAGTGAGAGATAGAGAGTGGGAAAGGGAGAGAGAGACAGAGACAAAGAGTGAGACGGAGAGACAGAGAAGGGGAGAGGGATAGAGAGAGATAAGGGCAGAGAGAGAGAGAGAAGGTGTCATATGGTGTTCTATGATGCCTTAGGACACCATATGACCCCTTTTAACATCATAGTATATGAAATGGCCCTTTATGACATCATATGACCCCTTAAGACACCATATGGTGTCATTAGGGGTCATATGGTGTCCTATGACCCCTTTTAACATCCTATTACATGACATGACCCTTTATGACACCATATGACCCCTTAGGACACCATATGGTGTCTTTAGGGGTCATATGGTGTTATTAGGGGTCATCTGGTGTTCTAAAGGGTCATATGGTGTTGTTAGGAGTCATATGGTGTCCTAAGCGGTCATATGGTGTCATATGATCCCTTAGGACACTATATGACCCCTTTTAACATCCTAGTACATGACATGACCCCTTGTGATATCGTATGACCCCTTAGGACACCATATGTTGTTGTTAGTGGTTGTATGGTGTCCTAAGGAGTCATATGGTGTCCTATGACCCCTTAGGACACCATGCGGTGTCATTAGGGATCATATGGTGTCCTAAGGGGTCATATGGTGTCCTTTGACCCCTTAGGACACCATATGACTCCTTTTAACATCCTAGTACATGACATGACTCCTTATGACACCTATGACCCCTTATGACACCATATGACCCCTTAGGACACCATGTGGTGTCGTTAGGGGTCATATGTTGTCCTAAAGGGTCATATAGTGTCCTATGACCCTTTAGGACACCACATGACCCCTTTTAACATTATAGTACACGACATGACCCCTTGTGACACCATATGACCCCTTAGGACAATATGATGTCCTCATGACCCCTTAGGACATGATATGACCCCTTTTAACTTCCTCGTACATGACATGACCACTTATGACACCATATGACCTGTTGTGACAATATGATGTCCTAATGGGTCATATGGTGTCCAAAGGGGTCATATAGTGTCCTAAGGCATCATATGGTGTTCTAACACATGTGTGGGCCCTTAGGACCCCATATGACCCCTAACAACATGGTATGACCCCTTAGGATACCATATGACCCATTTTAACAACCTAGTACACAACATGACCCCTTATGACACCATATGAGTCATATGGTGTCTGAAGGGGTCATATGGTGTCCTAAGGGGTCATATGGTGTTCTAGCACATGTGTGGGCCCTTAGGACCCCATATGACCCCTAACAACACTACATGACCCCTTAGAACACCATATGAACCCTTTTAACACCCTAGTACATGACATGGCCCCTTATGACACCATATGAGTCATATGGTGTCCTAAGGGCTCATATGGTTTTCTAACACATGTGTGGGCCCTTAGGACCCCATATGACACCTAACAACACCGTATGACCCCTTAGAACACCATATGACCCCTTTCAACATCCTAGTACATGACATGACCCTTTATGACACCATATAACCCCTTAGGACAATACGATATCCTAATGGGTCATATGGTGTCCTAAGGGGTCATATGGTGTTATAACACATGTGTGGGCCCTTAGGACACCATATGAACCCTTTTAACATCCTAGTACATGACATAACCTTGGTCATATGGTGTCCTAAGGGGTCATATGTTATTCTAACACATGTGTAGGCCCTTAGGACACCATATGACCCCCTAATGACACCATCTGAACCATTAGGACACCATATGACCCCTTTTAACATCCTAGTACAAGACATGACCCTAGCCATATGGTGTCCTAAGGGGTCATATATTGTTCTAATATATGTGTGGGCCCTTAGGACATCATATGATCCCTAATGACACCATATGACCCCTTAGGACACCATATGGCCCCTTAGAACACTATATGACCCTTTAGGACCATATGATGTCCATATGTTGTCCTAAGGGTTCATATGTTGTTCTAACATGTGTTGCCCCTTACAACCCCATATGACACATAACAACACCATGTGACCCCTCAAAACACAATATGACGCCTAACGAAAAATATTAATAAATATTTATTATTTATTTTTTAATTGAATTCTGACTAAAGCCTTGATTGATAGGCTGGTTGAAAAACACCCACAACTTTCAAAAAGTATCACATTTTTTGAATCTGAAACATGCGTCACATTTTATGATTCGTCTACTATAGAAAAAAAAAATGAATTTCATAAAGTTTAGACCAAGTTAAGGTGGTCAAACGTACAAGTTTTTGAAATTCTTAAAAGTTGTAAAAAATTCATAATTAATTATATACTTCAAAAAAATTACAAAAAAAATGCGTCACATTCGGACATGAGTCTACTATTTATATTAAAAATATTATAAAAATATATTATGATTTGATTGTAGTTAGGGTGGTTGTGAGAATTTGCCAAGATCTAGAGGCAATGGAAAGCACAAAATAGAGAGAAAAAATATATGATAGGAATAAACTGTATTCTATCAAGATGCAAAATATGATCAACTGGATCATTACAAGATGTTCAATGAATTCCCGTACAAACAATATAGATGAGCCTTCTTATATAGGCAAGGCTATATGGATATGTGAGCACACAAACATGACATGTAGCTCAATAAGAAACAAGGGTATGTAGGAAATAGGTGTGGGTAGGTAGGAGAAACAATATAATATTCCACATGAGGTGGAGTGTAACAACAAGATAAGATCAAAACCATAAAAGGTGGAAATTCTCCTACACACACTATCCCAATGTGGCACAAACACCCAAGTGTCTCATACCCAAACTACTATGAAATGCATTTGCTAAGTAAACTTAAGTAAAGTGTAATAATATCCAAGATGAATAATTATTTACACCAACAATCCCCCTTAAGTGCAACTTAGGGGAATTCACTAAAGTCTACAATGCAACTAAGCAATGCAAGATGGGTCCCGACTATGAGGCCATGTTAGGTACCCATGTACAAATGCATGCAAACCAATGCAATGAAATCTCTCATAAAGCAGGAAAAGAGAGAAAAACCCAATGAAACAAACTCCCCCGCAAAAGAGAGATGATGAAAGAACACAATGCTCTCAATGATGAAGAAGAAGAGACCATGAAGCCCCCCCTCAATGTCAAATCTCTTGCAAGGATGGTTCAATGATGTTGACCAAAATACCTCCCCATAAGAAAGAATGAGAGCCTATGTTGCACCAATAATGTCAAAGTGTGACAAAACTAGGTGCCAATGTCCATGATGATGAATCACTCGCTGCAACAAAATGAAGATCAGACATGGAGACAACCTACTTTGAGCATCATCTGGATACTCATAAATGGCAAAAATACTGGTACAATCTAAGTCTCATAGGAGCCATCACTAGTACATTCAGAGCTGATTTCCGACGGCCGTTTGTTGGATTTTCGATGAATTTTTGTCGGAGTGTCGACAAAATCCACCGTCGAAAACTCAGTGTCGGATTGGTTGACGATGCCATGTCCGTCAGAAATTTGACAATCCAATGGACTCTGCCGATGGTCAAAGAAGTCGTCGGTCAAAAGCTTGGTATTCATCGTAATTCTGACGATGATCATTTTTATAAAAAAAATAAATATAAAAGAGCCATCGAAGGAAGGAAGTTCTTTCAATTTGTTTTAAATCCTAAGGGGTTCAGGGTTTAGGTTTTAAGTCGCTTCAATACCTAAGAAAAGCCCTTTTGGTTTCTAATTTGGCATTACTTTATTCACTTAAGCAATGGGTCCATTTATCATAAAAGTGTTCTCCCCTTGTCATTTACCTAGGCGGTCCCTTTACATATTTTATTCTTGTTCACTTTTAATCTGCCTTTTCTAATGTCTGTCGGGCCTTATAACTATCATGCGATTTTCTATTGATTTGACGGCCCGCGTTGATTCGCGACCAAAAAGTGCTCGAAACTTAGTTTCCGCGAAGTAGCGAAAGGCGAAGGTGGATCCGACATATAGGTTTGGACCAAAGCTAAACACCGATCAAGTTTCATCTGATCGAACGAACAACGTGGTTTCATGAGATCAAGCTGAACTTGTTTTAACCTTCGTGAAGTGGCAAAAGGGTTTGGCGGTCCCAGAGATAAGTGGTCTTCTTTGGTTAAAGAATGATCAGGTTGGAAAAAGATCAATGGCTTCTCATTGTTTCATGGCCGAGAGATGCACGAGCTATACCTTCAGCGAAATAACGAAAAGGTGGAGGGTCCCGCTAAGAGTGGTAGTAAATGTGGTAAACCCAGTTGGCGATGACATGGCGGTGACAAGGCACTCAGTTGGCGGTATGCAGTGGGTCCGGGCAAGGTTGTCATAAAAAGAGTAAACAACGAGCAAGTTCTTGAGATCTAACGGCTCGCGTGAATTCACCAAGATAAGATGCTAGCAAGTTAGTCATTGCGAAGTAGCAAAAAGGCCGATGGGCCCAAGGGACAGGCATGGCATGAAGTTAAAAGCAGATCAGGTCTGTTTTGATCTAACGGTTCTCATGGTTTCGTGGCTGCAAGCCAAATGAAGAATAACGTTCGTGAAGTCACGAAAGATAGGTGGAAATCACACGGAGGAGTGACGTGGCATAATAGTTGTCACTTTTTGTAGAGCTTGATAGTAATGTGTCGAGTGACACGTGGTTTAAAAAAGTGGTTGAGGGCCCGCCTAGGTGTAACCGATAGTTATGTGGGAATAGTAAAAGGGAACACATGGCAGATTAAGGGTGGAACCAAAAGGAGTTTCTAGGGCTAATGGCCGACTGCCATGTGGCATTTATTAACCAAAGAACAAGTGGGGTAAGTAATTCCCAGATAAAGGGCCCACTTAAAAGGCATTCATCTCAAGATTGATCCAACACTTCTCATTGTTTCGTGACCCGAAGATGCCCATAGCTTAATGTCAATGAAATGGTGAAAACCATTAGCCATCAAGATGAGGCACGGTTAGTTAAAAGGATTGACGGTCCTAGTTGGAGTTAAAGGTCGGGTGATTTGAGTTTGATCTAATGCTTGGTATGGCCTCACTAAGGAAAAGTGCACGACTGTTAAACTCCGCGAAGTGGCGAAAAGGAGGTAGGGCCCGACACTAAAGTAAAGAGATTAAATGGAGGTAAAGGCGATGTAAGTTCTTGAGATCCAACGGCCAGCATTGTTTCCTGAAAGAAAAGAGCACGGGTTTTGAATTCAATTTGGCAAATTCAATTCTAAAAAGAAAGTCGAAGCATGTAGAGTTAATTTCTAAAAACTTAAATGCCAACTTGCCCTTTTGAGTCCACATCAACTTGATTGCTAAATATTGTTTCATCGAAGTTTGTTGTAGAGTGAATTGTTGCAGAGTGAATTTCTTTAGGTGAATAATCAGGTTTCTTGTGCTTTTCTTGATAACTCTTGGTTTGTTCTCAAATACTACTATGTGAATTACTTCATTAGAGGTCTGTGCTAGCTTCTAGTGGTATAATTGTTTGACTAGAATGGCACCCAGAAGAGAATTAATAGGGAAAGTGAATTACCAGGACCAAAATATCTGTGATGATTTTTTAGAGCAATTAACCATGTCCACCAATGTTGGGGCTAAGGCCAAATAGCTAGTACCTAAGAACCCTCATCTAAAAATTGGAGATGACCTTTATGATAAGGGTAATTGGTTGAGGGACCCTGAAATAGGATTGTCAGGCTTAGGAATCTTCAAAGTCAGTTTTGGGCAGAGGAATTCCCTAGCTCCTTTGAATGGCATATGGGAGCAGGATGTAGGAAAGCTTGTGGTCCCAGGTGTTTTTATGGATGTAGATCTATTAGCCCTGATTGCACAGAATTATGACTTTGTGGCAAGATGCATCAGGAACATAAAGGGATCAGTCTTGATTGAGATAAATGAAGATGAATTCAGAAAAGTGTTTAAAGTCAGTGAGTCCTCCAATTTGTTAGAACCTATTGACTTTGAGTCATTAGCCCAGGTTTATGACACACAAAGGGATCATCTTAGAAGTGGTCCATTGAAAGAATTCTTTGTAAAGATAGGGGGGTTAACAGATGTAGGCTCCAACACAATGGAACCATTCTCTCTCAACCTATTCACTCTAAGAGCTAAGGGTATGTATTGGGCATTATGCTAGATTTTTGGAGAGGATGCTAAAAAGAATATGCCAACCCATTAAATGTTAATGATTGCACAAATTATAAACCCCTCCCTAGCAATAACATTTGATTATGCCTCATACCATGCTGATGCAATTCATAAAGGGCTAGTAGGAATCAAAAATGGTAAGGTGGATAGGCCATTTGGATGGTACTCCATGTTAATGCATATGTTTCTGTTCAAAGTGGCTGATTATTTTGGAAAGGAGATGGACTTGATTAAGGTCAAGGATAAAGAGGAGATGCTGGTGCAATTGTGGAGTACTATTCTATCTTTGGATAGAGAAGATGCAAGTTATTTAAAGTTTGATAGATGTTTTGCATCTAAAATTAGGATTCTTCTATGTAGAGAAAACCCTAGAATTCCTAAGGCTCTTTTGGAGTTTCTCAGACCAAAGGAGTTTGCAGAGGATATCAAGATTGTTCACAATTGGGGAGACATATATTTGTACCCTGTGTCTATTGTTTTTAGAGTGTTTGGATTTAGAGGCACCCCCTTTTTACTACCTTATCAGGTCCCATTGAAGATAAGGATTGCAGAAGTCATGAGACAAATTGGGGGAGTACAAGAAGCAGAGATAACCAATAGAGGTAAAGGGACTATTTTCCCAACTATTACCATGTCTCACCATTTTGTGATCACTAAGGGTGGATGGAGATTTTTTGAAGAATTCTTTAAGCCATATAGGCTATCTACTGCAGTGTCAAGATGTGCAGACCCTGAGGATTTTTTCAATGGCATATTCAGAAAAAGAGCAATGTGCAGAGGTAGGCCACATCAATTTCAGTTCCCAGAAGATCTGATTAGAAATAAATTCAGCTTAGATGAGCAAGAACTGACGAAGGAGAAGTGGTGGCATATAAGAAAGCCCTTGATTTTATCCATCAATTTGACACTGGCTATGACCCCCTTTCTAGCTTCAATCTATTTGAGGAGAAAATAAAATTCCTGATTCTTTATTTTGAAGATCTCATGTAGACCTTAAAAGAAAAGAGGGAGGCCATAATGCAAAATGAGCCTGATAAGGCTAAGATGGTATTGGCTAAGCCTGCCTTTGCTAGAGATATCCCACGTGGTGACTATGTAATGCACAAAAGGTCAAAGTACACTGTGATAATGCTAGTGATAGGTGAGCCTTCCACTTCAAAAGGGAAGAGGAAAATTGAAGATGTCACTGACATCTAGGATTCCCCTAAGAAGCAGAGAGTGGGAAAGGAAATTGAAACTGATGAGCCTTAATATTCTCCATCTCAGTCTCCTATCGACATTGGAGATGAACAAGTTGTGGCTGAACACTTATTGCAGTTAGGGAGTCTAGGTGAGATTGCCTATACCTATAAGGAGACCCAAGAGGGGATGCCCGAAGAGCCACCTAATGCTGAAATGGATTTGACTGATGGTGAGTTAAAGGGCCAAGAAATGGACCTTACTGTTAAGCAAGCTAGTGAAGAATTCCTAGCTGACAGTAATTTTGTCACATCAGGAGCTTTTATATAGTTTCTATGGAAGCAAAATATTGATCAATTCAAGACTAGATGTGAACAGAGGAAAAGTGAACAACCTCTTAAAAATACAACTCAGGTAGAAGAATAGGTTAAGCAAGAAATGATGGAGGAGTTCAAAGCAATCACCCCTAAGAAAGGAAGAGAAATGGTAGAAAAGGATGGTGTGTTGATTCTCCCTGAATGGGATATAGCTGATGCCTTAGTGCTTGATGTAGTGAGGAAAGAAACAAAGCCTATGGAAGGAGTGACATTCAGCAAAGATAATTTTGCTCTTGTCATGTGGTGTTTAAAGAAGGATGAAAACAAAAGAAGGATGCATTGGATTCTAGCCTCTTAGGAGACATGATAGTTAAAAGAGTCCAAGACACAAAGGTAGTGGAAGCTGCAAGCACAGTCCTAGAGACTACAAAATTTAGTGTTGTGGTGGCAGAGAAAGAGGTACAAGAAAAGGCTAATCTCCAATTGAAGTTGGAGACTATTTTAAAAGCTTACAATGATGCTAAAGAAGGAATAGCCAATAGAGACATCATAATTGCTAGACTCCAGAGTCAACTGGCAGGTCAATATCATCTCAGTGAATCTTCTACACTCATGATAGCCTCCTCTCCAGCAAGACCCCCTCTCACTAGTACCATCATTGAATATCCCCCTTCTCCTATGCCTTCTAGTTCCCAATTACCTGAAAATATCCAACATGAGTTGGAAAAATTGAAACAAGCTCAAACATTGTATGCAAACAAATATGAGGAGAAGGTGAAAGCCACCATCTTGAAGTTTGCTAACTTAGTCAAAACCTCCAATGTATACATAAATATGAAGAAGGTTCTTGAGATTTTGATCAAATTGAGAGAAGAAGAAGCCACTTTGGAACCAATCTTGAATAAGTGGGTGCCTAGAGGTAAAGAGTTAGAGCTCATGCGTTCTTCCCATGCAGATGCAGAAGAGAATGAGAATCTAAGGTCCACATGTGAGTTTATAAAAGAGATGAATATTCTTTCAGTGGAAGGAGTAGGTATAAGAAGAAAAGCCCAACTTTATAGGAAAGAATATTCAAATCATAAATTTGAAACGTTTCCAAGAGGTTTCATTGGTCCTATCCAGCTAAAGGAAGAGAAGACTTGGTTAAAGGAGGTGGACCACAATTTGTCCCTAAGGATCAATCAGATTATTAGTATTGATGACACATCCTTATTTGTCCAAACAATTGAGGAAATTGAAAAAGTGAAATCTCATTATGGTTTCATAGAAATAGAGATTGGGCATGTACGAGGCACTTGGAAGTGGCTAGAAGATATGAAACAGAAGATTGCTAGTTTTACTTGGCCTAGTGATGATGTGTATCAGGAGTGGAAAGATAAGTATATGGGACAGAAAGAAGATGCTTGGGAGTAGTTACAGGAGGTTGCAACAGAACAACAAGTAGAGGAAGCCACAGATGTTGAAAAGGACTTATAACCGCTTCTTCAAAATGACCGGTTGTTTGTAACAAACTTTCTTTTGAAGGGTCCAAAGCTTGTATGCATCCATACTATTATAAATGGATACCAGGACTCCTAAAAAAATGATCGCAAGTAATCGTAAGAAAACACTGCAGAAATTTATTTGAGCTTTTTTCTAGTCTTATGGAGAATACTCTGATTTTTGTAATATTTTCTCAAAATTAATATCAATATACAGACTAGAAATAGTGTATATACATAAATGTGCATAGCAGTCATAGGGAAACTCATGTCAAATGTGAAACTCAATACAATAAATAATCTTAGTTTGTAGCCATATAGCATCATAATGCAGTCCTTGACCAAGTATGCATACAAGAAACATCTAGTTCTATTAAGGTGCAAGCATCAAAGTCAGAGGTTATGACAACTAGTGAAAAACATCAAGAACAAAAAGTTTAGTCTCAAGAATTAGGAGTTGTAATAAAAAAACTTACAAGGATGAGGCATATTCATAACTTTTGCAGTCCCACCTTGGATATCAACACTAGAAGCAACTCATATTGTTCGTGTACAGACAAGACAATATGGGAGTTCATTATACCCAGCAATTCGTGGTGTTGTTGTTCATGTTGGCTCTATTGGACCCTGCAATTAAGATTCAATATAAATTATTCAATAAGATTAACTGTGCAACATAATGAAATATTGAAAAGTGTGTTACCTTGTTGAGCTTTGCTTGGTTTCGAGAATAGTTTAATATTCTCTATTTAACAAGGCCAACCACGTGAAGGTGGAAGCTCATTTGGCCCCTCCCCCCCCTAACATTAGTCTAAATTCCTCATTAATATCTTATAACATTCATTCATTAATTCTTTCTACCATTAATAAAATATAGCATTCATTCATTAATATCACATAATGTTCATTAACACATAACATTGATTAACATTAATTAACATGCAACATTCATCAATATTAATTAGCACATATCATCCATAACCATTAATTAGCACATAATTACATTCACTAACACATAAAAATCAGTCATTATCAAATAAGTTAGATTGCAATCATTTCTTTCTTTGTTTTTTCTTTGAAGCTATGAAAAGACTACGTGGAACATCGATGTCTTCATCATTTCCCCCCTTTGCAGATGTTCCGCCAACTGGTCGTGATCTCAATGTATGCCTAGTCCTATATTGAGGATGAGGGCACTGAAGCGAAGGGGGGTCCTCTGCAATAACAAAGAAATGGGTTAAATTAAAAAAAAAAAAAAATTAATGTTACAAGTATTTCATTAATTTAGAGAACATAATTGTTGTGCTCTTTACCTGATGGGGCCACATCATTTTGTGTAGCCTCAACCTCAACATGCTGAACACCACGGTCCTTTTTACCTGAGTGGGGAACATCACGTTCTTGAGGTTGTGTACCCAGATCATGCTCCACTTGCTCACCACCAACTACATGCTCTAAAATATTAACAAGAAAGGTTACATTAATTACTACTCTAATTACAAATTAAGATGTTCAATTATATTAATAGCTAAATAAATAAATTTGAATAGCAAATGAATACCTCCACTACTGGGATGCACATCCGAACCTTCATGTGCAAGTGGTGTTTCACAATTAGCAGGCTACATTCCAATGACATGCATATTGTTATCATTGCTTGCTTATTTAAAACAAATATAGTCACTTTATGTTGGAACTCAACATCAATTAGATTATTGGTAAAGTATTCAATTTGAAACAACTTCCATTTAGCATATTTACCTGTGTGATGGATGCACTCAAATGTTGTGTATGCCCACTCAATTCTCATAGTCGATCAACCATGACTAAATAGCCTTGCTGGTAGGCAATTCTCTTGTCATCTTCTGTGGGTGCTCTATTGAATTCAGAGCCCTGCATTTTTGCTTGGTACCGTGAATTTTGCTTGCATTGTCTGATAAAAAAAAAATGTTTGCAATTTATTAATATTTTGAGACAATATGGGAGTTTACATGAGATACTTACAATTCATGCAGCAAGTTTCATGTAACCACCAGAGCCGAGTTTGTGTTGCCCATGCTTTTCTTGCCTTGCCTTGGTTGCCTTTGACGTATCACTCAGTCTATAAAATTTTTGAAATATGTTAGATTATATAAATATAAAGAGTAATTAATTAGTACATAATTACATTCTTAATAGTATCCCGTACCTTCTTTTGGCATCTACTAGAGTATTTCCTTTTTTCCTTTCAATTCTCTCCTTGGCATCCAAAATTAGGTCCTTCCACTCCCTCTCTGGAATCATGGGGGGACGCTCGTACTTTAGGTTCCTCTCCAAATGGGTCATGTATTGGTCCCTCACATACTTTAGATATGTGCCAACTTTTTCAAGGAGCTTGGTTTTGTCAAAGGTGTCATTTCCAAACCACTCAACCATTTGGTTTGTCAATTCATCTTTTAACCTTTTTTCTTGGTCATTCCACCTTTTAAAGAAAAAACAAACCTATTAGATTTAGAAATGAACTGAAGCTACATTTATTACACTTCAAGAAATGGATCAAAGGAAAAGTATTCTAGCAATGATATGAAATCAAAAGTGGATAAGGGTTAGTTCACATATGCTGTACCACCTTTTACGTATGGTTGGCCCAAATATTTGCAATGCAATGTCACTAAGATGTTTATAGAAAATATCATTGCCTGCAAAAAATTCATGGGATCAATATTAGTCCAAAACGAGTGATCATAAAGTAAATTACAATTAGAGTATATATAATAATAATTTTAAAGTACCTAGAACCTTTTGTATCTTTAAGGGAAGCATTTCTTCGTCGCTCACCATGAATGTGGCCTGCAATTTTCCCGTACTAGTAATATGAGAAGATCCAGGAAATGATGCTATGTTATCAGCAGTAGTTGCCTATGGCACATCCTCATGTGCATCTCCTCCTGCAAAAAATGAATCCACTATGAAATGGCATTAGAATTCAAGAAAGAATGCTTGAAGGGAAATAAACACATGACAGAAGATAGAGCAAAAGAGGGATCTACCAACAGTGGGCGGGCCAATATGACGTGCACTAGAGGATGTTTGCATGCTACGTGTTGCTGACATTACAGTCGGCAATACAGGTGAGGGTGACCTCTGATGAGGCAGTGTTGGCATTTGCACAGTAACATTGACAACACCTAAAGAATAATACATTAAATATATCAAACATTAAATATATGAAAAGTGCAAGAATTGTAAACAAGGATGAACCTTTATTTTGAAAATTGACATTATCAAGTATGATGTGTTTTGGGTACTCAGAGTGATAAGCCAAGCAAGTGATAATACAAGAAAATCGTCATCACCTGATCCTGCAACACCCTGATCATAGGAATGACTTTCATGAGGGCAGATAAATTGCTATAAAAATAATACGTACATATTTTAGTTAATGACATAAAAAGAGAATAAAATATAAACCATTATTGAACTTTTGTTATAATTAAAGCATTCATTACTGCTTACTTGCAAGTTTTCTGTTGTCTTATACAATAATTCCACCCTCTGTCGTATCTCATCAGTGGTAGGATGCACGGCTGCCAAAGCAACAATCTCTTTTCTAATTTTTATAAGAGGCATTTTAAAGAATTTCACAAGGTCTGTGGGATCCTCAGGGTCATCATTGCTTAACCCTAATGATTCCACATCCATAGAAAGGTGCTCAAGTACTGCAACTCCCTTTCCCTTTCCCTGAACATCCGTCTGTGTCAAGAATATCATTAACAATTACAAAATTAGTATAAATCACTAAAAAAAAGAACATAATAATGTAACAGTTTGCTTCTACCTAATTTGTACAATTACAATGAGGTTTACCTGCTCGGTAGAAGTGTTGCAAGGTACATCTCTGTCTGCGATATGTGATGGATCCATGTCGGCCTGTGATAAAGAAAAAATATAAAAAACGTTAGCAAAATTACATCATACACAACATGAACAACATGAACTTTGTAGACAAAAAGAGTATCAAATAATAAAAAGATGTTGTCATCAAAATCATTGTAAATTTTGTAATTCCTTACCTTTACTTTATGTAGACTATGTAGGATCCTCAACTAAATGGTCTCATAAATAGTCACATAGCTAATAAACAATCCAATTTCCATAAATAAACACAGTTTAAAAATTGTCACATAAATAGTCACACCCCCTATCTCCATCTCCATATTAAAAGCTGCATCATGAATTAATTATGTAATGGCATTAGAATTCAAAACAGAATGAATTAATTATGTAAAAAAAATTCTATCAAGAAGTCAATATTCAATAGATAATATACTAATCACATTCCTCATACATTTCATTCCTCAACATCATGAACATCATCATCATCATCATCATCATCATCATCATCATCATCATCATCATCATCATCATCATCATCATCATCATCATCATTATCATCATCATCATCGTCGTCATCATCATCATCATCAATGTCTTCGCCATCATCATCACCATCATCACCATCACCATCATCATCATCTTCTTCTTCTTCTTCTTCTTCTTCTTCTTGTTCTTCTTCATTGTCATTGTGAAACTGTTGATCGTGATCATCATCCACTTCATCTTCTACTTCTTCGGTATCTTCTTCTTCGGTATCTTCTTCTTCCATCACATTATACTTTATCGGCCTTCCTCTTGGATCATGTCTAACAACAAATGACCAACCCGGTTTATGTGGAACCTCTGAGTAACATACTTACTCACATTGGCTTGGAAGAACATAGGGCTCATCCCCAACTGGTTCAAATGACCTTGTATTTAGCATTATAAAACCATTATCATGTTCAATAACAATTCTCTCAGGATCATTTTTATTCAATCATAGCCTGTACCATTTGACGACGAACAAAACTAATTTGAAGGAATTAAAGTCACACTCAAGTATATCATCCAAAATGCCATAGTATCAATTTTGAGACTGTTGAGGATGAATGTCATTTCTCGATGAAATATTTGTCACCTCAAAGACTGTAGTGATGCCAGAATCACAAGTTTTCTTTGTGTCATCCAACTTTTTTATGCGAAATTTATCACCATTGCAGCACATAACGTTGTGGTGTTTGACTTGCGATATGTCAAACATGTAAAATTTATTGCATTGTGAGTTGATAAACATATGGGTGATTAATAAATTTATACGTACCTGTTTATCTCTTAAACCATATGCTAAGTCAATTTCCCTTTGCATAACATTGGAATCTCCATTACGATGTGCTTCTTTAACCAATGAAGCCACACCTTCCCATGTTAATGTGCATCCAAAATGTTGACAATGTTCAATCCATACTGTCATCCAATCAAGATTGTTTGCAATATACAAATGTAGTGCATCCCACTCTCAACCAATTGTACAAAAAATAAATAGACGTCTTACAATCGATTTATTTTGAAGATTAAGAATTAATTAACTACAATAACATCTTATAATTACCTCTCACTTTCCTCAATCTACCTTTCCCCGTCAAGTACTCCCCTTCAAATTTGTTAATGGTGTTGAGATCCCAAATGCGATCCATGTGGATCTTTGCTACAAACTTAGGAAGATATTCAGAAATGTACACCATAGTCTGGTATACCATATATCCCTCCACCATAGAACCCTCAGGATGTGCTCTTTGTCAAACCAAAGCCTTCAAAAATTTCAAGTGCCTCTCAACCATCCACATTGACCTAGTGTGTACAGGTCCACACAATTCAATCTCCTCAACTTGGTGTATGAGGTAGTGTTCTTGTGCATTGAAAAAAGCTGGAGGTAGACACTTTTGCATTTCACACATTAAATGAGGAATTTTTCTCTTCCAATATTTTATATCATCTTTATGGATTTTTTTACATGACAACCACCTATAAGGTATTCAAGACGCAAAAAAATATATTACATAAGAAGTAAAACAAATCGCAAATATAATATCTATACAACGAACTAAACAAATATCACTACTTAACTCATGTATTTTCCAAGATCATAGATGACTTGCTTGACATTATTGTCGAAGTCATCTGGGAGAGATAGAGGTAGAACGTACTGCAACAATTATAAAATTATCTTTTCATTTTTTTGTAACATAATGAAAACTACATGTATGTGCAGTACTTAAATACATACTAAAAACACAAGAACATGAATTACCTTAATGAAGGTATGCCAATCATGCATTTTCATCCCTGGCCCAAATTCACTTTTCTTTGATATGAGATTGTTTATGTTTGCAGAAAATCCTGTGGAAAATCGAATTTTTCGTATGACTTCTTTTATAGCATTGCTTTGCTAGTCCGTTAATAACCAAGGAAGCTCACTTAAATTAATCTGGTCTCCATGGCTATTTGATTGAATGACATTTATCATTGCATGATTGGAATCCTGAATGTCACTACATATTTAGAATATTCTCGGTATGAGCAAGGTAGAATATTTGATGGGGGTAACAAAAACTCACCTATCAATCTACATCAACAAAATATAATTTGTTATAATAAAGAATATTAATGGTACAACATGATTCACAGTTTATTATGACATATATGACATTCCTTAACATACGTGACATTGTTATGTTGGATAAACCATTCATAACCTTCAAGTTCACCAACAACAATACAACGAAGAGAAGAGTTGCCTGCGAGCCTTCATAAAGGGCCTCAAATGCCTTCTCAAGTAGAGGGACATCATGATCAGTTGTGCGAGTACTAAATGAGTCATGGATCAATGTTTTTGTACCATCATCTTCAATTGTGTTTTGGCTCATGATCGTCATCTTCCATGGGATCATTATCTTTAGCTTCGATATTCACACCTCCATGTTCATCCAATTCGAAAACCATATTCTTAGGGCTATGTTGATCCATACCATGTGCTCCGGGGTGCTCGACCTATATAAAATTGATATACATAAATAAACCATGATCATGATCTCATCATCATGTGATTTATTATGTATATAAATTGTCAAAATGATATAATGAAAAACTTACCAATGGATGATAATCATGTCCACCTTCAATGTGAGCATGCAACCTACAATGTTTCTTCGTTGTTTTGATTAGAAGTCTTCTAGTCTTTAACCCCTTACAAATTTTGCATGAACAATAACATTTTCCATCACCTTTTCTTTTCAAGTTAGACCACAATCTAGCAATTGTCTCCTTATTTTGTTGTTCGTTGATATTGTCTGACATGGTCTTTCTTCACAGGCAAGAAAATAGAAATTATTAAAATACATAAGACAACATGCCCTTTTCTTCTTGTTTTTTCATACTCATTGTCATGCTTTGAATTATTTTTCTTTCTTGGTGACTCCTTACTGCTCTGACTGTCAGTTTCACTCTCAAAATCTGAGTCTGATGTATCAGAATCTGACAAACCTGATGAACTAGATGAATCATCATTAGAGGTAGATTCATCTGACTCAGGAATAGACTTTTTCTGCTACATTACAAGCCTTGGCATATTCTTCAAATACTCACGTAAACTCTCAGTGATACCACCAAGACCAATAGAAGTAAAGAAATTAATAGCAAATCATGAATTTTTGGGACTATCCTTTGGAGAAATTGAATCAAAAGACTCCTACATTGTTGGATCGTTCAACCTTTCATTAAGCAACAATATACCAAGCTGGTCTGCCAGCTCCTACAAGAGAATCTTTATAAAAATATGGGAAGAGGAAGTAGTATCTTCCTCTGTCTCACGTATATAAGCAAGATAATGCCATGGAAGAGCATCTGTGCCAAGTAAGTGGGCAAAAAACTTTGCAACATTACGCAGTTTATTTGTTTCCAATCTATGTATCATAGGATACTGTTGTACAAAACACTTATCAAAAAATTCCTCATATATTTTATTGATCATACAAAATCTTTGCCCAAGAATACCATAATAACAAAGGTATGTTCTCTCTTGACCAGGTTCAAGCTTGATCTTTAGTAGCTTATGACCAGCTTCCTCAAAATCAACACCTGACATGATTGTCAAATAAATTGTACATCTTAAATTGACCAAGTTTGTCTCTGTCTCATCCTATATTCTCAGTGCTTCCTCACCTTCCTCATCATCATCATCATCATCATCATCTAAATCATCACCTGAATCATTCTCCCCTTCTGCTTCATCTGAAGAAGCATCTCCAAGGATATCTTTCTTTAGTTTTTCATAGGTTTCCTCATGCTCTAAGAAATCAGGACCTAGCTTGCAAACATCCAAACCAACCTCTTGATCAAGTTCATCTTCTAGGAAAACTTCATGTGTTAACTGATTTGGACGCACAACTGGATGACCCTCGAACTTAGCTTTGCGAAATGCAAAAAGGCCTTCGATTAAAAACTCTACTCATTTGTCAATTTCCCCCTCATGGAGAATACCTCTAAATCTTTCAAAAATCCCATAGAGACCTTTGGGTGAAAGGTCTTGCAACAAAGAACCACATTCTTTCACAAACCCAATAGCAACCTCTACACTATCATCTGTGGGGTTCTCTAGTAAAAGGGTGAGAAGTTCCAAAGAAATGATCTCATGTGCAACTTGTTGATTCACTTAATGAGCTATGAATTTGGTTTCTGCTATCAACATGTGCTTGTCATTGCGTTTGTATGCCCTCTTAAGCTGCAAAATAATTCTTCATAAAAGTAGATTGCCAACTTCAAGAAATTTTGTATTTACCACAGCAACCAACGCAGCAAAAACATCTGTAAATCTAGGGGATGCCATTTGGGATTTCATACAAGACCTACAAAATAGACCCCTCCCACGGATGAGATTCTCTACAAACAACTCTGGAATGATGTTCTTGATGTTAGATGCATTTACCTTGTTTACTAACCCATTGATACTCTTCTGAAGGGCAGATCCCATGTCATGCCCTAATATTCCACACTGCTCTTGTCTTCCACATCTTTCATCATTTGAGCTAGCTTAAATGGGGGAATGTAAACACCCCCACTTCTTCCAACACCCTTCTCAGCTCCTCTTACAACACCTTCACCATTCCCATTCTGAGATGAGCAGACACAACACCAGAAGTTTTCACTTCCTCTGCCTCTCTGTCTCTCTTGTTTCCAGAAGCCCCTTTACCACTTAATTCGTGCTTATTTCTGTAAATAAAGCCATCAGGAAGCATGAGTTTTTGCATATAAGCTCGCCCAAATATTTTTCAGTTATTTTTCATCAAGATTCCCTTAGGAGCTAGCAGATCCTACTTCCATACTTTAATTCTGTTTTCTCAAAGGACAATCCTAAAAATCCATGCATTGCAAACAACTTCTTACACCTTTGTTTGTTGTGGTGGTGTCACAGAGAGTTTACATCAATAAATGAAGAACATGCTAATGCTTTTGATGCAACAGTAGAAGTCTATCTCTTATTCAATATCTCTAGTGAAACCCCCATGATCTTTTGTTGGAGTAGAATTTGTTATATTCTAGAAAGGGTCTTGTCCTTTGTTGATGGGATATTCATCTACCTCAAGAAATAACTGTTCTTTTCTCCAAAAAGAAGTGGAACTAAATGAAGATCTAGCACCATGAAATGAATCCTCAAAAGGATTACTATAGTTAGTTTTGGTAGATAACGATCTGGGTAAAATACTAATGTGGCTTTAGGAAACATTATGTACTAGCTTAGCATACTCTAACAACTTTGGTGTGACATGCTACATCCAATTAAGTCTCCATCGGTATCTCTATTATGTTTATGGATTGGGATTCAATGTACTCTTTTTATACATAGATTTTACTTTCAACTGAGGAGGTTTGTATGTACTTACTTGTCTTTCAATTGTATCCCTATTTCAAGAATTTCTTCTATCAACAAATCATTTGTTGTAAGTTGTACAAGTGGAAGCTTGAACATGCCTTCCATGCTAGCCTTGTTGATACGTTCAACACCATCTTGTGCAACAAATCTTTAGAACTCCACTATTTCATTGAAAAGTGAGTAGTAGGGACAATCTAGGACACTTACAAAGGTTTTGCAAGAGAGATAAATAGACCTAAATATTATGGCTTAATAATGATCAATAGGTAAACAGATAAGAAACTCTCAATATCAAAATAAATTTCTCAATTGTCTTTACTAGAAATGGATAGATCAGCTAATAATGGCTTTATGACTGTATGTCCATTGTCAACTTTAGACTCAATCCAAGAAGAGCTAGAACTAATATGCGATATCTAGATTTATGATCTCTATAATATAACAATCCCATAGTTATGTTTCCATGCATCTATACCACAACACAAACATCATGCTAGTGTTCAGCCATAGCAATTGATATCCTAATTATAGAATGTGAAATATGCACATAACTATGAATAAAGATTAAGAAAAACAAAGAAAGATGCTTATTGCAAACATAAATGACTAATGGACAAGAATTGAATTCATTGTAGATAGTTTTGAATATCAAATTCACTTATTTGTATGCCTCAAAGAAATGTGGCTTCCTGGACTGCAATGATTGCCGGATATGCACAAAATGGATTTGTTGAGAAGGCTTTAGAAAATTTCAAGCAAATGCAATCGGTAGGTGTAAAGACAAATTCCACAACCTTTTCTACTATCCTCCCTACCTATGCCAAAATGGGAGATTTGGAACAAGGTATGGACATCCATCAAAGCATAAAGGATAGAGGAATTTTGTTAGATGTTGTAGTTGCAACTGCCCTGGTAGACATGTATGCAAAATGTGGAAGCATAGGCAAGGCACGTGAACTGTTTGATAGAATGCCTGAAAGAAATGTTGTCTCGTGGACTACAACGATTGTTGGATATGCACAAAATGGTTTTGTCGAAAAGGCTTTAGACACTTTCAAGCAAATGAAATTGGAAGGCATAAAGCCAAATTCCACAACCTTTGCCAGCATCCTCCCTGTGTGTGCAAAAATGGGAGCTTTGGAACAGGGTATGGACATCCATCAAAGAATAACGAATAGAGGAATTTTGTTAGGTGTTGTACTTGCAAATACCATGCCTGACATGAATGCAAAATGTGGAAACATGGACAATGCTCATGAATTGTTTGATACGATGAAGCAAAGAGATGTTATCTCATGTGAACAATCAACATGCATGTATATGGGAGGAAGGGATTGCTACTACAAAATTGAACGCTCACTCCTCAATCACAGTTCTATGGTTTTACAAGATTAAACTAGGACAATTAAACACCACATGTATATTTTTTGCAACATGAAATTAAAAAAGTGGGCAATTTGAATCTACCTCCTACGCGGGATTGCAAGCAATGCCACAAATGCCTTCGATGCGGGTTTGATGTTCTTGGGGGTTGAAGTCACCACGGATGCCTATGCGAGAAATTTGCAATACAAATGAATTCCCCTCTTCTTTTTTTTTAACTTATAATGGTCGTTGTCATCAGAATTATGACAAGCTTGAGCACTTTTTTGGAAAAAAGAAAATTCTCATTGCTAATTCCTTCTTCATCGAAACCAAATGGGAAATTTTTGTTGGAATTACGATGAATACGGGCATTTTTTCAAAAAAAAAAATCAAATTTGGCCACAATATACATTCTCCTTCGGAAACCTCAGTCGAAAATCTAGTCCAAATGTATTAGTGCATGCACAAATGTGTACAATCTAAGTCTCGACTGGAGCCATGCACCAAGTCTCACAAGATATTCCTAATCTACGTGTACAAGAGGATTACATCAAATAGTCAACAATGACAAGATATAAAGAGGTGTGGCACTTTATGATAGTGTGAGTACAACATTGCTCATGCAAGAGCATACAACATGATAGTGCAAATCTGGAAACATGAAAATGATGCCACCAAGAAGCCCTATAGAATACTGTAGAAAAAGATGCCTTTGATTGGGATGTGGCCAAGAGATATAAAGAAGCAAATCAATCCCCCCCCCCCCCGCCCGGTTGACTGCCGGTTGGAAGCACTGCAAGACAGGTGTGAAGTGACAAGAAAAAAATTGTGTTCCCAATTTGACTTATTCCATGATATTTTTGTTTTTAAAAGATTTAAAAAATCTAAGTAAAAATAATTTATTATGCCCATAAAAAAAACTTTATTAAAAATAAAGAAAAAAAACAAGCAAACATTTTTTTTGAAATGAAAAAAAACTTTAATAAAAATTTATTAAAGACAAAAAAAAAAATTTAAAGTTTATTTTTTATTTTTTATTTTTTTGATCAATAAAAGGCCGAGGCCAAAGAATTTTATTAATTTAAAAAATAGATAGATTTACATTTACACCTCCATTCGGTGTGGGCACCGGTAGGAAACAATGGAGGAAAGAAAACCTTCGGTCTAGCCCAGATCCTTCAAGGATCATAAAAAATTAAGAATGCGATACAAAATGGAGATACAAGATCACAAAGGGAACTTGTCAAAAAATAATGAAGATTGTATGTAGAAATCCTCTGTGTAAAGTTGAGCAGTAGATTGCCCATCTCTTGGGGTGATGCTGCCATTTGTGGGCGACAGTTCTTTCTATTCCCGAAACATAGGGTTAAGCATGCTCTGCTCCTTGTGCTGCACAAAATCTTGAGAAAATCTCTCACCAGAATGTTAGGAAAAGGAAAATCGAACAGGTCAACTTATACAATATATCATACCTACCTGGATGGTCACCCTATTAGGATACACAGCTCAAAATATTAGTCTCAAAAAATCTCTAGAAACATAATGCGAGAGTGATTATCCATCGAAGAGCATAAACTTAATAAATACTAATTAGGCAAATTCCATAAATATTCTTGCAAAGAGATCGCGGGGAGCTACCATCTTAAAGAATATGGTTCGAGATCCTTCCAGGCCCTAATTGAGTGTCATGGGAAAGCTTTAAGTGAATCAAGCATGCCCTTAAGAATTTTGATAGAACCCTTGAAACTTCCACCAATATCAGAATCCTAAAAGTTATCGCCCAAACCAAAGCCATTGGATATACACACTAACCTCTCACCGAAAAGTCTAGTTTGACCGAAATAGTACACCTGTTGTATCAAAGAAACCTATCAATGTTTCATTGATAAGATTATTTATCGAATAGACCTGGGCCTCGATTAACTTCAAAAGGGACTTATCAAAAGCATTATTTTCAATCAATAGAAGGTATATCAAAGAAACCAAAGGAGATTTCGGTGATGAAGCAAGGTTGCTGAACAAACTACAGTATCAGTAGGACATGTAAATAATTCACCGAAGAGATAGTTCTATTGAAATGATGAGATCGAAGAAACTGGGGAAGGTTTCATCGATAGGAATTTTTGAGAAAAGAAGGTTGTTGAAGAGATACTAAAGTTATTGGCCGACAATGACAGTTTCATCGAAAGACAAAAGGTTGATAAAACATAAGAGATTTTCATCAATAACATTCCAATGGTAAAAACAAAAGGTCAAAGGAAGATATTCTTCTTTCACCAACATAAGGAATTTCATCGATGCCAATGCAAAAGCCGAATAATGAGGAACCATTATCGATAAACTTAAAGATCGAAAAGACAGTTGTGAAACGCAGCGACAAAAGGATTCCTATCAAAAACGGGGTTTCGATGAACCGATGGAGCATTACATCAACACGAACATGTAAGGTAAAGATTTCGATGAAAATGAGGAGATCGATGAAACCACAAGGCTCATTGATGATAATGATAGTTTCATCGAAACAAAGGTAATATCGATGAAACATGACATTTTAAAGGAAGATAAAGTGATGCCACCAAAGTGTATGACTCTAAGAAATTATGAAAATGAGAAAAGGGCATATATACCTTCAGATAAATGAAGAGATGGATAAAAAAGGATTTAAGCCAATATTCAAGGATGAAAGATCAGTAAACTTCAAGAGACTAATAAGAATATATATAAATATATATATATATACATATGTACACACACACACACACACACACACACACACATATACATATATATGTATATATAAAAATATGAATATATATGACTATATATATATATGTGTGTGTGTGTGTGTGTGTGTGTGTGTGTGTGTGTGTGTGTGTGTGAAATGCCTATATATATGTAAAGAGAAAAATATTACATGCATTGAGAGTACTTATTTGTCCCAGATAATTCATGAAAGGGTCCTGGGCTGCAAGAATGTGAGATAAAACCTGCACACATATGTGTGTGTGTGTGTGTGTGTGTGTGTGTGTGTGTGTGTGTGTGTGCCGATGAGAGGCTGAATATGAGGATGGATGATTGAATCAAGGTGAGGGTCTGATAATGAAAGTTCCCAGATAAGTATATACAAAAATATTAGACGAGGGGCCTCTCCTTGGGCTAAAGGATGGAAGACTAAATGGGTATGAAGGAGAGGAATAAAAATATATGATTGAGATTTGTGTTTTAATGATTATATCTGACCATGGATTGAGCCTAACTACCTAAGTTAAAGTCTGGGAGAACAAATATATGGGCATATTTAAACTAAATGTTTGTTTGAGTATCTATACGTAAATACAGGGGGCAGGAAGAGGAATAAATAAGGGGGTTAAAACAGAGTCTGGACAAGAGAAACATAAGGGGATGAAAGAAGAAACATGCTAACGACCACTTAGGACATGAAAAAAAAAGAGGGGGTTGCCTTAAGGTGGCACAGACAGGAGATTGATGCCATCAGCTCCCAAGTTGGCCAACTCATCCACTCTTTTATTGCCCTCCCTATAAATATGATTGACTATGAACCTATCAAAATCTCTGCATAAGTCAAGAGCTTTTGACAACAAAGTATTTAGTCTCCAATTAGGCATACTACCTTTCCTCAGAGCATTGACAATTATAGCCAAATCTCCTTCAATTTCCAAGTTCTTAACTCCTAGTTTCCTACATAAATGCAAACCCTCCACTAGGGCCATAAGTTCCACCCAATTATTGGTGTTGATGCCAACCGGAGAGGCAAGGGTTGCTAGTTCCTTGCCTTCCCAATTATGAACAACACATCCTATCCCTGCTTGCCCTGGGTTGCCACAGGATGCCCCATCAAAGTTTAGCTTCACCCAACCTTCGCCTAGGGGCTACCATCTGCATGCATCCCTTGATCGAAGACTTGCAATAGGACTATCTCCTACAAAGGGAGGAAAGGATAAGCCTTCCCAATGTTTTTTCATCTTTTCATCCCAATAAGTGATAGAAGCATTCTTCAATGTGCCTGATGATAGTCGGTTGTTCATGAGCTTAGTGATAGCTGACTCTATCCTGTTAATGATTCTGGGAACCTCTAGTTTTTCATTCTTAAAGAGACGTCTATTTCTCTCCTTTGATAGTTCCCACATAATGGAAGAAGGAAGAGTTGTCCATAAACCTTCAAAGAGACAACCATGCCTGAGGAGAGGCCATGCCTTGAGTATTCCAAAGATGGTGTGGGGGAAGGCCACAGACCATTCAAGTTTGTTGGTGAACTAGATCCAACATTTGTGAGCAAAGGGGCAGTTAAGGAGGATATGGTTGGTGTCTTCCTCATCTGCCTTGCAAAGAGGACATCTACTAGGGCCCTCATACCCCATTCTTCTAAATTTGTCCGTAGTTAGGAGCTTGTTCTAAACCACAAGCCAGGAGAAGATACCTGCCTTAGGCAGACAATATTTATCCCAGCAAAGTTTCAAGGGAAGCTTAGTCATAGGTCTTATAAATGATTTGGAGATGAGAGAGTACCCATCCTTGGAGTTGTATTCTCCTCTTAGGGAGCCATCCTAGACAATCTTGTCCTCATTCTGACCTAAGGCAATGTTCCTTGATTTAAGAATTGCCATAAGTTTTTGTTTATCCCTTATCGGGATATCCTCATCTTCCTTCTCGATCCACTGCCAACCAGCCCCATCCTCTGAAGGGGAGATATAGTTGTTTAACAAGGGTCCTCTATGAGATTCAAGAAGGATATGAGTAGCACCAAACTCATGGATATTATCAATAGCCTTATATCCACCCCATGAATCTGACCAAAAAAGAGCTTTATCCCTGGACCCCAGGTTCCAAGTAAGTCTGTCAGAGATAATCCTCCTGCAGTCTAACATAAAATTCCATAGGAAGGACCCTCTGGGAGGGTTGGTTTCTCTAAATATTTGGATAGGATTCCCTCCATTAAGGTACTTGTGGTGCAGCAAGAGAGCCCATATGAGGTGGGGGATTCTGAACATTCTCCAGACCAACTTGGCACCCAAGGCTTTGCCCTGATCATGAAGGTTTTTAATGCCACCTCCTCTTTCTTCTTTAGGTTTGCATATCTTGTCCCAGGATATGAGTGATATTTTACGGTTGTCATTAGCACCTTGCCAAAAGAAAGTCCTCAGATGCTTGTTGAGCTCTGCAAGTTTAGAAGAAGATAAATGTTGACAGGAGAGCTGGTAAATGGGCATAGCTGACAAGACCAATCTAACCAAGGTTTCTCTACCTGCAGATGAGAGCCATTTTCCTTTCCAAGTGTTAATCCTAGACTTGATTTTATCCACCAAGTTGTCCCATAATTTTGAGGCTCTTCTACCCTTGTCAAGGGGAATGCCTAGGTATTTGCAAGGTAGAGTTCCTTCACTAATCTCCAGGACATTTCTGATCACTTTTCCTAAGGAGGGGTCTATGTTGAACATAAAAACTACAGACTTGGCCAGATTCACCTCTTGACCTGAGGCTAGCATATAGGAATTAAGGATGCCTTTGAAGGCATTTGCTTCTCTTACACTTCCCTGCCCAAAAAGCATCGTGTCATCGACAAATTGCTAGTGGGTAAAGGGAGGGCGCCCACTGGTAATGGGGATTCCTTGGATCCCACCTTCCTCTTTGGCCTTAGAGATGGATCTACCTAGGGTTTCAGCCATGATGATGAAGAGGAAGGGGGACATAGGATCTCCTTGCCTGAGCCCTCTTGAGCTACTGAAGAAACCTTCCGGGGAACCATTAACCAAGACCAAGAACTTGGGGGTGGATATAGATTCAAAGATTAGGTTGATCCAGGATTTGGAAAATCCAAAGGCCTCCAAGCATTTACATAGGAAGTGCCAATCAAATTTTCCGTAAGCTTTGCTTATGTCTAATTTGACTAGCATACTTAGGGCCCTATTGAGCTGGACCGAATGAATGGTCTCTTGGGCTATAATAACCCCATCATAGATTGATCTATCTACTACGAAGCCGATTTGTTCTTCACTAATGATAATGGGGAGAAGATTCTGGAGTCTGGCTGCTAGGGTTTTGGTTAAGAGTTTGCACAGAGTGTTGCAAAGGGCTATTGGTCTAAAGTCAGTAAAGCTTTCTGGATTCTCTTTTTTGGGGATGAGAGCTAAGAAGGTATTGTTGATTTCTTTGAGAATCTTACTAGAGTTCCTAATACCTTCTAAGGCATCCATGATCTCTGTCCCCATAAAACCCCAACATTTTTGGAAAAAGCTAGTGGGGAAGCCATCTGGGCTCAGGACCTTGTCAGGATTCATCTTCATAAGGACAGATTTAACCTCCTCCTCAGAGAATTTCTTTGACATGATTTTGTTGTGGTCATTGTTAATGAGTTTTGGAAGATTCTTGATAATATTGAGTTGGCCTCTGAGGTTGGAGCCTTCAATATTGTTTAATATTTTATCAAGAAACCTTGTTGCCTCGGAGGCAACATCATCTGGTTTAGACAGGATTGAACCTTGGCAATTCTTAATTTTAGAAATTCGATTGACCCATCGCCTCTGCTTAGTACTATTTTGGAAAAACTTAATATTTCGGTCCCCATCACTCAACCAAGTCTCCCTCGATTTTTGTTTCCAAAAGATCTCTTCATTTGAGAGTGTCTTTTCATACTCAGAGAGTCGAGCCTTTACTTTGAGGAAGAGATGTTCATCCATCCCCTTCTCAAGAACCTCAATGTTAACATTCTTAAAATCATTTTATATTAGGAGTTTTTTATTGAAAATATTTCCAAAATTAGTCATGTTCCATTCTAAGAGCTTCCTTTTGATAAGCTTTAACTTGCTTGTGATAGTAAACACCTTCGAACCAGAGAAAATAGAGCTTCTCCACTAGTTCTCAATTAAGTTTAAAAAGTTATCATCTCTGAACCACATGCTCTCAAATTTGGAGGGACATTTTTTAGGGGAGTGGTCAGATAATAAGATTAGTTGGAGTGGGAAATGGTCGGATCCTGCTAAAGGGAGGGGTTCTGCATTCAGAGTAAAGTTAAGCTCTGAGAGCTCCCCATGGATAAAGAACCTATCTAGTTTCTCAGCAATGTTACAGAAACCAAGCCTTCTATTGTTCTAGGTGAAGGCATTTTCTATTGTCTCGATTTCCAACAGGGAGTTCCTATTGATCCAATGATTGAAATCTACAACTGCTGGAGGAAGTTGTTGCTACCTCCTCTTTTATCTGCTACCTTAGTGAAAACATTGAAATCTCCCCCAATGATGCATACATCATTTGGGAAACTTCTAAGGAAAGACTCTAGTTCCACCCACACCCTAGCCTTATCCCTATTTTGGATAGGATCGTAAACGTTAATCAATTTGAATCTTAGGTTATTTTTATAACTTACTACTTCTCCTCCCATCCAATTTTGCTTAATCTCTAAAGGTGTAAACGAGATGAATCTAGAGTCCCAAATGATGGCTAAGCCCCCTGAGGCCCCTGTAACAGGGGAGTGCTTTAGATGTCTAACGCCTAGTTTTTTCTCAAAAAGGACTATCTCAGAGGAGTTCATTTTGGTTTCTTGGATTAACATTATATCTGATTTAGAATCAGAGTTGCAGCACTTTAAGATTCATTGTTTGTTAGGGGCATTCAGACCCCTAACATTCCATGTTATGATTTTCATGGCTATCTGGGGAGGAACTTCCCCTCCCCTGCATTAAAAAGAGTAGATATTTTAGCATGACCCTTGGCATCTCCATCCTTTGATCTTAGTTCAGCAAGGGATCTCCTACCTCTTCTCTTATTGTGTTTAGCACAGTCAGGAGAGTCTTTGCTTCTATCAGAGCTGAGAATGCCTAGAGTATTTGGGTTATCATTTTCTAAGTTATCTAATGCTATAAATAGATCATCTATTTCTAAGTTGACTCTAGTAAAATCCACTAGATTTTTGACTAAGAAATCCCTTTGTCTTTCCAACTCCTCATCATCACAAATTTCAGCAACCAATTGATCCATGAGGTCATTTACTACGTCTTCCCCTACAAAATTGGCAATGATGTTAACTTCCCTAGACACACGATCACTCTTAGATTCTACAATTGTATCAGAAATAACTTTCAAAGGTGGAGAGCGAGCCTTTGCCTCCTCAAAGCCCACCAATCTTGAGGCTAGAGAGATTGGATGATCCTACAAGGATGCTAATCCTGGATCTGGGGAAAGCCTATCCATCACTGCTAATTGCTCAGAGGTAATTAGTTCAATTGAAGGGGGAGACCCCAAGGGATTCAACTTTTCTGGTGGAATGAGAGAGCTAGATGATGACATATTTGTTAGACCGAGCTTCTCTTTCTGAGGGATAACCTCATTGATTTCACCATCTTCCAGATCTTGATCCCTGAGAAGAGAGTCATCTATAGGTGAATTTATAGTTAGTAGTGGAGGAAGAGGGGAGCGAGAGGGCTTAACAAGGGAGCTATCAGGGCATAGGTCTGAGGTGAGATTAGGGTTATTATCAATCTTATAGCCCTCTAGGGTGAAACCCCCTCCTTCCTCGAAACTGAATGGTGCGCCATTAGACATGAGCAACGATTTAGGGAAAGGTTTCTCAAAGGGAAACTTCCTTGGCATAGAATCTTCAAAAGAACCATTATAAAAGGGTAATTCTAGGGTTAAACAAGATTTATCGCATTTCAGAGTTATAGGCCCTAAAGACTTAATGTTAA
Source organism: Cryptomeria japonica (assembly GCF_030272615.1). Lineage (NCBI taxonomy): Eukaryota > Viridiplantae > Streptophyta > Pinopsida > Cupressales > Cupressaceae > Cryptomeria > Cryptomeria japonica. Next base: position 528,522,694 of record NC_081410.1, read on the forward strand.
TATTCATTTTAACAATTAGGAGCGAGTTAAAGAAGCTTAGGGCTGATTTTTTGACTTCTACAAATTTACCTATTTTGTTGCCTATTATTCTTAAAAAGTCATTATTTCGCAATTCTACAGGAAATTTATCTAGTGAAATTGCTCTATTAACCATGCAGAAATTGAATTCAGATGGGAGAAAGAGAGGTTGCCATTCCCAGCAATCAAACCCTAGACCCTTAAATGTTAATATATCCTCGTTTAGCAATGAATTTCTCAGACTCTGATTACCACATTCAATAGCTAAAAAATTATCAGGAAGGATGTCAATTTTTACCTGGTTATTGAAGGAAGATGACACCCCATTGGCAATTTGTTCAGACGTGATCCCCCAACCTTTCCACCGAGCAAAGATCATTTTGTCGCTGCAATGCATTTGATACATGGCCTGGGTATGATTATCAATTTCAATGACCAACCCGTTAGAAGAAGCTGGGGAATTTGAAGGTAGATCTGACAATGCATGCTCAACTTCCTTAGAATTGTGACAACCAGGGGTTTCCATATCGTCTGAAAATTTACCCAAAGATTTTCGTGAAGGAAAAATATGGCAAGCAGAGGAACTCTTTGACTGGTTAGGTTTTACAAAACCCTCCTCCTGACAATGACTGGAATTCCATTTGGGGTTGTTTGGTTGCCCTAAAGCCCTGTTACTTTTGCGGCTCACCAAATGCCAATCTCGATCCTAGCCCTTGTAAAGAGGGGGGGGAGCCCTAACTGCATTAACCAAAGAGTATTTTGTTTTTGCAAAGAAGGCCTCTTGATCGCAGGTCCGTGATATGACCCTTCCAAGATCCTTAGTCCTAGAGTTATTAGCCAAAATAGCAAAATGATTTGCAGAGCCTCTGTAATTTCCTTGCGGCGAATAAGAACACTCAAAAAAGGATGTCGATGCATTGCATCACTTTTTCGCATGCAAAGGCATTTTCGCAGATGTTTTATCCGTGGTTAAATTATTAAAAATAAATTTAATTCAACTATTATTAAAGTTTATTTTTTTATTATTATTAAAAAATAAAGAATAGTTTATTTTTAAAAAAAAACAATTAAAAAAATTTAAAAATTAAAATTTTAACCCCCCCACACAGGAAGGGGCCCGCAGACAACTGCGGGACCACCGCAGGTACACTGTGGGGCCGCAGTGCCTGTGGTTAATCGCAGGTACTCTGCGGTTACCCACAGTGCTTGCGGGACCGTAGGTACACTGCGGTGTACCCGCAATACCGCTGAAACCCCCCCAAAAAAATTCGCCTCCCTTTTTTTTAAAAAACCAAAACAAAAAAAATGCCCCCCTCCAAATTAATAATTTTTTTTAACTGATTATTTAATTTTCCAAACAAAAAATGAAAAAAAAATAAAAATTTCAGACCTGTATCTGCAAGTTCGTACGACGGGCCAGGAGGGGAAATTTTTCAACTCAAGGTAACAGAGGCCGATTTCAATGAATTAACAGTTGATCTTAGGGTTTTTGGGCTTTTTGAGCGCAACAATGATGACAAATTTGGCCTAAAATGCTCCAAAATTGCAAATCGCTGTCGGGACAAGTCACCACCCTCCACCTTCAAACGACTCTAGATTTGGCCTCGGATGTCGGATTTGGACAAAACAAAATGCGATTATGAATTTCTCGAACCTCCTAAATCCAATGGTGACCTCAGATTGGACCCAACAAGCTCCGATAATAACCCGCAATAGGGTATGTGCACCAAGTTGTGGTACCAAAAGGGGGTCTTAAGATGGGACTTTTTTTTTCTGAAATCAATAAAGTTTGAACTCCAACGACAAATTGAAGATAGTTAGACTCCAAATTTGAAGATGCAAAAAGAACAAGAGTTAGAGTGCTTCGAGTCTACTTTCTAAACTACTAATTTTTTTTTTAAATGGTGGAGATTAAGGGCTTCAAAAAGGGGGGCCACAAAAAGTGGTCCTGTTTTTATGCAAAAAATATAACATAGCGTCTGTTGTGGCCCCCCTAAAATGTTAACTCTTTTTTTGAATTTTTAAAATTGCTTTGGTGAGAAATTATCTAACACCTTGTAGTTTATGCCAGATTTTTCAGCTAATTTTTTAATGAGTATATGATTTTTTACCAATTTTTGAAGTGGACACATCCTGAAAAATAGAAATTTGAGCGTGCTCCCCCCTAAAATCATTGATAACTAATCAAAAATCAATTTTTAAAAAAAAATTGTGTAGAATGGAGTCTAGTTTCTAAAAAAGTAAGTTTCTTCAAAATCTAATGAACGTGTAAAAAACTATACCCAAAATAGTGCATGTTGGTTTTTGACCAAAATCAAAAACACTAACAAAAGAAATTATAGATGAAAGCCTTAACGAGATAAAAATGTGAAAAGAATTACATGCTTGGATAGCTAAGAGAGAGATCGAGGCCTCTATGCTATTTTTTTTAGTTTTATTGAAACATGTGCAAACCTGATGGAGAGCACAGCCAAAAATATGTGAAAATTTTCTAATCCTCTGTTAAAAACACGTCTCAGGCCTGAAATGGTTGTCCAACCCTTTGGGTTGGATGCCCAAGTACAATCCAGCCCAAAGGGTTGGTAGTTTCCAATGTATTTGGTGCTCGCCAAATGAAAAAAATTGACTTTTCCCATTTGGCGTGTGCCAAATGAGAAAAATCAACTTTTTTCATTTGGTGAGCACCAAATGTCCTGCATTGTCCAATTTGAAGGTTTTGTGATGCAAATTTTTCAACTTGGGCACAAGTTATACCCATCATGAGAGGAGAATATATACATGAAATATAATATTTAAGTATATCACTTAAAGTTATATGTCATGTATATATTGGTAGAATGTTTGAGAGTGGTTTCAACTCTATAGGAGTTATAATGTAGATTCTTTTTTTTAGAGGATCATATTGACTTTCATACTTAGTCAAATTTTAATAATCAACATTCTCCTATTAGCATTCTTTAGATCCATATCTCACTATCTTTATCTTCCCTAAACTCTACACCTATCTCTCTCCCTCTCTTGTCTCTCTCACTTCTCTCTCCCCTCTCTAGGTATATCCCACCCTCTCTACCTTTCATCCCTTCCTTGTACCCTAATTTATATCCTTGACTCCCTTCCTCTCTCTTCTCTCTCACTCTCTTATTATTTCTCTCCCCTCCCACTCGTTTCTCTTGTTCACTACCGATCCCTTCTATCCTCTCTCTCCCCATATCAAGGGCTCTCCTTCCCTCCCTATTCACCTCACTACCTCTCCCTTCCTATATTATTACCCACCTCTCTCTCCCACTCTAGGTTTCTCACTTATCTAATTATCCACCCTCTAGTTATCTCCCTCCCTCTCCACTTTTCTCTCCCTTTCCCTTGCCCCTATCTATTTATGAACACTCTCCCTCTCTTCTCTCTCTCCAAACCTAGATCCATCTCCTCATTCTCTAGGTCTCTCGCTCCCTCCATTTCTACCTCTCCATCCATCCCCTCTTACTCATCTCTTTGTTCTTCTATCTCTTCTCTTCTCTCTCCCTTCCCTCTCTAGATCTCTCCCTTCCTTTCTTCCCCTCTCCATTTATATATCCTTCCCCCACTCTCTCATTATCTCTCTTCCTCTCTTATTCTCTCTCTTTATTGTCTAGTTCATTAACTCTCCAACCCACCCTCTCTCCCCTCTCTAAGTTTCTCCCTCCCTTCCTCTCCACCTATCTACCTTTGCATATAGGTCTCATTACCCACCTCTCTTTATCCCCCTCTATCTATCTCACTCCTCTCTTGAAATCTAGGTCTCTTGCCTATCTATATATCCCCTCTATAGTTCTCTCTCTCCCTCTCTATCTCTCTCCCCCTCCTCCTTAACATACGACCCACAACAACACCAAGTGGTGGCCTAAGGGGTCACAAGACACCATATGACCCATTAGGACATAATATGACCCCTAACAACACCTAAGGAGTCATATGGTGCCCTAAGGGCACACCATATGACACCTTAAGACATAATACAACCCATAACGACACCATATGATGTCCTCAGGGGTCATATGGTGTCCTAAATGGTCATACGACACCATATGACCCCTTAGGATACAATATGACCCCTAATAACACCTAAGGGGTCATATGACACCATACGACCCCTTTGGACATAATATGGCCCTTAACGACATCTAAGGGGTCATATGGTGTCCTAAGGGGTCATAGGACATCATATGACCTCTTAGGACACTATATAACTCATAATGATACCATATGGTGTCCTAAGGTGTCATAGGACACCATATGACCCATAAAAACACCATATGGTGTCCTAAGGGGTCATAGGACACTAGATGACCCCTAAGGACACCATATGACCCATATTGACACTATATGGTGTGCTAAGGGGTCATATGGTGTCCTAAGGGGTCATAGGACACCATATGACCCTTTAGAACATAATATGACCCCTAACGACACCTAAGGGGTCATATGGTGTCCTAAGGGGTCATAGGAACCATATAACCCCTTAGGACACAATATGAACCCTAACGACACGTAAGGGGTTATATGGTGTCCTAAGGGGTCATATAACACTATATGACCCCTTACGACACCATATAACCCAGAACGACACTATATGGTGTCCTAAGGGGTCACATGGTGTCCTAAGGGATCATAGGACACAATATGACCCCTTAGGACACCATACAACCCATAACGACACCATATGGTGTCCTAAGGGGTCATAGGATACCATATGACCCATTATTACACAATATGATCCCTAATGACACCTAAGGGGTCATATGGTGTCCTATGGGGGCATAGGGCATCATATGACCCCTTAGGACACAATATGATGCATAACAAAACCATATTGTGTCGTAAGGGGTCATATGGTGTCCTAATGGGTCATAGGACACAATATGACTCCTTAGGACACAATATGACCCCTAACAACCCCTTAGCACACTATACGACCTATAATGACACCATATGGTGTCCTAAGGGGTCATATGGTGTCCTAATGGGTCATATAACACCATATGACCCCTTAGCACACCATAAGACCCATAATGACACCATATGGTGTCCTAAGAGGCAATAGGACACCACATGACCCTTTAGGACACCATATGACCCCTTAGGACACAATATGGTATCGTGAGGGGTCATATGGTGTCGTATGGGGTCATATAGTGTCTTGAGGGCTCATATGGCATCCCAAGAGGTCATAGAACACCATATGACCCTTTAGGAAACCATATGTTGTCATTAGGGGTCATATGGTGTCCCAAGGGGTCATAGAACACCATATGAGCTCTTAGGAGACTATATGGTGGCGTTAGGAATTTGTTAGTGAACAGATTTGTCCTTCAAAGATAACTATACAAATAAACTCAAAATGCCTAGAATGAAGGACAAAAAGTACTAATAGTTGGATAGATTATCATTGAAGTGATAATCTTCCTCTGAATTGAGAGGTACAACTCCCTCTTAGAAGATTTACAAGGAATTAAATTGCTGATATTCTTTTAACCAGAAAGAAATAAAGGAAAATAGCATCCATAGCCATGAAAATGAATGCCAAAAAGTTACAGAACAGATATAAATGAAAACCATTAAATCAAAGTTTAATTTTCTGCACTTATAGCATTTGGACTAAAAACTAACAGAGAAAGTCGTTGCTCCAATATGGCTTACTTTCAAGCACACAGGTTTGTAATAAATCCACATACACAATTGATTATAATAGAAAAGACATTAATAAACAAATGAAAAGGCTCAAAGTCCAACTACAGTCATGAAAAGAATATCAGCAGCACAAAGATTGAAGATATCATCTGCATTCTATTCATGTCTGAAAATCAACTCAAAGATTGATATTTTATGTACAAAGAATTGCTTAGAAAAGCTTCAAATCCTCCCTTAAAAATAAAAATCTACTCCCTCTCACCCACAGGCTACTGGAAGAAAAGCAAAGAAGAAGACGCCTGCCTCCCTCAATTCTTTTGCAATAAATAGCTACATGAGATCATTATTCAGTTTTATAACCGAATCTTGAAAAACCTTTTCACTTACGCTTTTCACTTTCCCCATTACTCTTTTTATAACATAAAATATTTATAAACATTATAAATATAATTATCTTAAGTTTATAAAAATATTTGGACAGGTGGCACTTGAATATTTTAAACCAAAATGAAAATATTCATTATGCTGGGCAGACTGAAAATATTTGTGACAGAGGCCCATAACTTTTGTTTGCACTGTTAGATAATTCTCAATTTTGGATATGTTGGTCAAAACCTAGTTTTCTCCATTCTAACTAGAGAGATTTCAAAAATAATGCCTGAGTAAAAAGATATGAGCTACTATGTGCGGGTCTATATGATTGTCATAAAATCAGACTTGCAAAACTTGAACCTTGAATTTCATCGAACACTTTGAACATCACTGAACTGTTTGAACTAGGTTCAAATGGTTCACAGTCTAGAGAAAGAGTATATGAAGCATCATCCGTGATTGTGAAATAGAGCTGCTGCAAAACACTTGATATGAATGTTAGCCCGAAAATGTCTTAGACACAACTTAGCACCTGCGGTACCTAAATGAACACTATGAACTCTGTTCAAGATGGTTCAAGGGGTTCAAGGGATTCATGAGGTTCAAACAACTATTGAAACATAATTCTAAGGATTTAGAAATGATTTACATGAGGATTAGGGATTGAACCAATGAATTTTTAACAAGAGAAAGACTCAACTAAAATTTTTGCAAGGCGACTCACTCTTGTTATGAGGGATGAATGACAAGATAACAAAACTATATGGTGTATGGGGTCATATAGTGTCCTAAGGGGTCATAGAATACCATATGACCCCTTAGGACACCATATGACCCCTTAGGAAATCATATGACCCCTTGGGACACCGTATGGTGACATTAGGGGTTATATGGTGTCCTAAAGGGTCATAGAATACCATATGACCCCTTAGGACACTATATGACCCCTTAGGACACCGTATGGCATATCCTAAGGGTTCATATGGTGTCTCAAGGGGTCATAGAACACCATATGACCCCTAAGGACACCATATGACCCCTTAAGACACTATATGGTGTTTTTAGGAGTCATATGGTGTCCTAAGGGGTCATAGAACATCATATGACCCCTTAGGACACAATATGACCCCTAATGACACCATATGACCCCTAACGACACCATATGACCCCTCAGGACACCATATGGTGGTCTTAGGGGTCATATTGTGTCCTAGGGGGTCATAGAACACCATATGACCCCTTAGGGCACCATATGACCCCTAACGACACCATATGGTGTCATATGGTGTCCTAAGGGGTCATATGACATCCTAACAAGTCATAGCATACCATATGACCCCTAACAATATGATATGGTGTCTTAAGAGGTCATATGGTGTCTTGAGGGGTCATATGGTGTTCTATGAACCCCTAGGACACCATATGACCCCTTCCAACATCCTAGTACATGACATGACCACTTGTGACACCATATGACCCCTCAAGACACAATATGGTGTTGTTAGGGGTCATATGGTGTCCTAAGGGGTCATATAGTATTGTTAGGGATCATATGGTGTTTTAAGGGGTCATATGGTGTTCTATGACCCATTTGGGCACCATATGACCCCTTAGGACATCATATGACCCCTATCAACACCATGTGACCCCTTAGGCACCATATGACCCCTAATGACACCATATGGTGTTGTTATTGGGAATATGGTGTCATAAGGGGTCATAGAATACCATATGACCCCTTAGGACACTATATGGTGTTGTTAGGGGTCATATGGTATCATTAGGGGTCATACGGTGTCCTAATGGGTCATATGATGTCCTTAGGGGTCATGAAACACCAAATGACCCATTAGGACACCATATGACCCCTTAGGACACTATATGACCCCTTAGGACACCATATGGTGTTGTTAGGGCTCATATGATGTTCTAAGAGATCATATGATATCCTAAGGGGTCATACAACACCATATGACCCATTAGGACACCATATGACTCGTAGTGACACCATATGACCCCTTAGGACACCATATGACTTTTAGCGACATCATATGTTGTCCTAAGAGGTCATATGGTTTCCTAAGAAAGATAGTAATGGTTTCCTAAGGGGTTATATGGCCCACCATGCTCCTGCACATACCCAAATGGGTTATATAGAGATACAAGATACCTAGAGGGGGAGAGAGGCATGAGAGACCTAGATAGGGTGAGAGAGAGAGAGGGTTGAGATAGATGAAGGGGGATAAAGAGAGGTTGGTAATGAGATATGGATGGAGATGTAGAGAGGTGGAGAGGGTTAGAGAGGGTGTGATGGAAAGCTGATGATGTAGATGGTAAGGGGAGAATAAGAATTAGTAGGGAAGGGAGAGAGAGATGGGGATAAGGAGGGAGAGGGAGATAGAGAGGGAGAGGGGAAGAAAATAATGGAGATGCCTATAAATGGGAGGGAGGGATAAGAGGAGAGATGAAATAATAAAGAGAGAGAAGAGTATGAGGGGATTGAGGGAGAGGTACAAATGGATGGAATACAAGACCTAGGAAAGGAGATGATGTTGAGGTGGGGGGAAAGCGAGAAGAGGAGGAGAGATTTAAAAAATAAATAGGGGTAAAGGGGGAGGGAGAGAAATAGAGAGGGGACAAATAGATAGGTCAGAGAACTATATTCGAAAAGAGAGATGAGAGACCTAGATGACAAGAGAGAGGAATGGGATAGATAGAGGGGGGAGAGAGAGGTGAGTAATGAGACATGATGCAGAGGTAGATAGGTGGAGAAGAAGGAAGTGGGAAACCTAGAGAGGTGAGAGAGAGTTGATGACCTAGAATGTAGAGAGAGAGAGAATAAAAGAGGAAGAGAGAATAAAAAAGTGGGGGAGTGAGATATATATGGGGGTATGTATGGATGGGGAGGTAGAGAGGGAGAGGGTAAGAAATGAAGGGAGAGACCTAGAGAAGGGAGGGAGGGAGAAGAGAAGAGATAGAAGAAAAAAGAGAGGAGTAAGAGGGGATGGATGGAGAGGTAGACATGGAGGGAGTGAGAGACCTATGGAAGGAGGAGATAAAGAGGTTAGGGGAGGAAGAGAAAAGGAGGGATTTCATAAAGGGATAGATTTAAGGAGGAGGGAGAGAGAGGTAGAGAGGGACATAGAGAATTATAGAGGGGTCATATAGATAGGTGAGAGACCTAGATGGCCAGAGAGGAGTGAGATAGATAGAGGGGTATAAAGAGAGGTGGGTAACGAGACCTATATGTAGAGGTAGATAGGTGGAGAGGAAGGGAGGGAGAAACATAGAGAGGGGAGATAGGGTGGGATGGAGAGGTAATAACCTAGACAATGAAGATAGAGAATAAGAGAGGAAGAGAGAAGATGAGAGAGTGGGAGAGGGAGAGGGAGATAGAGAGAGAGAGAGGAAGAAAGGAAGGTAGAGACCTGGAGAGGGGAGGGATGGAGAATAGAAGAGATAGAAGAACAAAGAGATGAGTAAGAGGAGATAGATAGAGAGGTAGACATGGAGGGAATGTGAGACCTAGAGAATGAGGAGATAGAAAGGTTTGGAGAGAGAGAGAAAGAGAGAAGAGAGGGAGAGAGTTCATAAATAGATAGAGGTAAGAAGAAGGGACATAAAGGTGGAGAGGGAGGGAGAGAAGTAGAGGGTGGACAATTAGATAAGTGAGAAACCTAGAGGGGGAGAGAAAGGTGGGTAATAATATAGGGAGGGAGAGACAATGAGGTGAATAGGGAGGGAGGGACAACCCTAGATATGGGGAGAGAGGATAAAAGGGATATGTAGTGACCAAGAGAAAGGAGTGGGAGGGGAGAGAAACAATAAGGGAGTGAGAGAGAAGAGAGAGGGAGAGAGTCAAGGATAAAGAAGTGAGAGAGACAAGAGAGGGAGAGAGATAGGTCTAGAGTTTGGGGAAGATAAAGAGAGTGAGATACATAGCTAAAGAATGCTAATGGGATCATGTTGATTATTGAAATTTGACATGTCGATTATTGAAATTTGACTAAGTCTAAAATTTTATATGATCCTTTAAAAACTAGAATCTACATTATAAGTCCTCTAGAGCTATACTTACATTTTATATTTCACGTATATATTCTCCTTCGAGGGTGGATTTAACCTGTGCCAAGATTGAAAAATCTACACACTCACAAAACCTTCACATTGGACAATGCAGAACATTTGGCGCTCGCCAAATGCAAAAAAATGACTTTTCACATTTGGCGAGCGCCAAATTTGGCATGCGCCAAATGTGAAAATTCAAATTTTGCATTTTGCGAGTGCCAAATGTGAAAATTTAAAATTTTGCATTTGGCGAGTGTCATATTTGGCGCTCACCAAATGGTTTGCCAAATGTGAAAATTTAAAATTTTGCATTTGGCGAGCGTCATATTTGGCACTCACCAAATGGTTTGCTTGGGAGAATACCAACCCTTTGGGTTGGATTTTCCTTGGTAATCCAACCCATAGGTCTGGATGACCTTTTCATGCCAATGATGCATTTTTATGAAAAAGTAAGAAGTGGCACCTTTTTGGTACCACAACTTGGTGCACTTACCCAATAGAAAGCTCCAAAATGTAAACCCTAAATTTCTCTCAATTGGAAAACCAATGGCACTCTAATGGCTCTGCTACCATGTGAGAATTTGCCAAGATCTAGAGGCAATGGAAAGCACAAAATAGAAAGACAAAATATATGATAGGAATAAACTGTATTCTATCAAGATGCAAAATATGATCAACTGGATCATTACAAGATGTTCAATGAATGCCCGTACAAACAATGTAGATGAGTCTGCTTATATAGGAAATACTATATGGATATGTGAGCACACAAACATGACATGTGGCTCAATAAGAAACAAGGGTAGGTAGGAAATAGGTGTGGGTAGGTAGGAGAAACAATATAATATTCCACATGAGGTGGAATGTAACAACAAGATAAGATCACCACCTACACACACTATCCCAATGTGGCACAAACACCCAAGTGTCTCATACCCAAAGTACTGTGAAATGCATTTCCTATGTAAATTTAAGTAAAGTGTAATAATATCCAAGATGAATAATTATTTACACCAACAGTGGTCAGACAGACACCTACTTCTTATCTTTTTTCTGAAATTTTAGAACTACTGCATTGAAATTTTAAATTTTCATCAAATAGATTTTCTTTTCAAAAAACAACTAGTAGCTTAGAAACTACATTGAGTTTTCTACAATTTCTCTTCTTACATATTTTTAAATTAATATTCATAACTTATTCAAATTTTCATGTTAAGTTTCATAACTTTGATTTTCTAAAATTTCATTGCCACTTAAGGGCCTATTTTGGCCCACCATGATCCTACACATACCCTCAATTCTAATGTACATGTTATACATGGGGGTTATAAAGAAGAATTACATGTCACAAATTTAGAAAAATGTATAGTTAATACAAAGTATAATCTAGCAAATAGGTCAAAAGAGTCCCTTTGTGGACTAAAATATTGCCAAGGGATGATAAATTGAATGTTTGATACTTATGTATTGGGATATGGATTTTGTATGAAAAAAGGTAATTACTTTATTAACTTCATACAAAGCACCATAATATCAAAAAAATAATTTTAGGCATGGAAATTAAAAGACAATGTTTTTTAAAAAAATGGTTTAATAAAAGAAAGTATCTTGAAAGCATATTAGAAAGGTTTATAATGCAGGAATAAAAACTTATTAATGTTCCTATTTTTAGCTTGTTTAATGTTATTTACAATTAATATCTCAATTTTCAAGAGTAATATTAATGGCATGTTTCATGTTTATCATGTAAGGGATCATTGCACCACTGTCCACAATTGCGTGCAACAAGTTCGGTAAGGGATTACTACAGTGCTCTACCGAACCAATTACTTGCAGCATATCTGGTAAAGGATTACTGCAACACTATCCACACTCTGACTCTTCTTCACACACCTTTGCTCATACACTGCCCACATTGTATATTTATCGCACACTAACTTTGTCACTTGCACACTTCGTATTTTGCTACACATCACAAGCATACTCTGCTAAATACCTCGCACACACACTTCTCTTCTTAAATTTCCACTCTATGTATATTTTCCCACATTCTCGCATCTTCTTATATATATCAGTAAATACATATACCAAGATACTAAAATGATTTACCCAATAATCCACTTCTGAATCAACACGATATCCAAAACATGCCTCGACCAAAATTAGGATGAACAAGTTGGTCTTCACCAATCTTCTAGACGCTTTCTTCACATACTTCTTTTACCGAAATGTATGCCACAATTACTAGAACAAAATAGGGGTCTATCAGACCCATAGACTCGGACCCATAAGCACAAAACTTCAAGCACAACAACTCCCAACTCCAAGATAAAGCATTATGCAATATAATCATTCAGATAGCAATAGATACAATTGATACGACTGATAACTAATATGACTAATACAACTAATATGATTGATCCAAAACTCACACAGTTGATACCTAAATTGAATACAAACCATGATAAGCAAAACACAAGATTCCGGAGAAGAGTCCATCTTCCAGAAATCACTCCAGTAGATCATGTACATACCTATCTTCCACTATTTCTCAACCTGCAATACAAAATTTCTTCCAATGACTTAACAACAATATACCACATTCGGTCCTAACCAGATCACCGATTTGACATCAGTGACAACATTCACACAAATCCAACATCATTATATACTAAAAATAATTAACAAGCATTTAAACTAAAATCCTTATATATACACACATATACTTTTAAAGGAAGGTACATAAAAATGCTTCCTACATTAAAATTTTTAAAAGAGGGTTCTGAAAAATTTAATCTATTAATAATCATAGAACACTCTGCAAAGTGTCAACTTTTAATAGTATTTTTCTAGTGTATATAGAACACTTTGCAAAGTGTCAGTTTTTCTAGTATATGACTTTCCCATTTTCCAGCATATCCCACAAAAAAATGGTTCGATAGACATAAACATTTAATATGTCCACATATGAAAGGTTAGGTTCTTTGCTAGACATAACTTTGACCAACAAAATGAATTATAATGGCTCTTACCTTTAATTGAATGTTTGAATGTATTATTTTAATAACACTATTGAGGTTAAATAGGGATATCTACTTTCACACACTTTGTTTAATCTCTACATAGACGAGTTCAAGGATATGATTACAAATTTAGGGATAATATGATATGGTTATATTGTTTATGATATTATAATTATCATTTTATTATTCACAAATGAAATTATTGTCATGTCACACAATGCTGCAAGCCTATAACAACTTGATATATTCACTTTTATTTTTTGATACTAATGCTTTACAAGTGTGCTTGAGTAAAATAAATGTCATAGTTTTCAACACAACTGATAAAGAAGCACATCATTTAAATAACATTTACAAAGGAAATTTGGTTTAAGAGGTTCCATATTATGCTTAACTTTTTGTGTCTTTCAAAACACCTCCCTTCAATATATGAACTTCCTATTGTAGAAGAGAGATTATACAAGGGTTTTGATGCACTGCATGCACTTGAGAGATAGTGTTTCAAACTCCATTTTGAGGATACCAATTTTTTTTTTTGTATCTTTCAAACATTACTATCACCAATATAGTCTTGTATGATTGTGATATTTTGGGACTTGGATTTTGAAATACTAGTTGGGATTGGGCTAACATAGTTCTTATTTTTATGCTATCAAAAAATGTGTAAGAAGAATGGTTAGTTCCACAAGTTATTATCTTATCTTCACATTTTAATTTGACTTCATGTACTAGTGTTACTTCATGTAGATTAAGATGCACGACAAGAACAATTATTGAGCATAATAGATAGCTATTCAATGCTCTTCAACCATATTTCAAGTTATGTGAACATGTTGGGATCAAAAATAGTTGGTTTTCTCAATGTATGTATTTCTTATAGGAATTTGGTGTTGGTATCAATCATCTTCGTCCTAATATATTTTCTATAAATGCTCACTATATATTGAAAAGCGATGTTTATCTATAGGTTTAGGGATGAGATTTATAAAGTCTATATAAAACCAACTTGGATAAAATACACAAAACCATTTCCAAATAAATGTATCACTATTTGAAATATTTAGTCATGTAGAAGATGCACACATTATTCCTCCCAAGTACATTGGGCTTACTTTTGATTTGAGATTTCTTTTAGGTTACTTATAGGTATGTTCTCATTTGTTTTGTATGATATCGAATCACTTTATCCTAGGAGATCAATGTGTTTGTAGACTTTGCAATAATAAACAAGAATTAGAAAAACATTTTGTATTTAGATGTCCAATGTATAATGCAATCCACAACAAGTTTAACTACCTATTAAGAGAATACCATGGTCCTTTAAGAGATTTTATAAATTATAAGGATCAAAGTTGTGTAGCTCAATTCATTAGAGAGACAACCCATTATAAAATTTGTATTCTTAATAATTTTCGTTACAACTCTTTGTCTCAATAATCACCTTCAAAAAACAAACTTGAATTTTAGAAGTGTAAACAAACTTGTATCATAATTTACAAGTTTTCTTATTACATTTTATAAAATATAATTTTGTTATACTCCTATTAACCCAATTTACAATAATACATAAATTTCAAATTTTAAATTTATAATATTCATTAAATATTTTTTAAAATCATGTAGTAAGAGTTGGTAACAAGGCCCTCAAGCCTTACAACTAGCAAGAGTACATAATACTACTTTTATTTGGCATACTCCTAGCAAGGGTACCAATAGACTTACGATTCTATTATCTATCCTCATATAACTTAAACGCATCACCTACTTATCTTTGTTATCTTCTTACAAAATTCACTTCTTCATCTTTTGCTCTTATACCTTAAATGATTTTCTCTTATCTCTTAAGAGCTACTCCCTTTTCCTTATTAAATTGCACTTCATTCCTTACAAACCTTCGAGAGACTACCACTAGAATAAAAATATCATTCCAACTCACCCACTAATCTCATCTTCTTCATCTTTTATTCTTATACCTTAAATAATTTTATCTTATCTCTTAAGATGGCTACTCCCTTTTCCTTATTAAATTGCACTTCATTCACCTACAAACCTTCCAAGACTACTACTAAAACAAAAATATAATTCCAACTCACCCACTAATATTAACATATCTTAAATTAAATCTTAGACTCTCATATAACTTATCTATTGATCAAAGGATTAATGTAAGTACAAAACTTAGGCGGTCGTTATCTAGTCCAGCAATGATCACATGAGAAACCAGTCGCTGATATTTTTTAGCGGGCAAAAGGAAGCAATAATGCTGATTTCCATCATCGCTAAATGACATGGTGTGGTGGGCCTTTATTTCCTTTTAAAAGGCCGACATTTACGGAATGGACTTGAAAGATTTTGTTCTTTTATGGAATGATGTAGGTGTATGCTTTTGATTTTTGTAATAATAATTGTGAGGTATTTAAAGCTTAGAATTGTTTGTTATATGATTTTTAATTTATTTTTAAAAATCTTCTGAAATTTTTGTGATGGCAAGTATTTGCACGAGTTTTAATTTTATATTTATTTGATGAGCTGGATTTGAATGCTAAGTTTTTGCTTTTAGGGTTTTATTTATTTATTTGATGAGTTGGATTTGAAAGATAAGTTATTGTTTTTAGAATTGAGTGGAGTTTTATAAATGTGATTGAATGATGTACGTATGTTTATTTTTTCCAAATAATTGTGAGGTATTTAGTAATTAAAATGTTTAATATTTAGTCTTTGCTTTTGACATTTCTATTTTGGCACTTTGATGGTTTTTCCATCTTGTGTTGCATTAATGCCAAAGGGGAAGATTGTTGGTATTTTGGTATGGTTTTGTCATTGATGTCAACACCTACTAAAGCACTAGCACTCTGGAGATCCAACAACATTCACCGGCAAGCAAGTAACTATTGCACAGTTACTGGTATATGGCTCACCGGTAGGACATAATGATCACCGGCACTTGGAATGATATGGAAGACACTTGGTAATGTCGAAGACATCGTGTGGACACTTTGTTTTGAAGAATTAATCATTGGTATATTCATATTTGCATATTTGCTTTTACCGACAAATAGGTCCAGGGTTACCTAGGGTTACACCGGCAGGTTTATCTTTTCCAGATCAGCATGGCACACTATGGAGATGATTTATTATTATTGTAAATGCTTTAAGCTGACATGTTTAATCGATTATTGCATTGGATATTATATTGTTTGTAAAATGTTTTTATTGTAATATCTTGTAGAGCCGACCTACTAAAATTGGTCTTAGGTTATGGTATAAATGTAAGATCTTATTTGTAAGATCAAATGTGGAATGCGAAAAAGAATTAAGTGAAGGTATATGCAAGATTAAGCAGAGCTATACACAAAGACATCATTTGAAGGTGAAGCAAGGTTTTTGTGGAAGCATATCAGCATTACACCGGTACTGAATCCAGCATATGAAGATGCTATTTTGTGCAGTACATTCTTATTGGATTTAACCATCCAACTGTAGTCAGTGTGACTCCCATTTTGTGATTGAGCAATGAGCTCTAGGCTGTTGGCCTTTCTGCATGTGCAGACCCTATTTATGTACACTTACTATCTGCAGTAGTATCATCTGATTGTGGGTAAGGTTTCCCACCATGGTTTTTCCCCTTACAGGGTTTCCACGTACAAATATTGGTGTTATGTGTTGTGGATGACTTTGTGTTTATGTTTCATGCATTAATCTTTACCGGTACCGGTATAGCAATTAACTGTTAACACTGTCTACCGGCATACTTAATTGGTTTACCGGTATTAAGCATTAAGTTGGTTGAGTTGTTTTTGGTTTGAATTTATTAGACAACTGATTCACCCCCCCCCCCCCCCCCCCCCCCACCCCCCCTCTCAGTTGTCTCTGGGACCTAACAAATGGTTGTATTGATAGCGATTTTCAAAAAAAATAATGCAAAGTGTTTATGTTGTTTGATATTAGTTTGCAACCAAGTTTTAGATTTAATTTTTTTATATAAATTGATTCTAAATATTATTTCAAATTATGGTTATGAAAACATAACTTATGTGAGACTTTAATACTTCATATTTAAATTAAAGTTTTTTTCCCATTTGAATATTACATATGATAACTTCAAGGTAGGGATCAAATATGTGGAAGTAAGTGTAAATGAGGTGTAATAATGATTACTAAACGATGAATGTATAGAAATATATTAAAATAAGATAAATAAAGATGAATAAGTAATGTTTGTCATGAGTAATATGTCAATTATTAATATGTTATTACATTAAAAAGATTTTGTCAAGGTGGCATTAAATTAATTGGAAAATAGAATGTATATGCTAAGTTATCCATTGTATTTTTCTCCCACTTTGGTGTATGTGTAGATCTAACATGAGCATGTAGTTCAAACAATATGAACTTTCTTAGCCAGCATGAAAATTAAATATATAGAAGCTCAAAGGATTTAATACATTTTCTTACATTCTCCTTAATAGGAATGAACCCATTAAATATATGTAATGCGTAGCTCCTACCTCATAATCAAACTAAGTACAAACTACAATTTGCTTTGAGTATCTACAAAAAATGAATAGTATAGAGAATGGATATAAAAATTGCATATATACAAAAAGTAATGCAAAAATAATCTACATTATGATATAACTTCATGTGACAAGATAATGTGATCATACCTCCATGCCATGTAGCATGTGATAAATGTGCATGTGTTATAATTATGTATGTGATACAAATCCACAAATTGATGTAGTAATGTGGCGAATCTCAAATGATACAAGTGTGTAATGTGATTTTTTTAATTTTATTTTTTATAATTAAATTACTAGATAAGGCCAGTCCCCATTCATTTAAATTTAAATAAAATATACATCATGATCAAAGAGTTCCAAATGAAAATAAAGTATTTCCTTGTTGTAAAAGTAGTTCTGGTTAAAGCTCTTTATGAGCAAGCACATAAAAACTACATACATCTACCTGTAGACATTCGAGAAATTACAAATTTGCAAAATGTGATTAATATTTATCTAGATATAGCTACTATCTAAACCATGAAAATTTATGGAATAGTACATCCCCCCTTCAATTGGTTGTATACAATGTACGCATGTAATTAGAGTAGAGATAAAATTATACATGATAATAGTAATAGTGAAACATATATAGTAATAGAATAAGATGTAAGCATGTAGAACATGTAAATATGTATCATCAAATGTAAGATGAATAATTTTGAAAGCAAATTTGATATATATGATATGTGAAGATTAAGATCTACTTCACCATCATGCAAGTCATCTAAATGTCTATGTTTGTTAACTTTGATGTTTCTCGTTGTCATCAATGTAGCCTGCCAAAGGAGATTGAACTAGTAGAACTAGATCACTTATCAAATCAAGAAAATCTTAAAGGTATCATTAGCCACCACGTTGACAAGTCTAGCTATTTGGAAATAAAGGAAACTAATTTTTTTATTCACATTCTATTAAATTAATCTCAATGGAAAATAAAATCCACATGGTAGATCAAGTCCATAATACATGGGATTAGACTTGAAACACTCAAGAAATAATTGCAATATTTTTTGAGATAACATAGAACTTGATACAATTATCATGTAGTATCAATAAGTTCTCTAGCAATGTAAAAATAATTCTTCACAACTTCAATGTCATTATTCCACCATTATTTTTAGGGTTAAGTACTCCTTGTCACATTTATTGTAATTATTTGTCATAACTTTGATTAATATAGGGAAATTATCTACTAATTGAGTGTATTTAGTTAAATTTACCTTAGATTGTATAAAAAATATTTTTTTCTCCTTTTAAAATAACATAAGAACATCACAATATTTTATTTAAATTTTTACTCTTAGAATTTCTTAAAACTACTCAAATTTCCCTTCAAAATATTGTACAATTAGAACTGACTATTTTATTAAAATTAATTAGTCAAGGTTGTTATTGGGTCGCCACCCTTGAAATTGTGGTTTTCTACATTGGATCCACTACCTATCCAATTTATGTGTAGGGATATTGATTTAACTACAACTTAATTTGTAGAGGATACCATTGCAATTATAATGCACTCTACAATTTAAATTATCATCCTTCTTCTCACATCCACTCTCCTCATATAAGGAATCTATCCCTCCTTATTACTTGACCATCTCTTTTTCAATCCTCTAGCATGCTTTTCCATCTTGTGAACTTAACCCCTCTCTCCTAGAAGGTATCCATTCTTACTCTTTATCTCCTTTCTCCTACTTTCATCTAATGTTCTCCTCTAGCTTGAACTCTTTTCCTTCATCATCATCCTCTAGATTGAAATACTCATTTCATATTCCTCAAACTTGAATGCTAACACCTCCATAATTCAATTTATAGTGTACATTGAACCTACCGATTTGGTGTGAAACTCCCTCCTCCTACCACTAGACCCAAACCCAATGGGATAATTTTCACTCGGATTACATATAAATGCCCCACTCCATGCATTATGAGTAGAGAATATTTGAGATCCTTGTAACCTTAGGAAATTTACACCAACTTGAGCTTGTTGGGGGTAGCTCATAATAAACATGGGATATCACTTGGTTCCTTAATATGTTTACACATTACCTTATTAGTAGTGTAGGTATTCATTTTCTTAAAATAGCTTTCTCCTATGCAATTATTTAATCTTTTCTAGGTTTATAAAGTGGCTACTAGTACAAGTGGAGTGAGTTGTTGGCATCTTCCATGGGAGTTACACTTTTATGTTTTGGATACTTTTGGTGTACTCCCCATGTTAGTTGTATTTTTCACCTCCTCCCTTTCAATTACTCTATATATACTCACTCTTCTAGCTTGTACTTTCATATATGTAGCTTCACAATCTTGAGATATCTTAATACTATTTTATGTTTTTTCAAGATTTATAGCTCTCTAAGTGGATTCCAACTCTTAACATTAGATTGATCTTTGATCATTTGTATTTTTAATTTTATACTTTTTTTATTTTATGTGCTAGATCTTGGGTTGTTATTTATTTTACATACTCTAATATAATGTAAAAAAATGGCAAGGTTAGAGAACTTTTAGTTTCCTTATTTGAGCGGTTTTTAGGGTCCGAATCACCTGACATGCAAGTTTCCTAAAAACATAACATGCTATTCTCTTAAATTTGTAGAGGATTGGGAGAATAAGAAAAATTTGACATAATTTTCTTTTCCTGGGGAGATCGATATTTAATTCCCTCCCACGCCCTTAGAATAATAGGGCCATAGAATTGTAGGGGTCCCCACCCTACATTTCCCGCCCCTACTATTCAACCACCCACCTTGCATGTCCAGCCATTTCATAAATCGAATCATCAACTCAACACTTTGGAACTTACAATCTTATTTTATAAAACTTTAATATCTTTGTTATCATCTTGGTACCATTGTTTAGCTATTCTATAGTGTCCAAAAGGCTTTATAAAAACAATAGTGGTTTGTATTTCACCAAAACCAAAGATTAAAAAGCATGCTTACAAAATATGATTTTGAACATGGATCTAGTGAACAAATTTTATCTATAACATTTTTTAGGCCAAATGAATCCTACACTATGTGTAAAAGACCCCTGGCCTCTATTTTGATATTGAATAACTTTGAAAATAAATAAATATATATATATATATGTACATACATACATATATGTACATACATACATATATATACACATATATATATGTATGTATATGTATGTATGTATATACATGTATATACATATATATGTGTATATATATATATGTATATGTATGTATGTATGTATGTATGTGTATACATGTATACACATACATACATACATACATACATATATAGATACACATACACACACACATATATATATATGTATACATATCTATATATGTGTATGTATCTATATATGTATGTATGTATGTATATATATATATATACATACATATATGTACACATATATGTATATATAGATATACATACACATACACATACACATACATATATATATATATATATCATTGTAGACGAAAATAAACCTAAATATACTAAACAACCACTATATTAAATACAGCACACTAAATTTTTTAAAGGTGAAGAGAAACCTAAATATACTAAACAACTATTGTATTAAATACACTACACCAACTTTTACAGGTCAAGAGAAACTTAAATATACTAAACAACTATTGTATTTTTATTAAGCAGAATTTTTCATTCAATGCTATTTAAGCATAACCTTGAATAGCCTCTTCTCAGATATCAAATATCTTTCCCAAATTGGAAACAATGGCTGCCATTTCAGTTTCCTGTTTGACTGTGAGCTCTCTTGCCTTCAACCGCCCATCCACACAAAAGCCCACCAAGTCTTTTGCTAAAAATGTCCTTCCAAAACCAAAGAGGAATAGGATTGATATAATGCTTATCAAGGCTTCGACCACTTCTAAATCTACTGAGCGCCGCGCTGCAAATTATCACCCAAACTTGTGGGACCATGATTTCATACGCTCCCTTAAAAATTCTTATGAGGCAACTCTTATACTTTCTACTTCAAAGCTTTGCTCTTTGTTTTTCTGTAATTTCTTTCGTTTGATTGATGTTATCTGTGTTTGGGTACAGTCTCCTTTTTATGCTGAACGAGCTGAGACACTGATTAACGAAGTGAAGGAGATTTTCAATGGAATGTCAACCCCGAATTCTTCTCTCCTCCAACGACTTTCCATGGTGGACAGCGTTGAACGTCTTGGAATCGATCGCCATTTTCAAAAGGAAATAAAAGAAGCTCTTGATAATGTTTACAGGTTTGCTTTCTTATATCAATCTTCAACAGAGAATCCTTAAGCGATGTATATATATGCGCTGAGTTAAAGGGTTGCAGGCATTGGAACGAGAAGAGCTTTAACGCAGATCTGAACACCACAGCCTTGGCACTCAAAATTCTTCGCTTGCATAGATATGGCGTCTCTTCAGGTGATCTTTCAGGATAACGTTAAACTTTTCTGTTTTTGCATGATATTGATATTTACATGTTTGGAGAACATCTAAGAATCCTGTGCACTCAAGTCCGAGATATGGTTTTTTTTGTTCAATTTTAGGGGAAGAGCACCAGTAGTCGTCATAGCTAATTTCGTACACTCACAGATTTTAAACGGTACATTAGATTTTGATTTTTTCTTTTAGTTGTCTTTGTATGCGACTTAACTGCTTATAGTTATTGATCTGGCTTCTGGGTACTAACGATGCACGCTGTGGAGTCAGTTATGCACACAAAGGTAAAAAAAGTACACATTTCAAAGTGTCGCCTGGTACCTAACTAAAGATGTTCCAGTAACTGTCAACTTAAAATTGCTATTACTTGTTGACAAATGTCCTAATAGTGGTGCACAAATGGGACAAATGTTCCAATAGTGGTGCAAAAATGGGCCAATTAATTACAAAAAATGATTGGCTATTGGTACAAAACAAATTTATTAATGGTGTTTTCACCATGACGACTATTGGAGGGTCAACATGACAATAAGGTGATGGTTATTGGAACTATGTTATATATTGGTGCTCTTCCCCTAATCATCACTCTAAATGCCAATTAGTTTAAAGGAAGTAAAATTTAATTTGATTTTATTGCTAAATTTTGATACTTTTAATTAATGATAAAAGTTAAGAATGAATAAATTTTTTTTTTTTGTTAGTTATGATTATTTATAGTTTAGCTGTTGTATTGGGTATTGATGTTGTGTATGTAACAATTTCTATACATTCTATTTTTTTTATCTTATCAAAAAGCTTGTTGGAAGCATCTGTGAGCCTTCTGAGAATTCAAGAAGGAGAGCAACCAGACAAGCAGACCATAACAAACATATAGTATCCTTCCAAACCTAACATATACAGTCTAAGATCATTAAAAAACTATAAAAAGTCTGGGTGGCAGATTCTCTACTGCCAAATTAACAGAGATTTTACTTGTTAAAGTCAAAATTAATCTTACGAGAGTCTAAAGAACAGTAAATATCTTTAAACAGAGCTCAATTAGGAACCTAGCTCGCAGTTTCATTGGAGACTTCAAGTTGTTTTAATATACATTCTATTGTTCATTCTATTTGATTGTTTTAATATCAAAAGTCATTTTTAGTAGTATGTGACTGATCCTACAATTGTAGATTTGACCTCTAGCTTTTTAAAATTTAATAACATTTATGTACTTATTTTAGATACCATCGAATATCATCCATATTTACAAAAGAAGCATGTAACTATTGCACCACTTCATACCTATAAAAAAAATGTAGAAAGAAACCATAATTTTTTTCTAGGATCCTCTTTCTTTTACTTATATACTCTAATGGCTAAGTGTTGCACCTCCTTTTATTAGATTTTGTTTAAATTGACATACACAGCTGGTGCAACATAACCAATGGTGATGGAAGAGTGGTCTTCCACTTGTAACAGTTGCAAGAAATTCTATTACTTGAGAACTGTTTCAGGAATGAATAGTTTTTAATTACTTTTATGTTTTTGTTTTGCACTCATTTTCATTAGCAAAGCCACCAGAGGAAAGTGCAACTTACAAACCATCGTGGACGACTATTGCAAAGATATAATTTATTTATTTATATTTTTTAGTGATTTTGAATTTGAATTTTTATTGATTATTTGGTCAAGTATCCAAACTCACATCATAAATGGTGCAATTAGGACTGTGCTCTTTTTGACTCTAGTTAAAAAGGTTTTAGCCAAGGATTTATGATCTCGTAAATGATGTATTAGATAATGTATATTCTCTATCAATGGATAATATTTATACTTCATTATTAACCTACTAATAATGTTTTTATATTTTTATTAGATTTTTGTAAATATAGAAATGATATTTCAAAAAAATAATTGAAAGTGTGCTAGAGAATTTTAAAGAGAAAGATGGGCAGTTCTTGAGTTCATATACTTAGTCAAAAGAGGAGATAAAATCAATATTAAATTTATTTTGTGCTTCACTCATTGCATTTCCCGAGGAGAAAGTCATGGATGAGGCTAAAGTCTTTGCATCTATATATTTAAAACAATTTATGCCAAAAATTGATGATGCCAATCTTTTACAAGAGGTATTCAATACATACATGTTAATAATTTTTCTTTTCAACATTTGTTAATTCTTTTTCTTAGTTATGCTAATTTTTTTTATATATTGTGCACCAGATAAAACTCAATTTGGAGTATGGTTGGCACACTAATATGCCTAGATTGGAAGCAAGGAATTATATTGACATGTATGGAACAAACACTTCATGGTATGACAAGAGGATTTCCAAGCAATGTCTCATAGTATTTCATTTTAAGTTTTTAAAATATTTTTTTTAAGTATGACACCACCATGTTTTCATGTACAGGATGACATGCATGAATAACAAGAAGATTTTAGATTTGGCGAAGTTAAACTTCAATATGGTGCAATCTATGCAACAAAGAGAACTTGAAGTACTCTCAAGGTTATTTAAATATGTATCGACAAAGTAACTATAGTTTTTTTTTGGCTTATATTTAAACTAATTAAAATTGGATTGCAGTTAATGTCCAGAAACAATAAAAATATGAGAAAAAGTGGGTTGATTGTTTAGTGATAGATCACCCTACCAAGAAGATGGGAGGTTGTAGCCTTGTTCCCTAGTTTGTTTGGAAAATAGTATAGTTTTAGAGACATACTAAGAGACCCATGCACCAAACGGTGCCTAGGAAGATGTTGAAACTTATTAGCGAGTCTTATAACAATCTTGGTAGAGCACCCAAGTGTGCACATGTGAGGTCCTATTTTTTGTGTTCTAATTGATCCATCAATCATAGAAAAAAATGGTGATGAAACTAAAAGATAAGTTAATAGAGAGTACATATGACACCGCTAAAATAAGTTTATATAATTTTCTTGTTTGTTCAGGTGGTGGATGGAGTCAAATGTGTAGTAACCCACTTAATCCAAAAACTCAACTGATTTTTTTTTTTTTTAATGTATAAAAATATTGATTTCTTATTCTTACTTATTCTTATTTATTTTTGATTCAATCACATACTCAGGTACATCTATCCAAATGAGATAGGCATCCATCCAACTGGGATGGGCATCTAACCATATGGGTTAGGCATCTATCCATACGGGACTAGGCATCTAACCATACGTGTTAGGCATCTAACCATACGGGTTAGGAATATGTCCATACAGGACAAGAGGTTTCATCTATCCAATCCGGGATAGGCATCTATTCATAATAATAGGATATGCTCTGGCCAGAGACTTTAGACTCATTAGGACCATCCGGGTCCTGAGCCACTCTCTAAAGACTACACTCCCCTACTAGGAGTGCACCGAGGTCGTCATCCTTAGGAGTATAAAAAAATAATTACATTAACAAGCTTGAGTTCTGCCTCGAAATTCAGCCTAAAGCCTCGAGAAGTCAAGCGAATCCATACAGGATTCCTTCTGAGTATGCATTGAATTAATTTTAACATTTCAATTATTATTTGCACCATTTGATTTAAAAGATCAAGGAGCTTCAAGAACCAACTACTCACCCATAACCAAATCCTAACCCCCATCCCCGAATGCTTGAGTATAAGGGACAACTCCGTCCCTAGACTGCCTACATACCCGTTTCAACACGGGATCAAGGCGTAAAGTATGTAGTTCTGATTTCTAACTATGGTTTAATGTAAATTGTTTGGTGGGTACGCAACCCTTTCTAGGGTCAATGTCCCAGACAGTTTCTCTGCGGTTGCTACCCACAATGGTAGCTCTATAGAAAAAAGGCTCAAGGTGACCTCATGCTTGTGGCCTAAAACAACTAGGTCCTATTTTCTATTAAATACGTCACCCTTAATCCATTATCATACTTTGAAAAAAAATCATCAAGATAGATAAATTCCAAATTATCACACATCGCCAAACCCTAATGGGGTTTTCTAAGGTTTAATTGAGCAGATGTAAATTCATTTAAAAATTAATCTTTTTAGATTATCGATCCAAGGGGGATTACCTGTCCCTTGGATTTTAT
This sequence comes from Cryptomeria japonica, assembly GCF_030272615.1. Classification (NCBI taxonomy): domain Eukaryota; kingdom Viridiplantae; phylum Streptophyta; class Pinopsida; order Cupressales; family Cupressaceae; genus Cryptomeria; species Cryptomeria japonica. The sequence continues at coordinate 528,548,871 of NC_081410.1, forward strand.
CTTCCAAATGGCCCTTATTTCTCCTTGGCGATTTAGAGGGATGATGCCATAGATGTCGTTATTGCAGCTTTATTAGGCGTTAAGTGTAGTAGTTCAACACGACGACAATACCCGTAAGTGTGACCCAGAGGCACCATAGATACCGAACGCCACTAATTTTTGGTTCCAACTCCTCTTGTTTAGTTATCTAACTAGGAATTTAACTTTGAATTCATGAATCCTAAAAGAAGCAATATACCAATACAATTATGAAAAAGAGACTATTATATACAAGGAATTATCGCTTGAATTTAAAAACTAAACTATGAATTTTACGTAATTGAGAGGAACATAAACATCAACTACTTGGAATAGTATTTTCTCCGAAGGAAAGTTATGATAATTAAAAATTCGAAAACTTAAACTAAATACATGAAATTACTAATTGCTTGGAAACCATGATACTTTCAAAGATAACTTATGAAAAAGATTTGAATTACTTGCAAGATATAATTGTTTTGGATAAACCATTATGCAATAAGTATGAATCCTAGTACTGGTTTGCTTGAAAAAAATTAAATGATTGAATAGCAAGAATTTGGAAATGAATTTTAACACCTACTTGTTTCAAGTGAAAAGTACTTAATAATAATCCCAACTAATTCTCCCATATGAAGTAATACAAATTTCATCTACAAATGATAACACTACTTTAAATGTGAATCCTAATACTTGAAAGGTACTAAATTGCTTGAAATAGAATTTAAATTATCAAATAATTATATTTTGGAAATGAATTTAATACTCACTTGTTGAAGGGAAAAGGAAACAACTATTCAACAATAAGCTTCAAATTAACCACATTATTCTTAGTTACTAATTGTTTGAAAAAGAGATTAGACAAGAGTGTAAACACTTGCTAGTTAACCAAGTAAATAATACTAAGTTTCCTAATAAACAATTCCAATCAATAAATTTCTAGTTGCTTTTGAACTAATACCTTTGCAAGATTATAAAGTGATAACTAATTACTCCTTCCACTTGAAGTAACGTTAACTTTATTGTTGGATACATTCTACAAATAATAGTTCTTTATCAATTTCAAATACTTCAAAGGGAGCTAATGTTTTCTCCTTAAATTAGCCTCAATTAGAATTGTTATTTAATTTTCTAAGTGATCACGGAATAGGTTTCTTGAAACTCATTTGCTAAAACAATTTCAGTTTTGAATAAACTCTCTTTGCATCCTAATTAATACTATTACCATATGAATATTTAACTATGCAATTTACCTCTAATTTTAATGTCAATTAAATTTATCCTTACTAATTACTTGTATTATTAAGTGTAAATTTTCCTTTTTACTAGTCTTATGTTTCTTTTAGCTAGAAGGTAAATGATTTTAACTATTAAAAGAAGTGACTATTCGCAATGCCTTATATACTCATATCTTGGAATCTAATAAAGAAACAAATCAAATAATCAACCTTTCAAATTGAGGCAAAAATTTGTCTAACATTAACTCATATTGTTGAAATACCTAAAAGGGTTACTATGAATCTAAACACATCTACTTGTTAGGTAAATTCCTTTAACATTTGATGCTTGTACTAATTGAAATATACAAAAGATAGTTTGGAGTCCAAAAATTAAAAATAAATAAATAAAGAACTTAGATATTTGAAATGTATTAAATGTCTTGGGAAAATCTACTTACTACTAGGTACAATTTGAGACTAAATAGAGACACTTGAAGAAGAAAAAACCAATACTATAGAATAAGTGTATCATTAGTGAAATATCATTTTCCCCCCTAAGGGATTAATCACCTCTTAATTTTTTCTTTAATAAACAAACTTTACTATACACTAAAGAATAAATCTCTTCTTATAAGAGTAGGTTACAAATTAAATTTCAACTATATTGACATAAATAAATTTTAATTACCAAATTCTAATGAATAAATTTTAACTAAATAAACCCCTTAGTATATATACATAAAATAAATTTTAATTGTAAATCCTAATTGTATTTTACTTTTAATAAGGCCAAAATTCATTCATTCAACAATTATTAAATTATAATTTAATTCACTCAACTCGAATCAAAGCAAATCAATTTAACATTAACAAGATGTTATTTATAATCAATTAGTACCAATTTTAAGACAACATATACCAATATTATTTTATATCCTAAACTTATTATAGTCAACTATATATAATATATCAATTATATTAATAATTTATTAATAACTAAATTAAAAACAAAATTATAAAAATAACAACAGCTATAACAATTGATATAACATGGATACTTACATATTTTTTTAATGTATTTATCTATATATATTGATTTGATCTGAGTTTATAAAAAAAAAAAAAACAGAGATAGACTTGGGAATTAAATAATATATTCACTAAAAGATATAATTAATTCACATAGAACAATAAGTGAAAGAAAATAAATAAGTAAATAAATAATTTTATCTCTGATGCATTCTGAGATGGGTAAATTTTTTTTTTTAAGTTTCTCAGAGAAGTGATATTATTCAAGGAGAAAGAAAAACACATGTTCCCAGGGAGCTGCAAATTTTTCTGAATAGATGAACAAGTATATGTTCACAGAAAAATAATTAAATTAATTCGCAGAGAGAGTAAAATTTATTTACATGGAAGGAAAGATTATATTCACAGGTGTTTACGCAAAGGAACAATTTTATGCTTTATGCTCACAAAAAGAGTAAAACAAGATCTATACACAAATGAATAAATTTATATTAACAGAGAATATTTATTCACGGAAAAATAATAAATAAGAGAAGTAATATTTATACACAAGTAATCATATGCTCACAGAAATAAGTTTATTCACATGAAAGTAATAAAATAAACAAATTAAGGATTTATACACAGATGATCAACATATATTCACAGAAAGATAAGTTTACTCACATGGAGATAATTACATATGGAAAATAAGATTTTTTTTTTTACAAAGATCTTTTCTAGATTTTAAAATTCAAGAAAGCAAAAGCAAAGATTTGATTTTTTTTTCTTTTTCTCTAAAACAAATTAAATATATAAAAAGAATATTCATATGCATTTTTCTGAAAAAGAACTTTTATCTGTGTATTATTTTTTTTTATTTAGTTATTTTTATTTATAATGAAAGTAGATTTTCTTTTGATTAATCTTTCTAAACAATTAAGATGAGCACTTTTTTTTTTTATATAAATGAAGATTCCAGAGAGACAAAATCTATATATAAAAAAAATTACAAAATTTTCACATGTAAATGAGAGAATGCAAGGGACGAGTGTTAGTTTTAATAAGCAGAGAAAACATACTAAATGAAACTAAAGCAGATATAAACACATAACAATTCATAACAGGAGTTTAACGTGGTTCACCACTAAGTGGCTACGTCCACCAGAAATGCAAGGAAACTTATTCATTAAACAATATCCATTACACAGTACATTTTGTATGGACTGCACACAACCATTTATATAAACATATCAAATATGAAATGAGGAGTCTGGAGAAGTGGAATGGTCATGTGACCATTGGGCTTCATATTCCCAACAATCTCCCCCGTGAAGGCCAACTAGCACAGCCATGCACTGGCATCCCTGCTTTCATTTTCGAAATTCACATTACAACTAGCCTGCTAGATTTTAGCTTCGCGATCTTCTGCTCACATACACTTCGGATTAATTTTCTCCAAAGCACATCAGACTGAATGACATTACAATTAACTCCCAATATATCTAAAACATTGAAAAAATCATTAACTGGTTCTAAAATGAACCCTTCATCCTGAAATGAATCCTTCAGATCATCAGTACTCCCCCGTGATAGAAAAATGGAAGACATGTCATCTTTCTCTAATACCATGAGTGATGAGGCCAGGGCAATAATACCAACAAAAAAATTCTAGTTTTAGAACAATCATAGTATTCCTGCCAAAATTGATTATATCTTCCCCTGCCGTTAGGTGTGCCAGGGCCCCGAAGTATGATTTGCTATCAGAATTCTCATACCTACCATAGGAATTATTACAAACATACCTACCATAGGAATTATAAATATAGGGAAATACGCCTTTGTTGGCAATTGTCACAAAAACCAACAACTTACACAACTCTTTATCATTTCTATTAGCCAACTGGAGAACCTCAGCGACGAGATACTCTGAAACGGAAACCATATAGATAGGAGCCCCAGTGCCTACGCGCTCTTCATATTTCCCTGTCTTGAGAAAGCGAGTAATTCGACCTACCTCTTCGTCAACCTCATGGTCTTGATGGTGGGTATATAGCTGCCACTGCCAATCTGAGAGAGAAACCTCCTTTTGTAATTGATAAGCATTCTACCCAGAAGTGGGTGGCGGTGGAATTTGAACAACAGGTACAAAATTAACACCTGTCTGTTTGTGGGCAAAGAAACGTCTGTTATTATCAGACCACAGATTGTCCTCCTCCAGTCTCACAATTTCTATCACAACACTGGCATATAGTAACGCCTTCACGAAATCATTGCAAGCATAAACGCAGCCCACACTTGGATCTTTATCGTTACTAACCTCTATCATACTCACACCGTTATTCTTCTCCAAATGAACCATCTTAGATGGTGATCTTTCATGTAAATTCTTTGTTATAGCATCCATTACCGTAGTCTTCTTGTTATCCATGTTTTCCCCAAGCACCATTATGAAGGAACTATTGAAACGCCTAGTTGAAAATTCCCGCTCACTCTGCAAAGAAGTAAAATCAAGCTTATTTACTGTGATTTCCTTCCCGTAATGTCCAGGTTGACCTTTGTAAATGGCTCTAAAACCGCCTTGCCCGAGCGTCTGCACATCATCAAATGATTGGCTTGCAGCCTTGAGGGGGCGGTAAGTGAACTTCCGCAGATGAACCAAAGTCACTTCTTTCTCCACCGGACTGGAATCTCGAGTCTGAATTCCCTTCACTCTCCTGAGAAGGAGCACCACATCTAGTTGTACCACAAGTACACTCTCCTCAAAAGCCTATAATTTTGTGATCAAATTATCTTCATCCTTACACGCCCTCACACGCTCCAACTCTCCCTCAACCTCAGGGAAAGTATCCCTTAAATATTGCTCGTGTTCTTTTGTCATGATGCCCTTGGTGGTGTCGAAAACCCCAAGTAGCTTGTCGCCCAAAGAACTATGTAGGTCAATGAGGGTGTCAAAGTTGTGACTATTACTGCCAGGCCTGAAGAAGGCTCGCACCATCGATTTCAACATATGTTGTGAAAGCATCGAAGAAGTAACCTCAAAAAGACGTGAGGTTGCCAAGTTGTCGAACCTAGAAATGTAGATACGCTCTATTCTCGTCACATAAAACCAAGAATCCTCCTTGGCACCGATCAATGAAGACTGGGAGCAATCGTGGGAAGCAACCAAGTCCCCTTTACCGTGAGCACAGAGGGAACCAACAACAATGAAGGCCTTGAATTGCGTTCTATGCCATGCCCTTGTTTGCCTTGGCTCTTCAGTTTCTACGGTTGCCATGGCCACTTCTGGAGAAGGGGGAATCTCCATCTTGGCATTACTCTAAACCTTGGATTCAAGTTTCTCCTTCACACAGCTCTTCTCAACTTTGGGCTGCTCATTATCCACGGTGACACTATCATCCACATCCATCCAATTAGGGTGGTGAACCTTATCTTCCTTCTCTCCTTGTGACGCCTGAAAATGTTTGGAGCGATACCCATTATCCTGAGCTCCTGTTAATGGACGCTTCTGTTTCAAACTAGAAAACTACCTTTTATCTTGCACTTCTTCATCCAGGTCCATAGGCTCATAAGCTTCTATGAAATTATCTGTGCAAAGGTTGTCATCATCATATGAGTTTCTCTTTATTTTTACCAAGACCATGCCATCTACAGAGCTCTCTGAAGCCACCATTTCTTCCAAGCTTCCTTGCCCTGCTACCTCACTCCAATCTGCACCCTCCTCATCCTGGGAGTCAACAACAAATTTAGCTTGGGTCTCCAATGGCACACACCCTTCCTTCTGCAATCTCTTGAGTTCATCCTCTTCAACAACAACCTCTTTTCCAACATCTTTCTGCTAGGAAATTCCAACCAATGCATCATGGGGTTCAACCTTCACCACACGAATGCCAACAACTTCCCGACCATTAACAGTTTGGCCAATAAGTGCCAAGGCTGGCTCTAGGGGAGAGCAGATAAGAATCCCAACATCCTTTCCTTTCGCTGGATTCTCCTTGTCAATTGAGTCCCCCTCTTTCTTCCAGCCATCCCACCAATGTACACGGCGCTTGAAGCATAGTTTTACATGGAACATAAAACTACCATAGAAGTTATAAGATTTACCTTCTCCTTCTTCCTCCATCTCTGCTCAAGCCAACATGGCTCTGATACCAATTGTTAGTTTTAATAAGCAGAGAAAACATACTAAATGAAAATAAAGTAGATATAAAAACATAACAATTCATAACAGGAGTTTAATGTGGTTCACCACTAAGTGGCTACATCCACCAGAAACACAAGGAAACTTATTCATTAAACAATATCCATTACACAGTACATTTTGTATGGACTGCACACAGCCATTTATATAAACATATCAGATATGAAATGAGGAGTCTGGAGAAGTGGAATGGTCATGTGACCATTAGGCTTCATATTCCCAACAACGAGAACCTGGATTGTCGAAGCTTGATGCTAAGTCCAATCTTCCAGCTATCCTTCTTAGATCCTTTCTTGTAGCTTCATGAAAAATTCTTCAACCAAACTTAAAAGAAACCTACTATACAAGTGACTACCAAATTCTACTTCTACCAACAAGAACAAGAACTCTAGAAAATTTCTTTTCATTCCCAAACTATGAACTCTTTTTTTGAAAGATATGCATACATTATATAGAAAAGATGCACCAATTCCACTATCAAGATAATTAATTGAAAATGGAGGTTCTTTTCTAAAATTGGTTTCATGCAAAATTGATTGATCACTTGGTGGAGGAGTTACATGCAAGAATATGCAATTTGAATTTTACCTCTAGAAGCTTCTATTTCCTCCTACGACATGTGCTAAATTAACATATTGAGAAAATAAGAATTTTCAAAATTAATTTCATGCAAAATGATTGTTGTCATAGTGGGGGTTACACTTGACCATGCATTTGAAATTCAAATTTGAATTCTCCCCCAAAAATGCATTTTGTAACTCCTTTGTCATAAAAATGCCATGAATAGAGTTATTCTTGTCATAGAATAATTTTGTAACTCCCATGTCATATATTTGCTAAATATAATATTTATTCTTTAATATTTTAAATTTTAAATTTCTTTTCTAGAATCTTCTTATTTCTCCTACACCATGTGCTCAATTAGGATATTGAGAAAATAAGCAATTTTCAAATAAATTATGACCTCATGTGTGTGTCACCACTTAAATTCCTTTTTATTTAAAAACTTCAACCTCATTTCAATTTATCTTTTCTTTCTAACATTACTCATAAAATTAATATTATAATAGTAGTAGTAGTAGTAATAATAATAATAATAATAATAATAATAATAATAATAATATTATTATTATTATTATTATTATTAATAACAAGTCATATCAAGGTCCAAAAAGAGGGTTATGACAAAATGTGCCTCAATTAGATTTTATTCGCAAGTGATATGTGGAATTTTACTTTTGGGTTGCGGGAGGGTGTATAGAACCAAAGTATTATGCTTTTAAAATTGGCTTTGCAAAAATTTGTTCTCTTGCAACAATTATGTATGATATATATAACACATATGGGACACTCAAGGAGCTCAAACTCTTCACAAATACAGTTAAAAGGTGAAAAATAATATCTAAAAGTAGCCCTACAATGTTAATTGAAATGGTTATTGATAGTAAGGATATTTTAGAAATAAATATTCTTTTTAATAATATCATTATATGTTTTTATTATGTTAGATGGGATCCATCTGCTATAGATTGCCTTCCTGAGTATATGAAAGTTGTCTTCATGACTTTTTATGAAATGATGAATGATTTGGCACAAGAGGCAACAAAGACCCAAGGTCGAGATACAATTGACTATGTGAGAAAAGTTGTAAGTACTTGTAAATACTATATTAATCTTTTAAAGTGTTGGAAAATTTCCTTTCATGTAGAAAAAATAAAAGTTTATAAATGATGAATATGTAATGTAGTGGGAGATATTCTTGGATTCTTTCATGAAAGAGGCAGAGTGGATTTCTATTGGTCATATACCAACTTTTGAGGAGTATTTAGAGAATGGAAAAATTATTGCTGGTGGAATACTTATTCTACAACCTCACTTAACATTGGATGCACTACTTCTTGAAAGGCTTCTTCTAAAAACTAATTTTCCTTCAAGGTTCATGGATATTTTAGCAGTGACTTTTCGATTAAGCAGTGATATTAATAGTTTCAAGGTATGATAGAAAAAATACTAACTCAAATATTTTTGTATAAATCCCTTTTCTTTTATGGACAAAGAACTAAATTAAAATTATAATGTGTGATATCATACAAGTTGAAGCTGCTAGGGGTGAGAAAGCTTCAAGTGTAGTATGTTATATGAGAGGTAATCCTCAATCGACAGAAGAGGAGGCCTTGGATTATCTTAATTCTTTAAAGGAGAAATTACTCAAAGAACTAACCTGGGAATATTTCAATTCAGATGACATACCAACATGTAGTAAGGATCACGCAATTTCTATATCAAGAGGGTTTCAATTATGTTATAGAGAGAGGGATGGCTTCACTAATTCCATGAAAGATACAAGAGACCATATTATGAAAATATTGGTTCAAAATGTTCCATTGTAATTTAAACTCTTCATTGATTATAATTGTTAAGATTGTAAGGAAATGTATTACTTGTAGGTTGATAATTCCATAATAATAAATTGGTTTTAATAGTTGATGATTGCATTGCCTAGAAGAATTCTTGAATCATATCCTATACTTTTTACACATTTAATTAATGTAATTCTTTTGTCAATATAATTTGTGTAGTGTAGATTTAGTTGACAAATAATACATTTCTTACCAAAAAATTTGTAAACTACATTTAAGAAAAGTAATACTTTTGTTTTCAATGTTAATAGGAAGTCCAAAAATTTAAACAAAAGTTGTAAAAAATGTTTAGTATGTTTTAACTTTTTGAGATTAAAAACCTTTTGGATCTTTAAACTAGAAACTCTTACTTTCAAAATGTTAAACTCACTAGTTCAAGTATCAGTTTTTACACATGTAAAAGTGATAAATACTCGATTTATTAAATAAAAAAAAGAAACTTGAAATTTGACTTTTAATCTACTTATTCATTGAGAAAGGTATTAAGGTTTCTCTATATTACTACCATTAAATTTGACATAATTCTATTATATCCCATTAAAATTGAAAAAAAATTGAAGCAATTTATAATAATATTAATTTATTTTATATAAAAGAGAGTGAACATTGTTGTAGAAGTTCTAATTATTAGATTAACATTATAAAATAGGAATTTGCATCCCTATCCACATACCTGCTAGTCCATTGCAATGACAACCCTACTTTGTTCTTACATATCCGCAAGATCACTAGTCACAAGCAAAACATTTTAGTGTTGGTCCTTAATTAGAGGCTTTCCCAAGGAATCATTTTAGTTGGAGGGTATGAGACTCAAAAAAATGATTACCAAAATGTAGAATCAAAATAAGTTCCATTAATATGTTAGAGGTGTTATTCAAACTACTTATGTGTTATTATATTTACTAAATATTGTTTATCCTTATAAATAATAGTACTGTAAAACCCTACTTATAATCAAATTTCATAAAATAAGGATGAGAGATGAGATTGAAATGAAATTAGGCTAGTAGTAAAAATTGATGTCAAATTAACCTTTTGAAGTTAATGTTGGAGTTGCAAAAGATTAGAAAGTGTTGGGAAAAATAATTAAAATAAATTCTAGATGCACACGATAGTTTCTATAAATTTATAAAATACTAACATGAATCTCCACATGCACTAGTGATCCTTCAATAATTATACTTAACTATCTACATGTTTTAGTGACCCTTTTAAAATTACAACATTCTTTTAGTATTAGAACCTATAGCTTAGTTTACATATTTTCCTATTATTTTTATATATTTTGATGAATGTAGAGGTTATTGTTGTCACAAAAAATTTCATCCTTGATAAGGCCGACTTCCTCTTCAATCCAAATGTAGAGTGTTGGACCAACCCAACACTAGTAAAACTAATCTATGATCTGATAGGGAAAAGGGAGAGAGAGAAGATTTGCTTGAAAGAAGGGAAAGAGGTTTGCAACTAGACTGAAATGATGATCTTCCCTACCTATAGTTGCACAAAACATCAATAAAACTGCCTCGAGTATACACATATTTTTATCGTAATCAGCCACCTAAGTGCGAGTGAAGCTTGGAATTCTATGAAATGAGGAGAGGAATTGAGCTTAGTTCCTCTCCTCATTTCATATAATTCCAATCTTCACTCGCATTTAGGTGGCTAATCAGGATAGAAATATTTGCATACCTGGGAAAGTTTTATTAGTGTTTTGTCCAGTCATAACCAGGGAGATCACATTTCAGTCTAGGTGCAAACCTCTTTCCCTTCTTTCAAGCAACCCTTCTCTCTCTCTCCCTTTTCCCTGTCAAAATCCATAGATTAGTTTAAAACCAATGTTGGGTTGGTCCAACACTCTGCATTTGGATTGGAAAGGAAGTCAGCCTTCTCCAGAGACTCAACCTCACACTTGGAGGTCAGTTTCATGTTTCACAAGGTTGTTGAGAACAAGTGTTCAATAAGGGTGCAAACTTTTGTGACAAAAGTTTTTGGCATGCCCAAAAAGATGAAAAGACCCCTGACTGCTTACTGCCAATTTAGTATGCATAAGCAAAACTCAGATCGGTTATCTTCAGGGGGGTTGACACAAAAGGGTCAACTTTTTGGTGACTCGGAGGGGACCCTAAGCCTGCTTAGGGAAAGACCAGGTGTCTCTAAAATGATTCCATTGGGCATAGAGTCAAGGCATGAAAAAAATAGATACTTCTTTGCCCCTATAATCCCGCAAAATATCAAAATTTTACCATTCTGGATAATAGCCTATGCACATGCACTTGGAAAACTGAAAAAATGACTAATATTTACATTGCTAAAATAAGTGGCAGATGATGCCTTTTGCCTTTGTCAAAGAGGAACCTTTTAAAGGAGTTGATCTCCTTTCTGCCATAGTTGCAGTCACCAGCCAACTGCAACAATTGAAGTATCTTGTATGCATACAACAAAGCATACAAGTTGTTGATGTGGTGAGAAGAAAACTAACCATTTACTTTGTTTTCATAGGGAATCTCCATAAAACAAGCCTCTGAAACACATGGAGGCACAATAAATGTATGCTCAACAACAAAAAGAAGATGCATTAGGGGTAGGCCATTATTAGATCCAATTCTTGCAGAAGAGAAGGAAACCTCTTCACACAAAGGGAGAGTCACTACTATCATAGCTATTGTGCTCCTAGTATGAGTTGAAAACAAAAGAAAAGGCCACAAAATCACATGGGGATGACAAGTATACCATATCCCTATCTTGATCTGCATAAGGGGGCTCCTTAGACATATCAAAGTGGAAACTGTGAAGCTCGAGCAAGCTGTCAAGTTGAACAACAAAAGGAATATTTGCATGGTCAACATGTGTTGACCAACCTCATTGATCTTGGTATGTTGGTCCCAAGTAAAACATTTGAGATCAGAAACCCTATCCCTAATGTCAAAAGAAACATTTTTCATATTGGATGAATGCCTCCTATTCAACATCATTACATTTAGGGACAGGGGAGAACCATCATACATCACATGTGTTGATATCTAGCTCATCAGCACAAACCTCAAGCTCATGAGACACTTCATAGGAAGACTTAATATCTTTAGAGTGTCTCTATGTTTATGTTCTTTCTTCTTCTTGGTGACAAACTGTAGCTACCTATATACCTAATACAAACTGAGCTAGTTCTAGTTTAGGCTTTCTTATATGTTGCCTGATAGCTGGTGTGTCTATCTGTAACGTCCTAAAATTGCACCCCTTACAATTTTTGACTGCTTTTGGGTCTTAGCCTTAGTGTTTGCACCTCTTAGCCTAATCCAAGACCTAATTATGCTAATACATACCAAAAACTTCATACAATTCATTAATATACCCTTCCTGCACCTCGATCTTGCCCCAAATTAGGGCATGACCAAGGTGTGGAGCTCTGGTCCTCCTTAATGGGGACCTATCTTGGACCCCTCTCCCTCTCCTACCTCAAATTTGAAGTAGAAAAATCCCCCTATGTCAGCTCATGTTAAAAAATTAGTCAATTAATCCTACGGGCAAGTATATAAGAGGGATATCCCCTCTCATTTGACAATCATACACAATCATTATCAAGCATTCGAGCATTCAAGAGATCAATAATTAAAGAGAAATTGAGCATTTTCAATCCTCCTTCAAGCTTTCGAGAAGCAATAGAGTCAATATTTCAAGCATTGAAGAGGAGATCATCATTCTATACCATGAAATCATAATTCCATGTGGAGGCAAGCAAAAATTCACAAAGAGGTATAAGCATTTCATTTTCAGACAATTCAACATCCTCTCAAAGAGGAGGATTTCTACTTTTAGTAAGAAGAATAATTGTTAGTTCCACAAGTTATTATCTTAGCTGAATTTTTCATTCATCATCTTCACATTTTAATTTGATTTCATGTACTAGCATTACTTCATAGATTAATATGCATGACAAATACAATAATTGAACATAATAGATAGTTATTCAAGGCTCTTCAACCATATTTCAAGTTATGCGAACATGTTGGCACTAATACATTTAGCTTAAAATTTCGACAGAGGTTTCCGATGGAGAAGGTATATTGTGATCAAACTTGATTTTTTTTTTTTAAAATGCCCGATTTCATCAGAATTCCGACGATAATTCAACATTTGGTTTCGACGTAGAAGAAATTGGCAATGACATTAGGGTTTTTTAAGAAAAAGTGCCTGCATTCGTTGAAATTCCGATGACCGCGTGCATTACTTAAAAAAAAAAGAAAAGACCAAGTCATTTCATAAATCCCGCCTCTCATTCGTCCCAATATCATTGATTGGTGCCTTTCTGCGAAGGAAGAAGCATCTGAGCCAGCAAAGGCAAAGGCGGAGTCAAGGGCTGGTGGTCGGTGTGGAGGGAAAGTGCCTTAGTCTCGTGCATGTATCTAAGCTCTGGTCCGTCCGCTCTGCGTCTAGTAAGTCCCCGACTATTTGGTTGGTTTTTTAGTATGGTGTTTGGAGTGTATGGTCTATAATGCTATCTGTAGCCCTATAGCTCCCTCCTTCAGCTGGAGTGAGATGACACCAGCAACTGAAGTTGACCGAGCTTTAAACCTGTACATATACTATTGCTTAAACTTTAAATCAAAATACTTCCATGGCCAAGGTTTAAACTTTAAACCTGTACATATACTATTGCTGTCCATAACTGAGAAATAACTACGAAAGCCTAGATGAGCTGTTGTTTCTCAATTTATATGGATATATATGTGTTGGTGTTTCCTACTGGTTCTTAGATGTTCCCTAAAGAACAGTCATATCTTCATTAGTTTACTAATTTGAAAGAAATTAGGAAAGGTCTAGTACTAGCTTGTAGAGTCACTATAAAAGTTTTAAAAGAATATTGTGATTTACCTTCCTCTAAATGTGTTACTAGTATAGGGAGATCCTCTGTCTTCTACTTCCTTGATCTTCTTGAGACCTATTCATTCTTATAGTATGTAGTTCAGTTAATTCATATATCATACTAAAAACCCCATCTTCATTATTTTCATCATTGATCTTTGAGAACAGATTCAAAAAATTCATATTATTTATAGAGATATATGTCTTCTTCTACTACACCCCTCCATGATATTGCATTAGTCATGTAGACTAATTTAAAAATTGTGTTCTTACAAGAGCAATTTGAAGTGATGTGGCAAAGCTTGTTACAAATATAGTAGATTATAGTTTTGGATCGAGGCTTGGGATACTTGCACTTGCAAAGGTAAGTGTGTTCAGAGCATGAAAATGATGATGATTAAAGGATCACTTACAAAAAATGAGTTTGTATTTTTTGTGAGAGTAATGCTTGTGACTAAAGGGCTAGCAACCAAAGGGGCCAGTTTAAGGAAAGTAAGGATCACGAGACTTGTTTTATTGCTTAGTAAAATTTTGAATATATTTGTTCTGATTGATGAAATGAATTATTTCAATTTGAGCCATATCAATGAGATGAATCAAAGAACAAGTAGCAATAATTGTTGGTGTAATAGGGATATTACCTAGCTACTTCCACTATTAGGTCATTTTTATGCCTTATCATTTAAGTTTACTTAAGGTATACATAGGATACTTATCACTTTATGTCTCATATCATAAGATTAAGATACTTTCATAATATGATGATATCGTACATGTCTCATCTTGACCTATATAATCAAGGGGTTCTATTTATAATCTCATTCATTCATATTGTAAACTTGCATTCATTGATAGAAATATAGTTTATTTGGGTCATATTGATCTTCTCATTTTGTTGTGCTTTCCATTAGACCTCTAGATCTTGGGTGGCTATATCCATAGTCAAATCTTAAAATATTTACCTTTCTAGATTCTATAAAAGAAATGGTTTTATCAAGAATATCATATGGAATAGCTTCTAAATATTTGCATTTGATAACAATATTGTTAGAGCATTTTTCTTTATAGGAAAATAATCTAAACTAGACTTTTTTTTTCAAGCTAAGACAAAACAAAGTAAGGTAGTACAATAATCACTTTCTCTAAATTGAGATTTTTTGGCAAAATTTTCCAAAAAAATCTCTAGTCAGATAAACATACTTTCTCACTATCTTCCCCTCCATATAACCCCTTGGATCAAATAAGGGTATAATTCTGAATGCTCTCAAGTTATACATAGTAATATCTTTGTCACATTGTTTTAAGTTTCATATCTCATGGCAGTGGTTACTCTTGTCATATGATTGCTATTGTGTAGATGGGTCCTTGAGCCCTGGTTTAATCCCATTTTTTTTAATCTATATCAAAGATATTCTTGGCATCAAAGATATCTATACAGTTGCATGCCATCAAGACTGTATCTATTTGGAATGCATTACCCAAACACTGCAATCGATCACTCACACACGAAGTTCCACGAGTGTGATCTTTTTGAAATCCTAATATGATTTCTATCTTGTCAACCTCTAGAGGAGCCACTTGAGTTGGCCCCACCCAAACCAAGATCCATTCTTCCCACTTTTCAAGATTGTATTTCTCTTCACTATCTTGCAGTTTCCCTTGTGAATTTTCAATTATAGTGTAGAGTTCTTCATGGAGGACACCACCACATCGTCTAGAGTCTATGCTTTAATTTTTTCTTTGATCCCATGGAGGCCAATAGTCCTTTATTTGAGGAAGTGCTTCCTGAATAGTCATTGTGGGGAGAGGTAATTCTTGTGGTTGCTCTTTGATTGGGAGATTGTGTACATAACCTCTTGGTCTTTTGAAAGCTGACAATTATACTTCGAGTCCGTCAACTCTTGTTCCACACTATAGAAATCTTTGGATATTGACTTCCAAATATCCCTAGGTGCAAAAGTATCATTCTCATAATAGAAAAAAGGTGCTCCTTGCACGAACACATTGATTTCCTCCAAGCATGGCGCAATAGGTTTCACAGGAACTCCAAAACCAGTTAGACCCTCCGAACATAAATTAGAGGCATCACATCAGACACTCTAGACATTGTTTGTTTGTATTGCATACTATCTATCTATTTATCACCCTTAAACACTTTCCTCTACCATTCTCCAATTGCTCTCTTCTAGGCAGCAAATGAGCTTGTTTCCATGTCATTCAAGATAATGTCTGCTTTCTTTCTTTTAGGAAATTTGCATGCAAGAGACTCTTCAACTTGTATGTTCTGCTTTCGTACAGATATAAATTTTAATTCATGCTGAGATAATACTTAAATTAAATAAGCAATTGTAAAGAAAAAATTTAGTCATTCGATGTTACATATTATCTGATGGAAAGGTCCAAGACAATTCTTGGAGAAAGGAAACATCATTGATAATCATTTTTTGCAAATAACACTGAATCAAATAAATTAAAAATGTTTCATGTAATTTTTAAAAGTAGAACTCGTTCAATGCTTTCATGCACCGACGGAAAAGCCGTTCGACCCACATCATCTCTCGTCGTCAGAATTTCGATGACCACTAATGAAACGCCCGACAAGGATGTTGTGCATCCGACGGCACTCCTCTGTCGGAATTTTATACTTTGGTGTCGGAATTCCGATGACAGCCCAAGATGGCGACGGTATTCATTCGCGAAATGAGCATGCATGGTGGCCATCAGAAAGGTTGTGGTAATGTCGAAATTGCGACGACCATGAGGATAGTCGAAACTTCCGACATAAAGTTTTTGACGGCCGTTTTTGTCAGTAGTGCGACGAAATGTGGTCGGAAATCCGACGATTGGCCGTCAAAATCTTGACCCAAATGTACTAGTGTGGGATAAAAAATAGTTGGTTCGCTCAATGTGTGTATTTCTTATATGAATTTGGTGTTTGTATTGATCATCTTCGTTCTAATATATTTTCTATAAATTCTCACTATATATTGATAAGCGATGTTTATCTATAGGTTCAGGGATGAGATTTATAAAGTCTATATAAAAAAAACTTGGATAAAATACACAAAGCCATTGCCAAATAAATGTATCACTATTTTAAATATTTATTCATGTAGAAGATGCACACATTATTCCTCCCAAGTACATTGGGCTTACCTTTGATTTGAGATTTCTTTTAGGTTACTTATAGTTATACTCTCATTTTTTTTGTATGATATCAAATCACTTTATCCTAGGAGATCTATGTGTTTGTAGACTTTGCAATAATGAACAATTATTAGCAAAACATTTTGTATTTAGATGTCCAATGTATAATTTAATCTGGGACAAGTTTTACTACCTACTAAGAGAAAAATATGGTACTTTAAGAGATTTTATAAATTATAAAGATCAAATTGTGTACAACTCAATTAATTAGAGAGACGACTCATCACTAAATCTACATTCTTGAGAATTTTCAATACAACTCTTTGTCTCAATACTGACCTTCAAAAAAGAAACTTGAATTTTTAGATGTGTAAACAAATGTGTTATAATTTACAAGTATTCTTATAACATTATAAAATATAATTTTGTTATACTCATATTAACCCAATTTGCAATAATACATAAATTTGAAATTTGAAATTTATACTATTCAAAAAATATTTTTAAAAATCATGTAGTAAGAGTTGGTAACAAGGCCCTCAAGCCTTACAGCTAGAAGGAATACCACTTTTATTCAATGTATACTTTTAACAAAGGTACCAATAGACTTACAGTTCTCTTATCTATCCTCCTATGACTTAAACACATAACCTACTTATCTTTATTATCTTCTTGCAAAATTTGCTTCTTCATCATCCACTCCTATAGATTAATTGATCTTCTGTTATCTCTTAAGATGGCTGCTCACTTTTCCTTCTTAAATTGCACTTCATTCATGTCATGCTCACTTTTTACCCAAGTGGACATAACACAACACAATTTTTTTTTATTTTTTTTAACTTTTAACACTTTAAATATATATTTAAAAGGAATTGCAATGTCTATAATGTACACACTTAAGAGATACAACAAAACATAAATAAACTACACCAAACTTAACTAAATTGCATTATATATTTTTAAATCATAACATAATGCATTTGTAAAACTACAAGCAGTAGTAGAATATAGGAGGTAATCATTCCTACCAAGATTAAATTTTATACTATAACATAAAGGTTTTTCTTATTACAAATAAAGGTACCTCCTTCATACTCAAGTTTCTCTTGCAATCCTTCGTTATGTATTTGTCTTTCTGGTGCAGGAGTACCCTTCCAAGCTCTTCCTCTTTCTTTGTTTTGTTGGTGTTATGCTTCTTTTGAAGCCTTTGTATATAAAATAAAGAGCCAAGTGCTCATTGGTCCTAGTTAGGGTCCTAGTTGAGATCTTAGGGTCATGAGTCAAAATTGAGGATTTCTTGGAAATAGAGGGTATGTGTACTTTTGAGGCGTTTAGGGGTCCTTCATAGCATGGTGGTTTCCTTAGGTTGGCCCAATGTGGGTCTAGGAGTCAAGAAAAGCAACATTGGGAAAGTTGCTCAAAAGTTGCAAAAGTTGCATGACAACTTTTAAAAGTTGTCAAGCAACTTTTCCACCTAGAGGCCAAAATTCTTAGTTTGGCGTGGACAACCCTAATATGGGCACATAGACTGAGGAGAGGGTATTATAAGTATTTCCAAACCCTAAGTTAATGGGTTGGATGTCAGACATTGTACGGCCCAAGCAAAGTGACCTGAGTGAGACTGCAAATTGGTTACCCGTCAGTTTGAATGAAGCAACTGAGCAAGTTAATGGATTGATTTCCATGTAAAATGGTGTGGAGTGTCTTCTATGGTGTAAATAATTTCATTATGAGCAATTAGATTAGGTTTCTATTTGCAGGTTGTGTGTGTTTGTAAATATTTTGTAAATTGCCTTCTCACTGTCTAGTTTTGGATTGGTTTGTGCAAATGGAGTCATAACTCCATTCCCCATTGTGGAATCACCATGAAACCATGGGGAATGGAAGTGAAGACCCTGTACCATAGTTCAATGCAAGAAGGGCCCTTTAAAATGCAATGAGGCCATATAAAGACCCACTCCTAGGTGAGACTGGACAGTGCCCGGCTAGGAGAGGTCAAGTTGCAGAGGTCTTGGAGAGCAAGGTTGGTCAGAGAAGAGTGCACCCTTTGGAGGAGGTGCAGAGGAGTGTGTGAAGCATCACTGGTGTGAAGGAGGACCCTCCACCAATCTAGACAATGTGGCTAAAACACAAAACATACACTGTGACCCAGGCAGACCCTAAAAACCCTCACAAAACCCTTAAAAACCCCAAAATTTGCCCAAGGCACTGTACCGCCACTTGGGGGCCCAAAACCAAAGAAATCCTTGAGCCCTTGCCAAATGAATGGTAGTCCATTTTGGGAGTTTGGGTTGTTTGTGCATCGTTGGTGAGAGGGAGCCCTAAAGGACTGGGTAGGAGGCCTAATTGGTCCTAGTCCTTGTAGCCCTATTTTGTAGGCAAAACACAAAATAGTGAAATCGGTAAGGGATTGAAAGCTTGAAACCTTTTGGGGGCACATGAATGGGTGGAAAAACCATGAAATTGACCTAACCTAACCTTGATAAGACTTTGGAAGGTGTGGAACAAGCCTAGACCTTATTAGCCATAGTAAGGGGTCTTGAGTCTCATGAGTAGGTGAGACCTTAGGAGAAGCATTGCAACTCATTGGTGGGTGGATTGGGCAAGGTCAGGGGATTCCTGAAGAAAAGGAAGTCATAGAGACCCTAGGGTGTGAAGAGAACACCAGGTGATCCAAGGGAAGGATCCAAGAGCATAGACTAGGCTAGTCTATCCCATACCCCTCCCCATCAGATTGGTATCAGAGCAAGTTAAAGATTTGTTGGACTGTGTATGTCTCTATATACTGGTGAATCAGTAGGGGAGAGTAGAATGGTCACTGATGCAGAGCTGGCTAGAGAGGTAGAAGAGCAGAAGGAGAAAAATAGACTCCTTGAAGAAGCTATGAGTGAGATAAGGGATAAGCTGCAGGAAGTGGTGGATCAGAGGACACAAAGACCTTGGGGTGAAGACACCAAAGATAAAGGCAAGAAAACTATAGACATAGATGACATTATCCTTGAACCAGATCCCTTGTTCAATGAAGAACCATTTGTAAAGGCTATTAAGGCTTTGAACACCAAGGCTTTTGAAGGATTGCCACATTTCAGTGGAAGAATGGACATAGACAGTGTCATGGAATGGATTGAGGGCATGGAAAACCACTTTGAGTGTGAGGGAGTGACAAAAGCTCAAAAGGTTAAAGTTTCCAAATCAAGATTAAGGGGAGCAACTTTGACATGGTGGAAGTACCTGCAAGAAGAGAGAGTTAGCATGGGGAAGCTACCTATTGCAAATTGGAAGGCCATGGTGAGTAAGATTAAAGAGAACTACTTACCAGAGGATTATGAAGTCCAACTTCATAAGAAGAGGCAGGGATTAAAGAAAAAAGACCTTGATGTGACCTCCTACACTGAAGAATTCCAAAAACTTTGTCTTAGATCCAAAGTCCAAGAAGATGAATCTATTAAGGTGGCTAGGTATCTAAGCGGTCTAAAGTGGAACATACAAGAGGAGATAAGCCTATGGACTCCTACTACTATTCAAAAATGTCATCAAACTTGCTATCAAGGTAGAAGAGAGGAACAAAAGGACAGGAGACTCTAATAATAGGGGTAGAGGCAGAGGTAGAGATCAAGTGAATCACCGAGGTGGTTACCAAAGCAAGGCAAATGAGCAGAGGAACCAAGGAGAAGCCAAGTTGACTGAGCATAGTTGTGAAACCAATCTCAGAGGAGGACATTCTAGAGGAAGAGGTGCACAAGGTGGTCCAAGTAGGGGTAGAGGTACCGGCAGAGGTAATTCCTACTTTGCAACTATGAAGTGTTACAATTGTGGTCAATTGGGACACTTGACATATAGATGCCCTAATAAGCCTACCTCATCAAACAGTGGAAAGAGGGTTGCTTATGCACATGAAGACTCTTCAAGCAACAAGACACCTGAGGTGGACCATATTGAATCAGAGATTGGAGAAAATCTGATGTTCAATAGGGTCTTGATAAGACAGCTAGTCAAGAATGAACCTAAGCATATGAGAGCATTGTTTAGGGTGAGATGCAAGATTCTTGGTAAAGTTTGCAAGGTGATAGTTGATTTAGGGTCAACTAATAATATAATATCAGAGGAGGCAGTCAAGAAGTTGAAACTCACAAGGATACCCCACACTAACCCATACAAAGTGACATGGTTGAATCATGAGCAGAGTGTGCTGGTCAATGAACATACTTGGGTAGAGTTTTCTATTGGAGGATACAAGGATAAGATCTTTTGTGATGTGTTACCCATGGATGCTTGTCATCTATTACTAGGTAGACCCTGGCAATTTGATAGGAAGGTGATCTATGATGGAGAGGAGAACTCCATTTCATTCAAGAAGGACAACAAGACCTTCAAGATTCAGTCCTTGACAGAGAATGAAGAGGGAACTTCAAGAACACCTAGTGTCTTATTGGCTACTGGTAAAGAGTTTTTAAACTTGCTACATGAGGAGGAGATAGTGAAGTGTGCCATCTTTGTGAAGCCAAAGGAGGAAGAAGACAAGTTGCAGGAAGAAGTACCCAAGGAGGTGAAGCACATGTTGCAAGAGTATAAGGACATAGTGAGTGATGGAGCACCTGCAACACTCCCACCAAGAAGGTCTATAAGTCATCAAATAGACTTTGTTCCCGGAGCATCCCTACCTAACAAAGCAGCATATAAGCTCACACCTGATCAGAATAAGGAAGTAGCAAGGCAAGTGCAGGAGTTATTGGAACAAGGACTGATTAAGAAGAGCATCAACCCATGTGCAGTCCCGGTAGTGCTAGCATCAAAGAAGGGAGTGGAGACTTTGCACTGACTCAAGGGAAATCAATAGGATCACCATAAGGTATAGGTTTCCTATTCCTAGAATAGAGGATTTGATGGACTATTTAGGAGGTGCTATGTATTTTACTAAGCTAGACCTTAAAAGTGGTTATCACCAGATAAGAATTAAGGAGGGTGATGAGTGGAAGACTGCTTTCAAGACCACAAAGGGAATCTATGAATGGCTTGTGATGCCATGGACTCACCAATGCTCCAAGAACCTTCATGAGGTTGATGAATGAGGTATTAAAAGACTTCACATGCAAATTTGTGGTGGTGTACCTAGATGACATTCTCATCTATAGCAAAACCAAAGAGGAGCACCTTGAGCATTTGAGGTTAGTCTTAGAGAGGTTGCATGAGGAGAAGTTATCCATCAACCTAGAGAAGTGTGACTTCTTGAAGAAAGAGCTGGTCTACTTAGGATTTGTGGTGTCTATGGGAACCTTGAAGATGGATCCAAGCAAAGTGGAGGCAATCTTGAATTGGCCTGCACCTAGAATAGGGACTGAAGTGAGGAGTTTCCATGGTTTAGCCCAATTCTATAGAAATTTTGTGAGGAACTTTAGTGGCATATGTGCACCAGTCCTTGACACCATTAAAGGAGGCCTTAAAACTAAGTTTAAATGGATTGAGCAAGCTGACAAAGCATTTCAATTGTTGAAGCAAGAAGTAGCCACAAAACCTATCCTTCTCCTAGCTACTTTTGACAAGCTATTCACATTGGAGTGTGATGCAAGTGGAAATGCAGTGGGGGGTGTATTGAGTCAAGAGGGAAGACCTGTGGCATTTTTCAATCAGAAGCTTAATGAAGCAAAGAAGAAGTACTCAGCCTATGACCTATAGTTGTATGCATTAGTGCAGTCACTTAAGAAATGGAGGCATTACCTACTCCTAAAGGAATTTGTGGTGTTCACAGACAACTAGGAATTGAGTTACATTAACACTCAAGAGAAGCTTAGCAATAGGCATTTGAAATGGATGGAATACCTCCAATCCTTCACCTTCACCATCAAGCATAAGAAGGGGCAACTCAACAAGGTGGCAGATGCATTAAGCAGGAAGTTGTTGATAGTTCAAGAGTTACAGTTGCAGAGTATAGGAATAGAAGGTTTCAAGGACCTCTATGAAGGAGATGAAGACTTCTCATCAGCTTACAAGGTTTGCAAAGAGTTTGAGAACCATTTCCATGGTGAGTATGTAGATTACACTCTCCAAAATGGTCTCTTATTCAAGGGTAATCAGTTGTGTGTGCCTCGAGGATCCATGAGGGAAAACCTCATCCAAGAGAAACACAATGGTCGTTTAAGTGGACACTTTGGAGTCAACAAAACCTTGGATTTAGTACAAAGGTACTATTATTGGCCAAAGTTGCCAAGAGATGTAAAGAGGTATGTGGAGCAATGTGGTGTATGCCAAAGAGCAAAAGGAGAATCAAGCAATGCTGGTCTCTATCAACCATTGTCGGTCCCAAACAGACCTTGGGAATGTATAAGCATGGACTTTGTAGTAGGAATTCCCAAGACAAAGACAGGTATGGACAACATCTATGTGGTAGTAGATAGATTTTCCAAGATGAGCCATTTCATTCCATGTAGGACTACACATGATGCAAGCTATGTTGCACATCTCTTCTTTAAGGAGATTGTTAGGATTCATGGACTCCCTTTAAGCATTGTTTCAGACAGGGACAACAAGTTCATGGGCCATTTTTGGCAAACATTATGGAGGAGACTTGGAACTAACCTCTCATTTAGCTCAGCTTACCATCCACAAACAGATGGTCAAACTGAAGTCATCAATAAGGTATTAGGCAATTTGTTGAGGTGTCTAACTAAGGAGTATGGACAGACATGGGACCTAATCATTCCTCAAGTAGAGTATGCATATAATGACAGTGTGAATAGGACCACTGGAAGAAGTCCCTTTGAGGTTGTGTATGGCAGACATCCAAGGGGAGTATGTGAGTTGAGAGACCTTGGTACTTTGGAAATGAAGAGTGGGAAAGCAGAGGACTTCACTCAAACCATCAAGGAAGTCCAAGAGCAAGTCAAGAAGGCCATCCTTGAATCCACTCAAAAAATGAAGGCCAAAATGGATGAGAAAAGGAGAGAAGTTCAGTTCAAGGTGGGTGACTTTGTAATGATCCATTTGAGCAAAGCTAGGATGCAAAGTGGTAAGCCTACCAAACTGCAGATGAAGAGGGTAGGACCTTGTAGAATTCTGGCAAAATATGGTGAGAATGCTTATAAGGTTGAACTTCCTTCAGACTTAGCCATTTCCCCAGTCTTCAACGTTGCTGATCTGATCATGTACAAGGGTGAGATAGAAGGGCAGACTGAGAACCAAGCCAAGGTGCTACCAAGGTGCTATAGGACCTCGATGTTAATGTCTTACCATAGGTGAAGAAGCCTATAGCATAGGAGATCTTGGAATCCAGAGTAAAGAAGTCCACCAAACACTAGGTCTACATGGAACACTTGGTTAAGTGGGTAGGTCAACCTGAGTCTGAAGCTACCTGGGTTGAAGAGAGCAGGTTCAAGACACTTGGCATAGACTTGACTCTCATCTCTTCTTCCATTCCTTAGTTGTGTGCAGAGGGGGAGTATGGTGTAGGAGAACCCTTCCAAGCTCTTCCTCTTTCTTTTTTTTGTTGGTGTTATGCTTCTTTTGAAGCCTTTGTATATAAAATAAAAAGCCAAGTGCTCATTGGTACTAGTTAGGGTCCTAGTTGAGATCTTAGGGTCATGAGTCAAAATTGAGGATTTCTTGGAAATAGAGGGTATGTGTGATTTTGAGGTGTTTAGGGGTCCTTCCTAGCATGTTGGTGTCCTTAGGTTGGCCCAATGTGGGTCTAGGAGTCAAGAAAAGCAACATTGGGAAAGTTGCTCAAAAGTTGCATGACAACTTTTAAAAGTTGTCAAGCAACTTTTCCACCTAGAGGCCAAAATTCTTAGTTTGGCGTGGACAACCCTAATATGGGAACATAGACTGAGGAGAGGGTATTATAAGTATTTCCAAACCCTAAGTTAATGGGTTGGATGTCAGACATTGTACGGCCCAAGCAAAGTGACCTGAGTGAGACTGCAAATTGGTTACCCGTCAGTTTGAATGAAGCAACCAAGCAAGTTAATGGATTGATTTCCATGTAAAATGGTGTGGAGTGTCTTCTATGGTGTAAATAATTTCATTGTGAGAAATTATATTAGGTTTTTATTTGCAGGTTGTGTCTGTTTGTAAATAGTTTGTAAATTGCCTTCTCACTATCCAGTTTTGGACTGGTTTGTGCAAATTGAGTCATAAGTCCATTCCCCATTGTGGAATCACCATGAAACCATGGGGAATGGAAGTGAATAACTTGTAACATAGTTCAATGCAAGCAAGACCCTTGAAAATTAAAGGAGGCCATATAAAGACCCACTCCTAGGTGAGACAGGACAGTGCCCGACTAGGAGAGGTCAAGTTGCAGAGGTCTTGGAGAGCAAGGTTGGTCAGAGAAGAGTGCGCCCTTTGGAGGAGGTGCAAAGGAGCGTGTGAAGCATTTCTGGTGTGAAGGAGGATCCTCCACCAATCCAGACAAGGTAGCTAAAACACCAAACATACACTGTGACCCAGGCAGACCCTAAAAACCCTCACAAAACCCTTAAAAACCCCAAAATTCGCCCAAGCCACTATACGGCCACTTGGAGGCCCAAAACTAGAGAAATCCTTGAGCCCTTGCCAAATGAATGGTATTCCATTTTGGGAGTTTGGGTTTTTTGTGCATCGTTGGTGAGAGGGAGCCCTAAAGGATCAGGTAGGAGGCCTAATTGGTCCTAATCATTGTAGCCCTATTTTGTAGGCAAAACACAAAATAGTGAAATCAGTAAGGGGTTGAAAGCTTGAAACCTCTTGGGGGCACATGAATGGGTGGAAAAACCATGAAATTCACCTGACCTAACCTTTCTAAGACCTTGGAAGGTGTGGAACAAGCCTAGCCCTTATTAGCCATAGTAAGGGGTTTTGAGTCTCATGAGTAGGTGAGACCTTAGGAACAACATTGCAACTCATTGGTGGCTGGATTGGGCAAGGTCAGGGGATTCCTCAAGAAAAGGAACTCCTTGAGACCCTAGGGTGTGAAGAGAACACCAGGTGATCCAAGGGAAGGATCCAAGAGCATAGACTAGGCTAGTCTATCCCATACCCCTCCCCATCACTTTCTTTCCATACATGTGTTTGCAAGCTATCTACTTGTCTAGATATTCAACACAAGGTCAATGGATCATTAGGTACATGATCAATGTGACAAATCATATCATTACTTTAATTAGATCAATCATACATTATTCAACTAATAAGGTTGCTAAGATGAATGAGGAATGCATAAGATTGGGAAGGGGTGGTAAGATTAATAAAACATAGAAAGACAAGACCTAAGGGGCATAACTAGTGTCTCGGTGGCTCATCATAGATGGCCTTGCCTACAAGAAAGCTCAGAGATTTTGTAGTTCATAAAACAATTTAAAACCCATCTAATATTATGGTATAAGAGTGGGTATGCAACCCTTTTTAGGGTCAACTTCCCTAGACAATTTCCTCGTCAGTTGCCACCCACTTATGTGAAGCAGAGATGAAATCCTAGTTAAGGATATATTATACCAACACGTTCTAGGAGGCTTGACTGTTTTAAACATTAAGATGACTGTCATCAATTTTAGTTTCATCCCTAATTTTCACAAGTCAATGAAGTAAGGATGTTGGGGTCTAAGGTTATTAATATAAAGACATAAAGGATCTCTCAAGTAATTTTAGAGCAAGAATATGACACACATAGCCCTCCCATTGAAGTCGTAACCCAACATATAAGTAAGAACAACCTATCCCCATTTAAGTACAACAATAATAAAGTTTATGCAAGAGATCATCATTTAGATCACCCATAGTGAACCCTCCCTACATTATTCTCATCTTGCCTCTATTCACATCATACACTACTCAATAATAAATAATACCTCGTTGCTAAATACTTAAATGAGTTATATAGATATAAATATATGTTTGTATATGTCCCACATTAAAAATGCATTTGATTGCATCACATAATAGATCATATCCTTTTATAAATCAAAATAATTTTATGAAACTAGATTATCCTCGCCTACTTCTCAACCTTTCAAGTCATCCATCTCAATATGAGATAAAACAAGTAATTAGAACAAGTCTTTTCTTATAATTAAACATGATACCTACTGACTAAATTGATAATTTATAAAAAAAATAAACAACTTTAGTTTAAATTAAATACTATATGCCTAATATAATCATGGGGAGATAACCATAAGTTAATATCAAAATTCCACTTCCACCAATTTAATTCCCTTTATTATACAAAGTGTTTAATGAAAAGAGGGATGGTAGTAAAAGCGCATCCAAGACCACCTTTGCAAAAAATGATCATCATGAGTTGTAGAGGTTCCTAAATATACTTGGTTTTAAGTAGAGGAAGAAATGGATCTCAATGCTATTTTAGACTTTATAGCCACTATCTTATCCTTTGGGTGTATCACACGATATCAAGATCCCATGATTTTTTTTAATTTATTTATTTATTCTAAATATGTCCCACATCTATATGTACAAACCTTAATTTAAACTCATTTATAACTAGAAGGCACATTTAGCTTTATAACTCAACTAGTCTTCATTATTTTAGTAGTATTTAAGTATTTCTTGAACTTTTTCCTAAATAATCTCCATGCTTCAAATCATAAAAATAATTGAAGTTAATATTAAATAAATATACAATTCAAAAACAAATGTTATTGATTCAAGGAATTAAATGTTGTCCCTTATTTGTCCTTGATGACATAAAGGGCTTATTCTATACAAGTCTGGGATGAATCTTTTAATTGTTTCTTTTTATTAGTGCTATCGGTGCTATCATAGTTTTTTTTTAATGCACTAAACATGTTTTTCGGGTTCTCTTGACTTATAAGACTGTGGGCCCAACTTGCCTTGTCAATACGTGGCGTGGGCTTGTTTCCCTTTGAATTGGCGTCCTTGGTTTATGTGTTTCATCTTTAGCTGTGGACTTCAAACGTTCTTCTATTTTTGAAAAGGGAAAATGTTAATGTAACATCAATGCAATATTGTATTGTTGTTTGGAGTTCTTCTTCGTTGAAAACCCTAAGCTGATGCCATGAGTGAATGGAAAATAGTCACAGTGATCTGTTTACCACGATGCTTCAAGTGGGTTTTGGATATATTGATCTACAGGTTCAGATGGTTTAGATGGTGGTTTTTTGTGGCTATTATTATTGAGATTTTGTGAAGATCTTATGCAGATGCCCTCATTCAAAAACCAGGTGATATCTTTCTTAAATCTCATATTTTGAAAGTTCTGTTGGTTAACAAGGGAAAGTTTTTTTAAAATCATATGGACCACCTTTCTTTCGGTCTGTTGTTTTCCTTTTCTGCATGATGAAACTGTTATATACATTTGAGGAAAGGGCAGAGTGTTCAGTTTCAATTTTCGGTTGCTTGAAGACAATTTTTTTGTTATTTACTCTAACCTTTGTTAAGGTTTGATAACCCTTTTCGAGGGTTACAGATGGAGACTCTTTTTGAGACAAGATATATGTTAAATATTGTTAGATTTTTTTTCAGTTACTGAAGTTGTATTTGGACATGCATCTGCTAGAAATATTTTTCAGTTAGTTTTGAAAACGGTTTTGTGAAGAACTGAAACCCTAGTTAGGGTTTAGGGACTCTATTCGAGGGTCACTGATGAAGACTTGACATATAATGCATTATAAATACACATTTTGGTGTTGAGAAATAGTAACAGAACATGGTATAAACCAGAGCATATTGTAAATGAAATATATTTTTGTTTTACTCTCTCTAATTACATTACAGAGATTGAGATAGATGGATAAGTAAAAAAAAAGATTAAGATCATTCACTCAGTTGAAATTATTCTCTCTGATTTTTATAGCAAAGATTGAAAAGAGTTTATTGAATCATTCTTGAAAGCGTGTTCGATCATTGACAAGTTTATAGTTGCAAAGGGATATTGCAATTATAAGTTTATCAGTGATTGTAACCTGAAGATGTTTGAAATTGTATGAAACTAAGGGGTTGGTGCTCCTTGGAGCTTGAGACTTCTAAATTCGATGTACAGAGTTGAAAATCTTTGAGATAATAAAAGAAGATTGTTCGAGTGATTTTTCTACCCCAAGAGGGTTTTCCACTCAGGAAATATCATGTGTTATGTGTTATTGTGCACAATTAGTTTGCTCTGATACTTTCCCTTATGAGTTCCATTTTCTGCATTAAATCTATTTTATTTTGAAAGTATGTCAAGTTGAATGTCTGATTTGTAGTGCAATACAGTTCTTTGTCAAAGTAGTATACCTTGGTTAAATTTGAGCATGCAAGAAGTTTTGATTTAGTCATAAGCATTGAAATGTGTTCACCTGTTTCATTCAGCTTAGTCAGAACTGTGTGCATTTATAAAATTCAATTATTGTCTTGTTTATGAATTAAAAAGTTTTAATTTTGTGCAATCTCTAGTGACTCTGATCCACCCCCCCCTCTCAGAGTTTGTCACTTCCAACATTAAAAAGATTATAAACTTATGAAAACTTTAATAGATCTATATGCATTCCTGATTAAAATCACAATATGTTTCTTTCCAATCTCGAATGTATTGACAATTAAAACTCTAATAATAGAAACTTAAGCATTGAAATTATTTATCATTAAATTTTATATTATTTTTATGGTAAACCACAACATATTTTAACTAAAAGATATCAATTGATAAAAACTTTTCTTTTCAGTACCACTTTAATAATGAATTGAAAAAGATTTAATATAATTTTAAAATAAGAAAATATCAATGAATCAACCACATTTCTATTTTGACAAAGATGTTTCTTAAATTATCATCTCAAAGTGCAAATTTCTATTTAAAAAAAAAAAAAGTTTTAATGTTTAGAAACTAGCAATAGAATATTAAGACTGTTATTAATTTAAATAGAAACTTTAATACAAATGCAACAATATACCTCGAAAAGGAAGATGTTAAAAAAATACCAAAATGAAATCTTTTGAATAGGGTATGATATAATGCCCCAAAGAGACGTCATTTCTTGGGTTGCAATGATAGAAAGATATGCAGAAACTAATTAGATTGACTGCGCAACCGTTTTGCCTGCACCCACGTTGCCCAAATGATACAGGCACACCAAAATGTGAAAGCTCTCTCATAGAATGCATCATAGAGACAGATTGTAATTAGTACAGATTGTTAATGTTGATAGGCATTCTATAATGGTAGCAAGGGGTGGAGTATGACCGTTAACTTTTATCTTTTAGCTTAAATTTGACAACCATTCACATGTCAAAATATTAATTATCAAATAAAAAGATTGTATTTGAGAAAAAATAAATAATGTGAATACAATATAATTTAAATATTTTTTATATATAATAAGTATAATTTAAAATAAAATAAAATAATTTGAAGGTAAATAAAATAGTTTCAATTGATATCTATTGTCATTTCTTTAGATAGATGTATTTAAGATATTTATACTAATTTTTATAGAATGCCTCAAAAATATGTCATCTCATTGAATGCAATTATCGACAAATTTTACATACCATCCATTTGATGGAAAGCCTCATAAACTTTTAAGTATTTTAACTCGATACCCCCCGGAATGGGAATACGTCAAACTGCTGCCAAACTGGGCCTCTTGAATTTACACCAATTCAATCTATCTCTTGCATTTACATAAAATTCTGGCAGCCTTGTCACGTCCAATTTAATGATCATTGATGATCTCCCTTATCATATTGTCTACTTATCTACACCTCTTATTAATGCCCTATTAGTCTTTCATTTATTTAATCTTTTTACGCATATATAATATAGTTACATTTTACTCATATCTTTTTGTTTCACTTAGCTCTAAATGAGGAAAGAACATAAATTTAACATTACCTTGATTTTAACTCCCAATCATAATTCTTTTATTTTCAACTCTATTATTATACATCAATAGAAATTTCCTTTGCAAGAATGATTATAAGAGAAATGTAATAGAATAAGTGCCATTTTTTTTTTATGATTTGAAACTTGATTATTGTTTATATCACATTTAAAAAAAATATATATCTTAAATAAACATATTAGGATAATATGATTTATAGTTAGTCATACAAGTAATAAAAATAAAATTAGTGGAACAAGTCAATTATGTAGTTTAGTTCATTATTTTTGACTTCCTAAGATAATTAAATAATATATTAAGCAATAATCATTACATGTTCCAATATGAAGAATATTCTATTATATTATCTGAATATTAAATATCAAGTGATATACACTTGCAATAGGGTATCAACCTATATGATTATGTTTGTTAAACTAATAAAATTTTTGGAAATTATAACCATCATTATCAATATAATCAATTAATAATCCATTTCAAATTAAACTTACATATCTTCAAGTAATAATTCTAGAGTGATGAAATACAAATATTGCTCGACCCTTACTCTTAGTCTTCCTTCACAATAACCAAAACAAGACAAAGCAAGAAATGTACTTACCTCTATTGGTATTTTGGTATGGTTTTGTCATTGATGTCAACATCTACTAAAATACTTATCAACTCTGGCACTTTGGAGAATCAACAACATTCACCAACAAGCAAGTGACTCATGCACAGTCACCGGTATCTCGTACACTGGCAAGATATAATGATCACCGACACTTGGAATAATATGGAAAACACTTGGTTATGTCGAAGACATCGTGTGGACACTTTGTTTTGGAGTTTTGCTTATTGGTACATTAGCATTTGCATATTTGTTGTTACCGACAAATAGGTCCAGGTTACACCAGCAGGTTTATCTTTTCCAAATCAGCACTACACGCTATGGAGATGATTAATTATTGTTGTAAATGCATTAAACCAACATGTTGAATCAGTTATTGCATCGGATATTGTATTATTTGTAAAATGTTTTTTATTGTAATATCTTGTAGAGCTGACCTACTAAAATTGATTTTAGGGTATGGTATAAATGTAAGATCTTATTTGTAAGATCAAATGTGGAATGTGAAAAAGGATTGTGTGAAGGTATGTGTGAGAATAAGCAGAGCTATACACACAGACATCATTTGAAGATTAAAGGAGGGTTTTTGTGAAGACAATCAGAACTACACCGATACTGAATCCAACATATGAAGATGCTATTTTGTACAGTACATTCTTATTGGATTTAACCATCCAACTGTAGTCAGTGTGACTCCCATTTTGTGATTAAGCAGTGAGCTCTAGGCGCTTGGCCTTTCTGCATGTGCAGACCCCATTTATGTACACTTACTATTTGTAGTAGTATCATCTGATTGTGGGTAAGGTTTCCCACCATGGTTTTTCCCCTTACAGGGTTTCCACGTACAAATATTGGTGTTATGTGTTGTGGATGACTTTTTCTTTATGTTTTATGCATTAATCCTTACCGGTATAGCAATTAACTGTTAAAATTGTCTACCGTCATATTAAATTGGTTTACCGGTATTAAGAATTAAGTTTGTTAAGTTGTTTTGGTTTGAATTTATTTGACAACTGATTCAACCCCCCCTTCCCAGTTGTCTCCGGGACCTAACAATTGGTATCAGAGCCTAGTCCTCTTTTGCAGAAGTTTAACAGCTTGAGGAGATCCAATGTCTACTAACTATTTCAGGAAGGACAGTCCTAAACTTGATGGAACTAACTATGGCATATGGAAGATCAAAATGGAGACACATCTAAATTGCATTGGAAAGGACATCTAGGAGGTTACAAAGAATGGTTATACTGCTCCTACTCAGAGTCAGCCCAATCCACCCAACTTGACAAAGATGAGGAAAATGATCGCAAAGCAAGAGAAGCACTTTTGAGTGCATTATCAGATCAACAAATCATGGGACTATCAGATAGGTCTACTGCTAAAGCTATTTGGGATCATTTGGAAACACTGAATGAAGGAGATTCCCTAGTCAAAATTGCAAAACTTGAAAGCTTCCAGGTCAGGTATGAACATCTGAAAATGGAAGAAGATGAAAGGATTTCTGCTTTTACGGAAAGAGTAAATGAGATTGTTTTGGGTATTAAATGTTGTGGAGGAACCTTAAGTGAGGATGAAATTGTTTCAAAAGTTTTAAGAGGATTGCCACTGACATATAAAATGAAAGTCACTGCTATAAATGAGTAAAGAACAATGCCTAATACATCAGTAACTAGGGATACATTGATTAGGAAACTTTCAGCTTTTAAAATTGAAGAATTTGGTCTTGTTGCTACTATAAAGATAGATTTGGCCTTTAAAGCATCAACATCATCTGCTCCATCATTTGAAAAATCTGATTGGAAAGCCTTTTATGCAAGAGAACTTGAAGAAAGCAGGAAAGAAAATGAAGAACTTGAAGCACTATTTGCAAGAAAAATACCTAAAGGTCCAGTTGGAAGTAAGTATGAAGGTAAAGCACCTTTTAAATGTTTTAATTGCAATAAGATTGGTCATATGGCTTCGAGATGCCCTGATAGACATGCTAGACTAAGAGAAGAAGCTAGAAGAACATACAAGCCTAACCCTGAATATCAGAGATACATATTTAAGAAGAATAAAGATAAATCTTGTTACATTGCTGATGAAGGTGTGACTGATGATTCTGATGAGGATCCGATAAACAATGGATGGGTTTTTGTTGCTATAACAGAAGATCAACCAGCACCTACTGCTCAATCGGTAGTACAGGCCTTGGCAGCTAAAGTTGAAGTAAAGGATGAATGGATCATTGATTCAGGATGCTCACATCATATGACAGGAGACAAAGGTAAATTCTTGAACTTTCAAGAATACAATGGAGGCTTAGTGAGATTTGGAGATGATAAAGCTTGTTTGATCAAAGGTAAGGGTACAATATCTCTTGATGGTAAGCAGAACACTGACAATGTTTACTATGTTGAAGGATTAAAGCATAATCTTTTGAGTGTTGGTCAATTAGTTGAGAAAGGATTTCAGTTACAATTCAAAAATGGAAAATGCAAAATCATGAATAGAACTGGTTTGGAAATTGCAACCGGTAATCAGACTAGAGGTAATATCTTTCATTTAAATAACAGTGAAAAGACATGCTTAATTGCACATATTGATGAAAGTTGGTAATGACATAAGAGACTCTATCATGTAAACTTTGATTGCATGGTGAAAATCAGTACTACTAAGGCAGTTAGAGATTTACCTAAAATTGTCAAACCTCAGAATGCAGTATGTAAGGAATGTCAATTTGGAAAAAAAGTTAGAGCTAGTTTCAAAAGTATTCCAAAAAAATCCAATAATGCTCTTGATTTAATTCACACTAATTTATGTGGTCTAGCTAGAACTAAAAGCTTACAAGGTGATAGATATTTCATGCTAATCATTGATGACTATTCTAGAATGTGTTGGGTTACTTTTCCCAAAGAAAAATCAGAAGCACTGGGAAAGTTCAAACTGTTCAAAGCAATGGTAGAAAATGAAACCGGTAAGAAAATCAAATGTCTTAGATCAGATCAAGAAGGAGAATTTACATCTAAGGAGTTTAATATATTTTGTGAAGTAAATGGAATCAGAAGACAGCTATCAACACCTCGGACACCACAACAGAATGGAGTTGTTGAAAGGAAAAACAGAACTATCTTGGATGCAGCAAGAAGTATGTTATTAGAAGAAAACCTACCACATGTGTATTGGAGAGAGGCAGTCAGTACAACAGTCTATACATTCAACAAAGTTCACATCAAAGGTGAAACCGGTAAGACCCCTCATGAACTATGGTTTGGTATTACTCCTACTCTTAAATATTTCATAATTTTTGGAAGTAAATGTTATATCAGAAGAGATGAGTATATTGGCAAATTTGATCCTAGAAGTGATGAAGGAATATTTCTTGGTTATTCATCTAAGAGAAAGGCATATAGATGCTTTAACAAAAGATTGCAGAAAATTGTTGAAAGTACAAATGTAAAGATTGATGAACAATTCAGAGGAACTTCAAGGTATATAGACTCTGAACCGGCAATAGAAATTTTGAGAAATGAACCTACTCTAAATCCACCGGTACAGAATGAAGATCTAGTTACCCTGGTATCACCTGAGGATTCCATAGTAACTGAGGAACAACAACAAACAAAGACACCCCGGTATGTAAGACTGAATCATTCTGAAGATCAGATAATTGGAAACAAGTTTAAAGGAGTTATGACGAGAGGAAGATTCGCAAATGAAGAGGTGTGTCTTATTTCACAAATTGAACCATCATCAGTTAATGAGGCATGTGAAGATAAATTTTGGATTAAAGCTATGGAAGAAGAATTAGAACAAATTGAGAAAAATAACACTTGGACATTAGTTCCCCGGCCTAAAGATAAAAATGTAATTGGAACCAAATGGGTATTCAGAAACAAACTTAATGAAGATGGTAAGGTGTTTAGAAATAGAGCAAGACTAGTGTGTAAGGGATATTCTCAGAAAGAAGGAATTGATTACATTGAAACCTTTGCACCAATAGCTAGAATTGAGGCAGTCAGGTTATTTTTGGCTTTTGTAGCACATAAGAACTACAAAGTATATCAAATGGATATTAAATGTGTATTTTTGAATGGAGATCTTGAAGAAGAAGTGTGCATTGAACAACCTGATGGATTCTCTTTGACAGATAACAAAGATATGGTTTGCAGGTTAAGAAAAACTTTGTATGGATTAAAACAAGCTCCAAGAGCTTGGTATGCAAGATTGGATAAGTATCTTTTGAAGATTGTTTTTTCTAAAGGAAATGCAGACAACAATTTATATTATAAAGTGACTAATGATGACATCTTGATTATAGAAGTATTTGTTGATGACATAATCTTTGGAGGAGAAGATGGATTATGTAAAGAATTTTCTATTAAAATGCAGCAAGAATTTGAAATGTCTATGATTGGAGAAATAAAGTTCTTTTTAGGATTGCAGATTTCACAGACTAATAAAGGTATATTCTTGAGTCAATCCAAGTACTTAAAAGAGTTACTAAAGAAATTTGGGATGGAGAACTCTAAACTGGTAAGCACACCTATGACAACAAGTGACAAATTATCACTAAGGGATGAATCTACACCTGTTAATCCAGCTAGATACAAATCTACGATAGGAGGTTTACTATATTTGACACAATCTAGACTTGATATTATGAATGCAGTATGTATTGTTTCAAGATTTGAAAGTAATCCTAGAGAAAATCATGAATCAGCAGTAAAAAGGATTTTTCGGTACTTACAAGGTACTATAAATCTTGGATTATGGTATCCTACAGATGAAAACTTTGAATTATATGCATACACAGATGCAAATTGGGTAGGAGATGTGGGTGATAGAAAAAGCACCACCGGCAAAGCATTCTTTCTTGGAAACAAACTAGTTTCTTGGTTGAGTAAGAAATAAAGTTGTACATCTTTATCAACAACAGAATCAAAATATGTTGTAGCAGCAACTAGCTGTACATAGGTACTATGGCTTAAGCAAATGTTGAAAGGCATAAAGGTAAAATGCAATGAACCTATTACTATCTATTGTGATAACACTGCAGCAATTGATATATCTAATAATTCGGTATTACATTCTAAAACCAAACATGTTTCTATCAAACTGAATTTTCTAAGGGAAAATGTTGAAGCAAAGGAAATAAAACTGGTTTATGTGAACACTAAAGAGCAGATTGCAGATATCTTTACTAAACCTCTACCTAAGGAGACTTTTGAATATCTTAGAGATCAGCTTGGGGTCATACCCCCACCGGTAGAGACTTAGGAAGTTGATGATTGTCATCAATCGATAGAATTAACAGAAAAATCTTATTCTGTCTTTGATGGGAAGCTACTTCTCAGGGGGAGTAGTTGGTATACTAAATTCATTGGTATTTTGTATATGAACTTGGCTTGGTAGGAACGTTGGCATTTGATGTCAAAGGGGGAGAGATTGGTATGGAAAAACACAAGGAAAACACATGTTGCTCCTAGGGGGAGAGACTATTGTTTGAGAGAGATTATTACTCTTTGTATCTGTATTTTGATTTCTAGTTATGATCTCTTTTCGAAGATTGTTGGTTTTTGGTATTTGGCATTTCTGTTTTGGCACTTTGATGGTTTTTCCATCTTATGTTGCCATCAATGCCAAAGGGGGAGATTGTTGGTATTTTGGTATGGTTTTGTCATTGATGTCAACACCTACTAAACACTTATCAACTCTGGCACTTTGGAGAATCAACAACATTCATTGACAAGCAAGTGATTCATGCACAGTCATCGGTATCTCATACACCGGCAAGATATAATGATCATTGGCACTTGGAATAATATGAAAAACACTTGGTTATGTCAAAGACATCATGTGGACACTTTATTTTGGAGTTTTGTTTATTGGTACATTAGCATTTGCAAATTTGTTGTTACTGGCAAATAGGTCCACGTTACATCGACAGGTTTATCTTTTCCAGATCAGCACGACATGCTATGGAGATGACTAATTATTGTTGTAAATGCATTAAGATGACATGTTGAACCGGTTATTGCATCGGATATTGTATTATTTGTAAAATATTTTTTATTGTAATATCTTGTAGAGCCAACCTACTAAAATTGGTCTTATGGTATGGTATAAATGTAAGATCTTATTTGTAAGATCAAATGTGGAATGTGAAAAAGGATTGTGTGAAGGTATATGCGAGAATAAGCAGAGCTATACACACAAACATCATTTGAAGATTAAAGGAGGGTTTTTGTGAAGACAATCAGAACTACATTGGTACTGAATCCAGCATATGAAGATGCTATTTTGTGAAGTACATTCTTATTGGATTTAACCATCCAATTGTAGTAAGTGTGACTCCCATTTTGTGATTGAGTAGTGAGCTCTAAGCGCTTGGCCTTTCTGCATGTGCAGACCCCATTTATTTACACTTACTATCTATAGTAGTATCATCTGATTGTGGGTAAGGTTTCCCACCATGGTTTTTCCCCTTACAGGGTTTCCACGTACAAATATTGGTGTTATGTGTTGTGGATGACTTTGTCTTTATGTTTTATGCACTAACCCTTACCGGTATAGCAATTAACTGTTAAAACTGTCTACTGACATATTAAACTAGTTTACCAGTATTAAGCATTAAGTTGGTTAAGTTGTTTTGGTTTGAATTTATTTGACAACTGATTCACCCCCCCTCCCCCCTCTCAGTTGTCTCCGGGACCTAACAACCTCAACACCACAAGGTTTGTTTTCGGCAACTTGCTTCTTTCAAGTCTAAGGTTAGATCACATCTTGTCAAAATTGTTAGTAAAACATGACATCATAGTCTATGCTCTTATAATCATCATATAACACCAATGTTCCCATTAACTTCATTTACGATATAAAAATTACCATACTTTATCCTTTTGAATATTTTCTCATTCTACATTAATACTATGTATAAATGAAATCTTTTTGTATTTCCAACTTTATCTTAAATATAAAAGATAATATGAACACAATGAAACCATTTTACATATATCAAACCTTCCACCCAAACAAAAATATCATTCCAACAAATATTAACATATCTTAAACTAAAGCTTAAACTCTCATATAACTTATCCTCAAAATAGCATGGAAGACGTCGGGTTCACCAAAATGTGATGGTGGGAAAATGGTGAGTGATAGATCAAGAGGAAAACTAACCCTTTCCCTCAAAGATAGATGAGAGTTTCACTATTGATTATCCTTCAAGCACTTTTCACCATTACATTAGGGAGATAAGGGGTAATTCACTAGATCCAATCTCCACACAAAGATTATAGATTGAATTCTAAATGAATTAAGGATGTTATGATGATCTCCTTATTTCCTTTGTTTGATTTGAAATGGAAATTGATTGAATTATGTAGTGCAAAAGTGACAAAGAATCGGTTATAACTTGAGATATGAATATGGGATGAGGCCGTGCACCTGGATTTGATAGTAAAATGTTGAGATGAAGTCACCTTGCAAATTTGAGGAAAAATTGTCCAGACCGTGGCAGGAATGTACATGGTCCTCTGAAAAATCCGCGAAATGAAAAGGGTTTTTTCACCTCTACAAATGAAGCCCAAATCCAAAAGTACAGTTGCACACCTGCAACCTACACATAGAAAAGAGAGGGAAACGTGTTGGGATTGGAGGTTTTCCTTTAGGTCAAACCCCAGTTTTGGAATTAACCAAGTAGTGAAAGAAAGTACTTGCAAGTAGATGTAAATGAAAGACTGAATTGTAAATCACCTCAAGGGAGGTTGTAGTAGCAATGTTGATAGAAATGCTTGTGTGGAATTGAATGTTGAAAGTAAGCTCCTCTTCAATGGTTGAATCCTTGACTTGAATGCAACACCTAGCCTTGAAGGGAGATTTGAGAATGCTCAATGCTAGAAAAGAATGCTTGAACGCTCACTAGTACATTCAGAGTTGATTTCCGACAGCCGTTTGTCGGATTTTCAACGAATTTTTGTCGGAGTGTCGACAAAATCCATTGTCAAAAACTTGGCATCGGATTGGTCGACAATGCCATGCCTGTCAGAAATTCAACAATCCAATGGACTCTGCCAATGGTCAAAGAAGTCGTCGGTTGAAAGCTTGGTATTCGTCGTAATTCCGACGATGATCATTTTTATAAAAAAAATAAATATAAAAGAGCCATCGAAGGAAGGAAGTTCTTTCAATTTGTTTTAAATCCTAAGGGGTTCAGGGTTTAGGTTTTAAGTCGCTTAAA
Source organism: Cryptomeria japonica (assembly GCF_030272615.1). Taxonomy (NCBI): domain Eukaryota; kingdom Viridiplantae; phylum Streptophyta; class Pinopsida; order Cupressales; family Cupressaceae; genus Cryptomeria; species Cryptomeria japonica. Next base: position 528,588,405 of record NC_081410.1, read on the forward strand.
TACCTAAGAAAAACCCTTTTGGTTCCTAATTTGGCATTACTATATTCACTTAAGCGATGGGTCCATTTATCATAAAAGTGTTCTCCTCTTGTCATTTACCTAGGCGGTCCCTTTAAATATTTTATTCTTGCTCGCTTTTAATCTGCCTTTTCTAATGTCCGTCGGGCCTTATAAGTATCATGTGATTTTCTATTGATCTAACAGCCCGCATTGATTCACGACCAAAAAGTGCTCGAAACTTAGTTCTCGCGAAGTAGCGAAAAGCGAAGGTGGACCCGGCATATAGGTTTGGACCAAAGCTAAACACCGATCAAGTTTCATCTGATCAGACGGATAGCATGGTTTTGTGAGATCAAGCTGAACGTGTTTTAAGCTTCGCGGAGTGGCGAAAGGGTTTGGTGGGTCCCAGAGATAAGCGGTCTTCTTTGGTTAAAGAATGATCAGGTTGGAAAAAGATCGATGGCTTCTCATTGTTTTGTGGTTGGGAGATGAACGACTATACCTTTAGTGAAATAGCAAAAAGGTGGAGGGTCCCGCTAAGAGTGGTAGTAAATGTGGTAACCCTAGTTGGCGATGACATGGCGGTGACAAGGCACTGAGTTTGCAGTATGCAGTGGGTCCAGGAAAGGTTGTCATAAAAATAGTAAACAACGAGCAAGTTCTTGAGATCTAACGGCTCACGTGAATTCATGAAGATAAGATGCTAGAAAGTTAGTCATTGCGAAGTAGCGAAAAGGCCGATGGGCCCAAGGGACAGGCATGGCATGAAGTTAAAAGCAAATAAGGTTTGTTTTCATCTAACGGTTCTCATGGTTTCGTGGCTGCAAGCCAAATGAAGAATAATGTTCGCAAAGTCGCGAAAGATAGGTGGAAATCACACGGAGGAGTGACGTGACACGTGGTTTAAAAAAGTGGTTAAGGGCCCGCCTAGGTGTAACCGGCAGTTATGTGGGAATAGTAAAAGGGAACACGTGGCAGATTAAGGGTGGAACCAAAAGGAGTTTCCAAGGCTAATGGCCAACTGCCATGTGGCATTTATTAACCAAATAACAAGTGGGGTAAGTAATTCCTAGATAAAGGTCCCACTTAAAAGGCATTCATCTCAAGATTGATCCAACACTTCTTGTTGTTTCGTGACCCGAAGATGCTCGCAGCTTAACCTCAGCGAAATGGCAAAAACCATTAGCCGTCAAGATGAGGTGCAGTTAGTTAAAAGGATTGACAATCCCAGTTGGAGTTAAATGCTGGGTGATTTGAGTTTGATCTAACGCTTGGCGCGGCCTAGTGAAGGAAAAGTGCATGACTATTAAACTCCGCGAAGTGGCGAAAAGGAGGTAGGGCCCGACACTAAAACAAAGAGATTAAACAGAGATAAAGGCGATGTAAGTTCTCGAGATCCAATGGCTAGCATTGTTTCACGAAAGAAAAGAGCACGGGTTCTATGTTCTGCGAAGTAGCGAAAGAGTGAAATAGAGGAAAGACTTAGAGAAATTATAACCTATTGGAGCCAGTTTTGAATTTGATTTTGTGAATTTAATTATGAAAAGAAAGCCGAAGCATGCGAAGTTAATTTCTAAAAACTTAAATGCCAACTTGCCCTTTTTAGTTCGCATCAACTTGATTGCTAAGTATTGTTTCATTGAAGTTTGTTGTAGAGCGAATTGTTGTAGAGTGATTTTCTTCAAGTGAATAATCAGGTTTCTTATGCTTTTCTTGATAACTCTTGGTTTGTTCTCAAATACTGCTGTGTGAATTACTTCATTAGAGGTCTGTGCTAGCTTCTAGTGGTATAATTGTTTGACCAGAATGGCACCTAGAAGAGAATTTACAAGGAAAGTGAATTACCAGGACCAAAATATCTTTGATGATTTTTTAGAGCAATTAACCATGTCCACCAATGCTAGGGCTAAGGCCAAAGAGCTAGTACTTAAGAACCCTCATCTAAAAATTGGTGAAGGCCTTTATGATAAGGGTAATTGGTTGAGGGACCCTGAAATAGGATTGTCAAGCTTAGGACTCTTCAAAGTCGGTTTTGGGCAGAGGAATTCCCCAGCTCCTTTGAATGGCATATGGGAGCAGGATGTAGGAAAGCTTGTGGTCCCAGGTGTTTTTATGGATGTAGATTTGTTAGCTCTGATTGCACAAAATTATGAATCTGTGGCAAGATGCATCAGGAACATAAAGGGATCAGTCTTGATTGAGATAAATGAAGATGAATTTAGGAAAGTGTTTAAACTCAGTGAGTCCTCCAATTTGTTAGAACCTATTGACTTTGAGTCGTTAGCCCAGGTTTACAACACACAAAGGGATCATCTTAGAAGTGGCCCATTGAAAGAATTCTTTGTAAAGATAGGGGCGTTAACAGTTGTAGGCCCCAGCACAATGGAACCATTCTCTCTCAACCTATTCACTCTGAGAGCTAAGGGTATGTGATGCCCTCCTAAATGGCACAAGGTTAGCAAATGATAAATAACACAAAAGACACGAAACCGTTAGTGTTAGTCAATCAAAAATTAATCTAAAAAGGCATACCAAGAGAGACACTAAAAATTAACTATCAAAGCAAACATAATGAGGCATCTCCAAATACCTCCTAACATGCTCTTAGTTTCTTCTCCCTTGTTTCTCTCCTCTCCAAGTTCCAAAATAGTGTAGCTCTGAGCAACTTTTTGCACTATGGATGCTTATGGAGAATTGAGATTGTAGTATTGAGCTCTAAATGTGAAATAAAAAGCTAATGCTATGCTATTGATCCTAAAATGATATATTTTAACCAAAATAACAAGATATTAGATTGCCTATGCTAAAATGCTCTTTTAAAATGCCTATAACTTAAGTGCATACAAGTTTTCAAGATCTGGATTATAAAGAAATGGGCTCTATTTATAGGAAAAATGGAGCAATGGATGGTTGAGATTGAGCAATCTCAACAAGGGTCAGGATTGAATGATTTCAAATTCATGTGAGGGCTTTCAACCCAATCCCAGGATGACAAGTGTCAATGTGAGATAGGTTGAGAGGGGAGGGAATAAGCATTAAATGCCTGATATGACCTTGGGATTTTAGAGTCAAGGTTGGTTGAATGAATAAAATCTTTATTCAAAGAATAAAGCTTTTATCCAATGGATAAATTCTTGTGCAAATGTGAAATGGATGAATATAGTCAAAACAATAAATGTTTGGGGGGACAAGTTTGAAATAACCATAAATGGTCATGTAAGAGCCATTAGTGGTCTTGGAAGACTTTGGGGGTTAATTTGTTGAACACACAAAGCATTAAATGCTTTTCAAAGACTTTGGAGTCTTTGAGAAGTGACTCCATTTTGCTTAGGAATGTGACAATAATTAGGAGATGGATTAGGTTAATTAGGAAGGGTTTACAAGAATCTAGAAGGGGATTAGATTTTGCAAGTGGATTTGGTGGGTGGGGGAAAATAGGATTTTATTAAAATAAAAATTCATTTATTTCAATAAATGTGTGCAAGTTGCATTTGTAGGAAAATGCAAGTGGGGTGGGGGATAATGATTTAAATAAATGTTTTATTTAATTTATTTAAAATAGGAAAATGGGGAATTTAATTAAATAAATAGATTTTATTTATTTAATTGATTTGTATTTGGTTTAATGAATTAATTAAAATAAATTGAATAATTTATTTAATTAATAGAAGAATGTTTGGAGATGAATTAATTAAATATTAATTTAATTAACTGATAGCTAGTGGATTTTTAATCAAATAAATAGCGAATATTTATTTAATTAAGCTGGACAGATTTGTGTGACTACATTTGCCCCTCTTTGAGACAGTGCAGTTTATCGCATCGTTTCAAAGAAAGAAAAACTGGTGTGAAGAAAATGCCCCATAAAATGTAAATTTAATGGGTGGTATGCCCCCTCGAGAGATGAGCTAAATTTTTTTGAAAAATCGGGTGATCTCTCGAAAAAGAATGAAAATTGGTAGGGTGGTAGAAGAGAATAAGTTAGCCATACGAGTGAAAAATAGACAAAAATGGGGTAAACATGGAGAAATGGGGGGCTCGGGAAGTTCACGGGGACCACGGCGGTGAGCGGGGAGAAGGTACGGTGACCACGAAGGGTATAAATGGGGTGAAAGGGGTGAAAATAGGATCATTTGTGACCACGACCAGTTGAAAATGAGAGCTCTGATAGTGACGTTTGGAGGAGCAAGCAGCAGCTACGATGCCGATTCTGATCACCGAGCATAGATTCGAGCGAGTCCGACGGTTCCAGTGCCCAGATGACTACAGACCAGCGGTACGCAAATTTGAAAACTTAAGTTTTATGCATTTTTGATAGGTTTTTAGCTGAGTCCAAGTCAAGTCAGAGCAAGAGCGCTGGAACTTTGGTTTTGGCGCTTTTGCTCCATAAACTAGCGCTATTGTGCCGCAATGACGCTATTGTCCCTTTGTTTGAGCACTTTTACTCTGCATTAGCGCTATTGTATGCAAGTTGTAGCGCTATTGATTAAGTGGCGCTATTGTTGGGTTAATTGAGCGCTATTGTGTTAAATAGCGCTATTGTATAATGGTTTGAGCGCTTTTGCAGTTGTAGCGCTATGGTATAGCTGATTGAGCATTGTTGTTAGGGTTGTAGCGCTATTGTTGAAAACTAGCGCTTTTGCTTTAGGATAAAGAAATGCCTCAGTTTGGATGAAGAAAATCTCCCAATGCCTAATGATGGATGGTTGGTGATGTGAAGTGGGAGTTGTTTTGAACCATAGCAGCCTGATGAGACTTAGGTCATTTTGTTAGGATAAATACCCGTTAAAGTCTAGGTGGCCATGATTGCTTACCTGTTGAGACCCGAAGATACTTGATCAAAGTATCTGTTGATAGTCTAGGTTTAAACTTAAGAAAGTTTGAAAACAAAACAACTGATAGTGATTGATGAATGTCTATGTGCAGGAGGATCTGCGCGTGTTGCAGTTACGTGAGCGCCATCCTACGACACAAGGGTTGCGGGACCAATTGATTCAGGTGGAGATAGACTGCATTGCTGCGACTGGGTTATACGAGGTGATGCACATGCCCGTGATTCGTATGAATCACAGATTGATTACAGCATTAGCAGAGCGGTGGCACAGGGGGAGATGACTGTGACCTTGGAGGATGTGTGGCGCATCCTACGGATTCCGATTCGAGGAGAGCTGGTCACATACGATAGATCCTGGGGGACTGTGGTAGTGCAGAGGATTTTTGATGAGGATGTGTTTATTGATGATGGCTCGATCGCGTGGGAGGATATAGCGGCACTGTATGAGCCACTTCCAGCAGTGTTGTCAGGGATCGTGGGAGGACTGTTGTGTCCAGATAGGCGGTCACATGGGTTGGCAGTGGGATGGGGATAGGTTATCGAGATGATGATGACCGAGGGGACCCGATTTGCATGGGGGCCGTGTGTGTTGGCGCACATGTATCAGAAGCTCCATGAGGTAGTATACCGAGGGAGGGGTTCCTTAGTAGTGGGCATGATGCTGCTACATATTTGGGCGTGAGAGCACCTACTAGTGACTCGACCAGTGAATCTGAGATTCCGCGCTGTGGATCAACCGTACATGTTTATGTACAGTGGCATGATAAGTCAGCCCCACTTAGGGAAGTTAGAGTGGTGGCGACGGGCATTGGATGACCTGGATGCAGTGATATGGCGGCCATACTTGGAGTGTGAGCCATGGGATGATGACGCAAAGGCACTACCTTATGTCTTCATGACCCGTTTCCTCATTGGGAGGACCTCCTACCATGTGGAGAGACAGGTGCCTGGGCGAGTGATGAGACAGTTTGGACGGCAGCAGGGACTGCTTAGCGGATCTGAAGAGTATGCGCGGGTGATTCGAGAGAGGTATGCATGGGGTCTAGTGCTACCTTATGATCAGGCATTGGCAGAGTTTCAGACACTGCACGCGAGGCCATGGGACCTACGACCGAGGGTCGTTGATGCAGGGGTGACAGATGATTACACGCAGTATCAGGAGGCGCACCCGATTCCATGGATATCGGATCCAACGGAGCCGATCCCAGCATTTGAGGATGAGAGGGGACGGAGACGGAGGAGGGCAAGAGGTCGAGGAGAGGGAGGAGGAGGAGGAGGAGATGGAGGCGGTGGAGGAGGAGATGGAGGTGGTGGAGGTGGAGGAGGTGGAGGTGGAGGACTGGGGATGCGGAGCCAGTGGAGAGGGAGAGGTGGACTGCCTTTACAGATATCCCAGGGACCACTGATAGTGAGAGGAGTTCAGCTGAGTGGGAGGGGGATGGAGAGGGAGATCCCGATGGACAGAGGAGAGGGGATTACTGGAGAGGGAGGTGTAGGGGAGGCAACTATGGACACCGGGGAGGGAGCCACTGGAGATCTGCGGGATCACATTATAGTGCACTTGCAGATGTGGATAGAGGATTCGGAGGCAGAGGTGGCAGCTAGGGATGTGCAGCTATTTGCACGGGAGTCAGAGCTAACGGTGGTGCTGCGGGAGAGAGATACTGCAGTGGAGAGATTGGCGAAGCTGCAGGAGAGAGTCCGCGTTTGAGTAGGAGCGCAGGGGCCTACAAGGGAGGTGATGAGGGAGATGCGGTGAGCTCAGGAGGAGATAGAGTACTGGCGGGGGTTATATGAGCAGGTGGTGCCAGTGAGTCAGCGAGCTCTCAGTTATTCATAGATGCAGTAGGCAAGATTAGAGCGATCACAGAGGATGCAGAGCAGTGGGGGTGTGATGGGTCCTTTGAGGAGGGAGAGATTAGGGGATGCAGGAGGGAGTGGTGGTTCGATGAGGCCTCCATGGAGAGATGGATCAGGTGGTGCAAGCACTAGTGGTGGAGCAGGGGGAGGTGTTGGGACAGCATCTGGCCAGAGTGGCATTTGAGGGAGCATTCATGCATGCATATATGTATTGTATCATTTGTTTATTTTGACTGTATCTTGGATGGCTCTTGGTAGCCGATTTTGTAGACTTCATTGTACTCTGATATATGAGATGATATATATGAGGAGATCCCATATTTTGATGATATGTAGTTGATTATGTATGGATGTTTATGCAGGATGATGAGTTTATTGCTTAGATGGATGTGTGTACATGTATGCATTTGATGAGATGTTCCTTATATGCATGTTTTGATGATGATACTGACATATGAATGCAGGTTTATATATGTATGATTTGTTTTGTTTTGTTGATGTAATTCTTTTATGTATGTAATGCCATGATGATGATGTATGCTTATGATGATATATGAATAGGATTTTGGTGTTTCCTATTTTGATATAATGATGAGATGATTTATGTGATGATGTTAATGCAATGGTCTAATGAATGATGTTGTGGGTGAATATGCATCTAGATGTTTGTCAAATGAATGCAATATGGATAAACAAAATGTAAAGTACAAATGTTTATATGATAATGTGTTAAATGAATGCAATATGTGTAATGGATATAAAATGTTATGAACCAATGTTTTTGAAACAAATGGATTTATGATTCTAAATACTTAAATATGTTTTAAGTAAAAATGATAATGTGATGATACTATAACTAATGTTTTAATAACTGCACCTTAATGCAATTAAAAAGAATATAATGAATGCAATGCGAATGAATCCTAAAATGAGCACAATAAGATACTTAGGGAATGGATGAACGAATGCACTTTTTCACTAAATGGATAAATGAATGTATACCATAATAAATGATAAAGTATAACAAAATGATGATGGATAATCGACACTATATGAATGCTTTAGTAAAGGACTTAATATAATCAAAGACAATTTAATCCCATGAATAAATCTACTTATTTATGATTGATACAATGATGCAAATGATTAATGAAAACTATATGCAAAGTTAAAAATGACATGAATGTTTAATGCAAGATGCAACTAAATGTGAGGATGATATAAGCATGAGGAATGCAAGGTTTGTAAGACTTTGCATGATGCATTGATGATGTATCAGAGTACTCGGTCGTGATTGTATCCAAGACCAGCTTTTAATGGTCACTTTTGTGCATAAAAAGCCTATATATGAATGAGTGAATGGATGGGTGATATGCAACAGAATGCAATATATAAATAGATGAGATGAAATGACAATCCATAGTGCTCTATTTTCATCATTGAGCTTTAAAATGTTGGAAGAGAATACAAGCATCTTGACATAATGATCCAAGATGACCTGAGTATTCCTTTCATGGATTTTAATAGAGCAAGTTAATACAAACGACTTGATATAAGGGTCAAGTCGACCAGAGTATTGCTTGCGGAACAGACAAGGATTATCGTCGTTCATGCATGACTTGGATCATCCTCCTTGATCTTAGGCTGATCATATCCTGAGACAAGTGCATACCGTACTAAGAGATAAAACCATCCAATTTGGATTAGGAGGAACCAAAGAATGAGCATTGTACCTGCAAACAAATAGTATATACATAAAGAATAAAGAATATGGATCCTTGGTAATGGTTCATGCCCATATGGTCAAGGTATACACTGTAGTCAGCAAGCCGTAGTGATCTATGACTGTATTTTTGTTTATGATCATGTAACTTAGTGAACTTCCCACGTAGACACCATTAGTACATGCCCCAGAACTTCATTGGAAATAATGCGCAAACAATACAAAACAATGCTGAAAGATCCCGATACAGATAAACGAATGACTATACTCATAAATCAACTAAGTATTTGCTAGCTTAACATAATTTTCTTGTCAAAGAAAATGTCACTTTTGTCTTGTTTTGGTAAGGAAGGATGCATCCTTGTTGAAGACAGTTTTGAGTGTTGATGTTGATTGTGTGGTTTGACTGGTAAATGGTCATCGTGTGAGTATTTTGTCAATGCTTGTTTTTGGTATCTGCATGGATGAGTATGTACAAGGTGCTGCCATGTTTTTGTGTGATTTTCGATGTTTTTAGATGTTTTTGGATTTTGAATTGTTTTTTTTTTTGTTTTTTTTTTGTTTTTGTGTTGAGACATTTTTGAATGTTTTTGGTATTTTGATGATTATCTGAATGAAGAACTTAATGAATCATAAGACAATGTAGAATCCACTTCCATCAATAGGTTAAGGGCATTGCCCCTAGTTTTAGACATGACTATGAAAAAACGGGATGCAAGATGTATGGAGTACTATCATAATTGCAGATGAATAACAAGCCATGGTTTTGGATGGATGGATGTATGTATGAAGTAGATGTGATCACAACAGATTTGTGTGACTACAGTATGTATTGGGCATTATGCCAAATTTTTGGAGAGGATGCTGAAAAGAATATGCCAACCCATTATATGTTAATGATTGCACAAATTCTAAACCCCTCCCTAGCAATAACATTTGATTATGCCTCATACCTTGCTGATGCAATTCATAAAGGGCTAGTAGGAATCAAAAGTGGTAAGGTGGATAGGCCATTTGGATGGTACTCCATGTTAATGCATATGTTTCTATTCAAAGGGGCTGATTATTTTGGAAAGGAGATGGACCTGATTAAGGTCAAGGATAAAGAGGAGATGCCAATGCAATTGTGGAGTACTGTTCTATCTTGGGATAGAGAAGATGCAAGTTATTTAAATTTTGATAGATGCTTTTCATCTGAAATTAGGATTTTTCTATGTAGAGAAAACCCTAGAATTCCTAAGGCTCTTTTGGAGTTTCTCAGACCAAAGGAGTTTGTAGAGGATATCAAGATTGTTCACAATTGGGGAGACATATATTTGTACCCTATGTCTACTATTTTTAGAGTGTTTGGATTTAGAGGCACCCCCTTTTTACTACCCTATCAGGTCCCATTGAAGATAGGGATTGCAGAAGTCCTGAGACAAATTGGGGGAGTATAAGAAGTAGAGCTAACCAATAGAGGTAAAGGGACTATTTTCCCAACTATTACCATGGCTCACCATTTTGTGATCACTAAGGGTGGATGGAGATTTTTTGAAGAATTATTTAAGCCATATAGGCTATCTACTGCAGTGTCAAGATGTGCAGACCTCGAGGATTTTTTCAATGGCATGTTCAGAAAAAGAGCAGTGTGTAGAGGTAGGCCACATCAATTTCAGTTCCCGGAAGATCTAATTAGAAATGAATTCAGCTTAGATGAGCAAGAACCGAGGAAGGAGAAGTGGGTGGCATATAAGAAAGCCCCTGATTTTATCCATCAATTTGACACTGGCTATGACCCCCTTTCTAGCTTCAATCCATTTGAGGAGAAAATAAAATTCCCAATTCTTTATTTTGAAGATCTCATGCAGACCTTAAAAGAAAAGAGGGAGGCCATAATGTAAAATGAGCCTAATAAGGCTAAGATGATATTGGCTAAGCCTGCCTTTGCTAGAGATATCCCACGTGGTGACTATGTAATGCATAAAAGGTCAAAGTACACTGTGATAATGCCAGTGATAGGTGAGTCTTCCACTTCAAAAGGGAAGAGGAAAATTGAAGATGTCATTGACATCCAGGATTCCCCTAAGAAGTAGAGAGTGGGAAAGGAAATTGAAATTGATGAGCCTCAATATTCTCCATCTCAGTCTCCTATCCACATTGGAGATGAACAAGCTATGGCTAAATAATTATTGCAGTTAGGGAGTCTCGGTGAGATTGCCTATACCTATGAGGAGACCCAAGAGGGGATGCCCGAAGAGCCACCTAATGCTGAAATGGATTTGACTGATGGTGAGTTAAAGGGCCAATAAATGGACCTTACTGTTAAGCAAGCTAGTGAAGAATTCCTAGCTGACAGTAATTTTGTCACATCAGGAGCTTTTATACAGTTTCTATGGAAGCAAAATATTGATCAATTCAAGAATAGATGTGAACAGAGGACAAGTGAATAGCCTCTTAAAAATACAACTCAGGTAGAAGAAGAGGTTAAGTAAGAAATGATGGAGGAGTTCAAAGCAATCACCCCTGAGAAAGGAAGACAAATGGTATAAAAGGTTGGTGTGTTGATTCTCCCTGAATGGGATATAGCTGATGCCTTAGTGCTTGATGCAGTGAGGAAAGAAACAAAGCCTATGGAAGGAGTGACATTCAGCAAAGATAATGCCACTCTTGTCATGTGGTCTTTAAAGAAGGATGAAAACAAAAGAAGGAAGGATGCATCAGATTCTAACCTCTTAGGAGGCATGATAGTTAAAAGAGTCCAAGACACAGGGGTAGTGGAAGCTACAAGAACAGTCCTAGAGACCGCAAAATTCAGCGTTGCGGTGGCAGAGAAAGAGCCACAAGAAAAGGCTAATCTCCAATTGAAGTTGGAGACTATTTTAAAAGCTTACAATGATGCTAAAGAAGGAATAGCCAACAGAGACAACATAATTGCTAGACTCTAGAGTCAACTGGCAGATCAATATCATCCCGGCGAATCTTCTACACTCATGATAGCCTCCTCTCCAACAAGACACCCTCCTACTAGTCCCATCATTGAATATCCCCCTTCTCCTATGCCTTCTAGTTCCCAATTACCTGAAAATGTTGAACATGAGTTGGAAAAATTGAAACAAGCTCAGACATTGTATGCAAACAAATATGAGGAGAAGGTGAAAGCCAACATCTTGAAGTTTGTTGACTCAGTCAAAACCTCCATTGTATACATAAATATGAAGAGGATTCTTGAGATTTTGATCAAATTGAGAGAAGAAGAAGCCACTTTGGAACCAATCCTGAATAAGTGGGTGCCTAGAGGTAAAGAGTTAGAGCTCATGTGTTCTTCCCATGCAGATGCAGAAGAGAATGACAATCTAAGGTCCACATGCGAGTTTATAAAAGAGATGAATATTCTTTTAGTGGAAGGAGCAAGTATAAAAAAAAAGCCCAACTTTATAGGAAAGAATATTCAAATCATAAATTTGAAATGTTTCCAGGAGGTTTCATTGGTCCTATCCAACTAAAGGAAGAGAAGACTTGGTTAAAGGAGGTGGACCAAAATTTGTCCCTAAGGATCATTCAGATTATTAGTACTGATGACACATTCTTATTTTTCCAAACAATTGAGGAAATTGAAAAAGTGAAATCTCATTATGGTTTCATAGAAATAGAGATTGGGCATGTACGAGTCACTTGGAAGCGACTAGAAGATATGAAACAAAAGATTGCTAGTTTTACTTGGCCTAGTGATGATGTGTATCAAGAGTGGAAAGATAAGTATATGGGACAGAAAGAAGATGCTTGGGAGCAGTTATAGGAGGTTACAACATAACAACAAGAAGAGGAAGCCGCAGATGCTGAAAATGACTTATAACCGCCTCTTGAAAATGACTGGTTGTTTGTAACAAACTTTCTTTTGAAGGGTCCAAAGCTTGTATGCATCCATACTCTTATAAATGGATACCAAGACTCCTAAAAAAATGATCGCAAGTAATTGTAAGAAAATGCTGCAGAAATTTATTTGAGCTTTTTTCTAGACTTATGGAGAATACTCTGAGTTTTGTAATATTTTATCAAAATTAATATCAATATATAGACTAGAAATAGTGTATATACATAAATGTGCATAGCAGTCATAAGGCAAGTCATATCAAATGTGCAACTCAATACAATAAATAATCTTAGTTTGTAGCCCTATAGCATCATAATGTAGTCCTTGACCAAGTATGCATACAAGAAACATCTAGTTCTATTAAGGCACAAGCATCAAAGTCAGAGGTTATGACAACTAGTGAAAAACATCAAGAACAAAAAGTTTAGTCTCAAGAATTAGGAGTTGTAATAAAAAAACTTACGAGGATGAGGCATATTCATAACTTTTGCAGTCCCACCTTGGATATCAACACTAGAAGCAACTCATATTGTTCGTGTACAGACAAGACAATATGGGAGTTCATTATACCCAGCAACTCGTGGTGTTGTTGTTCGTGTTGGCTCTGTTGGACCCTGCAATTAAGAATCGATCTACATTATTCAATAAGATTAACTGTGCAACATAATGAAATATTGAAAAGTGTGTTACCTTGTTGAGCTTCACTTGGTTTTGAGAATAGTTAAATATTCTCTACTTAACAGGGCCAACCACGTGAAGGTGGAAGCTCATTTGGCCCCTCCCCCCCTAACATCACTCTAAATTCCCCGTTAACATCTTATAACATTCATTCATTAATTCTTTCTACCATTAATAAAATATAGCATTCATTCATTAATATCACATAACCTTCATTAACACATAACATTGATTAACATTAATTAACATGCAACATTCATCAATATTAATTAACACATATCATCCATAACCATTAATTAGCACATAATTACATTCACTAACACATAAAAATCAATCATTATCAAATAAGTTAGATTACAATCATTTCTTTCTTTGTTTTTTCTTTGAAGCTATGAAAAGACTAAGTGGAACATTGGTGTCTTCATCATTTCACCCCTCTGCAGATGTTCCACCAACTGCTCGTGATCTCAATGTATGCCTAGTCCTATACTGAGGACGAGGACACTGAGGTGAAGGGGGGTCCTCTGCAATAACAAAGAAATGGGTTAAATTCAAAACAAAAAAATTATTATTGTTACAAGTATTTCATTAATTTAGAGAACATAATTGTTGTGCTCTTTACCTGATGGGGCCACATCATTTTGTGTAGCCTCAACCTCAACATGCTGAACACCACGATCCTCTTCACCTGAGTGGAGAACATCACGTTCTTCAGGTTGTGTACCCAGATCATGCTCCACTTTCTCACCACTGACTACATGCTCTAAAATATTAACAAGAAAGGTTACATTAATTAGTACTCTAATTACAAATTAAGATGTTTAATTGTATTAATAGCTAAATAAATAAATTTGAATAGCAAATGAATACCTCCACTACTGGGATGCACATTCGGACCTTCATGTGCAGGTGGTGTTTCAGAATTAGCAAGCTGCATTCCAATGACATGCACATTGTTATCATTGCTTGCTTATTTAAAACAAATATAGTCACTTTATGTTGGAACTCAACATCAATTAGATTATTGGTAAAGTATTCAATTTGAAACAACTTCCATTTACCATATTTACCTGTGTGACGGATGCACTCGAATGTTGTGTATGCCCACTCAATTCTCGTAGCCGATCAGCCATGGCTGAATAGCCTTGCTGGTAGGCAATTCTCTTGTCATCTTCTGTGGGCACTCTATTGAATTCAGAGCCCTGCATTTTTGCTTGGTACCATGAATTTTGCTTGCACTGTTTGATTAAAAAAAAACATTTGCAATTTATTAATATTTTGAGACAATATGGGAGTTTACATAAGATACTTACAATTCATGTAGCAAGTTTCATGTAACCACCAGAGCTGAGTTTGTGTTGCCCGTGCTTTTCTTGCCTTGCCTTGGTTGCCTTTGACATGTCACTCAGTTTATAAAAAGTTTGAAATATGTTAGATTATATAAATATAAAGAGTAATTAATTAGTACATAATTACATTCTTAATAGTATCCCATACCTTCTTCTAGCATCTACTGGTGTATTTCCTTTTTTCCTTTCAATTCTCTCCTTGGCATCCAAAATCATGTCCTTCCACTCCCTCTCTGGAATCATGGGGGGATGCTCGTACTTTAGGTTCCTCTCCAAATGGGTCCTGTATTGGTCCCTCACATACTTTAGATATGTGACAGCTTTTTCAAGGAGCTTGGTTTTGTCAAAGGTGTCATTTCCAAACCACTCAACCATTTGGTTTGTCGATTCATCTTTTAACCTTTTTTCTTGGTCATTCCACCTTTTAAAGCAAAAACAAACCTGTTAGATTCAGAAATGAATTGAAGCTACATTTATTACACTTCAAGAAATGGATCAAAGGAAAAGTATTCTAGCAATGATATGAAATCAAAAGTGGATAAGGGTTAGTTCACATATGATGTACCACCTTTTACGTATGGTGGGCCCCAATATCTGCAATGCAATGTCACTAAGATGTTTATAGAAAATATCATTGCCTGCAAAAAATTCATGGGATCAATATTAGTCCAAAACGAGTGATCATAAAATAAATTACAATTAGAGTATATATAATAATAATTTTAAAGTACTTGGAACCTTTTGTATCTTTAAGGGAAGCATTTATTCGTCGCTCACCACGAATGTGGCCTGCAATGTTCCCGTACTAGCAATACAAGAAGATCCAGGAAACGATGCTATGTTATCAGCAGTAGTCGCCTCTGGCACATCCTCACGTGCATCTCCTCCTGCAAAAAATGAATCCACTATGAAATGGAATTAGAATTCAAGAAATAACACTTGAAGGGAAATAAACACATGACATAAGATAGAGCAAAAGAGGGATCTACCAATAGTGGGCGGGCCAATATGACATGCACTAGAGGATGTCTGCATGCTACGTGTTGCCGACATTGCAGTCGGCAATACAGGTGAGGGTGAGCTCTAATGAGGCGGCGTTGACATTTGGACAGTAACATTGATAGCACCTAAAGAATAATACATTAAATATATCAAACATTAAATATATGAAAAGTGCAAGGATGAACCTTTATTTTGAAAATTGACAGTATCAAGTATGATGTGTTTTGGGTACTCAGAGTGATAAGCCAAGCAAGTGATAATACAAGAAAATCGTCATCACCTAATCCTGCAACACCCTAATCATAGGAATGACTTTCATGAGGGTGGATAAATTACTGTAAAAACAATACGTACATATTTTAGTTAATGACATAAAAAGAGAATAAAATATAAACCATTATTGAACTTTTATTATAATTAAATCTTTCATTACTGCTTACTTGTAAGTTTTCTACTGTCTTATACAATAATTCCACCCTCTGTCATATCTCATCAGTGGTAGGATGCACGGCTGCCAAAGCAACAATCTCTTTTCTAATTTTTATAAGAGGCATTTTAAAGAATTTCACAAGGTCTGTGGGATCTTCAGGGTCATCATTGCTTAACCCTAATGATTCCACATCCATAGAAAGGTGCTCAGGTATTGCAACTCCCTTTCCCTTTCCCCGAACATCCATCTGTGTCAAGAATATTATTAACAATTACAAAATTAGTATAAATCACTAAAAGAAAATAATAATGTAATAGTTTGCTTCTACCTAATTTGTACAATTAATGAGGTTTACCTGCTCAGTAGAAGTGTCACAAGGTACATCTCTGTCTGCGATATGTGATGGATCCATGTCGGCCTATGACAAAGAAAAAATATAAAAAACGTTAACGAAATTACATCATACACAACATGAACAACATGAACTTTGTAGACAAAAAGAGTATTAAATAATAAAAAGATGTTGTCATCAAAATCATTGTAAATTTTGTAATTCCTTACCTTTACTTTATGTAGACTATGCAAGATCCTCAACTAAATGGTCACATAAATAGTCACATAGCTAATAAACAATCCAATTTCCATAAATAAACACAGTTTAAAAATTGTCACATAAATAATCACACCCCTATCTCCATCTCCATATTAAAAGGTGCATCATGAATTAATTATGTAATGGCATTAGAATTCAAAACAGAATGAATTAATTATGTAAAAAAAATTCTATCAAGAAGTCAATATTCAATAGATAATATACTAATCACATTCCTCATACATTTCATTCCTCATGATCATGAACATCAAGGTCATCATCGCCAGCATCATCATCATCATCATCATCATCATCATCATCATCATCATCATCATCATCATCATCATCATCGTCGTCATCATCATCATCATCATCATCATCATCATCATTATCATCATCATCGTCATCGTCCTCATCATCATCATCATCAACGTCTTTGCCATCATCATCACCATCATCACCATCATCACCATCACTGTCATCATCATCATCATCATCATCATCATCATCATCATCATCATCATCATCATCATCATCATCATCATTATCATCATCGTCATCGTCGTCGTCATCATCATCATCATCAACG
Source organism: Cryptomeria japonica (assembly GCF_030272615.1). NCBI lineage: Eukaryota > Viridiplantae > Streptophyta > Pinopsida > Cupressales > Cupressaceae > Cryptomeria > Cryptomeria japonica. The sequence continues at coordinate 528,605,315 of NC_081410.1, forward strand.
TCTTCACCATCATCATCACCATCATCACCATCACCATCATCATCATCATCATCATCATCATCATCATCATCATCATCATCTTCTTGTTCTTCTTCATCGTCATTGTGAAACTATCGATCATGATCATCATCCACTTCATCTTCTACTTCTTTGGTATCTTCTTCTTCCATCACATTATACTTTATCGGCCTTCCTCTTGGATCATGTCTAACAACAAATGACCAACCCGGTTTATGTGGAACCTCTGAGTAAAATACTTGCTCACATTGGCTTGGAAGAACATAGGGCTCATCCCCAACTAGTTCAAATGACCTTGTATTTAGCATTATAAAACCATTATCATGTTCAATAACAGTTCTATCATGATCATTTTTATTCAATCATATCCTGTACCATTTGACGACGAACAAAACTAATTTGAAGGAATTAAAGTCACACTCAAGTATATCATCCAAAATGCCATAGTATCGATTTTGAGACTGTTGAGGATGAATGTCATTTCTCGATGAAATATTTGTCACCTCAAAGATTGCAGTGATGCCATAATCACAAGTTTTCTTCGTGTCATCCAACTTTTTTATGCAAAATTTATGACCATTGCGGCACATAGCGTTGTGGTGTTTGACCTGCGATATGTCAAACATGTAAAATTTATTGCATTGTGAGTCAATAAACATATGGGTGATTAATCAATTTATACGTACCTATTTATCTCTTAAACCATATGCTAAATCAGTTTCCCTTTGCGTAACATTGGAATCTCCATTACGATGTGCTTCTTTAACCAATGAAGCCACACCTTCCCATGTTAACGTGCGTCCAGAATGTTGACAACGTTCAATCCATACTGTCGTCCAATCAAGATTGTTTGCAATATACAAATGTAGTGCATCCCACTCTCGACCAACTGTACAAAAAATAAATAGATGTCTTACAATCGATTTATTTTGAAGATTAAGAATTAATTAACTACAATAACATCTTATAATTACCTCTCACTTTCCTCAATCTACCTTTCCCTGTCAAGTACTCCCCTTCGAATTTGTTAATGGTGTTGGGATCCCAAATGCGATCCACATGGATCTTTGCTACAAACTTAGGAAGATATTCAGAAATGTACACCATAGTCTGGTATACCATATATCTCTCCACCATAGAACCCTCAAGATGTGCTCTTTATCGAACCAAAGCCTTCAAAAATTTCAAGTGCCTCTCAACTATCCACATTGACCTAGTGTGTATAGGTCCACACAATTCAATCTCCTCAACTTGGTGTATGAGGTAGTGTTCTTGTGCATTGAAAAAAGCTGGAGGTAGACACTTTTGCATTTCACACATTAAATGAGGAATTTTTCTCTTCCAATATTTTATATCGTCTTTATGGATTTCTTTACATGACAACCACCTACAAGGTATTCAAGATGCAAAAAAATATATTACATAAGAAGTAAAACAAATCACAAATATAATATCTATACAACGAACTAAACAAATATCACTACTCATCTTATGTATTTTCCATCTTATGTATTTTCCAAGATCATATATGACTTGCTTGACATTATTGTCGAAGTTGTCTGGGAGAGATAGAGGTAGAATGTACTACAACAATTATAAAATTATCTTTTCTTTTTTTTGTAACATAATGAAAAGTACACATACGCTCAGTACTTAAATACATACTAAAAACACAAGAACATGAATTACCTTTATGAAGGTATGCCAATCATGCATTTTCATCCTTGGCCCAAATTCACTTTTCTTTGATATGAGATTGTTTATGTTCACAACAAATCCTATGGGAAATCAAATTTTTCGTATGACTTCTTTTATAGCATTGCTTGCTGGTCCGTTAATAACCAAGGAAGCTCACTTATATTAATCTGGTCTCCATGGCTATTTGATTGAATGACATTTATCATTGCATGATTGGAATCCTGAATGTCACTACATATTTTGACAATTTTTTCTTTGTCATGCCTTCCATCCAATATTTTTCATAATGTCTCTGTTATATTCTTTCCAATATGCATACTATCAAACAAATGAACAATTTGTAACTGCTCGTAGTAGGGCAACCTACTAAATTGTTGAGGATAACTTTTTATTCCCTTAGGAAGGTGGTTATTTATGCCTTCATGACCTTCATGATCATCAATCACATCATCAGTAAACAAAAAAAAATAGAAAAGATGTTTTATGACAAACCAATAGATGGAATGGCATTACCTTGACGATTAATTCTATTATATTCCAACTTCCACAGGTGAGGTGTCATTCTTCGTGGCTTTGATGTATTCTCTTATTTCCCATTGAAAAGATGGTTTTCAGTATTTCGATACTTATGATTTTTGTGGAGAAAGTGCCTATACTCATCAAACACCTTCTTTCCTAAACTTTTTGAATGACGAGATTTCATCTTTGGACCACAAACAGGACATGCAAATTTTCCCTTTGTTTGAAGACCTACAAGATAATGTATAATTGGATTAAATATAATAATTTTTTGAATTATAATGTTCATGCACAACTTAAACACTATAACATACCACAAAAATGTGTTAGCCCCGGGGCATCGTGTATTGTCCATAGAAGCATCGCACGGAATTGAAATTGTATTTGTCCTATTGGTCTAGAGACGTCATACATAGTGACAACATTCCATAACTCTAGCAACTTGTCGATAAGAGGCTCGATATATACATTCATATCTTTAACTTGGTACTTACCTAATCAAATGAACAAAAACATTACATAATTATTATGACCATTTTACTGCAATATTTATAATTAAATTTAGACGACTATATTTAAATGATAAAATGCCTGGAACAATCATTGGCAACACTATGTGCTCCCTCTTTATTGACGTCCATGGAGGATGTTATTGTTGATAACAAAAATAGGCCACACTGAGTAAACAGATCTCATCTCTCCAAATGGATTGACACCGTCCGCTACCAATGAAAGCTTGAGATTACGAGGTTCTTCTTTAAAGTGTGGCCACTTTTCCTCTATGTCCATAAATGTTGAACCATCCGCAGGCATTCAAATAATGTCATCTCGACTTCCATTGCATGCATGGTAATCCATAAATTGTGCCAAGCTAGTGCACTTGAATAATTGTTGCATACGTGGAATAATGGAAATATAGCGAAGAACCTTGCGAGGAACCCTTTTTGTTATTTGATTTGTTCGATATCTACTGATATGACATTCAGGGCATTCAGTTCAAAATTCATGTTGTTTGTGATATATAATATGATCATTGGGACAAGCATCTATTGCTTGATACTCCATTCCAATATCTTTTATAACGATAGATAATTCTCGGTATGAGCGAGGTAAAATATTTGATGGTGGTAACAAAAACTCACCTATCAATCTACAACAACAAAACATAATTTGTTATAATAAAGAATATTAATGGTACAACATGATTCACGGTTTATTATGACATATATGACATGCCTTAACATACATGACATTGTTATGTTGGATAAACCATTCATAACCTTCACGTTCACTAACAACAATATAGCGGAGAGAAGAGTTACCTGCGAGCCTTCATAAAGGGCCTCAGATGCCTTCTCAAGTAGAGGGACATCATGAAAAACATCAAGGTCATCTTCATCATCATGATCAGCTACGCAAGTACTAAATGAGTCATGGATCAATGTATTTGTACCATCATCTTCAATTGTGTTTTCTGGCTCATGATCGTCATCTTCCATGTGATCATTATCTTTAGCTTCGATATTCACACCTCCATGTTCGTCCACTTCGAAAACCATATTCTCAGGGTTGTGTTGATCCATACCATGTGCTTCGGGGTGCTTGACCTATATAAAATTGATATACATAAATAAAACATGATCATGATCTCATCATCACGTGATTTATTATGTATATAAATTGTCAAAATGATATAATGAAAAACTTACCAATGGATGATAATCATGTCCACCTTCAATGTGACCATGCAGCCTACAATGTTTCTTCGCTATTTTGATTAGATGTCTTCTAGTCTTTAACCCCTTACAAATTTTGCATGGTTAATAACATTTTCCATCACCTTTTCTTTCCAAGTTAGACCACAATCTAGCAATTGTCTCCTTATTTTGTTGTTCATTGATATTGTCTGACATGGTCTTTCTTCACAGGCAAGAAAATAGAAATTATTGTCTGACATGGTCTTTCCCTCAGGAGCTGGCAGATCCTGCTTCCATACTTTAATTCTATTTTCTCAAAGGACAATCCTAAAAATCCATGCATTGCAAACAACTTTTTACACCTTTGTTGGTTGTGGTGGCATCACAGAGAGTTTACATCAATAAATGAAGAACATGCCAATGCTTTTAATGCAGCAGTAGAAGTCTATCTCTTATTCAATATCTCTAGTGAAACCCCCATGATCTTTTGTTGGAGTAGAATTTGTTATATTCTAGAAAGGGTCTTGTCCTTTGTTGATGGGATATTCATCTACCTCAAGAAATAACTGTTCTTTTCTCCAACAAGAAGTGGAACTAAATGAAGATCTAGCACCGTGAAATTAATCCTCAAAAGGATTACTATAGTTAGTTTTGGTAGATAATTATCTGGGTAAAATACTAATGTGGCTTTACGAAACATTATGTACTAGCTTAGCTTACTCTAACAACTTTGGTGCGACATGCTACATCTAATTAAGTCTCCATCAGTATCTCTATTGTGTTTATGGATTGGGATTCAATGTACTCTTTTTATACACAAATTTTACTTTCAATTGAGGAGGTTTGTATGTACTTGTCTTTCGATTGTATCCCTATTTCAAGAATTTCTTCTATCAACAAATCATTTGTTGTAAGTTGTACAAGTGGAAGCTTGAACATTCCTTCCATGCTAGCCTTGTTGATACGTTCAACACCATCTCGTGCAACAAATCTTTAGAACTCCATTTTTCCGAATTGAAGAGTGATTAGTAGGGACAATCTAGGACACTTACATAGGTTTTGCAAGAGAGATAAATAGACCTAAATATTATGGCTTAATAATGATCAATAGGTAAACAGATAAGAAACTCTCAATATCAAAATGACTTTCTCAATTGTCTTTACTAGAAATGGATAGATCTGCGAATAATGGCTTTATGACTATATGTCAACTTTAGACTCAATCCAAGAAGAGCTATAACTAATATGCGATATCTAGATTTATGATCTCTATAATATAACAATCCCATAATTATGTTTCCATGCATCTATACCACAACACAAACATCATGCTAGTGTTTAGCCATAGCAATTGATATCCTAATTATAGAATGTGAAATATGCACATAACTATGAATAAAGATTAAGAAAAACAAAGAAAGATGCTTATTGCAAACATAAATGACTAATGGACAAGAATTGAATTCATTGTAGATAGTTTTGAATATCAAATTCACTTATTTGTGTGCATTTAGTAACTCATGTACTTGTGGCCAACCATTTATCTCTTTCATAAATTAAACACTTATCAATAACATTAAATGGCTGAGTAATTATGTTTTAGTTGAAATTGAAAATAAAATATTTTATTTCAGGATAGCTTAGACTATTACCCTAGCATATTTTAGACTCTTGGTTTTGTTAGTAGTGGTTTGATGTCTTTGGAGCTGATCATTGCATTTCTTTAGTTACGTTTGCCAGCCTACTCCTAGCCTGTGCCAAAATGGGAGCTTTGGAATAGGGTATGGACATCCATCAAAACATAAAAGATAGAGGAATTTTGTCAGATGTAGTTGCAACTGTACAAAATGGATTTGTTGAGAAGGCTTTAGAAACTTTCAAGAAAATGCAATCGGCAGGTGTAAAGCCAAATTCCACGACCATTGCTACTATCCTCCCTGCCTGTGCCAAAATGGGAGATTTGGAACAGGGTATGGACATTCATCGAAGCATAAAGGATAGAGAAATTTTGTCAGATGTTGTAGTTGTAACTGCCTTGGTAGACATGTATGCAAAATGTGGAAGCATAGACAAGGCATGTGAACTATTTGATAGAATGCCTGAAAGAAATGTTGTCTCATGGACTGCAACGATTGCTGGATATGCACAAAATGGATTTGTCGAAAAGGCTTTAGACACTTTCAAGCAAATTAAATTGGAAGGCATAAAGCCAAATTCCACAACCTTTGCCAGCATCCTCCCTGCCTGTGCAAAAATGGGAGCTTTAGAACAAGGTATGGACATCCATCAAAGCATAACAGATAGAGGAATTTTGTTAGGTGTTGTACTTGCAAATGTCCTGCTTGACATGAATGCAAAATGTGGAAACATGGACAAGGCTCGTGAATTGTTTGATACGATGTCGCAAAGAGATGTGATCTCATGTGAACAATCAACATGCTCGTATATGGGAGGAAGGGATTGCTGATACAAAATTGAATGCTCACTCCTCAATCACAGTTCTATGGTTTTACGAGATTAAACTAGGACAATTAACCACCACATGTATGTTTTTTGCAACATGAAATTAAAAACTAGGGCAATTTGAATCTACCTCCTGCGTGGGATTGCCTTCGACACGGGTTTGATGTTCTTGGGGGCTGAAGTCACCACGGATGCCTATGCAGGATTGCAATTCACAAATGAATTCCCCACCTCTTTTTTTATTTTGTAATGGCCGCTATCATCAGAATTACGATGAACTCGAGCACTTTTTTGAGAAAAAGAAAATTCTCATTGCTAATGCCTTCTTCGTCGAAACCAAATGGGTAATTTCCATTGGAATTATGATGAATGCAGGCATTTTTTCTAAAAAAAATCAAATTTGGCCACAATATACCTTCTCCGTTGGAAACCTCAGTCGAAAATCTAGTCCAAATGTATTAGTGGCTTGATCGCTTGTGAATTTCCCACTTATCCAACTTATTCAACTTATCCAAATGAGAGGACGAATGCCCCTTAAATACATGTTTGAAGGATTTGAATTTCATCACGGGCGGACATCATGGAGATTTCCCACTCACTGCACAACCCACAATGCTTGCACTAGAAAGGTCCTACCCCTTTCTCTAGGGGAGAGTGTGGACAGAGTGATGCAGAGGCCAAGGAAGAAGCAATTTTCACAAGCCAACCACTCTTTGGTCTTTGATTAGGATAGAGGATTCGAGTTCGCATGCATGAGGACCCTAATGTAGTCGTAAATTGCTAGGGTCACAATTTTATGACACTACAGGTACCAATAGACTTACAGTTCTCTTATCTATCCTCCTATGACTTAAACACATCACCTACTTATCTTTATTATCTTCTTGGAAAATTCGCTTCTTCATCCTTCACTCCTATAACTTAAATGATTTTATCTTATCTCTTAAGATGGCTGCTCCCTTTTCCTTCTAAAATTTGCACTTCTTTCATGCCGTGCCCACTTTTTACCCAAGTGGACATAACACAACACAAACATTTTTTTTATAAAAATTTTAACACTTTTAATATATAATATTTAAAAGGAATTGCAATGGCTATAATGTACACACTTTAGAGATACAACAAAACATAAATAAACTACACCAAATTAACTTAAGTAAATTGCATTATATATTTTTAAATCATAACATAATGCATTTGTAAAACTACAAGCAATAGTAAAATATAGCAGATAATCATTCCTACCAAGACTAAATTTTATACTATAACATAAAGGTTCTTCTTATTACAAATAAAGGTACCTCCTTCATACTCAAGTTGCTCTTGCAATCCTGCGTTATGTATTTGCCTTTCTTTCCATGCTTGCACCTGCAAGCTTTATATTCAACACAAGGTCAATGGATCATTAGGTACATGATCAACATGACAAATAATATCATTACTTTAATTGGATCAATCATACAATAGTAAACTAATAAGGTTGCTAAGATGAATAAGGAATGCATAAGATTGGGAAGGGGAGGTAAGATTAATAAAACATAGAAAGACAAGAAAGACCTAAGGGCTAGACCTAGTGTCTCGGGGGCTCATCACAGATGGCCTTGCCTATGTGAAAGCTTAGAAACTTCATAGTTCGTAAAACAATTTAAAACCCATCTAATATGATGCTATAAGAGTGGGTATGCAACCCTTTCTAGGGTCAACTTTCCCAAACAGTTTCCTCATTGGCTGTCACCCACTTAGGTGAAGTAGAGATGAAATCCTAGTTAAGGATATATTATACTAACACATTCCAAGGAGGCTTGACTCTTTTAAACATTAAGATGACAGACACCAATTTTAGTTGCATCCCTAATTTTCATAAGTCGGTGAAGTAAGGATGTTGGGGTCTAAGGTTATTAATAGAAACACATAAAGGATCTCTCAAGTAATTTTAGAGCAAAAAGATGACACACACAACCCTCCCATCCAACCCGTAACCCAACATATAAGTACGAACAACCTATCCCCATTAAAGTACAACAATAATAAAGCTTATGCAAGAGATCATCATTTAGATCATCCATAGTGAACCCTCCCTTCATTATTCTCATCTGGCCTCTATTCACATCATACACTCGAGGAAAAATAGTCAATAATAAATAATACCTCATTGCTAAATACTTAAATGAGTTATATAGATATAAATATATGTTTGCATATGCCCCACATTAAAAATGCATTTGATTGCATCACATAATAGATAATATCTTTTTATAAATCAAAATAATTTTACGGACCTAGATTATCCTCGCCTACTTCTCAACCTTTCAAGTCATCCATCTCAATATGAGATAAAACAAGTAAATAGAACAAGCCTTTTCTTATAATTAAACATGATACCTAGTGACTAAATTGATAATTTACTAAATCAATAAACAACTTTAGTTTAAATTAAATACTATTTGCCTAATATAATCATGGGGAGATAACCATAAGTTAATATCAAAATTCTACTTCCACCGATTTAAATCCCTTTATTATACAAAATGTTTAATGAAAAGAGGGATGGTAGTAAAAGCACATCCAAGGTCACCTTTGCAAAACATCATCATCATGAGTTGTAGAGGTTCCTAAAAATACTTGGTTTTAAGTAGAAGGAAGAAATGGATCTTAATGCCATTTTAGACTTTATAGCCACTATCTTATCTTTTGGGTGTATCACACGATATCAAGATCCCATGATTTTTTTTAATTTGTTTATTTATTCTAAATATGTCCCACATCTATATGTACAAACCTTAATTTAAACTCATTTATAACTAGAAGGCACATTTAGCTTTATAACTCAACTAGTCTTCATTATTTTAGTAGTATTTAAGTATTTCTTGAACTTTTTCCTAAATAATCTCCATGCTTCAAATCATAAAACTAATTGAACTTAATATTAAATAAATGTACAATTCAAAAACGAATGTTATTGATTCAAGGAATTAAAAAGATTATAAACTTATGAAAACTTTAACAGATCTATATACATTCTTGATTAAAATTAACATATGCTTATTTCCAATCTAGAATGTATTGACAATTAGAACTCTAATAATAGAAACTTAAACAATGAAATTATTTATCATTAAATTTTATATTATTTTTATGGTAATCCGCAACATATTTTAACTAAAAGATATCAATAAAAACTTTTATTTCCAATACTACTTTAATAATGAATTGAAGAAGATTTAGTATAATTTAAAACTAAGAAAATATCAATGAATCAACCACATTTCTATTTTGACAAAGATGTTTCTTAAATTATCATCTCAAAGTGCAAATTTCTATTTTAAAAAACAAAAATAGTTTTAATGTTTTTTTTTATGAATATACCTTCTCTATTTAATATAAATATTAAAGTACATATTCACAAAAAAAAAGATCAGAGAATACAAAAACACCCCACAAGAGTCACACGACAAGATACGAGAGTCAAAAAAAACAAACATGTAAACCTTAACATATCTTAAATTAAACCTTAAACTCTCATATAACTTATCTATTGGTCAGAGGATTAATATAAGTTCAAAACTTAGGCGGTCGTTATCTAGTTCACCAATGATCACATGAGAAACCAGTCGCTGATAATTTAGAGGCAAAAGGAAGCAATAATGGCCGTAAATGACAAGGTGTGGTGGGCCTTTATTTCCTTTTAAATGGCCGACATTTTCGCAATGGATTTGAAACACGATTTTTTTGACTTTTGTAATAGTAATTGTGAGGTATTTAATGGTTAGAACTTTTATTTGTTTTTTAAAATCTTTTGAAATTTTTGTGATGGCAAGTATTTGCACAAGTTTTAATTTTATATTTATTTGATGAGGTGGATTTGAAAGATAAGTTTTTGTTTTTAGGATTTTTGTATCAGGTCTGAAATTTGACAGCTATATGATTGTTTTTTCACTTTTGAATCATATATGACAGCTTAAAAAATTACTAGACCATATGCATTGACATGCTAGACGTACATAGACACTTCAAATTATTAATAAACTGTAAAAAAATATAATAAGTAATATATAATATACCGTATTTTAATTTAAAATATTGATATATATTATTTTAGAATGTTTATTATAAAAATATAAATTTATTCAAAATATAGTAAGACATATTTGTTTCTAATTTTATAATGTTTTAATATGAATTTAGAAATTTAGTCAATTTATTTTTTACATATTTTTAAGAAGATTGTCTATATCAATTTAGAAACTTGTCATAATTGAAATATAATTGTTTCTAATTTTTAAAATATTTTAATATGAATTTTTAAAGTTGTTTCTATTTTGTGTTATAAATATGTATTTTTCTCTAATTCTTTTTATTTATCAATAAAATATATGTTTGTAATTGTACTTCATTTTTCTTTTTTAATATTGTTTTACATAACTAATATATTGCTTTTTGTAATTCAATGTTGATTCGAATAAAGAAACATATCAATTTGGAGAAGGGGATAACATTATTGACGAATTTGGGGAGGGCTCAAATATTAATGTAAAAAGAATTAAAAAAAATAGAAACAAGGGGATGGATTTTTTTTGACAATTAATATTTTTTTTTAAATGTCAAATGAAAGGCATTGAAATTACCAAACCGTCATAATATGACAAGTAGGGGTGGCCGTCAAATTCCACGCCTAGATGGAATGATGCACATGTGTTTATTTTTCTGAATCAATTTCTAAGTATAGAGTTGCCAATTGTCAGGTATTTAGCGAGTAAAATGTTTAATATTTAGCTTGGAAGGTACTGCATTTTAAGCTTCATGTTGGTGATGGATTTAAATGCTTGAATATTTCACCTACTAAGTGCCCCTATTGCTAGTGTATTGAAAATCTAAAACATCTTTTTTGGGACTTTGTTTTCTCAAAAAGAAAACAAAATATCATATATACTCAATTTATTGAGATATTTTTTCAAATGTTAACTTGGAGGAAGGCTTTGTTGGGTAATGGGATTCATAATAATATTATTGCCGAAACTATGAGACAATCTATTTTTCTCAACATCTGGAAAAGTAGATGTTCATCCATGATTTCTAATCATATTTTGCATCAGGAAATGGAAATTCTTAAGTTCTATTTTGACATCATGCTACAATTTCTTTCGTTATGTTCATACATGAAGAACTATATCTGTCATTATAAACAATTGGAAGAAGTCAAGTACCCTATTTTTAACTTCATGAGAAGGATATTCGTTGTGTAAGACAACTCCAAAGTATATTTAAATTTAGATTGAAATAGTTTTTAGGTCTTGTCAATTGTATATTTGTATCTAAAATTTTGTTATTGGCTTCATTTGCTGGCTTTGAACTGGTTATTGTTCTTCATTTGAGGATGTGTTCATAGATTTCTGCTATAAATGGTTATGTCAACATTTTTGTTGTTGATTGTAGTATTTTTAATTAGGTCTAGGTAGTTAAACTCTATTTCTTATTGCAATTCCATTTTGGACTCTTATTCTTTTATGTATTTTCTTGTAGCTTCATTTAATTAAAAAAAATGTTGGTGTATGATTTTTGTTGTATTCTTTCCAAATGATATGAATAATTCTTTTTAACACTCTTATAACACTTTAGGATGAAAACGTGTACCACAAATTTAAATATCATGTTGGCATTTATAATTGATGAGATGGATTTGAAAGACGATTTTATTTTATATGGACTTGAACATGTTGCTTAGGGTACAATCATTCTTTCATCATTTTGAGATGTCATAAGTACTCAAAAAGGTTTGATTTTAGTTTCTATTTTTAGAACAACTTAAGTTGGACAAATTTCTTATCCAAAATATTGTGTTGGAAAATGCAAGTGCACTCTTAAGTACAACTTTTTTATTTTCCTAACACCATGTTTTTTTGTATTTACAGTAGAATCAATTTCTTTTGGTTAAGAGGTAATAAATGTGGGGTAGTCATTTTGCCAAAGTTGTTAGGGTACAATCTATATCTCAACAAGATTTGTTTTTTTTTTATTTCTTTTAAGAATTTCCTAAAGTTGCACCAAATTCTTACTAAAATATTGTACAAGAAAATGCATGTTGAATTTTAGATATAATTTAATGTTTTGTTGGTTAAAGTTTAAGAATTGTGGGGTATTCATTCCCCTAAGTTACCTAGAATACATGAAAGTAGGCTTGGTTTCTTAATATAACTACATCTAATCTTACCTCAAGATGTCTCCATGAGCAAACACAAGTTTGGGCATCATTTCATGTATTACCATAAAGTGTGCCCCTACCTTCAACTGTCTCATGTTCACCACAAAGGAGCTCTTGCCTAGTGGGATTTAAAGCTAGATTAATGGTATCAAACTCATTACTCCCCTCCATTAGATCCAAACTCAATAGCTAATTAAAATTTTCTAAAATTACACAAATTCATTATTAGAAATATTTATACTTATTTTTAACAAAAACTAAAATATTTGAAATGTCACGAATAAATAATTCTCAAAAATGTTCTTTAGTCAGAATTCCCTAAATATATGTATACTTCTTGTCAAAAATATTTATTTTTTCATCTATAGTTTTGGGAAAATCTAGAGCATAATAGTTGCATTGATAGCTATTTTCAAAAAAATAATGCAAAGTGTTTATGTGGTTTGATATTACTTTGCGACCAGGTTTTAGATTATTTTTTTCTTTAAATCGATTCTAAATCTTATTTGATGTCATGGTTATGAAAGCATAGCTTGTGTGAGACTTTAATACTTCATGTTTTGTTGCCACTTGAATATTACATATGGTAGTTTCAAGGTAGGGATCAAATATGTGGAAGTAAGTGTAAATAAGGTGTAATAATGATTACTAAATGGCAAAAAAATAAAAATAGATTAAAATAGGATAAATAAAGATTGATATGTAATGGGTCATGAATTAAACTAAAGATAATAATATGTCAATTATTAATATGTTATTATATTAAGAGATTCTATCAAGGTGGCATTAAATTAAATAGAAAATAGTATGGATATACTAATTTATCCATTGCATTTTTTTCCCACTTTAATTTGTGTGTAAATCTAACATGAGCATGTAGTTCAAACAATATGAACTTTCTCAACCAATATGAAAATTAAATATATAGAAACTCAAAGGATTTAATACATTTTATTACATTCTCTTTTGTATCAATGACTCCATGAAAAATATGTAATGAGTAGATCCTATCTCATAATCAAACTAAGAACAAACTACAAGTTTCTTGGAGTATCTACAAAAAAAAAAGGTATATAGAATGGATGAAAAATTAGATATAGAAAAATGGATACAAAAAATAATCTACATTATGATATAACTTTATGTGATGTGACAATGCGATCATACCTCAATGCAATGTGGCACATGTGATAAATGTGCATGTGTTGTAATTCTATGCTAATACAAATCCACAAATTGATGTAGTAATGTGACAAACATTCAAATGATGCATGTAATGTGATTAATATTTATCTACATATAAGCTACTATCTAAACCATAAAAAGTTATGGTAATAGTATATCCCCCCTTCATTTGGTTGTATACAATGTACGCATGTAATTAGAGAAGACATAAAATGACACATGGTAATAGTAGTAGTGAAATATATATAATAATTGAATAAGATGCAAGCATGTAGAACATGCAAAAATGTATAATTAAATGTAAGAACAAGAATTTTAATAACATATTTGATATATATGATATACAAAGAATAATATCTACTTCACCATAATGTAGATCATCTAAATGTCTATGTTTTTTATCTTTGATATTTCTCGTTGTCATCAATGTAGCCTACCAAAAGATTTTGAACTAGTAGAACTAGTTCACTTACTGAATCAAAAACCTTTTAAAGGTATCCTTAGTCACCACCTTAACAAGTCTAGCTATTTGGAAGATGAAGGAAACTATTTTTTATACTCACATTCTATTAAATTGATCTCAATGAAAAATATAAAATCCACATGGTAGATCAAGTCCATAATACATGGGATTAGACTTGCAACACTCAAGAAAAAATTTCAATATTTTTTTAGATAATATAGAACTTGAGACAATTAGAAGTGTCGTAGCAATATATTGTCTAGCAATGTAAAATTAATTCTTCATAATTTTAGTGTCATTATTCCACCGTTATTTTTAGGGTTAAGTACTCCATGTCACATTTATTATAATTATTTGTCATAAATTTGATTAATCTAGGGTAATTATCTACTAATTGAGTGTATTTAGTTAAATTCACCCTAGATTATATAAAATAGATTTTTTCTCATCCTTTTAAAATACAATAAGAAAATTGCAATATTTTATTTAAATTTTTATTCCTTAAATTTCTTAAAACTGCTCAAATTTCCCTTCAAAATATTGTACAATTGGAATTGACTATTTTATTAAAAATAATTAGTCAGAAATGCTATTGGGTCACCACCCTTGAAACTGTGGTTTTGTAAGTTGGATCCACTAACTATCCAATTTATGTGTAGGGATATTAATTTAACTACAAATTAATTAGTAGAGGATACCATTGCAATTATAATGCACTCTACAATTTAAATTCTCATCCTTCTTCTCACATCCACTCTCCTCATATAAGGCGTCTATCCCTCCTTATTACTTGACCATCTCTTTTTCAATACTCTATCATGATCTTCCATCCTGAGAACTTAAATCCTCTCTCCTAGAAGGTATCCATTCTTACTCTTTATCTCCTTTATCCTACATTCATCAGATAATGTTCTCCTACATCTTGAACTCTTTTCCTCCATCATCATCCTCTAGATTGAAATACTCATTTTATATTCATCGAACTTTAATGCTATCACCTCCATCATGCTTATTTATCTTGAATTCCTTTCACTAAAGGGACTAATGTGGTACTACCCCTTTAATAGTAGCATATTACCTACCAATTAACTAAAGTGATACCACCCCTTTAATATTAGCATAGCTATCAACATTAAGGTTTCATTAGATGCATTTTACCTTTCATCTAAAAAATGAGAACAAAGTGGACCTATCGCTTCACCACAACAACTTTGACTAATTTGGAGCAAGGGTGTACCTCCTCTAAAATACACATGTATACCCCAATCTATGCTTGGTTTGTAATAACCCTATTAAAAATATTGGGGGTTAAGAAAGATTACAACAACCCAAGCTAGTAGGGGAACTCAAATGATGTGGGAGTGGGATTGGTTCTTTAATGTGCTCATATTTCACCTTAGCTCAAGTTTTCTCCATGGTGAAAAATAGGGGTAGGCATTGGTAAGTGCAATTCCAACCTAGAATTACCTCATTGCTACTACAAGGGAGACCATTTATAGTGAACTTTGAACCCACCCATTTGGTGTGAAACTCCCTCCTCTACCACTAGACCAAAACCCAATGGGTACATTTTCACCAAGGATGTATTCACTAGGATTACCTATAAATGCCCCTCCATGCATTATGAGTAAGAGAATATTTAATATCCTTGAAACCTTAGGAAATTTTATATCAACTTGAGCTTGTGGGGGGTAGCTCATAGTAAACAAGGGATATCACTTGGTTCCTTTTAATATATTTACACATTATCTTACTACTACTGTAGGTATTCATTTTCTTAAAATAGCTTTTTCCTACGCAATAATTTAATTTTTCTTAGGTTTATAAAGTGGCTATTAGTGCAAGTGGAGTGAGTTGTTGGTATCTTCCCTTGGAGTTACACTTTTATGTTTTAGATACTTTTGGTGTACACCCCATGTTAGTTGTATTTTTTTACCTCCTCCCTTTCACTTACTCTATATATATGAGACTCTTCTAGCATGTACATTCATATATGTAGCTTCACAATCTTGAGATATCTTAATATTATTTTAAATTTTTCCAAGATTTATAGCTCTCTAAGTGGATTCCAACTCTTAACATTAGATTGATGTTAGATCATTTGTATTTTTAATTTTCTAATTTTTATTTTCTATGCTAGATCTTGGTTTTTCATTTATTTTACATATTCTAATATAGTATTAAAAATTGGTAGGGTCAGAGAACTTTTAGTTTCCTTATTTGAGAGGTTTTTAGGGTGCTAATCACTTGACATGTAGGTTTTCTAAAAACATAGTATGGTATTCTCTTAAATTTATAGAGGATTTGGAGAATAAAAAAAAATTGATATAGTTTTCTTGTAGTTTTGGAACTTACAATTGTATTTTGTAAAACTTGAGTGATTATATCTTTGTTATCATCTTGGCACCATTGTTATCATCTTGGCACCATTGTTTAGCTATTCAATAGTGTTCAAAAGGCTTTATAAAAACAATTTTATCTTCTATTTTACCAAAATCCAAGATTAAGAAGCATGCTTACAAAATGTGATTTTGAACATGGATCTAGTGAATAAATTTTATCTATAGGATTTTTAGGCCAAATGAACCTTAACACTATGTCTAGAAGACCCCCAAATCTCTATTTTAATATTAAATTTGTCTAATTTTGGTTCATATACTTTTGTGGGAAAAAATTTCTTTGTGACTAGGGGAAAGGACCATTCCAATGGTTGTGATAGTAGTTGTTTATTTAATAACCACACTTGTTGATTTAATGTCCAATTTTTTTGACAATATTGCACCAATAGTTGTGACTTTAAAGTTGTTATTGCTGATGATGACTACCCATTATTGAATGAAATGTATCCCTTAGTTGTAAAAAAGCAACCAATCATGTGATGCCACATTAGCTAGACAAGTATGGGTCTCCCTTTTGCATGACCATTAGTCTCATATATTTTTGGGGTTGTTTTTGGACACCTTGACAAAAAGCTTGTTGATGTGACATCATATTTGATGATATGGTCCTAAAACCTTAGTTATAAGTAAGGGGATTGACAATTAAACTGCTATTAAAAATTGAGAGCGATTTGAAATTTCCATATAAGATTTTTAAAAGTGCAAAGTTAAAGTGCTCAAGTTCTCAATCCTTGTCTTATATCAAGACAAAGATACCAATATCTATGAAATTTATTTTTCCATATATATACACATACTATAAACTATTTTTAATATGAAATTCTCATATTATTGAATTGATGTATACACAATTTATTACATGCACAACAGTGGGGACTTTCAACAAATCAGGCAATTGCCGAATTTTTCGCTGTGTCCGAATTTTTCGCTGTGTTAAATACAGCACACCAAATTTTGTCGGAGAAGAGAAACCTAAATATACTAAACAACTAGTGTATTTTTATTAAGCAGAATTTTTCATTCAATGCTATTTAAGCATAACCTTGAATAGCCTCTTCTCAGATATCAAATATCTTTCCCAAATTTGAAACAATGGCTGCCATTTCAGTTTCCCGTTTCACAGTGAGCTCTCTTGCCTTCAACCGCCCATCCACACAAAAGCCCACCAAATCTTTTGCTAAAAATGTCCTTCCAAAGCCAAGGAGGAATAGGATTGATATAATGCTTATAAAGGCTTCGACCACTTCTAAATCTACTGAGCGCCGCACTGCAAATTATCACCCAAACTTGTGGGACGATGATTTCATACGCTCCCTTCAAAATTCTTATGAGGCAACTCTTATACTTTCTACTTCAAAGCTTTGCTCTTTGTTTTTCTGTTATTTCTTTCGTTTGATTGATGTTATCTGTGTTTGGGTACAGTCTCCTTTTTATGCTGAACGAGCTGAGACAATGATTAACGAAGTGAAGGAGATTTTCAATGCATTGTCAACCCCGAATTCTTCTCTCCTCCAACGACTTTCCATGGTGGACAGCGTTGAACGTCTTGGAATCGATCGCCATTTTCAAAAGGAAATAAAAGAAGCTCTTGATCATGTTTACAGGTTTGTTTTCTTATATCAATCTTCAACAGAGAATCCTTAAGCGATATATATAAATATATATATGCTGAGTTAAAGGGTTGCAGGCATTGGAACGAGAAGAGCTTTAACGCAGATCTGAACACCATAGCCTTGGCACTCAAAATTCTTCGCTTGCATAGATATGGCGTCTCTTCAGGTGATCTTTCAGGATAACGTTAAACTTTGTTGTTTTTGCATGATATTGATATTTACATGTTTGGAGAACATCTAACAATCCTGTGCACTTGTGGGAGATATAGTTTTTTTTGTCTATTTTAGGGAAAGAGCATCAGTAATCGTTATAGCTAACTGTTCATCGGATTTTGATTTTTTTAAGTTGTCTTCCACTGAACTGCTTATAGCTATTGATCTGGTTTCTGAATAGTAAGATGCACACTGTGAAATCAGTTATGCTCACAAAGGTCAAAAAGTACACATTTTAAAGTGTCGATACCTAACTAAAGATATTCTAGTAACTGTCAACTCAAAATCACTAATACTTGTTAACAAATGCCCCAATAATATTGCACCTCCTTTTATTAGATTTTGTTTAAATTGACATCCACAACTGATGCAACATAGCCAATGGTGATGGAAGAGTGGTCTTCCACTTGTAACAGTTGCAAGAAATTCTATTACTTGAGAACTGTTTCAGGAATGAATAGTTTTTAATTACTTTTATATTTTTGTTTTGAACTCATTTTCATTAGCAAAGCCACAGAGGAAAGTGCAACTTACAAACCATCGTGGACGACTATTGCAAAGATATAATTTATTTATTTATATTTTTTAGTGATTTGAATTTTATTTTTTATTGATTATTTGGTCAAGTATACAAACTCACATCGTAAATGATGCAATTAGGACTGTGCTCTTTTTGACTCTAGTTAAAAAGGTTTTAGCCAAGGATTTATGCTCTCGTAAATGATGTATTAGATAATATATATTCTCTATGGATAGTTATACTTCATTATTAACCTACTATTGTTTTTATATTTTTATTAGATTTTTGTACATATAGAAATGACTTTTTTTTAAAAATAATTGAAGGTGTGTTAGAGAATTTTAAAGAAAAAGATGGGCAGTTCTTGAGTTCATATACTCACTCAAAACAGGAGATAAGATCAATATTGAATTTATTTTGTGCTTCACTCATTGCATTTCCCGAGGAGAAAGTCATGGATGAGGCTAAAGTCTTTGCATCTATATATTTAAAACAAGCTATGCCAAAAATTGATGATGCCAATCTTGTACAAGAGGTATTCAATACATACATATTAATAATTTTTCTTTTCAATGTTTGTGAATTCTTTTTCTCAGTTATGCTAAAAAAATTATATATTGTGCACCAGATAAAACTCAATTTAGAGTATGGTTGGCACACTAATATGCCTAGATTGGAAGCAAGGAATTATATTGACATATATGGAACAAACACTTCATGGTATGACAAGGGATATCCAAACAATATCTCATAGTATTTCATTTTAAGTTTTTAAAATATTTTTTTAAGTATGACACCACAATGTTTTCATGTACAGGATGACATGCATGAATAACAAGAAGATTTTAGATTTGGCAAAGTTAGACTTCAATATGGTGCAATCTATGCAACAAAGAGAACTTCAAGTACTCTCAAGGTTATTTAAATATGTATCGACAAAGTAACTATAATTTTGTTTTGGCTTACATTTAAATTAATTAAAATTGGATTACAATTAGTGTCCACAAAGAACAAAAATATGAGAAAAAGTGGGTTTATTGTTTAGTGATAGACCACCCCACCAAGAAGATGGGAGGTTGTAGCCTTGTTCCCTAGTTTGTTTGGAAAATAGTATAGTTTTAGAGACATACTAAGAGACCCATGCACCTAACGGTGCCTAGGAAGGTGTTGAAACTTATTAGCAAGCCTTCTAACAATCTTGGTAGAGCACCCAAGTGTGTCGCGTGAGGTCCTATTTTTTGTGTCCTAATTGATCCATCAATCATAAAGAAAAATGATAATGAAACTACAAGATAAGTTAATAGAGAGTACATATGACACCTCTAAAATAAGTTTATATAATTTTCTTGTTTGTTCAGGTGGTGGATGGAATCAAATGTGCCTCAATTAGATTTTATTCGCAAGCGATACGTGGAATTTTATTTTTGGGTTGCGGGAGGGTGTATAGAACAAAAGTATTCTGCTTTTAGAATTGGCTTTGCAAAAATTTGTTCTCTCGCAATAATTATGGATGATATATATGACACGTATGGGACACTAAAGGAGCTCAAACTCTTCACAAATACAATTAAAAGGTGAAAAATAATATCTAAAAGTAGCCCTACAATGTTAATTGAAATGGTTATTGATAGTAAGGATATTTTAGAAATAAATATTCTTTTTAATAATATCATTATATATTTTTATTGTGTTAGATGGGATCCCTTTGCTATAGATTGCCTTCCTGAGTATATGAAAGTTGTGTTCATGGATTTTTATGAAATGATGAATGATTTGGCACAAGAGGCAACCAAGACCCAAGGTCGAGATACAATTGACTATGCGAGAAAAGTTGTAAGTACTTGTAAATACTATATTAATCTTTTAAAGTGTTGGAAAATTTTCTTTCATGTAGAAAAACTAAAAGTTTATAAATGATGAATATGTAATGTAGTGGGAGATATTCTTGGATTCTTTCATGAAAGAGGCAGAGTGGATTTCTATTGGTCATATACCAACTTTTGAGGAGTATTTAGAGAATGGAAAAATTAGTGCTGGTGGAATACTTATTCTACAACCTCTCTTAACACTGGATGCACTACTTCCTAACAAGCTTCTTCTAAAAACTAATTTTCCTTCAAGGTTCATGGATATTTTAGCAGTGACCTTTCGATTAAGCAATGATATTAATAGTTTCAAGGTATGATAGAAAAAATACTAACTCAAATATTTTTGTATAAATCCCTTTTCTTTTATGGACAAAGAACTAAATTAAAATTATAATGTATGATATCATACAGGTTGAAGCTGCTAGGGGTGAGAAAGCTTCATGTGTAGTATGTTATATGAGAGATAATCCTCGATCGACAGAAGAAGAGGCTTTGGATTATCTTAATTCTTTAAAGGAAAAATTACTCAAAGAACTAACTTGGGAATATTTGAATTCAGATGACATACCAGCATGTAGTAAGGATCACACAATTTCTATATCAAGAGGGTTTCAATTATTTTATAGAGAGAGAGATGGCTTCACTAATTCCATGAAAGATACAAGAGACCATATTATGAAAATATTGGTTCAAAATGTTCCATTGTAATTTAAACTCTTCATTGATTATAATTGTTAAGATTGTAAGGAAATGTATTACTTGTAGGTTGATAATTCCATAATAATAAATTGGTTTTACTAGGTGATGATTGCATTGCCTAGAAGAATTCTTGAATCATATCCTATACTTTTCACACATTTAATTAATGTAATTCTTTTGTCAATATAATCTGTGTAGTGTAGATTTAGTTGAGAAATAATACATTTCTTACCAAAAAATTTGTAAACTACATCTAATAAAAGTAATACTTTTGTTTTCAAAGTTAATAGGAAGTTGAAAAATTTAAACAGAAGTTGTTAAAAATATTTAGTATGTTTTTATTTTTTGAGATTAAAAAACTTTTGGATCTTTAATCTAGAAACTATTACTTTCAAAATGTGAAACTCAATAGTTCAAGTATCAGTTTTTACATATGTAAAAGTGATAAATACTCAATTTATTGAAGAAAAAAAGAAACTTGGAATTTGAATTTTAATCTACTTATTCACTGAGAAAGGTATTAAGGTTTTTCTATATTACTATCATTAAATTTGATATAGTTCTATTATATCCCGTTAAAATTGAAAAACAATTTGAAGCAATTTATAATAGTATTAATTTATTTTATATAAAAGAGAGTGAACATTGTTGTAGAAGTTCTAATTATTAGTTTAACATTATAAAATAGGAATTCACATCCTTATCCACATACCCACTAGTCAATTGCAATGACAACCCTACTTTGTCCTTACATATCCACAAGATCACTAGTCACAAGCAAAACATTTTAGTGTTGGTCCTTAATAAGAGGCTTACTGCAACAAATATTATCCATCGTGAAAGATCACTTTTATTGCTAAATATTTGTATTCTAATGTACATGTTATGCAATCCTTAAATATTATACACCTCTCTATGAATAGTGATTTCCAAAGGAATCATTTTAGTTGGAGGGTATGAGACTCAAAAAAATGATTACCAAAATTTAGAATCAAAATAAGTTCCATTAATATGTTAGAGGTGTTATTCAAACTACTTATGTGTTATTATATTTACTAAATATGGTTTATCCTTATAAATAATAGTACTGTAAAAACTTACTTATAACTAAATTTCATAAAATAAGGATTAGAGATGAGATTGAAATGAAATTTAGACTAGTAGTAAAATTGATGTCAAATTAATCTTTTGAAGTTAATGTTGTAGTTGCAAAAGATTAGAAAGTATTGGGAAAAATAATTAATATAAATTCTGGATGCACATGATAGTTTCTATAAATCTATAAAATAGTAACATGACTCTCCACATGGACTAGTGATCCTTCAATAATTATAATAACTATCTAGATGTTTTAGTGACCATTTTAAAATTGCAACATTATTTTAGTATTAGAACCTATAACTTAGTTTTCATATTTTCCTATTCTTTTTATATATTTTGATGAATGTAGAGGTTATTGTTGTCACAAAAGTTTTCACCCTTGATGACCCAAGAAACCGTGATCATCGACCTTGTGAAACATTGAATCAACCTCCAAGTGCAGAACCTTGCGAAATGTGAGGTTGAATCTCTAGATAAGGCCAACTTCCTCTTCAATCCAAATGTAGAGGGTTGGAACAACCCAACACTGGTAAAAGTAATCTATGATCTGATATGGAAAAGGGAGAGAGAGAAGATTTGCTTGAAAGAAGGGAAAGAGGTTTGCAACTAGACTGAAATGATGATCTTCCCTGCCTATAGCTGCACAAATAATCAATAAAATTGCCTTTAGTATGCACAAATTTCTATCTTAATTAGCCACCTAAGTGCGAGTGAAGCTTGGAATTCTATGAAATGAGGAGAGGAACT
Source organism: Cryptomeria japonica (assembly GCF_030272615.1). Taxonomy (NCBI): domain Eukaryota; kingdom Viridiplantae; phylum Streptophyta; class Pinopsida; order Cupressales; family Cupressaceae; genus Cryptomeria; species Cryptomeria japonica. Next base: position 528,628,717 of record NC_081410.1, read on the forward strand.
GAGCTTAGTTCATCTCCTCATTTCATATAATTCCAATCTTCACTCACACTTAGGTGGCTAATCAGGATAGAAATATTTGCATACCTAGGGAAGATTTATTGGTGTTTTGTGCAGTCATAGTCAGGGAGATCACATTTCAATCTAGGTGCAAACCTTTTTCCCTTATTTCAAGAAACCCTTCTCTCTCTCCCTTTTCCCTATCAAAATCCATCGATTAGTTTAAAACCAATGTTGGGTTGGTCCAACACTCCGCATTTGGATTCAAAAGGAAGTTGGCCTTCTCTAGAGACTCAACCTCACATGCACAAGGTCCCACACTTGGAGGTTGGTTTCATGTTTCACAAGGTTGTTGAGCACAAGTCTTCAACAAGGCTGCACACTTTTGTGACAACAATTGTTGGCATGCCCAAAAAGATGAAAATACCCCCAAACTACTTACTACCAATATAGTGTGCATAACGCGCGGGTTATTCAAAACTCAGATATGTTATCTTCAAGGGGGTTGATACAAAAGGGTCAACATTTTGGCGACATAAAGGGGACCCTAAGCCTTCTTAGGGAAAGACTGGGTGTCTCTAAAAATATTCCATTAGGCGTAGAGTCAAGGAATGAAACAAAATAGATACTTCTTTTCCCCTACAATCCTGCAAAATATCAAAATTTTACCATTCTGGAGAATAGCCTATGCATGTGCACCTCTTGGAAAACTGAAAAAAATATGACTAATATTTACATTTCTACAATAAGAGGCAGATGATGCCTTTTTCCTCTGTCAAAGAGGAACCTTTTGAAGGATTTGATCTCCTTTCTACCATAGTTGCAGTCACCAGCCAACTACAACAATTGAAGTATCTTGTATGCATACAACATAGCATATAGGTTATCGATGGGGTGAGAAGAATACTCACCATTTACTTTGTTGTCATAGGGAATCCACATAAAAAAAGCCTCTAAAACACATGGAAGTATAATAAACGTATGCTCAACAACAAAAATAAGATGCATTAGGGGTAAGCCGGTATCAGATCCAACTCTTACTACTTACTGCCAATTTAGTGTTTATAACACGCATGTTATGCAAAACTCAGATCGGTTATCTTCACGGGGGTTGACACGAAAGTGTGTAGGAGAAAAAGTGACACTAAGAAAACATGCCCTAATCTCACTTTCAACCACACACTTGTGGAATACGAAAGAGCCTAGAGGTATCACACAATTAGCTACTTCTTTTTGTGGAAGAGAGAGCCACGGGCTAACTATCAGGATTTCTATTCCTTTGTTGCAATTGAAAGATAAAATGATGCAAGTTCAATCCCTAACCCCAAAGTGCAAGTATGAACTAATAACAAGATTGCAGAATTGAACTTAAACAATGGAAAGCTGTAAACACAAGAATAAGACAAGAATGTAAATGCGTACCCGGTGTTAAAATCTGAGTGAAAATGTTCGAGATGGGGGCGCGGGCGCCACTATCCTGATTCTGCCCCTGAAACTGCTCTGGAAACTGCTGTTTTGCAACCTAGAAAGCTGTCAAAAATGCTAAAAACTGCTGTCTGTTAGGAGGACCAGGGCGCCCAGCGCCCCTGTCCTGGCAGGACCAGGGCACCCCACTCCCATGTCCTGGTCTTTTGCTCTGAAACTTGGTGTGAAGTTCTGTCTCGGTCTACTTCTTTCGGATCTGCAACTTGCGGCGTCGTCTGAATTCTGAAACCTGCACTTATATCTGAAAAGGTGTGGTGGGCGGCTATATAGGGTTTTGCCTTAGTCAAACCCCCGCTTTGGTGATTTCCACCTCCACGAATAGCCAAGTTGTATTGTAAAAGTAATGTGTGTGTAGACCTTGTGTGTGTGCAAGATCCTAAAATGCAAGCAAGCAAACTAGAGCAACCTAGAAAGTAAACCCTAATTGCTTGTAAATGATAATGTAAATGCTCTAAATAAAGATGCAAAGTGATCTAAAGCATGAATAAATGATATATTGAAGCTTATGCAAAGACATGAAAACAACATGAAATCATACCCAACCCCCAAGGGAGGGGTACAAGCCAATCTTCAGTCGGTAATCTCCTATTGTTCTTCAATGTCTTCCAAGCCCTAAATGGATGAATGGAATTGATAAATGCTTGATGGATGGATGTTGAATGTTGTTGAAGTCTTAAAGATCTGCTCTTTCGCTGCATAGAAGGTCCTTTAAACCAAAAATTCTCATCCTTTCAAATGAAGAAAGAGAGCTCTTATATATGAAACCCTAGGTCTTAATTTCAACTTTTGGCCGACCTAGAGATTGAATCTCCCGCCAATTTCTTGGGGTTAAGCTTTATTTTATGATTGGATCGCGCTCCTAAAATTTCGGGAAAAATCTCCAGGACCATGTGCACACCGGGCGCCATGGTCCTCTCCGGGCGCCATGGTCCTGACAACTTTTCACCAAATTTTCAAGGCCGTCGGATATGATGATTTTAGAGAGAATCCCGAAGTTACAGGTGATTTCGAGATGTTTTGACCCCCGAAATCAAGCCCCCAAGTTCAAAACAGGACCTAATTAGGGTTTTTGATTAAATGATGTATTGGAAGAATAAAATGAAAGGGGCACACTTTAATGAAAGGGCCCAACTTTATGATGTGGAAGATGATGAAATAGGACCTTAGACCTAATTAATTTAATTAATTAAGTGCTAAAGGGGAAATGCAATTCAAAATGCAAAATGCGCCAAGGCGGGTGCTAAACTAGGTGTGAAATTGTACCACCCTAGCAAGTGCGTACAATTTACGACGCTACATTTAGCCCCCACTTTAGAGGTCATATGAGTACTACGTGCATATGCAAGCTAAAGTACAGAAAAGTAAACATTATTTGAAAAAGGATATATCCATATGTCTGTTGAACGAAGCCCCAATCGGTATCTGTAGTACACAGTTAGGAACCGCACCCTACAAAACACACGTTAGATCACAAAATCACCTAATGCTTACTAAGGAAGGTGATGAAAATTTGAGGGTAGCTATATGCCCCCCCCTGTTTCGGCTTGGTAATTTTAGTGAGTTGAAACAGGGTATCATGTTTACCACTTCGAATTGTTAAAGAATATTGATGACAAATGCTCACAAGAAGATTTGATATGAGATCAAAAACTAATGGAGAATCATTTGGTAAGAAAGAGGACTAAATCTCAATTCCAACACAACAAAGAGTGTGAGGATTTGAGAGTTCTCTAACACAAGATGAAGGATGTAAATGGAAACAAAATGCAAAGAGAAGAAAAGAAAGGAAAAAAGCATGAATACACACAGTGGTGATCCATGAGAAGAATAGTGAGAGAGAAAACATGGACTTCTCGCCCCTAGATCTTGTCTAGGTGATCCATGGGACAAAGGACATGGAAAACTATCCCCTAGAGTCTGTCTAGGTGATCCATGTAAGGGAGGAGAGTGAGAAAGTCTAGCCTTATGCCGCTAGTTCCACTCAACCTCGTGCATGTGTGTGTAAGTGAGGTTAGAAGCATCTCATAGGAGTCTATGCCCGAGTATGCTACAACCGGTATATGTATAGTACAAAAGCGTGACATCTCGCTCTAAGAGTCTGTGCTCTGGTTCCGAGAATAATCACCTTGTATAAAAAAATGGAGACATCTCGCTGTAAGAGTCTGTGCTCTGGTTCCGAGAATGACCCATTGCTCAAAAAGTGTAATGTTTATGTCATAAGTAAAGTAGAACAAGGATACCTACCTTAATCACAAAAGAAGATACCCCAAAAATGCAACAATGTCATAGATCCAAGCAAGAGAGTTTTTCACTCTTTAAGCAAGGATAAGATAGTTGAAAAGGGATATCTTGTAGTATGTGTAAAGGAGATCCTTAGAGGAGAAGAGATCTTTGTACAAAAGACCCCTATCCCCAAGAGGAATTGTCTTAGACAAATATAACATCTTCTAGAATAAAACAAAGAAGAGAATAAGAATGCAATACTTCCTTCTTTTGCGAGGTGAAAGTGATTCTTAATGAAGGATGACACTCTTTTTAACCCAATTGGGAGAGTGAATTCATTATGGATGTATTTTACCAAGTGCAAAAGAGGTTGTAGTCAAGGACTTACACCTCTTGTGAGAGAGAATCCTTGAACAAACAACAACAAATGCATACAAGGAATAACATCAAATGATAAAGTTCACACCATCCACGAAATAGGAAAAAGTGGATCCTTAGATAAAAATAAGGAAAGATCATTGCCTCCCAAGGATAAGGAAAATGAGAAGGACTTACACAATCTTCTAGGGAGAGATTTAGACATAAGCAAAATGTACTGCATACTCACATGAGTTCATGCAAGCAAGACATTAGTGTATGTAAAATGCTCCTCACAAGAAGTGGGTAGGATAAGAAAGAGAATACACATCTTCTCTAGGAAAAGAGGATTCTAAAGAAAAGATGATCAATATTTCCACACTATTACCCCATAGGAACAAGAGATAACATAGAAAAATGAGGCTATTATGTTGCTTCAAAAATATGTGTACCATCATGAATGACAATGAGCCCCCAGTAAATGAGCTACCAATGTCACATAATGATGAGCAACATAATAGCCATTAATGTTATTTAAAGACATGATAGATTGAATGAGGTATTTGAATATGACATGCTGAATGCTCAACCATAAGTGAGATCAAAAACATGTATAAAATGATAAAAATTGAAGAAGGAAAGTTACGAGAAATCTTAGAAGAGAGATGAGTGTAATTTATTAGAGCCTTATCCCTGGAGGAAAGTACTTTATGATGAATAGGAGATAAAGATTCATAAGTGGATTTAGAAATTTGAGGGGAGTCATAAAGAGATTTGTTCATCGCCAATATTTCCTTATGAGGGGAATGAGAGTTGATAGAAGTAGAAGATGATTTAGTTGAAGTGAGATCATCATCACTACTAAATATAGCATTCACATTGAGAGATGGTCTTTTAGATGCTTTGGTGGGCTTAGAAAGATTATATCCAAGTCCAAATGAATATTCATGCATGTTATGTTCTAAAGGAACTTTAATTCCTTGTTCATTTGTGCCACAACCATTTACACTATAGCCACTCTTAGCCAAAATATGAAAACCACGACGATAACGATTAGCCATTTCAGAAAGAAAAGGTGGTTTTTCATAAGACAAAGAATCAAATTCTTCAGAATTAGAGGTGTGAGGAGAAGAAGTTTGAGAAGCGGCCACAAAATTATTGCTCATAGGTTCAGGTAATACTGATTGATCTCTAGTTTCTTCCTTCTTTTTAACTTTAAGCTCTCTAGGAGGAACCCTATACTCACCTACAAAGGTGGGATTAAAATAAAGAGATCCCCAATTGTCTTCTGCGAGAACCTTCTTAGGATCAAAAGCCCTTTCATGTGTAGATTCAAGTTGAGAAGAATCTTCTTCAGGAACTTCAGACTCATCCAAAGAATTTTGATTATCAGAGGGTGATGATTCATCCATAGGTATCTTGTTTAACGAATCATCACTAGAAGAGGAAGGCTTAGAAGAACTCCCTTTGGAGGTAGATGTTTGCAAACAAGCTTGAAAATTAGTATCACCTGTCAAGGTATATGTCTTATTATTATAAATAAATTTAACTTGTCTATGCAATGTAGAGGGGACAGCTTGCACACTGTGAATCCAAGGTCTCCCTAATAACAAGTTGTATGTTAGATTTCTCGACATAACATGGATAGGAGTAGGCAAAGTAATAGGTCCCACTGTGATGGGTAAGGTGATAATACCTAATGAAGACTTAGCCACATTATCAAAGCCTCGAATGGGATGAGAGTCAGGCTCAATAAGGGATGTATCCACATTCATCTTATGCAATAGATTAATGCTACACACATTAAGGCCAAAACCATTATCTACCAGTGTTCGTCTTATAGCAGTGTCATTTATGGTAACCACAATCATCAAGGGATCATATTGATGTTGAATTTCACTGGTAGGCAACTCATCTTGAGTAAACACAATTTGAGCTTTAGGATTCATCATAGAGTTAACCAAAGACACTATATTAATAGGTGTATTAGGTGGAGGAACATTCAAATCTTTCAAGGCATCTTGTAACATTCCATGATGAGAGGAAGAAGTTTGGATCAAATCCCAAAGGGATATCTTAGCGGGGGTAGCTTTAAGTTGTTCTATGAGATCATATTCCTTACCAAGAACTTGTGAAATATGAGGAGCTTGAGGAAGAATAGGTTGGGAAGGAGGAAGTGAAGTTGGGATAACTGGAGGAGGATTAGGTTGCCTATTATTTCTTGTCTTATAGGTATGAGCAACCGCATTATAACTCTCTCTAGTCAGTTGCTTAGCATACTCATAAGGGCTCTTAGTAGAATAACCTCCTTGCACAGTAATAATAGGTTTCTTAGGAGTGCAAAAAGAATCATTAGCATAACCACCTTGAACCACTAAGATAGGCTTATTTAAAGGTTGAGAATTTTGAGAAGGACAAGCACCTTGGACAGTGAAGAGAGGTTTGTTAGGTGTTTCATTCACATGTATCAAATTGATTGAGGATGGTTTAGAGGAATGAACAAAAGTGTTGGAGGAATTATTGATAGTCTTCTCTTGCACTAAAATCTCACCACGGATTAAATCAATTTTAGGAGAAAGACAAGGGGTAGGCATTGATGTTCTAGTAGGCAGAGTAATACTAGGAAAGGTCGAATCATCCTCTATCATCAAAGGATCTACATGGGGAATAAACTCTCTAGGAAAAGGATCAACATTACTCTCTAAAGTCTCACTTTTGAGAGGGAGATCTTTGAAAGAGATGTTAACCATCTTACTTTGAACTAGGGTATCCTTATGAGTAGAACCAAGTTGAGGAGAGGGAGATGCTTTACTTTTAGAGGGAGAATGATTGAGATTCAAGGAAGGTGAGAAACTATCAAGGGAGTTTTCAATCTTGATTTCATCCCCTTTGTCTAGGGTTCTCTCATGGGGAAGAGAATAATCTACACCTTCTTCTAATGGTTCATCCCAAATAGTGAGGTTGTTGAAAGGAATGTTTGAAGTATTGTCAATTTCGGGAGAGGAGATAACATTGTTTATTAATTCCTCATCCTTAGGAGGGAGAGCATCAATAGATGTGTTAAACTCATCCTCTTTCCTCAAAATATTTTCAATATGATCTTTAGGGGAGAGAGAATTAAGGAAATTGCTTATTATTTCATCTTCTTTCTCTAAAGGATGTTTATGGGTAAGACAAACTTTAGGAGAAGGGTAAGCATTTATCATTAATTCATCATCTCTAGTGGGAATTTTGTTGGAAAAGGAAATGCCATCACTAGGAAATGTAGGGATAATGCCATCTTCTTGCACAAAAGGATCCTCATGAAGGGAGTGTTTTTTGGGAGGAACATGAACATATTTCTCCAAAGATTCATGCTTAGGAAGGAGATCTTTGAAAGAAGTGTTAATAACCTCTTGTTGTACTAACATGCCCCCATTGGAAGGACCAACTTTAGGAGAAAATAAGTCAATGTCCATCAATACCTTTTAACTTAGAGAGGCATCATGTAGGGAAGGTAAAGTAACATTAAGAAAGGTGTTTATGATATCATTCTCTTCCTCTAGGATAGCTAAATAGGAAGGGCACATTTTAGGAGAATTGTCAAGATCACTCTTAAAGTCTTCATCCTTAGAGCATGGGAGAGTCTCAAAGGGATTGGTAGAAACTCTTTTAGGCACTAGAATGTTGTTATAGATGGGGGGAGGTTCTTTAGGAGAAGGAAAAATTGAAACAAGGGAAGCTAACCCATTATCAAATGAATGCATCATGACAACAATTTTCCTCTTTCAAATGATAACACATGCAAAATAGAAGGAAATGTTTAATTTTAACCAATGCAAGAACTTAGAATGTAGATTTAGAAAATGAAATTTATGATTCAAATGAGTTCCTAAATCAGATTTAAAATTAATTATGCTATCCACAAGTTCAACTTTGAATTTTAGCAAAAATTTCCTCTAAATTTTTGAATTTTGCAAGAAATTAAAACTTGTAAATACAAATTTGAATTTGAAATAGTATAAACACTCAAATTTGAAAACATAAATTAGAATTAGAGAAGATTGGAGTTCACGTCGGGTTCACCAAAATGTGTAGGAGAAAAAGTGACACTAAGCAAACATGCCCTAATCTCACTTTCAACCACACACTTGTGGAATACGAAAGAGCCTAGAGGTATCACACAATTGGCTACTTCTTTTTGTGGAAGAGAGAGCCACGGGCTACCTATTAGGATTTCTATTCCTTTGTTGCAATTGAAAGATAAAATGATGCAAATTCAATCCCTAACCCCAAAGTGCAAGTATGAACTAATAACAAGATTGCAGAATTGAACTTAAACAATGGAAAGCTGTAAACACAAGAATAAGACAAGAATGTAAATGCGTACCCGGTGTTAAAATCTGAGTGAAAATGTTCGGGACGGGGGTGCGGGCGCCACTATCCTGATTCTACCCCTGAAACTGCTCTGGAAACTGCTGTTTTGCAACCTAGAAAGCTGTAAAAAATGCTGAAAACTGCTGTCTGTTAGGAGGACCAGGGCGCCCAGCGCCCCTGTCCTGGCAGGACCAAGGCGCCCCACGCCCCTGTCCTGGTCTTTTGCTCTGAAACTTGGTGTGAAGTTCTGTCTCGGTCTACTTCTTTCGGATCTGCAACTTGCGGCGTCGTCTGAATTCTGAAACCTGCACTTATATCTAAAAAGGTGTGGTGGGCGGCTATATAGGGTTTTGCCTTAGTCAAACCCCCGCTTTGGTGATTTCCACCTCCATGAATAGCCAAGTTGTATTGTAAAAGTAATGTGTGTGCAGACCTTGTGTGTGTGCAAGATCCTAAAATGCAAGCAAGCAAACTAGAGCAACCTAGAAAGTAAACCCTAATTGCTTGTAAATGATAATGTAAATGCTCTAAATCAAGATGCAAAGTGATCTAAAGCATGAATAAATGATATATTGAAGCTTATGCAAAGACATGAAAACAACATGAAATCATACCCAACCCCCAAGGGAGGGGTACAAGCCAATCTTCAGTCGGTAATCTCCTATTGTTCTTCAATGTCTTCCAAGCCCTAAATGGATGAATGGAATTGATAAATGCTTGATGGATGGATGTTGAATGTTGTTGAAGTCTTAAAGATCTGCTCTTTCGCTGCATAGAAGGTCCTTTAAACCAAAAATTCTCATCCTTTCAAATGAAGAAAGAGAGCTCTTATATATGAAACCCTAGGTCTTAATTTCAACTTTTGGTCGACCTAGAGATTGAATCTCCCACCAATTTCTTGGGGTTAAGCTTTATTTTATGATTGGACCGCGCTCCTAAAATTTCGAGAAAAATGTCCGGGACCATGTGCATGCCGGGCGCCATGGTCCTCTCCGGGCGCCATGGTCCCGACAACTTTTCACCAAATTTTCAAGGCTGTCGGATATGATGATTTTAGAGAGAATCCCGAAGTTACAGGTGATTTTGAGATGTTTTGACCCCCAAAATCAAGCCCCCAAATTCAAAATAGGACCTAATTAGGGTTTTTGATTAAATGATGTATTGGAAGAATAAAATGAAAGGGGCACACTTTAATGAAAGGGCCCAACTTTATGATGTGGAAGATGATGAAATAGGACCTTAGACCTAATTAATTTAATTAATTAAGTGCTAAAGGGGAAATGCAATGCAAAATGCAAAATGCGCCAAGGCGGGTGCTAAACTAGGTGTGAAATTGTACCACCCTAGCAAGTGCGTACAATTTACGACGCTACAGAAAGGGTCAACTTTTTGGTGACTCGAGGGGGACCCTAAGCTTGCTTAGGGAAAGACCAGGTATCTCTAAAAATATTCCATTGGGAGTAGATTCAAGGCATGAAAAAAATAGATACTTCTTTGCCCCTACAATCTCGCAAAATATCAAAATTTTACCATTTTGGAGAATAGCCTGTGCACGTGCACTTGGAAAACTGAAAAAATATGACTAATATTTACATTGCTAAAATAAGAGGTAGATGATTCCTTTTGCCTTTGTCAAAGAGGAACCTTTTAAAGGAGTTGATCTCCTTTCTGCCATAGTTGCAGTCACTAGCCAACTGCAACAATTGAAGTATCTTGTATGCATACAATAGAGCATACAAGTTGTCGATGTGGTGAGAAGAAAACTCACCATTTAATTTGTTGTCATAGGGAGTCCACATAAAACAAGCCTCTGAAACACATGGAGGCACACTAAGTGTATGCTCAACAATAAAAAGAAGATGCATTAGGGGTAGGCCAGTATCAGATCCAATTCTTGCAAAAGAGAAGGAAACCTCTTCACACAAGGGAGAGTCACTTCTATCATAGTTGTCGTGCTCCTAGTATGAGTTGAAAATAAAATAAAAGGCCACAAACTCACATGGGGATGACAAGTATACCATATCCCCATCTTGATCTGCATAAGGGAGCTCCTCAGACATATCAGAGTGGAAACTTTGAAGCTTGAGCATGCTAACAATTTGAACAACAAAAGGAATCGCTGCATGGTCAACATGTTGTTGATCAACCTCATTGAACTTGGTATGTTGGTCCCAAGTAAAACATTCGAGATTAGGCACCCTATCCCTAATGTCAAAAGAAACATTTTCATACTGGATGAATGCCTCATATTCAACATCATTACATTTAGGGACAGGGGAGAACCAACATACATCGCATGTGCTGATATCTAGCTCATCAACAAAAACCTCAAGCTCACGAGACACTTTATAGGAAGACTTAAGATCTTTAGATTGTCTCTATGTTTCTGTTCTTTCTTCTTCTTGGCGACAAACTGTAGCAACCTGCATACCTAAGACAGATTGAGCTAGTTCTAGTTTAGACTTTCTTATCTGTTGCTTGGTAGTTGGTGTGTCTATCTGTAACATCCTAAAATTACACCCCTTGCAATTTTTGACTGCTTTTGGGTCATAGCCTTAGTGTTTTCACCCCTTAACCTGATCGAATACCTAATTATACTAATAAATGCCAAAAATTTCATACAATTCATTAATTTACCCTTCCCGCACCTTGATCTTGCCCCAAATTAGGGTAGGACAAGGGTATGGAGGCCTGGTCCCCCTTAATGGGGACCTATCTTGGACCCCTCTCCCTCTCCTACCTCAAATTTGAAGTAGGAAAATCCCTCTATGTCGGCTCATGTCAAAAAATTAGTCAATTAATCCTACGGGCAAGTATAAAAGAGGGATATCCCCTCTCATTTGACAATCATACACAATCATTATCAAGCATTCAAGAATTTAAGAGATCAATAATTCAAGAGAAATTGAGCATTTTCAATCTTCCTTCAAGCTTTGGAGAAGAAATAGAGTCAAGATTTCAAGCATTGAAGAGGAGATCATCATTCTATGACATGAAATCATAATTCTATGTGGAGGCAAGCAAAACTTCACAAGGAGGTATAAGCATTTCACTTTCAGTCAATTCAACATCCTCTCAAAGAGGAGGATTTCTATTTTTAGTCATTTCAACTACATTATTTCAACCACTTGGTTAATTCCAAAATTGAGGTTTGACCTGAAGGCAAACCCCTATTCCCAACACATTTCCCTTTCCTTAAGTGTGCAGAAAGCAAGTGTGCAACTATACTTCTGGAATTAAGCTTTACTTGCAGAGAAAAAAAAACCATTTTCGATGCGCTAAAAGTTCAGAGGACCGATAGGAGGGCGACCTGGTCCAGACACGCTCCATGCAACTTTTGGTAGATTTCCCAGAGTAGGTCCAAATCATCTCAAACTTCTTAGATCCAGGTGCACAATGAAATCCCAAACCTGTAGGTTGCTATTTTCTCATGCTTTGTCTTTATTTATAGCACTTAGTCTCAATTCAATTAATCAACTTACAAAAGAGGGTCAATTATATTCCAAACACAACCAATCTGCTTAGTATTCATTCCTTGCATCATTTTATATTGGATCTAGTAGATTCATCCCCCGCTTTTGAATGTAATGTCTCCCTAAGTGAAAATTGAGCTTAGTGAATCCTCCTTTCCCCGTGGTGAATTTGCTAAGATCCTAATTTGCTGCTTTACACTATCAATAAATTCAACCTTTAGAGGAAGCATCCTACACACTCGGTGACTCTATAAAATAAATCTATTGGCTATAGCATTTCACTGCTCCAACCAGCTAAAGAATTGGCATGTTCTTCAGTCTCAGCCTTTGGAGGCATCATTCCTTCAAGCACCTGGTGACTCTACAATTTTTCTAGTATGTTATCAACCTCTGGTTGGGCAAATCACTGTCTCCTTTTAAGCATTTTTGTGTAGCAAAACTTTTTCTTTGATGCTTTAAAAGATGAGCTAATATCATGGGTGTAATTTCTATTCACCTTTCGCTTTCGGAAATGCTAATCAACCCTCTCATTTTTACCAGTATGAACAAACTAGGACTGTTCCTAGTTTTAATCCAAATGGATTTAATCAAGTAGAAGGTGGGAATTGCCCAAATTCTTAACACCCACCCACCCCTATTCTACCTCCTGATTAGCCTCAAAAGAGTGAGGTGGCCCTTCTTTTAGAATCCACTATGGTTAAAATGGTAAACATGATGTAGGATTACACAAGGGAGCTTGATAGAATCAAGCAACAACTCTGGGATTAATAGCAAGAGGAGGCATATCAGCCACAACAACAAAAATTTTAGGGCCAACAACATCAATGAGCTCCTCAAGATTATCATTATCAATAGGAAGAGGCCTTCTATCAGTAACAAGAAAAATTTGAAGCCCATCAACAACATGAGGCCTTCTTTATAGAGAAGCTTGCTTTTTCTAGGAGGGAAGAGATCAAATAGTTAGTGGCTCTAGAGGTCAAAATCATGCAAGTAGAGGCCTCTACCCCTATTCCCCCTAAAAGAAAGTATCCAAGCTTTAAGCAGGATAGACCTTCCAAGCCTTTGGAGGAGCCTATCCTTGAATAGTTGCATCCTTATGAGAGGTACATTCAAGAGGAGGAGATTTCTTGTCAAGCTCAGCTTCAACAACAGGAGTGGGAGGCAAAGAAACTTCCTCTTTTGGCTCTCTCTTCTTCTCCTAAAGAAATCTGCCTCTACAAAGATGGTCCAGTGGTGTGGAGAGTAGATGAAAATAACCCCCCTCATAAATCTAGTAGGCTGCCTACTGATGGTAAGAGCAACTTGCAAAAGACAGAGATGCTACAAGAGGAAGCTCCTACCCCTAGGTATCCTAAATTCAAAGTTCCAAGCTTCAATCAGAGGAGACCTCATAGATTTTTTGAGGATCCTTTCCTTGAGAAGATTCACCCTTACACTGAGCCTATCTAGGAGAGCTCTAATTTCAATGTCCCAAGTTCCATGGGAATTCCAACTATGGATGTGCATAAGCCAATTTTCCAAGATCCTTAATGGTATGGCCCTTTTGAGATCCACCTTTGTAAAGATGGACCTATTGTCTAGAGGGAAGATGGAGCCCATCCTCCCCACATATGTACCAAGCGATCTACTACTAATGAAGATGACATTGACGAGCCTAGGATGATTCAAAAAGAAATCAAGCATAATAAATTGCAGCCACAAATTGGCACACCAAAACAAATATGTAGTGAGGAGGAAGCCTTGGTCATCTCTAATCACCTTCCCTCCTTCATTAAGAATTAAGAGGAGCTTTCTTCACTTAGACTAATGGTGGACATCCTGTAGAAGCCAACATTAGAAGAGGAAAATCATGAGGACCATAGGGCAATGCGAGATATCAGTTCTTCTGCCATTTCCATATTTATAGAGCTTCAAGAGAATTGTAGTAGTGCCCAACTTAGTCCCATTTGTTTTCAAAAGTGAAGAAGAATTACAAGAGGATTCATTTTGGGATGATTTGGTTGGTTTTTGTTCATGTTGCAGCCATGTCAAGTGAAGTCTAGGTGCAGAAAAGTGAGGACTCTCAAGTTTTAGAGAGTTAAGAGGATGATTGGTAGGAAATTGTTGTTCAAGGTGAACAATAACACAGATCAAAGATGGTTGATGAAGATAAAATTTATGATATCTCTGATTTTCATAACTATGAGGTTGAGGTAGAACATGTGAAGGTTGATCATGATTTTAATGATCACATCTTCTCACATATTATTGACTCTCTCTGATCCAACCTCAATGATGAGTTCATGCCCTTGGGATGGGAGAAATCTAGTTAGCATGATCATATTTTGGTGGAGGAGACAGTTGAACCTAAGCAAGCCAAAAGGGAAGGTTCAAATTTTGGCATATCAAGATGTTACAAGCTAGGGTTATCGTTGCACCAAAAGATCAACCTTTCAATGCTCGATACAACCACTAGACTTATATAATCCACATGAGGCTGTTAAACCCCCATGAGGAATGCTGACTCAATGCCAACAATCCTCCTCCCAGTGTCACTCGTTGTGACCTACATGATTTGAACTTGTGAACAAGCTCTAATACCACTTGTTACAAGATATGGTTGTCATTACACCAAAAGATCAACATTTCAATGCCCGATACAACCACTAGACTTATAGAATCCACAGGAGGTTGTTAAACCATGTTGTGAATCCCCACGAGGGACACTGACCCACTGCCAACACAAGAAGCTACCCAATCAGGTATCTCTCCATGACTTGGTCCAATAATGAAGTTGTAGAGCCACATGCCCAAGCTACACATGAAGGACAGATCAACAATAAGTCTGATCAAGATTTTGGGGTATTTATGCTTGTTTGTGAGTTGCAGGGATTCTTGCAAATGGTTTTTATTTTGCCTTTCATCTTCCATCTCTATATTTTGTTTCTGAGCCATGAAAATTGCCCCTCCTTGTTTAGGGAGGGAAGCGACTTTAACCAATTTGTGAATAGTTTTGTTTAACGAATTCAAGATTGATTGGTTAGAGTAGGGTAGATTAGGTTTTCTTTCCTCCAAGTGCCTTAGCACAATGTTTTTTATTTCAGTTATTTCCCTTTTTTGTAATAAGTGCATAGGCATAGTCTACTCTCTCAACATAGTAGAGATTTATTTTGGTATTTTACATATGTGGGGCAGAAAGTATCTATTTTTGTTTTAGGCCTTGACTCTATACCCGATGCATACTCTTGTTGGCAATAATAATGAAAGAAAAATGAGAGGGGGTAAATCAGTTTTCACTGGATTATGAAACCTAACCATAATCACAAATATGATAAACAACAATAACAACATAGATAAGCAAATTGACAACAAAACACCAAGATTTTGAAGTGGAAAGTCCGGTTAAGGGAAAAACTACGGTGGGAACCTACCCACAATAAGATGATATTCCTCAGTAGTATGTGTAAATATTACAATTGGTAATGCACCGACATTTAGGAACATTGCCTAGAGCTCATAGCTGAAGATACAATAACTTGGAAGGATACAACCCTTAATAAAGTCTCACTGACTTACAACAAGATTCAGACTACAATCTAGAAGGAATGAACTACAATAATAGTATTTGCTAATACCTGATGATAGTTCTGGTTAAGCACATATGTATGCTCTGCAGCCCTTCAAATATCTTCTCAATCACACCATCGAAGGATTAATTCCTTGTTCACACCTTTTCCAATCTTTGATAATACAGAGACAACCTTGATACACAAATTATATGACTATATCACTTATTTATAGAATTTATCAACCTTGACAACAAGGTTAGCTAAACCCTCAACACCTAATTACAAAATTACATTATATGATACAAGGATCGATCACCAAACCAATATAAAGATATATTAATGATATAACATGGACCGAAATCAAATCTCAAAACATGCAACACCATCAAAAATCTTGCCAGAATCAACCGCAACACGCTACACCACCAAGAATACCGCATAACACAAAGAACATCAATGGATCATGAAAAATCACCAAGAACTCATACAATGATTAATGCAGCTCTTAAAAACAAATAGGACATAATTAGGAAACACTAGCAAGCACATTAGAATCATCTGCAATAGTTGAACCAACATCACTTATCAAATCTTCATCAATCAACATCTCAAACAACAACAACTGCCACGAAGAAAGATAACTTGTAGAGCACCAAATCACAAACCATCTGAAATGAAGATACACAAGAACATCCCAAACAATCTCCTAAAATAATAGCTCAAGATCTGATCACACCGGAATATAGTGGAGGAAATACCGATCTCTACAAAGCACTGATCAGAAAAACCAAACTACAAACTGGATCATGTGATATGATCAATTAAGCTTCTTGAATCACTGAGACCAATACAAAAAGATGTAATGACACTATGAATACTCCATACACCAAACCATGATCCCAATAAACTAATTTGGAATCACCAAAGCAATAAATCATAGAAATATGTTGACATCAGTGGCACCAACATATCCTAGCAGCAATGATGTCCAAAAATCTCCCCCTTTAGCATTGATGACAAGAAATGGATGTGAAAAACAATTAATGCAAATAAATAAAACATCTCCAACAAACTTCCCCTAAGATTAGGTAGATAAAATACTTTTTCAGATGCTTCTTTCCCACTTTTACATCAATGACAAAGATTCTCAAAACAAAAAACTAAACTTCTCCCCTTTTGATGAACAAATCACGATTCTCTCCTTTAAACATATAACCAATCTAGCCAAAAATAGACTACTGCACCTAAGGAGTAGCATAAACTCATCAATCTGGACAAAAAGATAAGTTTGTGAAGTCCACCAGATTGATGCATCCCAATGCATCTAGTTCTCATAAGGAGGGGTAGATACCCCTAACTTGTATCTCAAATAGACAAATGTATCTGCAAGCAAAGGCTTGGTAAAAATATCAACAATTTGTTCCTTTGTAGACACATACTCTAGATTCAATTTCTCTTCACTGACTTTTTCTATCAAGAAATGATACTTGATTGATACATGTTTAGTCTTTGAATGTTGCATTGGATTCTTTGACATATTAATAGCACTGGAAGTATCACAATATATGATAGTAGGCTCATCATAGATAACTCTGATATCCTTCAACATTTATTTTATCCAAACTACCTGAGTGTAGTTACTAGCAGTAGCAATGTATTAAGCTTCAGTAGTAGATAGGGACACTGAATCTTGTTTATTTCCCATGAAACCAATTTATTAACCAAAAATAATGCACCACCAGAGGTACTCTTCCGGTCATCAATATCACCAGCCCAATCAGCATCAATGTAAGCACATAAAATGAAATCATCATTCCTCAGATACCACAAACCATAATCCACAGTTCATTTCAAGTAGTTGAATATCCTCTTTACAACAGTGACATGGATCTCTTTCAGATCAACTTGATATCTAGTAGCAATGCACACAACATACATAATGTCAGGTCTTGTTTGAGTCAAGTATAGTAGTCCACCAACCACATATCTGTACAAGGGTTGATTAGCTTTGGGAGATTCATCATTTTTGGATAATTTAGAGCTAATCACCATAGGAGTTCCGATTGTTTTAGAGTCTTCTAACCGAAACTTCTTTAGTGATTCCTTCACATATTTAGTTTGAGATACAAAAATAGCTTTTCCAGTCTGTGAAATCTACAATTCTAAGAAAAATTCCATCTCTCCTATCATAGACATCTCAAATTCTTTTTGCATATCACAGGCAAACTTCATGCTCAATTCATCATCTCCTGCAAAAATAATATCATCAATAAAAACTTCAACAATCAATATGTTATTATTCTCAATCTTAAAATACATATTACTATTAGTGGTACCTTTATTAAATCCCAATTTCAGCAAGTACTTATCCAATCTAGTATACCAGACTCTAGGGGCTTGTTTCAATCCATGAAGAACTTTCTTCAATCTGCATACCATGTCTTCATCATCTGATAATGAAAATCCATCAGGTGTACACTGCTTACTCTTGAAAGAAATCCTTGTTTGCTTTTCCATTTGGCATTCCTTACATACCAGATTAGGAGGGTTAACAATTTTAGGCATATCCCTAATAGCTTGTGTAAAACTTATCTTAATCATTGAATCAAAATTAACATGACACATTCTCCTATGCCACAACCAACTTTCATCAATTTGAGAAATCAAACAACTTTTCTCACTAGCATTCAAATGAAAGATATTACCTCCAGTCTTAGTTCCTGATGCAATCTCTATGTCGAAGGCATTTAGGATTCTAAATTTACTATTCTTGAATTGCAAATCATAACCTTTCTATACCATATGTCCAACACTTATAAGATTATGCTTCAAACCTTCAATATACAACACATCATCAGTGTTGTGCTTACCATCAAAGGAAATAGTGTTGGCTTTATGGATGAATTTCTTATGTGTTGCATTGATGTTTTGTCATTCATGTCAACACTAGCTGTTATGTTTGGTTATCAACAGATAGATTCTGGTTACCGGTAGAAGATCTAGTATTACCAACAAAAGAGATTATCTGTTGGACACTTTCGGCATGTTTGGATCAGTGAAGTATGTTTGATTTCATGTGTTATATGCTCCATGAGAATGTTTTGGTCAGTTGGTATTGGCTTGGTAATCAAATGCTATCATACACTCTGGTAAACCCTTACCGGCATTGGTTTAAGGCTTTACCGATAGATCTTTCATTGTGGAATTGTGACAGGATGCATAATTGGTGTTGGTGCAACTTCTTCATGGATTTTAGGATGCTGAAGATGTTCTTTGATCGTGCTTCAACTTCTTTAAGACATTGCTTTGGCATAGTGGCCCCAGAATAGGTCTGGTACCTATCTAGGTTATGGACCAGTATCATGCTAACGTGTACTCTACACATTACCAGGATGTTTCAAGATGATTTATGGATTTGTTATTATTGTTTTGGTCTTAAGCCGACATGGTATATCAATGTAATATGGAATTATTTATTGATCTTATTGTAATATATTTTAGGTGGTCGACCTAATTGTTTTAGGCCTTAGGGTTTGTATAAATAAGAGGTAGAAAATATTTGTAGAGTATCATGGTTATGGAAAAGGTCATGGTCAAGGAATGTAATATGTGAATATTGTAATATCATTCATGTAGAGGAGTTGGTCGATCATTTGTGATCAAATTGGATTCAAAAGAGGATTTAGTCCTTTGACATCGACCTTAACCAAGACTGTAATCAAGCATGGTAGATGCTATTTCTGGTAGTTCATTTTATTGGATTCTTTTCCATTTATCTTGAGATGGTTTTAGCCTCTCTATAGTCAGTGAGACTCTTTTGTATTGAGAAGTATGCTCTAGGCAGTGTGTCTTCCTGCAAGTGCAGGCCCCTCATTGTAACACATACTTTCTGTAGAAGTATCATCTGACTGTGGGTAGGCTTCCCACTGTGGTTTTTCCCTTTCTAGATTTTCTAGATACAAATCATGGTGTTATCTGGTATGGTTGCTTTGCTTTGATTATCTTCTTAATTGTTAAGTTGTATTGTTTACTGGTATCTATTCCTACCAGCATCTATATGTGCTTTACCGGTACTTGATTTGTTTTGTGGATTAAAAGTTATAATTTGTTAACAACTGATGCAGCCCCCCCTCTCAGTTGTTCACCGGTTATCCTAACAATTGGTATCAGAGCATTGGTCCTCTTTTGTAGAAGCTTAACCTCTTGAGGTAGATCCTATGGCAGCTAACACTTCTAATCCACCGTCATCTATTTTCAGAAGAGAAATCCCTAAGATTGAATGAACAAATTATGGGATATGGAAAATTAGAATGGAGACTCATCTTAGATGTCTTGGAAAAGATATTTGGGAGATCAATGAGAAAGGATACACACCTTATGATCTGGCATATGGAAATTTTGCTCCTATAGACTTGGATAAGAATATTGAAAATGATTGCAGAGCTAGAGAAGCCCTCTTGTGTGCACTTACTGATCAATAGATGATGGGATTGATTGATAAATCATCGGCTAAGGTTATGTGGGACAAATTGAAAATTTTGAATGAAGGTGATCCTACTGTCAAAAATGATAAACTTGATGGTTACCAGGTAAGATATGAAAACTTGAAAATGGAAGATAATGAAAGAATTGTTGTATTTATGGAAAGAGTAAATGAGATTGTTATGGGAATTCAATGTTGTGGAGGATTTCTATGTGAAGATGAAATAGCTTTCAAAGTCTTGAGAGTCCTTCCACCAGCTTACAAGATGAAGGCAACTACAATTAATGAGTTAAGAACAATGGAAAACTCTTCAGTTAACAGAGACATTATGTTTGGAAAATTATCTACTTTTAAGCTTGAAGAATTTGGATCTTCTGGAGCTATAAAGTCTGAACCTACTTTTCATGCATCATCATCATCATCTACTGGCAAAAGTGATTGGAGAGCCCTATATGCAAAAGAATTGGAAGAAATGAGGAAAGAAGATGAAGAACTTGAGAAACTTGAAGCCTTATTTGCTAGAAGAGTACCTAAAGGACCAACTGGAAGTAAGTATGAAGGAAAATAACCTTTTAAATGTTTTGCATGTAATCAGATTGGTCATTTTGTATCTAGATTTCCTGAAATGAATACAAGGTTTGAGAAAAGAGTTAAGAAATCTTTTCAGTCTAACCAAAACATATATAGATTCAAGAAAAGTAAACAATGTTGCATAGAAGATGAAGAAGGAGTAACTGATGACTCTGGAGATGAACTGGCAGAAGACTCTGGTAGTGGATCTGACAATGGAAAGGAATGGGTATTCTATGCTTTGAAGGAAGATGAACCGGAACCTGGGTAATTGATAGTGGATGCTCACATCATATGACTGGAGATAAAGTAAATTTCTATCCCTGCAAGAATACAATGGCAGTCAAGTCAGATTTGGAGATGAAAAAGCATGCATGATCAGAGGTAGAGGTATTATTTCTTTGGATGGTAAGCATAATACTGATAATGTCTATTATGTAGAAGGTTTAAAGCATAATCTTTTGAGTCTTGGTCAATTGGTTGATAAGGGTTTTCAACTTCAGTTTAAAGATAGAAAATGCAAAATCATTAACAAGACTAGTTTGGAGATTGCAACTGGTATTCAGATAGGAAGTAACATCTTCCACTTGAATACTGGTAATAAGACATGCTTAATTGCTAATATTGATGAGAGTTGGCTATGGCATAAGAGGTTGTGTCATGTTAATTTTGATTGTATTGTTAAGATCAGTTCAACTAAGGTAGTTAGAGATATACCTAAGATTATGAAGCCTCATAATCTGGTATGTAAGGAATGTCAATTGGGAAAGCAAGTTAGAAGTTCTTTTAAGAGTATACAAGATAAATCTAATGATGTATTTGATTTGATTCACACTGATTTATATGGTCCAGCAAGGACCAAAAGCTTTCAAGGTGATAGTTATTTCATGATGATTATTGATGACTATTCTAGGATGATGTGGGTGAATTTTATAAGGGAGAAGTCTGAAGCTTTTGAGAAATTCAAGATCTTTAAAGCGGAGGTTGAAACAGAAACTGGATTGAAAATCAAATGTCTAAGATCAGATCATGGCGGTGAGTTCACTTCTCATGAATTTAATAGTTATTGTGAGACAAATGGAATCAAGAGACAACTATCTGCACCTAAGACTCCTCAACAAAATGGAGTAGTGGAAAGAAAGAACATAACCATTTTGGATGCAACAAGATCTATGATGATGGAATCCAAATTGCCTCATATCTACTGGAGAGAAGCAGTGAGTACAATAGTCTACACATTCAACAGAGTTCACATCAAAGGTGAAACCAGTAAGACCCCTTATGAATTATGGTTTGGATATACACCTACTGTTAAATATTTTAGAATTTTTGGAAGTAAATGATATATCAAAAGAGATGATTCAATTGGAAAGTTTGATCCTAGATGTGATGAAGGGATATTTCTAGGTTATTCAATTCAAAGAAAAGCAAAGCATATAGATGTTATAACAAAAGATTGCAGAAAATTGTGGAAAGTGCTAATGTGAAAGTGGATGAACAATACATAAATCATTCTATATCATATGACAGGGAACTGGCAATGGAAATGATCATAACTGAACCAACAATGCTTCAACCAGTACATGAAACTATAACAGTTACACCGGCACAATTAGAAAATTCAACTATGACTGATGATCAGAGCAGTGAAC
Organism: Cryptomeria japonica; assembly: GCF_030272615.1. Lineage (NCBI taxonomy): Eukaryota > Viridiplantae > Streptophyta > Pinopsida > Cupressales > Cupressaceae > Cryptomeria > Cryptomeria japonica. Next base: position 528,650,861 of record NC_081410.1, read on the forward strand.
TTGAAGTTTAGAAGACACCGAGGTATGTAAGATTAAATCATTCTGAAGATCAAATCATTGGAGATAGGAACAAGGGAGTTATGACTAGAATAAAACCGACAAATAAAGAGGTATGTCTTATTTCTCAAGTTGAACCAAAAACTATTATTGAATCTTGTAAGGATAAACATTGGTTAAAGGCTATGGAAGATGAATTAGATCAGATATAGAAAATGAGACTTGGTCTTTAGTTCCCCGGCCTAAAAATAAGAATGTTATTGGAACTAAATGGGTTTTTAGGAATAAACTGAATGAGGAAGGTCAATTTGTAAGGAACAAGGATAGATTGGTTTGTAAAATATATTCTCAAATGGAAGGAATTGATTATGGTGAGACATTTGCACCTATAGCCAGAATTGAAGCTGTTAGACTATTTCTTGCCTATGCAGCTTATAAGAACTGTAAGGTTTATCAAATGGATGTTAAATAAATTTTCACTGATAGATGATAAAGATATGGTTTGCAGATTAAAGAAAGCTTTATATGGATTGAAACAGGCTCCTAGAGCTTGGTATGCAAGGCTGGATAAATATCTTTTGAAGATTGGTTTTACTAAAGGCAGTGCTGATAGTAATTTATATTATAAGATCACTGATAATGATATTCTTATTATTGAAGTATTTGTTGATGATATCATTTTTGGAGGAGAAGATAAATTGTGCATGGAATTTGCTAACAACATGAAGAATGAATTTGAAATGTCCATGACTGGTGAGATGAAAATTTTCTTAGGTTTGCAGATTACTCAAATTAACAAAAGAATTTTTATCAGTCAAATTAAGTATCTGAGGGAGTTGTTGAAGAAGTTTGGTATGGAAAATTCCAAACCAGTAAGTACTCCTATGGCAACAAATGAGAAATTATCTATCAAGGATACTTCTACACTGGTAAATCTGACAAGGTACAAGTCTATGATTGGTGGTCTATTATATCTAACTCGAAATAGACTTGATATTATGAATGCAGTAACTATTGTTTTAAGATATCAAAGTAATCCTAAAGAAAATCATGAATGTACAGTAAAGATGATATTTCGGTATTTGCAAGGAACAATAGAATATGGTTTATGGTACTCTAAAAATGATGGTTTCACTTTATGTACATATACTGACTCAGATTGGGCAGGAGATGCTGATGACATGAAGAGCACTTCTAGTGGATATTTCTTTCTTGGAAACAAACTGGTTTCATGGATCAGCAAAAAACGGTCATGCATTTCTTTATCTACTACAAAAGCTAAGTATGTTGTAGCAACAACTAATTGCACTCAAGCCTTGTGGATGAAGCAAATGTTGAGGGATATTAGGGTGAATTATAGTGAACCGGTAGTTATCTACTGTGATAACTCTACAGCTATTGACATGTCTAAGAATTTGGTATTTCACTCTAAGACTAAACAAATTTCAATAAAGTATAACTTTCTGAAGGACAAGGTAGAAGCAAAGGAAGTCAAATTGGTTTATGAGAACACTAAAGAACATATTGCAGATATATTCACTAAACCATTGTCTAAGGAATCATTTGAGTATTTGAGAGATAGGTTAGGAGTTTCTGCTCCTCCAACAGAGACTTGATTGATGTAGTTTGTCATCAGTCCGACATGCATTACCAGAGACATTATTCATTTTGGCACTGATGAGTGGTGCTACTACTCAGTGGGAGTACTCAGCTTGGAGTTTGAAAGGTTTACATTATTACTTTGATATGTTTTTTAGATTTCTAGCATTGATGTCAAATGAGGAATGATAGTAATGTGAAAAATCATTCAGAGCCTTACAGAGATATCATTCACAAGGGGAGAGCTATGGATATTTAGGATATTACTGGTTATATTCCACATGGGGAGACTTGTTTGGCACTTCTTGGTACTTACATGTTTTTCACATCTAATGTTGCCATCAATGCCAAAGGGGGAGACTATTGGCTTTATGGATGAATTGATTATGTGTTGTATTGATGTTTTGGCATTGATGTCAACACTAGCTATTATGTTTGGTTATCGACAGATAGGTTTTGGTTACCGGTAGAAGATCTAATGTTACCGACAGAAGAGATTATCTATTGGACACTTCCGACATGTTTGGATTAGTGAAGTATGTTTGATTTCATGTGTTGCATGCTCCATGAGCATGTTTTGGTTAGTTGCTATTGGCTTGGTAATCAGATGCTATCATACACTCTGGTAAACCCTTACCGATACTAGTTTAAGGCTTTACTGGTAGAGCTTTCATTGTGGAATCGTGATAGGATGCATAATTGGTGTTGGTGCAACTTCTTCATGGATTTCAGGATGTTGAAAATTCTCTTTGATCATGCTTCAACTACTTGAAGACATTGCTTTGGCATAGTGGACCCAAAATAGGTCTGGTACCTATCTAGGTTATGGACCGGTATCATGCTAACATGTACTCTACACGTTACCGGGATGTTTCGAGATGATTTATGAATTTGTTATTATTGTTTTGGTCTTAAGCCGACATGGCATATCAATGTAATATAGAATTATGTAATGATCTGATTGTAATATCTTTTAGGTGGCTAACCTAATTGTTTTAGGCCTTAGGGTTTGTATAAATAATAGGTAGAAAATATTTGTAGAGTATCGTGGTTATGAAAATGGTCATGGTCAAGGAATGTAATGTGTGAATATTATAATATCATTCAGGTAGATGAGTTGGTCGATCATTTGTGATCAATTGGATCCAAAAGAGGATTTAGTCCTACAGTATTGAGCTTAACTAGGATTGTAATTAGGCATGGTAGATGCTATTTCTCACAGTTCACTTTATTGGATTGTTGTCCATTTATCTTGAGATGGTTGTAGCCTCTCTATAGTTAGTGAGACTCTTTTGTAATGAGTAGTACGCTCTAGGTAGCCTGTCTTCTTGCAAATGCAGGCCCCTCATTGTAACACATACTTTCTGCAAAAGTATCATCTGATTGTGGGTAGGCTTCCCACAGTGGTTTTTCTCTTTCTGGGTTTTCCATGTATAAATCATGGTGTTATGTGATATGGTTTCTTTGCATTGATTATCTTCTTAATTGTTAAGTTGTATTGTTTACCGATATCTGTTCCCATTGGCATCTGTATGTGCTTTACCGATACTTGATTTTTTTGTGGATTAAAAGTTATAATATGTTAACAAATGATTCATCCCCCCTCTCAATTGTTCACTAGTTATCCTAACAAATAGAACCTCTACCATGGATCACATAAGCTTTGTCATCTCCAAATGTTACTATTCCACCATCATACCTTTCCATATTCACCAATTTTCTTCTATCACTGGTCATAAGATGTGAACAACCACTATCAATCACTCATTCATCTTTATCTTCAACTTTAGTAGCTAAATCTTTCTCCTCAATAGTGCAGCTTGTGGAATCAATAGGTACTAGCCCATCTTATTCGATAGCAATAAACACAAGTCCATCTCCTTCTGATTATTCATATGTAACACCTTCATCACCAAAATAATAACATTTCTTCTGATGTTTATACTTCCAGTTAGGCTTGTTAGGCTCATCATACTTCTCATCCTTCTCATATATATCATTCCTATCATTCCTATCAAATTTATCATTCCTATCATATTTAGACATTCTCTCCAGGCCTCTAGAAGAAAAATGTCCTATCTTATTGCAAGAGAAACATTTTAGAGGCAATTTTCCATCATACTTACCATCTCCTTTAGGAAATCTCCAGGAAATCAATGCTTCAAGCTCATCCAATTCTCTTTCTTTCTCTTCCATCTCTCTTCTCTCTCTTTCATATCTAGGTATTATACATTCTTTAGGGTCATACTTTTGCTTTCTAGATATAGATGCTCTAAATATTGTCTTAGACTTTCCATTTGATTCACCAAACTTTCTCAGTTCAAATGCAAAAATCTTTCCAACCAGCATATCTCTTGTCACAGTAGTCACACTCTAGATCTCATCAATAGCAACTACCTTATGTTTGTAAGCAAGAGGCAATGATCTCAGCACCTTAGCAACATTTTCATCTTCTTCAAGGGTTCCACCGACACATTTGATACCTTGGACAAGTTCATTCACCTTAGCCATGAGAGAGTTTATGTTCTCATATTTTCCCATCTTCAGCATCTCATACTTCCCTTTCAAACTCTGCAACTTAGCAACTTTGACTTGTTTATCTCCTTCATACAAGGTCTCAAGCTTCTCCTAGATCTCATGTGTAGTTTGAAGTACCATTACATTAGTCATCTCTGATTTAATCAAGGCACTCAACAATGCTTCCTTCGCTCTAATGTTATGTTCAACTTCCTTGATCTCATCAACATTAACAAGTCCATTCGAAGGAACAAAATAGGCATTCTTCATAATCTTCCAATAATCTTCTCCAAGACATCTCAAGTCCACCTCCATCTGGTTCTTCCATATAGAATAGTTACTTCCATCAAATCTCTAACTCTCCTTCTTAAAGATAACACCTTTAGTTTCCATCCTGGATCTCCTCAAGCGGTTAAGTTTCTTTTGGAGGATCTAGCTCTAATACCAATTGTTGGCAACAATAATGAAAGAAAAGTGAGAGGGGGGGTTGAATCAGTTTTCACTGGATTATCAAACTTAACCACAATCAAAAATCTGATAAATTGTAGTAACAACAAAGATAAGAAAATTGACAGAACAACACACAACACCAAGATTTTGATGTGGAAAATCCGGTTGAGGGAAAAACCATGGTGGGAACCTACCCACAATAAGATGATACTTTGCAGTAGTACATGTATAAATATTACAATGGGGAATGCATTAATATTAAGGCACATTGCCTAGATCTCACATCTCAAGATATAATAACCTAGAAGGCTACAACCCTTAGGGAAGTCTCACTGACTTACAACAATATTCAGACAATAATTTAGAAGGAGTGAACTACAATAATAGCATCTTCTAATAATTAATGACAATTTTGGTTAAGCACATATGTATGCTCTACAACCCTTCAACACTCTTTTCAATCCCACTACCGAAGGATAAATTCCTTGTTCACACCTTTTCCAATCTCTAATAATACAGATAGAACCTTGATAAACAAATTATATGACTATATCACCTATTTATACAATTCATCAACCTTGACAACAAGGTCAGCTAAACCCTCAACATCTAATTACAAAATTACATTACACGATATAAGGATTGACTACCTGACCAATATAATGATATAAATAATATAACATGGGCCTAAATCAAATCTCCAAACATGCAACACCATCGAAAATCTCGCCGAAATCAACTACAACATGCTATACCACCAAGAATACAATATTACATGAAGAACATCATCGGATCATGAAAATCACCAAGAACTTGCACAATGATCAATGTGGATCATCAAAACAAATAGGAAATAATTAGGAAACACCAAAAAGCACTTTAGAATCATTTGCAATAGCTGCACCAAAACCACTTATCAAATCTTCATCGATCAATATATGAAACTCAAGAACACTCAAACAGAAGCAAATGCCACAAAGAAAGATAACTTGTGGAGCACGAAATCATGAACCATCTGAAATGAAGATACACAAGAACATCCTAAACAATCTCCCAAAATCAGAGTTGAAGATCTGATCACACCATAATTTAGTAGAGGAAATACCGAACTCTGCAAAGCACTGCTCAAAAAACCAAACTGCAAACCGAATCATGTGATATGATCAATTTAGCTTCCCAGATCATTGAAACCAATACTAAAAGATGTAATGACAATAGTAATACTCCATACACCAAAACATGATCCCAATAAACCAATTTGTAATCACTAGAGCAATAAATCACAAAATATATTGACATCAATGACAACAACATATCTTAGTAGCAGCAATGTCCAACAACTCTTCAGACATCTAGTCTAACCCTAAGAAGGCTTAGGTCCCCCTCTGAGTCACCAAAATTTTGACCTTTTGGTGTCAACCCACCCCTAAAAAATAACCGATCTAATTTTTGCATAACCTGCATGTTAAGCACACTATGTTGGCAGTGAGCAGTTGGGGTCTTTAACTCTTTTCGGGCTCCAAGTTCTATTTTTAAGTTGATAGATCATGGTAGTCAAATCACTTAAGTTTCTACCTATTGAAGGGTCCTAATTTCATGGTGGGAGCGACCCCTTTTCAACTACTACCTGTTGGATGAGAGTGTTATTGTTTTTTCACATCAAACAAGAACCCTTCCACTTGTGTTCCTTATTTTGATCTTCCATTTTCATGTGACAACAAGATAAGCAATGGTGAGAGGGGATGAGGTTGTTGACAAGGGTTTCCTTTTTCTATATCGCATGGTCAAGAGTTTTTAGCTTTTGTTCTATTTTCACCTGATGTTGCGATGGGCGATATAAGGGTCTTTTTCAACAAAGGTTTCAATGGTGAGAGGAGGAAAAAGGGTGTCTGGTCAAAAGGCAATGTCTTACCAAACTCCAACCATGGTGGGACCTCCATGCCATGTCATATGAGGGGCCCAATTACAAAAAGGACATCATTGTTTCACAGCGAAAGAGAAAGAGTGGGCCTCGCATGATAAATGACTTTTTGGCCTAACTTTCCATGTTGTAGGATGCCCTTTTAGGTCTTTCTAGAGTCTCTTTTCTCAACGAAATGACCTTTTCGACCAAGTTTTTATGCAGCAAGATGCATTTTTTGCGTCTTGTCAAAGTGCCTGGTCTCAATGAAATATGGGAAGTGGTTGGCCCAACCTTTTCCTCCAACGTAATCTCTGTCATTGATGATCACTCGAAATCCAATCCAACAGTCATTACTTAATCTTTAGTTGGGCCTTTTGAGCACGCATATGGCGAGATCTCACACATCCATCTATGCATGGGATCTCTTGATCAATGGCTGGCATTCAAACTTGCAGAGGCTATTAGAATTTAAATGATCTACAGGGAGGTGGTTGTCAACTTGATGGTCGAGGTTCTTATTCTTGCTCTGTCGACGCTCAATAAATGATCAAATTTTCATGCAATTGTCGGATTTTGACATCATTAATGCAGATTGGACTCTGTGGCTCATTTTTAGATGCAACACATGCCCACTCAATGCAAAATGAAGACTTTCTTGTCCTTACTGTGCCGCCATGATGCATCTTTTGTAGAGACGTCTTCTCTTGCACCCCTTTTATATCTTCTTTCCAGAGATGAAGAACCACTTGTAGAGGAGATTTAACATGCCATCAATTTAATCAATCTAATCTTATCTTCCCTCTTGTAGATATTTTGTAACCTAACCCTAGGAGGGTTAGGGTTTCCATCTAGGTTTAATTTTGAGTTATGCCTTAGCTATAAAGGAAATTTTTGTATCTTTCATTAGGATATTCTCTTCTTTCTCTTGTAGAATTCTTAATTTTCTGTAGCTATAAATGTTGCCTTGCCTTCCATTAATAAAATTAGTTTTACTTGCCTCTTTTTCAGTTCTTACAACTTGTGTAATATTTTAATTCTTTGTTTGAATGCATCCTTGTTTGTTTTCCTTAGCTGTAGGTGTTTATGTTGATCCCTCTATGGATGTTGACCATGAACTAAGCTCAGTTTCTCTCCTCAGTTCATAGAATTTCAACCTTCACTTGCACTTAGGTAGCTAATTAGAATATAAATTTGTGCATACTTGAGGTAGTTTTATTAGTGTTTTGTGCAGTCATAAGAAGGGAGATCACATTTCAGTCTAGGTACAAACCTTTTTCCCTTCCTTCAAGTAACCCTTCTCTCTCTCCCTTTCCCTACTAGAATCAATAGATTAGTTTTACCAGTGTTGGTTTGGTCCAATACTCCGCATTTGGATTGGAAAGGAAGTCAACCTTCTCTGGAGTCTCAATCTCACATGTGCAAGGTCCCACACTTGGAGGTTATTTCCATGTTTCACAAGGTTTTCGAGCATGAGTGTTCAACAAGGGTGCAAAATTTTATGATAGCATGTATCATGATAGTGGTCAAATTTTATGGGGGGGGGAAAACATTGTTGTGTATAGTTGGGATCTTTCCTAGTTAAGCCCCGATTTAGCATTTTTAAATTAATGTAAAGTACATTGTATGTTATTGGGTGTGTGGTCCTAACTTGTACATGCATAGAGAAGTTATGTGTATAATCTTGATGGATATGCCCTAGAGGATTGATATGGTGTGTATAAAAGATTTCAAGGACAATAAAACAATACTCAATTATGTGCTAAGGATATTAATGAAGTATTATTTATTTATCTCTAATGGGACCCATTAAATTAAAGTTAAAAAAATATAAAGATGCAAGAAAATGAAGCTATAGTATGAGAATGAAAAATATAGTAGAAGTACAAAAATATTGAGAGAATAAGAAAATTATAAGAGTAGGATGGTTCATAAAACTTTAAATATTTCTTAAATAAACAATTTAGGTGAATAAATTACTAGAAATCTAAGTAGAGGGTAGTTATCCTCCTTTGGTGAGAAGAAGGTTATGTTACTTTCCATTGGTGAGAGTTAGCATGCATTAGTGTTGAATGGAACACAACAACACAAATAGAGGGGAATGAGGGTTTTATAGTATAAGGAATCATAATTAGTTGTTTTGACACATATTTGAATAATTTAGACTATATTCACATAGACTTAATTTGTTGAGGGGTAATGGACATTAAAATAAGTACAAAACATGAAAAGAAAAGCACACAGTATATACTTTTAGACTCCACACTAAGAAAGGAAAAGCCAAAAGTTGCAGGGCGACCCTACAATAGTGGGTTAAAAATTTTGGTACATCTTAATTTTTGCTGAAATCACATATTTTTTAGAAAATATAATAATTTAAGCCTTGAGAGGTCCCATTTGAATGAATTTATTGAAAAGGGTTAGATCAAAGCCTCTTAGATCAAACTCCCTTTGATAGAACCTCTCTACTCTTAAATCATACCTGTAGTGGAGTCTCCTTTGCACCTATCAAAATGATGACAAAAAACCGCTTTTGCATTAGCTTTTTGGAGTTTAAATGAATTCATCTAGTAGTGTTGTTTTGTAAATATGTAGTCCTTATTATAAGCTTTCATAAAATTATAATTTTGAATTATTTAATTTTATTAATATATTTATTTTTTATTTCTTATTAATGTATGTTTTTCATTAAACATCAAGGCCTTTGGTTCAAACATGTAGAGAAATTGGAAAAAAGAGAAAAAAATACAAAAAATATATTTTCTCTCGGTATTGATATCCTCATTTCAACACAAAAAGAAGATGTTAATTCAAATACATACGAAAAAAGTTATGTCTGATGTCATACAACTTTGTTTAAATTACAATTATGTTGGCTTCAAATATTAACTAAAGAAAATTAATGCAACAAAATATTTGTACACTAGTTATGGTGTGACAAATGTATATTTTAAAAATTAGAATTTTAATCTTTATATAAAAAATGTTATGCATGACATCATAAAAGTCACTTCTAAAAAATGCTAATTTATATACATAAATTATTTTTATATATAATCTACACAACAAATCTCACAAATCAATAGTTTACTTCATCTTCAAATTCTTAATGGTTTATCTGCTTTAAGTGTTAGAAAGTGAAGATCTGGTGCAAAATGTTGCTTTCAGTAGCAAGTTTGGACAAAATGTGAAGTAGAGGAAGAAACTCATACCAAATCTTTTGTGAGTTGTTCAAAAAAGATATTGTCAAATTGATTTTTATTTTACTAAATTACTTTACTTATTTCTAGTGATGATCCTATAACTAGCACTTCCACAAAAAATGTGAAATAGTTAAATTGATAGTAAAATATATTTAGAATAATATATTAGATGATAAAAAATTGGTAGAAATTAATTGTTTTTTTAATTAATAATATATATTTATAATATAAATGAATTGATTTTTAAATGTGGAGCCCTAAAAATCAATAAATACAAATTTTAAAATCTCAAATTTCACATTAACATATGAAATAATAAAATGATTTTAAATAGTTTTTGAAAGAGTTACTGAATATATTTATTTTGTTTTTGAAAGAGTTACTGAATGTCTAATTGAAAAATGAATGATTACTTTAACTATTTCAAGAATTAATACCCTAATTTTATTTTAAAAAGTGTTTTTATTCATATTTTTAATATTACAGTGAATGATTTAAGACTTTTTAAAAAATAATATATTGCTTTAGTTGCTTAAGAATTATTGTAATTTATTGATAAAATATTTTACATTCTTTACTTTATTTTAGAATATTTATTTATTTATTTGAGAATTATTTTATGTTAATTCATTTATTAAAGAGTAAGAGGAGGATCTTCTGTATTTATTTTTTTCTTATAAAATTCAAAATTTATATTAGATATAAATGATAACAATTTTTTTTACTATTTTTTATGATTAATGGTCATACTAAGAAAAAAGGAAAAATTTTGTTAAATAAATCAAACATAAATAACAAAATCCAAATTTTGGAACAAAAATAAAATTTAAAATCTAATTTTTTTTTTTCATTTTTAATAGAATTTAATTGTAAAAATATTTAATATTTATTTTATTGATTTATAAATTTTATTTACAAGAAAAAAAATTATTATTATTTGAGAACTCAAATTATTAATTAGTTATTTGTTTCGAAATTTAATGTTTAAATAGATATTTACTTAACTAATTAACTAATTAAAAATTTAATGTTGAAATATTTTTTTAAAAGCTTACTAAAACTTTACTAAAAAATGGCAACAACAACAATAGTTGAGTGTCATTAAACACTAAAATAGTTTTAATATTAAGCCCTACAATAATACCATATGTTGCTTAAGATATACCAATCGAAGCCGATGTTTAAATTTTTTTAATCTCGCGTGAGACATAAAATAGTCTACCAGAACCACACCTTTTCTGGTGACTACGAAAAATCTAAAGCGTGAGACATTTACTAGGTGAAGACCGAAAATCGAAATTATAGACAAGAAAAATGGACGGATACAAAAACTTTGGATGTAGAGCATTATTCAGAAAATCGATGACTGGTAAATGGTTTGGTGGCATCTTAAAATGGTTTAAAAAAGGTTTAGTAGTGGTTTGACGGTATGAGGCAGGTATAACGGGAAGATGTGGACAGGAAAGTCCACTTAAAACAAAGCCTATCGGCTAAATATTGTGGGAAGAATTTATCCAGATAAAATTAAATCCTAGGGGTATGTGCACCAAGATGGTGAACAATTTTGTGGCTACTAGCGAAAAATTCCTTAAACAAATAAAAGGTGTACGTGCTTTTGATAAATTTAAATAACACATACATGTTAAGGCTCAAAAAATCCAAGCCAAAACATGTATGTGTTATTTAAATAAAAACACGTACATAGTATTTCAAATAAAACTGTGTATGCAATTTTATGAGAGAAAAACACCCGTGTTATAACACGTACACATTATGGTAAACGAGAAAAATGTGTACGTGTTTTGTTCACATAAATATAGAAAATAAACGTGCCTCTAGATGCTACTACCGTTGGCCTTAGTTTTTTTCTTCAGGGGATATACATAAAATATAACATTTGAGCATAAGACAAACAAAAAATAATTATATTTCTTTGAAAAAAATTAGAAATAAATCGTGGATATTTTTACTTAACTTATTTTTACATAGACAAGAAGATGATTTGAGAAGAAACTCAACTTGTTTATTGATAGTCAAAAGTCATTTGCATTAGAAGACTAAACAATGATTACAAAAAGACTCAAATTGCTCATAAGAAATGAGTTAGAAAAGTCATATATGTTAGATAGCTCAGATAACCGGTGGACAACTAAGGGGGGGGGGGGTGTATCAATTGTCAATAGATTATAGACCTTTAAGCATTAAAACCTTAGTACCAGAATACATAAACCAAATACCGGAATAACAGATATAGCAGATATAGCAGTTAAGCACAAATATAAGACACACAACATTTACCAACCATCGACAAAAGATAACACCAGGATTTGTACGTGGAAAACCCGGTAAAGGGAAAAACCATGGTGAGAATCCTACCCATAGTAAGATAATACTTCTTCCGTAAGTATGTGACTACAAAAGGAGGGGCTTGCACATGCAGGAAGGCCAACAACCTAGATCACATTGCTCATCACAAAAGGAGCCTCACTGACTACAAAAGAAATCCATACTACAATCTGGAAAGAAGAATGAACTACAAGAATAACATCTCCTATGCCTGAGTACAGTTCCGGTTAAGCTCAATATCGAAGGTCTTAAGCCTCTTTCACCAACCCAATTTGATCACCTATGATCAACCAAAACCTCTGCATATGATTACAACATTATTCAGACATAGATAATCGCATAATCCCATAACCCATAACTGTTCATATATTCTACAAAGAGATCTTACATCATATTTATACCAACCTAGGACCTAAACAATTAGGTCAGCCACCTAAAAGATAATACAATAAATTCATAACATAAACCCGCAATCCAATGATCATCCAAGTCGGCCTGGGACCAAAACAACATACACCATTCAATAAATCCAACTGGTAATGCATCGGGATCATCCACCAACACGTTACATAAACCAATCCATAACCTAGTAGAATAAGACTAGACCCAAAATAGGTCACCACAAATCAAATCGAACACCACCGATCAATAGGAACATGAACAAGATAACCAACAACATCTCGCAAGCTATCTAGAAGCTACACCAACACCACTTATCAAGTGCATCAAAGCAATTTCAACAAAGCTCTGCTGGTAAAACCCTTACTGGTGACCAAAACGCTTACTAGAGTAAATTATAGCATCTAAGTCATCAAATACCAAACCAACTAATCATGATACACATCTGAATAGCATGAATGATAGATCCAAACCAATTCCACAAATCAAATCATACCGAAGCATACCGGATCAATATCATAATCCAACCACTCTACTGGAACCTATCAGAAGCCTATAAACAACCAAAATAGCTACTGTTGACATCAATGGCAAAATATTAATGCAACACATAATCAATTCCTCCAAGTTTCCAACAATATCATTTTGAAATAACAAAGATAAAACTCAGAACTAATGAGAAAAGAAAGAGAAGCTTGACTTATATCAAAAAGAGGCTCGAAAATGTGAATTTTTCAAATTCTTTGGCTCTGTTTGATTTGATGACTCCTTTGAGTTGTAGTGACTAAGAATGTTGACTACTCCTTGTCCTCCTTCAAATTAGGCTCAATCAGTTGTAAGTTTGAAATCAAACTTGAATGGGCGAGTATACTTGAAAATCCCTCAAAATAGGGCTGGAACTGAAGATATGGAGCTTGGTGACTTTGATGTCAATGTCATATTCCATTACCTTAGTCACCCAACTAGATCTTTTACCATTCAAGTCCTTACTCATAAAAAACTCTTTGATTCAAGGATATGTAACCAACAACTTTATCTTATTGTTGGAAAGCATATGGCTAAACTTTTTTAAAATTATAATTACTTCAAGTACATGTTTCTCATCAAAGGAATACCTTTCTTCATGCTCCTTAAGGCCTTGACTGAACAAAGCCAAAGGCTTCTCCAAACCATGGTCACTCTCTTGAACTAATATAGTTGATATTTTGTCAATGCTCCCATATGCATACAATATGAATTGTTTTGAGAAATCTGGGTTTAACAAAGTAGGAGCAGCTGGAAGTGCTTCCTTGATGAGCTCAAAAATCCTTTTTCCATCCTTGGACTAGTTGAAAGGAAAAATCTTTTTCAACATTGAGGTCAAAGGCTTTAACAACTCAACAACATCTATAATAAACCTTCTAACAAAATTGATTCTACCCAAGAAAATTTGCAAGCCTTTCTTGTGTGCTAGTAAAGGAAGTGAAAATATGACACTTACTCTTTCTAGATCAATGGTATCACCATGTTTTGATACCACATATACAAACAAATTACCTTCATGGACATAAAACACACATTTCTTTGGGTTGAGGGATATGACAAACTCCGTACAACTTTCAAAGATCTCCTTCAAGTGAGACAAGTTTTCATTTGAATTTTTTGAAAAATAGTTATGTCGTCCAAATAAACTAGTACAATTTTATATATTAGACCTTGAAATACCATGTCCATAGCACATTGAAAGGTTTCTCCAACATTGGACAAACCAAATGGCATTTTCTTGTAATTCATATTACCCCATTTGGTTTTGAATTGTGTTTTTAACTGGTCCTCTGCCTTCACTAAAATCTTATTGTACCCTAAGAAGCCATCAAATAAGGAAAACCTCTCAAAAATTGAAACCACTTGAAGGATTTGTTCCATGGAAGGCAATGGGTAGACATCTTTGAGGGAGGTTCTATTAAGGTATTTGAAATCAACACAAAGTCTGATTTCACCATTTTTCTTTCTCACTAGAACAAGGTTTGACACCCAAGAGGTATGTTTGATTGATAGGGAATATAATGTTGCTCTCAATAATTTTATTCAACTCTTTAACCATAAGGGGCTAAAGATTGGGGTTAAGAGGCTTTTTTTTTGTCCCATAGGTTTGGCATTAGGTTCAAGCTCTATTGTATGTTGGGAAATGCTAGGATCAAAACCCTTCAAATTTGAAAATTCCCATGCAAAAATGTCATTAAACTGGATTGACAAAGAAAAACAAATTCATGTCTCTCTTCTAATGTACATACCTTGCCAAACTTTAAAATCTTACCTTTGAAGATCTCAATATCCTCATAGTGTTCTTTGATCTGCATACTAGATTTCTCTTTTCTCTTTTGATCATTTGCATTGAATATTGGCTCCAATGTAACCAAACCCTTGGGTAATTTGTTTATTTTCAGCTATATGATCTGATCTTCATGTTGTTGTTTGAGTTTTTCTTGATTACCATTTGAAAATTCAGCCTCTTCTCTCAAGAAGTTAATGATCTGTTGATCACTATCAAAAACTTGCCAATGATCAATATTGTTATGGATAGAAGATGTAACAAAAAAAATTACACACTATTTTTCCTTAGTGTTGGTCATATCACTAGGAACATCATACTAAGCTCCTATATCTTCTAATCTATCAGCATGTTTATTAAGATTTTGAGGAATGGACATCAGATTAAAAGCTTGGAAATATTCAATAAGATCCCATACCCTATGCTTGCAAGACTTCAAAAGATCATTTTTAGTGGTATGGAGACCTCTTACTTGGTTGATAATCAACTCGTTGTCAACAAATACTTGTAAAAAATTGATTCCCCTCTTCTTTGTCCATTATAGGCCATGAACTAAAGCCTCATACTCTATTGTCTTGTTATTGCAGTTGAAAGTAAATCTGAAAGAAGAGTAGTACTTATCATCATTAGGTGAAATTAACATATAACCACCACCAACACCAATTTTACTTCTTGATCCATCAAAATAGAGCTTCCAAAGCTCATTATAATTATTATTATCTTGTTGTCCTTCATACTTAATTAGGTTTGGGATAGGAAGACCTTGTTCATAAAACATATATATCCCAATTCCTCCCTCCTACATGTGTTTAAAAGGATCATCGTCATGATTTTCAAATGCACATTAATACAAAATCAAATAAGGAATGTCATAAATATGGTTATTTGGTTCTTGTGGGATAGCGTGGTCTTCTTGCCCATGAATGGCTAAATTGGCATTGACAATATTAGGAACATGGCTATGTATGGTCTTTGGCCAACACTTCTGATTTAATGGTTACCTTGGATCCATACCTTGTTCTAAAGAACGTGTGACCAATTGAATGACAAGTAACCCCCTAACTTAGCAGTAAAGTCTCTTGAAAGGCATATAGAAAAGTAGGGTGGTAAATCTATCACATAGATGTCCCGTGGGATTGAGAAATTGGGATAGGCATGTAAGGTAAGACTCATACTTTTAATTACTCTAATAGTATTAATGGCTATCCCATATAATTGAACTACACCCTTCGTAAATGGATCATATGAAAATCCCAACTTATCAACTATTTGCTTTGGCATAACTAAGTTGTTTTCACCTGAATCTATCATGAAATTATGCACTAAATGCTAGCTAATGATTGAAGTTACATAAAATAGGGGTGTCTTTAATACCTTGGTTTCATGTTCATTCTTCTCTTGAGGATTATTGGTGACTACAATTTTAGGGGGTTTCTAGTTGGAAGACTCATTTGACAAAGAGAGGTTAGACAAGGCATCATGTCATAAATTATTTTGCCCAGGAAGAGCTAAAGACTCCCACATTGAAAAACTAACATGAGTTTTCTTCATATGATCTGAGATATTAAAATAACTTATATTAACCTTCTATTATCATTTAGGAACAACACCATCCCCTTGTACTTGTTCTTGTTGTGGTTGGATTTTAGACTAATCCTTCCCTACCACCAGTTGTGCTCTTGGAAGAATTTGAACATTTTGAGAAGAAAAAGGCTCCACTTGGCCCGGTGAACTTGTAGAGGGCCGATTCTTGTCCTTTTCAACCTGTTACCCCATGTTAATAACTCTCTTCTTTGATCTTGTATTGGCTGCTACATGAGTATATGACTGATTTTGTGGATGACTCACCCCACAAAACTCCTAACCTTGTCAATTCATCAAGGTGACATCCATATTTCCTTGTTCCATTTGAGTAGACTACTATTCATGAACCTCTTATGATGGATCTCTTGGGATAGTAGTACTGTTTTGCACCATTAGAGCTTGATTTAACATACTATTAGAATAAGCAGATTAATTATGTGGATGATTACAAGGAAAACAACAATCATAATCAACTAACATGTTGTTTTGGACTGGAACTATATCCCTAGAAGAGTTGGGTGCATTGGGATTATAGGGTTGATAGAGCCTTTGGTTTAAATTTTTCCTTTGAGCTTGAGAATTAGATTGAATAAGAGGCCTATTTGGCTGGTAAGGTGCTTGATATGGTCTGATATTTTGGCCTTGTCGCCTCTCTAGGCTGACTATCTTATTGCCATAGGTCTGTAATAATCTTTTGATCTCTAGGAACTCTTGGGATGAGGCTGGAACAACATTAGCTTGAGTAGGGACTTGATAACCTAGAGCTTAAATAACTAGAACAACAACAATTGTAGGATCTTGTAGGTGGCTATAACTCTGGAATTATAGGCACTGGAGGCCTAGGTGTTATCTTACTAACTTGAATTAAACTATTTTCAACTCTTATAGAAACATCAAATTTTGTGAGTAATGAATTCCCTTTCATGGATTGTATCATGATTGAGATATCACTATTCAAATCTTTAAGATAATACAAAAATGAATAATAATTTAGAAGTCTTACCAAGGATGGAGGAACCCTATTTCAAGTCTTTTGGAAGAGGTAGTTGAAGTCCATCATATGCTCATGTGGAGCTCTTTTGATGGCAGTGAGTTGCTTCACCAAGGAAAGGTGATCTGACTTGTCTTCAAACCACCTATTCAATCAACCTCCTACTTGGTCCCATGTAGCAATTTAATTAACAACCAATCCTCTGAATGATTAGAGGGATTTACCATTGAAACAAGCTACCAAGAGCCTCACTGCAACATTTTCTTCAATGATATGATGAACTCCATACAAGGAGGCCACATCTCTAATATGCTTTATGGCTATTGTATGATCTTCTCCAGTGAATAAAGTTAAGCTCTTAAGGGCTGCTACTTGAATGTCATTATGTTGAGACAAATTCAAGGGACTTCCTTGATTAAAAGGAATAAAAGGTTGATTCCTAGGAGGTGGATTATAAGCCATATTATATCTTGGAGGATTAACAACACTAGGAACTATAAGATTTGTTAGGAGTTGAATGGAAGATCTTGAAAACTGAGGATTTCTATAGGTTGTAACTACCGGATGAGAGTTGGAAATAGTAGGAAACACCCCACTTGATGGATTTGTTGCCTTCTTTACTACCTTATCCTTCCTTCTTGGTGGTGATAGCTGAGAATTCTCTACATGTGCTACACTTTGTCTGGTTTTAATTTTTCTCATATGCTAATCAAACTAAAACTGCTGAAACCAAATATTTAGAGTAACCAAGTGTGAAAATTTTCCTTCTTGAAGGTTGTTATATTGTTGCTCACTCCAAGATAAGAGCAAAACAAAGCTCTCAATGAATTGAAAATCAGTTCAAAGTCCCACCAAGCGTGCCAAAAATTGTTGTCACAAGGATTTGCACTCGAAAGCTAAGTCTGATGCTTAGAAATGCCATGTAACATTAGAACATCTTCGATCCTATGGGTTGCTCATTGTGAATATAAACCTCCAGATTATGGGTCATCTCCCCTTTAGATAGCCTAGAAACTATTAATTTTTCTTGAGAAAAGGGATAAGAATGATTCTCTTGAACTAAAACAATAAACTTGGAGGTGATACACCAATTGAAAATGGCTTGATATGCTACCTAGACTTACAAATACTTCAAAGAAAGAAGCTATATTTTCTCACAACTTAACAATACATTCTTTTCATAAATGTTTCACATGAAAGGTTTAAGTTTCGTGATGTTTGTATAAAGGAAAATAGTATTATTTTCACAATTTCATTCATAAAAAATTGTGACACAATCATTGACCTGCACTATAACATGTTCTTCTTGAGATAAATATTGACAAAATGAAGCAAAATAAAGAGTTTTCTGATAAAACTATAATATTTTTGCTAAACCAATCATGAACAACACATAAACAAAAAGATGCTTTGAGATGGAAATCAACTTCTTCATTGATACTCAAAAGTCATTTGCATTACAAGACTAAAAAATAATTATAAAAAGAATCAAATTTCTCATAAGAAATGAGTTACAAAAGTCATATCATTTTGCTAAAACATAGATAAAACTCAAAACTAGAGAGAAAAGAAAGAGAGCCTTGACTTGTATCAAAAAGAGGCTCCAAAATTTGAATTTTTTGAATTCTTTGGCTCCCTTTGACTTGATGACTCCTTTGAGTTGCAGTGACTAGGTATGCTGACTGCTCCTTGCCCTCCTTCAAATTAGGCTCAACTAGTTGTAATTTTGAAATCAAGCCTGAATGGGCGAGTATAATTGAAAATCTGTCAAAAATAGGGCTAGAACTTAAGATATGGAGTTGATTTTTCTCTCAAAACTGCTCTTAGTTGATGGCAAACCCTTGGGGGCCTTCAAATTAGCCATTAGACAAATGATTTAGTCTTAAAAACATCCCCAAAATGTGGGATTTCTCTTTGGTCACCTATTCGACTTAATTTTTTTTTAAATTTGAACTTGGATTTCTACTAATGATTGATTTGAATTTGAAATTCATATATCCTTGAAAATTGTATTACTCACTTCTCATTGGGCCTTTTAAGATGAGATCATCAACTTTATGATCTCCTTATGACAGTCCATCTTCATGACACTAATTTTCCATTATTTTCCTTAAGACTCTATCCATGAAGCCTATGATATGTTCCTTTTACTATACCCAAACTACTCCTTAGAACTTGTTGCACCATGACTTTGAATGTTCTTGATTGTTGAAATATTTTTTCTAAAAATGAAGAACCATGAGTGCACTATCACTACATAATATCCTTCAATATCAAGGCAACCTTTGTTTGATAATCTCTCTCTGATCTTGTTGTAGGCTTTATGCCATGATCTATTTAGCCAACCATCCTACTAAAGTGCCTTAACCTGAATGACTGTCATCACTGATTTTGCTAGTTTTTTTCAATGGCAATCCTAAGATGGCATCTAGCATTATAATTCTCCTCTATTATGATGACTTTGGTAGTGGGATCTAAGATTGCTATTAGTGCCTTTGTGACTATCAATCATTGTCTCAGTCCTGTTGATAGTCTCCTAGAAGGTATGCTCTTTGTGCTACTATGATTTTCCATCTTTATATAAGGTGTCACTATCTTGGAGTTTATGACATGTCTTATTGATCATGGTGTTCTCAGACCTTGCTTAGGCATATTTGGGACTATGCATTGTATTTTAGACTGTGTAGTATCATTTTCTTTATGATATTTTTTCATTCTAACCATGCACTATTCTATACCATGCACTGCTATTCATGAATGTGACTTTTATTTATGAATGGAGACCCCTATGATTGACCTTTGGCGCTTTGATATGCTTTGTGTCTCATAATGATTGTGTATTGAGCTCTTACCTTAGTCACTACTCTTTATGTTCTTTGTTGTTCTTATTTATTCATACATCCATATTAGGTAGACATAATAAAACTCATTTCTTTTGCATGATTTATATCTGTATGATGACCTTTCAATGGAACTGTTTCCTTTCTATGATTGATGAGTGCAGAGGTTTTCACAATCATCACTCTCATGCATTCAAATATCTGATAGATATGCCACCTTGTCTTGGTCCTCATCATGTATGGCCTTTCTCTTCTTAACAATAATTGTGAAATTTTCTTCTCTTTGCACTATGACTAAGACAAAACTCTTTCACTTTCACAAGTCCATAGATCGTAATGTTGTGCACTATTTCTAGTGAATATTGCTCACTACCTCCTTTGTCTCAAATTGTTATATGCCTTAAATAAGGATACTATGGTTGTCATAAGACACCTGAAGATTGACTTCAAAGTCTGCCCTCCTTAAATATCCCTCAAAACTATGGTGGAAACCATATCTAAGACTGTCTTTTGGCTGATCTTTAGCTCTTTTGGATGGTTGAGGCCCCTTCATTATCCTTTATTACTGCATTAGACTCCTTTCTCCATGATTGTCATGGATATCTCAGACCCTCTTGTGACTACTCATTTGACACATCAAAAAGTTGTTATTTACCTACTCTTCATGGTGAAACCCTTCCTGACAAAAGACACAAAAGGATATGTCTAAAAAACACAAAAGATCTTGTAATGCTGCTAGAAGCTCATTGTATTGCTGCTCCTCATACAACTTGATGGTTGCTTTTTTGATCCTTTATTTTTATGTGAAAGAGGATTGTATTTTTTATTTTTTGGGTATGATTCATTCTTTACAATGATTGGATTGTTCCTAGGTTCACAAATCATGGTTCAAATTATGTGTGTGTTTTAATGATGGCTCATATAAAAGAAAAGGCCATTTCCCTTGACATGGGTATTGTAGTTGAACAACTTTGAAGGGCTGATAATTGTTGATGTTTATCCCTTATAAAGGTGATTGTGATAAAAATACCTCTATTCACTATTCTTATAATGCTCTCATGATTGTTCGCATGATAGTCTTCTATGACTTTGCCTCTGGAACAATGACTAAGTGTTATCTTTTCATCTCTCTTTGGCCTTTTACTTTCTCTATCGTAGCCCTAAGGAATATTCTTAATCTATGATAGTAATCTCTGGTCCTTTTAGCCATGACAAAATTACTCAATTGTATATATTTCCATGCTTGAATTTCCTCTTGGTCTCACTATCACAAAAGGGTTTATAATTAGCTTTATTCATGCTTACACCCCTGACATCTCTTTTTGACTACTCTAGACTATCACTTTGTAGGCTCTTGTTACTACAATGCCAATCTTTTGAAGACTATTTTTACCTTACCATGGGTCATCTTCAAGTTTGTTGAACAAGGTGTAATGCTTAGTGCTTGATGATGTTGATATGCTTGTTCATTGGGGTTGCTCTAGACTCTTTTTGTGATTTGGTCTAAGACAATAATGGTGTGAATTTCTATGGCTCCTATAAAGGCTGAGACTTCTATTTGATATCCCTCCTTAATAAGACTATTGTATGATACCTGTGTATGCTAAAATTCATCATTAAATTCAATTAGAAATAAAGAGAAATCACGAACCCCTATCTAATCAAAGAATTCTAAACAAAACCAATGAAATAACACAATCAAAACAATAGGAATATAATCTATTAATCAAAACTCCCTATTCCATGATCACATATGGCTTCCATTGTTCTTCTCTTCTTTGTGGTATGATGGCTCTTAGATATCGCATTGACAACCAGCAATTGACACAATTGTTGAAATAGAGATTGAATGCTCAATTTATAGATTTTTGGAGAGGATTGAATGAGAGGTGGAACTCAGGTGAGCTCACATGTTCATTGATAGTTGAACTATTAATTTGGGAGGTGGAACTCAATTGATTAAATAGTTAATTAAGTTAACTGATTTTTTATATTAAATATAGGGAGTAAACTTATAAAAAGTATAGCTTCAACAATAATGTGAGGTCATGCCTCAAAACCAACAATCGTGACTTACATAGATCCAATCAATGACTACTAACAGTTTTGCATGTACATTATAAACAACATAATTGTATGCATAGCCTATTCTATGATGTGTCCAAGCAAAAAGAGTATACATAGATAATGATCATGCTCGAACAAAAAGAACCAAATAGCATCTCAACACTCATGAAGATGATTCTAATAGGGCTTCATCCAGGTTGTCCACCTCAAAGGGCCTTCCATCCATATTTTTTTCCTTCCCTCACGCAGTTGAGTCGGCATCTAGATTTGTTCCATTGTTAGGTTTTTGGCTTTTTAAATCTCAACACCAAGGTTCACCATTACAGTGGAAAAATAGGTGTGGTCTCCTGCAACTCACTTTCATTCAAATCCATTCTCCATCTCATATATGAACATAGTAGCATGACCATCTTTGAGAAACCGCAAAATTTTCATCTTCTATATCCTCATAGTTATAGAGACCTACAAAATAATGTAATAAAGAGTGAGCCCACAAAATGATTCATTAAGGGCCCTAGTTTTACCTTGGAATTTATCTTCATTTCTAATTTTCCAAATGTACCATAAGATATCAGTAGAAAGAATATGCCAAAATAGATTAGTATCTTTTTGCAAACAATGGTTGCAACCAGTAAGAACTTCCATAATATTAACCTGGTTAGGACTATAAATACCAAACATCAATTAGATTTCTTTAGCAATCATGCACTCAAAGAAGATGTGTCTAATAGATTCATGCACTCTACATATATTGCACATATCAATATTGGATTCATCTTTCTATAAAGGAGCCCTATTAATTAATGTCAGCCATTTACAACTTTTTTTCTTAGGAACAATAGGACTATTCCATAATCCAGTGAATTCTTTTTGCCACTTCTTTAAAGATAAATATGCATACCACAAAGTAATAACATGATTTGCATAATATTAAAGATTTGCAAGGGATTAGCAGAAATTTGGCTAATGCCCTAAAAAACATTAAGTAATTTTTTTTCTGTCTCTTTTCTGTTATGGTTGGATGTGGTTGGTTTTGTTGGGCTTTTTTGCTGATTTTTACCCATAACTGTGTTGGTTTTTTGGTAGTTTATCTTTTCTTTTTGCTTAATGCTATTATCTTTTAGGAATATTTTGTAAAGGGTTTCAGGACCCCTTCAAAACCTACTTTTCCCGTAATCAAAAACATGATTCATAATAGACTCATCATAAGAGAGAGTATTATAAACAATGATAGACTTGACATTAAAAATAAGGGTATCATTATTCCATTTATAGGCAATAAATCCGTTATTATCCACATTACAATTTTTAAGCAATTGAAGATCAACACAAGCATTTTTAACCATATTGTAAGTTCTTTTTTAGGAAGCCAGAAGATAATACTTAGCACTAAGTGCATCCCAACTCATAAGCATATCACTATCAATAATGTCTTTAAAGCAACGAATACCTTTGTTAGCCCATGCTCTAGCAGAACAACCTTGTATAGCGCAAGAGGTTTGGAGGAGTGGAAAAGGTTCCACTAGATAGATCTCTCTCCATGAATGTGATCATTTATGATGGACCTACTATTGGTGATGAATGGTCTAATTAATTCCCAGGCCCTCCAAATAGATTTAAAGACACATGAACCCTATACTGAGACTGGGAAACCTCCAACCACTAGGTTACAAAAGGATAAAGACTTCCAATATTAAGCCCCCTTACGTACAACCCTCATAATGTTGCTTCTGACCAAGATTTTCCATGGTTCACTGCCTTCAAATTCCCAAAAGATCCATTTTGCAGTAACTACAATCCCTTGGAGTCTCAAATCCTTTAGTCCAAGCCCTCCCAATCTCTTCTCAATATGGCACCAACCCCATTAAAATGTTGTATGAAGATAGAATCTTTTGACAAACTTGCACTTTGCCAACAAGCGACAGATGTATTGTTCCACTTATTTAATTTCTTTTCTATTTTACCTCTAACCCATATCCACGTTTACTTTAGAGAAGGGGAGATAGAGAAGGGTATCCCCAAGTATCTGACAATCTTGTTGGGATCCCCCCACTAGAACCCCAATTGTTGTAACCAATCTGGAGGGTCCTCTCTCCACCCAAGCAAGGTAGATTTTGTTTGAGAGATTTTGGCCCTTGAGATCTCACCAAAGAACTTGATTTTTCTTTCAAGGGCTTCCATGTTCTACTTGGTGAGTTCTTCAAATAATGCAGTATCATCTACAAATTGAATATTAACCAAATATGACCCATGAGGAAGCACAACGCCTCCGATTTTAGGGGAAATGGTGCAATCTCTCAATATGTAGTATAATGCATCAAAAGAAATGACAAACAGGCCCAAGGAAAGGGGGCACCCTGCCTAATGGACCTTCCAAGTGTATTGACCTGAGTGAGTGAGCCATTAACCTCAACCTGTGCGAAAGCATCTTTGAGAAGAACCTTCACAAATTCATAGAATTTTGTAGGGAATCTGAAGGATTATAACATCATCAATATAAAATCCCATTCAATCCTATCATAAGCTTTCTTGAAATCTAAGAGGAACATGACAACATTTTGCCTGGAAGCATCAACCCAATCTATCACTTCCCAACTAGTTATTAGGTTTTTCAGAATGAATCTTCCCTTAATGAAACCTATTTGAGTAGGATAGATAAACTTGGGCAACACATTTTCTAGTCTGAGAGCAATAACTTTGGCCAAGATCTTATATGACACATTGAGAAGCATAATAGGTCTCTAGTTTTTTATAAGTGTCTCATCCCCCTCTTTGGGTAACAGCTTGATAATCCCTTTGTTGATGATGTCTCCTAGGGATCCTTTCTCAAGAGCCTAAAGAAACAGCTCATGGAGATCTTTGCTAATCCCTTCCTCATTAGCTTTATAAAACTCAACAGGCAATCCATTTGGGCCTAATGCTTTGTCATTATTAAGGGCTCTAATGGATTTTTCACTTCCTCCACAAATATAGCTTGTTTCAAGGAATGAGAGTCTCCATTAGTTATTCTACTGGGAATAAGTGCTTTTCATCTTTCTCTAGCTCTTTGTGAATTGGGAGAATCTTTAATGGAGAAGAGCTCCTTGTAGAATAGGGAAAAGGCCTCTTTAATATCTTCTATCTCCACTACCTCCTTGTTATCAACCCATAGTCTATCAATTTTTTCTTTATTTTGCTTCTGTCTAAGCAAATTGAAAAAGAACTTAGACCTTTTGTCACAAAATTGCATCCACTGACTTTGGGCCCTAATCATTGCACCTCTAATCTTAACTTGTTGGTGCCTCCTCAAAGAATCCCTATCCTGTGCAACTCTACTGGATAACTCAAGGCTACTAGGATTACTCTGAATATCCCCTTCAATCTGATGCAACTCATCAGTAAGTGCTCTTTCTTGAAATCTACTCTCCTTAGCTCTTTTATGCCCAATAGTCTGAAGCAAGTTTTGCCAACTCTTAACATTTTGATTTCATCTCCTGATATGAGATTGCACGTTCTTATTTCTTTTCTTGAGCAACCTAATAATGTTAATAGCAGCCAACACATCTTGATCCTTAAGGAGATGGGTGTTGAGGATGAATTTATCTTCACCTTTCCCCTTCTTGGCCAGTGTGTCTCCAAGCCTAATGAGAGAAACAATATGGTCATGATCAAAGAGTGAAACTGACCAGACTGTTATTGCATTTCCCTAATCATCCAGTGTAAAGGAGAAATGATCTCTGTCTGCATAAAATCTATCTAGCCTACAATATATTCTATGTTTTTCTTTCTGATAATTGCACCAAGTGTACAATATCCCTCTCACAGATTGCTTATTACCAAGTAAGGGGTCAAAGAGCTTCTTACAATTCTTCATCCTTTCCCAATGCAGTTTCTTAGCCCCTTTCCACACTAGTACATTTGGCCTCAAATTTGACAGTAGTTCTTCGGGATTTCAACTATAATTCATCCGACTATCAAAGAGAAACATCGTAAAAAAACTTGTAGTCGGACATTCTAACGGTGCTCAAGACCATCAAAATTTTGATAGAGTCGAAGACTCTTCTGATGATGGCCATGACTGTGCTTAGTCGTCGGTAAAACTCGATAAGTCATCAAAGTTCCAACGCTTTACAGGTAATGTTCTGACGGCTAAGGTGTTAGAATAAATTAGAATTCTGATGGCCCCCTTAGTGCTTAGCCATCGGTAAAACTCGATAAGTCATCAGAATTCCAATGATAACCAAGGCATCCACACCGACGAGGATGCTATATGTGTGACGGTTCGGGCATCTGAATTTAGACGACCCTGTCACTGTGTAGCCATCAGAATGCGATGATTCAGGCATTTGAATTTAGATGGCCTTGTCACAGTTTAGTCATCAGATGTCTGACGGCTACAAGGGCATCTGTACCAATGAGGATGTTGTATGTGCGATGGTTTGGGTGTCGACAAAACTCAATAAGTCATAGGAATAACTTGGGTGGGCGTCAGAATTCTAACACCCCTCACTGCTTAGCCGTCAATAAAACTCGATAGTCATTAGAATAAATTGGGTGGGCATCGGAATTCCAACACCCCCTCACTGCTTACCCATTGGAAAAAATCAATAGTCATCGGAATAAATTGGGTGGGCGTTGGAATTTTGACGCCCCCTCACTGCTTATCCAGTGAGGATGTTGTTGGATATAGAACATCCTCATTAGATGCTTAGTGGATGGAAAGGTTTGCACTTATTTACCAATACGATAATACTAAAGATTCATTATTCTGTATTAGCCAACCAAACGACAATAAAAATAATTTGACAATCTAATCATGCGACGGTTCGAGCATCAAATGCTTGGTGGGTGGAAAGATTTGAATTGATTGACCAATATGATAATACTAAAGATTCATTATTTTGTATCACCAACCAAATGACAATAAAAAAAATTTGACAATCTAATCTTTCCACTCGAAGATTAGCCTCAAAAAACCATGTATGATAGAAGAATTGTGTCCCATGTTAAGTTCTTGAATCCCATCAATAGCCACCCATAGGTGGCATACCATAAGCTGGCATGGGAGGCATTCCCATTCCACTCATACCTGGCTGAAAGCAACCTCCCATTCCCACTCCCATGTCAGGCATTGGAGGTGCTGGCAAAGAAAAGGGGAAGAAGCTAAGCATACATATTCTGTAAACAAAATAGGCACATATTTATTTTTGCAGAAGACTTAAAATGTTTATTAAAGAGAAACTTAAAATATTCACAGAATCATTAGAGTATATCAAGAGCCTAAAGTAGGTATGGAAACACAAAGTCAATCATATTATTCATCCAGACAAGTTCCAAAGCCACATCTAGTCTGATCAAATCATAGCATATGAACAAGCACGAAGCAAAGCATTCTTTCTTGCTCTGCAGTTCCAAATGCAAAAGTAAGCCCCATTTCAAAGCTCCAATCCAAAATGAAAATTTAAAACATACTTTAGCCTGTGAGAGAGAACAACCAACTATATGTTTTACCAATTGTATACCTGTTCCACAAAATACACCAGCAATTCCTCTGCAAGTTCATGATCACCCGATTGAGAACTAGTTTCCATTGCATCCTTGTAAAGATTATCCTTTTTAGACAATGCAATATGTTAGCACATAATTTTTCTATAATTTCCTGAAAAATGCTATTTTCTATAATTTCCTTAATTATGCTCTTAAAAATGCGCATGCTATTTTCTATAATTTTCTTAATTATGCTCTTAAAATGCTATATTTTATAAACAAAATAGGCACATATTTATTTGAATTTTTTAAAACCGTCAGTAGATCAGAACAAGTGCTCCTTGAGGCTCAATTAAGAAAAATGCATACATGTTGAGCAATGAGATCTTTCTCTTCTTTTTCCTTGGATTTCTCTTCTTGGACAACCTCTAACTTGTTCCACAAAATACACTAGCAATTCCTCTACAAGTTCACGTTCACCCGATTGAGAACTAGTTTCCATTGCATCCTTGTAAAGATTATCCTAGTTTCCATTGCATCCTTGTAAAGATTATCCTTGTAGACAGTGCAATATGTTAGCATATAATTGCTCTATAATTTCCTGAAAAAGGCTATTTTTCTATAATTTCCTTAATTATGCTCTTAAAATGCTATATTTTGTAACCAAAATAGGCACATACTTATTTGAATTTTTAAAAACCGTCTGTAGAGTAGAACAAGTGCTCCTTGAGGCTCAATTAAGAAAAATGCATACCTATTGAGAAACAAGATATTTCTCTTCTTTCTCCTTAGATTTCTCTTCTTGGACAACCTCTCACTTTTCCTTAACAAGCTCATCAACTTTTGTCATGTATTCTCGAATGAACTTTGAAAAAGAAATTATTTGAATATTAGCTATTTAATTGTGCAGAAGATTTAAAATGTTTATTAAAGAGAAACTTAAAATATTCATGGAATCATCAGAGTATATCAAGAACCTGAAGTAGGTATGAAAACACAAAGTCAATCATATTATTCATCCAGGCAAGTTCCAAAGCCACATCAGGTCTGATCAAGTCATAGCATATGAACAAGTATGAAGCAAAGCATTCTTTCTTGCCCTGTTGTTCCAAATTGCAAAAGTAAGACCCATTTCAATGCCCCAATCCAAAATGAAAATTCAAAATATACTTTAACCTATGAGAGAGAGCAACCAACTATATGTTTTACCAATTGTATACATGTTCCATAAAATACACTACCAATTCCTTTGCAAGTTCACGATCACCCGATTGAGGTGACGAGGCATCATGATACCATATACCAATGAGAGAGCGTAGCAAGCCAAAGTTGTACTCATCAGAAGAAGTTATACTGATCAAGGAGAAAAGTTGAGGAGAATTGATGCATTGGAAAAAACTACATCGATATGACCCATCGACATAGTAAACACTAGTGGCAGCAGTGGAGAATTGTCTTGCTTATAGCCGATGAGGGTATCGGTAAGATTTATACCGATAAGAATGGCAAAAAGAAGAGTCCATTAGTATAGCCAAAGTGATTGGTATGTGTTACTTTGAGACACCTCGACGCCTGAATAAATCATCGATGAAACATATACCGATGGAACATACTCTATCAGGAAGACTTTGCTTATTAGTATGTTTCATTTTGGATTACTCTGATACCCAATGAAGGAGTAGATTGATTGAGCGGAGCGAAGACACTATTAGGAAGACTCATGGTGATAAATCTGGTTGCATTGGTATAGCCAAAGTGATCAATATGTGTTACTTTGAGCCACCTCGATGCCCGAAGAAATCATCGATGAAACATATATCGATAGAACATAGTCTATCAGGAAGACTTTTCTTATCGGTATGTTTCATTTCGGATTACCCTGATACCCAATGAAGGAGCGGATTGATTGAGCGGAGAGGAATGATTGAGTGGAGTGAAGACACTATCAAGAAGACTCATGGTGATGAAGCCAGTTGCATCAGTATATCCAAAGCAATCGATATGTGTTACTTTGAGCCACCCGACACCCGAAGAAATCATCGATGACACATATACCGATGGAACATACTCTATCGGGAAGACTTTACTTATCAGTATGTTTCATTTTAGATTACCCTGATATCCGATGAAGGAGTGGATTGATTGAGCGGAGCAAAGACACTATCAAGAAGACTCATGGAGATGAAGCCGGTTGCATCGGGAAGATCTATGCCGATGGTGAAGCCCATCAAGGAAACAATGCCTATTGCGATAATGCTAAATGAGCTCACTCGACCCCTGATGAGAATATCAGTTTGATATATACCGATGAGGAGGAAAAGGACTCATCATCTTAGGGTATCTCGATAAGAGAAAGTAAGATGTCAAAGTAGATAAAGGGTTGTTCAAAGAGCACCAAAAGGGAAATATTCATCATGGAGACATATGTTGACGAGTTGTTGTCATATCAGAATTCAAAACCAAAATTTTAAAAAGTATTCTATTTAATACTTGTAGTAAATATGCATCTATGGTTTGCATGAGGTAAATTTTATGAGAAGTTCATTATTGCAAAAGAATACGACAGAACTAGAAATTGCTTTGTCTAAATACTATGTTGGTGAAAGAAGAATACACAGATAGAACAAATTGCACCTTTGAAAAATAGAGAAGAGGATTTTTATTGCAGAAATGGAAGCTTCAAGTTCAATAGGAAAGAAGAGGGCTACCAAGAGCCCTAACTCTAAGGTGAAGAAAGGAAAAACTGAAGAGGTGCCTCTAGTCAGGAAGTTAAACCAAGACATGATAGACCAAATGCAGGCACCCGACCCAAAATTTAGAAGTTTGAAGGAGCACCTGCCGGGGAGAGATGAATTAGAAGACAAGTACGGAGAGGTCGAAGATGTCTGGACCAAGGTAAGGGGACATGAACTGTTTATGTTCCACTATTTGAGAAGGAGCAAGGAGATGCCACTCTGCAATCCTTAGATGACAAATTTAGCTAAGCTGACAATCCCCAATATTTTTGTAAACATAAGATTGCTAGAGGTTTTGGTGAGGAATTATAATTCGGTGAAGAGGTGCATTCATCTCCCAAATGGGGAAGCATTTATTAGATTTTCTACGGGTACCATAAATGAGGTTTTCAATTTAGACCCCAATCCTGATAAATCCTTGTCCTTTGGGGAGTTGGAGGAAGAATACCCCAGAATGGACACTACATATATCAACTGGAAATTTGCCATTCACAAGAGGTAGGCAAGAAAATTAACAGAGGAAGACGGGCCACCATTCAGCATTGATTTGTTCAGACACTACTTGCAATACACATATATGTCGTGTGGGCAAGTAGGAGGGGTGGAGGTGCCTGATCTGGCAAGCACTGGTTCGTTGGTGTTAGCCTCTGATCTACAAATGTATGAACCTAGGCCTTTTAACTATACAAAATATATGGTGGAGAGGTTGCATGAAGGTTTTTTAAACCTTAGGGATGATACTCATCCCAATTTCAGATTTTAATCACTTGATGCATCTAGTGTTATTTTATGGATATGTAAAGGGTTTTTGGCCTGAGGGCCTAAAATTAAATACCAAGAATAGGGAAGGTGAGGAGAAAACATCCAATTGTGGACATCTCTTTTGTATTATCGATATATGAGATCCAATTATATTAAGTTTGAAGAACTTATCGTGATGCCATTGTATCGAATGTATGGGATTTCATGTGAAGGGTCTATCTTAGACAAGATCAAGAGGTTCCTAAGACCCAAGGATTATGATGAAAGACACATTGTTGATCATAACTGGGGGGACTGGTTTGTGAATAAGGATTTTACATGTTTTAGAGTATATGGATTTGAGGGGAGCCCCTACATGCTACCAAAACTAGTACCAGACAGAATAGCTTATCTAGAGACTGTGAGGCAATTAAGTGTGTCCAATGCTAAAATTTTTGCAGATATGCATAAGCAAGCCTTCGTGCCTGGGACACCGAGTTTTGGTGATTTCATCATAGTGTCAACCAAAGCTTATGAAATAATTGATAAGAAGCTGATAGAAGAATATAATTTGTATGAGCATTATGCTAGGAAAAACTATGATCCCAAAGGATACATTCAGTATTGAGGCTGAAGATATCTTCAGGAACATGGAGGATGCAAAGGCCAAAGAGGTAAATGATCAACTGAATAATGAATTAGCAGAAAAGAGATGGACACTAGAGGAAATTGAAACCGAGGAGGAGGAGGCAATAAGTGAATCTGATGAGAATGCAATTATCTCTAGATGGCAAGTGCTAGAGAAGGAAGAAGAGCTAGACATGCAGGGCCGAATAGAGATAGCATTAGAAGTTCTTGTTGACTCTCGGTTAGAGGAGTCTTCTTCTTTTGTTGCTGATGATGTTTTTATTCATTCCAAATAATTTAAAATATTCTTGTACAAATTTTAAGGGAAGAAATTGAGGGACTTTATTCCCAACATAACTCCTAATAATGAGGCTGAGTTGTTAAAGAAATTAAAAGAGGAAATTGATGCAGAGATAACCACAATGACCCCTCAAAAGGGGAGGAAACTACTTACAAAGGCTGGGGTGATTTTGTTTCCTAGATGGGACCTCAGTGCTTCTTTTATCTTTGACAGTTTATTGCATTCAGAAAACAAGGAATTCAAATTGGATATACAAGGTGTAAATGATGTATTTATTGGTTCAAGATTTGATTAGGATGAAAAATCTTTAAGGTTATGGGATTTGTACCCTCCCCACAAGAGACCAAAGATCATTGATGTTTACAAGGACTTTGGCCATATGATGAAACTATAAGTTGGTGAAATTAATCCAATTGTTTCTACTGATATTGGAGTGGATATTTCAAAATTCAATAAAGAACAAATGGTCAGAGTAGTAAGGGAGAGGAACCAGTACAAAGCGTTGTATTAAGAAACATTAAGGAGAAGTGGGCAACAAGTGCCAATGGTTCTTACTCCGGATAGCTCTTAATGGAAGAAAAAATGTAAGGAGTTACAACAAGAAAATAAAAGGATATTAAAATAGATGCAAAGTGTGAGGGCAGATACTACTGGTGTATTACTAACTAAAATATTTGAGGGCTTACAAGACTTTCTAAAATAATTTTGGAGAGTGTTTCAAAAGAACATGGACAATGAAGTTTCACATAACAGAATTTGAAATAGGTTGGGAACAAGGTTGCATGATAAAACAATGGCCAAAGCAGAGATAGAAGAAATTGAAAAAATAAAGAGGTTGCTAGCTAAACACAATAAATTTGATGAACAATTACAATTTGAATATGATGAATGCAAAGGCATTGTTCTGCACAATTTCCCATAGTTGATTGATCAGAAGGGTGAGTTAAATGATAAATATGTATGGATCTCAGAGTGTCGTAGTCTTCTCAATGTCTCCCTTGATATTGCCCAAATTGATGGAATTGAATTGAAAGAGACTATGAAACAGATGGAAATCTTTGTCATGTTGGAAGTCATTGTCAAGGATATCATCCACAATGCAGACACATATAAGTCAAAGAAGTACTTGGAGCATATCTAGAACTGCGAAAAGATGCTGGGAGACCAAACCTGATGTCTAAGTTGGAGCCTAGAGTCATGTTTTTTCTATGTTTTTTATAATATGTTCATATTGTAAAGACAATTTTTAGGAAGTTAGTTTTTAGTTAGTTTTTGTTAGTTTTAGTTTTAATGAAAGGGTATGCCCTTTCACTTTCAAAATGAATCATCATCTATAAATGGAGGATCTTTTAGAACAAGTGGGGGAGATACCTCAAGTTTTATGATCTTATCAAGACAATTTTATACAACACTTATGCAGTTTGTTTTATGGAAATATCAAAGTTGATGGATGATACATATTGAAATCAACTGGTTTGATTATCTATTTTCAATATAAATTTCAAGTGTTCTTCATTTTGAATGGTATATGCATTTCAATTGATTGATTAGTTCCATGTGATAAATCTATTTTATTAGATTGTGTCAATGTGCTATCTTATGCTATTGTGATTAAGACATTTCCAATTTGAGCATCAGTTTGAAAGGTTGGTTGGGAAGTTTCAAATTGTCTTATTGGTCTTTCAGAGAAGAGTTAAAATTCAATAAGACTAACTATATTTTATATTTCAGTTACAATCCATATAGATTCTTTTGATGTGATGGTCTTGTTTTGAAAATAAGTTATTTAAATTGTCTCCATGGTTATACGTAGGATCTTTCAATTTGAAATAGTATGAAATTAGTAAGGGATGAAGGCACTAGTCTGTTGTTGATTTTATATAATTAAATCAAGTATTCTCAAAAGCAATATTCATCAAGGAATCATACTTTTAATTTATATAGACACAACTTTATCAACATTTATAAGTAAGCATTTCATAATTTTCAGCAAGCAATAAATATAACCAGACATAATTCAAGAATCATTTTCCTCCTCGAAAATTCTCTATAGAAAAGCCTTTAACTGGAATTCAAGAAGTTCATGTTTCTCAACCTAATTGAAATTCAAGATCATTACAAAACTATTCAAATGCTAAATTACATCCCACTTTAAATTAAATGAAATAACCAATAGAGAAGTTCCTCTCACCCTCTGAGCAAGCCCTATCTGATCAAAGTTATCATGCATATCTATAGATTGTCAAAGCCTATCATAATCTTCCTCTTCTACATAAATTTCATTCAAAGCCTCATTAACATCAACTACATTGTTGCTCTGTACTGCAACCATGTCTGTCTTCACAAGATGGAGATGTCCAGCATGGATAACAAATACAACAGAACAAAAGATAGTCATGAAATTTTTCCAAACCAAATAGCTGCTAAAGAGAACATCTAGAAAAACTTAATACCCAAGTGATAGACATCTTGGTAATCTTAAAAATAGTAACAGAAAAAAAAGAGTTTAGAGCCATACCTTAGGCATGATGTCAACCACTAGTGTGTGGTCTACCCTAAGGGCAAGGACATTCAAGAGGTCATTAATAAGATCTGGGTGTTCTTGCAAATAAAAGTGTACAGCTTTGTAGTACAATTCAACCTTGACCACTTTAACTACAACATCTTTGAATTGCATATGATCCCATTCCTCTAGAAAATGGTTCATGAGAGTAGTGGCAGCATTATCATATTCATCATCTTGAATATATAAATATGTAAGTTCCTTCTAGTGTTGTTGCTCATCACAAACACGGATATGAGTTCATCAAAGCAACCCCTGTTTTGATAGTAATCACTTACCTCTTCCAAGTCATTCACCTGGAACAAAAAATAAATGTGAAAATCACAAAAAATATAAATTTCTCACCTTCACAGTTACACATAAAACTGCAGATGAACCTTCCCAGATTATCATGAAAAAAAAACTTAAAAAACAAACCACTTACTTGCGATATTGTTGTTCGTGTTGGCTCTATTGGACCCTGCAATTAAGATTCAATATACATTATTCAATAAGATTAACTGTGCAACATAATGAAATATGGAAAAGTGTGTTATCTTATTGAGCTTCACTTGGTTTGGAGAATAGTTTAATTTTCTCTACTTAATTGGGCCAACCACGTGAAGGTGGAAGCTCATTTGCCCCCCTAACATCAGTCTAAATTTCCCGGTTAACATCTAACATTCATTCATTGTTTCATCCATTAATAAAATATAACAATCATTCATTATCACATAACATTCAATAACACATAACATTCATTAGCACTCATTAACATGCAACATTTATCAATATTAATTAACACATATCATTCATGAACATTCATTAGCACATAATTACATTCATTAACACATAAAAATCAGTCATTATCAATAATGTAGATTACAATCATTTTTTTATTTTTTTTGAAGCTATAAAAAGTCGAAGTGGATCATCATTTTCTTCATCACTTCCCCCCTCTTCAGTTGTTTTGCCCTCTGCTCATAATCTCGATGTATGCCTAGTCCTCTTCTGAGGACGAGGACACCGATGCAAAGGGAGGTCCTCTACAATAACAAAGAAATTGGTTAAATTAAAATCCTTTTTTATTTTTGTTACAAGTATTTTATTAATTTAAAGAACATAATCGTGGTGCTCTTTACCTAATGGGGCCACATCATCTTTGAAATCATTTTGTCTAGCCTCAACCTCAACATGTTGAACACCCTCTAGATCCTCTGGAGTTGAAATAAGAAAGGTTACATTAATCAATACACCAATTGCAATTAAATATGTTTAAATTAATAATAGTGGTCCTCTTTACCTAACTAGGGAACATCATGTTCTTGATGTTGTCTACCTAGATCATGCTCCACTTGGTTACCACCAACTACATGCTCTAAAATATTAACAAAATAGGTTACATTAATTTCTACACCAATTACAGTTTAAGATGTTTATTTGTATTAATAATTACATAAAAAAATTGAATAGAAAATGAATACCTTCACTATTGGGATGCACATCTAGACCTTCATGTGGAGGTTGTATTCCATGATTGTCAGGCTACATTCCAATGTCATGCACATTGTTATAATTGCTTGCTTAATTAAAACAAATAAATTCATTTTATGTTGGAACTTAACATCAGATAGATTATTGGTAAGGTATTCATTTTGAAATAATTTTCATATAGATTATTTACTTGTGTGATAGATGCACCAGAATCTTGTGTTTTCCCACTCAATTCTCATAGTCGTTTAGCCATGGTTGTATAGCCTTCTTGGTAAGCAATTCTCTTGTCATCTTCTGTGGGCATTCTATTGAATTTAGAGCCCTGCATTTTTGTTTAGCATCGTGAATTTTGCTTGTATTGTTTGTTAAAAAAAATTGTTTGCAATTTATAAATATTTTGATGCGATATTTCATTTACCAATTCTTACAATTCGTATAACCACCAGAGCCAATTTGTGTTGCCCATGCTTTTCTTGTCTTGCCTTGGTTGTCGTTGATGTGTCACTCAGTCTATGAAAAGTTTGAAATATGTTAGATTATATAAATATAAAAGTAATTAGTACATAATTACATTTTTAATAGTATCACATACCTTCTTCTGGCATCCAGTGGTGGATTTCCTTTTTTCCTTTCAACTCTCTCATTCACATCCAAAATCAGGTCCTTCCACTCCCTCTTTGGGATCATGGGGGGATGCTCGTACTTTATGTTCTTCTCTAAATGTGTCATGTACTGGTCTCTCACATACTTTAGATATATGCCATCTTTTTCAAGGAGCTTGGTTTTGTCGAATGTATCATTTCCGAACAACTCAACCATACGGTTTGTGAGTTCATCTTTTAACATGTTTTATTGGTCATTCCACCTTTTAAGAAAAAACAAACTTATTAGATTCAGAAATGATTAAAAGCTACCTTTAATATAGTTCAAGAAATGGATCAAAGGAAAACTATTCTAGAAATGATGTGAAATAAAAATAGTGGATTAGGGTTAGTTCACATATGATGTTCCACCTTTTATGTATGGTGGGCCCAAACATCTGCAATGCAATGTCATTAAGATTTTTATAAAAAAATATCATTTCCTACAAAAAGATCATTGGATAATTAGTCTAAAATGAGTGATTAGTAAGTAAATTATAATTACACTATATATAATTGTATACACATAAAAATGGCTATGAGCAATTAAATAAATATTTTATATATATTTAATAATTATTTTTCTATTAAATAGTTAATTTGAAAAGATAAATTTATTTAATTTATTTCATGTCTTTTTAATTAGTTAATATTTAATTAATTAATTCATCTATCATATTCCTCTAAAATAATTAAATATCTAATATTTAATTATCTACTTCAATCAATTAAATGTCTAATATTTAATAGTTATTCTCCTATCCGATAGTCTCAAATATTGAATAATTTCTAAATTATTTAATCCCTTATCCAACTCACCCTCCATCTCCACTTCATCTTCCCTTTGCCAACTCATCAAACAAGTGGCTAAAGAAATTAATATTTCTTAAATATTAATTCATCATTTATCTTCAATCTCCAAATTTAATGAAAATTGTGTACGTACACATATTTCATAACCATTTACTATATTCTCTCCAACATCCCTACATCTTAGGAAGGACTTGAGTCCAGTTGTCCTATCATGCCTAAATTTCCTCCAACCATCCCTACATTCTCTCAGTCAGCAACCCAGTCAAGGTGAGATGAGTGACACTTGTCTTCTCCTTCCCCCTTTCTCTCAACCTTCACTTTTGCTCACAGCCATCCAAATCTATAGATCTAATCAAGACCGTTGATCTAAGCCACATCATCTAATCCTCTCAAGGTCTATAAAATCAAGAGCTCTAGTTGAGAGAGAGTTAGACTTCAAGTGCATTTGCAAGCTAATCATATGCATCCATGAGTTTTAATTTTGAAGCAAATAGTAATAGCACAAGCAAATAGTAATAGCATAATCATTTTAGCATAATCATGTAGTATTGCATATCATAGTATCAGTTAACTATAAGTTATTAGTCCATTCTTCATATGCCATCTTGGAAGCCATAAGTGCATTGTCTAAGAGCACACCATCTGCAACCAGGAATAGTGGAGTTAGGACACAATGAGACATAAGCCATGAAGGTAATATTAGTATTTTAGTTTATATGTACTTCATGTAGTTTCATTGGTTGAGTTTGGATTTCCTGTAGTATTTTCATTTGTAATTTGTGAAACTAACTTATTGCAGGTAACATTCTAAGGATGAAATTCAAGTTGACACATTTTGGTGCCCACCGTGGGGCTCATGGACCTCACATATACCTTTAAAAATCTTGCAAAAATTAAAATTAACACATTTGTAATGCAGATTCACGCATGTGTGAATTCTGATAGCACTTTTGTTCCACAACTTAGCACATTTGCATTCTAGGTTAGTGCATTAGCACCATAGGTTAGTGCATAAGCATTCTAGGTTAGTGCATTAGCACCATAGGTTAGCGCATTAGCATTTTAGGTTAGCACTTTTGTTTTAAAGTCTACGCATTTGCATCACAAGTTCATGCATTTGTGTCCTAGGTTAGCGCATTTGTCAAAGAAATCATGCTTTTGTATCCACAGAGCAGAGCTTTTGCAGTCTAGGTTAGTGCTTTTGACCTACAAGTTAGTGCTTTTGAGCAAGAAGATAGTGCATATGTGAGATTAGCGCTTCTGTTTACAAACTAACAAA
The DNA here is from genome assembly GCF_030272615.1 of Cryptomeria japonica. Classification (NCBI taxonomy): domain Eukaryota; kingdom Viridiplantae; phylum Streptophyta; class Pinopsida; order Cupressales; family Cupressaceae; genus Cryptomeria; species Cryptomeria japonica. Next base: position 528,689,704 of record NC_081410.1, read on the forward strand.
AATTTCTTGTAGGTGCGAATGTCCAAGAAATCAGATTTTTCAGACTACTAACATGCATGTGCAGGATGGTATTTAAGGCAAATTTTATGTATTTCATCATCTAGTTAATTAAAAGCCTTATTTTGTGAAGTAACATATCATATCTTGTTCATTTAGTTTAACTAAAAAGATGAATTGACAGCATGCAACTTGCATTTTTAGTAACTTCTCTAAAATAGTTGCACATAGACTTCTAAATAGGTTAAAATAAACACCATGCTTGTTGGAGCAACATCTCCAAATAGGACTTAGCCAACAATTTCTTTGAAAGGATTAAAAAGAACACTTATATTTTGTGTCTCAAAAGTGGTAGGTATATGCTCTCCCCTTAATTGGGTGACCAAAAAGCCAAACCCACTCTTTTATGCTTTCTTTACTTTGAGGCAATTAAATCCTTTAGAGGGCCTGCCTTCCCAAGCTGCCTTGAGGGGACCAGTGAGAGGGGAATGACCTAAAATGGAAATGGGCTAATACTGAGTCCTTCCAATCCATTATAAATAAATCGTGTTTGTGACGAAAGTCCCAAACAACATGTGTTGATAAGTTCATACCCACACTATGTTTCCCCATAAACCCTATGGAGCGTAACCTCTATAGGCTGGGAACCTTCTGTATTTATAGAGCTGAAAGTGCCACATGTATGACCACATGACTGGAAGCCTTTACTAAAAACCACTTGTACTAGTTGCCAAAATCCTTCTAGTTGTTGGCGTAGGAGGTTGGACCTCTGAAGCGGCTCACATACATACATTTCCTAGTAGAGATATAAAGTTTGGGATGAGGAATTTTCATGGAAACTAGTGCTTGGCTGCCCCAAAGAAGTGAGTGCCGAGGGTGGAGCCAGTGGGGTCAAGCATCTAAATATCCTCTTTGAATAGTGTAGCCTTAGGGAAAACCTCGCTTGAGATTCAACAACTATTGTCTCAGCCTGCCATAGGATTTGTACTTGCTTGTGCATTTTGTTTATTAAACATTGTGTCTTCTATGTCTGTAACATGTTCCAAATGGTCAAAAAATGAAGAAAATTATCATCTACAAGTGAGCAAAATTTCAACAAATTGCTGAAAAAGTTTGATCAAAAGAGTAACACAAAAGCTTTCCAATACTTGAAATACCAGATCAAAACTAGAGTGTCAAAACATCAGTATCAAAATAATTCTCGAAGTAGGTTTGTCTCTAAACCATCATGTATTTTTCAAACTATCTCAGCAAACTAGGGCACTAATCCCACAGGTTATTCCCAAGAAGTTCCCTAAACATCAACATTCAACAAGCTATTGATTCAAACATCTTAAGTGCAAAAAGAAATCATCATCCATTGTCAAGTCTCTCATCAGGATAATCAAATCCTCTATCACGAAGCTTGATCAATCTATACTAGGTTCATAATCTTGGATATATCTTTCCTATTTTGAACCTAGGTTATATCAAAATCAGAATTGCACCAACATTGGAATCAAACAAACTTGTAAATTGTCAAATACTTATATGACTTTTAAGTATCACCTTAAGAAAAGAAAACCTAGTTATAAAGATACTCAGAAAAGGATAAGATTCTTGCATATCAATCGCAAGATCTTATTAAAACATAGGACATTCCTACACCATTTTCGTCACTACTTACGTGGCTGTTGTACAAAATTTGACAGTGAAATTTTGTAAAGATGTGCTTTTCAACAAAGAGACGCTTTATCCCAACAAACAAACAATAGTGGTAAAATCAACAAGGCATATCTTCCTAAACCAATAATCACCTATTGACTTTGTCCTTTAGAAATTTCAATAACTTTGAAATAATCACATGCCAGTTTGGACTAGAGCCCAATATGAACAACTTAGAAAACAACAACAAATGGAGGAAGAAGATAATCCTGTATTCCAAACTTTTGGATTTACCGTTGTTGATGAAGAAGCAGTCAATAGCACCATTAGAGACCTTGAGAAAGATTTCAAATTTGATAGGCTAATGGAAAAATTGTTGGCAAAGCAAAAAGAGAAATATCTCTTGATGTTGGCAAAATCTAGAGCTAAACTACCACAAGACTTTAACATAGAAATCTTGAAACAAGATGTAGAGGCAAGTAACACCCAAAACAAAGATGAGCCAAATAACGAAGATGTGAACAAAGAAAGCAATGAAGAAACAAGGAAAGAAAGGGATGACAAAAGAAAAGAGCGTAGTGATAAGAGAACTCACAAAGAAACAAGGATAAACTATGTGGATAATCCATTTTCAAACCTTACTCAACAAATACAAACTCTACAACAACAGATACAAGACATGCAAAATGGGACAAGCTCCAAGAAGTATTCATTATAAGATATATGCCCATATCCTTTTGATAAAAATCTAAATATGATACCATTTCTGCAACATTGTGAGATTCCTAAATATGACAAATACGACAAAAAATCGATCCTCAAGGTCACATTAGGGAGTTTTGTACTATGAGCATGGAATTTGCTCATGATGAAACTTATCTTATGTGTCTTTTTCCTAGGAGTCTAAATCGACAATGAATGGAGTGGTTTCCAAGATTACCATCCAGAATCAAATCTTTTGAAGAACTTGTGAATAGATTTATTTCACAATACTCCTACAATATAAGGAATGAAATAACAATGTTGGATCTCTGCAATGTTAAACAAAAGAATGGTGAATCCTTTATGATCTTCTTGCAATGATGGAAACGCATGTTTAATAGGTATCCCTAAGATGTACCTGATCAAGAAAAAATGAACATATTCATTGATAATCTTATCAGTGAAATGAGTTATCGACTAAGGATGCAATATCCTCCCTCTTTTGCCAAAATGATCGAGAATGGTCTGAAAATAGAGAACGCAATGGTAAAGAAAGGAGAACTAAAACTTTACAATAATTCATACAACAACAACAATAGAAATGACAAACCCAAGTTCTAGTCAAAGAATATGAATGTCAGCAATGAAGGGAATGACGATAATAGTACTACAACACAACAACAACCAATTTTTAATCTATCAAGTCAAATCCCAAGCACTAACAATCCAAAAAAAATAAAGCCAAGTCCTTTTTCTCCAATCCTCGAAGGAAATTCACAAACATTGGAGAACCTTTAGAATCAGCTCTAAAAACTCTGCTTGCCAACAAATTGATCATTTTACTAGAAGCAAGTAATTATGAACCACCGGTCAAGTCCAATTGGTGGAATGAAAATCATTTTTGCAATTATCATCGGAATAAAGGACACCTAACAAATGATTGTCAGAGATTGAAACACCTTATTCAAGATCTAATCGATAATGGAACCATCACAGTGGATAGCCATAAGAGAAACAAATCACACTTGGCTTTCAAGACTCCACTTCCGAATTATGACAAAGGTGAATCATCCCAATTAAAAGATGACAAAGGAAAAGAAAAAGTGAATTACACATACATATGATGATGTGGTAAATGTGATCATTGTTAAAGATATTCCACCTTCAGAACCAATCAATGTTATTACTAGAAGCAAAGAAAAGGTGACCTTTCCAGGTATAGCAAAAGACCCAACATCCACTTCACAACAATACAATTTAGTAGAGCAATTACAAAGAATGCCCACTCAAATATCAATTCTAGAACTTCTCAAGGTTTCACCTATGCATAAGGAAATTTTGGAGAAAGCTTTAGTGGAAACAATAGTTTCAAAAGACTTGGATGTAGATCAGTTCCAAAACATGGTAGGACACCTTATATCTCCTCATTGCTTATCATTTTCTGAAAATGATGACACATCCTTGCAACATCCTCACAATTCTCCCTTACATGTTGAAGTCTCCATTAATAAAACTTGTGTCAAACATGTACTCATAGATGGAGGAGTTGGCTTAAATATTTGTGCATTAAGTTTGATAAAAGCTTTGGGATATTCAGAAAATGCAGTGGACCCGAAAAAGAAAATAACCATCAAGGCTTATGATGAAGCAAAATGTTCTTCTAAAGGAACTATTGTACTACCAATAAGAATAGGACCTATGGAAAGGGATACATTGTGTCAGGTTTTAGATTTGAACCTCTCTCACAACATTCTTCTAGGATGACCCTAGATTCACAAGATGCAAGCAGTTCCTTCTACATATCATCAATGTGTGAAATTTCCTCATGAAGGAAAATAGATCACTATAATTGCAGATTCCAATCAATATTGCAATAATTTGAAGCCAACACAAGATACAAGAGTTCCACATAATAGAGAATTAGTATATCCTACCAAAGAAATTCAAGAAAAGTTATGGGAAACCTTTGAAGAAAAGCTCAAATTAAATGATGAAGGAACGGGAAAATATTCTTTGCATAATTTTCCACTTTCCCCTAAGTCATATGGAAAACCTATAGATATTCAATCAAAGACATCAAAAAGACCAAAACATATGTTTAAAGGGACATTTGTTAGTGCTGGAACTCTTGAAGAAGAAAATAAAGACAAATAAATTCTTGGTTGGTTGTACAAGGATGAAGATAAAATTATAGCAATAGTAGCAGAAGTCAATATTCCCATAAAAAAATATGGCAAAGGTTATGAAATCATGCATAAAATGGGATATGAAGGAAAAGGACCAATTGGTAAGTGACATCAAGGTATTTTAGAACCTATTTGTCCACACTCGCAATTCAAAGAAGATAAATTCGGGCTTGGATATCTAAAATCCAATCAAAGGCAACATAATCATCAACAACAAAAATGGAAAAAGAAATCAGTTTCTAAAGAAGAAAATTGGCAAGAAAAGCTACATTAAGCGGCCGAAACAGTAACTAATAAACAAAATAAGCAAGAAGAACATGAAAAGAAAGAAGAGGAGATTACCATCAAAGTTGAAGAAAAATCTTGTCAACAAGTTTTGAAAATACAAACAAATGCAAAATTTGAACAAGATATTCCAGAAGCAGTAAAAATAGAGATGGCAGAAATCAAGGAACTTTTTGTGCCAGTCAACATTCCTGTATGGTATAGTGGAGTAATCCTAGATCATGATTCAGAGATAGATTCAAATGAGTATGAGTGGGGTCCAGATGTATTATCTACTACATCAAGTAAGGAACACAATGAAGACCAAGCAGCTATCACGAAAGAAGACTTGTCTATTGCAAAACAAAAGATGGAGTTAGAAAGAAGGCAAGAAAAACTCAGAATTCAGAGAAAAGAGGCGTATGCAAAAAGGAAAGGAAATGACAAAGACAAAGAAGTAATGCCACAATAAATACAAACAAGGATATATCAAGCATCTGAAAATACAATATTTTCATCAAAAGAGGAACAAGATATATCCAGATATGGCAGAAGCATAGAAGAATTAAGAGATAGTCAAGTTGGATTGACTATTAGTCCAGAAGAAGTTGAGTTTGAAAGGAGACAAAATCTAGCAATAGAATCCTATTTATCATATACACAAGTATGTCAACTCCAAAATGCAAATGAGGTCAATCAAGAAGGAATTTGCAGTATTAAAGATGCGTGTGTTGATATAATCCATTCATTTTAGGGACAAACATCAATTGAACAACCACTTGAGTGTGAACTACAAAATGCTAATATTGATTTTGTTAGAACTAATTTGGAGACACTTGAGAAAGACACATCTCAAAATCATTTAATCTATGATAGTACCTATTCTATGCCAAGTTATGTTCATTATGTCATGAACGTTGAAACACCTAATGATGACAATGATTATGATTTACCCCTTCTTCATCCTCAACTAATTGATTGGGATAATTTAGACAACCCCAAACTGAATGTCTTTTCCAATGATCATGGCAGTCGTGTACCTTAACGCTATTGAACCCATCCCACCTAAGATATCTTCCATTGCCAAATCAAGTGATGTTTCTCGTAATTAGGAGAATGCCAAGCCTTCCAGTTGCAAAAGCGAAATAAAACAAGGAAAGAGACCTATTGTTGAAAAACATTTTATGACAACACTAGATCAATCAAAAGGATCTGTTATCTTGATAGAACCAACAGATGCAGTAAACATTGGTACATCAAAGGATCCTAAAATACTTCATTATGTTGCCTCATTATCAGAAAAAGAGAGGAATGAATACATGGAGTTCTTTAAGCAAAGGCAAAAAAATTTTGCTTGGTCCTATTCACATATGGCAAGACTTAATCCAAATCTTATCATGCATCATCTTAATGTGGATTTAAAAGCAAAACCCATTAAGCAGAAACTAAGAAAGATGCATCCGCACATTCCTCTTCTTGTAAAAATTGAGCTGAAGAAACTATTAGAAGTGGGTTTCATAAGACCAATTACTTATCGAGAATGGGTTTCCAATATTGTACTAGTGTCAAAGCCAGATAAAAGCATAAGGGTCTGTATGGATTTAAGAGATGTGAATAAAGCATGTCCAAACAATGATTTCCCGCTACCAAACATTGATACCATAGTGGACTTATCAGCAGGACATGAGATATTTTCATTAATGGATGGTTTCTTAGGATATAATCAAATAAGAATCGTACCTGAAGATCAAGAGAAGAAAACTTTCACCTGTGCATGGGGAACATATTCCTGGAATGTTATGCCATTTGGGCTTAAGAATGTAGGAGCGACTTATCAAAGGGCTATGATGACAATTTTCCATGATATGATGCATACATTTATGGAAGATTATGTCGATGACATACTTGCAAAATCTCATACAAGACAAGAACATTTGAACATTTTAAGAAATATTTTTGACAGGATGGAAAGATATCAATTGAGATTAAATCCAAAGAAATGTGCATTTGGGGTAACCTCTGGAAATCTCCTTGGGTACATTATATCAGCTTGTGGCATTGAAGTAGATCCTAAAAAATTCAAAGCTATCATGGAGATGGAGTCACCTAAGAACATAAGTCAATTGCAATCTTTACAAGGAAGGTTGCAATCAGTCAGGAGATTTGTTTCTCAGTTGGCTAATAGATGCCTTCCATTTACCTATCTTCTACATAAAAATGTTCCATTCAAATGGGATCTAAAATGTGAAGAAGCTTTTTTTCAAATAAAAGAATATCTTATGAGTCCTCCAGTACTGATATCACCAACCAAAGGGAAACCATTGTTACTGTATGTCTCGGCAACAAGTGTATCATTAGGCGCTCTCCTAGCTCAACATGATGATGAAGGAAAAGAAAGAGTAGTTTATTATATAAGTAGAATGCTTGTTGGCTATGAATTAAATTATTCCTCAATCAAAAAGACATGTCTAGTAGTTGTATTTGCAACTCAGAAGCGTCGACATTATATGTTGATTCATTCTGTGAAACTAATAGAAAAGATAGATCCTCTCAAATATTTTTTGAGTAAGTCAATGTTGATAGGGAGCCTCGCCAAATGGGTTATGATACTGAGTGAATTTGACATAGAATGTGTTGACCGGAAAGCTATTAAGGGACAAGTCATCATTGATCAATTGGCTGATGCACCTTTACAAAATGACATGTTTTTGCACATCGAATTTCCTGATGCGGATATCTTGACAATAACAAACTTTTGGGAATTGTAATTTGATGGTTCTTATACACAATATGGATCAAGCGCAGGAATCTTTTTCATCACACATCAAGGACACACAATTAGGAAATCATATAAACTGTGGTTTCCATGCACTAATAGTACTACAGAGTATGAAGCATTAGCTATTGGGCTTAAAATGGTCATTGAATGGAACATCAAAGAACTACATGTATATGGTGATTCACAACTTGTCATCAAACAAATAAATGATGAATATCAAATAAAGGATGATAAGCTTATGACATACAAACAACTGGTAGAGAAATTTAAAGAACACTTTAAAGAAATCACATTCACCTAGATTCCAAGAAATAAGTAGCAGATGCAATGGCTACAATAGCATCTCTCTTGCAAAATAAGGAGAATCAACAATGTTACGAAGTTCTTTTAGAAGATATCTTAACCCCTACCATTCAATCCCAGCATACCTATCGAATTTTCCATATATCAGGAACCAGTCAATCCTTATACTGTCAAACTTATCAGTATTTAAAAGATCATATCCTTCCTCTTGAATTATCTTGTAATTAGAGAAGAAATTTTATCCATCAGTCCTCTCGCTATACTATTATTGTTGATATCTTATATAGGCATGGTCTAGATGGTACTTTGTTGAGATGTCTTGAAAAAGATGAATCTGAGAGAGTTTTTAATGACATTCATGTAGGTATTTGTGGGACACACTCAAGTGGTTTAACATTGGCTAAGAAAATTCTTTGTATGGATTACTTTTGGCCTACTATGGAAAGAGATTTATTCATATATGATAGAAAATGTAAACAATGTCAAATCCATGAAAATCTCATTCATGCACCAGAACAAGAGTTATATCCTATGACAGGATCATGGCCATTTTCACAATGGGGCCTTGATTTGGTAGGAAAGATCAATCCCTCATCATCTTATGGACATAAGTTTATTCTGATTGCTACTGAATACTTTACTAAGTGGATTGAAGTAGCACCTTTAACAACAGTGGCAGGAAAACAAATATCATCATTCATTTTGAATTATATAATATGTCACTATTGAGTTCCTATGACCATTATCACTGATAATGGAAGACCATTCAAAAATCAAGATGTGAAAGAGCTATGTGAATAGTTTCATATCCAACATAGTTTCTCTACTCCATATTATCCACAAGGTAATGGTCAATTTGAGGCATCAAACAAAACTATCTTGAAAATCTTGAAGAAAACAGTCAATGAAGCTGGAAAAGATTAGCACATTCAGCTAAATCCTGCTCTTTGGGCATACCGAACTAGCATCCACACTCCAACAGGGGCAACTCCATATTGTTTGGTCTATGGATCAGAAGCCATATTACCTATAGAAGTAGAGATACCTTCTCTATGTGTATCTCTACAAGGTCTTATACCAGAAGAAGAACAACGAGTCTCTCGACTCCAGCAATTAGAATTGATTCAGGAACATTGTCAAAATGCAATATAACATTTGAAAGTATACAAACAAAGAATGGCAAGAAGCTATAACCACATAGTCAAGCCACGTATTTTCCAGATTGGAGATATAGTTCTAAGGGAAAATCCAAGAAATCAGCAAGAAAAGGAAAAGAAGGGAAAATTTGAACCAAATTGGCTAGGACCTTTTGTCATAGTAGCAACATATGGATTAGGAGCATACAAGTTATCTACCCCTGAAGGTGATTGGTTTGATGAACCTATCAATTCTATCCATCTCAAGAAATTTTATGCTTGAGATATAAAGTCCTAAAAAAAATAAACAAAAAGCATATAAAGTCCTGAAAAAATCAATAAAAAGCATATAAAATCCAAAAAAAATGCAATCAATTTAGATGGTAAAAACTTGGTAAACAGGCGCTATCTAAGAAGTAAGTTCCTCCATCTATGAGATCACTTTGTGCACCTATCTACTCCATCCTATCACATCTATCACTTCCATCTATCTTAGCTTATCCATTACATATTTTGCATCCATTGCTCTGAACCATTAATAGAAATATGCAGCTTACCAATAGTTATCAATCTTTGACATACTTGTCATAGTCACTGTCTTAGATTTTATCAAAAATCAATCATATTCGCATTTCTATTCCATCATGGTTTGGATCTTGAACAATTCATATATTCATAATAAATTTTTGTTTCCACTGGGGGAAAAATCCTAATTCCTTTTACTAAGCTGATCTTTTGAATCTTTGAAAATCCCAAAACATTCGGAAAACTTAGAAAAACCAAAAACACCTAGGATTTTAAAACAGATAACGAGCAACAAAGCAATGAAAATCAAGGCATTTCATAACAACTGAATCGTGAAACTTAGGAAATGAAGAATCAATCAACAAGTAATAAAGGATTATCAAAGATCATTCATCAAGATGATTATATCAGTTAATGACCATAAGAACATGTGAATGATATGCAAGATTCAGTGTTTATATCTTGATTTTATTGCTAATCATGTACTCTTTGTGACTCAAGGATGTCCATGACTAGAGAAGCTATGATGGGGCATGATTATTTTCTTTGCTTGCTATCTGCGGTTTATCTCTTACTAAGGTATGTACTTGTCTAAGGATATGATCGGCAAAAGATCAAGGAGGACATTCCAAGGCATGCATGAAAGGAGATAATCCTTGTCTATTCTGCAAGCAATACTCAAGTCAACTTGATCCATTATATCAAGTTTCTTGTATTAACTTTCTATATCAAAATCCATGTAAGAAATACTCAGGTCATCTTGAATCATTATGTCAAGTTGCTTGTATTTTCTTACAACATTTTAAAGCTCAATGATGAAATCAAAGCACTGTTACAAAGATAGCATATGAAGAATGGTAGTAAAATTTTTAGTTAGCTCATTATTCGTCTGCATTATAAGCATTTATTTGTTAGTTGCATTATAAGCATATCATTTCATTAACAGATAAACGATCATAAATAAAGATTGAGTATACTTGGACAAACAAAAACAATTTGCATTTAATCATTATAGGTGCATTCATTTTAGAATCATTTTAATCATTATCCATTTCATTTAGTTGCATTTTATCATTGCATTAGTTTGCATTCAAATTAAGTGCATTTCATTCATCATGTAGTGTGTCATCATTAGTATTTTCCATTATCATTAAAAGTTCATTAATGATCATTTAGTTGCATCTTTACACTTAGATTCATGAACATTACATATAAAATCAAAAACATTTCATATAGATCATTTGTATTTACATCATTATAAGCATTAAAGCAATCATTCATTTGCATTTCCATATAGATCATTGCATTTGCATCATTTACATATCATTTAACTTATTAATCATTTTCATTTGCATCCATGAATCATCAAAATTGAAAAGCAACAAAAGCATTTATCATTGCATCATCACATAAAGTAACATGCATAAATATCATCATCCATATAATCACTGCATCCATATAATAAAAGCGTATAATCATTGCATCCATATAAACAAATCATATAGATCATCATAAAATAGAACATGCATAATAAAGACCATCATCATATAGAGTCCATGTCTGCATATAGAATCATCATAAAAACAATAAAAGTCCAAGTATACAATGATATCAAATAAATAATACAAGTGCCTCCAAATCAAGTCACGACTGTCTTGTACCACTACCACCTAACTCTATCTGTCTTTATGGTTGTGGGAGAGAAGATCCTCCAGATGTCTATCTCCCATGCTCACCACTCCTCTAAGGAGGTCCCATGACCCCACCACTGCTAGTATCCATCAACACGGTGGTATGATAACTACCTTCTCTCTGGCTCTCTGGAACTACCTCCTCATATCATCGTCGCTAGTGGGAAGTCTCCTTCCTAGCCCGAACTAATTCTCTGACAGTGTCATCTAAGAGAGTACCTGACCCAACCTACTGAATATGATCAAGAAGACCCTGAGTATCCTGTTGTCTCCTAACAGCTCTATCTCTCTCAGCCATAAGAGTCTTCACTTGTGCTCAAAGTTGATCTATCAATGGTCTCCTACTCTGGCACATCATGCTCTGGTACATCCGGCTCTGGCATATCATGCACTGGTGCATCCTGCTCTAGCAAACCCTATTATGGTGCATGAATCCCAATCCCCTCCGCACCACCAACCTATCCAACTGCTGGAATCTCCATCCAAGTAACTCTCTGAACCCGTCATCTAATGAGGGGAACATGATCCTTAGGATCCTCATCATCTCAACCATGCACTGCAATAACCCTAGGGTCTGGCTGAATCTGTCCAAAATTAATGCCTCTCCCGCAACCCCCATCTAGTCCAGTCACCCTGCCTCCTCCTATCAATGGCAACCCTCTCGATGATCTCTTACATGCCCTACCATGCTCCCTCCTAATCCATCCAACATCCCTCCCACCCATAGGACGTAGTCTCCCAATCCTGCCAATTGGTTCAAATGGTCCTCCATGGATTCTCAGTCAACCTCCCCTCCATCCGGGTCTCCTAACACCACCACCTCCATCCCCACCCTCATCTCCATCTCCCCTAGCCTCCCAAGCAGCTATGAGCTCTCATCTCTATCTCCATCTCCTAAAATCTAGATCATTTGAATCATCATCCTCATCTCCTAAGCTGGGAGGAGGATCTGCTAGATCAGTAATGCAAGGAAATGGATGAGCTAATATGTACTGAGCATACTCTACAGTAACCCCAGGATCAAGAATGTGCAATCTCATATGACAAGCCACTCTCAAAGTAGCAAGAAACTCTACACGAGCAATCTCAAATGATAACAAAGGTCCCCAATCTTGTCTATCTCTGTAACGCCGAGAATATATAGTCACACCAGTAGGCATGGGCTGAATGATACCAAACTATCTCAGAATGTGACCAATCAACTATCGCTCAACAATGTAAGGAGTCTGACCAATGAGATATCTACTCTGCATGATAAATGGTAAGGTCCGTGCATCATCCATCCATGGCTCACAATCATCATATGGTCTCCAAGTAATGCTATCCAATGAATCAAGCACCCAACACCAATACTCCATCTTACCCAGCTTATGCTGAGTAACGATACTTGCATAAAAATATACATGTGGTTGCCTCTCTCCATGAACTCTATGATGGATAGGCCGAGTAACAGCAATGTGCTCCTAGCACCAGATCTACAATAAAGTGCATCTTGTAGACAAACTCACACTCTCATCATACACCACCTAATGAAGATCATGATATAAATGAGCCAACATACAAACACCCCAAGCATATTGAGTATGATGTTGCATCATACTCAGGAGAATCTCACCCCATCCAATAGAAAAACCTCATGATCACCTATCAAGACAAATAAATCCTCCAATCAAACCATCAAGAATCATAAGGAGAGTCGTAATACATCACCATATCCTCCCATCGGATCTCTCCTCTAGTGATGCTATCATCAGCAAAAATGGCTCTGCAAGCCTCTGTCCCAATACGATCTTGAAAATCATACTGCACTAACTCGCCAGTCACTAGGATGTGCAAAATCCTATAGACATCCTTGAGTCTCACATTAATCTCACCAGTGGGCAAGTGGAAAGTGTTATGCTCACTATGCCATCTCTGGGCTAACGCCGTCAACAATCCTCTATTATGCGTAATATCAGGCATATACAACAAATGGCATAAACCACAGGCATCTATATGTCTAACCTCAGCCTATGTTAGCTCTGGCACTAAATGATGTACTGCCGATAATTTCTCCCGACACTGGAAAACATCAAGTTTCTCCTATTTATCAAGAGAAATCAATCAATCATCAAATCATCATCTATCTATCAAATCAAACTAAAGCAATCTACGCTATCTATCTATCAAATCAAACTAAAGCAACCTACGCCATCTATCTATCAAATCAAACTGAAGCAATCTACGCTATCTATCTATCACATCAAACTGAAGCAATTTAGACTATCAAATCATTTTAAAACCTATCAATCATGGTTTTTTATCAATCACTGAGCTCAATCAAAACTTTGATAAGCTATTGCATTAGAAACAAAATTCGTTTCTTCGAATCAATCAATCAATCAATCAAACAATCAAGCAATCAACCCAGTCAATCAATCAAGAAATCAAGAAATCAATCAATCAATCAATCAATCAATCAACCCAATCAACCAATAAAGCAATCAATCAATCAATCAAGCAAGCAAGCAATCAACACAATCGGTCAAGCAATCACTTAATCAATCAATCAATCAATCAATCAATCAATCAATCAATCAATCAATCAGTTAATTAATCACGCAATCACTCAATCAAGTCCCTATTCATCATCAATGTGTATTACACATTCATCAAAATGATTTTTAGCCTTTGCACTTATCAAAAACATCAATTTTGAGTATTTGCACTATCTTATTGAGCAAATACCCTAAATCTAAAAGCATATGTGCAAAACCAAGCAAAAGCACTAATTTGAGCTGCAAAAGCACTCACAAACAAAATATTTGCATTATCTTATGCATATGCGCTAACATCCTTAACATATGCGCTAACAAAAAGATCATTTGCATTAATCTATGCAAATGCGCTAAACGTAATTACATATGCGTTCAAACAAACTAAAATGCGCTAACCTGAATGCCGAAAATCGCAAAAAAAATTAAAAATTCAAAAATGCGCCTAAAAACAGGAAAAGTCAAATGAAAAGTTGAAAACAAAGCTTGGGATAAGATACATACTGGATACCCATACTTGGTAGGTCGCTAATATCGCCAAACATGCTCAAATCAATGGTTCTCCACAAGAATCACCATTTTGCCACCTGAGCAAGAATATTTTCTTCACAAGCTGACAAGGATAGCAATAAAATAAAAATTAACCTTGGTTAATTTTATATTTACTCTTTGGAAGTGTAATTAATGTTATTCAATGGGGAAATTTAATTTTTTTTATTTACAAATGAATTTAATTGACTAAATTTTTTATGAAATATCATGAGATTAATCATTCAACCAGAGTTTTCAACAATTTCATGATCAATCTCCTGAGGGGGCACACAATTAGGATTTTCAATCTCCATCAAGCACATTATTGAGACTTGATTTAATCTTTGAAACAATGTTGTCTCGACATCATTTCAAAGAGGGGCAAAATGTATACACATAAAAATGGCTGCGCAATTAAATAAATATTTTATATTATTTAATAATTATTCTTCTATTAAATAGTTAATTTAAAAAGATTAATTTATTTAATTCATTTCATGTCTTTTTAATTAATTAATATTTTATTAATTAATTCATCTACCATATTCCTCTAAAATAATTAAATATCTAATATTTAATTATCTCCTTCAATCAATCAAATATCTAATATTTAATAGTTATTCTCCTATCCTATAGTCTCAAATATTAAAATTATTTAATCCCTTATCCAACTCACCCTCCATCTCCACTTCATCTTCCCTTTGCCAACTCATCAAACATGTGGCTAAAGAATTTTATATTTCTTAAATATTAATTCATCATTTATCTTCAACCTCCAAATTTAATGAAAATTGTGTACGTACACATATTTCATAACCATTTACTATATTCTCTCCAACATCCCTACATCTTAGGAAGGACTTGAGTCCACTTGTCCTATCATGCCTAAATTTCCTCCAACCATCCCTAGATTCTCTCAGTCAGCAACCCAGTCAAGGTGAGATGAGTGACACTTGTCTTCTCCTTCCCCCTTTCTCTCAACCTTCACTTTTGCTCACAACCATCCAAATCTGTAGATCTGATCAGGACCGTTGATCTAAGCCACATCATCTAATCCTCTCAAGGTCTATAAAATCAAGAGCTTCAGTTGAGAGAGAGTTAGACTTCAAGTGCATTTGCAAGCTAATCATATGCATTCGTGAGTTTTAATTTTGAAGCAAATAGTAATAGCATAATCATTTTAGCATAATCATGTAGTATTGAATATCATAGTATCAATTAACTACAAGTTATCAGTCCATTCTTCATATGCCATCTTGGAAGCTATCAATGCATTATTTGAGAGCACACCATCTGCAACCAGGAACAGTGGAGTTAGGACACAATGAGACATAAGCCATGAAGGTAATATTAGTATTTTATTTTATATGTACTTCATGTAGTTTCATTGGTTGAGTTTGGATTTCCTGTAGTATTTCCATTTGTATTTTCTGAAACTAACTTATTGCAGGTAATATTCTGAGGATGAAATTCAAGTCGACACAATAATAATAATTTTAAAGTAATTGGAACCTTTTGTATCTTCAAGGGAATCAATTCTTCGCCGCTCACCACCAATGTGGTCTACAACGTTCCCATACTAGAAATACAGGAAGATCCAGGAAATGATGTTATGGTATCACTAGTATTCGCCTCTGACGCATCCCCATGTGCATCTCCTACTACAGAAAATAAATCCACTATGATATGCCCCCAAGAAAGAACACATAACAAAAGAGAGAGAAAAAGAGGAATCTACCAATAGTGGGTGGGTCAACATGATGAGCAGTAGAGGACATTTGCATGCTTCATGTTGCCAACATTGTAGTCGACAATAACCTCGAATGAGGCGGCCTTTCCACAGGAACATTGGCAGCTCTTGAAGAATAATACATTAAATATATGAAAACTACAAGAATTGTAAACAAGGATGAACCTTTATTAAGAGTTGTAAAGAAATATGAACCTTTATTAAGTGTTCGATACTAAGCTTAATGATACAACAATATGAAGGAGAATAAGGAAAGTAGGTTTTGATGTAGGACAAAGGTATGTAAATTTATGACAAGAGGGCAGTGTATGTGATAAACTAGTATAGTCCTTACAAAAGATAGTCCATGGAATCTATTTATTTAGATTTCTTCAATGTGCTATCTCATGTTGTCAAACTTCACATTGTCTTATTGGTCTTTGTAATGTCCCTACTTTGAAATATAATTTAATAATAGTAAATTAAATACAAGTGATCAGATTAGATCAAATGAGAACTACTAATTATGCAAATAAATACTTTATTAATAGTTTAATAAACTATTATTACAATCATATATACACACAAAACTTATTATTATTCATTCTAAAGAGAGAGCAATAGTATAGATAGGGAAAGGCCCGTGTAAATAACACTAGCATTAAAAAAGCAAGTTCACAAGTCCAAAGAAGGAATAGTTTTATTGTATAGAACATGGTCATCACCTGCACTACCTGCAATACCCTGATCATGTCCACCAAGTTGATGATCACACATGAAATTCTGTAAAAACATGTACATATTTTAGTTAGTGACATAAAAGAGTATAAAATATAAACCATTATTGAACTTTTGTTATAATTAAAGCTTTCATTACTTATTACTCACATGTTTTCTGCTGCATGCATCAATGGATTCAGCCTATCTTTTATCTCATCAATCTGAGGGACCGTCGTGCATACCAAAGAAACAATCTCTTTATTAATTTATGTGATAGACATTTTTATCACTTCTACAATGTTTGTGGAAATTGTGTAGTCATCATCGCTTAATACTGTGTTGAGGTGCTGATGTAATGGAGGTTCCTTTCCCTTTCCCCGAACATCCGTTTATGACAAGAATATTATTAACACTATCAAAATTACTCCAAAACACTCAAGAAAATAACATAATAATGTAATAGTTTTCTTTTATCTAATTTGTACAATTACAATGAGGTTTACCTGCTCGGTAGAAGTGTCAGGACCTACATCCCTATCTATGCTATGTGATGGATCCAGGTCGCCCTGTGACAAAGAAAAAATATAAACACGTTAGCGAAATGAAACCAATAGACTTAGCAAAAATACTTAATAATAAGATGGTATATTAATTAGAGGTTGGTTTAAATGGTATATAGTACGTACCAACCCCATGTAAGTAACTTTATTTGTATCTATATGATTCAAATTGTAATTGATTAGCATCTCTTCTCCTGCACTTATTAATTTTATCGCACATACAAATACATGATTTCCCTCGTGTGCCTCAAATATGCAATTGGGTTTCTTATTAGTTCACCCATGTCGTGTACTATTTATAAAACCTGCAATATTCCCTGTTGCTTCTGGCCTTCCATCAATGTATACAACCACTCATTTACTTTCATCATTATCTTTCTATTGTATATAATATGCTGACAGTGCATACCTACACATAATTTTTTTATATCGAACAATCTGCATCCAATTTTTGTAATTGTAATAAGGTCCAAACATACTCCATCAATTCAACAACTTTGTTATAACAAACCTTAATGCCATCCATGGAAAATAGGCCCAAACCATGTAATGATGAAGGTTCTATGCGATATATCCTCTCGTTAACACAAAAATCGGTGTTTATTGGAGGAAGTTCCTTAGGTACCCATTGTTTCTCTAGATGTTTGTACCTCAAGGGAACCTCGATGTTGCCTTTGGTCTCATCATCATAAGAATGTGACCCCCCTTGAGCAAGGAAAAATCCCATCCGTTTACTAAATTTTATTCTAATCTTTTGACCTCTAGTTGATCTCCCTATTTTAGACCTACTAAATGTCTCACTTTTGTCAACTATTCCTACATTTCCCTCACTCGAGGAAGACACATCTAACAAATACCTATTTGGTGGTACCTGCACTCCATCAAATGAGAGAGTTAGTTGGTAATGAGAGAGATATTTTGCAAATGAGGTTAATGTTGATGAAGAATTTGGCCCTAAAGTTGACGTTGAGATTAAATTGAGTAAGTCCAACTGGGGCCTCAAGTGTTGATAACTGTATTAGATTTGCTGCTAATGTCAAGGTTTGAAGACCTAAGGAACTTTGTTTTCCTACTATTTTTTTAAAAATAAACTATTTCTATAGGGTGTATTGACTTATACCTATCGATCCATGAGACTGTGCAGGATCCTCGTCAAAGGGGTTCAGGTTCCTTCATATGTAATTCAATTATCTTATGTTAGCCAAAAATTACATGATACGTATACTAAAACCTACATAGTATACAACATGAACAATATGCAATCATCATAATCATTGTATATTTTTTATTCCTTACCTTTACTTTATGTAGATTGTGCAAGATCCTCAACTAAAAGGTTGACGATGTCTATAGTCAATTACCTGTTTACACCAAGGGTGGCAGCATCACACAAAATATATACATGAAATCAACACCAACAATTGAGCATCATAAGCATTACATTTGTAATTTGATAAATAATAAATACATATGTATCATGAGCATCATAATCATCACATATGTATCATCATATATGTAATTGAGCATCATAGGCATCACATATGTATCATCATAAACATGTAATCTATCACATATGTATCATAAATCACCATCCATCACATAGATAATAGACAGTCCACATTCCATAAATAAACGCAAAGTTCAAAAAATGTCAAATGTATCATCATAAACATGTAATCCATCACATATGTATTTTAAATCACCATCCATCACATAGCTAATAAACAGTCCAAATTCCATAAATAAACACAAAGTTCAAAAACTGTCATACATTTCATTCATGTCATTGATCTTCTTCATCATTCAACTCATCATCATCATCATCATCATCATCATCATCATCCTCATCATCATCATCATCATCATCATCATCATCATCATTGTCGTCGTCATCATCATTGTCATCATCATCGTCATCATCATCATCATCACCATCATCACCATCACCATCACCATCACCATCACCATCATTAGTAGCAACAGCAACAGCAACATCATCATCATCATCATCATCATCATCTACTTCTTCGGTATCTTCTTCTTCCATGTCATTATACTTTATCAACCTTCCTCTTGGATCATGTCTAACAACAAACGATCAACCCAGTTTATGTGGAACCTTTGAGTAAAATACCTGCTCACATTGGCTTGGAAGAACATAGGGCTCATCCCCAACTAGCTCAAATGACCTTGTATTAACCATTGTAAATCCATTATCATGTTCAATAATAGTTCTATCAGGATCATTTTTATTCAGTCGTAGCCTATACCATTTGACGACGAACAAAACTAATTTGAAGGAATTAAAGTCACACTCAAGTATATCATCCAAAATGCCATAGTATCAATTTTGAGACTCTTGAGGATGTATGTCGTTTCTAGATGAAATATTGGTCACCTCAAAGACTGCAGTTATCCTAGAATCACAAGTTTTCTTCGTGTCATCCAACTTTTTGATGCGAAATTTATGACCATTGCAGCACATAGCCTTGTGGTGTTTGACCTACAATATGTCTAACATGTTGAAATTATTGCATCGTGAGTTGATAAACATATGAGTGATTAATAAAATTATATGTACTTGTTTATCTCTTAAACCATATGCTAAATCAATTTCCCTTTGCATAACATTGGAATCTCCATTATGATGAGCTTCTTTAACCAATGAAGCCACACCTTCCCATGTTAATGTGTGACCAAAATATTGACATCATTTAATCCACACCGTCATCCAATCAAAATTGTTTGCAATAAACAAATGTAGCGCATCCCACTCCCTACCAACTATACAAATAATTAATAGACGACTTAAAACTAATTTATTTAGAAGATTAAGAATTAATTAACTACAATAACATCTTCTAATTACCTCTCACTTTCCTCAATCTACCTTTCCCCATCAAGTACTCCCCTTTGAATTTTTTAAAGGGTTTGGGATCCCAAATGCGATCTACATGGATGTATAATTCAAACTTAGAAAGATATTCAGGAATGTACACCATAGGCTGGTATACCATATATCCCTCCACCATAGAACCCTCTGGATGTTCTCTTTGTCAAACCAAAGCCTTCAAAAATTTCAAGTGCCTCTCAACCATCCACATTGACCTAGTGTGTATAGGTCCACACAATTCAATCTCCTCAACTTGGTGTATGAGAAAGTGTTCTTGTGCATTGAAAAAAGTTGAAGGTAGATACTTTTGCATTTCACACATTAAATGAGGAATTTTTCTCAACCAATATTTAATATCTTCTTTATAGATTTCTTTAGATGACAACCACCTAGAAGAGATTCAAGACGCAAAAATATATAAATGAGACTTTACAAAATAATATACAATATATTACATAACAAGTAAAATAAATCACAAATATATTATCTATACAACAAATTGATCAAAGATCACTACTTACCTCATGTATTTTCGAAGATCATATATGACTTGCTTGACATTATTATCAAAGTTGTCTGGGAGAGATAGAGGTAGAACGTACTGCAACAATTATCAAATGACCTTTTCATTATTTTCTAACATAATAGAATGAAAATTACATGTGTAGTATACAAATATTTAGTAAATACACAAGAACATGAATTACCTTAATGAAGGTATGTCAATCATGTGTTTTCATCCCTAGCCCAAATTCACTTTTTTTTTTATGAGATTGTTTATGTTCGCTGCAAATCTTGTGGGAAATCGAATTTTTTGTATGACTTCTTTTATAGCATTTCTTTGCTGGTTTGTTAATAACCAAGGAAGGGCACTTATCTTAATATGGTTTCCATTTCTATTTGATTGAATGATAGTTTTCATTGCATGATTGGAATCCTGAATGTCACTATAAATTTTGACAATTTTTTCTTTTTCACACCTTCCCTCCAATATTTTCCATAATGTCTCTGTTATATTCTTTCCAATATGCATAGTATCAAAAAAATGCACAATTTGTAGTTGCTCATAGTAGGGAAACCTACTAAATTGTCTCGCATAAATTTTTAGTCCCTTTGGAAGGTGTTCATTAATGCCTTGATGATCGACCTTCATGATCATAAATTACATCATCAGTAAACAAAAAACAATAGAAAAATACAAATTCCAAACACAAACCATTAGATGGAATGACATTACCTTGATGACTAATTCTATTATATTCCAACTTCCATAGGCAAGGTGTCATTCTTCGTGGCTTTGATGTAGTCTCTTCTTTCCCATTGAAAATATGTTTTTTCAATATTTCGATACTTATGATTTATGTGGAGGAAGCTCCTATACTCATCAAATACCTGCTTTCCTAAAAATTTTGAATGATGGGATTTCATCTTTGGACCACAAAATGGACATGCAAATTTTTCCTTTGTTTGAATACCTACAAGATAATGTATAATTTGATTAAATATGTTAGTTTTTATAATTATAATTATAATGCGCAACTTGAACACTATAACATACCACAAAAATGTGTTAGCCCTGGGACATCATGTATTGTCCATACAAACATTGCATGGAATTGAAATTGTCTTTATCCTAATGGTCTAGAGACATCATACATAGTGACACCATTCCATAACTCTAGCAACTCGTCGATAAGAGGCTCAATATACACATTCATATCTTTAACTTGGTACTTACCTAGTTGAATGAACAAAAACATTACATATTTATTATGATTATTTTACTGCAATATTTATAATTAAATGTAGATGACTATTAAATGATAAATACCTAGAATAATCATCACCAACATTATGTGCTCCCTCTTTATTGACATCCATGGAGGAATGTTATTGTTGATAACAAAAACTGGCCACACCGAGTAAACAGATCTCATCTCTCCAAATGGATTGACACAGTCTGCTGCCATTGAAATCTTGAGATTACGAGGTTCTTCTTTAAAGTGTGGCCACTTTTTCTCTATGTCCATAAATGTTGAACCATCCATAGACATTCGAATAATATCATCTCGACTTCTATTTCTTGCATGGTAATCCATAAATTGTGCCCAGCTAGTGCACCTAAATAATCGTTGCATACGTGGAATAATGGGAATATAACAAAGAACCTTGTGAGACACCTTTTTTGTTATTTGATCTATTCGATATCTATTGATATGACATTCATGGCATTCTATTGCAAATTCATGTTGTTTATGATATATAATATGATCATTGGGACAAACATCTATTGCTTGATACTCCATTCCAATATCTTTCATAATGGAAGATAATTCTCGATATGAGCGAGGTAGAATATTTGATGGTGGTAACAAAAATTCACCTATCAATCTACAGAATATTAATTTGTTAATATAAAGAATATTAATGGTACATGATTCACCCTTTAT
This sequence comes from Cryptomeria japonica, assembly GCF_030272615.1. Lineage (NCBI taxonomy): Eukaryota > Viridiplantae > Streptophyta > Pinopsida > Cupressales > Cupressaceae > Cryptomeria > Cryptomeria japonica. Next base: position 528,712,348 of record NC_081410.1, read on the forward strand.
TAACTATATTGACATACACAACATACATGATATTGTTATATTGGATAAACCATTCATAACCTAGAAGTTCACCAACAACAATACAACAGAGAGAAGAGTTGTTTTGGAGCCTTCATAAAGGGGCTCGTATAAATTCTCAAGTATAGGTAAATCATGAACAACATCAAATTCATCTTGATCATCATGATCGGCTGCACCAGTAATAAATGTGTCATGGATCAAAGTATTTTTACCATCATCTTCAATTGTGTTTTCTGGCACATGATCGTCATCTTCCATGGGATGATTATCTTTAGCTTCGATATTCACACCTCCATGTTCCTCCACTTCAAAAAATATATTCTCCTGGTTGTGTTGGTCCATATCATGTGCCCTGGGGAGCTTGACCTATATAAAAATGATCAACATAAATAAACCATGATCATGATCTCATCATGAAGTGATTTGTTATGTATATAGATTTTTTAAAATGATATAATGAAGAACTTACCAATGGATGATAATCATGTCCCCCTTCAATGTGACCATGTTGCCTACAATGTTTCTTAGTTGTTTTGATTAGAAGTTTTCTAGTCTTTAAGCCCTTACAAATTTAGTAGGGACAATAACTTTTTTCATCACCTTTTCTTTTCAAGTTAGACCACAATCTAGCAATTGTCTCCTTATTTTGTTCTTCACTGATATTTACTGACATGGTCTTTCTTCAAACGCAAAAAAGTCGAGCTATCAAAACTTCGATGTGTAACCTTCACAAACTATGTGAAAGGATATCACAAGTATGGAAGTCTTCTTAGAAATAGTTATATATAATTTTAAATTTTACTTAAACTTAGACTCTCTTCAATTATGAAGACTATTTTATTTAGATAGTTTTCTTGGCTAGAAAACAAACTTGATTTTGGCAAGTTGATGAAGAATATTTGAGTTTTAAAAGAAGAGAAACCTTTTTATTGTGTCATCTAATAGAATCAACTTAGGAATGATGAATTTATGAAGAAGTCAAAATGAAACCAAATTCATATTAAAGAGAATTGAATTGACTATTAGAATTCAAAATATGAAGAAACTTGAGCGATTACATTAAGAGTTATAATCAATTCTTTTGTTGCAACCATTAGAACTTTCTTTATAATCCATGGATGACCTTCAAACCTATCTTGAATTAAAGATAACTCTTCATTCTACAACCTCAAATAGGTTATTAGGGGCTAGATTCAATCCAAATCTTATTAAAAAAAACATCTAAAGCAGAAAATAATCATGACTGTAAAAAACAACAATTAAAAGTATTGAACAAAATATCAATTTTCTCATTGACTCTTCATCAAAAACATTTTCCAATACATAATTTATAGAAATACACTTCCTTCCTATTTATCCAACAAACAATTACATGGAATTTTTACTTTCAAACTAATATACAACCCTATAAGTGTCACAACCCTGTAGAATTAAGTGACAGTCAGAGGCTTTATCTGATCTAGCCTTACAAGAATTTCCTCCAACTCTGTCACACACACTTAATCCGAATAAATAATGGATTTTATAGCCTCTCATGGTTCTATAACTATTCCAACTTCCCCTAAGACCGAAATGTATAATTTGACAACATTTTATGCATTGTTGCATTACAACTTTTTAGTGACAACTTGACAACTTTTTCCTTTTGACATGAATGATCACTAAACATTACTTAGATACTTTGAACACCTTAGAATGGACTAAAAACAAAATATTAAACCTTTATTACCCTTCCATGGGTACATTTACATTATTTGAACAATCAAGACCTGAATAGGACTATTTAACAACTTTTGACAAAATGACACAGTTAGCCTTACACATTGATTTGAAGCTTGACAAGCTTGTTTATTTCTCATTACTCATGATGAGTATGTAGCTTCTTAATCTTATTACCATTTACTTCTACATTTTCTTTAATAAAAAAGAGAGTATGGATGTCTAGAAGTGGAAGAGAAATGGAAGAAGTCCATTAGAACTCCATAAGTCTGCAAATCAAACCATCGGTGTAGGCTACCCTGAAGAAAGAACCCTAGCAAAGCCAAAGGTCATCGAGAAGTGATTAAATATCGCTAAAAGGGGATTGGAGTTATCCTAATACCTGATAGACACATCCGGAGGATATACATCGACCGAGTCATTACTAAAGTATTATCGGTGTGAGTTTCGCTATCGGAACATGTGAATTGTTGTCTTGCCAATAGCTGATAAGGTTATTGGTAAGACTTACAATGATAGGGAGAGAAGCCTTTGTCATCGGTACACCTTAAAGAGATCAAGGTATAGCATTTCAATCTATCCCAATGCTCAATGGAAATAATATAGTAGGAGATTCATTGGGGAAAAAGTAACTATTGGTAGAGACTATTCAAGCTTATGCCGATACTAGATGGAGGGCTCCGGAAGACACACACCGATAAAAAATAAAGTGACTTAAGGAATGAAATATTGTCGATGGAGCCAAGGGTCTAATTCATCAAGAAACCATATACCAATGAGCCATTACAGACACAATTCAAAACTGAAACCAAATTAGCCTGCATTTTATGCATGCAATTGAGTAGATTGATCTCTCACATGAGGCAAATTAAGAACCAAATTCAGGTTGCATCTTAGTAAAAAACACAGAAGGTGAGAATTATTTCTCATAATTCATCATGCATCATGAAGGCTACAAGTTCATCAGGAAGAAAGAGGAGTGCTAAGGGCTCTGAATCTACGTCTAAAAAATCCAAAACAATGGAAGTCCCTCCTGCATGGAAATTGAAGCAAGATATGATTGATCAATTGCAGTCCGTAGGCCCAAAATAAAGGAGGTCAAAACAACATTTTCCCAGAAAAGACTAGCTTGAGGACAGTTTTTGTGAGGCCCTACCCCGAGCCGTCATAGTATTTCAGTTATTTTCATGTTGGACATATTATTGATACTATATTGTGATGCATTATGGACATAGATTTTATATGATCTCATGTTATGGATAACATTGATATGATCAAGTCAGTTACTTTGATTTGTAGTACTTCATTTTTATACTAGAAATTATGGATGCATTCTCTAAAATGATTTAATTCCATGTTTCGGAGGATGATACCATTTAGTAGATGATTGTATGTGGATGTTATCAGATAATTGGATACTTGATTTTTATAATTGAAATTTTATGCGATGTGTGAATTGTGTTCTTTTGATAATATTATATGTGATTTTTGGAATTACTAATGTGCAAGTGAGATGTGCAGGAAAATTACTCCATGTGACCATGGAAATTATTCAGAGAATCAAGCCTAGCCCTATGTGTGACTGTGAAGCCAAGAGTTGTCTATTTGGAGAGACAACCCCTTGTTTGTAAATGCGTTTTAATTTGTAAATGTTATGCTTGGATGTGTGCTTAATTTGGAAATTGTTTAATTTATAAATTCCAAAAAAAAGGGACATTTGCCATGTGTAATTTAGTGGTGTAATACTTTTTATAGTGTCACTTGACACATGTGTTGTAGGATGAGTTGGCATTGTCATGTCTCTTTTTGAGGAAATTTATTTTACCAATGCTTATATTTTCAATTATCCTAAAATGGTTCCAAGTAAACCTTGGATTGGGAACCATTAGAAAGGTTAATTCAGGGTTGACCCGTAGGTAAACTTTGGGAGGACTTCTAGGGGGTTAAACTAACTCCTGGGGGTCAAGTTAGGGGCATTTTTAGTGGGCCATATGATGTACCTATGGATGAAGGCCAAATTTAGCCATGTGTCTACTCCCTAGGGGCTGTTTAACCTCCCCAAAAATTGAGTTTCCCAAGTTGGCCGAATTTCATCTTTAGAAGTGCCTTCCTAGGTTAGATAACCCTCCTCATGAGTGGCATTGCTCTTCCCCATTCCTTTTACCCTTTTTGTGGTGCCTCAGTTAGGGAGTGTGTAAGGTATTGAGAAGACCAACCAATGAACATCCTTCACCCTTCCCAAGTGGGTTGGAAAGAGTGAGGAGTGTCTTCATAGGGAATAGCTTGGGAGGGAGAAGTTTGATCACCCACTCTCCATTTTGAAGACTTGTATTTTTGAGCAAATTTTGTAAGTTTTTGGAGGATTTTGGCTAAGTCTTGAGAGGAAAAAAGTTGTGGATTTGGGAAGCTCTCCTACAACTCCTCTTACCCTTTTTGGAAGATTTAAGATTGGTTGAACTCCTATCTCTTGTATGATGTTGTTTTCTTTTGAAAAGATTGTGGTTGTAATTGTTTTCCATTGATGTTGTTTTATTTTATATGTGTAGGAAGATGTAGAGTTCTTCCTTATGTGTTTTGGTTGAGTTTTTTCATTTTTTTTGTTTTTGGAGTTTTCAAGGCCAAACTCACCCTTGGGAGGGTAGAGTGGCCTTGGGGTGAAGGGTTGTTTGACAGCCTTTGAGTGAGAGGCTCTATTTGGAAGAGAGTGATTCTCAAGGGATTTTGTGACCCTTGCTGCATTGTGATTTATTTATGCAATGGGGGTCATAAGGGGAGTTTTATTGGCTTGTATGCCCTGGGGGACATAAGGGATTATAGGGAAAAGTTTGGAACTTGTGGATGTGTTTATTTGCAGCCTTGTTATGGCATTATGTTCTCTATTTGCAGAATTCTCCTCAAGGTACTTAGTCCACCTTCACCCCATTTGAAAAGTTAGATATGTGATGTTGTGTAATCCTTGGCTTGGGAGTGTCTTTTGTTGTTATGAGTTTTATGCTTATATGTGTTTGAATGTGTGTTTCCCGTCTAGCCTTGATTCTCCTAGCTCGGGGGTGGCTTCTAGTAATCCTAGGTTGGGAGGTGAGCCTCCATGGTTACAACCTCAAGCTTCTTATTGCAGGTTTTTTCTTTGGAAAGTAATGGAAGGAAAAGCTGGAAATTGATACCATTCTTTATTTGTATTAAGAAAATATATGTATTTTGGAAGCCCTCATTTAATAGAAATGAGACACTAGTTTTTGTACCTACCTATTTCCAAAAGAAATACCATGATGTATTAAATGTATTTATTTGATTAAGTTTTTTGATGAAACAAGATGTATTCTTTTGATTAGATTTTGGATCTTGCAAAAAAAGAATAAAATTTGAGTTATTTCCCTATAGCTAGCTATTTGAGTAATTTCTTTGTAATTGTTCATTGCAAAAAAAAATTAAAAAAATCGAAAGGAAATAAATAGTTGTATATCTAAGTTGTTCCATTCTGTTTTCTTTTATTATTCTGCAAATATAAGTGTTAGAAATGCAGTTAAAAAGAAATAGAAAAAATTTATTTATGTCTATAGTTAAACATCAAAAGTTATTAGGCAAATGCATCTTGCTGTTAATAAATAAATGGATTTTAGAAGAGGTTAATTGCAGCTGTAAATAAAATCATTTCTACTATATTTACTATTTTATAAATACATTTATTGTTGTTATATATTTCTCTGTAAATTTGGAAAAAGCATGTGGAGTGGAAAATAGGTTGATCTAGATATTGTTATTTCATATCAAAAGAAAACTACATGATAATGAATGGAAATAAAAAAATTAATCTTCTTTGTTTATTAAAAATAACCTACTCTAAATAATGTAAATGCATACTTAAACCTGTATATATATATATATATATATATATATATATATATATATATATATATATATATATATATATATATATTTATATTTTAACATTAACATTTAGAACTATATAAAAAAAAAATTAAATAAAAAAAAAATTGATTAAAAAAAATGACTTCAAACCCCTCCCCAGAAGCCCTTGCGAGCTGCAATTGGGTGGCTCGAGCCCGCTCTATGGGCCGCAACCCATAGGGGTGCCCACGGCGCCACTACGGGCCATGACCCACAGGTGTGGCCTTGGCTGCCACTGTGGGCCGAGACCCACAAGGGTGCCCACGGCACCACTACAGGCCGCAACCCGCAGGGGTGGCCTTGGTCACCACTGCAGGTCGTGTCCCGCAGGGACGCTGCGATGTCATTGTGAGCCATGACCCCCAGTGGTGGCCTTGACCACCACTGTGGGTGGCCACCTCAGTGGCGTCGCCTCCATGTCATGTGTTTCCCACCGCTTCCCTCCCTCATGGAATTCACGGCCTCTCACGGAAGGAACTTCTCCCTCCTCGTCGCCATTAAACCTGCACACACACATGCCATGAGCAAAACAAAAGAAAAATATGAACTGTTGGAATAAGAAACCCTAACCCATTTTTGGATTAGGGTTAGCATTTAAAAAGAAGAGAAAAGTTTAATAAGCAACCCTAACCTATTTCGGGTTAGGGTTTGCTTAATAATAAGGAAATGAAATATTAGATTAGTATATTAAAAAAAAAAGGGATAAATCAATCCTAGTTAGGGTTTGAAATTAAATATTAATAAAATAAGAGGAGGGGGAATTCTTTTTAAAATTTGAAAAATAATTTCTTCCCCAATTGTCTATAGCCATGTGTAGAATTTTATATAGTTAGTTTTTAATATAGGCTTTTTAGGGATTAATTTTTGTTAATAATATTATTCTCATAATTGAATAAATTTTATTAACAAGGTTTATTAATGAGAATATTATATAGTTAATTTTCATATTTAATTAAATATGGATGTGTAGCGTCCTAAAATTGCGACACTTGCAATTTCGACTGCATTTGGGTCTTCACGATGGCGGTGCAATGTTGAACCTGAATGGAGACCCCGAAACCTATTTACGTCATCAAAAATTGCATTTTTCTGCACCTTGGCCTGATCCTCCTTGCACCCTGCTGTCCTAGGAGGTGGGACCATGGCACCCAGCGCCCTGGTCCTTCAGGACCATGGCGCCTAGCGCCCTAGTCCCTCAGGACCATGGCGCCCAGCGCCCTGGTCCCTGGCCCTATTTTGGGCCCGGTCTCTTGTTGGGCATCAGGTCTTTAAGTTTGCAATTTGGAAAATAATGTTCCTAGGTCAGCCTAAGGTTGGAAAAATCAGTCTCCTAACCCTAATTGACAAGTATATAAACTACATTTCCTCTCCCAAAAGAGGGAGGAAAAACATATGGGTGCATGAGGCGAAAGCGATATTCAAACATTCAAACATTCAAGCATTCAAGCATTCCTTCAAGCAATTGAGCATTCTAAGTCTCCATTCAAGGCTAGGTGTTGCATTCAAGACAAGGATTCAACCATTGAAGAGGAGATCATTTACAACATACAACATACAATATCATTACACCTTCGCATGTAAGAATACAAACATTCTTACAACAAGGTATCAATACTTGATTACATTACAAACATTTACATTTACAGCATTCTCATTTCTTGGTTAATTCCAAAACTAGGGTTTGACCTAAAGGCAAACCCCTAATCCCTAACCCCCCAATCATCCTCTCTTTTCTGTGTGTAGGTTGCAGGTACGCAACTGTAAGTGAAGATATGGAATCCTTTTGCAGAGATGAATAGATCCCCCTTCGTTTCGTGGATTTTTCGGAGGACCGTGTGCACTCCGAGCGCCATCGTCCCGTCAACTTTCGCTCAAACTCGCAGGACAGCGCCGTCTCGACATTTCACTACTAATTTCAGGTCCGTAGCTTCATCCCGTGTCCCTATCTCCATCTACAAGCGAATCTTTCTTACTTTACATGCACTCCTAGTTCAATCCTTCTATCTACATTCTTTACAAAAGAGGGTATCCTTGATGTCTTAACCCTTGAAACTCATTTAGAATCCAGTCTTGCATTGTGTGGGATTGGATCTTGTGGGTTTCAACCCCTCTTTTGAATGTAAAGTCTCTCCCAAGTGAAAACCGCCAACCCTAGTGACCTCCTTTCTCTCTCCATGGAGTGGGGGAACACCTAGGGTTCGATTTTCCGCTTTACATTTTGGTGAACCTGACGTGAACGTCCTAATTCTGATTATTCATGGTTAGATCTGAAAATTTTTATGCTTCCTTAATTACATTTCCATGTTTGATCTTTTGCAAATTTTAGAGGTTAATTGCATAAAAACCCTAAATTCTCTTGAGCTTGTGAAATGTTTAATTGTTAATGCTTGTTTCAGATCTACCCTTCTATTGCAAATTGTCAATTCATATTTGTGCTTTAATTCTGAAAATTAAGTGGTTAAGTGTCAAAACCCTAATTTTTAAAACCCTCTTGATTCAACCTTTGACTGATGATTTCATTGATCAAAACACCTCCAAATCGGCTGTAACTTTGGATTCCGCAACAAATTCACAATATCGCTCATCCCTAAAAATTTTGAAAAAAGTTGCGAGGACCGTGTGCACCCCGAGCGCCATCATCCCCGACATTTTTTCTGAAATTTCGGGAGCTGGATCTTACTGTATTTTCTGCTAAAATCCAGAATCTTGGCTGATTTCATTAATTCTAACACTTTCAAAATTAAAGTCAAAATTGGTCTAGTGATTGCTTGGATTAAGGCTTATAATCATTCAAAAATTCTTGAAATTGAAATTTTGTGTTAAAAATTGTGTCTCTTACAGTCCTAAATCTGAAAAGTGTGTTGGCATTCATTCGAAATTTCAGTGCTTTATTCAAATTTTTGCAATTTGTGACTTTTGAAATTAAGTGTTTAATTGCAACAACCTTGATTTCCACTTTCAAAATTGAATTTTGCATGAAATTGAGTCAACTTTTAAATTTCAAAGCTTGCATTGCTTTCAGTATTCCCTCTAAAATCATAAAATTCAAAATTTCAGTTTCCCTCTCTTTTTCAAAATTCAAATTTTGCATTTTTCAACAATCTTGGTAGGGTTCAATTTTGAGATTGCAACTTTAATTTGGCCTATCTATAGATCGTAAAATCACTCAATTTTTTCAGATTAGCTTTAAAATCATCATAGCTTTCATCTCTGAAAATTTTGAAAAAAGTTGCGAGGACCGTGTGCACTCCGTTCGCCACGGTCCCCGATATTTTTTCTGAAACTTCCGGAGATTGTCCTGATTGCATTTAACAGCTTAAATCTAGGAGATTGGCTGATTTTATTGAGATTTGCTACTTCTAAATTCAAAATCTTCTCTCTCTCTTTAGTGCATGAGTTTTACAACAATAAGCCCTACTTACACTATTCCTGTTAGACGAAGCCTTAGAATTAAGTCTTTCCAAGGTTTAATTATCGAGGAGATGGAACCTAATTTGAATGGCCTTTTTAACAAGGACATGGGTAATTCCTCTAATCCTCTTAATGATGAAGAATCTCTCCATGAGGTTCCTGTAGAACAACTTTCAAAATTGGATAACCAATTTGATGATTTTCAGCAATGGATGTCTCGAGAATACCCCGATAGTCAAGCTCTTTCATTAATTGAGGGTCTAAAACGTATGGTTCAAAGTGATAAGAATGGAATTGATATTTTATGCAGTATTGCACACATCGTGGATTCGAATGTGATGCCTATGAAGAGTTGTGCCGAAACTTTAGGTTATACACAACCTCCTACTCAAGTCAATCATTCTACCCCTTTGACAAACTCTATTGCTAGTATACCTACTTTTACATCAAACATAATGACTACTTCAATACAAAACATTCCACCTATGATCACCAGTCATGGGGGCAATCCTTCTTCTTCAATTAACCCTCTTCCTTCATTCAATCCAACTTCTTCATTCATTCCTTCAATGAGTGTTCCTATTACATCTCCACAAATGAACATGACGCAAGGGGGCAATTCATTTAACCCTTCCATTCCTCCTTGTAGTGTTCCTCCTTTCTGATCATCTCCTATGACTAACTATCATACTGTCCCGCCACCTTACTCTCAATCAATACCTTCTTTCAATAACATAATACTTCCATCACAATCTAACACGTCTAATATGAACCCTTCGACTGAAGCGACCATTAACAATCTTGCACAAACTGTCTCTTCTTTACAGCAACAAATTGCCTCTATGAATCAATCTAAGTTTAGTGTGCCCACATTTGATGTTGCAAGCCCACTTTCTCTTGACATTGTTAGAGCTATCCCCCCTAAGCATGTTGAAATCCCGCAATTGGAGCTTTATAATGGTAAAGGTGATCCTCTAACACATGTTAAGACCTTTCAAACAATATGTACCGATTTTCCTCATGACCAAAGGTTGCTTGCAAAACTGTTTACTAGAACATTAAGAGATAAGGCTCTACAATGGTATTGCTCATTGCCTTCCTATTCTATTACTTCTTTCCAACAACTTGCAAATGTTTTTATTCAACAATTTCAAAACCATATAAGTCTTAAAGTTACTTTGATTGATTTAATGCATTGTAAACAAGGTGTTAAAGAAAAAGTGACTGATTTCATTGGTAGATATAAGCATTTGTATGCTCAAGTTTCTTTTCCAGTACCTAACAATGATATTCAAAGAATCTTTATTTCTAATTTACAAAAAGATATTAGAGAAAAACTTCTGTTTTCTGAGTTTACTTCTTTCCAACAGTTGTGCGCAACTCTTCACAATTATCAACTAACTGTGAGTCAAATGGAACAAGCAAATCCTATGGCTCCGAGTGATAAGGGTGATAGTAGTCAACAACCATTTGGGAAGTTTAAACCAAACAGAGAGGTCATTAAGTTCAATGAAAACATCATCAACAACAATGTGAATGCAGCATCAGGTGTGCCTCCTATTTCTAAGTTTTTCAAGAAAGAAAGAAAGTTTACTCCTTTGAATGAATCATTGCATAGTATTATGAATAAGTTATTGGAACAAAATGTGCTTACTCTCCCTCCTATAAGGCAAATAGATCCTGCAAAGATTATTTCACCCTATTTTGATAACAAATCATTTTGTCAAATTCATCGTCAACCTGGGCATGATACTGAAAAATGTTTTGCTTTAAAGGGTAAAATTCAAGATTTGATTGATAATAATACTATCTCTGTTTCTGGTGTGAATGATAAAGGCAACACATCTGTAGCTCCTCCTAACCAAAATCTTAAGATTTTTACTGATCCATTACCTTCTGATACCTCTAATGTGATTGAGACTAATGATTCCTCTTTCTCACCTGATGGTCTTGTGTCTATGACTCCGAATGTGATTAACTTTGTGGAGCAGCAGAAAATCCCTAAATAACCTTCCATCACATTTGATTCCAGTGAAACTGTCAGGGCACCTGATGGTCCTTTATATATAGTTGCAAAAGTCAAGAATACACCTTGTCGTGGAGTGTTTATTGATCCTTCTTGTATGGTTAATGTCATTACTGAAGAATTTCTTTTTACTTTGCAATTGAATCAAGTGATCTATGACAAAACAAATGTGGTTGTGAAACTATTTGATCCATTTTCTTCTCCTGCAATTGGTTCTATTACATTACCTATTGAGGTCCATAACAAATCCCTTGATATCAACTTTGCTATTATTCCATCATCCGAACAATTTCGTGTGAAGCTAGGCTATCCTTGGCTATCTTCCATGAAAGCTATTGCTTCTCCTATTCACAAATGTTTGAAATTTCCCCATAATGGTGAAGTTGTTACTATCAATCATAGTCTCTTTAAACTAGCTGAAAGAACTTCTAGCGTTCCTATTGATTATTTTTGGCCTAAACAATTTCAATCTCTTCCACCGCGGAGTGATCATCTTTTCAAATCTTATCAAAAGTGGAAAAAAGATATGATCCTATCTCTAAGTGAACCTAGAACACCCAAACTTGATATTCCTATCATTCTTGAGAAGGAAGTTCTTCCTTTGAAAGATAAAACCAATGTCTTTCCTCAAGAAGATTCCCAACCCATCCCTATGGATGTGACTATGACTATATCTAATAAACTTTCTAAAAGTAGACCTATACCTCCTCGTCATGATGGACTTGGTCTCCTTCCTAAACCAGATATTCCTCCTTTATATGGAGCAGTTCCTCCTCCTTCCTCTTATAGAGAGAAGAGACCTTCCTCTTTTCCTATTATCCAACCTAAGAGATCACAACCTAAACACCCAAGTGATAAGGATGAGAACATTCCTCCTCCTCAATCTTCTCAACTTCCTACTAAGACTAGACGAAATCGTTCTGCACGTGAACGCCGACAAAAGCATCGTCTTAGAGCTCAGACAGCTGCTTCTCAAACTTTGCAATGCCCAAAAACACCTTCAGCTAGTATTATTCCATTTTCTCCTCAGCCGAAAATTGAGCCAAAATCTCCTAAACATAAGATGCATGATGGTTTTGATCTTGTGTGAGTTAAAGATCCTATTTTTATAAATCTTGATGATGATATAGATGAAAATGTTATTCATGATGAAAATGTTACTCCTCTTTCTTCTGATAGTGAATATGAATATGTCGATGTTGATAACCATTTATCTAACGAATTTTCTAAAGCACTTATCCTAGCTCCTAGACAAGAACAACATGGCTTGGAACATGAACATAGCCCTTGTTTAGATCTTGTGATAGCTCCATCTGCTGTGTTGGATGTTCCTCCTCTAGCGTGTTTCCTGCCTTCCCGAAATATTGATCAGCAAGATCGGGGGGTGGATGACGTGCTAGACTAGTTTCATTAGCATAGCAGACTCTCTCCTCCTCTCTTGATCTCTTTTGTTACTTCTTCTATGTGTTATTCTCATTCTTCTATTTGTTGTCCTTAGTGTTTTTTACCTGAGGACGATGCAAAGCATTGAGATCTCTTTTGGTCTCTATCATGTTGACTCAAAAGACATATGTGTTCCCTTCTTCTAGGTGACTTTCCTTGATTGGGGAATGAAGAACAATTATGCATACATACATATGATATACATGAATTATCATACAGCATACTGACCCCGAGGAAAGCGAAGTCACCTCGTGCTTGGTGTTTTGTGTCTATTATCCTTGGGCTTATCTCAAACTTGGGGGCTAAATCTTTGTGATAACATGCTCCTTTCCCTTCTCAGTTCTTATGTGTATCACTACCTTAAAGCAGTCACCCCCGATGAGGCGTGTGCGATCGCTTTAATGTAGGGGGCATACACTCCATTCATATCTCTTCAAGATACTTGAAAATCTCTTGGCGAACTTAGCTTTGCCTTGAAAATTTTTGGTATTTTTCTTGCATGACTCATAGTGAGGGAACCTTACTACTGACAGTCATGGTTCTCCCTCGTGATCTTCCCTTTTACTTTGTCAATCGAAGTCGTAAGATCCTTAGTCCACTGGGGGCTTGGTGTATCTTGCCTCCTTGACGTGGTGAAAGTTTTTCAATGTTGTTTCCTTGTACTTTACCAGAAGTATGGGCATACGCTTATACTCCCGCTAAAGTGGGGGCTAAATGTAGCATCCTAAAATTGTGACACTTGCAATTTCGACTGCATTTGGATCTTCACGATGGCGGCACAATGTTGAACCTGAATGGAGACCCCGAAACCTGTTTACGACATCAAAAACTGCATTTTTTTGCACCTTGGCCTGATCCTCCTTGCACCCTGTTGTCCCGGGAGGTGGGACCATGGTGGCCAGCGCCTTGGTCCCTAGCCCTATTTTGGGTCCGGTCTCTTGTTGGGCATCGGGTCTTTAAGTTTGCAATTTGGAAAATAATGTTCCTAGGTCAGCCTAAGGTCTAAAAAATCAGTCTCCTAACCCTAATTGACAAGTATATAAACTACATTTCCTCTCCCAAAAGAGGGAGGAAAAACATATGGGTGCATGAGGCGGAAGCGATATTAAAACATTCAAACATTCAAGCATTCAAGCATTCCTTCAAGCAATTGAGCATTCTAAGTCTCCATTCAAGGCTAGGTGTTGCATTCAAGACAAGGATTCAACCATTGAAGAGGAGATCATTTACAACATACAACATACAACATCATTACACCTTCGCATGTAAGAATACAAACATTCTTACAACAAGGTATCAGTACTTGATTACATTACAAACATTTACATTTACAGCATTCTCATTTCTTGGTTAATTCCAAAACTAGGGTTTGACCTAAAGGCAAACCCCTAATCCCTAACCCCCCAATCATCCTCTCTTTTCTGTGTGTAGGTTGCAGGTACGCGGCTATAAGTGAAGATCTGGAATCCTTGTGCAGAGATGAACAGATCCCCCTTCATTTCGCGGATTTTTCGGAGGACCGTGTGCACTCCGGGCGCCATCGTCCCATCAACTTTCGCTCCAACTCGCAGGACAGCACCGTCTCGACATTTTACTGCTAATTTCAGGTCCGTAGCTTCATCCCATGTCCCTATCTCCGTCTACAAGCGAATCTTTCTTACTTTACATGCACTCCTAGTTCAATCCTTCTATCTACATTCTTTACAAAAGAGGGTATCCTTGATGTCTTAACCCTTGAAACTCATTTAGAATCCAGTCTTGCATTGTGTGGGATTGGATCTTGTGGGTTTCAACCCCTCTTTTGAATGTAAATTCTCTCCCAAGTGAAAACCGCCAACCCTAGTGACCTCCTTTCTCTCTCCATGGAGTGGGGGAACACCTAGGGTTCGATTTTCCGCTTTACAGGATGTTGGGTTAAAATTCCTTGGGGAATTTTATTATTGGAATTTATTATAGGCATAATGTAAAATTTTAATCCCACGAGGTCATTATCGGTCAAATAATTAATAACCGAGATTTAAATATCCAAGGGGATTTAAATTTGAATTTAATATAAAAAGAATTAATTAGTCTGATATTATATTTGAATTAGGTTAACTTTATTAATTTAATTAAAGGCGTTTTCACATTCATTCAATTAATTATTTTAATATGAGATAACATTATCATTATTTTATTTAGCCTCGAGTATTTCAAATTCTATTGAGATAATTAATACCTCTCGATTCTTGTCGGAGAATTTTACCTAGGGGAAATTACTTAGTTTAATTAGATTACTTAATTAAGTTGAGTTGACCCCTTATAGGGAATAATTAGTCTTCTCTAATTATTGTCGCCATATTGATTTAGATAATCAAATCAACTTTAGTAAACCATTCTTTAATCCTGAGATCAACCCTTAGTTAAGACAAAACTTATTCATTCCTTTTTCAATGTAGATTATTTAATGTATTTATGTTGTTTTAAAAAAAAATTAGTGTTCCGTTTTCACCCAAAAGTGTAGGCATGACATTTTGGTATCAGAGCAAGGTTTCCAACACTAGGAACCTCTCTCCATTATGTTTCTCTTTTAATATTATTTTCTTTAAAGAATTGCTATTAATTTTATTTATTTATTTTATTTTATTTTATTGATCATTAAGGATGTCACCGGTTACATGACAAGCTTGTAAGCATGGTAGGGGTCCTAGATGGGCTCGCATGGCACATGAGGACATTGTGCAGGACGAGCTAGATCCATAAGGCGATCGGGAAGCTCCTCCCGAGAAACTAATTGACCCCAACAAAGACATTTTGGTTGTACTCCAGAACCTGATAGGAATAGTTTAGGATAGACTCCCAGCAGTAGATCATCAGGCAAAACACCAGAGTTCTAGGAGTCATAGATTTGTAGCTAGAGAGCGGAGTAGGAGTCCACCTCCTAACCATATAGAGGTCCAGGCTGAGAATGCGCCTGAGTCAGTCCACCTACCTAAGGCACCCCCAGTAGTGGCACTAGTAATTTTTCAGAGAGCAGCCTGTGATCCCGGGGATCAGATCAAAGAGATTCTATGCCTTCAGCCACCATCCTTTGCAGGATCTACGATGGGGTAGAGGCTGAGGCTTGGATTTTGAGTTTAGATAGGTACTTTGGATTACGTCCCTATGAGAGCAATCTGAAGGCATGGATTGCCATTCGCCTTCTGAGAGGGACTACCTCCACATGGTGGAGGCAAGAGGAGTACAAGAATGATTTATTTGGGGACACTATTACTTGGGACATCTTTATAGAGAGATTCAGAGATAGGTACCTGTTAGAGCACTATAGGCAGCGCAGGATAGACGAGTTCCATGAACTTTAGTAGAAGGGTCTCTCTGTGTCCCAGTATGAGAAAGTTTTTTGAGCTCTTACCCTATGTAGACTACCTTAAAGATGAGAAGTTACTGGTCAATCAGTTCATCAAAGGATTGAATGTCAAGATAGCAGGACCTGCTAGGATGGCAACTCCAGGAAGCCTTCGGGTTGTTGTGGACAAGGCCTTGATATCAGAGGAGATTCAAGGTAGATCACAGGATAGGTGGGATTGACATCAGAACCAAAACCCTACACCGTAGTCTTTTGGGTTTCAGAAACCCCACTGGAAGGGTAACCACAGGAATTCAATAGGGTCCTTTAAACCCCCTCTTCTGTAGGAGTCATAGTAGAATTAGAGGCAAAGGCCTCCACAAGGACAACAAGGCTTTAAGCCCAAGAAGTGGCATTCACAGGGTCCTAGGCATGACCAAAGAACACAGGGTCCTTACACACCTCAGACATGGACTCAACAGTCCTCCAGGGGTAGTTTCAGTGGTTCGAGCAGGACAGGAGGATAGAGATACTCTAGGCCATAGGGTGCTTGCTTCACTTGTGGGGCCATGGGGAACATGGAAAGAGAGTGTTCACAGGGTTAGATGGTAGGTAATCAGAGGATGGTAGGTTCAGAGCCTACAGTTGGGGACATGGGTAAGTCCCCTAGAGTCTTCGCAGTGGTTGACAACTCTCAGGCAGAGCATCAAGCCACAGTCATACAGGTTGTAGGTATGATCAGAGGTAGTAGTGTTTCTATCTTGTTTGATTCAGGAGCTACTGATTCTTTTATATCTCCATTGGTAGTGGAGCGTTGCGAGCTAGTGGCATCTAGGCAAGGTGTTAGTTGGGAAGTGGAGTTGGATTCAGGAGCTAGAGTGTTTGTTGAGTTAGTGGTTAGCGGCTGTCAGCTTCAGATTGGGAGTACGACCACCTTAGTAGACCTTCAATTCACACCTCTAGGATCTTATGGCATTGTTCTTGGCATGGATTGGCTATACACCCACAAAGCCAAGATGGATTGTCGCCAGAAGAAGATTGAGTGTGTTAACGATCAGGGTACCTCCATAGTTATTTTAGGGATTCAGAGGCTCGTGTCACTTCATATGATTTCCGCTATGTAGCTTTAGCGATGCATGTGAAAGGGATGTCAATTGTTTGATATCACCATCATTGATAGAGAGGAAGAGAATGAGAAGGAGCCTTCCCTTGATGATCATCCCATCCTTGAGGAATTTGCAGATGTTTTTCCTTAGAAGCTACCTGGTATGCCACCTAGCAGAGAGATTGATTTCCACATAGATCTTGTACCAGGAGCCGAGATGGTTTCAAGAGAACCATATAGGATGACCATAAATGAGCTTAATGAGCTCAAGATGCAACTTGAGGAACTCTTAGAAAAGGGTCACATCCATCCTAGTGTCTCCCCTTGGGGAACACCAGTCATCTTCGTGAAGAAGAAGGATGGATCCCTTTGGTTATGTATGGATTACAGGCAGTTGAACAAAGTGACCATCAAGAATAGTTATCCCTTGCCCAGGATCGATGACTTCTTTGATCAGCTTCAGGGTTCCAAAGTATTTTCCAAGATAGATCCGAAGTCGGGGTAGCATCAGTTGAGGATTGTAGAGAGCGATATCCACAAGACCACTTTTTGTACTAGATATGGCCACTATAAGTTCACTGTGGTCCCATTCGGTCATACGAATGCTCTAGCTGTATTCATGAGTCTCATGAATGAGGTATTCTGCACTTTCCTTGATCAGTTTGTGATTGTGTTCCTCGATGAAATATTGATATATTCTAGGAATGAGAAGGAGCACAAGGAGAACTTGAGATAGGTATTGCAGTGCTTTAGGGACAATCAGTTGTATGGCAATCTGTCAAAGTGTGCATTCTTTAGATTAGAGGTCAGATATCTAAGACATGTTATATCTGGTGATGGGATCTCAGTTGACCCATCGAAGATCAACTCTATTATGGATTGGCTAGCGCCAACTAGTGTGATAGAGGTCGGGAGTTTCATGGGTCTAGCAAGGTACTATAGATGCTTCGTTGACGGGTTCTCCAAGGTTGCACATCCTATTACATCCCTTCAGTGAAAGGGAAAGAAATTCGAGTGGACAGAAAGGTGTGAGAGGGTCTTTTGGGATCTAAAAAGGGCACTCACTAGTGCACCTATTCTTATTGTGCCAGACCCCTCGGTTGATTTCATGGTATGCACAGATGCTTCCTTGGATGGATTAGGAGCAGTCCTTATGCAGGAGGGTCGAGTTATAGCATATGAGTCTAGGAAACTTAAGACTCATGAGCTTAACTACCCTACGCATGACCTTGAGCTTGCACTAGTAGTGCATGCACTTGTGAGGTGGAGACACTTTCTTTTGGGTCATCATTTTGAGCTTCATTTAGATCATAAGAGCTTGTAGTGCATATTCACCCAGCCTAATCTTAATGCTTGTCAGAGGAGATGATAGTTCTGATACTTAATATAAGTACAGATCCAATAGCCAACAAGATGAGATGGGGGGGGGTGAATCATACAAACTTAATCATCCATAAAAACATTAGATTCAACCTCGATAACATATATTTCAATAATATAACCAAAACTGTTAAACATGCAAACTCAAAAGCATATGAACATCATAAACCTCATAACACCAGATTTAATGTGGAAACCCAAATAGGGAAAAACCATTGTGGGATTTCGGACCCACTAAGAAATATACTCTTCTAGAGTATGCTCGATTAAAAGCAAATCCTGTTAAAGATTACAAACACATTGCTAGATGTGACCCGGTTAAGGGATTTCCCTCAAACCTGTTAGGATCTTCACTTTGTTAGAAGTGACCTTGTTAAAGGATTTCAAACACTCAATCAGAATGTGACCTTGCTAGAGGGTTTACATATAAGATTGTTAAGTCCACTCGGTTAAGAGATTTTCTATCACTTTCACAAACTAACAGTAATTAAATCCATCTGCAACTTCACATCTAAAATGCTAAAGCATATTCCTATTTTTTCAATACAATCTAGACATAGAACTAATCTTGTCTATTTGTTGGGCTTCTATACTCTGTTATTCTAATAGGTCATCAAGCTTCTGTGCTCTGTAATCACTATGTAGCATCCCTGTGCATACACTTGCCCGCATACATTGTTTATCAACAGTTTCCTATTTATAAACAATTAGGTAACCGCTTAATCTCCTTGATCACATTTCCCATGATCAATCATAGCCATCAGATCTTCAATCTTGTCCAGGTTCAATGCATCTTTCGATCTGAAAATGTTTTACGTTGCCTTGGAACTTGTGTCAGGGTATTGCAGTTCAATCTGAGCTGTAGATCTTCATGCCAACTTTTCATTGCCTTAGATTCATTAACAAACTTCAGTCACGGCTTACCAATCATTTAATCCACTCCAACTCATCAGCTTCCTTCATTAAATACCGTATGTAAACATTTAATGCATTCTGTTATAGCTCGGTTACAACTCGGTAACAACTCGGTGAATACTAAACTTCACTCGGTAGACATTCCACCTTCATTAACCGACAGTGATAACCTTAGGGTTTACCGACTAGGTTCCTTAGGGTTTACCGACTAGGTTCTTTGCTTGATAACATAGTATAGTATTAACCTTTACAATTTACAACATATGTATGATGTTAAAACAATATAAAACATCATGATTTCATCATTGTCTGACTCGGTAGTAGTTGCCCATTGAATACCTTATTCATCATATTCTTTCCTGTGTCTTTTATCGACATCTTTATAATCTTCATATCATACTTCTCAAGATATGGCAACATCATACTGAATTAGAAAATCAATTTCTTGACATCAATGACAAAATAATAATATCAAGACAGTAAAACATCTTTAATCAGTTATATCCATAATCATCAACAACCTTCTCAATATCCTTATGAAATTCCAACAATCTTTGTTATAATGCAATATTGCCAACAATCTCCCCCTTTGGCATTGATGGAAAAACCAATTGATTTGACCTTAAAAGATTCAGATTGTTGTGATTCTGAAATGTTGAAATGCTCTCCCCCATACATTAGACTTCTCCTATTTTCAGTCTTCTTTCCAATCTGTAGTCTCCTCAGTTTTCTCTTAGTCTTCTCCCCTGATAGGTCTTCTCTCAGTCATCTCTCCTTCATAGTAATCTTCTCCCCCTTTGTAGGTCTTCTCCCCCTTTGACAACAATGCCAAAAAGTAAAGAACTAAAACATAATTTCTTTTTGTAAGAAGTGATTTCCTGCTGTTGTGTATCAACTAAGTCTTGATCAGAGCATTTGTCTTCAATTCCTGTTCCCTATAATATTTTCTGTATTAATTCCAGTACACCTTTAGAAAACATCCTAAAGTGTATAAATCAGCATCAACTCCCAAAAGATATTCATTAGAGTCATTGGATTGATGTTTTCACCGAACTCAGTCAGTGAGTAGAAGATAGGGGTAGGACCCCTAACTTACTTCTAAGATATTCAAAAGTGTCCTTTGGTAGTGGCTTGGTGAAGATATCTGCTATTTGCTCCTTTGTGCTAACATATTCCAAAACCACTCTCTTCTCTTGAGCTTCTTCTCTAAGATAATGATATTTGATAGATATGTGCTTTGTCTTAGAGTGCATAACTTTCTCTTTGAAATATTAATGGCACTAGTATTGTCACAAAATATAGTTACTGGCTCGTTAACTTTCTCATTTATACCTTCCAACAATTGTTTAATCCATGCAATGTTGGTACAATTCAATGCTGCAGCAACGTATTCAACTTCTGCTATTGACTGTGAAACACATCCTTGTTTCTTGCTAAGCCAACTCACTAGTCTTTCTCCTAAAAAGAAAGCTCCTCCACTTGTGTTTTTTCTGTCATCAATGTTGCCTGCCCAATCAGCATCAGTATAAACTTTTAAATCAAAATCATTTCCTTTCTGATATACTAAGCCATAATCCTCTGTGCCTTTCAAGTATCTAAAAATTCTTTTGATTGTTGTCATGTTTGTTTCCTTAGGATCTATAGAGAATCTTGCAACTATACCTACTGCATGTGCTATGTCTAGTCTACTGTGAACAACATATTGTAGTTTTCCAATCATGGATCAGTAAAGTGTCTCATCAATAGATGCAGATTCATCATTCTTAGATAATTTACAGTTGGTAGTCATAGGAGTACTTATTGGTTTTGAATCATCCATTCCAAATTTCTTCAAGATTTCCTTTATGTACTTGGATTGAGTAATGAAAATCTCATTTTTCATTTGCAGTATCTGTAAACCTATAAAATACTTTATCTCACTAATTAATGACATCTCAAAATCTTTGCTCATTTCATTTCCACAAAATATAATATCATCAACAAATATGGCTGAGATCAGTATTCCATTTTCATCATTCTTCATGTACATGTTGCTGTTCTCACTTGTCCTTATAAAACCAATCTTAATCAAATAAGAGTGCAATCTTTCATACCATGCTCTTGGTGCTTGTTTCAAACCATATAAAGTTTTGTTCAACTTACATACCTAATCTTTATTATTGTCTTCAACAAATCCTTCAGGTTGTTCAATGAAAACTTCTTCTTCTAATATTCCATTCAGAAATACAAATTTGACATCCATTTGATATACCTTGAAATTCTTGGAAGCAGCATAGGTCAACAATATTCTTACTCCTTCAAGTCTAGCAACAGGTGCAAAAGTGTCACCATAATCAATTCCTTCTTCTTGAGCATAACCTTTGCAAACTAGTCTTGCTTTGTTTCGAATGACTTCACCTTTTTCATTTAGCTTGTTTCTGAAAATCCACTTTGGACGGATTACATTTTTGTCCTTCGGTCTTGGGATTAGTGTCCATCTGTCATTCTTCTTGATTTGATTAATCTCTTTTGTCATAGCATTTACCCAATCTTCACTGTTAAATACCTCTTTTACTATTCTCGGTTCAAATTCAAATATCAAGCATGTGTTCTGTCTCAGTTTGTTCCTTGTCATCACTGGATCATCCTTATCTCCTATAATTTGACTTGGTGCATGATGTCTTCTGCATACTTGGCTAATACAGGCTTGGTAGGCTCTGTATGATCTTCTTCATCACTCGGTAACTAGATATTCTCTTCATTTTCTTCAACAGTCTTCTTGGTAGGACTTCTCGGTTGAACATAGACAAATTCATCATAGTCTTCTGGTTCCTTGGAATTTCCTTCATCATTTCTTTCTACAAATTCATCAGTTTTCACATTTGCACTTTCTACTATTTTGTTAGATGATTTGATCAGACATTTAAATGTTTTGCTTCTAGAAGAATAACCTAAAAACATTCCTTCTTCACTTTTTTGATCAAACTTGCCATTTCTATCATCTTTATGAACATAGCATCTACTTCCAAAGATTTTAAAATAACTAATATTAGGTTTCTTATCATACCAGATTTCATATGGTGTCTTCAAAGTACCTTTCTTCAATTGAGCTCAGTTCAAGGTGTATACAGCTGTGCTTATTGCTTCTCTCCAAAATGTTTGTGGTACCTTCTTTTCAATCATCAGTGTTCTAGCACAATCCACAATAGATCTGTTTCTTCTTTCAGCTATTCCTTTCTGCTGTGGAGATCTTGGTGCATAGACTTGTCTTTTAATACCATGATCATTGCAAAATAAGTTGAACTCATCAAATGTGAACTCTCCTCCTCTATCTGATCTAAGACATTTCAGTTGTCTTCTTGTTTCATTTTCAACTCTTGCCTTGTACCATTTAAACATTTGAAAAGCTTCTGATTTTTCCTTTAAAAACATTACTGACATCATCCTTGAATAGTCATCCACAAATAATATGAAATATTTATCACCATAATAACTTTGAACTTTCATAGGACCACAAAGATCAGTGTGCACTAGATCTAAAATTCCCTTAGAAGTGTAGGACTTAATTGTAAATCTTGATCTTGTCATCTTACCCATCTGGCATCCTCAGCACATAGCATTCTCAGGTTTTTCAAGACTTGGTAGACCTCTTACTCTATGCTTCTTACTTATTTTGATCAGATTATCAAAATTGACATGACAAAACCTTTTATGCCATAACCAGGTATCATCAATCTTTGCATGCAAACACTTATTCTGAGTTGAGTCAAGGTGAAATGTGTTACCTTTTTTTGTGTCCTGGTAGTAGCTAACTTTCCACTCTTGTCATGAACTTTGACAATTCCTTTCTAAAATTCTATTTGGTAACCTGTGTTGTTTAGCTATGCTACACTCAACAAATTGTATTTCAAACCTTCAACCCAATAAACATCATTGCATCTTGCATTATCAAGAAGTGTTATAGATCCTTTACCTGTTACTAGACATGGTGCATCGTTACCAAATCTAACATAGCCTCCATCATAATCTTTTAATATAACAAACTTGTGTTTATCTCCTGTCATATGATGTGAGCATCCACTATCTATAATCCAAGAATCATTAGTGTTTATATGAGATATTAAGGTTTTTTCTTCATACCATTCTTCATCTAAGCCATCCTTGATAGCCACATAAACTACTTCCTCTATATCAGTCTCATCTGATTTATCATCATTAGATTCCTCATCAGCTATTAAGCATGTCTTTCTATCTCTTCTTCTGAAGTCTTGGTGTCCTGTGTAATGATTATCTTTCTGTCTGTTATCTCGGTAATCTCTCTTTTTAGTAAAATCTTTGTCAGGACAATTAGAAGCCATATGTCCTATCTTATCACAATTGAAACATTTCAAAGGTAGTTTTCTTTTATACTTACCTTTGCCTCTTGGTAACCTTTTGGCTAATAGTGCTTCAAACTCTTCTTGCTTTCTGATTTCTTCATATAGTTTGTGTACTTCTTCCATGTTCTTCAGAAATCATTCACTTACTCCACTATGATCTCCTTCAGAGTACTTATACTTTCTTTCATTGAAATCATTAGATTCATCAAGATGAAAAGAACTAAATGCAGATTCAACTTTATTTACCAAAGATCCACTGTTATCAAAATTACTTAACTCAAATGCATGTAGCTTACCAATAGTAGCATCTAAAGAAACTGGCATGTTAGGTACAGACCTCAATTCATTGATTGCAGAGACTCGGATTGCATAAGCTAGTAGAAGGGTTCTCAACAACTTACTTGTTATATCCTTTTCTTCAATAGTTCCACCCGCTCCTTTGATTTGATTGACAATCTCCTTTAGTCTTGTAGTGTACTGGGTTATGTTCTCACCTTCATTCATCCTCATTGATTCAAGTTGTCCTCTTAGACTATCTACTTTTTCTCTTTGAACATGTTCATCTCCTCCATATACTGATATGAGTTTATCCCACACTGCCTTTGCATCATTGCAGCCTTCTAGATCATTAAACTCTGAATCAGTCAATGCAGATGTTATTTCAATCATTGCTTGAATATGTTCTTGCTTTGCCTTTATCTGTTCCATAGTCAATGGATAGGTGCTCGGTGCAACAAAATCATTCTCTAGATAGTATACAACATATTCTCCAACTCTTGATAGATGTAGCTTCATCCCTTTCTGCCATGTAGAGAAACTTGACTTGTTTAGCTTCGATGCATCCCTCTTATACATCTTTGGATCTTTAAACTCAAGTGCCTTCAAACTTTCCTTCTGGAGTCCAAAGCTCTGATACCAATTGATAGTTCTGATACTTAATATAAGTATAGATCCAATAGCCAACAAGATGAGAGGTGGGGGGTGAATCATACAAACTTAATCATCCATAAAAACATCAGATTCAACCTCGGTAACATATATTTCAGTAATATAACCAAAACTGTTAAACATGCAAACTCAAAAGCATATGAACATCATAAACCTCATAACACTAGATTTAATGTGGAAACCCAAATAGGGAGAAACCACTGTGGGATTTCAGACCCACTAAGAAATATACTCTTCTAGAGTATGCTTGGTTAAAAGCAAATCATGTTAAAGATTACAAACACATTGCTAGATGTGACCCGGTTAAGGGATTTCCCTCAGATCTGTTAGGATCTTCACTTTGTTAGAAGTGACCTTGTTAAAGGATTTCAAACACTTAATCAGAATGTCACCTTGCTAGAGGGTTTACACATAAGACTGTTAAGTCCACTCCGTTAAGATATTTTCTGTCACTTTCACAAAATAACAGTAATAAAATCTATCTACAACTTCACATCTTAAATGCTAAAGCAGATTCCTATTTGTTCAATACAATCTAGACATAGAACTAATCTTGTCTATCTATTGGGCTTCTATACTCTATTATTCTAACAGGTCTTCAAGCTTCTGTGCTTGGTAATCACTATGTAGCATCCCTATGCATACACTTGCCCGCATACATTGTTTATCAACAGTTTCCTATTTATAAACAATTAGGTAACCGCTTAATCTCCTTGATCAGATTTTCCATGATCAATCATAGCCATCAGATCTTCAATCTTGTCCAGGTTTAATGCATCTTTCGATCTGAAAATGTTTTACACCACCTCGGAACTTGCATAATAGTCTTGGAACTTGTGCCAGGGTATTGCAGTTCAATCTGAGCTGTAGATCTTCATGCCGACTTTTCATTGCTTTATATTCGTTAACAAGCTTCATTCACGACTTACCAATCATTTAATCCACTCCAGCTCATCAACTTCCTTCATTAAATACCACATGTAAACATTTAATGCATTCTGTTATAGCTCGGTTACAACTCGGTAACAACTCGGTGAATACTAAACTTCACTCAGTAGACATTTCGCCTTCATTAACCAATAGCGATAACCTTAGGGTTTACCGACTAGGTTCTTTGCTTGATAACATAGTATAGTATTAACCTTTACAATTTACAACATATGTATGATGTTAAAACAATCTAAAACATCATGATCTCATCATTGTCTGACTCGGTAGTAGTTGCCCATTGAATACCTTATTCATCAATTTCTTTCCTGTGTCTTTTACCAACATCTTTATAATCTTCATATCATACTTCTGAAGATATGGCAACATCATATGGAATTAGAAAATCAATTTCTTGACATCAATGACAAAATAATAATACCGAGATAGTAAAACATATTTAATCAGTTATATCCATAATCATCAACAACCTTCTCAATATCCTTATGAAATGCCAACAATCTTTGTTATAATTCAATATTGCCAATAGGAGATGGATGGAGTTTCTATGTGAGTATGATTTTGATGTTCACTACATCAAGGGGAAAGAGAATGTAGTTGCAAATGCCTTGAGTATGCTCCATGACTATGGACACAAATTTGAGAGGTCGTATATTTCAGTAGCTGATAGAGGACGAGTGGTATCTAGAGGTATGTTAGGTAGTGCGATCTTAGGAGGCCCTGAAAGAGAGATATGCAGACTATTCATTAGAGTTCGATGGACTATGCCATAGAGGGCACATATATGTACCTTCTTGTAGAGGATTGTGTGATTTCATTGTGTTAGAGGCTCATAGAGCTCCTTATGTAGCGCATCCCAGAGTTAAGAAGATGCATGCAGATTTAAGACATTTATATCATTAGCTAGGTATGCAGAAGTTCATTGTTGTACTAGTAGACAAATTCCTTGAGTGTCAGAGAGTCAAGGTGAAGCACCACCATCTAGGTGGGTTTCTCCAGTCTCAGGCGATACCAGAGTGGAAGTGGGATACTATATCGATGGACTTTGTCATTGGTCTTCCTATGTCAACACGTCATCATGATGCCATCATGGTGACAGTTGACAAGTTGACCAAGGTAGCCCACTTCTCACTAGTCCAAACTACCTTCACATCACCAGTAGTGGCATAGGTATTCTTGCAGGATATTGTCAGACTTCATGGCATTCCACACAAGATTATCTTGGATAGAGACTTCCTCTTCACTTCTTCCTTTTGGAAGGCGTTACAGGTAGAAATGGGTACCAGACTCAACTTCAGTATAGCCTATCATCCGGAAATAGATGGACAGGCAGAGAGGGTAAACCAAGTGTTAGAAGACCTGCTCTACATGTACATCATGAATCATCAGACCAAATGGGAAGAGTACCTTCCTTTAGTAGAGCTTGCCTATAATAATGGGCATCACACTTCTTTGGGGATGCCAACTTTTCAAGCTTTGTATGACAGACCTTGCAGAACACCTTTGAGTTGGGACCATATTGAGGATAGAGTAGCCATAGGTCCTGAAATGGTTCGTGATATGGAGCAGCAAGTGATTTTGATTAGACAGTGCCTTAGAGAGGCATAGGATAGGCAGAAGAAGTATGCAGATGCAAAGAGGATAGACTGGAGGTTCATGGTTGGGGATAGAGTTTTCCTAAGAGTGCGACCACATAAGAGTCCAATCCATTATGGAAAGGGTTCTAAGCTCGCACCTCTCTTTGTCAGACCATTTGAGATCCTTGAGAGGATGGGACCAGTTTCATATCGTCTAGCTTTGCCACCTAGCCTATCACGCATCCACGATGTGTATCATGTATCAGTTCTGAGGAAGTACATTTTTTATGAGTCTCATATTCTGGATTGGGATGCCTTGTAGGTGGAGTCGGATGGGTAGGTAGCTTTGGAGCCCATTCGCATTTTGGCTTGCCAGATGCTGTCTCTTCGAGGTTGAGAGTTGGACCAGGTTAGGGTCGAGTGGGATTGTTATGATGAGGTTACGACATCATGGGAGGACGCAGCATAGATGAGATATCAGTACCCCCATCTTTTTGATGAATTCTAGGAGGAAGTTCATGCCTAGACGGGGAGGGTGTGAGGCCCTACCTCGAGCCGTCATAGCATTTTAGTTATTTTCATGTTGGACCTATTATTGATACTATATTGTGATGCATTATGGACATAGATTTTATATGATCTCGTGTTATGGATAACATTGATATGATTATGTCAGTTACTTTGATTTGCAGTACTTCATTTTTATACTAGAAATTATGGATGCATGCTCTAAAAATGATTTAATTCCATGTTTATGAGGATGATGCCATTTAGTAGATGATTGTATGTGGATGTTATCAGATAATTGGAGACTTGATTATTATAATTAAAATTTTATGTGATGTTTGAATTGTATTCTTTTTATACTATTATATGTGATTTTTGGAATTACTAATATGCAAGTGAGCTATGCAGGAAAGTTATTCCATGTGACCATGGAAATTATTCAGAGATTCAAGCCTAGGCCTATGTGCGATTGTGAAGCCAGGGGTTGTCTATTTGGAGAGACAAACCCTAGTTTGTAAAAGTGTTTTAATTTGTAAATGTTATGCTTGGATGTGTGTTTAATTTGGAAATTGTTTAATTTATAAATTCCAAAAAAAAGGGACATTTGCCATGTGTAATTTAGTGATGTGTAATTATTTTTGTAGTGTCACTTGACACATGTGTTGTAGGATGAGTTGGCATTGTCATGTCTCATTTTGAGGAAATTTATTTTACCAATGCTTATATTTTCAATTATCCTAAAATGGTCCAAAGTAAACTTTGGATAGGGAACCATTAGAAAGGTCAACTCAGGGTTGACCCGGAGGTAAACTTGGGTGGACTTCTAGGAGGTTAAACTAACTCCTAGGGTCAAGTTAGGGGCATTTTTAGTGGGCCATATGATATACCTATGGATGGAGGCCAAATTTATCCATGTGTTCACTTCCTAGGGCCTCTTTAACTTCCCCAATAATTGAGTTTTCCAAGTTGGCCGAATTTCATCTTTAGAAGAGCCTTCCGAGGTTAGATAACCCTCCTCATGAGTGGCATTTTTCTTTCCCATTCCTTTTACCCTTTTTGAGGTGCCTTGGTTAGGGAGTGTGTAAGGTATTGGGAAGACCAACCAATGAACATCCTTCACCCTTCCCAAGTGGGTTGGAAAGAGTGAGGAGTGTCTTCATAGGGAATAGTTTGGGAGGGAGATATTTGATCACCCACTCTCCATTTTGGAGACTTAGATTTTTGAGCAAATTTTGTAAGTTTTTGGAGGATTTTGGCTAAGTCCTAAGAGGAAAAAGGTTGTGGATTTGGGCAGCTCTCCTACAACTTCTCTTACTATTTTTGTTAGATTTAAGGTTGGTTGAACTCCTATCTCTTGTATGATGTTGTTTTCTTTTGAAAAGATTGTGGTTGTAATTGTTTTCCATTGCTGCTATTTTTTTTTATGTGTAGGAAAATGTAGAGTTCTTCCTTATGTGTTTTGGTTGAGTTTTTTATGTTTTTTTTTTGGGGGAGTTTTCAAGGCCAAACTCACCCTTGGGAGGGTAGAGTGGCCTTGGGGTGAAGGGTTGTTTGATAGCCTTTGAGTGAGAGGCTCTATTTGGAAGAGAGTGATTCTCAAGGGATTTTGTGACCCTTGTTGCATTGTGGTTTGTTTATGAAATGGGGGTTACAAGGGGAGTTTTGTTGGCTTGTATGCCTTGGGAGACATAAGGGATTATAGGGACAAGTTTGGAACTTGTGTATGTGTTTATTTGTAGCCTTGTTATGGCATTATGTTCTCTATTTGCAGAATTCTCCTCAAGGTACATAGTCCACCTTCACCCCATTTCAAAAGTCACATATGTGATGTTGCATGTCTAATCCTTCGGTTGGCAGTGTCTTTTATTGTTATGATTTTTCTGCTTATATGTGTTTGAATGTGTGTTTCTCGTCTAGGCTTGATTCTTCTAGCTCGGGGGTGGCTTCTAGTAAGCCTAGGTTGGGAGGTGAGCCTCCATGATCACAACCTCAAGCTTCTTATTGCAAGTTTTTTCTTTGGAAAGTAATGGAAGGAAAAGCTAGAAATTGATACCATTCTTTATTTTTATTAAGAAAATATATGTATTTTGGAAGCCCTCATTTAATAGAAATGAGAGGATAGTTTTTGTACCTACCTATTTGCAAAAGAAATACCATGATGTATTAAATGTATTTAGTTGATTAAGTTTTTTCATGAAACAAGATGTATTCTTTTTATTAGATTTTGGATCTTGCAAAGAAATAATAAAATTTGAGTTATTTCCCTATAGCTAGCTATTTGAGCAATTTCTTTGTAATTGTTCATTGCAAAAAAAATAAAAATGGAAAGGAAATAAATAGTTGTATATCTAAGTTGTTCCATTATGTTTTCTTTTATTATTATGCAAATATAAGTGTCAGAAATGCAGTTAAAAATAAATAGGAAAAATTTATTTATGTCTATAGTTAAACATCAAAAATTATTAGGCAAATGCATCTTTTTGTTAATAAATAAATGGATTTTAGAAGAGGTTAATTGCAGCTGTAAATAAAATCATTTCTGCTATATTTACTATTTTGTAAATAAATTTAATGCTATTATATATTTCTCTATAAATCTGGAAAAAGCACGTGAAGTGGAAAATAGGTTGATCTAGATATTTTTATTTCATATCAAAAGAAAATTGCATGTTAATGAATGAAAATAAAAAAATTAATCTACTCTGTTTATTAAAAAAAACTGTTCTAAATAATGTAAATGTAGACTTAAACCTATAAATATATATAAAATACATAAAATAGACATGTATGTTGTTGTAAATAAATAAAATAAACATGCTCATGTATATATACATATATATATATATATATATATAATTTCTGGAAATGAAATACTTTTGTCATTTTTAACTTTCTGGTTCATAGTGCAGTTATGCATGCCTACATAGTCATATATATATATATATATATATATTTTAACATTTAGAACTATAAAGAAAAAAAATTTGATAAAAAAAATGAGTTCAAACCCCCCCAAAGCCCTTGCGACCTACAGTTGGGTGGCTCGGGTCCCCTTTGTGGGTCGAGACCCACAAGGGCACCTGCGGCGCCGCCGTGGGCCGTGTCCCGCAGGGATGCTGGGGTGTTGCTGGGGGCCGCGACCCCTAGTGGTGGCCTCAGCCGCCACTGCTAGTGGCCACCTCAGCAGCACCGTTGCCATGTCATGTGTTTGTCGCCGCCTCCCTCCCTCATTTAATCTACGGCCTCTCGTGGAAGGAACTTCTCCCTCCTCACTGCCATTAAACCTGCACACACACATGCCATGGGCAAAACAAAAGAAAAATATGAAATGTTGGAATAAGAAACCCTAACCCATTTTCGAGTTAGGGTTAGCATTTAAAAAGAAGAGAAAAGTTTAATAAGCAACCCTAACCCTATTTTGGGTTAGGGTTCGCTTAATAATAAGGAAATGAAATATTAGATTAATATATTAAAAAAAAAAGGGACAAATCAATCCTAGTTAGGGTTTGAAATTAAATATTAATAAAATAAGAGGGGGAATTCTTTTTAAAATTTGAAAAATAATTTCCCTCCCATTTGTCTATAGCCATGTGTAGAATTTTATATAGTTAGTTTTTAATATAGGTTTTTTAGGGATTAATTTTTGTAGAATTATATTATTCTCATAATTGAATAAATTTTATTAACAAGGTTTATTAATGAGAATATTATATAGTTAACTTTCATATTTAATTAAATATGGATGTTGGGTTAAAATTCCTTGGGGAATTTTATTATTGGGATTTACTACAGGTATAATGTAAAATTTTAATCCCACGAGGTCATTATTGATCAAATAATTAATAGCCGAGATTTAAATATGCAAGGGGATTTAAATTTGAATTTAATATAAAAAGAGTTAATTAGTCTGATATTATATTTGAACTAGGCTAACTTTATTAATTTAATTAAAGGCATTTTTACATTCGTTCAATTAATTATTTTAATATGAGATAACAATATCATTATTTTGGGGTAATTTTAAAGTTAATAATTAATATTGCTGCAAATTTTTGCAGGTATGGAGGACAGTCATCGTTTGGGTTCGTGGGTAGATGTCGCTTGGGAGGATCCGCTGCATACCCCACAGTGGGTTTTCACCAAGGTTTGATGTGAGGAAAAAGGTTGGCACATTACCAAGGCTGGGCAAAAGGGTTTGTATCGTCCGGTTTTGCATTATTTTCAGGTCTTCTTTCATAGACAAGGCTTTTCCTCTCGATGCCAATTTCCTTCATCGTCTTCCTGTCGTCTGCACTCTCAGGGCTTGTGGCCTCATCAACAGTTCATCTCAAAAATAAAATGGAGTCATCTCCACAGTGATAATCGTTCTTCTGCCCAGGTTGTGAATTCAGGAACTAGGGTTTCTCTGACCGGTGCTTTACATTCTGCGAATTTGAAAAACATAGTAATCTCAAACCCTAAAGTTACTTCTCCAGGGAAGGAAACAGTTGTGAATTCGGGAAGTAGGGTTTCTCTGACGAGTCCTTTACGTTCTGTGAATTTGAAGAACACAGTAATCTCAAACCCTAAAGTTGCTTCTCCGAGGAAGGAAACTGTAAGCACCCCTTTGGAACCCATTATTTCTCCTTCTGCCTGGGTGCTGATACCTTGCATTGATTTGGTAGGAACCCTTGTTGACAAGAAAGCGCATTCCTTGCATTTGAATGCTGTGTTCGGGAAATTTGGGGGGATCAATTGGGATTGTCTAAGATTTATATGAAATTTCAAAAATGTTGGAAAAATTTGCATTATTTTCAGTTAATTTCAGCAACTTATTTCGTTATTGTCTTTGATTCACCACTGCTTTGTGCTGAGGTTTTGGGTTCTGAACATCACTAGTTTGGAAATCACCTCTTGTCTCTGTCGAAGTGGAAGCCTTTTTTTGTGCCTACTTGGTCAAAAAAGAAGTTAACTCTTTACTGGTTTGGTTTACCAAAGATTCCCTTTGAGTTTATGGATCCTGATGTACTGCAACAAATTGAAAATTTGTTTGGCTCTTCTATAACTTCTTGAATGGATTTTTTGGAGGGGGAGGTTCTGGTAAAAATTTGGGTTTTAGTTAAACCTGATTTTGTGCATCCCCGTACATTTAATATCAAGTCTCAGGAAGGAATCTGGCATCAGAATATTGAATGGTTGGATTCTGAACTTCTTCAATCCCCTCTTATCCTAGATGCACCATTATTCATGGATTTTAAGAAACACTGTCCTCTGGCTAAGTCTATTCCTAAGAATTCTCCTTCATTGCATGTGGATCACCTGGGTGCGACTACTTTGAGTAAACCTCAGAATAACCCTGATGTAAGAACTTTTCCTTTGCTCCCTATTCAGTAAAACATTCCACCTAGTTCCATCATAGGGAATCCTGAGTTTTTGTTTCACCCTCGAAAATCTGTTAACAATCTTGGGTTGCACCAAATTCCAAATCAGGTTGATGTTTTACCTTCAAAAACTAAGCCCTCAGATCCTACTAGGAAGGATATACGTACTCAACCTAATTCTAAGGTTCCATATGTTGTAACTCCATAGGATTCGATTCTAATTTCTGAAATTCAGAATCTTGCTTCTTCTTCTGCCCATCAAGGGCAAAATGTTTGTGATAAGGAAGTAAATTTGGGTTGTAATATGATGTCGGAAGTGGTTGTGCCTGATATAGAATTGGTTGAACAAGTGAATGATTTGTTTATTAAGCATGCCCCTCATTCAGCAGGGGAAGTTGCAGATAGAGTTATTGATGCAATTGATACTAATTTAGGTGGGATTCATTCTTCCCTTCCTATTAATTTAATAGCTAATCCTTTTGAGATCTTGGCTTCTAAGGATTTGGGGTCTATTATGGTAGATGGCTTAGCTTCTCCAAAATCTAGTAAGACTTTGCCAATTGTTCAAACTTCTTTATTCTTAACTCCACCCGTTGGCTCGCCTAGATGAGGTAGACCCCCTAAGAAAGCTCAGACTCAACTAGAAATTGATGCAGGGGTACAAAAAAATTTGTCCCTCTCTCCTGGTATGGGTCAAGGGAGAAAGACTCTTTCCCTAGGAAGACCTAAAAAATCTACCTTGACTCCTTTAAAGGGGAAAAAGAAAAAGCGGAAGCCTCTGTTGACTAGTCCTCCTATGACTAGGTCAGAGGCTGTTAAAAGAAACCTGTAGAGTTGTTTTGGTAATAGCACTAAAGCTTTGGATATTGAGAAGAGGGTTGCTTTTGCCTCCCCTTGAGGACAATGATTATTATCTCTCAGAATGTTAGGGGCTTAAATGCCCCAAACAAGAACCGCTTGATTAAATCCTAGATGGGTTTAATTAAGTGTGATAACTTTATGTTGCAAGAGACTAAGTTATCTCAGGGTTCTGCTGATGTGCTTTTTTCATCTTGGAGAAGGTGGAATTTTGTTTCTCATCTAGCTACTGGAGCTTTTGGAGGCCTAGCATTACTTTGGAATAATTTCAATATAGATGTACAACTAGTAACTTCGGTTGCAAACTGGATGTTGTGTTTGATTCTTAGCAAGGTTTCTAAGGTTAAGATTTGGTTATTTAATGTTTATGCTCCTTCTACGATTCAGGCTAAATCTAAGTTATGGGGTGATTTGAAAAGGATTTCTTCTCCCTTGAGGCAAGGGTCTTTAGTCATATTTGGGGGAGATTTTAATGCAATCATAGAGTCAAGTGAAAAGACAGGAGGCATTTTATCGACTAAGAAAACTATGGTTGATTTTGGGAATTTAATTTTTGACATGGAGCTCTTTGATTGTAAATTTCAAAATGGGGTTTTTACTTGGGCAAATATGAGAAGAGATTTTTCTCAAATAGCAGAGAGGCTAGACTGTTTCTTGCTTTCATAATCTTGGTTACAATCAGCTTTTGAGTTTTTTTCCTCTATTTTGCCTTTGTCGGGTTCTGATCATTTTCCTATCTCATTAACTATCTTGGAGGGTAGTCCTAGTCTTAAGTCTTCTTTTAAATTTGAACCTATGTGGTTCAGGGATTCCTCCTTTTTACCCCTTCTTAGGGTATGGTGGGAATCAACCCCTTTTTGCCTAGGGTCTTGAATGTTTCAGATTGTCAAGAAACTTAGCTTTTTGAAGAATAATATTAGAGAGTGGAATTCTTCACATTTTAAGAATATTTTTCATGAAAAACAAAGAATTCAAGATATGATTGAATGTTTAAACATGCACATAATTACTCATGGTATGGCTTCACATGTGTTTGATGAATTAAAATCTTTAAAAGTGGAATTAGAGGAAGTCTTAGTTCGGGAAGAATTTTATTGGAGACAAAAATCTAGGGAAGTGTGGCTTTCAGATGGGGACAAGAATACAAAGTTTTTTCACTCTTCCAACAAGCTAAAAAGGAGTAGAAATAGGATATATTGCATAGAGGATCCTAATGGGAAGTTGCTTACTAAATCAGAAGACATTGCATCAGAAGCAATCAATTTTTTTAAATCATTATTGACCTTGGAGGGTGGATGTGGTTCGAATGATTTTTTTTCAGATATTCCCTCCATAGTGTCCATGGAAGATAATAGGATGTTGATGTCTCCTTTCTCTTTGGAAGAGGTTAAATGTGTGCTTTTTTATATGAACCTCGACAAGGCTCCGAGGCCAGATGGGTTTACCACTTTATTCTTCCAAAAGTGTTGGGACTTTGTGGGCAAAGATGTCTTTTTGGCTCTTGAAGAGGCTAGGCGAAATAGGTCAATCTTAAAAGAACTTAATACCACATTGATTGATATTATCCTGAAAAAAGATGTCACTAAGACCTTTGCTGACTTTCATCCTATTGCTTTATGCAACACCCTGTATAAAATATTTACTAAGGCAATTTCCCTTTGATTGGCAAAACTTCTTCCCAAAATCATCTCCTTAGAACAAGGTGGTTTTTTTCCTGGTAGGGAAACACCGGAGGGAGCCATTGTGGCTCATGAAGTGCTGCATTCTATCTATACTTAGAGGGTCTCATCTATGATTCTAAAATTGGATATGATGAAGGCCTATGATAGAGTTGAGTGGGAGGCATTAGGTTGTGTTCTTCTCAAATTAGGTTTCTCCAAGGCTTGGGTCAAGTGGATAAAGGCTTTTATTTCCATTGCCAGATTTTTAGTTTTAATTAATGGTTCTCCTTGTGTTTTTTTCTCCTCTTCAAGAGGATTGAAGCAGGGGGGTCCTCTGTCCACTTTCCTATTTATACTTTTAGCTGAATCCTTTAGCTGGGCAATTAAGGCTGCAAAGTCAAAAGGATTATGGAAGGGGATTGCGATCCATGGGGTTCCTGTTCCTATTTCACATTGTTTATTTGCAGATGACACTCTACTTTTTGGTCAGGCTTCCTTAAGGGAGGCTAATACTATAAACAGGATTATTCAAAAGTATGTGGCTTTTTCTGGCCAAAAAGACAATATTGAGAAGTCAAAAATATTCTTCCTTAACACATCATAGTTAGTTCAGCAGAGATTGCAAACCTTTTGGGGTTTTTAACCTAGTATCCTTCCTTGTAAGTATCTCGGTATACCTTTTTTCATTAAACAAGATAAACTATCCTTTTGGGATAAACTCATTTCTGTCATCTCAAAGAGGATTTTATCTTGGAGCCATAAATGGTTAAGCCTTGCAGCGAAACTTGTCCTGATTAAATCTATGTTGAATTCGGTCCCTATTTATCTTATGTCAGTAATAAAAACCCCTAAATCAGTGTTAGTAAGCTTGGAGGACACTCTTAGGTCCTTTCTCTAGAATAGTAATAAAGATGGGAAGAATAAACTACCTTTAGTAGCATGGGATAAAGTCTGTCTGCCCAAGGATTTAGGGGTATAGGAATTAGAAACTTGGATAAACAGAATCTGGCTCTGGGAGCTAAATTGGTCTGGAAGTTGTATGAGAATTCTGATTCTTTTTGGGCACAAATAATTTTTGCAAAATACTTGAATAATGGACCTAGGGAGTATGTTTTTCAAATTTCAAATTTACCTTTAGGTTTGGTTATGTGGAATTTTATTTGTAAATGTTAGAATGTTATTTTGCCACATCTTTCTTGGATTGTTCATAATGGGAAAAAGGTTAGACTTTGGGATGAGGTGTGGAATGGTCATACTCCCTTACGAAATATAAGGGATTGGTCCCCTTTGATATCTACCCTTTCTTCCCTTTGGGGGGTCTTTGTGGCAGATTACTTTGAGGTAATTTATAATAGTGATCTGAAGTTGGCTAAATGGAAGTCCATTGAGTTCTTGGATGTTGAGAAAGATCTCAAGCTGCACTATGCAAAGGTTTTGGAAGAAAGAATGATTATCCTATCTGACTCTGAAGATGAACTTGTATGGACTAGGAACATCTCGGGCAAATATATGGTTAAGGATGGATATAACTCTCTTGTGTTGGCCAAAGACTCATCCTCTTGGCCACATAAGCTTTTTTGGCATTCAGCCTGTCTACCAAAAGCTAGGGCTTTTGCTTGGTTAACAGTCTAGGATAGGGTACTTACAGGCATGCACTTGGATAGACTTGGTATCACTAATGTTTTTACTTGTGTGTTATGCAAAAAAAATTTGGAATCCTCCTCTCACCTTTTCCTTCATTGTGATTTTACATTTCAATGTTGGCAGTGGCTTTTTGACAAATTGAATCTGTCTTTTGTTATAGGGAAAGATCTTATTTCACACTTCAGAGCCTCACCTCTTCTGTTTGCTTCATCCTTCTATGTTTGTCTTTGAATTGTTCCCCTTCTATCTTAATCTGGAATATTTGGTTAGAAAGGAACAATAGGATCTTCAAAAAGACTAGCTCTTCTCTTTTGGAGATTTTACTAAAAATTGAATCCTCTATTTCAGAAGTTTTCTTGTCTTATATCTTCAAGAACCTCAAAAATCTTTCTTCTTTCTCACACTGGGATAGTAGGGTGACTAGGGTCTGGAAGCTATTATCTATCTTGCATTCTCATGGATCCATTTTGAAAGACATAGATGTTTTAACCAAAAGAAATGCAGCTATTTGGAAGCCTCCTCCTAATGCACATTTTAAATTGAATTTTGATGGTGCTTCTCGTGGAAACCCCGGTTTGGCAGGAGTAGGTATGGTGATTTTTGACCATCATGCTAATATTGTCCAGGCTAGATGTCATGCTATTGGGCATAAGTCCAATAACTTTAAAGAATTTAATGCCTTGTCTCTGGGCTTGGACATGGCTATATCCTTGGGCATTAAGGATCTTGTAATTGAAGGGGATTCAATGGTAACCATCCAATGTGTTATGAAGAATAAATCTAACTATTGGAAATTACAATATGTTCTGGAGTTAATTTTACAACAATTGGCTTTCTTTGATTCCTTCTTGATCACTCATTGCTTCAGAGAAATTAATATAATAGTGGATTTTTTGGCAAATTTAGCCATTGACATTAATGCAAACTTGCGGGATATAAATATGGAAGAGATTCCGCCTTCCCTTCTGAAACATTTGCATTAAGTCTTCTTGGTTTTTCCTAAGTATGATTTCATAAAAAAATTTAGCGCCCTTATGCCTTGAGAGGTAAGCATGTTTGGTGTATATGTGCAAATGGTAAGTATGCTTAGTAGGCAATTTCTAGTTGGCTATTGATTATGCTTATGATCTTTCATAAGCAACAAGGGTGGGTAGTTGTTATGGTATTAAGGTGGCGCCCTATCAGCAGTTATGATTCGGTATGTGTTATTATGTTTCGGCATGTTTTATCTGCTCTATCCTCGCTCATGTGTTTTAAAAGTTTTATTGTTATATGAAGTACGAAGGAAATGTGCTTCAGTTGCAATCAATCATGATTTTTTATGTAGCCATTATGATAGGAGTAAGTAGCTTGTTATGTGGCATTGGCTGGGATATGAAGTATTGTTTTTTCAGCTACCACCATCATGCGAAGTCCTTCATTTATGTGTTATCTTGTATGAGCTTTAATCTTGCTTTAATTGCCTTTATTTGTAATCATGAAGTAGCATGATTTGATTGGTTCATGTTTTTGGTGGTGATTGGTCTTTAAAAGCCGATATCTTTCTCAATATAGCAGTAAACATTTGATTTGATCTTGTTTGGGCTCTGTTTCATATGTCAAGTGCTTCAACTCTTTCAAGATATAGGGTCATTGTCGAATGCCCGATTGAGAAGGATAATGAGGTTCCGAGTAATAATTTTGAACTGCTTGGGGAAGTGTTTTGTTTTCTTACTCCTCAAGTGGATTTTGAGGTTCGTAGGTTGTTGGGAACTCTCTAGTTGCAGTCTGGTCCTTCCTTTTCTGGCTCTGAGATTTTGTCTCGATTTCTTACTGTTTTCCATGACATTTTTCTTGATAAGGATTTACTCCAACTCTTAGTTCATATGTTTATCCCTCCCTCGATTTTCTCTTGGGAGCTTCTTAGGTCTGCATTGGATAATTATCATTTTGAGTTGGGCTCTTTTTATTATGGGGGCTTTCTTCCTCGTTCTGATCTATTGGATAATGGGAACTGTGGATTATTATTGTTTGAGATGAGAATGGGGTTATTATGTGATAGATCGGGGGACACCTTGTATGCTTTTGAAACCTTGCTAGAATCGATTCCCTCACAGTTTGTGGATAAAGCATTGGTGGTGCTTATGGGTTTACATTCTCTGCTATCTTTTGATTTTTTGGCCTTAGCTCCTCCACGACTAGAATCTCCCTTGCAGACCATTCCTCCTTTGATCATGGATAGAGAGCCCCCTATTGAGAGCTCAAGTTCTTGGTTTCAGAATTAACTATGTTTGTAGATATGTTGTTGTCTTTTTCATGTAGGGTTCTGATTGGTTGATATGTTTTTTGGGTCATATGGATAATGATATGTATATCTTTGAAAGCCATGTAATGGGAGGGTGATCAAAATCAAATATGTAATTGGGTATATGGGGTTTTAAAATTTTTTTGCTTTTTTGGGCCATAACCGAAGGTTTTCTTGCGGGTTCTTTCCTGCCGGTATGCCTTTTGAACCTGTTTGTATCAAAATTCAAAGTTAATAAAATATAGTTTAGTGGCTTGCCCACTTTTATTATAAAAAAAAAAATAGTATCATTATTTTATTTAGCCTTGAGTATTTCAAATTCTATTGAGATAATTAATACCTCTCGATTCTTGTTGGAGAATTTTACTTAGGGGAAATTACTTAGTTTAATTAGATTAATTAATTAAGTTGAGTTGACCCCTTATAGGGAATAATTATTCTTCTCTAATT
This sequence comes from Cryptomeria japonica, assembly GCF_030272615.1. Taxonomy (NCBI): domain Eukaryota; kingdom Viridiplantae; phylum Streptophyta; class Pinopsida; order Cupressales; family Cupressaceae; genus Cryptomeria; species Cryptomeria japonica. The sequence goes on from NC_081410.1 coordinate 528,752,197, forward strand.
ATTGTGGCCATATTGATTTAGATAATCAAATCAACTTTAGTGAACCATTCTTTAATCTTGAGATTAACCCTTATTTAAGACCAAACTTATTTATTCCTTTTTCAATGTAGATTATTTAATGTATTTATGTTGTTAAAAAAAAAATTGTTGTTCCGTTTTTGCCCAAAAGTTTGGGCATGATAGGTTTAAAGGGGTTGGAGATGTGTGGACAAAGGTGAGAGGTTATGAACTCGTCCCGTTTCATTTTCTGAGAAAGGACAGAGAAGTGCCAATTTGTAACCCGTGGATAACCCACTTAGGTAAAATAGTTGTTCCAAATGTTTTTCATAAATATTAGATTGATGGAAGTCTTGGTCAAAAATTTCAATTCCCTGAAGAGATGCATTCAGTTTCCAAATGGTGAAGTGTTTATCAAATTTATCCGTGGCACCATAGATGAAGTTTTTATCTTAGACCCTAACCCTGATGTACCCTTTTCATTTGAAGAACTAGAGGAGGAATTTGTTAAAATGGATACTACTTATAAATGGTGGACCTTAGCTTTCCACAGGGTTTAGAAGGGCATTCTAACCGAAGAGGATGGTCCCCCATTCAACATGGACATTTTTAGACACTACTTATAGTACACCTATATGTCATGAGGATAGGTTGGAGGTATAGAGGTCCTTGATGTAGCTAATATTGGGCCGCTGGTGTTAGCAGTAAATCTACAGATGTATGAGCCAAGACCCTTTGATTATGCTACTTATGTTGTAGAAAAATTACATGAAGGTTTCTTGAACCTAAGAGATAATAGGGAGCCCACTTTCAAGTTTTACTCGTTATTAATGCATTTGATTTTATTTTATGGAATATTTAGGGGTATGTGGCCAATGAATTTAAAATTGAACACAGTGGACAGAGCAGGTAAAGAACAACTAGTACAGATGTGTACATCAGTTTGGGATTCATGATATGTAAAATCAAACTACATCAAGTTTGAATAGCTAATAGTAAAGCCATTATACCAGATGTATGGTGTCCCGTGTGAAGGATCTATTTCCACTGAAGCTAAAAGATTTCTTAGACTTGTTGTTTTTATGAAAGAGGTATTGTCAATCACAATTGGGGTGATTGGTTTGTTCACAAGGATTTTACTTGCATCAGGATTTATGGTTTTGAAGGAACCCCATATCTATTGCCAAAACTTGTACCAAATATAATTGCTTATCTAGAGAATGTGAAACAATTAAGTGTTTCGAATGCCAAACATTTTGGAGGTATGCATAAGCAGACTTTCATGCCTGGGACTCTTAGTTTTGGGGATTTCACCATTGTATCAACAAAGGCTTATGAAGAAATTGATAGGAAACTAATTGAAGAATACAATTTGTTCAAATATGTTGCTAGGGTCAATTATGACCCCGAGGGATATATTCACAATTGCAAGAAAATTCAAAATCTGGGAGATTATATTCATGTTTACTTGGAAGTAGAGGACATGTTTAGAAACATGGAGGAGAAAGAGGCCCAGATGACCATTGATGAATTAAATAAGAAATTGGAAGAAAAGAAAAAGAGATTGGAAGAAATGGAAACTGAAGAAGAAGAGAGTGAAGGCGAGTCCAAAGAAGTTGAGGTGGTATCTAGGCATCAAGCACCAGACACAGCAGAAGACCCAGACTTGCAAGAGAAAATTGTTGCCAAGTTGAACATCCATAGTGATGTAAGATATGATGAGTATTCTACCTTTGTGTCTGATGATGTTTTTTTTTAGTCAAAATAATTTAAATCCTTTTTATATAATTTCAAAGGTAAAAACCTAAGAGACTCTATCCCAAATGTAACCCCTGAAAAATAATCAAAATTGTTGGGGAAACTAAAGGAAGAAATCGGTTTAGAATTGACCACTATAACCCCTCAAAGGGGAAGACAAATTCTTAGTGAAGCAAACATCATCATCTTTCCAGGATGGGACATGATTGCATCATTTATTTTTGATAGCATGGTACATTATGAGAATAAGGATTTTAAATTGGATAGTCAGGGCATAAATGATGTGTATGTCGGCTCTAGATTTGACCAAAATGAAGAGTCTTTTCTTTTATGGGCTCTTTACCCTCCAAATAAGAGGCTAAAAATCATTGATGTGGATAAAGCCTTTGGTCACATGATGAAATTGAAAGTTGGTGAAGTAGATCCCATTGTTACTGCTGATGTGGGTATTGATATTTCAAAATTTATTAAAGCACAATTGGTCAAAGTGATCAAAGAAAGAGATTAGTACAAGGGATTATATGAAGAATTGCTAAAAAGAGGAGGACAACTTGTGCCACAAATCCATGATGGGTCTCAGTGGAAAAAGAAATGTGAGAAAGTGCAACTGGAAAATAAAAAGTTGAAAAGGCAAATGCAGAATGTGAGGGCTAACATAGCCTCTGTTTTATTGACTAAGAGATTTGAAAAATTGCAGGGTTTCCTTGAAGATTTCTGGGTTGTTTATCAAAAGAATATGGATAATGTGATATCTAACAACCAGATTTATAACAGAATGGGAACTCTATTGCGTGATAAGATAGTGGCCAATACAGATGTTGAAGTCATTAAGGGAATACAAAAGCATGATGACTTTGACACAAAATTGCAAAAATGATTTAATGAATGTAAGGATATAGTACAACATAGTTTTCTAGAAATTGAAGATCAGAATGGAAAGTGTAAGGATAAGGATAAATGGATTGTGGAGTGCCAAAGTCTTCTCAGTGCTTCCTGTAACATTGCCTGGTCTGGTGTACTTGACATGACAGACACAATCAAGAAGATGGAAAACTTCAAAGAACATTCAGAAGTGAGATCAAATGCTTAGAGACCAGCCATAGATATCAAAAGATGTTTAAAGATGTGTCTTTGTATTTTATAGTTTTAGTTTGTTAGGGAAGTTTTTAGGTAGATAGTTTCTAGTTAGTTTTTTGTTAATTTTAGTTTAATGAAAGGGTATGCCCTTTCATTTTTCAAACCGAATCCTCATCTATATGTGGAGCATTTTTTAGGAGAGACAGATATCACAAGTTTATAGTTTGTTTTACCAAGACAATCTCTATGCATTCTCCTATGAACTCGTTGTCTGGAAGTACCAAGTTGATGGAGGATATGCATTGAAATCAACTAGTTTAAGTATTTTATTTTCAATATAAAGATTCAATTTTTTCTCATTCATGATGGTATCTATCTTTTCAATAGATTGATTAGTTCCTTGGATAAATCTATTTAGATAGATTGTTTCATTGTGCAATCTTATGTTGTTGTAATTAAGATTGATTTTTCAGTTTGAATATCAGTTTGAAGGATTGGTTGGAAAACTTTGAATTGTCTTATTAGTCTTTCAAAGTAAAGTCAAATTTAGTAAGAGTAATTGGATGTCACATTTTCAGTGCAATTCATATGGAAGCCTTTGAGATGATGGTCTTGTTACATTAACAAGTTATTAAAATCGTCTCTAACGTTAAATGTAGGATTTTTCATTTGAAATGATATAAAACTAGTAAGGAATCAAGACACTGGTCTTTTATTGATTTTATATATTTGAATCAAGTATTTCCAAAGTAAGTTTCATTAAGGAATCATATTTCTAATTCATACAATCACTACTTTATAAACATTCATTTACAAGCAAGCAGATGGAAAACATTCATTTACAAGACAACAAGAAGATTGATAATGCTATAGTAAATAGGGTTTACTTATTTTTTAATTTTTATACAATACTTTTATCCTTTATCTAACATAATCAATAATTGGATGACATTTCAATAACTAGGGATGGAAAACATTCATTTACAAGCAAGCTGTTAGTATTTTGGTATGGTTTTGTCATTGATGGCAACCTTGCAATCCTATGGCACCGGCAAGACATTATACCAACAAAGCATTACACCGGCATCAACAAGGACACCGGCACCGACACAGAAGAAAAGATGTATACCAGCACAGAGGCCGACAAGATTTTTGTTATGTAATATTTTGTTTATTATTGTAAGTCGACTTGGCAAATTGTAAAATGACTCTTGTATATAAAGGAGATCATTGTAGACATTTACGGAAGTGATGGTAGAAGCAAAAAGGAAAATATTAGGCAAACCTAATGTGTGAATTATAGGTCAGGGGTATATGTAAAGAATAGAACAAGAACCGATAATGAATCTGGCATTGAAGATGCTATCATAAAGTAGTACAAGTCATTGGGTTAATATAATCCTTATTGTAAGTCAGTGTGACTTCCCATTGAGCAGTGAGCTCTAGGCAGTTGGCCTTCCTTCATGTGCAGGCCCCTATTGTAAGTAATATTCTCTTATTGGCCAGTGAATGAATATTGTGGGTCACAAATCCCACCGAGGTTTTTCCCACACCGGGTTTCCTTGTTAAACATCTTGTGTTATGGTGTACTTTTCATGTGGATGTTCTTGATTTTGTTTATTGCGTTATTTCTTGCATACCGGTACACTGTTATATTATGTTCTGCATGTTTTAACTTAAGAAATTCTTATTACTGGTTAGATACTGATTCACCCCCCCTCTCAATATTTATGGGATCCCTAACATTTGGTATCAGAGCTTGGTCCTCTACTTTCAAAAGTCTAACAGCTTGAGGAAGATCTTGACACCGGTAAAGATGGAAAATCTGATGAAGCAACTTGAAGGAGCTCTTACAGACTATGATGCAGAGAAATTGAAAAATATCAAATTAGAAGATGATTTGAGAGCTTCTCAGGATATCATTCAGGCACTTCAAGAAAATTTTACTGTTGCAAGAAATAAGAGAAGAGAACTCTGTGACAAATTGCAAAATGAGAATGATGAAAAGGAATTACTTAATAACATGATAAGAAAATTGAAACAAGAGATCATGACAAGAAAAAATGAAATGCAGGATATGACTATGAGATTTTGCAAAGAGATTGAGGATAGAAAGAAGAATGAAGAAGAATTGACCAGAAGACTAAGTGATGCAGCAAATGAGAACACAAGACTTAGCTATGAAAATGACATGTTGAAGACAAATCTGATGCATACTCAAAATGACTCAAATGAACTGATGAGACAAAAAGAAATCTTGGAAAGGGAACTGGAAACTACAAATCAACACAAAGAAAAATTCAAGAAAAGCTCAGAGGAACTTGGTACCTAACTGAAGAATCAAAAACCTAAAGGTGACACTTCTGGAATTGGCTTTGAAGTTGGTGAAGGCTCCGGTACTACAAATACTCAGGATCACAGCAAACCGGTAAGACAACCTAATACTTATAAATTCAGTGGAAGATGCTTTAACTATAATAAGTATGGTCATAGAGAAAATTAATGTAGATCTAGGAATTATCAGAATATCAATACACCCACCGGTCAATGTTCAAAGTGCAACAAAGCTGGTCATAACTCTGAAAACTACAGAATGAATGTGAGATGTTATGTTTGTGGAAGATTTGGACATTTATCAAATCAATGCAGAACACAAATCGACATAGGTTATGGGAAAGCTATTCAGAAGAATAATGTAACTTGTTATGCATGTAACAAGATTGGGCATATTTCTAAATTTTGTAGAAGTAAAGGAACACCGGTAGACAACAAAAATGCCAAAAGGTCCAATTGGAAGTAAGTATGAAGGTAAAGCACCCTTTAAAATGTTTTAGCTGCAATAAGATTGGTCATATGGCTTCAAGATGCCCTGATAGACATGCTAGAACTAGAAGCTTACAAGGTGATAGATATTTTATGCTAATTATTGATGATTATTCTAGAATGTGTTGGGTTACTTTTCTTAGAGAGAAATCAGAAGCACTTGGAAAGTTCAAACTATTCAAAGCAATGGTTGAAAATGAAACTGGTAAGAAAATCAAATGTTTAAGATCAGATCAAGGAGGAGAATTCACATCTAAGGACTTTAATACATTCTGTGAAGTGAATGGAATTAGAAGACAGTTATCAGCACCTCGGACACCATAGCAGAATGGAGTTGTTGAAAGGAAAAACAGAACTATCTTAGATGCAGCTAGAAGTATGTTATCAGAAGCAAATCTACCACATGTGTATTGGAGAGAGGCAGTTAGCACTGTTGTCTATACATTCAACAAAGTTCACATCAAAGGTGAAATCGGTAAGACCCCTCATGAACTATGGTTTGGTAATACTCCTACTCTTAAGTATTTCAAAATTTTTGGAAGTAAATGTTATATTAGAAGAGATGAGTATATTGGCAAATTTGATCCTAGAAGTGATGAAGGAATATTTCTTGGTTATTCATCTAAGAGCAAGGCATATAGATGTTTTAATAAAAGATTGCAGAAAATTGTTGAAAGTACAAATGTAAAGATTGATGAACAATTCAGAGGAACTTCAAGGTATATAGACTCTGAACCAGCAATAGAAATTGTGACAAATGAACCTATACTAAATCCACCGGTACAAAATGAAGATCCAGTTACCCTCATATCATCAGAAGATTCCATAATAATTGAAGAACAACAGCAAACTAAGACACCCCGATATGTAAGATTGAATCATTCTGAAGATCAGATAATTGGAAACAAATTCAAGGGAGTTATGACAAGAGGAAGATTAGAAAATGAAGAAGTATGTCTTATTTCTCAAATTGAACCATCATCTATCAATGAGGCATGTGAAGATAAATTTTGGATTAAAGCTATGAAAGAAGAATTAGGACAAATTGAGGAAAATAATACTTGGACATTAGTTCCCCGGCCTAAAGATAAAAATGTAATTGGAACTAAATGGGTATTTAGAAACAAACTTAATGAAGATGGTAAGGTTGTCAGAAACAAAGCAAGACTAGTGTGTAAGGGATATTCTAAAAAAGAAGGAGTTGATTACAATGAAACCTTTGCACCGGTAGCCAGAATTGAGGCAGTTAGATTATTCTTGGCTTTTGCAGCTCACAAGGATTACAAAGTTTATCAAATGGATATTAAATGTGCATTTTTGAATGGAGATCTTGAATAAGAAGTATATATTGAATAACCTGATGGATTTTCTTTGACAGATGACAATGATATGGTTTGCAGGTCAAGAAAAGCTCTGTATGGATTGAAACAAGCCCCAAGAGCTTGGTATGCAAGGTTGGATAAGTATCTTTTGAAGATTGGTTTTACTAAAGGAAATGCAGATAGCAATTTATACTACAAAGTAACTAATTATGACATCTTGATTATTGAAGTATTTGTTGATGATATAATCTTTGGAGGAGAAGATGGATTATGTAAGGAATTTTCTCTTGAAATGCAGCTAGAATTTGAAATGTCTATGATTGGAGAAATAAAATTCTTTTTAGGTTTGCAAATTTCTCAAACTAATAAAGGTATATTTTTGTGTCAATCCAAGTACTTAAAAAAATTACTAAAGAAATTTGGGATGGAGAACTCTAAACCGGTAAGCACACCCATGACTACAAATGACAAATTATCTCAAAGGGATGAATCTACACCTGTTAATCCAACTAGATACAAATCTATGATAGGAGGTTTACTATATCTAACACAAACCAAGCCTGATATTATGAATGCAATATGTATTGTTTCTAGATTTCAGAGTAATCCTAGGGAAAATCATGAATCAATAGTGAAAAGGATTTTTTGGTACTTACAAGGCACAACAAATCTTGGATTATGGTATCCTAAAGATGAAAATTTTGACCTATGTGCATACACAGATGCAAATTGGGTAGGAGATATAGATGATAGAAAAAGCACCACTGGAGGAGCATTCTTTCTTGGAAAGAGATTAGTTTCTTGGTTGAGTAAGAAACAGAGTTGTACATCTTTATCAACAGCAGAATCAAAATATGTTGCAGCAGCAACAAACTATACACAGGTATTATGGCTTAAGCAAATGTTAAAAGACATAAAGGTAAAATGCAAGGAACCTATTACTATATACTATGATAACACTGCAGCAATTGATATATCTAAGAATCTGGTATTACACTCTAAAACAAAACATGTTTCTATCAAACTGAATTTTCTAAGGGAAAAAGTTGAAGAAAAGGAGATAAAACTAGTTTATGTGAATACTCAAGAACAGCTTGCAGATATTTTCACAAAACCTTTGCCTAAGGAGACTTTTGAGTATCTCAGAGATCAGCTTGGAGTCATACCACCACCGATAGAGACTTAGATCGTTGATGATTGTCATCAACCGACAGAATTAAATGGACAAATCTTTTATTCTGGTATTTGATGAGGAAGCTACTTCTCAGGGGGAGTAGTTGGTATATTGAATTGATTGGTATTTTGTATGAACTTTACTTTTTGTGACTTTGGCATTTGATGTCAAAGGGGGAGAGATATCTATGGAAAAACACATTATCCTTTCGGGGAGATTGTTGGTTTTTATATTTGGCATTTTTGTTTTGGCACTTTGATGGTTTTTCCATCTTGTGTTGCCATCAATGCCAAAGGGGGAGATTGTTGGTATTTTGGTATGGTTTTGTCATTGATGTCAACACCTACTAATACACCTACTTTGGAGATCCAGCAACATTCACTGACAAGCAGTAAACTATGCAACAGTTACTGGTATATGGTTCACCGGCAGGATATATTGTTCATCGATACCTAACATGATATGGAAGACACTTGGTAATGTCAAAGACATCGTGTGGACACTTCATTTTGAATAATTAATCATTGGTATATTCATATTTGCATATTTGCTTTTACCGACAAATAGGTCCAGGTTATCTAGGGTTACACCGATAGGTTTATCTTTTCCAGATCAGCATGGCACGCTATGGAGATGATTTATTATTGTTGTAAATGTATTAAGCCAACACGTTCAATTGGTTATTGCATCAGATATTATATTGTTTGTAAAATGTTTTTATTGTAATATCTTGTAGAGCCAACCTACTAAAATTGGTCTTAGGGTATGGTATAAATGTAAGATCTTATTTGTAAGATCAAGTGTGGAATGCGAAGAAGAATTAAGTGAAGGTATATGCGAGATCGAATAGGGATATACATGAAGACATCATTTGAAGGTGAAGTCAGGTTTTTGTAGAAGCATATCAGCATTACACCAGTACTGAATCCAACATATGAAGATGCTATTTTGTGCAGTACATTCTTATTGGATTTAACCATCCAACTATAGTCAATGTGACTCCCATTTTGTGATTGAGCAGTGAGCTCTAGGCTATTGGTCTTTCTGCATGTGCAGACCCCATTTATGTACACTTACTATCTACAGTAGTATCATCTGATTGTGGGTAAGGTTTCCCACCGTGGTTTTTCCCTTTACAGGGTTTCCATGTACAAATATTTGTGTCATGTGTTGTGGAAGACTTTATGTTTTTGTTTCATGCATTAATCCTTACCAGTACAACAATTTACTATTAACACTGTCTACCAAGATACTTAACTAGTTTATCGGTATTAAGCATTAAGTTGGTTAATAAGTTTTTGGTTTGAATTTATTAGACAACTGATTCACCCCCCCACCCTCTCAGTTGTCTCCAGGACCTAACACAAGCAAGCAGATTGATTCTGGTATAGTAAGTAGGGTTTACTTATTTTTTAATTTTTATACAATACTTTTAGCCTTTATCTAATATAATCGATAATTGGAAGACTTTTCAATAACTAGGAACTGTTAGGAACTGCAGCATTAGGAAAGTAATGAAAAATAGATAAATGAGAACATACCGATAGGATGACAAGCTCAAATTTATGAGACACACACTCTGAAATGAACTTGTCTGCAACCAACTTTACATGATTCAAACACACAACCTGCAACTCCATAGGAATTTAACGACATGCAAAAATCTACTTGAATTTCGCCATCCCCAATAGTTCAATACCCTCCAAATGAGTTAATTCAATCCTTTGTTTTTACCTGCTAGACAACCCAATTTACAGAGGCAGACGCAGAGGAAGAGGCAAAGGAAATGTTGAACCCAATTTGCAAAGGTAGAGGTAGGGGAAGAGGCAAAAGAAACAAAGGAATCGGCAGAGGAAGAGGAAGTCAAGAGTTAATTCAATCCACCGTGCGTGGTTTTCAAATGAACCCACACTTCTTTTTTTTTAATAATGCCTCTAGTTGTCGCAATTCTGAGTAACATGGGCATCGTCGAAAAACATCATCAACATTTTGACGTTATCGGGCTTTTTAAAAAAAAAAAATCACATTTGATCACAAAAATCCTTGTTCGTCAGAAACCTCCATCAAAATCTGAGGCCAAATGTATTAGTGCCACTCCATAGAAACACCTCTGGCCTTATCCTCATTGATTTCAATCATGTTGAATTCACCTCCAATAATCCAAGGAATGTCAGGAAGAGAGGCAATACAGTCCCATAGTTCAGTCCTCTCCCTATAATCATTGGCTGCATAAATTGAGCAAGAACCTATGACAAAATTATTCAAGTTGAATGAATCCCAAATTGCTCTATTACATGGAGAGTGTCCCTAACTAATAATGTTATCTTTCCTCTTAGGGTTGATGAGTATCCCAACTCCCCCTCTCCCTTTATCATGATCCAAGCAGATCTTAATAGAGTCTCTCCAAATGAAATCAAGATTGACCTCCAGAGTAGATTTAGTTGCCTTTCAATTCTTGTATCATCACAAAATGTGAATCTCTATGTTGGTTAAGAAACCTCCTAATAATTTTCTTCCTGTCTAGTGACTCCAAACCTCTAATGTTCCATGAAATGCACTTCATCATATCTAGGAGAATTGTTGTAACTCTTTGGTAGACTTAAAACTACTGAAGCATTTAGGGGGATCTTTTTTCTCTTCTACCTTCCTTCTATTGCAAGATCCTTTATTTTTGGACCCTAATGGTCTACCCCTCCTTCTTATGGGTTTATGTTCATTATTGTCACTATCAACCATCTCATCACCTTCTTCGACACAGTCTTAATCGTATTGGGAATCATCTCCACAATTTGAATCCTTGTTGGGATCAAGTTGACTGGGGGCCACCTCATCCCCAGTACAGGGTTCATATGTGTTTAAACTATCACTATTTCCTATGGCATCAAAACCATTTATTGATGGCTCATTAGGGTTGGGGTCACCTTTATTAGGGTTAGCAACAATGATCTCTAAAATGTAGTTACCTGCAATCTCAACAAACTTCTTATGGGGAAGGGCTATAGATGACTCAATAGTGAATTTTGTAAGAGCGGGGGCTCCCTCATCCAATCCAGGGTCACTAGATGAAGAGATATTATAGGATACATCCATATCTACAAAGTCCCTACGAGTAGAGAGCTTGATGAGTGCCCCACTAGAGCTTCCTCCATTACCTGGTTCACTACTATTTCTGTCTCTCCCTTCAAAATTCTTAACCAAATATTTTGCATTCATACCTAAGAATCTCCTCTCGGGGGACATCTCTTGAGCATCATCTTCCATAGGAGAAGTAGAATTGTTCTCCTCAACATTTTTATCTTTACTATGCTCACTGCTATTGGGGTTAGCCACTCTAATCTTTTCGAGCGCTAACTGCTGGGAATTTTTCCTCCTCCTCTTTCTATGGTTTTTGCCAACCATTTCAAAACCCTCTTGTTGATCTTTATCCATCTATTCTAGGGCTTCTGCAATTGCAGAGTGGGGCGAGGGAGCTTCATTGAATTTCCCAAAATCTATGTTTTTGTCAAAGTTGGGAAGCGTTTTATTAGCTCCACTCATAGCATTTTTTTACATTTTTACTTAAGGAGTCAATTTTATCCATGAGAGGCATAGAGGTTGATAAGATAAAATGATTCTTAGAGGTAGATGAGGAGTCATCGGCACCCTTTTGGGGTTTATCCATACCTTTTTTTTGATTAATAATGGGACAATTCTTTTGAATATGCCCCCCTTTTCTGTAGAGGAAGCAAGCATTGACTCCTAGAATTTTGATAGGGCAAGAGACAATATAATCCCCTAATTTAATATTGAGAAGTTTAGGAACATCTAAACTAGGGTTAATCGAAACAAGAACCCTAGCATCCAAATGTAGTATAAGGGAGGCCAAATTATCCATACAAATGGTTTTGCCAATTGGCTCAATCAGTTGGGGTATGAATCTCCACAATAGTGGAGGGACATTTTTAACTAGAAGACACCTAGGGCATGATAGTGCAAAGATTTCTTCATCAATAGCTTCGAGAGACCATCCTAGGGCACAGAATGTGCATCTACCAACAGTCCAATATTGCTTATTAAACTTCAGATTAGGCCTTATGATCTTTGAAAAAATTAACAAATAATCCTTTTGAATTAATATACAAAAGGAAACACGAAACCCTAGTTTAATATTCCACACATTTCTAAACCAGTCATCAAGGAATTTTCTGGTTGGACATTTACCAACATCAAGAGCAGAAAAAAAAATAGCAACATCTTTTAATCTACTCTTTTCAAGAGAAAACTCATTACAGATTGAATCATTAGGAATGACAGAAAGGGAGTCCAAGGAAAAACTAGGATCCTTACCTTTCCCACTAGAGTCTCCATTATCACCTATTTCCAAGGGTTCAATAGAGACAAACCTAGCACCTTCTATGATAGTGGAAAGTGGTTGAGCAACAACCTCCTTGCGGGATTTCTTCATGCATTTATCTTTCACATTATCCACTGCTTCCATTTTGTCAAGAGTTGATGGTTCTCCTCTAGAATTGTTCTCCATGAAGTCACATTAATCTTGGCATGCTCCCCTCAGTCGATTCTTCAAACCCTAAAGAAGTCAAAACAAGCCCCAGAACAACCACAATGCACCGGCAAACATGCAAAGCAAATAATAAGGTATTGCTTGTAACCTCAAACCTTTCAAAACTCACAATGCTGTAAAATGTGTGTTGCTAAAATGACCTTAATCTAGACAGTTATTCATAAAAAAAGATTGAATCTGCAATTTGAGTGTCGTTAGGGCACGCTCCTCTCAATGTTTGGACATTGAATCTGCACTTCGAGTACAAATTCTATTCCCACTTGACACTACATTACTTTTCCGCAGCATCCACTTTCGAAATATCAGAGATCAGAAAACCCCGATTCCTCCTTGGGCCTATTCAATTTCAAAAACTCCTAGAGTGCAAGGCCTTCAAGAAAAGCATATCGCTATAATAAACCAGATGGAAAGAGAATTGGTGAAGATGAAAAAAACAAAAGATCTTCTAATGCTGCTAGAAGCTCATTGTATTGATGCTCCTCATAAAACTTGATGGTTTCTTTTTTGATCCTTTATTTTTCTGTGAAAGAGGATTTGTATTTTTTGTCTTTGGGGTATGATTCATTCTTTACAATCATGGGACTATTCCTAGGTTCACAAATCATGGTCCAAATTGTGTGTGTATCTTAATGTGTTGGTATTTGATGAACCGGTATGTTGGCACATGATGATATGATAATAATGTATGTTGTCATTGATGTTAATAAGTATTGGTCAACCGATATGAAAATTGGAATCAGTTGTTATCGATGATCAAGTTGAAGAACCGGTACAAAGAGATGTAGTGAACCGGTGTCAGGGTTTCACTAAGTGTGACTATCGGTTCGTAGTCTAAGCTCTAGGGTTTCCGATTTGGAAATCTAGCTTGTGCGATGCAACCGATGATATTCTATGATGAGTTAGCTAAGAAATGAGGATGACATTGAAACACCATGTTAGTTTTGTGCGCATGGAGGATTTCCTTGAAGATCTTGCATATGAATATCAACTGCATTAAATGTCTACCTTGGGAATGAACATTCTTCTTAGCGGTATGAGAGGAAAGCATGATGGGTTACTGATTTCTATGTGCGGTGAAGAATGGACGATGCAGAATTACTTGTGATCTGTTTGAGATTGTTTCATTCTATGAAAAGTGTTTGGATGGTCAGGACTGGACCACCTGTAATTGTAAACCTAAATGCTTAGGGTTTAGGGTTTATGCTACCGATCTAATTGTTGTTTATAAGGTTGATGATGTTTATTATTGTAAGTTGTTGGAAAAATTTGTCTATGTATCTGAGTGATGAGATACTTGCTAGACTAGTGAGAGAAAACTGTAGAGTGTGATTGCAGAGTAGAGAAACTGAAAAGGATCTGCCTTAGCATATAGTGTTGTTATCAAATCAGAGTTTTTCATGTTGTCTTCTAATCATTTCAACATAAGTAAAATCCCTTTTTCGGGTAGCTTTAATAGTCTTACTATAAATCCTCTAACTAGGTGACTCAAGTTCATTGAGCTCTTTAAATCCTCTAGCAAGGTAACCTTTAACAGGGTATATAGCCATCCCTTAATCGGGTGATCTTTAACAGGATCGGTTCTTAGCATAACCTTATTGTAAAGTCTTTAACCGAACTAGGCTCCTAACAGAGTGAGCTTCAAAAGAGTTCAAAACAAGCTTGTGGGTATTCATCCCCACCGTGGTTTTTCCCATTTGGGTTTCCTCATGAAAAATTTGTGTGTCATGAGTTGTGCATTTTCATGTGATGATTAAGATTTTTTTGTTTAAGGGATTATGCATGCAGAGCTAATGGTTATGGTATTGCTGATATACCACATGCATATGTTTATGGGTGAAGTGGTTATCAAGTATTGAATGTATTTGAAGTATTCAGTTTTACTGGTTTATGTTGTCTGAAGTCTTACTGTGTTTGACTGGTATTGCCATGGTTAAGTTCAGTAATGAAGACAACTAGTTAAGATTGTTTTAACTTGATAAGTTGCAGAGAAGTTTTTGTATGTACTGATTCTCCCCCCCTCTCAGTACCAGTTAGGGCATCTATTTTTCATCATTATTCATCAATTGGTATCAAAGCGACTCCAGGTCCTTGGCGATATAAGCTTAACCACTTGAGGAAAAAGATCCTACCTTAATGATGAAGAAGGAAGGTCCTAAGTTCAATAGAGATAACTTCAAAATATGGAAGGATGGAATGAAGATCTATATCAAGAGTCTTGGTGCTCAACACTAGATCTATGTTGAGAATGTGTATGTAATCCCCACTAGAACTTTAACCGATGATCAGAAAAGAGAGATTTAAGAAAATGGGCAAGTTATGGAAGCTCTTATTAGCAGTTTGTCTGATATTGAGTTCATTGATGTATAAGATAAGGACACTCCTAAGGATGTATGGGACACTTTGTAAACTATTTATGGTGGTGATGATGTCAAGCAAGCTAAGGAAGAGAGCCTTAGAGGAAAATTTGAAGACAAGAGGATGGTTGAAGGTGAAACCATTTAGCAATATGGCATAAGGATCAAGACTGTTGTTGGAGATATCAAAAGCATTGGTGGAACAATTGATGATGCCACCGTTGTCAGTAAAGTTTTGAGATCACTATTACTAGTCTATGCAATCAAAGTTGTTGCTATTCAGGAACTAAGGTCTATTTACAAAACCAAGGTATCCTTAGATTCTATCATTGCAAAGTTGACTGCATATGAGTTGAATAGCTATGATGGTAGTGCTCAGAAGACTGAGTTAGCTTTTAGAGCATTTTTTGCACTAACTAGAAAAGGAAAAGAAGTAAGTACCAGCTATGAATCCATGCAAGAAAAGGTATGGATGATGAAGAGATTCTGATGGAGTTTGAAGCTCTTCTTGCCAGGAGACTTCCAAAAGGCACTGGTAAATATAGAGGTAAGCTTCATTTAAAATGTTTTTCGTGCAATAAGATAGGACATATAACTATTAACTATCCTAACAATGACAATAAGGATAAACTGAAGAGGTTTAGAAAGTATAAAGGAGGAAATAGAAGAAATTGTCTTGTAGCATTAGATGAGGGTGTTACTGATGAAGATTATGAGAATGAAAAGAATAAGGACATAGTGTTTGTAGCTATAAAGGAAGAAGTGTCTGACAAGAAAGCACTTTTCTCTCGCATTGACAACTCTAATGAGTGGATTATTGATAGTGGTTGTTCTCACCACATGATTGGTGATCGAAGAAAGTTTTTGTCTCTAGAAGAATATGACAGAGGTGTTGTCAGATTGGGAAATGATGCACCATGTTTGGTAAAAGGAAAAGGATCCATCTCACTAAATGGAAAGAGAAGTGTGGATGATGTCTACTAGGTAGAAGGTCTTAAGCATAACCTATTGAGTGTTTCTCAACTAAATGATAAAGGACTCATTTTGTAATTCAAAGGTGGAGTCTGCAGTATAATTGGAAAAAGTGGTGAACTTATTGCCACCGGTAAGAAGACCAGAGGTAACTTGTTTCAGCTGAATGCCAAGATAAGTCGGTGTCTGATGGCAAAGTTTGATGACAGTTGCATATGGCATAGAAGACTTTGTCATATGAACTTTGATAATATTGTAAAGGCAAGTAAGATCAAGGCAGTAAGAGGATTGCCTTTGCTGAATAAACCGAAGAATTCTTTATGCAGAGAATATCAACTTGGGAAGATGTCTTCCTCAACTTTCAAAGGTAAGTCTTTTTCAACAGAAAACTTACTTGATCCTGTGCATACTAATTTGTGTGGTCCTATGAAAACTAGAAGTATTTAGGGAGATAGGTATTTTATGATTCTTACTGATGGCTGCTCAAGAATGATGTGGGTCACATTCTTGAAAGACAAGTCTGAGGCGTTTGGAAAGTTCAAAGCCTTTAGAGAATTAGTAGAGAAGGAAAGTGGTCAAAAGATAAAATACCTTAGAACTGATCAAGGAGGTGAATTCACTTCTGATGAATTCAACAAGTACTGTGAAGATAGCGGTATCAAGAGGTGTTGGCATTATAATAGACAAGGAGAGATTGTTGGCATTTCAATAAGGATATTGAGAAGGTTGTTGATGATTATGGATATAACTGATTAAGGATGTTTACTGTCTTAATATTATTATTTTGTCATTGATGTCAAGAAATTGATTTTCTTATTCAATATGATGTTGCCATATCTTAAGAAGTATGATTTGATGAGTATAAAGATGTCAGTAAAAGACACAGAAAGAATGTGATGAATAAGGGGAGAAATAAGTTATTCAATGGGAAACTATTACCGAGTTAGACAATGATGAGATCATGATGTTTAGATTGTTTTGATATCCTACATATGTTGTTGATTGTAAGGCTAATACTATACTATGTTACCAAGCAAAGAACCTAGTCAGTAAACCGTAAGGTTATCGCTATCGGTTAATGAAGGCGGAATGTCTACCAAGTGAAGTTTACTATTTACCGAGTTGAAACCGAGCTGTAACAGAATGCATTAAAAGCGTTATTTAATGAAGGAAGCTGATGAGCTGGAATTGATTAAATGATTGGTATGTTGTGCATGAAGTTTGTTAAAGAATCTATGGCAATGGAAGATCGGCGGGAAGATCTACAGCTCAGATTGAACCGCAATACCTTAGTACAAGTTCCAAGAAATGTATGCAAGTTCCAAGGTGGGGTAAAACATTTTCAGATCGAAGGATACATTGAACTTGGACAAGTTTGAAGATCTGATGGCTATGATTGATCATGGGATATGTGATCAAGGAGATTAAGCGGTTAGGAAATTGTTTATAAATAAGGAACTGTTGATAAACAATGTATGCGGGCAAGTGTAAGCACAGGGATGCTACATAGTGATTACCGAGCACAAAAGCTTGAAGACCTATTTGATTAATAGAGTATAGAGCCTAGCAGAGGGACAAGATAAGTCCTATGACTAGATTGTATTGAGCAAATAAGAATCTACTTTAGCATTTTTGATGTGAAGTTACAAATATATTTTATTACTGTTATTTTGTAAAGTGACAAAAAATCTCTTAACCAAGTGGACTTAACAATCTTATTTGTAAAACCCTCTAGCAAGGTGACATTCTGATTGAGTGTTTGAAACCCTTTAACAAGGTCACTTCTAACAAGGTGAAGATCCTAACAGATCTGAGGGAAATCCCTTAACCGGGTCACATCTAGCAATGTGTTTGTAATCTTTAATAGGATTTGCTTTTAACTAAGCATACTCTAGAAGAGTATATTTCTTAGTGGGTCTGTAATCCCATAGTGGTTTTTCCCTATTTGGGTTTCCACATTAAATCTAGTGTTAAATGTGTTGTGATGTTTTCTGTTTATGAGTTTGCATGTTTTACAGTTTTGGTTACTTATATCTGTTAAAGCTACTGAGGTTGAATCTGTTGATTTTATGGAAGATTAAGTTTGTATGATTCATCCCCCCCCTCTCATCTTGTTAGCTTGGCATCTATACTTAACAATTAGTATCAGAACTATCAATTGGTATCAGATCTTTGGACTCTGGAAGAAAAAGTTTAAAGGTACTTGAGGAAAAGATCCAAAGATGTATAAGAGGGATGCACCGAAGCTAAACAAGTCTAGTTTCTCTACATGGCAGAAAAGGATGAAGCTGCACTTATCAAGAGTTGGAGAATATGTTGTATATTATCTGCAGAATGATTTCAATACACTGAGCACTTATCCATTGACAATGGAAGAGATAAAGGCAAAGCAAGAACATATTCAAGCAATGATTGAAATAACATCTGCATTGACCGAGTCAGAGTTTAATGATCTAGAAGGCTGCAATGATGCCAAGGCAATGTGGGACAAGCTCATATCTGTGTATGGCGTTGATGAACATGTTCAAAGAGAAAAAGTGGATAGTCTAAGAGGATAACTTCAATCTATGAGGATGAATGAAAGTGAGAACATAACCCAGTACAGTACAAGACTAAAGGAGATTGTCAATCAAATTAAAGGAGCAGGAGGAACCATTGAAGAAAAGGATGTCACAAGTAAGTTATTGAGAACCCTTCTACCTACTTATGCAATCCGAGTCTCTGCAATCAATAAATTGAGGTCTGTACCCAATATGCCAGTTTCTTTGGATGCTACTATTGGTAAGCTACATGCATTTGAGTTAAGTAATTTTGATAACAGTGGGTCTTCGGTAAATAAAGTTGAATCTGCATTCAGTTCTTTTCATCTTGGTGATTCTAATGATTACAATGATAGAATGAGTAAGTATTCTAAAGGGAATCACAGTGGAGCAAGTGAAAGATTTCGTGAGAACATGGAAGAAGTACACAAACTATATGAGGAAATTAGAAAGCAAGAAGAGTTTGAAGCACTATTAGCCAGAAGGTTACCGAGAGGCAAAGGTAAGTATAAAGGAAAACTACCTTTGAAATGTTTCAATTGTGATAAGATAGGACATATGGCTTCTAACTGTCATGACAAAGATTCTACTGAAAAGAGAAATTACTGAGATGACAGACAGAAAAATAATCATTACGGAGGATACCGAGACTTCAGAAGAAGAGATAGAAAGTCATGCCTCATAGTCGATGAGGAATCAAATGATAATAAATTAGATGAAATTGATATAGAGGAAGTAGTTTATGTGGCTATCAAAGATGGATCAGATGAAGAAAGGTATGAAGAAAAAGCCCTAATATCTCACATAAATACTAATGATTCTTGGATCATAGAT
This sequence comes from Cryptomeria japonica, assembly GCF_030272615.1. Lineage (NCBI taxonomy): Eukaryota > Viridiplantae > Streptophyta > Pinopsida > Cupressales > Cupressaceae > Cryptomeria > Cryptomeria japonica. Next base: position 528,771,609 of record NC_081410.1, read on the forward strand.
AGTGGATGCTCACATCACATGATAGGTGATAAACTCAAGTTTGTTAAATTAGAAGATTATGATGGAGGTTATGTAAGATTTGGTAATGATGCACCATGTCCGGTAAAAGGTAAAGGATCCATAACACTTCTTGACAATGCTAAATGTAATGATGTTTATTGGGTTGAAGGTTTGAAATATAATTTGTTGAGTCTAGTACAGCTAAACAACACAGGTTATCGAATAGAATTTCAGAAAGGAATTGTCAAAGTTCATGACAAGCATGGAAAGTTAGCTGCTATCGGGACTCAAACAAAAGGTAACACATTTCACCTTGACTCAACTCAGAATAATTATTTTTATGCAAAGATAGATGATACCTGGTTATGGCATAAAAGGTTTTGTCATGTAAATTTTGATAATTTGATCAAAATAAGTAAGAAGCACCGAGTAAGAGGTCTACCGAGTATGGAAAAACCTGAGAATGCTATGTGTCGAGGATGCCAGATGGGTAAGATGACAAGATCAAGCTTTACAAGTAAGTCCTACACTTCTAAGGGAATTTTATATCTTGTGCACACTGATCTTTGTGGTCCTATGAAAGTTCAAAGTTATTATGGTGATAAATAATTCATATTATTTGTGGATGATTATTCAAGGCTGATGTCAGTTATGTTTTTAAAAGAAAAATTAGAAGCTTTTCAAATGTTTAAATGGTACAAGGTAAGAGTTGAAAATGAAACAGGAAGACAACTGAAATGTCTTAGATCAGATAGAGGAGGAGAGTTTACCTCTGATGAGTTTAACTTATTCTGCAATGATCATGGTATAAAAAGACAAGTCTCTGCACTGAGAACTCCACAGCAAAATGGGATAGCTGAGAGAAGAAACATATCTATTGTGGATTATGCCAGAACCCTGATGATTGAAAAGAAAGTGCCACAAACAATTTGGAGAGAAGCAATAAGCATAGCAATTTACACCCTGAACTGAGTACAACTGGAGAAAGGAACTTTGAAGACACCATATGAAATTTGGTATGACAAGAAACCTAATGTAAGTTACTTCAAAATCTTTGGAAGTAGATGCTATGTACACAAAGATGATAGAAATGGAAAATTTGATCAGAAAAGTGAAGAAGAAACATTTCTTGGTTATTCTTCTAGAAGTAAAGCATTTAAATGTCTGATCGAATCATCTAACAAAATAGTAGAAAGTACAAATGTGAAAATTGATGAATTTGTAGAAAGAAATGATGAAGGAAATTCTAAGGAACCAGAAGATTATGAAGAATTTGTATATGTTCAACCGACAAGTCCTACCGAGAGAGTTACTGAAGAAAATAAAGAGGATATTCAATTATCGAGTGATGAAGAAGATCATACAGAGCCTACCAAGCCTGTATTAGCTAAGTATGTCAAAAGGAATCATGCATCAAGTCAAATTATAGGAGATAAAGATGATCCAGTGATGACAAGGAACAAACTAATATAGAACACATGTCTGATATCTGAATTTGAACTGAGAATAGTGAAAGAGGCATTTAACAGTGAAGATTGGATAAATGCTATGATAGAAGAGATTGATCAAATCAAGAATAATGACACATGGACACTGGTCCCAAGACCGAAGGACAAAAATGTAATCAGTACAAAGTGGATTTTTAGAAACAAGCTGAATGAAAAAGGTGAGGTCATTCAAAATAAAGCAAGACTAGTTTGCAAAGCTTATGTTCAAGAAGAAGGAATTGATTATGACGAGACCTTTGCACCTGTGGCAAGACTTGAAGGAGTAAGAACATTGTTGGCATATGCTACTTTCAAAAATTTCAAGGTATATCAAATGGGTGTCAAATCTACATTTCTGAATGGTATATTAGAAGAAGAAGTTTATATTGAACAACCTGAAGGATTTGTTGAAAACAAGAATAAAGATCAAGTATGTAAATTGAACAAAGCATTATATGGTTTGAAACAAGCACCTAGAGCATGGCATGAGAGATTGCACTCTTATTTGATCAAGATTAGTTTTATAAGAACAAGTGAAAACAACAATATGTACATGAAGAATGATGAAAATGGAACACTGATCTCAGCCATATTTGTTGATGATATTATCTTTTGTGGAAATGACTCTTTATGCATGAACTTTGGAAATGAAATGAGCAAAGAATTTGAGATGTCATTAATCGGTGAGATAAAGTATTTTATAGGTTTATAGATACTGCAAATGAAAGATGAGATTTTCATTACTCAATCCAAGTACATAAAGGAAATCTTAAAGAAATTTGGAATGGAGGATTCAAAACCAGTAAGTACTCCTGCGACTACCAACTATAAACTATCAGAGAATTATGAATTTGCATCTGTTGATGAGACACTTTACCGATCTATGATTGGAAAGCTACAATATGTTGTTCACAACAGGCCAGACATAGCACATGCAGTAGGTATAGTTGCAAGATTTTCTACAGATCCCAAGGAAACACACATGACAGCAATCAAGAGAATTTTTTAGATACTTGAAAGGCACTAAAGATTATGGCTTAGTATATGACAAGAGAAATGATTTTGATTTAAAAGTGTATACTGATGCTGATTGGGCAGCAACATTGATGATAGAAAAAGCACAAGTGAAGGAGCTTTCTTTTTAGGAGAAAGACTAGTGACTTGGCTTAGCAAGAAACAAGGATGTGTTTCACAGTCAACAGCAGAAGCTGAATATGTTGCTGCAGCATTGAATTGTACCAATATAGCATGGATCAAACAACTATTGGAAGGTATAAATGAGAAAGTTACCGAACCAGTAACTATATTATGTGACAATAATAGTGCCATTAACATTTCAAAGAATCCTGTTATGCACTCTAAGACAAAGCACATCTCTATCAAATATCATTATCTTAGAGAAAAAGTTCAAGAGAAGAAAGTGGTGTTGGAGTATGTTAGCACAAAGGAACAAATAGCAGATATCTTCACCAGGCCATTGCCAAGGGACACTTTTGAGTATCTCAAAAGCAAGTTAGGGGTCCTACCCCTATCTTCTACTCACTGACCGAGTTCTGTGAAAGCATCAATTCGATGACTCTAAAGAATATCTTTTAGGAGCTGATGCTGATTTACACACTTTAGGATGTTTTCTAAAGGTGTGCAGAAAACAAATATAGGGAATAGGAATTGAAGACATAATGCTCTGACCGAGAGTGAGTTGACACATAACAGCAAAGAATTCACTTCTCAGCAGAAGAAATCATGTTTTTAGCTTTTTAACTTTTTGGCATTGTTGTCAAAGGGGGAGAAGTCTGATGATAGGGGGATAGAATTTCATAATCTCATAGCAATCCGAATCAATTAGGTCAAATCAATTGGTTTTGCCATCAACGCCAAAAGGGGAGATTGTTGGCATTATAACAGACAAGGAGTGTTGTTGGCATTTCAATAAGGATATTGAGAAAGTTGTTAATGATTATGGATATAACTGATTAAGGATGTTTACTATCTTAATATTATTATTTTGTCATTGATGTCAAGAAATTGATTTTCTAATTCAGTATGATGTTGCCATAACTTAAGAAGTATTATTTGATGAGTATAAAGATGTTAGTAAAAGACATAGAAAGAATGTGATGAATAAGGGGAGAAATAATTTATTCAATGGGCAACTATTACTGAGTTAGACAATGATGGGGTGAACTCACAATGCTAGTTCCCACTTTTTGGTACATCTTGATTTTTGCTGAAATCATACATTTTTTAGAAAATATAATGATTTAAGATTTAAGAGGTCCCATTTGAAGTAATTAGTTGAAGAGAGTTAGATCAAAGGGTTTTAGATCAAATTTTCTTGGATAGAACCTCTCTACTTCTAAATCATACTTGCAATGGAGTCTCCTTTGCATCTATCAAATGCTGATAAAAAAACCAATTTTACATTAGCTTTTTGGGGGTCAAATGAATTCATTTAGAACTTTTATTTTTTTAAGTATTTAGTCCTTATTGTAAGCTTTCCAAATAGTATAATTTTTCATATATTTAATTTCATTAATATATTTTTATTTTATTTCTTATGAGTGTAGGTTTTTCACTCAACATAAACTTCTTTGTTCAATGCATTAGAAAAAACAGTAAACTAATTCAAAAAAATTCTGAAAAATATCTATGCACTAGGTATTGATGTCTTCTTTCTAACAGAAAAATAAAATTGAGTTTTGACATATATAGAACAAGTTATGTGTTTAAACGTACACCTATATCTAAATTATAATTAGTCAAACTTCAAAACTTAATAAAATGAAAAATATTCAACATATCACTATCAAACCAATTGCATGCCCTAGGTATTTATGTTACAAATGAAAAATCAAAAGAATTATGTTTTTATCATTTATAGAAAAAAATTTATGCATTTTGGGATGCACATCACTCGTAAAAAATGTTGTTTGTTGTAAAAAACTACTTTTTGAGAGAGATGGAAAATCAATAAAAAAATACCTTAGAACTAATCAAGGAGGTGAATTCACTTCTGATGAATTCAACAAGTACTATGAAGATAGCGGTATCAAGAGGTGTTGGCATTATAACAAACAAGGAGAGATTGTTGGCATTTCAATAAGGATATTGAGAAGGTTGTTGATGATTATGGATATAACTGATTAAGGATGTTTACTGTCTTAATATTATTATTTTGTCATTGATGTCAAGAAATTGATTTTCTAATTCAGTATGATGTTGCCATAACTTAAGAAGTATTATTTGATGAGTATAAAGATGTTAGTAAAAGACATAGAAAGAATGTGATGAATAAGGGGAGAAATAAGTTATTCAATGGGCAACTATTACTGAGTTAGACAATGATGAGATCATGATGTTTAGATTGTTTTGATATCCTACATATGTTGTTGATTGTAAGGCTAATACTATACTATGTTACCGAGCAAAGAACCTAGTCGATAAACCCTAAGGTTATCGCTATCGGTTAATGAAGGTGGAATGTCTACCAAGTGAAGTTTAGTATTTACCGAGTTGCAACCGAGCTGTAACAGTAAAAGAGTTATTTAATGAAGGAAGCTGATGAGTTGGAATTGATTAAATGATTGGTATGTCATGCATGAAGTTTGTCAAGGAATCTATGGTAATGGAAGATCAACAGGAAGATCTACAACTCAGATTGAACCGCAATACCTTAGCACAAGTTCCAAGAAATGTATGCAAGTTCCAAGGTGAGGTAAAACATTTTCAGATTGAAGGATACATTAAACCTAGTCAAGTTTGAAGATTTGATGGCTATGATTGATCATGGGATATGTGATCAAGGAGATTAAGCGGTTAGCAAATTGTTTATAAATAAGGAACTTTTGATAAACAATGTATGCGGGCAAGTGTAAGCATAGGGATGCTACATAGTGATTACCGAGCACAGAATCTTGAAGACCTATTTGATTAATAGAGTATAGAGCCTAGCAGAGGTACAAGATAATTCCTATGACTAGATTGTATTGAGAAAATAAGAATCTGCTTTAGCATTTTTGATGTGAAGTTGCAGATATATTTTATTACTGTTATTTTGTAAAGTGACAGAAAATCTCTTAACTGAGTGGACTTAATAGTCTTATTTGTAAAACCTTCTAGCAAGGTGACATTCTGATTGAGTGTTTGAAACCCTTTAACAAGGTCACTTCTAACAAGGTGAAGATCCTAACAGATCTAAGGGAAATCCCTTAACCGGGTCACATCTAGCAATGTGTTTGTAATCTTTAACGAGATTTGCTTTTAACCGAGCATTCTTTAGAAGAGTATATTTCTTAGTGGGTCCGAAATCCCACAGTGGTTTTTCCCTATTTGGGTTTCCATGTTAAATCTGGTGTTAAATGTGTTGTGATGTTTTTTGTTTATGAGTTTGCATGTTTTACAGTTTTGGTTACTTATATCTATTAAAGCTACCGAGGTTGAATCTGTTGATTTTATGGAAGATTAAGTTTGTATGATTCACCCCCCCCCCCCTCTCTCATCTTGTTAGCTTGGCATCTGTACTTAACAATTAGTATCAAAACTATCAAGAGGCAGTTATCTACCCCAAGGACACCACAATAGAATGGCATAGCAGAAAGGAATAACAAGACTATAGGTGAAGTGGCTAGAATGATGTTGATCCAAGGAAAGGTTGCTCACACTTCTTGGAGAGAAGCAGTAAGCATTGCAATCTATACTATGAATCGGGTACTCATCAATAAAGGTAGAGTTAAAACCCCTTATGAGTATTGGACCGAGAAGGCTCCCACTATGAGTTATTTTAAAGTATTTGGTAGTAAGTGATACATCAAGAGAGGTGAGCATCTAAGCAAGTTTGATGTCAAATGTGATGAAAGAATATTTCTGGGGTAAAGCTCTCAAGTGCTACAATAATAGAACACAAAAAATTATTGAGAGTATCAATGTCAGGGTTGATGAATCCCCTGAGGAACCTAAGGAAACCTACAGTGAGGAAGTGGAAGATGAACTGGGTGTAGCCTTTTGGGAACTGGTTAAGAAAGAAACAAGTAAAGATCTCAGTGTTCCTATACCAGTAGAAGCTGCAGTAGGTGAAGAAGAAGAATTAAGTGAAGAAGAAGAGGAAAAGAAAGCAGAACCAACTAGAGTCATTCCTAGATATGTGAAACTACATCATGATCCAAAGCAGATCATAGGAGATAAAGATGCACAGATACTCACAAGAAGAAAGGTGAAAGAAAAATATTGCATGATTTCTAAATTGGAGCCCAAGACTTCCAGAGAAGCACGTACAGATGAAGACTAGATTAAGGCAATGGAAGAGGAGCTAGACTAGATAGAAAGGAATGCAACATGGTCCTTGGTACCCAAACCAGAACATAAGAATGTCATAGGTACCAAATGGGTCTTCAGGAATATGCTAAATGAAGAAGGCATAGTTGTAAGAAACAAGGCAAGATTTGTATGCAAGGGGTACGCTCAGGAAGAGGGAGAAGACTATGGAGAAACCTTTGCTCCTATGGCTAGACTAGAAGGTGTCTGAATGCTACTTGCATTTGCAGCATTCAAGGGATTTAAGGCATACCAGATGGATGTGAAGTCTGCATTCTTAAATGGAATCCTAGAAGAGGAAGTGTATATTGAGCAACCAGATGGGCTTGCCTTATCAGAAGATAGTAACATGGTGTGTAGATTACACAAAGCCATGTATGGATTAAAACAAGCACCTATGGCATGGTATGAATGTTTACACTCTCATCTTGTGAAAATAGAATTTTAGAGAACAAGTGAGGATAGCAACATCTACCTGAAATCTGAAGGTGATTAGATTCTGATCTATGAAGTATTTGTAGATGACATAATCTTTGGAGGAGACGATGAAATGAGTCATGCTTTTGCAGATGAAATGAAGAAAGAGTCTGAGATGTCTCTGATTGGGGAGATAAAGTTCTTCATTGGTTTACAGATTCAACAAATGAAAGAGGGTATCTTAATTACCCAGTCCAAGTATGTCAAAGAGGTATTGAAGACCTTTGGCATGGAGGAGAGCAAACCGGTTGGCACACTGATGGTGACCGGCTATAAACTGACTAAGGAAGATCTTTCAGCATTAGTGAATGAGAAGGAGTATTGGTCAATGATTGGTAAGCTACACTATGTGGTGCACAACAGACCAAATATTGCTCATGCAATGGGCATTGTAGCTTGTTTTCAGAAAAGTCCAAGAGAATCCCACTTGGTAGCAGTCAAGAGGATTCTTAGATATCTGAAAGGGACTGTTGACTATGGATTGTGGTATCCATACAATCATAATTTTAATCTCAAGGTATTTATCAATGAAGATTTGGGAGGTAATGTGGATGACCGAAAAAGCACAACCGATGGAACATTATTTCTTGGTGGAAGACTAGTCTCATGGACAAGTAAGAAGCAGAGTTGTACTTCTCAATCTACAGCTGTAGCGGAGTATGTGGGAGCATTTATGAACTGCACTTAGGCAGTCTGGATGAAACATGTATTAGATGGTTTCAAAGTACCTATATCTAAACCGGTGAGTATATTTTGTGACAATACTAGTGCAATCAATATTTCCAAAAATCCGGTATTGCATGCTAGAACTAAGCACATTGAGCTCAAGTATCATTTCTTGATAGAGAAGGTTCAAAATAGAGAGGTTGTATTACAACATGTTTCTAGTAAGGAGCAGCTAGCAATAATATTCATTAAGCCCTTACCGACGACTACATTTACCTATTTGAGAGGTGAATTATGGGTTTTACCCCTTCACGAAGTCAACCAAAGATGTGTGCTCCACATCAGTCAGGTATTACAGTGACAAATCTTTCAAGATTGATGTGTCGAAGGATGTTACTCCATAGGGGAAACAACATAGTGGAGTATGGAAGCTTGTGCCTCCACTTTGGTATTGTTGTCAAAAGGGGAGAAGAAATATAATAAGGTGAGAAGATATGAGATAGGGGAGAAGATATCTGTTGTATGATATCTGATGAAGATATTTTTCAAAACTGATCTACAATGTTTCTAGTTGCAATGCTACACTAAGTAAGTATTGCCATCAATGCCAAAGGGGGAGATTGTTGGTATTTGATGAACCGATATGTTGGCACATGATGATATGATAATAATGTATGTTGTCATTGATGTCAATAAGTATTGGTCAACTAGTATGAAGATTGGATTCAGTTGTTATCGATTACCAAGTTGAAGAACTGGTATGAAGAGATGTAGTGAACCAGTGTCAAGGTTTCACTAAGTGTGACTATTGGTTGATAGTCTAAGCTCTAGGGTTTCCGGTTTGGCAATCTAGCTTGTGTGATGCAACCGATGATATTCTGTGATGATTTAGCTAAGAAATGAGGATGACATCGAGATGCCATGTCATTTTTGTGTGCTTGGAGGATTTCCTTGAAGATCTTGCATATGAATATCGACTGCATTAAATGTCTACCTCTGGAATGAACATTCTTCTTAGCGATATGAGAGGAAAGCATGTTGGGTTACTGATTTCTATGTGCGGTGAAGAATGGACGATGCAGAATGACTTGTGATTTGTTTGAGATTATTTCATTCTATGAAAAGTGTTTGGATGGTCAAGACTGGACCACCTGTGATTGTAAAAATAATGCTTAGGGTTTAGGGTTTATGCTACAGACCTAATTGTTGTCTATAAGGTCAATGATGTTTGTTATTGTAAGTTGTTGGAAAAAGTTGTGTATGTATCTGAGTGATGAGATACTTGCCAGACCAGTGAGAGAAAATTGTAGAGTGTGATTGCAGAGTAGAGGAACTGAAAAGGATCTGCCTTAGCATATAGTGTTGTTATCAGATCTGAGTTTTTCCTGTTGTCTTCTAATCATTTCAATAAAAGGAAAATCCCTTTGTCAAGTAGCTTTAACAAGCTTACTGTAAATCCTCTAACCAGGTGACTCAGGTTCATTGAGTTCTTTAAATCCTCTAGCAAGGTAACCTTTAACATGGTTTCAACCTTTAATAGGGTATATAGCCATCCCTTAACCAGGTGATATTTAACAGGATCAGTTCTTAGCAAAACCTTATTGTAAAGTCTTTAACTAGACTAGGCTCCTAACAGAGCGAGCTTCAAAAGAGTTCAAAACAAGCTTGTGGGTATTCATCCCCACCGTGGTTTTTCCCATTTGGGTTTCCACGTGAAAAATCTGTGTGTCATGAGTTGTGCATTTTCATGTGATGATTAAGTTTTTTTTGTTTAAGTGATTATTCATGCAGAGCTAATAGTTATGGTATTACTGATATACCACATGCATATGTTTATGGGTGAAGTAGTTATCAAGTATTGAATGTATTTGAAGTATTCAGTTTTACTGGTTTATGTTGTCTGAATTCTTACTGTGTTTAACCAGTATTGCCATGGTTAAGTTCAGTAATGAAGACAACCAGTTAAGATTGTTTTAACCTGATAAGTTTCAGAGAAGTTTTTGTATGTATTGATTCACCCCCCCTCCCTCTTAGTACTAGTTAGGGTATCTATTTTTCATCATTATTCATCATAATGATGGCTAATAAACTTTCTTTTCCTTGCTTAACAATGTCCTCAAGGTCTAAAATTAAACACATACATCCCTTTTCTTAAAACATGCATCTACGATTTAAAACATATTGAAGAGTATTAATTATGTTTAGTTGTGTCCATGGATGTGGCCCTACGATATGTGACCCCACTTGTTGCTATGACATTAAAATATTGAACACTTGGCTTTGAAAATACTCAAATCACTACTTTCTCAATGTGATGGTTGTTCTTTGACTATGGATAAATGCTTTTTGGAAGCTTAATAGGTCTACAATTTCTCATTTGATGATGCTGCTAATTTGACTTGCTTATTTTCTGGACCACTTTCAAGGATTACCTCTTGTAATGTTCTTATGTTTCTGTATATCTCTACTATCATTACTTAATCATTATTGTCTAATGATGAACTACTCTTTGTGTCTCCCATTAATATTGATATGCCCTTTGAAAGCATTTGTGTTCCTTATGAGTGCTCCAAACCCTCCTTTGGAATATCTCCAAAATCAACTTTGATGGTAACTTAAATTTGGTCATGATTGGAGACTACTATAGCTTGCTACTCATATCAAAGAAAAGGCCATTTCCCTTGACATGGGTATTGTGGTTGAATACCTTTGAAGGGATACTAATTGTTGATGTTAATCCCTTATAAAGGTGATTGTGACAAAAATACCTCTATTCACTATTTTTATAATGCTCTCATGATTGTTCTCATGATTGTCTTCTATGACTTTGCCTCTAGAACAATGACTAAGTATTATCTTTTCATCTCTCTTTGTCCTTTTACTTTCTCTATCATAGCCCTAAGGACTGTTCTTCCTCTATGACAGTAATCTCTAATCCTTTTAGCCATGACAAAATTACTCAATTGAATATATTTCTATGCTTTAATTTCCTCTACGTCTCACTATCACAAAAGGGTTTACAATTAGCTTTATTCATGCTTACACCCCTGAAATCTCTTTTTGACTCCTCTAGACTATCACTTTGTAGGCTCTTGTTACTACAATGCCAATCTTTTGAAGACTATTTTTACCTTACCATGGGTCATCTTCAAGTCTATTGAATAAGCTATAATTCTTAGTGCTTGATGATGTTGATATGCTTGTTCATTGGGATTTCTCTAGACTGTTTTTGTGATGTGGTCTAAGACAATAGTGGTGTGAATTTCTATGGCTACTATAAAGGATACTTCTATTTGATATGCCTCCTTAATAAGCCTATTGTATGATACCTCTGTATGCGAAAATCTATCATTAAATTCAATTAGAAATAAAGGGAAATCACGAACCCCTATCTAATCAAGGAATTCTAAACAAAACTAGTGAAATAACACAATCAAAGCAATATGAATATAATCTATCAATCAAAACTCCCTATTCCATGATCGTATATGGTTTCCATTGTTCTTGTCTTCTTTGTGGTATGATGGCTCTCAGATATCCCATTGACAACCTGCAATTGACACAAACATTCAAAGTTTGTGATTGTTGAAAATGGAGATTAAATGCTCAATTTATAAATTTTTGGAGAGGATTGAATGAGAGGTGGAACAGATTGATCAAGAGGTGGAACTTAGGTGAGATCACATGCTAATTGATAGTGGAACTGCTGATTTGGGAGGTGGAACTCAATTAGTTAAATAGTTAATTAAGTTAACTGATTGAAAAATAAGCTGATTGAAAGATGAAAAAGAATGATTGGAGGAAATTAAACAAATGATGTAATTAATCAATTAATTGAAATGATCAATTAAAATAACTTGAATAGTTAACTGATTGAAAGCTTTTTAGAAAAAAACAAAGCTGAAGATAGAAATACGGATTGAAAAGATAATGATTTAATTAATTAATTTTGCATGTTCTTGCACTTTGACTTTGATTTTCAATTTAATCTTTGCATAAGATTTAATTCAAATATTGAATTTATTTTAAATTCAATTTGTTATTTGAATATATTTGGAACTTGACTTTGGAATTCAATTTGATTTTTCAAATCATCAACATGCATTTGAATTAGAAGAAATTATAAGAATTTGAATTTGAATTTGAATTTGGAGAATTAATGAAATTAAATCAAATTAGAATAATTTGGGAATTGGGAATTAGAGTTAGAAGAATAAATTAGTTAACTAAATAATTTAAAGAAACTATTTAATTATTTAGAAATTGAATTTAATTAAATAATAAAGATTATTTAAATTAAAGGATTTAAATCATAATTAATTAAATAATTAATATTTAGAAAAGGGTTAAATGATTAATTGATTAGAAATAGAAATAGAAATAATTAGTAAGATGACAAAGAAATACGAAACTTAGAAAAATAAGATTAATTAACTTAATTAAAGAATTAAAGAATTATTTAATCAATTAGAGGAATAATCAGTACATGATCAATGAGACATTCTTAGGTGTCTACATTTTCCCCTCTTTGAGACAAAGTCAAAACGAGATTGTTTCAAAGAAAACGAAAAACAATTTGCCCCAGTATACCCCAGCGACTTTTGGGTGTAAATATGCCCCCCCCAGAAAAAGTGATCAAAAATTTGTGAAACCGAGACCATATTTTTCGATATCATTGATGTCATGGAAATGGGGACAAGGCAACAAAAAAGTTCAATGTTAATAAGTTAGTTTCCACCATAAAACCAAAACAAAGAACTAAAAACCATTCCAAACATATCAAAAGAGATTTCAAAAAAGCATGAAAGAAGTTTAACAAAACAAAAGAGAGGAGAAGAGCCTCCCTAAGATGCTTCCATGATGCCTTTTGATGCTTCTCCCTTGTTTCTCCCCTCTCCAAGTCCCAAATGAGTGTAGCTCTCAGCTTTTAACACTAGCCATGGATGCCATGTGGAGATTCAAGATGGTTGGATGTGATAAACAAATGCTATGCAAGTGTAGATAGTGATGCTATGAAAAAACTCTATGCTAATACTAGTATAACAACAATACTCTAATGCTTCCTTCTTTTCTTGAAGAGAAGGGTTCTATTTATAGAAGAAATAGGGAAATGAAAGGTTAAGATTGAGAAATCTTAACAAGGGTTAGGATTGAAAGATATTCAATCCATGTGAGACTTTCAACCCAATCCCATGTTGACAAGTGTCACCATGAGGAGGCTTGAGATGAGAGATAAGGAACATTAAATGCTTGAGGGGACATGATGGTTACCTTGGGGGGTTGGGTTAGGGTTAGGTTAATGGATATTCCTTTTATCCAAGGGATAAATGAATGTGCAAGGGTTAAATGGTTACCTTAGTCAAAGAAATAAATGCTTTGAAGAGACCCATGAGTCAAAAGGATGGTTAAGTTAGAGGAAAGTCTCTAACCAAAGGTAAAAGGTGATTTAACCATAAATGGTTATGTAAGAGCCTTTAATGGTTTGGAAGACTTTAGAGGTTAACCATTTGAAGACATAAAGCCTTTAATGGTTATTGAAGACTTTGGAGGTTTTTGAGAAGTGACTTCCTTTTATTTAGGAATGTGACAATGATTAGGATGGGATTAGGCTAATTAGAAGGAGTTAGAAGAATCTAGAAGGGATTTAGGCATGCAAGTGGATTTTGTAGGAGAATGCAAGTGGGAGGAATTTTGGGATTTTCAATTGAAGTAAAATCATTTATTTCAATTAAATGGTGTAATTTGCATTTGGATAAATATTTAAATAAATATTAATTTATTTAAATGTGAATGTGAATTTTGGATTTTATTTAAATAAATCTTAATTTATTTACATGAGAAAAAGGAAGATAAAGCATTAAATGCTTGAAGACTTTGAGGGAAACCATTAAAGGCTTGAGAAGACTCTAGAAGGAAGCCATTAAGTTTGAAGACTTTAAGGGAAACCATTAAAGGCTTAAGAAGACTCTAGAAGGAAGCCATTAAGTTTGAAGACTTTAAGGGAAACCATTAAAGGCTTGAGAAGACTCTAGAAGAAAGCCATTAAGTTTGAAGACTTTAAGGGAAACCATTAAAGGTTTCAAGTGGGTGAGGATAAATAGGATTTTAAATAAATAATTTATTTATTTAAAATAGTTGTGCACTTGTATTTGTAGGAAAATGCAAGTGGGTGGAGGATAAAGGTGATTTAAATAAATGTTAATTTATTTAAATGTGAGAGATGGGATTTCGAGGGATTTAAATAAATATTAATTTATTTAAATGTGAGAGAAAATTTAATTAAACAGATATGATTTATTTATTTAATTAATGGTCTAAATTTGGTTAAGTGAATTAAATCAAATAAATTGAATAATTTATTAAATTAATAGGAGAAGAGGGTTAAGATGAATGAATTAAATATTAATTTAATTAATTATTGATTGATGGTTAAATAATCAAATAAATACAAAATATTAATTTAATTAAGTGGACAGATTTATGTGACTACAATCATTATAGTAAGAAATCATGTGAAGTTTCATTGTGTGAATTTTCATGCAATTTCGAGATCATTTGAATAGCCTACAAGTTCGTTGAAGTTCAGGGGGACCACGGTCGTTGAAGTGAAAAAACCCTAATTTTTAGCTATAAATAATGATTTTGCCCTTTCATTTGCTCATTTGCATTGTTTTGAGTTCTTGGAGATCATTGCGAGTCTAGTGCTTCCCTGTGAGTGTTTGATCATCATGGCTGGCTTTAGGGTATGACTGCACTTGTCCAAGCAAGTACGATCCTATCAGAGACCACCGAGGATGGGTGACATGGTATGTTTCCAAAATTTTGCTCTATTTTTTGCCTGTTTTTGTCAAATTTTTCTTTTTTTTCAGAGACCTGATTTTTAAACATTACACATTTGCATATCGATATTTACACATGTATCTTTAATGTAGCGCATTAGCCATAAACATACTGCATTGGTGTAAGTGTCACGCAATAGGCTTAATTTTTATGAAAATGTCTGTCTGTTTACAAATAAGTAAATTTATTTACGCATTGTTATTAATTGTTACACATTCACCTTAATTATGTTGCATTAGTATCAAATTCACATATTCATTGTAAATGTCACCCATTAGTTGTAAATGAGGTTTTTCTTGTCATGCATATGATGATTTTTTATCGCATTAAATGATATCTGACATTTTCAATATGTTTACTATGTAGGAGAATATTGGAGTACTATACTGTCGACAAAGTAGACCTAGTGGTCTTGATCTTCAAGACCAGTTACTCGATGAGGAGGTTGCACATATTTGACATCTGGGATTGTATCATATTTTACATTTGCCAAAGATAACAGCCAACGGGGCCTTGATCATTGCATTAGTGGAGCAGTGGCATTTTGAGACATGTACTTTCCATCTTCCTACTGGTGAAGCGTCTATTACCTTAGAAGATGTTTGGCGTATACTGCATATTCCAATCCATGGAGCGAGATTTGTATATGATCACGACGATGGCGTCGCTGGACTGTGGGCCCTTTTTGAGTGTGAGGAGCAGGACTTGCAGATCAATGGTCATTATGATATCTTGTGGGCTTGCTTGGACTATGATGATCTCACTATAGTATTGTGCAATATCGTAGGTGGTTTTCTAATCCCTGATAGGCGAGGTGATAGGGTTCACCTAGCTTGCTCACACATCACCTAGCTGGTGTTTCTCAATTCCCCCAACCTCACTAGGTCTAGCTATACTCCAAGACCTCCAAGTCCTTCCCAATCTCTACTAGGAATTTCTCTTTGCCAATCTCAAGGTGTTTGCAACAAGTGTTTGACTAAGACCCCTACCATTTCAATGTGTTTCCCATATGCTCAATCTTGTAATATTGACAACAAGTCATCAATTTCTCACTTTTCACCCCCATATTGTTGTGAGTCATTGCAAAGGTGTAGACGTGGAATTTACCATAGAATGAATTCAATTTGGTCCATTTCTAGTTTTACATTCACTAACTTGCATACCAATTTCATAAATTTTCCTAGAAATAGGGCAACAAGGATGAGCCCCAATTAGGCCTCCTAAATCCGATTTTCAAGGGTTTTGAGGGAATCAGTCCAAAAGACCCTACAATGAGGTTTATTTTTCTTCAATCAATCACCCATCCCTAATATATTTTGTTGTTTTTAGTCTTCCATCTTTCCATATAGTGCCCTAACCCAAAAAAGAGGGTTTGCTAGGGTTTCTAGGCCTTTAACCGACAGTGACTGTTAAACTTTGTGAAATGAGTTGTCAAGGTTTCTCCTTCCTACTGCAACTCTGTATGGACCTTATGAATCATCCCAAAGGATTTGGTTAAGGTTTTGTATTCACCCCTGCACTATGCATTCAATTTTCACCCTATTTTTCTCTAGTAGGGTTGCTCCTGGACTCACCTAGAACAAGGTGGTAACCATGATGAACTCCACTTCCAGAACTCCTCCCTGCATATTTACAATGTACATAGGGTTTCCTTCCATGTCCCAATAGGCCATGATGGTAGTACAGAGGTATTTTATGGGGAAACCATTTTACAAGAATTTACTATTTACAAACCCAAAACTGGTTGTTTGGAAACAAAACAATGAAAGTACTAACACACCCTATCTACAAAGCATGAAATGAACCAACTAGTACTAGAAAACACTAAATAACTACAATCCAAAACTAGATCAGTGGATTCAATCCATTTGTATTCACATTTATGCAAAATAAAACAAAAAACAGTGATAACAGTCCAAAAATGAGTAGTTTCAGATTGTCATTCATACAAAATCAAACTTCCAACCTTGGTAACTATGCAAGAGGAGGTTTAAATAGTCTTCCTCGCATGTGGAGGCATCCTAGGTCAAAGTGCTAACCCTAACTCCACTGCTAAGCTCTTTTAGGACCAAAGTTGTCATGACAACTTTTACAAATTTCCACATTTTGTCTTTTCAACCTAAGCAACCTATTACAAGTCATTACTCATGAATTTTTAAACATTCCTAAGAATATTCTAAATCTCTCTAATTCTCACACCAAGTTATGCCTCTTTTGACCATCAAGAAGGTCATTTACCTACTCAAACTACTACCTACTCACAAAGTGCAAACCTAGAAACAAAACTAACTCAGCTAGGCCTACACTTGACTCAAAAAAACCATTACACACACATCTTGGACCCTTGTGGAGTCCATATTAGAAACTTGACTTGGATAAGGTCAGTACAAGCCAAAATTGTAGAAGGACTATGAGCCTAAGTACTAGGTGCTCCTGCACCATTCTCCCAAACAAAAGAAAACTAAGTCACCTATTTGGGGATCAGATTCTGATCAATGCCTAACTTCTTGATCTTTGTCTCAAGCACCCATGTAGCCTCAGCATCATCCATACCCTGCCACTTGATTAGGTGCTCTAAATAAATTTGGTGTCTTTTTTTCTTAGAGATCCTTGAACTCAATACCTTTTCGGCCTTTTGACTTGGTCTTGCTAGTACTTGAAGGTTATTTACACCATCTGATACCTCTAAGTGACTACAATTTGAATCTTGAATTGGCCCTTTGTAAGCAACTAAGTCTACTATGTTGAAGACCGGTGACAATCCTATTTCACTAGGTAGGTCCACCTTGTATGCATTTTCTCCATACTTGGCTAGGATGGCACATGGACCTAACCTTCTCATCTGCAACTTATTTGGTACTCCTTGTTGTATCCTTTCTTTGTTAAGGTGCACCATGAGAAGATCACCTACTTGGAATTGTAGGTTCTTCCTTCTCTCATCAACCTTTTTCTTGATCTTACTTGTGTTCTCCATCAATGCTTGCTTGACTGATTCATGTACCTCTTTCATTGACTGAACAAATTCTTCAGCATATCCACTCCTTGTTGCTGCATTTCCTAAATCCCTTAACTCCAATATACCTCTTGGGTGAAGACCATAGACCACTTCAAAAGGACTCTTGCATGTGGTTCTATTAATTGTGTCATTGTAAGCATATTCAGCTTGTGATAACACTTGATCCCATGTATGACCATACTCCTTGGTAAGGCACCTCAACAAGTTTCCTAAGCTTCTATTAACCACTTCGTTCTGCCCCATCTATTTGCGGATGGTAGGCTAATCCAAAAGATAGGTTGGTGCCAAGATTTTGCCAAAGTGTCTTCCAAAAATGACACATGAACTTTGAGTCCCTATCTGAAACAATGCTCATGGGTAAACCATGTATCCTTATCACTTCCTTGAAGAACAAATGAGCTATATGGCATGCATCATGAGTAGTATTGCAAGGTACAAAGTGGGCCATCTTACTAAACCTGTCCACTATGACATAAATGTTGTCAAATCCCTACTTTGTCCTTGGTAAACCTACTACAAAATCCATACTAATGCACTCCCAAGGTCTATTTGGTATGGGAAGAGGTTGGTATAAACCAGAATTTGAAGAAGTGCCCTTGGCCTTTTGACAAACAATACAAGTTTCCACATACTTCTTAACATCTTGATTCATCCTAGGCCAATACTAATACCTTTGAACCAACTGTTGATTCTTGTTGACTCCAAAATGACCACTAAGACTACCATTATGCTTCTCTTATATGATATTTTCTCTCATTGACCCTCTAGGCACACAATGTTGTCCTCCTTTAAACAATGAGCCATCTTGCAAGGTAAAATCAGAATACTCACCATGAAAATGATTTTGATACTCTTTTCATACCTTGTAGGCATTTGAGAAGTCTTCATCATTCGGGTATAGGTCTCTAAAATTGTCAACACCTATGTTTCTTAACTGAATTTCTTGGACTCTCAAGAGTCTTCTGCTCAATGCATCAACAACCTAGTTTAATTGACCTTTTTGTGCTTGATTGTGAATGTGTAGGCATGCATATACTCTACCCACTTCATGTGTTTGTGACTGAGTTTGTCTTGTGAGTTTAGAAAGCTTACAGCTTGATTGTCTATGTAGACTTCAAATTCCTTAGGAAGGAGATAGTGTCTCCACTTCCTCAAAGCCTGCACTAAAGCATATAATTCCAAGTCATATTAGGAGTATTTCCTCTTTGAATCACTTAGCTTCTCACTATGTAAAGATACTGATCTTTCTTCTTGGCTTATGACGAGACCTACTACAACATTGCTTGTATCACATTCCACTGTGAAGAGTTTCTCAAAACTAGGCAACACCAACACCGGTTGAGTATGTTGGCATTTTTCATGATTATGTTGTGATTTTCATTGATGGACACACACTTGCATTGAGATCACTTTTATATGTATGAGTTATCAACCGACAATTGTTCCCAACCGGTATGATGCATTATAGTCCTTAGACTATTGGTGTTTTGTAGAAAGTGTTTACCGATCTGAAGCAGTATGTTGACCCCAAGCGTTTCAAGGATCTCAAGTGGTACGAAGGATCAAAGCGATAGAACACATATTTTCCAATCTTCATTTTGTCAAACCAATAACCGGTATTTTTCTTAAACCGGTATTTTGTATGAACCGGTAATACTCTGTGATGAGTTACCATCCACCGATTGTTTGACGGTGCCGACACTTCAACGGTACTCTTTGTGACGTGTTATAGAATATGTCTAGATGCATTGAACCTAAGAAATTGTATTATAATCCTATTGGACTAACATGAAATCAGATTCCTTTATAAGGACATCATGTCTAGGGTTTTAGGTTGATGATGTTGTTGTTAGGGTTTAAGGTGGTTGATGAGCTAGAGAGAGTATGAATGTGTAGAAGACTAAAGTAATGCTAGAATGCATTAGGAACGTGCTATCAATGATCTAACCAAGCAATCTATGCTATTAGCTAGATCACTCACTTGTTGATTACTCACATCTTTGACAAGTTTGAAGCCCTTAACCGGGTAGGCCTAAAAGCCTTTTGTAAATCCTCTAACAAGGTGGTTCACATCTGTGGATCTAAAATCCTCTAGCAAGGCAGTCTTTAATCAGACTTATCTCCTAACAAAGATTGAGATTCCTAACAGGATCTGTTCTGGTAAAGAACATTGTATGACCTTAACCGGTCTGGTTCCTATTCTTCAAATAGTTACTTGTGAGTTCCATCTCACCGTGGTTTTTTTCATTTGGGTTTTCTCGTCAAAATCTCTTGTGTTATGGTGTTTGTTCTTCTGTGGGTGAATGCATTATTTTCTATTTGGTTTGCATGTGTACTAACAAGTTTGTCTGCTAAACTATTTTACCAGTTTACTATTAGTCTAGCAAAGTGTTTAAGTACAAAGATTTTTGGCATACTAATTCACCCCCCCCTCTTAGTATTCATCAATTGGTATTAGAGCCAACCTTTCTATAATTTTAACCACTTGGAAAGAGATATGGGGGAATACACATTGAAGGAACTTACTCATCGACTCACTCAGTCTAAGCAAGCCTATGATGATCTTATGGTCAAATACAAGGCATCTCAAGCTAAGAGGAGAGAACATGTTGAAAAGCTGATGGAGCTATCTGAAAATAGTTCTTCTGATGAAGTGGACATGGAAGCCCTGATTCAAGAAGTAGAGAAGCTGAATGAATCCAATTCCAACCTGAGAATAGAATTGGAAGGACTGACTATCTGAAAGTGCCAAGAGCTTGAGAACCGGAGAAAAGCTGAAGATCTAGTCAAAGACAAAGATCATGAAAACTCCAAGCTAAAGCAAGACATTAGTGCGCTAACTGCTCAACTCCATGCGAGCAAAATGGAAAAGGAAGACATGCAAGGAGAACTGAACATTGGCATCTCTAAGAATGCAAATCGAATGGAAACAAATGCTGCTATTTCCAAAGAACTCTCTGAGTCAAAGGAAATACTTGCTAAGTTCAACAAGAGCTCTGTTAAGCTAGAGCAAAAGCTTGAATCTACCAAAGCTATCAAGAATACTGATGGACTTGGTTATTCTGGTTATGAGGAAGGTGAGACCTCTAGTACAAATGCTGGAGCATCAAAGAAACAACTGGCATCAAAGGATAAAGGTAAGCAAAAGTTTAAACCTGTTTGCTTTAACTGTCTTAAAGAAGGACATATTGCCAATGTGTGTAGGAGTAAGGCTTACAATAATTTTCCTTATTTTCTAAATGATAAGCCTAGATCCTATAGATTCAATGGCAACTGTTATGCATACAACAATTTTGTTCATAGAACATCTGAATGCATGTCTATTATGAACAACACTGGAAGATATCCTTAGAGGACTCAAGGAGTTGGTGCTGAACCTTTTGCGAACCAGAATCACAACCGGTTTAATATCTTCAATCATCAGTCAAAAAGTGGTGGCTATCAAGAGGCAACCAGATGGAGAGAAAATGGTGAAACACTATGAACCCCCGGTTCACACTGATAAAAGACCTTAACTGGTATGTGATACGTTTCATTTCTTGAAGGATCGAAAACGATAAAAGGCAAATTAGGGTTTATGCCCTAATCGTGGAGCATTAATTACGATTGATGAGAAATATGCTTAAAAGGAATTTTCAAATCATCTCTCACTATCATTTTTTGAGCAAAGAAGGTTTTCAAGTGCAGAGGGACAAAAAAGTGATTTGTGCTGCGATTCAGAGAAACCTAGAAACCTTCAAGGAGATTCAAAGGCAAATTACAAACGGTCAAGAGAAGAACGCACGGCGGTGATTCTACAACCGACGAAGTAGAAGGAAAAGTAGAATCTGAAAGCCCTAAATTCTCGATTTCTGAAAGGTATTTCTTGGGTTTTCTATTTTGTCATAGCTTCCGCATCTCATGATAGTTCTAGTGCAACTATCGATTCTATGGATTTCATTCAAAGAAAATCGAAATACAATGCTTTGTCACAAGTATCGGTTGGGGTTATACTAGAAGAAGGGATTTCAGATTATATAGACTGCAAAATCGAAGATCTAGGGTCTCTTGTGATCCATTCATAGCTAGGTCTATTCTGTGGGAAGGATAAAAAGATCAAACCAGAGTATAGCATTTTGGAGAAGAAGAAACTTCACAATGCGGTTTACTTCCTAGAGGATTTCACAGATGACCACATTAGGATCATTCTAAGCAGATTTCATGGTGACAAGATGTACCTAGAGCAGACACATGATATCACACCGCAAGCTATTCATGTCATCACCAGTTTCTGTTATACAGGAAAAGTGTCAGCCCTTAGGAAGGTCAGCAAGATGAAAATGTCCAAGCTCACCGGTTCAGTGAGCAACTCACAAGGAATGATTGTTAATTCCATCAAGGATGACCTCATGAAATATGTGTGCATGGTGATTGGATACCGGACGTTCTTTGCCAGTAGAATTAACTCTGTATCTGCTGCAGCGGTAAATGCCGCTTACCAAATGATCAAGGAAGATGCATCATTTGACTTCTGCACCGGTATGCAAAGGCAACTCCTATTGAATCTTAAATCAATCAAACAGGATAATGGATTAAAATTCAAGTTTGGACAACTTCTAGTAGGACTATTTTTCTACTTCCAAGGTTACTTCCTTGGAGTGGGAGATGTTCAGTGGTCTACGGACCAATCGGTTACAAAGCAGATCAAAGAAATCCTACAAGTAGTTGAAACCGGTTACCCTGATGTTATGAACAAGTACTTTGATGAGTTTAGAAGTAAGATGAGCCTAAGGATGAGGATATCCAGTGATATTGTCAAGAAATATGAAGAGGATATATGCTTTATCATTAAAGTTGATGAATGCATAATGGAGGCTGTTGAGCCCAGATAGGAAGAAGTGGAGCCTATGGGCTATGAAGTGATGTATGATATGTTGGATGGGTATGCTTCTACCATAATCACCTCACCTCTTGATCCTAAGGCAAAAAGAATCGGCACCTATCTGGAAAGGGTTGCACTGGTTGTAGATCCTCCTAAAAAGAAAGGAAAGGTAGTACCTTCGGCATCGGCACCGGTAACTGTAACCAGTCCCAAAGTGACCAAGCGGTCACCTACAAAGAAGAAACCAATAGTGGTACCTGCCAAAGTCTTCGAGAGAAAGAGGAAGACAAGGAATAACTCACTGGACTCAGAAGAAACTATGTTTGAGGAAAAACCTAAGAAGACAAGACAAGCAAAGAAAAAGACAAAAAATGAACCAGTATCATCGACACCAGTAAATATTGACATCTCCTCCTACAAACCTGACACATTGTCAAAGAACTATCAAAAATATTAGGAGAAAAGTGCTGAACAGTTTGATTGATTGTTTTGATGATTTCAATGATGATGAAAAAGAAGCAATTGAAAAATAAATCATTAAGTATTTATGTGTTAATGACCAGCCGCCTTCAAAAATTAGATCTGAGACACTGGATTCTTTGTATAATTCCTTAGACAATAAATGGCGCATTGCCATAGAGAAGGAACAGGAAATGAGAGAGAAAGTTTTTACTAAACATTTTCCTGACGTATCAAATTCAAAACTATTTGAAGTTATGAATAAATACAAAGGCCTCTTCTTTATGAGAAGAAGAAGACTCCTGTTACTGGAAGGAAAGGGTCAAGAAGTGCTCAAGAATACACACACTCTTGCTCTAGAAACTCTTAAGATGCATCAGGTGGCTGAAGCCAATAGGAAGGCTGACCAAGAACTGGCAATAACTAAACTGGATGAAGTGTTTGATACTGAAGGAAACCTGGTTGTCGAACCAACAGACACTATTGATGTCAATGCTCTGGATGTAGAAGATGTTGCTCAGGGTACACCATCGGAAGCCACAGGATAGGAGAAGTAGGCAAAATAGATAGAAAAGCAAAAGGAAACTGAGGACAAAAAGGAGGAAGCAAAGAAGCAAGCAGAGAAGAAGAAAGAAAAAGAGGAAAAGAAGAAGGATGAAGAGGAGAAAAAGAAGAAGGAAGAGGAGAAGAAGAAGAAGAAGAAGGATGAAGAGGAGAAGAAGAAGAAGGATGAAGAGGAGAAGAAGAAAAAGGAAGAGGACAAGAAGAAGAAGGAAGAAGATGAGGAGAAACAGAAATTGGAAGAAAAGAGAAAAGATGATGAGCAAAAAAGAAAGGAAGAGGAGAAGAGAAAGGAAGCAGAAAAGAAGAAGGAAGAGGAAGAAAATGAAGAGGAGAAGAGGAAGGAAGCTGAGAAGAAGAAGGTAGAGGAGGATAAAGAAGAGGAAAAGATAAAATAAGTAGAGAAGAAGAAGGCAAAGGAGGATAAGGAAGAGGAAAAGAGAAAAGAAGCAGAGAAGAAGAAGGCAGAGGAGGACAAGGAAGGAGAAGCGGCTAAGAGCACATAGATGGAGACTCCAAAGGCAACCGACAGTCAAGCCAAACCGGCTGACCTCACCAGTCCTATTGACCTCTGGTCTGCAAATGAAATGGAGCTGCTATAGAGCATTAAGTTTGCTCAAGAATTCCTTGAAGTGCTAAGGAGGAAGAAGGAGGAAGATGTGATCCAAGATGTGGTGGACACTCTTACTCGTTTGTTACCTGGCACAAACCTCCCTAGTACTAACTCATCATTGGCACAATTGAAGCTCCTATGCATAGTAGTGGATGATCAGGTGCAGAGCCTAGAGGAGGTAGTAGAGGCAAATGCCAAGAAAGAGCATCAAAAGGCTCTCAACATTGCCCTGGTGAAGAAGCTTAATGAGCTCTGGTCTGAACTGCAAAAAGCACAAAAAGATATAAGGAATGCTCTGGATGAGGGGAATCTACTACTGAGTAAGATTTGCCAATCCCATCTCTTCTATGATGATATGTTTGTATAGAAGCAAAAGCTACAAACTGACTTGCAGTTATATATGAGTACCTTAAGGCTGCCATGTGACTCTTTTATAGCTTATGGGCAAACCGTTCACTGGTTTCATATCTAGTCTGCCAAAATAGAGTTGGAAATAAGCAACCCAACTCAAGATTTGTAGAAACTCCAACTGGTTCTACTCCCACACCTACGGATCCTTCAAAAATGTTATCTCAATCTGGATGCTTTAACAGTGACTCAGGAGATGAGCACACTAGACACCATCGAAGAACAAGTCTCCCAAATGCAGACAGAGAAGGAAGTGGCTACTTCCCTACTTGAGTCCTGGTCCTTATCTATGAAACAATTTTTGCAGGACTTCAAATTAGTTTTTGACAAGTTTTATTCCTTATTGTCATAAACTCTTATTGATCTGATTTATGAAAACCAGATTACAATACCTAGTGTGATACTTGCGGTATTGTAGATTTCAACACAAAAAGAAATTGACAACAAGAAGATTGCAAACCAAAAACTGTCTCCATTCTATTCAAAATTGGAGTTTATACAAGTCGAATGTATCCCAAGGGTCACACAAATCCGTTGGAATTTGAAATGAAGAGTCATCATAATGTTTATTACAATTAAACTATTAAAACTATCAAAATTATCAAAAAACTAAATATAAAATTTCAGTCCACTTTGAGAAGGCATAACTTTCTCATCCTAGCTCTGAATTACAAACCGTTTGATGCATTGGAAAGGTACTCAAATAATCTAGAACCAAATTTTAGAAACATCAATGATGTCTCATTGTGTTTCTGCACCATATTTGTCCAAAAATGCACCGAAGACCCTCAAAATTGCAATTTACTAAAACATATAAAATTTTGGAAAAATTAGATTTCAATATTTTCCCAATTTAATCCTGATCATTCCTCCCCCCTTAAGAGGTAATGGGCCCCATTGCACTAATCTGCTGCAACAGATGAGGAAATTGTTCTTCAATTTGTTCCTTAGTAAGCCACTTGCCTTGATGAGAATGCTGACCAGCTCGAACCACCCAATACAAAGGGATTTTCTGATTTCTCAAAGTCTTGAAAATGGCTTCAGTAACATGGTCACACTGGACTAGAGCAGTAGTAGAGGGGTTTAACTCTGCAACTTGAATGTATTCAGTAGCTTGAGAGATATCCAATAAAGGAGGAAAATAGGGTCTCAACAACTCCACATTGAAAACTGGATGCAGTCCCAAAAAGGATGGCAAGTTAAGTTCAAAAGCATTCTCACG
This sequence comes from Cryptomeria japonica, assembly GCF_030272615.1. Classification (NCBI taxonomy): domain Eukaryota; kingdom Viridiplantae; phylum Streptophyta; class Pinopsida; order Cupressales; family Cupressaceae; genus Cryptomeria; species Cryptomeria japonica. Next base: position 528,797,529 of record NC_081410.1, read on the forward strand.
AACTTGTTTCACAATAGTGTATGGTCCATAACGAAGAGGTCGAAGCTTCCTATTTGGTCCATGCAGGCGCTCTTTTTGAAGATGTAACCATACCTTGTCACCAACCTGAAACTGATGGGGAGTTCTATGTTTATCATGTCTTTCCTTATACTTCTGATTACTCTGCTCCAATATCTCATAAACTTGTTGTTGTAGGTGTCTAATGTTATCAATGAATTTTTCTGCTTTATCCACCTCCTTGTCACCATTCAATGGACTACTAGACTGTAGAGATGGTATTGCTACATCCATAGGTGCCAATGGCTGGTACCCAAGAGAAACCTCAAATGGACTATGCCCTGTAGTACTATGGAGTGCACGGTTGTAGCTGTGTTGCACATAGGGTAAGCTTTCATCCCACGTGCGAGGATGTTTTGAATGATACATCCGTAAAATATGAATAATCATTCGATTCACCACTTCTGTCTGCCCATCTGTTTGGGGATGGAATGTTGTGGACTTTGTCAGTTTTGTGTCCATTTTAGCCCATAGTGCAGACCAAAATTTGTTGATGAACCTGCTATCCCTATCAGAAATAATGGTTTTTGGCAAACCAAAATGAACCCACACATGTTCAAAAAATAGCTTGGCAGTATCTTCTGCAGAAATCATCTTTTTACATGCCACCATGATAGCCATTTTAGAAAACCTATCTACCACAACATATACACAATCATGCCCCCACCTGGTAGTTGGAAGCCCAGACATAAAATCCATTGAAATAGACTGCCATGGCTTATCAGGAATAGGTAATGGTAAGTATAGACCCAACTTACGGTTTGCTGGTTTTGCAATTGCACAGGCTGCACAAGCTTGTATATGTGAAATGACATCTTGCTTCATTTTTGGCCAATAGAAATACTTTTGAAGGATAGCAGTAGTCTTACCAATACCAAAATGTCCTGCAACACGATTGTAGTGAGCTTCCCATATCATTTTCTTCCATTCTTCGGTGGGTACACATATGTGACCATTATGGCAAAGAAACCCATCCTGCAAGTGAAAATCAGAGACAGATTTTCCTTCTACCAAATTACTATAGATGTTAGCAAAATCAGGGTCAGTACTATATAGTTGTTCCCAAGTGGATGATTGATGACCGCATGAATCCAACACTATTGTCAAACCTGCAATTGGAGGCCTACTCAAACAATCTGCCACCTTGTTACTGCTTCCTTTTTTATGACGAATGTTGAGGTGAAATTGTTGTAAATAGACTGACCACCATTGATGTCTATCATTCTGTAGCTTTCCTTGTGTTTGCAAGAATTGGAGTGGTTTATGGTCTGTATGTATAACAGTTTCTTTTCCCAGTATATAGTGTTTCCATTGTTTGCAAGCCTGAACAATGGCATACAACTCCTTATCATAGGTGGGATACTTATGTACTGTATCAGAAAAAGTTTCACTGTGATAGGCAACAGGATGCCCATTTTGTGTGAGTACTGCACCAAGAGCATGATCTGATGCATCTGTTTCTATCTCAAATGCTTGGTGTAGATCTGGAAGGACCAATACTGGTGCTGAACATAGTCTTTTCTTTAACTCCTCAAATGCTTGTTGTTGTGCCTCTGTCCACTGAAATTTTGCTTGTGCTCCACCCCTGAGTGATTGATTAAGAGGCCATGATATGTGTGAGAAACCAAACACAAATCTACGATAGAAGTTGGCTAAGCCCAAGAAGCTGCGAAGCTCTGTGAAATTTTTAGGGGATGGCCAATCTTGAATTATTTGAATCTTTGCTGGATCAACATGAACACCCTCATCGTCAATGATATACCCTAAGTATTGAATACTCTGCATACCAAAAGAACCCTTCTCAATGTTGACATAAAGTTTGTGTTTTTGCAGAGTTGAAAGAACTTGTTCAACATGCTGCAAATGCTTAGACCAAGTTCTGCTAAAGATGAGTATGTCATCCAAATAAACAACTACAAAGGAATCAATGAATGGTCTAAGCACATCATTCATCAATCTCATAAATGTGGCTGGGGCATTTGTTAGGCCAAAAGGCATGACCAACCATTCAAACAAACCTTCCTTAGATTTAAATGCAGTCTTCCACACATCTGCTGGATCAATTGGTACTTGGTGGTATCCAGACTTCAAGTCAACTTTTGTAAAGAATTTAGCCCCCCTAAGTTGGTCCAACAAATCATCAATTTGAGGGATTGGATATCTATTTTTAACAGAGATTTTGTTTAATGCTCTATAATCAATACAAAGCCTCCATGTCCCATCTTTCTTTTTAGCAAGGACAATTGGACTTCCACAAGGTGAAGCACTTGGATGAATTTGTCCTTTCTGAATCAACTCCTGAATTTGTCTCTTAATCTCATTATTTTCCAAAAATGACCTCCTATATATTGGCTCATGTGGTAGCGGTGTGCCTAGAATTAAATCAATAGAGTGCTTGACTTGACAGTGTGTTGGTACTCCCACTGGTGGTGTAAACACACTGTGATATTCTTTCAAAATTTTATCTATTTGATTTTGTTGATTCTCTGTTACCTTAGCATGTGTATTAAGAACAACTGACTTTGTTTGTTCAGGGCGAATCATGAGTACAATAAAAGCTCCAGTTTGAGCAATCAAGCGTTTACATTGTTTAGCACTAATTAAAGATGTAGTTTGTGTTGGACATACCTCTGGTTGTGAGGCCCTGCCCCGATTCAGTTTGACATTTTCAGTTATTTGCATATTGAGACTATTATGGATGCTTATTTTATGCTTTATGGACTTAGAACTTATATGATTCCATGATTTGGATCACACTGACATATGTTGATGCTTTATTTCATGCATGATGATTATGAAACTTTAGATATGTTACTAGAATAGAATTACATTACGATGGTGAATGTCATTATTGGAAATTTGCAGGATTTTATTTTGATGATAGAAAAATGATGCATATTTATGAATGGTTCAATTTTGGGAAATTATGTTAATTGCTTATGTGAAATTGAATTTGAAACAAATGAGATATTGAATTATTATTGCCTAATGTATGAGTGTTTGACGTGCAATGGAATCCATGTAATTGATTATGTATAAATGTGATTATTTGGAAGTACTAATGTGTTAATTGAGATGCGCAGGAAAATTATCCAAGTGACCATGGAATTTATATGGAGAACCAAGCCTAGACCAATGTGCGTTTGTTAAGCCGGGAGTTGTCTATTTGGAGAGACAACACCCCCTTGTAATGTATTTTATTTGTGATGTGTATAATGCTTGAGTGTTAAAAATTAATTTGTATGTATATGTGTAATCCTACAAGAGACAAATTCCATGTGTGATTTTTATATTGTATTTTTATTGTGTCACTTGACACATGTGCTGATTAAGTGTCATTGATATTGACTTGTCTCTTGGAGGTAGTTTTGTTTCTACCAAAGCCATTCAAAAACATGAGTGTGGTCCCAAATTTGCCTTGGGTAGGGAGTCTTGGGAGTGGTCAACTCAAGTTTGACCCGTAGGTAAACTTCAGTTGGGTTTCCAAAGGGTTTAATGGACTCCTAGGGTAAGTTTTTAGGCTTTTCCAAAGGTCCAAAGGGTATACCTATGGGTTAGGGGTATTTTGCAACATGTGGCTTCTCCCATGTGACTATTTAGTCACTTCAAAAAGTGGTGTTTTCAAGATGAACGAAAATTCAACTTAGAAAGTTCTTCCTAGGATAGAGAACCTTCCCTTTAGAAGTTAAACTCTCTTCCCCATCTTCTTCCACCTTTTCCCTTTCCAATTTTGGTAATGTGTAAGAGTTTGGGAAGGGCAGCCAATGGGAACTCACACCTCACCCAAGGGGTTGGGAATTGTGTGAGAGGCCTTCTTAGGCAAGAATTTGGAAACTTAGTGGGCAATCACCCACTCTCCTTTCTTGGAGATTATGCTTGTTTTGAAAAAGTTAGTAGGAGATTAGCTCTTTTGGTGGGAATTTGGAGAAAGTTAGTGTGGAATTGGGCAGCTCATCCCCAACTAATTTTAGCAAACCTATTGGCAGAATAAGGTTGGTTACTTCTTACTTCCTCTTGTTATGTTGTATGTGTTAGTTTATGTTGTTTGTAAAAGAAAAGAGTTGTTTGAAAGAAAGTGTTTTATGAAGTTTTTTTTTGGTTGAAGATAAGATTGTGGAGTTTTCTTTTCTATGTATTTTGTTTTGTGTTCTAGTTGTTTTGGGAGTGTCCAAGATCTCCTACTCTTGGGAGGGTAGGAAGATCTTGGGGTGGAAGGAGTATGACAGCCATGGGTGAGAGGCTCTCCTTATGGAGAGTGTTCTCAAGGGAGTCCTTGGGGACCCTTGATGCATAGCCTTGTGTATGCATTTGGGGGTCATAAGGGGAGCAAATATGGCCTTGGGCCTTTTGGGGGGGCATAAGGATTGTGGAAGCATTTGTTGCATTTGTATTGCCATGAGGTGGCTTGAGTTGTTTTTTTTTTTGGCATGCATTCTCCCCATTGGTACTTGGTCCACTTCCACCCATGGAAGAGTCACCATGAAAGTGGTGAATGTGTAGCTTGGGAAGGGAAATTTGAATGTAAGTGTTTTCCTATGTTTGTGTAGAGTTTGCTTGTTTGTAACCCGTCTAGTGCTTGGTTCTCCAAGCTCGGGGGTGGCTTCTAGTAAGCCTAGGCTGGGAGGTGAGCTTCCCATGGTCAAAAAATGTGTTATATTGCAGGTTGCATGGGAATGGGAAAAGAAGGATTAAAGGACCATGTTGCTATTTTTTTTTGTTGCAGAAAGAGTTATTAAGACAATGTATTCCTTTTGGAAGTTTGAAAAAGGGGAAGAGAAAAAAAAAAAGAGCTAGATTGTGTTATTTACAAAAGGAGGATTGTGTATTCAATGTTAGCATGTAAAAGAAAAAGTTAGTCAATGATACATTTATTTTTCCATTAAGTAAGGCAATGTATTCATATTCCATGGGAAGGGAAAATGTAAATGTTTTATTGCCAATATCTTTGTATTCATATTTACTTGCATTTAGATTGCAAAAAAAAATATGTATGTTGTTCTCACTCTAGTTAGTGTAGCAAAGGAGTATTGTACTAGTTTTTATGTAAATTTTCATGTTTATAAAAAGGAGAAAAAGAAAATGTTTTTTTTTTGAATTCTGCAAGTAAATGGAATTTTGCTGCTACATGTTTCTTAAAATATTCTACTGCTATAAATTTAAGTGGAAACAGTCATTTAATTTCCTGTTATAGCAGAAATGAAATTTATTATAATGGTCTATTCTTTGCAAAAAAAAATATATACATTTAGCAATTAGTTTTAGTATTTAGTTACAAGAAAAGAAATTTTCACATTTAGACTTAGACATAATTTGTTACCCAAAAAAGGGGATAATAATGTTATTTGCTAATAAAATGCCTTGTTAGTTTTTTTTTTTTTTTAAAAGTATGCCTACTTGAGAGACAAATAACCACATATAAATATATGTATATATACGGATACATATATATATATTTATATACATTTTTAAAACACTAAGTATCATTTAAGAAGAATCTGTTTTTAAAAAAAAAGAGAAATAATGCATTTCCAGATCTGATATTACCACAAAAAAAAGAGAAAGCTGATAATATGATTATATATATATTTCTTTACAGAAAACCTGCTAGTTTCAAATAGAAAACCTTATGTATTTACTTTACCAAATTATGTATATACATATAAATATATATATATATATATATATATATATATATGTTATTAAACAAAAAGCATAACACAGATTTTTCCCCACGAAATATATATTTTTTAAAACCAGCAAACAAAAAAAAAACAACGCATAGCTTAAAGGCATCGCTCGGGGCCGCAGCCATCGGCGGTGGCGGCCGCAGCCTGCGGCACCCGCAGACTGCGGGCGGCGACGCCGCAGCCTGCGGCGGTGCCGTCCGCAGCCGGCGGTGCCGCAGCTGCGGTGGCCGCTCCGCCCCTCCCTTCCCCTCCGCCGTTACCGCTCCCTTGCTGCGTCAAAACACCGCTGCTAGCAAGTGTTAAACACACAAAACAATCTCCGCCCGTGCCTAAAACCTTGCTTCGCCTCCTCTTTGCTCCTCCGCGCGCGCGATGGTAGCTGTAAGCTCTCCGCCGACGCTCCCTGCACACACCACCCAAACACGCAGAGGTTGTAAATAAAGAAAAAAAAAATGCAAGTTGTTATTCATATCGCCCTAACCCTAGTTCGGGTTAGGGCAACACCCACAAAGTTATAAAATAGGAATGAGTGTGTGTGGTGTTGGGGGGGGGGGGGAAAGGAAATATAATAATAAAAAAAGGGGGGTTTAAATTCTCTCATTACTTTTTGGAGGAACAAATTAGAAAATGGTAAAATAAAAAGAATAATTATATATATAAAAATAAATAAATAAATAAATAAATATATATATATATATAATATTATGTGTATAAACATTTATAAGAGATTTATATTTGCTTGGGATGGCCAAGCAAGTTTAGTTTACTTTTATAAAAAAAAAAAAAAGAGTAGATAAGTGGGGAAATAATTTTGGGATAACTTAATATAACAAATTTAAAAGGCTTCCCCTCCCACTACTTAGAATATAATTATAAACTAAAGTATAAAGTCTATAAGTGAGTATATATATATATATATATATATATATATATATATATATATATATATATATATATATATATATATATATATATATATATATATATATAATAATTCCAGTAATCAATTGGTTTCCAAAACTATTAGTCGATGAATCTAGTTTTACATTTTAAAAATATATATATTGGACTATTGTAGAAGAAATTTTTATAAAAAGGAATTTAACATTCAAGTAGATTAGATTTAAAATAAAGGGGTGTAAACACTAAGATTCTTGTAGGGCCAAGAGGGCCAATTAAGTCCAAGGATATAAAGTATCTTATTCCATGAGGTTTTTATTTTAGTAAAGTGTTTTAATGACGATGTTAACTAAACTTAAAATTCTAGTGGATAAGAAGATAAGATAAATTTTAAAATGCTTAAATTTGAAATTAATCGTTAAACTTGAACTTTTAATTATTTATTAATGATGCTTAGTGATTTCCCTTTTTGAAAAAAATATTTGCTCGTTGATAACTTAGTAAACCATGATTCCCCAATTGAGTTTAATTACCCGTTTTATACAAAATAGTTATGACCTAATCCAAAATGCATTATTTATTTAAGTTAATCGCACTTAGTTGATTTTATTAGTTAAGAAGGTCGTTAATTAGTTAAGTATTTTAAAGAAAAAAAAAAAATTTCATTCGTGCCCAAAAGTTGGGCATGACACTGGTATTCAGTACCTCTTCTCACCAAGCTTGATTGTAACACTACATGGCCTTGACTCATACACCCCATGCCTCTGATACATGTATGGCTGCCCCAGCAAGACATCGCATACATCCAATGGTGCTACATCACATATCACTTCATCCTTGAAAGGCTTGATTGAATATGGCAAATGACATTGTTGATTGATTTGAATATCTTGTCCCTCATTCACCCATCTCATAGAGTATGGTTGTGGGTGTCTTGTCACTTTCAAATTTAATCTTTTGACTGCCTCCCTAGAGATCAAATTCTTTTGACTCCCACTGTCAACAATAAAATGTAGAGGCTTTCCATCAACCCACATCTGTGAATGAAAAAGTCTCTCTTCATCTTCATGGGGAAATACTTTAGCAGTTCCAACTACGGCATATGGGTTTGCTTCTATGATGGAATCATTCTCCTCTTTCTTAGAATTATCTATTGGTGACGATTCAGGTTCAGCTTCCTCCCCTCGTATTTCTGTCATCAAATTTTTAATACTTCGACAATCCTTTGTATTATGGGTTGGGGACCTATGCATCTCGCACCACATGCCTGTGTCTGTCTTTTTAGTAGACCACCATGTGTTCTTGGGTGAATTTGAATGAGGTTCCTTGGTCACCTATTTCCCTGCAAATTTATTGCCACCTTCAGCCCTTGGCTTGTTGTTTGCAAAGTAGTCCCTCTTCCCTCTTTGCTTGGATTTTTCTTCAATTTTTGTAGCATATTTATAGGTAGTTGCCAATGTCTCAATATTTAAAAAATCCATCTCTGTTTGAATATACCTGTGAAGTCCACTCCGATATTTCAAAATTCTATGCTTCTCTGAATCATTAATACCGAGTTTTGCTGAAAGTGAATGGAATGTATTGGTGTAATCTTGCACAGACTGATCCCTCCTTTGGCGAAGAAGCTGCCATTCTATGTATTTTTGTTCATATACATCCTCCGGAAGGTAGGCTTCTTTGATATATTCCACAAATTCTCCCCATGTGGGCTTGTTATCAAGAGATAGTATAAAACCATCTTCAGCAACTGATTCTTGTTCTTTATTTGCTACTTTGGTTTCCCATGCTAATTTCACATGGGTTTCAGCTTTGAGGAGAGCAAATGTTATCTTTTCAGCATCTGAGAAATTATTTACAGAAAAGTACCTATCCAACTTTGATAACTAGTTATCAACAGCTTCAGCATCGACCTTTCCTTCAAAATTTGGGATGTCGAAATTGACTTGCACTTTGAAAGGGGTATTTCCACGAAATGGTGTTTCAGATTCAGAGGGTTTTTGCTTCTGTAGGAGGTATAAAAATTGACTCATCATCTCCTCTCGTTGCTTATTTAAAGCTTCCTCGACCAACTTCTTAACATCATTGTCTGACATCTTCGATTGTGTGCGTCTCAAAGGTGGGTATTTTGACAAATCTCGTGTATCCAATCCTAATCTTTTGTAGGAAGACCTTGTGTAAATTGGCATAAAGGAGTGTTCCCGCTCTGATACCACTGATCTGATTTATGAAAACCAGATTACAATACCTAGTGTGATACTTGCGGTATTGTAGATTTCAACACAAAAAGAAATTGACAACAAGAAGATTGCAAACCAAAAACTATCTCCATTCTATTCAAAATTGGAGTTTATACAAGTTGAATGTATCCCAAGGGTCACACAAATCCCTTGGAATTTGAAATGAAGAGTCATCATAATGTTTATTACAATTAAACTATTAAAACTATCAAAATTATCAAAAAAACTAAATATAAAATTTCAATCCACTTTGAGAAGGCATAACTTTCTCATCCTAGCTCTGAATTACAAACCGTTTGATGCATTGGAAAGGTACTCAAATAATCTAGAACCAAATTTCGGAAGCAACAATGATGTCTCATTATGTTTCCGCACCATATTTGTCCAAAAATGCACCGAAGACCCTCAAAATTGCAATTTACTAAAACATATAAAATTTTGGAAAAATTAGATTTCAATATTTTCCCAATTTAATCTTGATCACTTATTCTTTTAATACTAATGAAACAGGGGTTAGTCTATAATATTTTGTTGTCATTGTTGGCAAAGGGGAAGAATTATAAATTTTGAATGTTTTGATGTATACTTTCATGTTATTTCTGTTAAAGAAGTAGTATACATTGTATTTTCTGCAAAAGGGATGGTGTATATGCTTAGGGGGAGTAATTTTGATTCTGGCATATTTTTGTTGTAAAACACTTACATGTTAAAATTTCCTAAGTGTTGCCATCAATGCCAAAGGGGGATATTGTTGGCATTTTTGATGATTATGTTGTGATTGTCATTGATGGACACACACTTGCATTGAGATCACTTTTATATGTATGAGTTATCAACTGACAATTGTGAAGAGGGGAAAATAGATTTGAAGGTCAAATGATCAAAACATAACGAAATAAACATGCAAAATGCTAAAATATCATTAAAAGACCATTTCACCTTGCTATTTTACCTTCTCCTTCAGACTGAGCTTGATGAAGTGAAGGTGCCCCTTGATAATGCTCCACTTGATGTGCTCCTTTTATTGCTAGATGTGGATGGCTCTCCAATGTTGTACACAAATGGAATGGATTTGAAAAATGATAAGGATGAGATGATCAAGTTGCCAAGATGATTTCCTGGGCTCAAAAGGGCAGCATAAACTTACTAGATTTTAAGATGTTTTGAATGAAGGGATGGAGCCCTATTTTATAGGAAGAGGAGAGGAAAACGGATGGCTAGGATTTACTTGTGAGCTCCAACAAAGTCCAAGAGAGGGTGTGGAGACCAAGAAATATGCCTTAAAGGCATTTCATATCTCCACACTCCACAAGATGCATTGGAGGAATTAAAAATTCTCCAAAAAAGGATATCATGGGGATTGGAGGAATAAAAAAGAATTAAAAATTCCTTGGGGGAGGGGATGCCTAGAGGAATGTGTGATTTTGAAAATCTTACATTCACCTAGGAAAAGAGCATTTAAAGCTAGTGGCTGGATGAAAAGGACAAAGAGTTGACTTTGTGGCTAATCATGATGATTAACCATTAACGACTTATTAGGAGGGGGATTAGAGGAAATGTTAGGTGGGATTAATATTTGTAGGAGAATTTGACTAGGAGAGAGAATGAGTGGAGAGAATAAAAAATTAGAAGAATAATGTTAAGTGAGTTTAGGGAGTTTCTAGAAGAATGAATTAAGAAGATGATTTGTAGGAATCATATAGGTTAACTAATTAATTGAAATTAATTAGCTAAGAAGAAGATTTGGGAGGATTTGATTTTTTTAGAAGAATAAAGAAAGGGATTGATTTATTAAATAAATCAATCTTATGCTATAGTGACAATATTAATTATATTTAATTAATATTGAGAGGAATTTGAATTAACATAATTAATTAATTAATTATGCGAGGAATTAAAAATAATTAAAATAATTATTTTTAAGTGTCTACATTTTGCCCCTCTTTGAAGCAAGGTGTGATGACACATTGATTCAAAGAATAATCTTGTTTTGATGCTGGTATTGGTTTGATAGGATGCCCCAGCTCTTGATTGATAGATTATGGTATGGTGATGCCCCCTCATGAGATCAATTGAGGTATTCGATCTTTGGAATTTTGCAAAATTGATATCCTGATAGATTTGATTTGATTCGATTGATAAGATCTAGGTTCAGTCTAGTTTTAAGAAGAATTCATCCTGTATAAGACAAAGATGATCAAAGTGTCTAGTTTCAGGAAGGATTCATCCTGTATAAGACATGATTGATCATAATATCTAGTTTCAGGAAGGATTCATCCTGTATAAGACATGATCAGAGTGTCTGGTTTCAGAAAGGATACATCCTGTATAAGACATGACTGATCACAATGTCTGGTTTCAGGAAGGATTCATCCTATATAGGACATGATCAGAGTGTCTGGTTTCAAGAAGGATACATCCTGTATAAGACATGACTGATCACAATGTCTAGTTTCAGGAAGGATTCATCCTGTATAAGACATGATCAGAGTGTTTAGTTTCAGGAAGGATACATCCTGTATAAGACATGACTGATCACAACATCTGGTTTCAGGAAGGATTCATCCTATATAAGACATGATCAGATCACAACGTCTGGTTTTAGGAAGGATTCATCCTGTATAAGACATGATTGATCACAACGTATGGTTTCAGAAAGGATTCATCCTGTATAAGACATGATCAGATCACAACGTCTAGTTTCAGGAAGGATTCATCCTGTATAAGACATGATTGATCACAACGTCTGGTTTCAGGAAGGATTCATCCTGTATAAGACATGATCGGAGTGTCTGGTTTCAGGAAGGATACATCCTGTATAAGACATGAATCAGAATCAGAATTGATAAGACATGATCGGAGTGTCTGGTTTCAGGAAGGATACATCCTATATAAGACATGAATCAGAATCAGAATTGATTATATGAGGAAAAAAAATAGAAGAAGAAAAATTAAGGTGGAAGGGATAGATGAGGAACAAATATGAAGCAGTCATGAGGTATTTGGAAAGAAGAATATGAGATGCGAGACCGCAAAAGAAAATGGGGGCAATTGAGAACTCCATGGGATTATTGAGTTTAGGATTTGATGGAATGGTGGTGAGATTTTGTGCACAACAAATGTGGAGAGCCAACCTAGTTTGATGTTGCCCTGAGTGACTTGCACCATTGATTATAGAAATCAGGAGGATGCCATGAGAAACGTAGGGTGTGGACTAACTTTGTAGACAAATGGGAATTTCTTGCACACAACAATGCAAGTGTTAAGAAACACTAATACAGAGTTGTGGGTTCGTGCAAGGAAACCCTTAAACACACCGATACCTCTTGTACACGAGAAAGTAAGTGTTGATAAACACTAGTACCAGGTCGCCGATTTATACAAGAAGGATCCAAAACATGCCATACTATGAAATATGCCCCAATATGCACCTATCATAACGTACCTGGATATGGAAGAACCCAAGCAGTCATAAATAGTGGCAGTCGTAGGGAAAAAATGCAAGCCTATATGAAAAGATCTAACAAAATCTAACAAGTCTCTTCCTTGCGACCACATGATACCTCTTGCTAAGAGTAGAACTAGGATGGACTTGGGATTGTTTCTCAAGACTTCTTGAAGCTTACACACAGAGGCATAAAATCTTAGTTTCAATGGGACATTCCTTGTTCATGACTCAGGCGAAGACTTCATCATCATACGCATGTTTTATTGGGAGGTGGAAAAGAAGGAATGTTGCGCATGGGTGGGCTGGATAGCAAATGATTTGTAGTATCAACATGATAGACAGTGGATCCAATTATTTACCTTGGCATCTACACAGAGGTTTTCACCAAGGTACTTGTCCATAGCGCCACCAAGTGGTTTTCACTAATAGACGAATTGTTTTGTTTTTTTTTTCTAATTTTTTAATTTTTTTGTGTCATAAGGTGCCTGTTTGCCAGGTTTTCACCAAAGTGATGATTTTTTCAAGATCTTTTTCTCATTTTTAAAAAAAAATTTCTTGATTTTTTTTTTTGACAATTTAAAACTTTTTGAGGACTAAGCATAAAATCTTTTGAGGTGCATGATATTCATTGGATCATCCAAAGGATAGCCTTTAGGAGTAGCCAACTGATAAGTTCTTGATCCATATTTCGCTGTGATTACATATGGTCCAAGCCAATTAGGCTCAAACTTGCCTTTCTTTTCTCTTTCTTGTAGATTTTTCTAATTTTCCATGAGGACAAGATCACCAACTTGGAATTCTTGGGTTCTGACTTTTTTATGATAACTCATGCACAGACGGTTTTGATATACCCAAAGATGATTCAAGGCCTTGAGGCGCCTTTCATCTAACAATTCTAGCTCTTGTAAGTGGGCAAATCTGTATTCTTCCTCTAGTAGGATATTTTGTAGCGATACCCTTAGAGAGGGGATCTTGATCTCAAGGGGAAGGATGGCTTCGGAACCAAATACTAGGGAATAAGGAGTGGCACCTATGGGGGTGCGGATGGAGGTGCGGTAGGCCCACAATGCAGGATGGATTTGGAGGTGCCAATCACGACCTACTTCATTGACTATCTTTTTGAGGATCTTTATTAGGGTTTCATTAGAAGCCTCAGCTTGGCCATTACCTTGGGGGTAATATGGAGTGGAGAAGTGGTGTTGGATGTTGAATTTTTGGTTGAGTTCTTTGACATCCTGGTTCTTAAATTGTTTACCATTATCTGTGATGATAACTTTTGGGATGCCATATCGGCAAGTTAGGTAGTTCAGGATGAATTTGGATATTTGCTTGCCGGTGGTGAAAGTAAGAGGTATAGTCTCTACCCACTTGGTGAAGTATTTGGTGGTGGTGATATTGAATTTATGTCCATTGGAAGATGAAGGGTGGATTTTCCCAATGAGATCGAGCCCCCACTGTGAGAAGGGCCATGGTGCAATGAAAGGTTGCAATTCTTGTGACGGTGCATGAATCTTGTTGCCATGCTGCTGGCAAGGGATGCATTTCTTCACATAATTGTATGCATCTTCTTCCATTTTAGGCCAATAGTATCTTATTCTCAAAAGTTTTTTAGCCAATGTGAGTCCACTTGAGTGTGCTCCACAGATGCCCTCGTGTACTTCGCATAATGCCCATTATGCTTATTGTTTATCTAAACACCTTAGGAGGGAACCATCAAAATGCCTTCTAAACAAGGTGTCTGCAAGGATGGTGTAACGGGCACATCGGCGGATAAAGGTTTGTTGTTGGGTTTTGGTGAGGTGTGGGGGAATGGTGTTGTCTTTGAGGAAAGCGAAGGTTTCTTGGTACCAAGGGGACTTGGGACCAACAAGAATATACACCATTTCAGACTCTGGTAGGTTGTATGCTGGTATAAACAATTGCTTGACCAAGAACTCACACTTCTGACTATGTGCTGGCATTTGAAGGAGGGAGCCAATGGTGGCCATTGCATCTGTAGCCCTGTTGTTTGTTCGTGGGATTTGGTCAAACTTGATTGCCGTGAAATGTTGCTTAAGATCTTCAACCATGGTATGGTAGGGAAGGAGTTTATCATCTTTTGTCTGGTATTCATCATTGACTTGTTTTATGATGAGTTGGGAATCGCCATAGACTTGTAATTCCTTTATTTTCCAGTGGATAGCCAAGCATAAACCTGTGATGAGGGCCTTGTATTCTGCTATGTTATCGGTACATGCAAAGGCTATCTTGTATGATTTGGGGATGCCATCTCCTTGAGGTGTGACCAATAATATTCCTGCCCCCAATCCATTTTGAGTGTAGGAGCCATCAAAATACAATTTCCATGTGGAGGATGTGGTAACAGTCATAATGAACTCATCTGGTAATTCTATGAGAAGAGGATGGTTGCCTAGAAGTGGAGCTTCAGCCAACTGATCTGCAATGACTTGTCCCTTGATTGCCTTTCTGTCCACATATTCAATGTCAAACTCGCTTAAGAGCATGACCCATTTGGCGGTTCTGCCAGTGAGAGTAGCTTTGGACAAGAGATATTTAAGTGGATCAATTTTGGCAATTAATTTTGTCTTATTATTTAGCATATAGTGTCGTAGTTTATGTGCTGAACACTAATGCCAAACATGCTCTTTCAATGGGGGTGTAATTGAGTTCATATCCTACCAATGTCCAACTGATGTAGTAAATGGCGTGTTCCTTCCCGTGATCATCTGTTTGTGCCAATAATGGCCCTAATGCCACTGCAGTAGCACATATATACAAAATAAGGGGTTTTCTAGGAGTAGGAGGCATCAATACGGGAGGTGATGCTAGATATTCTTTTAATTTCTCAAAGGCCTTTTGACATAGGCAATCCCATTTAAATTTTGTGTCTTTACACAACAGGTGTGCAAATGGATGGCACTTGTCTGCTAGCTGTGAAATGAAATGCCTGACAGACTGGAGTTTTCCCTGGAGACTGCGCAGTTGTCTGAGAGTTTTTGGCAGAGGCATTTCCATAATAGCTTTTACCTTTGTGGGATCAACCTTGATGCCTCTGCAGAAAACAATGAATCCTAGTACTTTTCCCGATGTGATGTTAAACACACACTTTTTGGGATTTAGACGCAGCTTGTATTTTTCCAATCTTTCGAAGATCTATTTTAGAATGGGGATGTGTTCTTGTCTTGTCTTGGATTTTCCTAGCAGATCATCCACGTAGTCCTCCATAATTTTATGCAAGAGGTCATGAAAAATTGTTGTCATTGCCCGTTGATACGTAGCTCCAGCATTTTTAAGGCCAAAAGGCATGACCTGATAATAGATAGTACCCCATGGTGTTGTGAATGCAGTTTTATGTTGATCCTCATCTGTTATCCTGATTTGGTTGCATCCAGAAAACCCATCCATTAGCGATAACATTTCATGTCCTATTGTAAGGTCCACAATCATGTCTATATTGGGGAGTGGGAAATCATCTTTAGGACAAGCTATATTTAGATCTTAGAAATCTGTGCAGATGCGGATGCCCCCAGCAGGTTTTTCGACAGGTACAATGTTGGAGACCCATTCAGCATAATCTATAGGTTTGTTAAATTCTGCATCTTACAACTTTTGGAGTTCTGCCTTGACCAGGAGTGCAATGTGTGGGTGCATTTTGCGCAATTTTTGTTTTATAGGTTTTGCATCTAGATGGACGGCGAGATTGTGAACCACCAAGGCAGGGTCCAACCCTGGCATATCGGAATAGGACCATGCAAAATTGTTTTTTACCTCTGTAAGGAAGTTGATGAAGTCTTGTTTCTCGATTTTTGTGAGGGATTTGGCAATGAGCACATTTTTCGGAATGACCTCAGTGCCCATGTTGATGCTATCTATTTCTTCTATCAACAAATTTGATTTGTCCTATGGAAGGTAACCAATGGTAGGGAGGTCAAATCCCTCATCGCCAAGTGCCTTTTCTAGGTTTTCACTTTTAGATACGCCCTTTGTTTTTATTTCTTGTTCATCCAAAGGCACCTCAAGGAGGTTTTCACCTAGGGAATCATATCTTTTTCTTTTATTATCTTTTTTGTGGCTAAGGGCATTGACTTGACTACCAAAGTATCCCTTTTGGTGTAGTTGAATACCCTCAATTCTGCTACAATCTTCCATATTTTGCACTGTTAGGAGAGCAATGAGAGCATTATCATTGGTGCAGATATCTAAAGTGGGTTTGTCTCATTGGTCCCAATCAATGAGTTCAAGATGGAAAAGATGTAGCTCATGTGCAGTGGGAGGGGTTACGGGGGTGATGGTATTGATGTAGGCATCCAAGAAGATATCTTTCTCATATTCACAAGGCATTTCATGGAATTCCTCTTCATCAGCACTTTCGATATCCAAAGAAGGACTAGAAGGGGCACCAGTGATAGTAATCTTAGGCACCGAGGTGTACCCCAAGCCTCTGTTGTATCTGTAGGAGATAGGATTTATGGGTGTTTTTCTTCCTTTCTCCTCTGGTCCTAGGTCGTGTCCTTTGTAACCCATTTTTTTAACTATGGCAGATGCTTTTGGGTACATTTCTTTGGATATTCTTGTTGGATCTTCATCTTCTTCCCGGTACAGCGATGAAGAGTTATCTGCTTCAAGGCTCTCGTTATCAAGTGGGCCCCATTGTTGGAAGGTGGTGTTTTGGCATTGCATGACTAGTTTTGGGTCCTTTTTTATCTCTTTTGGTTTGCCAAATGACTTAAGAGAGAGAGGGAGGTTGCCTATTAATAAGACATCCTCCAATTTGTATTCTCCACAACCATTGTCCAAGATCTTGATTTGATTATCTAGTTGGGATGATGTGGAGGCAACATTTGATGTGTCAGATGGAGGCATTAGCGAGGGTCTATTTAGTGGGCAATGGTATAGATGCTTCCCCTCTAATAGTTTGCAATATTGAAAAGGTTGGGGATCACCTTTGATAGTGATCTCTCTTCTGTTATAGGGGAATTTGATGCATTGGTGATAAGTGGAAGGTACGACCTGCAAGAAATGAATCCATGGCCTCCCGAGGAGAATGTTGTAGGGGAGGTCAAGATCTAGTACTTGGCAATAGGTTTCAATTGTAATGGGACCCACTTGAAGAGGTAAGGTGACCACGCCCTTTGAAATTCTTTCTGCATCATCATATGCCTTTATTGTGATCCTTCCTGATGTGTCTATTAGATCCTCAAAAAGTCCCAATTGTTTAATTAATTTGTATGTACACAGATTAAGCCCGGATCCACCGTCTATTAGGATACGTTTGACCTTGTGCTTGTGGATAAGAGCTTCGATGTGCAAAGGTTTGTTATGGTCTTCATCTACGGGAGCATCTTTGGAGTTAAATACAATGTGTTGCTGGGCAGCAAGGTTTCCAATGAGGGCTTGGAATTGGGTGGCATTGATGTTATCTAAAACGCGTGATTGGAGAAGGGCTTGTTCCAAAAAAATTTTATGGACCAGGGAGGTCTTGAGAAGTTCCAAAATGGAGATCTGCATGGGTGTCTTCCTGAGTTGATCAAGGAGGTCATATCGGTGGGTGGAAGACATGGGTGGGGGGTTTGGTGGGGGAGGAACTCCTTGGATGTTTACTCTTCCCCGATGTGTATTTGCATTGTAGTCATTCTGGAAATGGGAGGTGGAAGGCGTGGCACCTTGAATGACTATCCGAGCAGGATTTGGTCTGCTTTGGGAAGAAGGAGGATTAAATCCTTGGATGGTTATGACATTGACATTATTATCTATAGGTTCAATGCGACCTACCAAAAAATCAAAACCGGTTACGTGATTAGCGTAGTCATAACCCATTGCATTAGATGATGAGCCTTTTCCTTTATCATGCTTCGGGAAGGGTTCCTGGTACATTTTGAGTTTATCATTGTTATTACTAGGTTTTGCATTTGCTACCTCAATCTCACCTCTATCAATGAGATCTTGTATGTAGATGTTCAGTTTCATACACTTTTGTGTATCATGTCCCTTGATACGATGGTATTCACAATATGCATTTTCATTATACCATCTCAGTTTAGGTTGATTGGGGTCAAATGGGCAAGTGATTGGAAAAACCACTACACCTACTTGGACAAGTTTTTGAAACACCACTTCAATAGGCTCAGCCAGAGGAGTGAAATCTCTTGGAGTCTTGTTATTCGGTCAGGGTGGTTGTCCCTGGATTGAGACATTATTGTGAGGTTTTTTGGATTGATTTGGATTGTCTCAATTATTGAATTGATGATTATTGGTGGTGGATTTTGGGGGAGTGGCCACAGTTTGGACCCGCTTTGCATCAGTTATACCATCATTGACCACATTTTCATTTTTGGACCAGAATTTTGGCTTGTCGCTTTAATAAGAGGAAGAACTTTGTGTTGATTTATGGTAATGTTTCAAGGTTCCTTCCTCCAACAAGACACATTCGAGGGTGAGGCCCTTATCTGTCAATTTTTGGAAGGATTTGATACATTGAGATATTAAAGGTCTTGAAAGTTCAGGCACCAAGTTCTTTTGGAATAGCTCAATTTGATGTTGTTCTGGCATGTCCATCTGGAATTTCTTGATAAGATGTTGCCATCTTTGTAGGAAATTTGTGAAGGTTTCTCCGGGCCTTTATTTTGTATTACATAAGTCCATCATAGAAACATCATTACCCATGTTGTATGCATAGTGGGCCACAAATTTTTCTGCCAAGTCTGGAAAAGAGACAATGGAACCTCATGGTAAAAATGAGAACCATGCCAAGGCATCTCCCATGAGACTCTTGGAAAAGAGTCTGCGAAGATAAAGGTCACTATAGGAGACTTCTTGGCATAAGATGTGGAATTCTCGGACATGGTCGTGGGGATCTCCTTTGCCTTCATACTTGGTGAATTTAGGGATCTCAAATCCCGGGGGATATGGTGCAACTGATATAGATGGGTCATAAGGACAAGGGCAAAACTCTTCGAACGAGTAAGTTTTCCTTTTATTAGTCCTTTGTTTCATGTCCTTGATGATATTCTTCATGTCTTGAATTTCCTTGATGAGGTCTTGTTGTGGACTTTGATATTGATGAATTGTATTTGTCCCAAGAATTGGATGAACCAAAGAAGGTGTACCACCACCAATATATTGATATGATGAGGAGGTGGGAATGTGGGATGTGATGACCGATGTCACTAGGGTTTGAGGGATAGTTGGTTGCGGTCCGCCAACTGTTGTGACGGGATTGAATACGGTCCGGATAAAATTTGTGACATTGTTGGGAGGAAGGGAAGCTGGTGGAATAGAAATATATGGTTGAATAGAAGGAGGTGGTATAGAAGTTTGTTGGAGGATAGATGAGATCGGATTTGATAGTGGTATGGATGGTAAGGAGGAAGAAGGTGGGATGGAGACCACGGTGGGAGGTACCATGGGTGGTATTGATTGAGCTTGGATGATTGATGGGGCTGCAATTGATTGAGTTTGAATAGTAGATGCAACACTTTGTATGGGAAGTACCGTGGGTGGCATTGATTGAGCTTGGATGATTGATGGGGCTGCAATTGATTGAGTTTGAATAGTAGGTGCAACACTTTGTGTGGAAGCGAGGTCCCCTTGTGGTTGTTGGGTGAAAGAAGTTCTATTAAACTCAAGTGAAAGTTGAGCTCCATTTTCAAGAAGAGCTTTCAAAAGTGCAATAGGATTGTGTTTAATAAACTTGTCCATCATCTCTTAGTTATAAGAATCCACTAGGAAATTTTGCACTTCCAGACAAAGTTCATCTTAGTTAACCATGTCAAGATTTTGACTTTGATCTTGATCGCTAGGTTGCCCACTTTGTGTATGATCTTGCATGGGATCTTCATATAGGACATCAATGTCTGGCATGCCATATTGTTGTTCAGCCATCTTTTTCTTTTGGGATCGAGTTGCGACCATACATGATATTTGTAATGAAAGGACTTAAGAAATTTGTGATGCAAGGATTTAGGAAATTTGATGATGATTGATGGAGGAGGTATAGTAGTGATGGTTTAGAAGAAATTTGATGACTAGGTTGTCTTTGGTATGAACATGAAGGATCGATTCGAATGACAAATTGTATGAAGGGACATGACCACCCTGATTTGGACGATAGTTGGTGTTTCAAAGGACAAACTTGAATGTTGATGGAGATGACAGACTCTTAACTTCTCTCTTAGGCTTATGAAATATGAGATGGACAAAGCTTTGACACAATTTTTTTTTTTTGGACTTGGTGTGGGTAATGACTTGGACAATTGTTTATGTCTTGACAAGTGTTTTTACAAAGTGTTTGGGGATAGTGATGTGTTTTTAGTCTTCTCTTGGCAAGTATGTATCAAACAAAGCAAACACAGTGATCAATTGCATATTATATCAAAGACACTCATGCTCATATACAACATTCTTACGGCTGGCAAGGACAATAGTCATTGAATCCTAATTGGTTTCTCATCTATGCTTACCTAGAGCGGACACTTAGATGCTTGACCCCACTAGCTCCCCTCCATGACACTCACTTCTTGGGGCAACCAAGCATCAATTTCCATGAAAACTCCTCATGGTGAAATTTGTGTCTCTACTAAGGGTCGTAAGAATATGGGCCGCTTCAGAGGTCTAACCTCCTGCACCAATGACTAAAAGGTTTTGGCCACTATGAACAAGGTGTTTAGTAAGTCTTCCCATTAGGAGCTACCCTTCGAAGTTGCACAAGCACAATTGAGGCCTATAGCCCAACGAAGCACCAAGAACTTAGTAGTCACACAAGCGTGATTGAGATCTCTAGGATCCTACTAAGCACCCAATGTGAGAGTGAACTCTCATATAGCCCCAACCATTAACCCTTTCATAGTCAATGGCCTATTTATTATAGTGAGTTGGGAACCCCAGGTCCGGGTGTACTCATTTGGGTCGTTCCCCTCTTACCTTCTCAAAGAGCAAGTTGGGAGGGTAGGCCCGCTAGAGGTAAACACACAATCAAACAAAAAAAGGTTGGAGGGTCTAGATTTCTGATCGTCTAGTAAGACGAGAGCATACTTTCCTACCTTTACGTTTTTCTTAAAGACACATAAGACAATGGTTCATTCCATTTTAATTAATATCTAGGTGCCTAATTTAAATAAATGCACAATATTTGGTTGAATCAGCTAGGCAACCTGCAAAACCACTTGATTAGTAGTTTGAAAAATGGAGTCTTCAAAAAGCATCCTGCAAAACAACTTGATTAGTAGTTTGGAAAAATAGAGTCTTCAACAAGCATCTTGCAAAAAACAACAAAATGACAAAAATATTAAATTTTTTTAATTTTTGGGGAATGAATAGAAAAACATGAATAAAAACTTTTTTACTAATGACAAATGTGGATTTGAAGAAAGCTTTGATGGGTAAATGGAGTTTGACTAGGTTTTTGCCACTTTCCAATGGATAGGCAAGCAAAAAATGGGGATTTTGGAGGAGAGATGAAGGAATGGAAAAATTTGTCCAAGAGGGACAAAGAAACAAAGTTGGAGATGGATACTATAAGAAAAATTTGGAGGTGATTGGATAAAAGGGGAAGGAGTTATGACAAACCCTAAAAATAGAGAAATATGAGATTTTGGGCTTCAAAAAGTGGATTTTTGGGATAAGGCCAAGGAAGGAAATATGGAAAATGGCAATGCGGAGAATCTGGTGAAGTTTAGAGGAAAATGGAGTCGAGATAAAGAAGATATGGCGAAAAAACAGAATTTTTTTTTATTTTTATTTTTTAACCTTAGATTTAACAAAGCAGACAAAAACCCTAGCTTTAACAGAGCAGAAACCCTAAATTTAACAGAATAAAAAAAATGTCAAAGGTTCGGATTTCTGATTGTCTAGATAGACAAGAGCATAATCTCCTACTTTCACACTTTCCTGCAGTCAGATAGACTATATTTAAACAGAGCAAATAACAGGAAATGAAAAAAGAAAAATACAGACTACAGTTAATGCCTAAAAATTTCAGACAAATTAACAGAGCAGACAGTAGCACTAAACAGATAGAAAAGTGTCAAAGGTCTGGATTTTTGATTGTCTAGATAGACAAGAGCATACTCTCCTATTTTCACACTTTCTTGCAATCAGAGCATACAGTCATGCTAAACAGAATAGAAAAGTGAAAGGTCTGGATTTCTGATTGTCTATATAGACAAGAGCATACTCTCCTACTTTCATACAGATTATAATTAAATAGAGCAGATAACAGATCAGATGACAGGAATTTAAATTCCCACAAAAATGTTCACGCTAATCACAGAGCTATCATGCTGAAACTGAAACAGAAACAAAAAAAGAATAGAAACAAAAACGAAACAGAAACAAAAAAAAAGTTGTTGCACAAAAATATAGAGCCACTATTCTGGAACATGCAAAAAAGTTTTTTTTTTTTTTTTTTTTTTTTTTTTTTTTTTTTTTTTTTTTTCTGCAGTCGCACTATTCTGGAACCTGCCTCTCACAGCTCACAAAAAACTAAAAAAAATATTAGTTTTTAGGGACGTGGGTCCCACCAAGTGTGCCAAAATGAAGAGGGGAAAACAGATTTGAAGGTCAAATGATCGAAACATAACGAAATAAACATGCAGAATGCTAAAATATCATTAAAAGATCATTTCACCTTGCTATTTTACCTTCTCCTTCAGATTGAGCTTGATGAAGTGAAGGCGCCCCTTGATAATGCTCCACTTGATGTGCTCCTTTGATTGCTGGATATGGATGGCTCTCCAATGTTGTGTACAAATGGAATGGATTTGAAAAATGATAAGGATGAGATGATCAAGTTGCCAAGATGATTTCCTGGGCTCAAAAGGGCAGCATAAACTTACTGGATTTCAAGATGTTTTGAATTGAGGGATGGAGCCCTATTTTATAGGAAGACGAGAGGAAAACGAATGGCTAGGATTTACTTGTGAGCTCACACAAGGTCCAAGAGAGAGTGTGGAGACCAAGAAATATGCCTTAAAGGTATTTCGTATCTCCACACTCCACAAGATGTATTGGAGGAATTAAAAATTCTCCAAAAAAGAATATCATGGGGATTTGGAGGAATAAAAAAGAATTAAAAATTTCTTGGGAGAGGGGATGCCTAGAGGAATGTGTGATTTCGAAAATCTTACATTCACCTGGGAAAAGAGCATTTAAAGCTAGTGGTTGGATGAAAAGGACAAAGAGTTGACTTTGTGCCTAATAATGATGATTAACCATTAATGACTCATTAGGAGGGGGATTAGAGGAAATGTTAGGTGGGATTAATATTTGTAGGAGAATTTGACTAGGAGAGAGAATAAGTGGAGGGAATAAAAAATTAGAAGAATAATGTTAAGTGAGTTTAGGGAGTTTCTAGAAAAATGAATTAAGAAGATGATTTGTAGGAATCATGTAGGTTAACTAATTAATTGAAGTTAATTTGCTAAGAGGAAGATTTGTGAGGATTTGATTTTTTTAAAAGAATAAAGAAAGGGATTGATTTATTAAATAAATCAATCATATGCTATAGTGACAATATTAATTATATTTAATTAATATTGAGAGGAATTTGAATTAACATAATTAATTAATTAATTATGCGAGGAATTAAAAATAATTAAAATAATTATTTTTAAGTGTCTACAAATTTTTCCCAAGCGGTATGATGCATTATAGTCCTTAGACTATTGGTGTTTTGCAGAAAGTGTTTGTCGATCTGAAGCGGTATGTTGACACCAAGCAGTTCGAGGATCTCAAGCAGTACAAAGGATCAAAGCGGCAGAACACATATTTTCCAATATTCATTTTGTCAAACCAGCAATCGATATTTTGTATGAACCGGTAATACTCTGTGATGAGTTACCAACTGACATTTTGGGATGAGTTACAATCCACTTATTGTTTAACAGTGCCGACACTTCAACAGTGCTTTTTTGTGTCATGTTACAGAATATGTGTAGATTCATTGAACCTAGGAAATTGTATTGTAATCCTATTGGACCGACATGAAATCAGATTCCTTTATAAGGACATCATGTCTAGGGTTATAGGTTGATGATGTTATTGCTAGGGTTTAAGGTGGTTGATGAATTAGAGAGAGTATGAATGTGTAGAAGACTGAAGTAATGCGGGAATGCAATAGGAACGTGCTATCAAGGATCTAACCAAGCACTCTGTGTTATTAGCTAGATCACTCACTTGTTGATTACTCACATCTTCGACAAGTCTGAAGCCCTTAACCAGGTAGGCCTAAAATCCTTTTCTAAATCCTCTAACAAGGTGGTTCACATCTGTGGATCTAAAATCCTCTAGCAAGGTAGTCTTTAATCAGACTTATCTCCTAACAGAGATTGAGATTCCTAACAGGATATGTTCTGGTAAAGAACATTGTATGGCCTTAACTAGTCTGGTTCCTATTCTGCAGATAGTTACTTGTGAGTTCCATCTCACCGTGGTTTTTCCCATTTGGGTTTCCTTATTAAAATCTCTTGTGTTATGGTGTTTGTGCTTCTATGGGTGAATGCATTATTTGCTATTTGGTTTGCATATGTGCTAACCGGTTTGTCTGCTAAATTGTTTTACCGGTTTACTTTTAGTCTAGCAAAGTGTTTAAGTACAAAGATTTTTGGCATACTAATTCACCCCCCCCCCTCTTAGTATTCATCAGAGTAGCTATCCTTTTTGTATACACATAAAAATGGCTATGAGCAATTAAATAAATATTTAATATTTATTTAAAATTTATTCTCCTATTAAATAGTTAATTTGAAAAGATTAATTTATTTAATTCATTTTTTCGTGTCTTTCTATTAATGAATATTTATTAATTAATTCATCTATCTTATTCCTCTAATTAATTAATATCTAATATTTAATTATCTCCTCCAAACAATTAAATATCTAATATTTAATAGTTATTATCCTATCCTATAGTCTTAAATATTAAATAATTCTTAAGTCTTAAATATTAAATGATCTCCCTCTTATCCAACTCATCCTTCCATCTCCACTTCATCTTCCCTTTGCCAACTCATGAAACATGTGGCTAAGGAAATTAATATTTCTTAAATATTAATTCATCATTTATCTTCAACCACCAAATTTAATGAATATTGTGTACGTACACATATTTCATAACCTTGTTCTATATTCTCTCCAACACCTCCTACATCTTAGGAAGGACTTGAGTCCACTTGTCCTATCATGCCTAAATCTTCTCCAACCATCCCTAGATTCTCTCAGTTAGCAACCCAATCAAGGTGAGATGAGTGACACTTGTCTTCTCCTTCCCCCTTTCTCTCAACCTTCACCTTTGCTCACATCCATCCAAATCTGTAGATCTGATCATGACCGTTGATCTAAGCCACATCATCTCATCCTCTCAAGGTCTATAAAATCAAGAGTTCAATTGAGAGAGAGTTAGAATTCAAGTGCATTTTCAAGCAAATTATTTATAAAACTTACGCATCCATGAGTTTTAATATTGAAGCAAATAGAAATAAGCATTTTAGCATAATAATGTAGTATTTCATATCATATCATAGTATCAATTAACTACCAGTTATCAGTCAATTCTTCATATGCCATCTTGGAAGCTATCAATGCATTGTCTGAGACCACACCATCTGCAACCAAGAACAGTGGAGTTAGGACACAATGAGACATAAATCATGAAGGTAAAAATAATGTTTTATTTTAATATTTATTTCATGTAGTTTCATTGGTTGATTTTGGATTTCATGTAGCATTTCCATTTGTATTTTGTGAAACTAACTTGTTGCAAGTAGCATTCAGAGGATGAAATTCAAGTCGACACACTTTCTTTCAAGGTCTCAAAAACTCTATTTTCTTGTTCATTCCATTGAAACTTTGCCTTCATTCTACCTCTAATAGTGTCCAACATTGGTGCACATATAGCACTGAATTGCCTAATGAACTTCTTGTAATATTGAGCTAGTCCATGGAAGCTTCTCACCTCTATTGCTGACTTAGGAGTAGGCCAATTTACTATGGCTTCAACCTTGCTAGGATCCATCTTGAGATTCCCATGTGGCAACACAAACCCAAGGTAAACTGACTCCTACTTAACAAATTCACACTTGTCCAAGTTCATGGGTAACTTCTCTTCATACAATCTTTGTAGCACAATTTGCAAAAGATTAACATGCTCTGCCCTATCCTTACTGAAAATGAGAATATCATATAAAAATACCACCACAAATTTACCTATGAAGTCCTTCATCGCCTCATTCATGAGTCTCATGAAGGTGCTTGGAGCATTAGATAAGCCAAATGGCATTACAAGACATTCATAAAGACCCTCTGTTGTCTTGAATGTTGTTTTCCATTCATCACCCTCCTTAATCCTAATTTGGTGGTATCCACTTTTAAGGTCAATCTTGGTAAAGTATTTGGCTTCCCCTAAACAATCCATTAGGTCTTCTATTCTATGAATTGGAAACCTATATCTAATAGTGATCCTATTTATAGCCCTAGAGTCAGTGCACAATCTCCAAGTACCACCTTTCTTTGGGGCTAAGATAGTAGGTTCAACATAAGGGCTAATGCTTTTCCTAATTAGGCCTTGGTCTAAAAGCTCTTGGATTTGTTTGGCAATCTCAACATTTTGCTGGGGAGTCATCTTGTAATCTGCCTTGTTAGGTAAGGATGCCCTGGGTATAAAGTCTATTTGATGGCTTATGGCTCTTTTAGGAGGTAAGGTGGCTAGTTGTCCATCACTCACTATCCCTTTGAATTGTTTCAATAGGACTTGAACCTCTATTGGCAAATATGGCTACTCTTTCTTGTCTTCCTCTTTAGGCTTCATCACTAATGCAAACCCTATACCTTCACCTTCTTCAAGTGTCTTCAAGAACTATTTTTCACTCACCAAGAGGACATTAGGACCTGCTGCTCTTTTTTTACCTTCCTCAAGGATAGATTGGATCTTGAATGTGACTCCATCCTTCTTGAATGAATATGCATTCTTGGCTCCATCATGAATAGCTTGTCTATCAAATTTCCATGGTCATCCTAATAGAAGATGGCATGCATCCATGGGTAGGACATCACATAACACTTTGTACTTATACCTCCCAATGGTGAAATCCACCCATACTTGCTCATTGACTAGGACATGTTGGCCTTTGTTCAACCAAGTGACCCTATATGGGTTGTTGTGGGGTATCCTTTGTAATTTAAGCTTACTCACTATCTCTTCTAACACAATGTTGTCTGTTGACCTTGAGTCAATGATCACTTTGCAAACTTTGTCCATAGTCTTGCATTTGATCCTAAATAATGATCTCCTTTGGCTAGGATCTTCTCTGACAGGTTCTTTTATCAAAGTTCTTTTTATCATCAGGTTGTCACCTACCTCTGATTCTAAGGCAACCTCAGAAGTCTTGCTACTTGAAGTCTCTTCTTGAAGATAGTTCACTCTCCTTTCACTACTCTGTGATGATAATCCCTTTTCTAGACACCTATACGCTAGATGACCAAGCTGATTGTAATGGTAACACTTCATTGAGGCAAAATATGAGGAACCTCTACCTTGTCCACTAGACCTTCCACTAAAACCACTATTTGACCCCCTTCCTCTATTGAATCCTCCTTTACTAGTGTCACTTTCTTTTTGCTCAGTGAGTTTAGAATCACCTTGTGTTCTTTGCTCTGAGTTTCTTCCTCCAAAGCCTCATCCTATGGCTTCTATTTTCTTTTCCTCTACCTCTGCTCCTATTACTACTTGAATCATGTTTTCTCTTTATTTTTTCTTCCACTTTAAGGGCAAGTTGATAGCTTTGATGAACTATCTTTGGGCTCATTAGACCAATTTCCTCTTGGATGTTCCATCTTAGTCCATTTAGGTACCTAGCAACTTTAAGGCTTTCTTCTTCCACCACATGAGATCTAAGACTAAGTTTGTGAAACTCCTCTGTATAACCACTTACATCAAGGTCTTTTTGTCTTAGGTTTTGTCTTTTCCTATGAATTTGTACTTCATAGTGATCAGGGAGATAGGCTTCTTTGATTTTGACTTCCATCTCTTTCCAAGAAGAGATGGGAGTTTTACCTACTTTCTTCCTCTCATCCTGCACAAATTTCCACCATGTGAGAGAAGCTCCTCTCATCCTAGACTTGGCCACTTTAACTCTTTGAGCTTCAGTTATGCCTTCACACTCAAAATGGTTCTCCATACCCTCTATCCATTCTAGAACCACTTCTACTTCCATCTTACCAGTGAACAATGGCAATCCTTCTATTGATTTACCACTTAAGGCTTTCAATGCCTTTAGGAAAGGTTCTTGTTCTAAAATAGGATCAGGTTTAGGTACTTTGTCTACTTTTGACACCTCTTTACCCTTCCCTTCTTCTCCTTCAACCTTTACCAACACTTCATCTGCCTTGGTTTCAATTTCGCCAAGCTTACCTTCTAATTCAATAAACTTTTCCTTCAAGAGTCTATTCTCTTCCTCCTGATCATCCACTTTCTTTGCCAACTCTGCATTGGCCACCATGGTGTTGTCTCCTATAGATTCCACTGAGTACATATGCTCTCCTAGCCCAAATCTTATAGGCTCTCATACCAATTTGATAGGGTTCACCTAGCTTGCTCACACTTCACCTAGTTAGTATTTCTCAATTCCACCAACCTCACTAGGTCTAGCTATGCTCCAAGACCTCCAAGTCTTTCCCAATCTCAAGGTGTTTGCAACAAGCGTTTGACTAAGATCCCTACCATTTCAATGTGTTTCCCATAAGCTCAATCTTGAAATATTGACAAGAAGTCATCAATTTATCACTTTTCACCCCCATACCGTTGTGAGTCATTGCAAAGGTGTGGAGGTGGAATTTACCATAGAATGAATTCAATTTGGTCTATTTTTGGTTTTGCATTCACTAACTTCTCTACCAATTTCATAAATTTGCCTAGAAATAGGGCTACAAGGATGAGCCCCAATTAGGCCTCCTAAATCTTGTTTTCAAGGGTTTTGAGGGAATTGGTCCAAAAGACCCTACAACAAGGTTTATTTTTCTTCAATCACTCACCCATCCCTAAGAGATTTTGTTGGTTTTAGTCTTCCATCTTGTCGTGCAGTTCTCTAACCCAAAAATGAGGGTTTGCTAGGGTTTCTAGGCTTTTAACCGATAGTGATTAGTCAACTTTGTGAAATGGGCATCTAAATGACTTGTCAAGGTTTCTCCTTGCTACTGCAACTCTGTATGGACCTCATGAATCATCCCAAATTATTTGTGTAAGGTTTTGTATTCACCCCTACACTATGCATTCAATTTTCACCCGATTTTTCTCTAGTCGGGTTGCTCTTGGACTCGCCTAGAACAAGGTGGTAACCATGATGAACTCTTCGCTGCATATTTACACTATACTTAGGGTTGCCTTCCATGTCCCAATAGGTCATGATGGTAGCACAAAGGGATTTTATGGGGCAACCATTTTACAAGAATTTACTATTTACAAGCCCAAAACTAGTTGTTTGGAAACAAAACAATGAAAGTACTAACACACCTATCTACAAAGCATGAAATGAACCAGCTAGTACTGGAACACACCAAAGAACTACAATCCAAAACTAGATCAATGGATTCAATCCATTTGTGTTCACATTTATGCAAAATAAGACAAAAACAGTGATAAGAGTCTGAAAATAAGTAGTTTCAGATTGTCATTCATACAAAATCAAACTTCCAACCTTGGTAACCATGCAAGTGGAGGTTTAAATAGTCTTCCCTGCATGTGGAGGCATTCTAGGTCAAATTTATAACCCTAACTCCACCGCTAAGCTCTTTTAGGACCAAAGTTGTCATGACAACTTTTACAACTTTCCACATTTTGTCTTTTCAACCTAAGAAACCTATTATAAGTCATTAATCATGACTTCTTAAAATTCCTAAGACTATTCTAATTTTCACACCAAGATATGCCTCTTTTGACCATCAAGAAGTCCATTTACCTACTCAAACTACTACCTACTCATAAAGTGCAAACCGAGAAAGAAAACTAACTCAACTAGGCCTACACTTGACTCAAAACAACCTTTACACACACATCTTGGACCCTCTTGTAGTCCTTATTAGAAACCTGACTTGGCTAAGGTCAGTACAAGCCAAAATTGTAGAAGGAATATGAGCCTAATAACTAGGTGCTCCTCCACCATGAGGTCATGGATTTTTAGTTGGATTGGGCAGAGTGCTCCATTTTATGATTTCTTATCGGCAAGTGTATGTTTGGGGTCCTCGTTTGTTAGCAATGGTTTATTATCATATGCACAATATTGTTTACTTGAGATACTGATCGGTCAATTGTGGTGTGACATTGCTCCAAACTTGGGCTTGGGAGCATATCTCTATCTCGATGCCAGTGATTCATGTTGACTTGCAACCTGAGGAGCCATATGCTTATAGATATACACCTGGGATTAGACATAGGGGCTTGGGTAACACATTGTACTGGCGACATCAGATTGATATCCTTCAGCATTTCATTTGGAGACCTTATTTGGATTGCCCCAGTTGGGAAGATGATGCTCAACACTTGCCTTTCTGTAGACATCAAAGATATCTCATTGGGAGGACCGTCAAGACACAAAGGATTATTAAGATGTACCTACCAGGATGGGTACTTAGGCAGTTTGGAGAGGTATAGGTAGTACTCATTATTATAGCTTACTTTTCTCATGTTAGTCGTGAGGTTTCTAATTAGGGTGTTTGCATATAGCCACGTGTGGTTTCTATAGAGTTCGATGCTCTTCTATCATTACAGTGGGGTTGGAGTACAGGTGTGGCAGATCTAGGGACTACACCTCAATGTGATGCATGGTGGGCCAAGAATAGGCCTATTCCATTGACTGATCCAACAATTCCCATCACAACTCAGTAGATACATCATCCTAGATAGTGGCTAAGGATTGATATGGGGGAGAAGAAGGGAGATGACAAATGAGAGGAGGAAGGAGGACAAGAGGAGGGCAAAGGAGGAGAGGAGGGGGGGAGGAGGATGTAGACATCTGTGGAGACACCAAATCTAGGAGCAGTAGAGATGATGATGATTCTTCTCAATCATTGAGCAGCAAGGATGGGGATGATGATGGAATGCTAGTGTTAGAGGATGTACATGCAGAAAAGGGGGGTGGAGATAGAGGATAGGGTGATGATAGAGATGATGATGATCTGCAGATTCAAAGTCTAGAGGATGAGGTTGCCAGACTTAGGCAGTGACGAGATGCTGAGCGAGATTTATTCCATAGAGATTATGGTACACTAGAGAGCGGGAGGGATTGGGTTGCTGGTGAGAGGGATCAAATTGCCAGTGAGAGGGATCACCTCCTAGAGGGAGAGAGATGATGCATTGAGGCAGATGTAGATGGTTCAGGCTGCTTATGAACAACATTTTTCTCCAGGTACTGATGCATGTATAAATTCAGGCAGACTATAATATGGTATACATGAGGCCTTTTATTATAGACAGCTCTACCATGAGGTTGTAATTGAGGCACAAAGAGCTCCGAGCTTCAACGAGGTTAGAGGTCATTCTAGTTCTAGTAGGACTTCTACACGGAAAACCAGCAGTGGTGGTGTTATGGATCCACCTCGACATCATGGGGCGGGATCTAGCAGGTAGGATCCACCTAGAGATAGAGGCAATGTGGATTGATACATTGATTCCATGCTATTTGAGCCTTTGGGTTTGTTTTATGATGACTATATTCTGACACGTTACCATTTTTTAGTTATATATATGATATGCAATTTTTTGGTGGCGATCTATTATACTTTGTGTTCCATGTATGCTATATGATTCTATGTTTCATGTGATGCATGTCTATATGATTTATAAATGACTTTTTATGAATGCAATGATTTCTATATGGTTTGTGATGTGATGATTAATTTAATGCAATCTTATATGATACCCATGCAACTATACTATACAAATGGAGTAAAATGAATGCAGTGTTAACATGAATGCAATCTAAACTATATGAATGCAAATTTATTTTTTTGTATGATAATGTCAGAATATTGATTTATCCCTTTTGACTCAGGTGTACCTTGAAGAAATGTTAGTAAGATAAAAGAAAAAAGAGATTGACGAAAGAATAATGTTAGATGATAGAAAATGATTTAGAAAGAGATGATGAGGAAAAGAATCAGCAAACTAGCAATAAAAAAATGAGATGGAAATGAGAATGATTGATTCACGAACCTATGTCATTATTTATTATGCAATATATATTCATCACTGAGCCTTATTATTGAACAATGGAGCTTAGCACATCAGGTTATAAGGAACCAAGATGTAAAGATATCTCATTGAAGAAACAAACACGTAGCAGACAAGGAGTGAAACCCTCCATTCTGGGAATTACACTAGGGATCGAGGTATGTGTGGCATTCACAAGTTGGATGCTCCTATCACAAACACCAACTAGAGAAATTTCCCTAGAACTTCATTGGTTCAAACCACAAACAGAAAACAAAGAAAAAGATAATGCCCATCATGGCTCCTCTAGTCACTTGTTGACATCCTTGAGTAGCATAGGAACACAATCTGTCACCAAATGATAAAAGATAAAGACTGACCCGAACAAAATTCAATAGCTATACTGATCTTGTGCCTTCATTCTTAGTTGCTTGATGTGATAGTTGACAATGTCTGATCTCAAAGAGTTGTGGGCCCTATTTAAGACTGATCTATCTGATTTCAAGTGTATCCATCTCTATTTAAGACAAGATAATGATCACTTGATATGGATATGATATGATTGATAAGATAGTTTCATCAGTTGATTGCAGATGTTTGACTAGATAGTTGTATCCTTTATTAACTTCGTGCAAAACGTTTGCTGAATATCTGCTAGGGTATTTGGTTCTTGTGAGATATTTTATTATAATTTTTTTGATTGATTTTCGATTGTTTTTGGATTTTTTGGATTGATATTTGAATGTTTTTGGTTGATTTTTTCAGGATCATATATGGATGTTTTTGGTATATTTTTCAGGACTTTATATGGATGTTTTTTGGTATTTTTATTTTTTTACTAGTTTTTTTAGATTTTTTTAAGGACTTTATATGATTTTTTAGGTTTTTGGTGTTTTTCACTGTTTTTGAATTTTTTCAGGACATTATATGATTTTTAAGGATTTTTTCATGACTTTTTAGGATTTTTAGGATTTTTTTAGGACTTTATACGATTTTTATGGATTTTTTAGTTATGCCCCTAGTATGCCAACCTATTTGACATGATGATCTACAAAATGCATGTGGAGACAATGAATTTTTGACATGACCTATGTTAATGCAATATGCATTTCCTATTTGAACAAAGATGACTGCGTTTGTTTATCATTTTGTAATACACCAATTGAATTGGAGGTAGAAAACATTTTGATGCAGAGCATCATGGACCCTCCCACAATTACATTGCAACTTATCATTCTTTCTTCTTCAAAAACTCAACTCTTCTTGTTTCACCTTCCTTCACTAGGCTTCACCAAGATGCACAAATAGAACTCTCAACCTCACCAACTTGTTCCAACACTTCCTAGGGTCTCAACATACCCTATTTCACTTTACCTAATAGGCTTCACTCACCCTATCAACTGGTTCTCTCTCAAACCCTTACCCGGGTCCCTAAATAGGCCAATTCCCTAGTAGCCCTGTTCAACGGGTATTCTGACATTTACTCAAAATAATTTGATAACACTTGACAAATAAATTGCATATATGGATACCCTTTTTGAATTTACCTAACATATTTTAAAATCAACTATGGGTCTTTTGGACAAAATACTCAGACTAGCACCCTGCTACACACCAACTAGGCCCAATTAGCCCTCTTTTCCAAAGCAAGTACCAACAAACAGTACGACCACAACACAAAACCAAAAAAAATTCTTTAAAAATTTTTCAAAACCATTTATTTTCCAAGTTTCAAGACAATACATAATCATTTGATAGGTTAGATACTAAACCCCCCTTTTTAGGCCTAGAAAAACTAGGGCCTCCTTGTTCAAACCTCACAACTCACTTCCAGATCTTGAAACTTTGTATTTACCATTAATTTAACATCCCCTAAAACTATTTCACATAAAAAAACTACCTCCTTAAGGTATATCTTCTGTTGCTATACTCATGCCTCCATTTTCACGCTTTTTCTCACTCGATCTCTTACCCTAGGGTATCAACACTTCATCTCCATGTTATTCCATGCACATGTAAGGTTATAGAAACATATAATACAATATACATGACCCATTCCACAAGAAACAACAACCACATAAAGTGAAATGGGTCACATTTGCATTGTGACTCTCAAAACTTCCCAAAAACAATCACCTACAACAGATTTTAGAACAACCAATAGAAGTATATCAGATTTGAACGTAAAACCTTCAATAATAGTATCAAATGATAGTAAAACACTCATCTACATTTCCAAATCCATTTCCAATAAAAAAACTGAAGCAAAGAAGAAGAGTTTCAAACCAATAAAGTGCAGATTTTAGACCAAAATTGCAAGGAAAACCTTGTATTTTTATTGCCAAAAACCAAACTCTTACAATACCAAGCAAATCCGACCCTCTCCTCTTCATTTTGGATCATTAAAAACATATTTAAACCTCTTCCCTTCATGGAAACTGAAAACCAACTCTTAACCACCCATACAACCACTTTTGGGTGTTTACAACTTTAATTTATTATCAAATTTGACACTTTTAGTTGTCAATGGACAAGTTTCTAACCTTTTTGCATCTTGACACTTTCTAATCAACTTTATTACATTAATATGGTCACACAAGACCTTATGAAACTTAAAATTCTCATTAAAAACCTATTCTACCCATTGAACCCCATAACATTACTCATTTTGACATTATCTGCCCAACATGGCAATTTTGACAACTTATTACAAAATGACTCATTACATGAGTTTGATGACTCCAAATAGAATTATTATCCATGTTTAAAATATTAAATGGTCATTATAACCTTATAGACTTAATATCTCATAAATCTTCATTATGGCCTCATGGTGGCCAATCTTCTCTTGGGTGCTCCTGCACCACATTTCATAGATAAGCGGTCAGTCGATCCTTAAGGTTCCTTGGAAAATCCAAATTAACACACTTAGTGACTAGGATTTACAAATGGAGATGTGGAAAACTTCCCCATTGGTTCTTGAAACTTTGATCTTCTTTTGCCCATGTGTGTGCAAATGAGTTAATTCCTGCTCTTGTGTTCACTAAAGTTCCTTAGCATCCTATATGACTAGCTACATGGATTATTATAACTTCAAAAGCATCCTGAATAGAGCCTCGTTGCTAGCAAACTTTTAGAGATTGGACGAGGTTATAGGCTGTAATTTATCAAATATTGATCCATTGCCAACAAGCATTCATAGCCCTGATGGAGTTACTCACATGTTCCCATAGTCAAGATTTTTGTCGCACTTTGTATGTGTGATATTTCAATTATATATCATTGCTCTTTTTCCCTTAGATGAATATTTGGCATAACATTATTTCTTTTTTACTTTCTTTCCTTGACTTGTAAGTAATGAAACCGACCTGGGTGTGACAATTACAATGGCGGTGAAGTATAATTATAGATTTTTTACTAGTCATATGATCAACTAGGTGTCTTGAATGAATTAGAGATTTTGTTAATGTGTGAGAGATGTAACAATTGATAGATTTTAGGTTAACAAGTCTCATATAGTGAAATCACTACCCAATCATAAGTAAAGCATCGTAATAGGGTAATGTTGAAAATGAATGACCTTGGGACCTCAAAGACTTCATGTCCGAATATCTAAGAAAGGAGACATCCCTTGTTTCTCTTGAATTCACACAAATGATAAACTTGGACAGTTGCCTTGTTTTATTGATGCTACTCTATGGTAATGCAAAAATTTTGCAAATGTGATGCATTTGAAAAAGAAACTATATGTGATGCAGTTCTTTGAATTAAATGAGATGCAATGCCAAAATTAAAACCTGAACTAACCCAACCCTTAGATGTAATATCATTTAAGGTGCATGTTGTTCATAGTGTCAAGGAGTGGATCTCCCTTCATGGTAGCCAAATTATATGCTTTGTTTCCTATAAACCTTGTTATTATAAAAAGGACTGAGCCGGTTAGGTTCAAACTTTCCTAGCTTTTCACGTTCTGCTAGGTTCCTTTGGTTCTCCTTGAAAACTAGATCTCCCACTTCAAAATTTCTTGGGCATACTCATTTATTGTAACTCCTTCTCAGTCTATTCTGGTAACCTCACAAGTGATTCAAAGAAGTTTGTCTCTTTTCATCAAGCATTTCAAGCTCTTGTAACCTTGCAACTCGATAGTTTTCCTCTAATATGATGTGCTTTATGGAGACTCTTAATGATAGTAGTTCTATTTCAATAGGTAATATTGATTATATACCATAG
The DNA here is from genome assembly GCF_030272615.1 of Cryptomeria japonica. Lineage (NCBI taxonomy): Eukaryota > Viridiplantae > Streptophyta > Pinopsida > Cupressales > Cupressaceae > Cryptomeria > Cryptomeria japonica. Next base: position 528,834,282 of record NC_081410.1, read on the forward strand.
ACCAATGAATATGGTGTTGCTCCTGTAGGTGTGTGTACCCCTATTATATAAGCCCAAAGAGAGATAATTAACTAGAGATGCCAGTCCCTTCCTGCATCGGTGACAACTTTCTTTAGGATCTTTAATATTGTCTTGTTTGTTTCCTCTACTTGTCCATTACTTTACGGATAATATGGCATCACAAATCTTTGTTGTAGTTGGAATTGTTCACAAAATTCTCTGATTTCTTGATCCTTGAATGGACATCCATTGTCATTCACTATGCACATTGGAATCCCATACTGACAGATGATGTAATTAAGCAGGAATTTTATTATTTGCTTACATGTGGTGTATGTAAGAGGGATTTCCTCTACCCATTTAGTAAAATACTCAATAGCCGTTAAGATGAATTTGTGTATGTTGGAAGAAGTAGGATTAACTTTACCAACTAGATCCAACCCCCATTGTGAAAATGGCAAGGATGATGTGATAGGTTGGAGATCCTTCACTGGCGCATGAATCAGGTCTCCATGCACTTGACATTCTCTACCTTTTTGTACATATTTATTGGCATCCTTTTCCATAGTAGGCCAATAGTATCCAGTTCTTAATAATTTCTTTGATAGTGGTGGGCCACTTTGATGTGCCCCACAAATTCCATCATCTACCTCTTTAAAGGCTCTTAGAGAAGTGTTCCATCAAGGATCTTTCTATATAATGTGTCAACAATAATAGTGTGTTTGGATTCCTGATGAATAAGAGTTTTCTTCTGATTTCTAGACAAATCAAGAGACATAAACTAAGTATGCAAGTATGCATATATCTCATTATACCATGGGGATTTAGGACCCACAATTACACATACATATTCTGATGAGGGAATCTCATATGCTGGTACCATCAATTGTTCTAAAATAAACTCAAACTGAGTTTTATTATTAGGCATGCTTAGTAGAGACCCTATAGTAGACATGGCATCAGGTGCCTTGTTTTGCACTCTTGGAATCTATTCAAAAGTGATGTTACTGAAGTGTTCTTTGTAATCTTCTACTAATTGTTTATAAGGCATCATTTTATCATCTTTTGTGTTATAGTCATCATTGACTTGATTTACAATCAGTTGTGAGTCATCATAAACTTGTAATTCTTTTATCCTCCATTGTACATCAGTACAAAGTCCTATGATGAGAGCTTCATATTCAGCTATGTTGTTTGTATAGGGAAAATTGATTCTAAATAACTTAGGTATAGAATCATATTGAGGGGTGATGAATAGAATCCCAGCTATAGCTCCATGATTTGTGTAAGATCCATCAAAGTATAATTTCCACATGGTGGATGTTGTCAATGTAAACACAGATTCATCAGGAAAGTCTATTAGTAGCGGGTGACTGTCTTGTAAGGGAGCCTCTGCTAACTGAACTGCTATAATCTACCCTTTGATTTCCTTTATGTCCACATATTTTATATCAAACTCACTTAAAATCATCACCAAATTGGCTAATCTTCTAGTTAATGTTATTTTGCTTAAGAAATATTTGAGTGGATCTAAGTGTGCTATGAGTTAAACTTTGTGAATCAGCATATAATGTCTAATCTTCTGAGATGCAAAGATCACTACTAGACATGCTCGTTCTATAGGAGTGTAATTAAACTCATATCCAATTAGGGTTCTACTTATATAGTAGATTTCTCTTTCCCTTCCTTGATCATCATGCTGTGCCAACAGGGCTCCCAAAGATGAGTTTGTTGCTAATATATATAGTAAGAGTGGCTTTCCTTGAGTAAGTGGAATTAATACTGGAGTATTTAGAAGATAATATTTTAAAGCTTGAAAATCTTCTTGGCACTATTCTATCCATTTGAAGGTGACTCCTTTTCTGAGTAAATACTAAAATGGATGACATTTATCCACTAACTGCGCTATGAACCTTCTTATAGACTCAAATCTTCCTTGCAACCCTCTTAACTGCTGGAGTGTTGATGGAGGTTGCATATCCATGATTTCTTTGACCTTTGCTAGATCTACCTCAATTCCTCTATTAGAAACAATAAAGACTAAAATTTTGCCCGTTGTTACACCAAATACACACTTTTTGGGGTTTAATCTGACATTGTATTGTTATAATCGATCAAATATCTTAGCAAGGACTTCAAGGTGACCTTCTCTTTTATGTGATTTAGCCAGTAGATCATCGACATAGTCTTTCATGATATTGTGGATCATGTCATGAAATAATGTTGTCATAGCCCTTTGATATGTTGCCCCTGCATTCTTAAGAGCAAATGGTGTGACGTTCCAGTAGTATGATCCCCATGGACAGGTAAATGTCATCTTGTGTTGATCTTATGGTGTGATCCTGATCTGGTTGTATCTAGAGAAACCATCCATAAATGAAAGAATTGTATTCCCAGTAGTTAAGTCAACTATCATGTCTATGTTAGGTAATGGGAAATCAACCTTAGAACATGTTTTATTTAGATCTCTAAATTTTGTGCATATTTTTATGCCCCCAGTGGGCTTAGTCATAGGTACCAGATTGGATATCCACTTTGCATAGTCAATAGGTCTAATGAAGACCACATCCAGAAGCTTTTGGATTTCTACTGTGACCAGTAATGCAATTTATGGATGCATCTTTCTTATCTTTTGTTTTTCTGGTTTGATTCCTGGTAGAAATGGTAAATGATGTAACACTAATTCTAGATCTAGACATAGAATATTTGTATAGGACCAAGCGAAATCGATTTGACGTTGTTTGAAGAACTATATGAACTTGTCATTTTCTTCCTAGTTTAATGATTTTGCTAAGTGGATATTATGTACAACTTCTCTTTTTTCTATATTGACTTCTTCAGTCTCTTCCATAAGTAATAGTGTATTTTCTTGTTCAATAGGGAGGTTGTCTAACTTGATGTTGCCATTGCAATCACTATCATCTTTATCTTTTGTCAGAGAGGCACTTGGCTCTCTAGAGTATGTTGTTCTCTCCAAGTCAATAGAAAATCTTGCCTTGCGATCACCTTGTGGAAACCCTTCTCTAACACCAAGGAATTCTGCAATAGCTTCATCATTCTCAAACCAGTCTAGAGTTGGTTTTCCTTCTCGGCCCCAATCAACCAAATAAGAGTGTATAAGGGGTAATTAATTGTTTCCTTCTTTTGTAAAAGATCTTGATAACATGCATATGATGAATACTAAGAGGGGGGGGTGAAATGTATACCAAAAATCTTTTTACTTAAACACCTTGCTAGACTAACAGTAAACCGGTAAAACAGTTTAGCAGACAAACCGGTTAGCACACATGCAAACCAAATAGCAAATAATGCATTCACCCACAGAAGCACAAACACCATAATATAGGAGATTTTGACATGGAAACCCAAATGGGAAAAACCATGGTGAGATGGAACTCACAAGTAACTATCTGCAGAATAGGAACCAGACCGGTTAAGGTCATACAATGTTCTTTACTAGAACAGATCCTGTTAGGAATCTCAATCTCTGTTAGGAGATAAGTCCGATTAAGGACTACCTTGCTAGAGGATTTTAGATCCATAGATGTGAACCACCTTGTTAGAGGATTTACAAAAGGCTTTTAGGCCTACCCGGTTAAGGGCTTCAGACTTGTCGAAGATGTGAGTAATCAACAAATGAGTGATCTAGCTAATAGCACATATTGCTTGGTTAGATCCTTGATAGCACGTTCCTAATGCATTCCAACATTACTTCAATCTTCTACACATTCATACTCTCTCTAACTCATCAACCACCTTAAACCCTCACAACAACATCACCACCCTAAAACCCTAGACATGATGTCCTTATAAAGGAATCTGATTTCATGTCGGTCCAATAGGATTACAATACAATTTCCTAGGTTCAATGCATCTAGACATATTTTGTAACACGACACAAAAAGCATCCTTGAAGTGTCGGCACCGTCAAACAATCGGTGGATGGTAACTCATCACAAAATGTCGGTTGGTAACTCATCACAGAGTATTACCGGTTCATACAGAATACCGGTTTAAGCAAAATACCAGTTGCCGGTTTGACAAAATGAAGACTGGAAAATATGTGTTCTGCCACTTTGATCCTTCGTACCGCTTGAGATCCTCGAATTGCTTAGGGTCAACATACCGCTTCAGATCACTAATCACTTTCTGCAAAACACCACTAGTCTAAGGACTATAATACATCATACCGGTTGGAACAGGTACCCATTGAGCTTTAACTTATACATACAAAAATGATCTCAATGCAAGTGTGTGTCCATCAATGACAATCACAACATAATCATCAAAAATGCCAACAATCTCCCCCTTTGGCATTGATGGCAACACTTAGGAAATTTTGACATCTAAGTGTTTTACAACAAAAATATGCCAGAATGAAAATTACTCCCCCTAAGCATATACACTATCCCTTTTGTAGAAAATACAATGTATACTACTTCTTAATAGAAATAACATGAAAGTATACATCAAAACATTCAAAATTTATACTTCTCCCCCTTTGCCAACAATGACAACAAACTATTATAGACTAACCCCTATTTCATTAGTATTAAAAGAATAAGAGTTTATGACAATAAGGAATAAAACTTGTCAAAAACTGATTTGAAGTCCTGCAAAAATTGTTTCATAGATAAGGACCAGGACTCAAGTAGGGAAGTAGCCACTTCCTTCTCTGTCTACATCTAGGAGACCTGTTCTTCCATGGCATCTAGTGTGCTCATCTCTTGAGTCACTATTAAAGGATCTAGATTGAGATAACATTTCCAAAGGATCTGCAGGCGTGGGAGTAGAATCAGTTGGAGTTCCTACAAATCTTGAGTCCGGTCGCTTATTTCCAACTCTATTTTGGTAGACTGGATATGAAACCGGTGAACAGTTTGCCCATAAGCTGTAAAAGAGTCATATGGCAGCTTGAAGGTACTCATATATAACTGCAAGTCAGTTTGAAGCTTTTGCTTCTATACAAGCACATCATCATAGAAGAGATGGGGTTGGCAAATCTTACTCAGTAGTAGATTCCCCTCATCCAAAGAATTCCTTATATCTTTTTGTTCTTTTTGCAGTTTAGACCGGAGCTCATTAAGCTTCTTCACCAGGGCAATGTTGAGAGCCTTTTGATGCTCTTTCTTGGCATTTGCCTCTGCTACCTCTTCTAGGCTTTGCACCTAATCATCCACTACTATGCATAGAAGCTTCAATTGTGCCAATGATGAGTCAGTATTGGGGAGGTTTGTGCCTGGTATCAAACTGGTAAGAGTGTTCACCGTAGCTTGGATCACATCTTCCTCCTTCTTCCTCCTTAGCACTTCAAGGCAGTCTTGAGCAACCTTAATGCTCTATAGCAGCTCCATTTCATTTGCAGACTACAGGTCAATATGACTGGTGAGGTCATCCCATTTGGCTTGACTACCGGTTGCCTTTGGAGTCTCCATCTGAGTGCTCTTTGCCGCTTCTACTACCTTGTCCTCCTCCGCCTTCTTCTTCTCCTCTTCCTTTCTTTTCTCCTCTTCCTTTCTCTTCTCCTCTTCTTTCTCTTCCTCTTCCTTCTTCTTTTCTGCTTCCTTTCTCTTCTCCTCTTCTTTTCTCTTCTCCTCTTCCTTTCTTTTTTGCTCATCCTCTTTTCTCTTTTCTTCCTATTTCCATTTCTCCTTATCTTCTTCCTTCTTCTTCTTCTCCTCTTCCTTTTTCTTCTTCTCCTCTTCATCCTTCTTCATCTTCTCCTCTTCATCCTTCTTCTTCTTCTCCTCTTCATCCTTCTTCTTATTCTCCTCTTCCTTCTTCTTTTTCTCCTCTTCATCCTTCTTCTTTTCCTCTTCTATTCTTATTCTCCGCTTGCTTCTTTGCTTCCTCCTTTTTGTCCTCAGTTTCCTTTTGCTTTTCTACTTGTTCTAACTGCTTCTCCTGTCCTATTGCTTCCGATGGTGTACCCTGAGCAACATCTTCTATATCCAAAGCATCAACATAAATAGTGTCTGTTGGTTCAACAACTAGGTTTCCTTTAGTATCAAACACTTCATCTGGTTTAGTTATTGTCGATTCTTTCTCAGCCTTCCTGTTGGCTTCAGCCACCTAATGCATCTTAGGAGCTTCTAGAGAAAGAGTGTGTGTATTCTTGAGCACTTCTTGACCCTTTCCTTCCAGTAACAGGAGTCTTCTTCTTCTCATAAATAAGAGGTCTTTGTATTTATTCATAACTTCAAACAGTTTTTAATTTGATATGTCAGGAAAATGTTTAGCAAAAACTTTCTCTCTCATTTCCTGTTCCTTCTCTATGGCAATGCACCATTTATTGTCTAAGGAATTATACAAAGAATTCGGTGTCTCAAATCTAATTTCTGAAGGTGACCGGTCATTAACACATAAATACTTAATGATTTATTTTTCAACTGCTTCTTTTTCATCATCATTGAAATCATCAAAATAATCAATGAAATCATTCTGCACTTTTCTCCTAATATTTTTGATAGTCCTTTGACAATGTGTCAATGGTTTGTAGGAGGAGATGTCAATATTTACTGGTGTCGATGATGTCGGTTCATTCTTTGTCTTTTTCTTTGCTTGTCTTGTCTTCTTAGGTTTTTCTTCAAACATAGTGTCTTCTGAGTCTGGTGAGTTATTCCTTGTCTTCCTCTTTCTCTCGAAGACTTTGGCAGGTACCGCTACAGGTTTCTTCTTTGCAGGTGACCACTTAGTCACTTTGGGACTAGCTATAGTTACCAGTGCCGATGCCGAAGGCACTGCCTTTCCTTTCTTTTCAGGAGGTTCAACAACCGGTACAACCTTTTCCAAATAGGTGCCGGTTCTTTTTGCCTTAGGATCAAGAGGTGGGGTGATTAGGGTAGAATCATACCCATCTAGCATATCATACATCACCTCATAGCCCATAGGCTCTACTTCTTCCTGTCTTGGCTCAACAGCCTCCATTATGCATTCATCAACTTTGATAATAAAGCAGATATCCTCTTCATATTTCTTGACAATGTCACTGGATATCCTCATCCTTAGGCTCATCTTACTTCTGAACTCATCAAAGTACTTATTCAGAACATCAAGGTAACCGGTTCAAACTGCTTGCAAGCTTTCTTTGATTTTCTTGGTAGCCGGTTGGTCCACAGACCACTGAATATCTCCCACTCCGGGGAAGTAACCTTGGAAGTAGGAAAATAGTCCTACTAGAAGTTGTCCAAACTTGAATTTTAATGAATTATCCTATTTGATTGATTTAAGATTCAACAGGAGTTGCCTTTGCATACCAGTGCAGAGGTCAAATGATGCATCTTCCTTGATCATCCGATAAGAGGCATTTACCATTGCAGTAGATACAGAGTTAATTCTGTTGGCAGAGAACATCTGGTATCCAATCACCATGCATGCATATTTCATGAGGGCATCCTTGATGGAATTAACAGTCATTCCTCATGAGTCGCTCACTGAACTGGTGAGCTTGGACATTTCTGTCTTGTTGACTTTCTTTAGGGCTGGCACTTCACCGACATTGTAGAAATCGGTGACGACATGAACAACTTGTGGAGTAATATCATGTGTTCTCTCTAGGTACATCTTATCACCATGAACTCTACTTAGAATGAGTCTAATGTGGTCATCTATGAAATCCTCTAGGAAGTAAACTGTATTGTGAAGTTTCTTCTTCTCCAAAATGCTATACTCTGGTTTGATCTTTTTATCCTTCCCACAGAATAGACCTAGTTGTGAATGGATCACAAGAGACCCTAGGTCTTCTATTTTGCAGTCTATATAATTTGAAATCCCTTCTTCTACTATAACCCTAGCCGGTATTTGTGATAGAGCATTATATTTTTATTTTCTTTGAATGAAATCCATAGAATCAACAGTTGCACTAGATTTATCATGAGATGTGGAAGCCATGACAAAACAGAAAACTCAAGAAATACCTTTCAGAAATTGAGAATTTAGGGCTTTGCAAATTCTATTTCGCCTTCCACTTCGTGAGTTGCTGAATCACCGGTTTGAGTTCTTCTCTTGACCGTTTGATATTTGCTTATGAATCTTCTTCAGGGTTTCGAGATTTCTTTGAACCGCAACTCAAATCACTTTTTCTTCGCTTTGCACTTGAAAAACTTCTTCACTCGAAAAATGATAGTGAGAAATGATTTGAAAATTCCTTTTAAACATATTCCTCACCAACCATAATTAATGCTCCACCATTAGGGCATAAACCCTAATTTGCCTTTTACTGCTTCCGATCTTCCGCCAAATGACAGGTATCGCATACCGGTTAAGGTCTTTTGTTGGCAATATTTCATTATAACAGACAATGAAAGATTGTTGGCATTTCATAAGGATATTGAGAAGGTTGTTGATGATTATGGATATAACTGATTAAAGATGTTTACTGTCTTAATATTATTATTTTGTCATTGATGTCAAGAAATTGATTTTCTAATTTAGTATGATGTTGTCATATCTTGAGAAGTATGATTTAAAGAATATAAAGATGTTGGTAAAAGACACAAGCAAGAATATGATGAATAAGGGGATGAATAAGGTATTCAATGGGAAACTACTACCAAGTCAGACAATGATGAGATCATGATGTTTAGATTGTTTTAACATCATACATATGTTGTAATTTGTAAAGGTTAATACTATACTATGTTACCAAGCAAAGAACCTAGTCGGTAAACCCTAAGGAACCTAGTCGGTAAACCCTAAGGTTATCGCTATCGGTTAATGAAGGTGGAATGTCTACCGAGTGAAATTTAGTATTCACCGAGTTATAACTGAGTTGCTACCGAGTTGTAACCGAGATATAACAGAATGCATTAAATGTTTGCATGCGCTATTTAATGAAGGAAGATGATGAGCTGGAACTGATTACAAGATTGGTGAGCCATGGATGAAGTTTGTTAATGAATCTAAGGCAATGGAAAGTCGGCATGAAGATCTACAGCATAGATTGAACTACAATACCTTGGCACAAGTCCCAAGAAATGTATGCAAGTTCCAAGGTGAGGTAAAACATTTTCAGATCAAAAGATGTATTGAACCTGGACAAGATTGAAGATCTGATGGCTATGATTGATCATGGGAATTGTGATCAAGGAGGTTAAGTGGTTACCTAATTGTTTATAAATAGGAAACTATTGATAAACAATGGAAGCAGGAAAGTGTATGCATAGGGATGATACATAGTGATTACTAAGCATAGAAGCTTGAAGACCTATTTGAATAACAGAGTATAGAGGCCCAACAGATAGACAAGATTAGTTCTATGTCTAGATTGTATTGAACAAATAGGAATCTGCTTTAGCATTTTAGATGTGAAGTTGCAGATAGATTTTTATTACTGTTATTTTGTGAAAGTGACAGAAAATCTCTTAACCGAGTGGACTTAACAGTCTTATTTGTAAAACCCTCTAGCAAGGTGACATTCTGATTAAGTGTTTGAAATCCTTTAACAAGGTCACTTCTAACAAGGTGAAGATCCTAACAGATCTGAGGGAAATCCCTTAACTGGGTCACATCTAGCAATGTGTTTGTAATCTTTAAAAGGATTTACTTTTAACTGAGCATACTCTAGAAGAGTATATTTCTTAGTGGGTCCGAAATCCCATAGTGGTTTTTCCCTATTTGGGTTTCCATGTTAAATTTGGAGTTATGAGGTTTATGATGTTTATATGATTTTGAGTTTGCATGTTTAACAGTTTTGGTTATATTACTAATATATATGTTACCGAGGTTGAATCTGATGTTTTTATGGAAGATTAAGTTTGTATGATTCACCCCCCCCCTCTCATCTTATTGGCTATTAGATCTGTACTTATATTAAGTATCAAAACTATCATCTTTTACTAGTGTAAACCAGGGGTTTGAAACATTTTTCCATTTGCTCCCCCTAAGCTTTTCTGATGCTTAGTTTGCCAGTTCCCTCATTTCCACACTAGGTGCAAAAACCGGTTCTTCTTGTAACACCGTTGGTTTCTTCTTCCAGGTTTTGTTCATATCCACTTGAACAGTGTCAATATCAATCTTTCCTTCTGGTGTTACTAATATGTCATCCGATATGTTCTTTCTTGATCTGCAGAATCTAGCAATGTGACCCGGTTTGTTGCAATAATAGCAGACCATTCCAGGTGCTCTCCAAGGTCCATTATTCAAGTTGTCGTTCTTCCTCTTGCATGTTACAGCAGTGTGACCATGATTATGACAGATCAAATAATTTTCTCTCCATCCGGTTGCCACTTGATAGCCACCACTTCTTGACTGATGATTGAAGGAATTAAACTGGTTATGATTCTGGTTCACAAAAGGTTCAGGACCAACTCCTTGAGTCCTCTGAGGATATCTTCCAGTGTTGTTCATAATAGACCTGCATTCAAATGCTCTATGCCCAGACTTGTTGCATGCATAATAGTTTCCATTTAATCTATAGGATCTAGGCTTATCATTTAGAAAGTAAGGAAAATTATTTTAAGCCTTACTCCTACACACATTGGCAGTATGCCCTTCTTTAAGACAGTTAAAGAAAATGGGTTTAAACTTTGGCTTACCTTTATCCTTTGATGCTGATTGTTTCTTTGATGCTCCAACATTTGTACCAGAGGTCTCACCTTCCTCATGACCAAAATAACCAAGTCCATCAGTATTCTTGATAGGTTTGGCAGATTCAAGCTTTTGCTCTAGCTTAACAGAGCTCTTGTTGAGCTTAGCAAGTATTTCCTTTGACTCAAAGAGTTCTTTGGAAATAGCAGCATTTGTTTCCATCAGATTTGCATTCTCAGAGATGGTAATGTTCAATTCTCCTTGCATGTCTTCCTTTTCCATTTTACTCGCATGGAGCTGAGCAGTTAGGGCACTGATCTCTTGCTTCAGCTTGGAGTTTTCATGATCTTTGTCTTTGACCAAATCTTCAACTTTCCTCCGGTTCTCAAGCTCTTGGCACATTCAGATAGTCAGTCCTTCCAATTCTTTTCTCAGGTTAGAATTGGATTCATTTAGCTTCTCTACTTCTTGAATCAAGGCTTCCATGTTTGCTTCATCAGAAGAACTATTTTCAGATAGCTCCATCAGCTTTTCAGCATGTTCTCTCCTCTTACCTTAAGATGCCTTGTATTTGACCATAAGATCATCATAGGCTTGCTCAGACTGAGTGAGCCGATGAGTAAGTTCCCTCAATGTGTATTCCCCCATATCTCTTTCAAAGTGGTTAAACTTATAGAAAGGTTGGCTCTGATACCAATTGATGAATACTAAGAGGGGGGGTGATTTAGTATGCCAAAAATATTTGTACTTAAACACCTTGCTAGACTAATAGTAAACCGGTAAAATAGTTTAGCAGACAAACCAGTTAGCACACATGCAAACCAAATAGCAAATAATGCATTCACCCACAGAAGCACAAACACCATAACACAGGAGATTTTGACGTGGAAACCCAAATGGGAAAACCACGGTGAGATGGAACTCACAAGTAACTATCTGCACAATAGGAACCAGACCGGTTAAGGTCATACAATGTTCTTTACCAGAATAGATCATGTTAGGAATCTCAATCTCTATTAGGAGATAAGTCCAATTAAGGACTACCTTGCTAGAGGATTTTAGATCCACAGATGTGAACCACCCTGTTAGAGGATTTACAAAAGGCTTTTAGGCCTACCCGATTAAGGGCTTCAGACTTGTCGAAGATGTGAGTAATCAACAAGTGATTGATCTAGCTAATAACACAGATTGCTTGGTTAGATCCTTGATAGCATGTTCCTAATGCATTCCATCATTACTTCAATCTTCTATACAATCATACTCTCTCTAACCCATCAACCACCTTAAACCCTCACAACAACATCACCACCCTAAAACCCTAGACATGATGTCCTTATAAAGGAATTTGATTTCATGTCGGTCCAATAGGATTACAATACAATTTCCTAGGTTCAATGCATCTAGACATATTCTGTAACATGACACAAAAAGCACCATTGAAGTGTTGGCATTGTCAAACAATCAGTGGATGGTAACTCATCACAAAATGCTGGTTGGTAACTCATCACAAAGTATTACCGGTTCATACAGAATACCGGTTTAAGAAAAATACCAGTTGTCGGTTTGACAAAATGAAGACTGGTAAATATGTGTTCTATCACTTTGATCCTTTGTACTGCTTGAGATCCTTGAACCTCTTGGGGTCAACATACTGCTTTAGATCAGTAATCACTTTCTGCAAAACACCAATAGTCTAAGGACTATAATGCATCATACCAGTTGGAACAGGTACCAGTTGAGCTTTAACTTATACATACAAAAAAAATCTCAATGCAAGTGTGTGTCCATCAATGACAATCACAACATAATCATCAAAAATGCCAACAACATACCTATTTATTTGGGTGACTTGATATATTTTCATCATCGATGTGGGATTGGTGGTCATCTATTGTGTCTATTCCTTGTGGGCTGACATCATGATCAGATAGGAATTCATAGTTGTGAGAATATGTCACACTTTCTATATATGTTACACTTTCTAAGGTTGTATCACTTATCTCCTCTTATTCTTATAACTAAGTTTGTTGTAGATTTGTGGACCTCCTTTGTGTGGTGGATACCCTTCTTAAACCTGGTATAATTCATTGTAGCCTTTCTTCATCTGACAGATCTTGAGTTGTTTCCCTTGGCAAAAGTATTGATAGAAACCAAGGATTAGGCTCATTTGTTGGTGCTAAGCCTGTGTCTATTACTATATTTTCTTTTTCAGATGTTTTAGATACTATATTGCTAGGTGATTCTATGTTAGGTTCTTGTAGAGGTTGCCTCATATCTTCACCATCTGAATCCATACTAGGGGATGTTGGTGATCTCTTGCTTCTCTAATAAGATGAAGAGGGAAATACTTGTGTTGATAACTGACTTTGAGGTATGTACTCTGATGGTAGCCTAGTTTTGTTTAGTATATCTAGTGTATGTTGTCTTGCCTCTATTATATTTGGTACATGTTTATATCCTAACCCTTGATTCTTTGGGTTCTCATTCGATAAAACGGGTTCTAATCTTCTTTGTATATCCAGTGATTGACATCTTCATTCATAGATTCTTCTTGTAAGTATCCCCATATAATGAAAGAGCATGAATCTGAGTACATTACTATTTCTTTTTCTTTATCTTGTTTAATCACTGTGTTCTGAGGCTTCCCAAAATACCTAGGAGAAATAGATAATTTTTTGCCATTCGAGGTACTTAAAATGGAGTATTCCCCACAAACAACACCCCTAATTTGTAAAGAAGATGTAGCAGGTGTATTTTTCTATATGTATGTGATCGTTAATGACTCCATTTGTGTAGTGAGTGGTTCATTTGATTAATGGGTACCTGGTTATCTACACTTGCCTTTAAGTGATTGCAGCGTTTGAATGGATTTGGATCACCCTTTTATGGTGATTTCAATGTTATTATATGTAAATTTAACACATTGGTGAAATGTTGAAGGTACGGCCTGCATGGTATGAATCCATGGGCATCCCAATAGCATGTTATACCCTAGTTCTCTATCTAACACTTGAAAGATAACATCTATTGTGATAGGTCCTATTTGCACTGGTAGTGTAACCACACCTTTTGAAGGGTTCTCTTCATCATCATATGCTTTGATGTTTATTCTCTTTGAAGGATCAATATGAAGCTCAAAATAACCCAATGCTTTGACCAACTTTAGTGTACAGATGTTAAGAGCATCTCCTCTATCTATAAGTACTCTTCTGATTTTTTTCTTATGTATGCAATATTCTAGATGTAGCGGATCATTATGGAGAATTCTATCACCGGGAACATCTCGTTCTGTGAAAGCAATATGGGTACCATCAACTAAGTTCCCCACCATGGATTGGAAATAATTTTCATCTATATCTTTGTCAACTACTAACTCTTGAAATGCTTTATCCAGTATAGCTTTGTGATTTGGTGATATACTTAATAGTTCAAAGAGTGATATTTGGGATAGAATTTTCTTCAGTTCCTCAACCATATTATAGGTCCCTACTATTGGTATTGGGTTGGATGGTACTCCTTGTAAGGTTACTTTTGATCTACGAGTAACTACTGCATTATCTCTGTCTTGGATTTATTGTATCATAGACACTGTTTTATCTCTTGTGAGGGACATGTCTGCAACATATGTTGTGTTATCAAGGTTTATTTCATATCCCATCCTATAGTCATCATATGCTAGTTTGATATCCATTATTTGTGCTATAATTTCATCTTCAAACCATCTTGAATAAAATGGTTCTTCATGTACCTAGTCCATAAGACAAAGATTCTTGTCTTCATCATATTTTGGTGCTTCTGACATCATGCAAACTTGGTTAGCATAGTTATCAGTCTCTTGACATTTCTCATCATCATCAAGTTCTCTTATGAATCAACATTTAGAACATTTCCCAAGCTAATAGCATGAATGGTATAGTCATATGAGACTTTTGTGTAGTTAGCAGTGTTGTCTTGTGTTCATGATGTTGATGCCTTCCTTTTATCAAGTTTGAAAAAAGGATCCTTAAATATGGTGTGATTTGTGTTCACTAAAGTTTTGTTGGTATCAATTGTGTTGTCACCTTGATCTATCAGGTCCTGAATTAAGTTTTACAATTGATAGCAACTTGCATTTTTATGACCTTTTGTATGATGATAGTCACATAAATCGTTATCATTCCACCATCTAGGTTTGAAAGGACTTGGTTCATATACTCGAACCTCTAGCAAAGTGATCTTATTTGTCTATATTAAATTCTTTAATGTTTATTCAATAGGCTCCCCTAGAGGTGTGTAGTTCCTTTTTGGAGCATTTACCCTTGGTAATTTTGTGTTTGTAGTTTGTACAACGTTTGTGTTTGTCGAGAATGTGTTATTCTCTATATGTGGACTAAATGATTGAATTGATCCTTGTAAAGTCATAATCGATTGAGCTCTATTCACTTAACAGGCATCTACAACACCATCATTGTTCACATTCTTAATTCTTGACCAAAACTTGGATTTATCATTGTTGTTGTTATTCCTATATTTTATGATACCTTGTTCTACTAGTCCTTTCTTGCACTCCAAGGCTTTTTTAGTGATTTATTTAAATGTGGTCAAACATTGCATTTGTATCGGGTACTTAATTTTTGGGATTAAGTTTTCTACAAACATGTCAACTTGCTCAATTTATGGAAAAATAGCCTTGCACCTTCTGTAGAGAGATCTCCAACTTTCTATGAAGGATGCAAATGTTTCATTTTCATATTGTTTTGTGGCACATAGATCCATCAATGTAACTAGGGTTTCAATGTTATGTGAGAAGTTAAAAATGAAATGTTCAACTAATTCACACCATGATGTGATTGTTGGTGGGAGATGTGAAAACCACTCCAAGGCCGAACCTCCAACACTTTTTGGGAACAATCTCATTAGATAAGTGTCTTCAGTTGCAACCTCTATATATGCAATGAAAAATTATTTGATGTGATCTCTAAGATCACCCTTCCCTTGGTATCTATCAAATTTTGGTGTTTCAAAATATGGTGGGAAAGGCGGCATGTATATTGTATGATCAAAAGGATAAGGATATAAGTCATGCATTGTATAGATCTTTTTATTGTTACCGGTTTGCATAGTTGTCATCTATTGTTCCAAATTTTATACTTGTTGGGTCAAAATATCCATTTAAGTCAGTGGTAAACTCTACACATCTATATTTCCCACAAAAGGATTCATGGTAGTATAACTAGGAAGTTGTTTAAAGGTACCATAACTATAATTCTGTGTGTTATGGGTTCCGCTAGGTACTGTGAAATAAGAGAATTGTGAACCCATGTTTGATTGGGTTGTACTTATTGTATTAATGGGACCTGGGTTTGTATTCTGATGACTATATGTAGAACCTATGGAATATGAAACTGGAGGTTGAGTTGCACTTTTTGTATGAGAAATATGTGAAGCTTGTGTTTGAATTGGTGCCAAAACACTTGACAATACTAGTGTAGTTTGAGAGGATATGATAGTCTGTGTTTGTGCACTAACGTTAATTGTTGAGGATGATGCACTTTCTTGAGAACTCATGTTTGACACTACATTTGTTTGTGTATATGAGGTTGATGCAATCTGGGAGAAACTTGAGGTCATAGCTTGTGTTTGTGTTACATTTGGTATTTGAGTAATATTTGGACCTAAAGTAGTTCCTGGTGTTAAGATCTTTGTGACATCAAAATCTTTAGGTAATTTGACACCATTTTGTAATAACAACGAGATATATATATCCATGTCATTGTGTATAAGAGTGTTTAGAATCATAAGGACATGTGGGTCTTGTTGAGCTCACTCAATCTCTTCACATGTTAAGTTTTGTTGTAGCTCGTATATTGTTGGCATTGCATAGGGATTTGACCATTGACTACTTGATATGTCCATGTTCCAAGTGGGGTTAACTGACAGGTCGTTGTTTGGGTCCATTTTTCTCTTCGCCTTTTTTGACCTTGTAATGGGCATTTAATACTTCTATATGAGGACACTACAAGATAATGATAAACCTAGATTATGAATGCAAGATTATAGACCTAAAGGAAAAGTATGCAACACTAGACCAGAATCTCTATTTGGGATTACGAGGCAGGACTTGTTGAGTACTTTGAGATTTTTGCAACGCAAGTTTTCAAGTTCTTCTCTCAGAAGTTCTGCAGCAATTTCTCTATCAATTCTACGAGAAATTTTATACTCTATCTAGCTCATACTTGACTCCTATGTACTGAGGTGCACTTGTCTTTAATTTCCAAGCCAAGTTATCTAAACCATCAATTATTTCTCATTGATCATCATTTGGCACTATATCAGGTTTCTTGAAGGGGAGAAAACCATCACCTGGGTGACCCATTAGGACACATGCTATGACTTCCTAGGATGATTATGCAAATGATGACAGATGGAGATAGACGTATATGAGGTCTAAACAAGGACTAATTATGAAGACTATAATGACTCTAAAATGAATGAGGAGGTTAATGGGACACAAATGAGAACCTATGTGAAGATTATGAGGACATAAAATATGACAATGTAAATATTTATGCAAATTTTCTAGACATAAATGAGGACTATGCAAGGAATTTTTCTGAGGATGTATATGAGGACAATAATGATGACGTAAATGAGGACTATGAAAAGACTTATTCTAAGGACATATATGAGTATGATAATGAGGACGTAAATGAGGACTATGAAAAGATGCTTATGGTCACAAGTATGTAAAATTTTAGAGTTTGTAGGACTGTTTGATGTTTCAATGGAAACTTTATTTCAAATAACTCTATTGATAGGAGAAGTCTGTTGTTTTTCCAAATATGAGAATAGTTGTTTGAAGATAAGTATAGCTGACTGAACCATGTTCTGATAAAATCTGAGAATTCAGAGATATGGAAGGTAGGGCCTGAAATAGCCCAAATACTGGTCTGACACAACGATACACATAAAAGAATAGAAGATAGGTTGGATATTGGAAACCGTTCAATGAGGCCCTTATGAAATACTGAAACAAGATGAACAACTAGAGAGTTTGGCAACACTGGCTCCACTCCACAACACACACTTCTTGGACATGCCAGTCTCTCTTAACCCGAAGATCCGAAGATCTTATCACCGAGGGATTTTTGTCTCATAATGCAAGGTACATGAAGGGTATCTATGGGGTACGATCCATAGTCCTGGAATCTATGAATATGGGATTTGGGCTACTAAGTTAGTTCTTATTGTAAATTTTGAGGGGTCCTGATCCAACGATGGATTCTTAGAGCAAGCCACTTAAGGGTTTATTTAAGCTTATCGATGCAGGAAAGGCCCCCACATACATCAAATTCATTCAACACTCTAGCTTCCCAACTAGTATATTTATATAGCGGCTCAAAAAACATGCTCGAGAGTACGTTGGAAGAGATGATATCCCCAACGCATCCCAATTCGAAGTACCTCTGTGGGGTGATGAAATCCCCAGTAAAAGATACCCCTTACTACTAAAATGAAAAAGTGGGCATCATTATCACCTTTCACTTTCTCCCAAGACCCTGAAGGCGGGTGGAAAGGTAGTTAATGCAACAATAGGTCCACCCCAAACACAATAAAAAAGCATGTCCCTTAGAAATTGCAAAGAGTGATTTATTCTATTGATAAGCCCGATTCACGTTCATTTTAAAAACCCAAACTTAGGTGTGAGATATGCATGTGCATGTCAATTTTAGAACACTAAACTGAAGTATGAAAGCATGCATGTCAATTTTAACCAGATTTGTTTTAATCACCAAATTGAAGTGTGAATGCACATGTCAATTTTAACCAGATTTGTTTTAAGCACTAAATTGAAGTGTGAAAGCAAGCATTTTCATTTTTAACCAAATTTGTTTTAAGCACCAAATTGAAGTGTGAAAGCATGCATGTTCATTTTTTACAAGATTTGTTTTAAGCACCAAATTGAAGTGTGAAAGCATGCATGTTCATGATTTCTAAAATACTCTTGTAATGATCTAGCCTTATCCGTGATTTTGCCACATTCTGCAAACAGGGAATTAGTAACCAAAGGAACACACAGAAAACAGAAAACCAAAATATCTATTAAACAAATACGTGATTATATCTGAGCGAATGCGTGATCCTGAGTGAGCAATTGTGTGATTCTGATAGATCGATTGCGTAATTCTAATAGAGTGAATGCAGTATATAGATAGAATGCGTAAAGGATAGATAGACATAAAAAAAAAATTTTAAAAAACTAAATTTGATTTGAAACCTGGAAAAAAGACTATGATGCCCTAGTAAGATCTCTCATCAACCACTCTATTAAGCAAATCATATTTGATTCTGTATGAGAGAACTAGGTTGTTGTATTTGTGAATGGCTGGCTAGTCCTCCAGATCTTGTATCTTCTTTTCTATCTTTAGGATTTGTTGATAACATCTGGCTTGTCTCCTTTGTTCTTTTGTCCTTTTAGCACCTAAAATCTTAAATTGTACCTTACGTGCCATAAGATGTCATAATTAAAGCATCAGATAAGGGTAAACAATGTTTAGATTTAGAGAATTTAATACAGAATCAAGACAAAACATAGGACAGAAGATCAAAAAAATAAGATAAATAGAATGTATAAACAGGTTCGTCGAATGTGTAATAAGATCTACTCAAATGCGTGATAGGATCTAGGTGATTGTGTGATGGGGTCTACACGAATGCGTCACCTTGCATTTTCAATTGCATGAACCTGTCTATGCGATTGTGTAATTATGTACACTTGATTGTGTGATGATTGAATCCGCTTTGCAATCCCTTAAAAACCTGCAAAAAAAAATAAAATCTATACGACCTGCAAAATTCACACAGAAAACACAGAGGGTTAATTAGTTGTTGATTCATGTTGGGTTCACCAAAATGTGTATGCTAAAATTCATCATTAAATTCAATTAGAAAGAAAGGGAAATCATGAATCCCTATCTAATCAAACAATTTTAAAGAAAACCAATGAAATAACACAATCAAAGAAATGGGAATATAATCTATCAATAAAAACTTCATATTTCATGATCGCATATGACTTCCATTGTTGTTCTCTTCTTTGTGGTATGATGACTCTTAGATATCGTACTACCAACCTGCAATTGACACACAGATTCAAAGCTCGTGATTGTTGAAAATGGAGATTGAATGCTCAACTTATAGATTTTTGGAGAGGATTGAATGAGAGGTGGAACAGATTGATCAAGAGGTGGAACTCGAGTGAGCTCACATGCTGATTGAAAGATGAAAAATAAAGATTGGAGGAGAATTGATTGATGACAAAGAAAGCTTTATTTAGAAAAAGCTAACTAGAAGATAGAAAAAGAATGATTGGAGGAAATTAAAGAAATAATGTAATTAATCAATTAATTGAAATGATCAATTAAAATAGATTAAATAATTAACTGATTGAAAGATTTTTAGAAAAATACAAACTGGAAGATAGAAATAGAGATTGAAAATATAATGATTTAATTAATTAATTAATTGAATTAATTAATTTAGTGTGTGCTTGCACTTTGACTTTGATTTTCAATTTAATCTTTACGTGAGATTTAATTCAAATATTGAATTTATTTTAAATTCAATTTGTTATTTGAATATATTTAGAACCTGACTTTGGAATTCAATTTGATTTTTGAAATCATGCACATGTATTTGAATTAGAAAAAAATAGAAGAATTAGAATTTGAATTAGAATTCAGGGAATTAATGAAATTAGAATAATTTGGGAATTGGGAATTAGAATTAGAAGAATAAATTAGTTAATTAAATAATTTAAAGAAACCATTTAATTATTTAGAAATTAAATTTAATTAAATAATAAAGATTATATAAATTAAAGGATTTAAATCATAATTAATTAAATAATAAATATTTAATTAATATTTAGAAAAGGGTTAAATGATCAATTGATTAGAAATATAAATTGAAATAATTAGTAAGATGACAAAGAAATATGAAACTTAGAAGAATAAGGTTAATTAACTTAATTAAATAATTAAAGAATTATTTAATCAATTAGAGGAATAATTAGTACATGATCAATGAGACATTTTTAGGTGTCTACAATACCAATGTCTTTTTAGCTTATCTCCAGAAAGACTGTCTTCTAATATACATACTTGGAAAGACAATAACAATAGCTTTATTCTTATGTTTTGTGATAGTGATTAAAAGATTTCCTTCTCACTGTCTTCTTTTGTGGACTGTGGCTTTTATGGCCTCACTATATCTAAAAGCCCTATAAAATCCCTTATCATTGCCTCTTGCCTTAATACACTTCTCTATGTAACATACCTCTTCTTGAAAATCCCTATGACTGTGTATGTATTGATCATGTGCAACTTTGAAAAGATATATGTTCTAACTAAACAATCATCAAAACTCTAACAACAATCATGCATCTGATGAAATAATGAATGAATCTTCACATAGAAAGAAATGGATTTCAAGAATATCAAAACATCTTATGGAATGACCATATTAGACTTTTAAAAAACTATAGAATGGAAGATCTCATTTATACACTGAGGTACATCGGTTTAAATTGAAATCCTACCTTTATACACTTGAGAATATTTTAATATCTACCCCTGAAGGTACAATGTGGCTCTCATCCACTATTTTTTGCTACTAAAAATGAAAGAAATTGGTCTTCATCTTCCTTAAACTACTCTCTCCACATGAAATTGGAAATATGAGCATAAAATGCATGGAAAATACTGGTGTTAAAGTTCTTGTCAATAGAAATAATGCCTTTAGTTTCCCCAAGGACAAGGAGAAACTCCTTGAAATTTAGGGTTTCTTCAATGGAAATCATATTTTCTCACCAAAACCAAGTAAAAAATACTCATGTCAAACTTGAGTTAACATAAAAGATGTCTAGAGATAACTAAAAACTTTCTCTCCAAACATCTCAACAGAAATTACCTTTATCCCTACCCTTTTTACGTATCCTTTTGGAGAAGAATACTCACATTATTCCATTTCAAATTAAATTTCATAAAAATTGAAGGCTTTTGGACATTTGATAATGATAAAGCTAGGGAAATCATTCCCAACCATAAAAACTATTCTAGGATTTGGAGATTGACTTAGGGTTTTGACCAAATAACACAAGTTTAAACCACATATCAACCTAGAACAATCCATTTAACACATAAGTGATGAATCAATGATGAATAGTTAGTACAAAACCGATACTGAGAGCGGGGGGGTGAATCAGTACTGGTAAAAACACTTTTCCTTGAACCGGTTTGACTAAGAACCCTGCACTTTGACTGGCAAGCAATAACATCAGTCTGAACCAAATTACTACGGGTTAAACACAATGAAAGACATAAACCGGTAACTCAGTTTTCCACACAATATAACATCTTATTTCCACTTCACCCTGATAACTCAATGATGAACGGATAGTACCAAACCAGTACTGAGAGGGGGGGGTGAATCAGTACAGACAAAAACACATTCCTAAAACCGGTTTGTCAGCAGACACTATGCTTTGGCAGATAAACAGTAACACCAGTCTTAAACAAAGTACAACTGGCAAAACCCAAAATAACTGAGACAAGCATAAACCGATTGGAACTTATCTTTTCATACAATCTAATACTTCATTTCCATTTCACCCTAGTGCATGAATAGGTAATCTATCATCAAAAGTATATAAACAGCTAGATCAACATGATTTACCTTCAGACACAAATCACTTAAACCATCACATGAATAACACCACACATGACACACATATTTTTCACGTGGAAACCCAACTGGGAAAAACCATGGTAGGGATGAATACCCATAAACTGTTTTGAACTCTTTAGAAGTCCACTCTATTAGGAGCCTTGTCCGGTTAAAGACTGATACAATAGGTTCTGTTAGGAACCGATATTGTTAGGGATCACCCGGTTAAGGGATGGCTAGAATACCCAGTTAAGGGTTAAACCCTGTTAAAGGTTACCTTTTTAGAGGATTTCAAGAACTCAATGGTTTTGAGTCACCCTGTCAAAGGATTTACAGTAAGCCGGTTAAAGCTACCCTGTTAAGGGACTTCCCAACTATTGAAGTGGTTAGAGATCAACAGGTATTACAATGATCTGGTAACAACACTCAATGCCAATACAAACCTGCTTTAGCTCCTCTTCACCTTCTACACTTACACTCTGCAGGTATCACTTCTCTCCTCTGGTCTGGCAAGAATCACGTATCTCCTCACTTGGATACACACACAGAACTTTTTGCCAACAAACTCAGAAAGAAACACAACATCGGCCTTATAGGAAATAGATAGGTCGATAGCATAAACCCTAAACCCTAAAAGCAATTCAAACAGTTCAATCCTGACCGTTGAGCACATTGCATTAAATGCAACATTCTTGAACTGATCTCAAGACGTTTTCCATCATTCATTTTCCACCGCTTTCATGGTGGCTGATAACTCATCATGCATTTTCATCGTTTACAAACTTTGCACATTTATGAGGTAGACAGGAACAATCTCCTTCATGCAATATCCTTCATGCGCACAAGGCTGACATGGAAACATGATCTGCTCTTCGTTACAATGCTAACTCATCACACAAAGTCACCGGTTGAGTCACATAGGCTTGAAGCACTTGAACCGGAAACCCTGAAGTTGAGACTACCAACCAGTAGTCATACAAAGCTTCCATGTACCGGTTCCCATATCAACATGTTGGTTCACCTTGAACAAACAAACCACTTCACTTTGGCACATATACCGGTTCACAATGTTATATCGGTTCTCACATATATCGGTCCTTGGTAACATACCGGTCTTCACATATACCGGTTCTCTCTTCTTCAGCATATTGACATCAATTACAATAGACAATGTCATCATGTCCTCATACCGATTCACATAATGCCAACAATCTCCCTCTTTGGCATTGATGGCAATATACAAAGATATCTCTCCACTTCACATCTTCTCCCCCAATTTTTGTAGAAATCTTCTCCGCTTCACTTCTTCTCCCCCTTTGACAACAATACCAAAGTAGGAACAAGCTTCCTTGTTCCATTATGTTTCTCCCTCTGAGGAGTAGCATCCTTCAACACATCAATCCTGAAAAAAAAAATTGACTATACAATACTTGACTGATGTGGAGCATATACCTTTAGTTCACCTCTGAAGGGGCAACACCCCTAATTCACCTCTTAAGTACATAAATGTAGCCTTTGGGAGAGGCTTGGTGAATATGTCTGCTAACTGCTCCTTATTGGAAACATGTTCCAGTGCAATCTCTTTGTTCTGAACCTTTTCCCTCAAGAAATGATACTTAAGCTCAAAGTGCTTGGTTCTAGAATGTAAAACCGGATTCTTGGGTATGTTAATTGCAATAGTATTGTCACAAAATATACTTATTGGTTCAGATATGGGAACATTGAAGCCATTTAATACATGGTTCATCCAAATTGTCTGAGTGCAGTTCATGAAAGCTGCAACATACTCTGCTTCCGCTATAGACTGAGAGATACAACTCTGCTTCTTACTCATCCATGAGACCAATCTACCACCGAGAAAGAATGCACCACCGGTTGTGCTCTTTGGGTTGTCCACATTACTTGCCCAATCAACATCTATGAATACTTTCAAGTTGAAATCCTTGCTATATGGATACCACAGTCCATAATCAATAGTTCCCTTCAGATACCTAAGAATCCGCTTGACTGCAACCAAGTGGGATTCTCTTGGACTTTTCTGGAACCTTGCTGTAATGCCAACTGCATGTACAATATCTGGTCTACTATGCACTACATAATGCAGCTTACCAATCATTGATTGGTATTCCTTCTCATTAACCAATGCTGAGTCATCCTCTTTGGATAGTTTACAACCAGTCACCATCAGTGTACCAACTGGTTTGCTATCTTCCATGCCAAAGGTCTTCAACCCCTCTTTGACAAACTTGGACTGAGTGATAAAGATTCCATCTTTCATTTGCTCAATTTGTAGTCCAATGAAGAACTTAATCTCCCCTATGAGTGACATCACAAACTCTTTCTTCATCTCATCTGCAAACTCGTGACTCATCTTGTCATCTCCACCAAAGATAATGTCATCAACAAATACCTCACAGATCAAGATCTGATCTCCTTCAGATTTCAAGTAGATATTGCTATCTTTGCTTGTTCTCTCAAATCCATTCTTCACAAGATGGGAGTGCAGGCATTCATACCATGCTCTAGGTGCCTACTTTAGACCATATAAGGCTTTATGTAGCCTACACACCATGTCATTGTCTTCAGATAGGGCAAACCCATCTGGTTGCTCTACATACACCTCCTCTTCAAGTACACCATTTAGGAATGCAAATTTTACATCCATTTGATATACTTTGAATCCTTTAAAAGCTACATATACAAGAAGCATATGAACTCCTTCCAATCTGGCTACAGGAGCAAAGGTTTCTCCATAGTCTTCTCCTTCTTCTTGGGCATATCCTTTACACACCAGTCTGGCTTTGTTTCTAAACACTATGCCATCCTCATTCAACTTATTTCTAAAAACCCATTTGGTACCGATGACATTTTTATGCTCTGGTCTGGGTACCAAAGACCATGTACCATTTCTCTCTATCTGGTCAAGTTCCTCTTCCATTTCCTTGATCCAGTCTTCATCTTTATGTGCCTCTTTGAATGATTTAGGTTCAAATTCAGAGAGCATACATGAGTTTTCTCTTACCTTTCTTCTTGTAAGGATTCCTGCATCCTTATCTCCTATGATCTGCTTAGGATCATGATTCAGCTTGACATACTGAGGAATGGTCTTAACATATTCCTCTTGCTTTTCTTCTTCATCCTCATCTCCATCAATATCAGCACCTACATCTACCAGTGTAGGAACACTGTGACTGGTACTTGGTTGACTGGCAACTGGTTCCTAGAAGGTTACAACCGGTTCATTTACCACTTGCTCACTGCCGGTTTCCTCAGTTTTCTCAGAGGTTTCATCAACTCTCACATTGATGCTTTCCATAATTCTCTGAGTCCTATTATTGAAACACTTGAGAGCTTTGCTCTTGGTGGAATACCCTAGGAATATTCCCTCATCACATTTCGCATTAAATTTTCTCTAGTGTTCGCTCCTCTTGATATAATATTTCCTACCAAACACTCTAAAGTAGCTAACCATAGGTGTCTTACCGGTCCAATACTCATAAGGATTTTTATCCTTACCTTTCTTGATGAGTACCCAGTTCATCGTGTAGACTGCAGTGCTCACCGCTTCTCTCCAAAAGGTGTGAGCAACCTTTCCTTCAATCAGCATTGTTCTTGCTACTTCAACCACAGTCTGATTATTCCTCTCTACTAGGCCATTCTGCTGTGGAGTCTAGGGGGCAGACAGTTGCCTCTTGATGCCATGTTCTTCACAATACTTGTTTAATTCACCGGAAGTGAATTCCCCTCCTTGGTCAGTTCTAAGGCACTTGATCCTTTTACCACTTTCCTTCTCCACTAATGCTCTGAAATCTTTGAACTTTCCAAAAGCTTCAGACTTATCTTTCAAGAATATGACCCACATCATTCTTGAGCAGTCATCAGTAAGAATCATGAAGTACCTATCACCCTACACACTCCTAGTTTTCATAGGACCACACAAATCAGTATGCACAAGATCAAGTAAATTGTCAGCAGTGAAAGGTTTACCTTTAAAGGTTGAGGAAGACATTTTCCCCAGTTGACACTCTCTACACAAGGTATTTTATGGTTTTCTCAGCACTGGCAACCCTCTAACTACCTTGATCTTACTGGCCTTCACAATGTTATCAAAGTTTACATGGTAGAGTCTCTTATGCCATATCCAGTTGTCATCAAACTTGGCCATAAGACATGTATTGATATTTGCATTCAGCTGAAATAGGTTACCTTTGGTCTGCATGTCGGTGGCCACCAATTCACCATTCTTTTGTTTGATTCTGCACACTCCATTCTTGAATTCCAGAGTGAGACCACTATCATTCAGCTGGGCAACACTCAGAAGGTTGTGTCTGAGACCTTCAACCCAATACACATTGTCAGTACTACTCTTTCCATTTAGAGAGATGGACCCTCTGCCTTTGACCATACATGGTGCATCATTACCAAAGCGAACCACACCACCATCATACTCTTGCAAGGATAGAAACTTGCTCCGGTCACCAGTCATATGGTGAGAACAACCAATGTCAATAATCCACTCATTGGAATTATCAAAGTGGGAGACAAGAGCCTTCTTGTCTGACACATCTTCCTTGAGAGCAACAAACACAATATCTTCATTTTCTTCATCTTTAGATTCCTCATCTGTGACACCTTCATCAACTGCCACAAAACAGTTTCTCTGGTTTCCTCCTTTGAATTTCTTGAACCTTTCCAGTTTTTCCTTGTTGTTACCATTAGGACAATTTACAACAATATGTCCTATCCAGTTACAAGAAAAGCATTTCAAAGGGAGCTTACCTCTATATTTACCGGTTCCTTTAGGAAGTATCCTGGCAAGAAGAGCTTCAAATTCCATCAGAATCTCCTCATCATCCATTTCTCTGCTCTGTCTTGGTTCACCACTGGTGCTTGCTTCTTTTCCTTTTCTGGATGGTACAATAGAAGCTTTAAAAGTTGATTCAGTATTTTGAATACTGCCATCAAAACTATTTGGCTCATAGACTATCAACTTTGCAATGATGGAGTCTAGGGATTCCTTAGTCTTGTCTATTGATCTCAACTCCTAAATAGAAGCAACCCTTATTGCATAAACCGGTAATAAGGATCTCAAAACTTTGTTTACCACAGTGGAATCTTCCATTTTACGACCTACACTCTTGATATCTCCGACAATAGTTTTGATTCTTATTCCATACTATTGAATGGTCTCACCTTCAACCATTTGCATGTCTTCAAACTTCCCTCTAAGGCTTTCTTCCTTAGCTTGTTTTACATGCTCATCACTGCCATAGATATTTTCAAGAGTATCCCATACTTCTTTGGGATTTACTTTATCTTGGACATCAATAAACTCAATGTCAAATAAACTACTAATTAGGGCTTCCATGACTTGCCCGTTCTCCTACATATCTCTCTTTTGGTCATCGGTGAGAATACCGGTAGGGGCAACATAAGCATTTTCAACATAGCTCCAGTGTTGACCACCCATCCTTTTGATGTATATCTTCATTCTATCTTTCCATATGTTGAAATTATCTTTGTTGAACTTTGGACCTTCCCTCTTCATCATTAGACTGGGATCTTTTCCTCAAGCGGTTAATCTTATAACACAAAGGACCTGGAGGACGCTCTGATACCAATTGATAACTCAATGATGAATAGATAGTACCAAACTAGTACTAAGAGTGGGGGTGAATTAGTATAGACAAAAACACATTCCTAAAACCGTTTTGTCAACAGACATTGTGCTTTGGCAGACAAACAATAACACCGATCTGAAACAGAGTACAACTGGCAAAACCCAGAATAACTGAGACAAGCATAAACTGATTGACACTTATCTTCTCATACAATCTAATAATTCATTTCCATTTCACCCTAGTGCATGAACAAGTAATCTATCATCAAAAATATATAAACAGCTAGATCAACATGATTTACCTTCAAACACAAATCACTTAAACCATCACATGAATAACACCACACATGACACACAGATTTTTCACGTGGAAACCCAACTAGAAAAACCATGGTGGGGATGAATACCCACAAGCTATTTTTGAACTCTTTAGAAGTCCACTCTATTAGGAGCCTTGTCTGGTTAAAGATTGATACAATAGGTTCTATTAGGAACTGATCCTATTAGGGATCACCTGGTTAAGGGTTAAACCCTGTTAAAGGTTACCTTGTTAGAGGATTTCAAGAGCTCAATGGTTTTGAGTCACCTTGTCAAAGGATTTATAGTAAGTCAATTATAGCTAACCTGTTAAGGGATTTCCCAACTATTGAAGTGGTTAGAGATCAACAGGTATTACAATGATCAAGTAACAACACTCAATGCCAATGCAGATCTGCTTTAGCTCCTCCTCACCTTCTGCACTTACACTCTGCAGGTATCACTTCTCTCCTCTGGTCTGGCAAGAATCATGTATCTCTTCACTTGGATACACACACAACCTTTTGTCAGCAACCTCAGAAAGAAACACAACATCGACCTTATAGGAAATAGATAGGTCAGTAGCTTAAACCCTAAACCCTAAACCTGTTAGGTTAAGCAATTCAAATGGTTCAATCCTGACCGTTGAACACATTGCATTAAATGCAACAGTCTTGAACCGATCTCAAGATGTTTTCCATCATTCATTTTCCACCACTTTCATGGTGGCTGATAACCCATCACGTGTTTTCACCGTTTACAAACTTTGCACATTCCCAAGGTAGATAGGAGCAATCTCCTTCATGCAAGATCCTTCACGTGCACAAGGCTGACATGGCAACATGATCTGTTCTTCGTTATAATGCTAACTCATCACACAAAGTCACCAGTTGAGTCACACAGGCTTGAAGCACTTCAACCGGAAACCCTGAAGTTGAGACTACCAATCGATAGTCATACAAAGCTTCCATGTACCGGTTCCCATATCAACATGTCAGTTCACCTTGAACAAACACACCGCTTCACTTTGGCACATATACCAGTTCACAATGTTATACTGGTTGTCACATATACCGGTTCTTGGTAACATACCGGTCTTTACATATACCGGTTCTCTTTTCTTCAACATATTGACATCAATGACAACATACAATTTCATCATGTCCTCATACCGGTTCACTTAATGCCAACACACCCATATGCATACACTAGTAATACTTTGATAGAAATGTAAAGACTTACATGTTCAACATGCTTTACCACTTAACAAAGAATAACAAAGCATCATATGAAAAGCATCACACATAACACATATATTTTTCACGTGGAAACCCAACTAGGAAAAACCACGGTGGGGATGAATACCCACAAGCTGTTCTTTGAACCCTTTTGAAGTCCGCTCTGTTAGGAGCCTAGTCCGGTTAAAGACTTTACAATAGGTTCTGTTAGGAACCAATCTTGCTAGGGATCACCCGGTTAAGGGATGGATAACATACCCGGTTAAGGGTTAAACCCAGTTAAAGGTTACCTTGTTAGAAGGTTTTTAGAACTCAATGACTTTGAGTCACCCTGTTAAAGGATTTACAGCAAGTCAGTTAAAGCTACCTTGTTAAGGGATTTTCCAACTATTGAAGTGGTTAGAGGTCAACAGGTATTACAAAGATCTGGTAATAGCACTCAATGCCAATGCAGATCCGCTTCAGTTCCTTCCTTCTACACTCACACTCTGCAAGTATCTATTCTCATATCTGGTCTAGCAAGAATCATGTATCTTTGCACTTAGATACACACACAACATTTGCCAACATCCTCAACATGAAAAACAACATCGACCTTATAGGAAACAAATAGGTCGGTAGCATAAACCCTAAACCCTAAACATTTAGGTTAAGCAATTCAGTCGATTCAATCCTAACCGTTGATCATATTGCATTGATTACAACAGTCTTGAATAGATCTCAAGATGTTCTCCATCATTTATTCTTCACCGCTTCTTGGAGGCTGATAACCCATCATGCATTCTCCACTATTTATAGAGACTTCGCACATTCCTGAGGTAGACAGGATCAATCTCCTTCATGCAAGACCCTTCACGCGCATAGGGCTAACATGGCAACACAATCTGTTCTTCATTACAATGCTAACACATCACACAATGTCATCGGTTGAATCACATAGGCATAGAACACTTCAACTAGAAACCCTAAAGCTAAGACTATCAACCGGTAGTCATACCATATGAAACCTTGATACAAAATATTCCATATATCGGTTCACATTCCATCATACTGATTCACTTGGACAAACATATCGCTTCACTTTTTCACATATACCGGTTCACATTTCAACATACCGATTCACTTGGACAACCATACCGCTTCACTTTTTCACATATACCTGTTCACTTGCAAGTGCTTACTTCAATATACTAGTTCACTCTTCATCATATTGACATCAATGAAAACATACAATATCATCATGTCAACATACTCTGCACATATGCCAACAATCTCATCCTTTGGCATTGATGGCAATATACAAAGATATCTCCGAGCTTCACATCTTCTCCCTCAATACTGCAGATATCTTCTCCACTTCACATCTTCTCCCTCTTTGACAACAATACCAAAGTGAAGGCATAAACATCTATGTTCTACTATGTTGCTCCCCCTAAGGAGTACCATCCTCAACACACCAATCCTGAGAAAAATATATCAATGTAAGTCCTGACTGATGTGGAGCACACACCTTTAGTTCACCTTTTGAAGGGGAAGCACCCCTAATTCACCTCTCAAATAGGTAAAAGTAGCCTTCGGTAGAGTCTTGGTGAATATGTCTGCTAACTGCTCCTTACTAGAAACATGTTCCAATACAACTTCTTTGTTCTGAACCTTTTCCCTTAAGAAATGATACTTAAGTTCAAAGTGCTTGGTTCTAGAATGTAAAACTAGATTCTTGGAGATGTTAATTGTACTTGTATTGTAACAAAATATACTTACCGATTCAGATACAGGAACTTTGAAGCCATTTAATACATGCTTCATCCAAATTGTTTGGGTGTAGTTCATAAATGCTACAACATGCTCTGCTTCTATTGTAGACTAAGAGATACAGCTCTGCTTCTTACTCATCCATGAGACTAGTCTTCCACCAAGAAAGAATGCACCACCGGTTGTGCTCTTCCGATCGTCCACATTACCAGCCCAGTCAACATCTGTAAACACTTTCGGGTTGAAATCATTACTGTATGGATACCATAATCTATAGTCAATAGTTCCCTTCAGATATCTCAGAATCCGCTTGACTGCTACCAAGTGGGATTCTCTTGGGCTTTTCTGGAACCATGCAGCAATGCCCACTGCATGAGCAATATCTGGTCTGCTATGTACTACATAGTGCAATTTACCAAACACTGATCGGTATTTCTTCTCATTTACCAACCCTGAGTCATCCTCTTTGGATAATTTACAACTGGTCACCATCGGTGTACCAATCGGTTTGTTGTCTTCCATGCCAAAGGTCTTCAACACCTCTTTGACATATTTGGACTGAGTGATAAAGATTACATCTTTCATTTGTTGAATCTGTAGTCCAATAAAGAACTTAATCTCCTCTATAAGTGACATCTAAAACTCCCTTTTCATCTCATCTACAAAATCATGACTCATCTTGTCATCTCCTCCAAAGATTATGTCATCAACAAATACCTCACAGACCAGAATCTGATCTCCTTCTAACTTCAGGTACATATTACTATCCTCACTTTTTCTCTCAAATCCAATCTTCACAAGATGGGAGTGCAAGCGTTCATACCATGCTCTAGGTGCCTGCTTTAGTCCATACAAGGCCTTATGTAGCCTACACGCCATGTCATCATCTTCTAATAGGGTAAACCCATATGGTTGCTCTATATACACCTCCTCTTCTAGTATTCCATTCAAGAATGCAAACTTTACATCCATTTGATATACTTTGAATCCCTTGAATGCTACATATGTAAGAAGCATACGAACTCCTTCTAATCTGGCTACTGGAGCAAAGGTTTCTCCATAGTCTTCTACTTCTTCTTGGGCATATCCTTTACACACCAATCTGGCTTTGTTTCTAGCCACTGAGCCATCTTCATTCAGCTTATTCCTAAAAACCCATTTGGTGCCAATGACATTTTTATGCTCTGGTCTGGGTACCAAAGACCATGTACCATTCTTTTCTATCTGGTCAAGTTCCTCTTCCATCGCCTTGATCTAGTCTTCATCTTTATGTGCCTCTCTGAATGTTTTAGGCTCAAATTCAGAGATCATGCAAGAGTTTTCTCTGATCTTTCTTCTTGTAAGAATTCCTCCATCCTTGTCTCCTATGATTTTCTTTGGATCATGATTCAACTTTACATACCTCAGAATGATCTTAGTTGTTTCCTCTTTCTTTTCTTCTTCATCAGCATCAACATCCTCCAGTGTAGGAGCATTGTTACTGGTGCTTGGTTGTTTTGCAACTGGTTCATCTCGTACTTGCTCACTGTATGTTTCCTCAGATTTCTCAGAGGTTTCATCAACTCTAACATTGATGCTTTCAATAATTCTCTAAGTCCTATTGTTGAAACATTTGAGAGCTTTGCTCTTTATGGAATACCCTAGGAATATTCCCTCATCAGATTTAGCATCAAACTTGCTCTGATGTTCACTTCTCTTGATATAACATTTACTACCAAACACTCTAAAGTAGCTTACCACTAGTGTCTTACTGGTCCAATACTCATAAGGTGTTTTGTCCTTACCTTTTTTGATGAGTACGCGGTTCATTGTGTAGACTACAGTGCTCACCACTTCTCTCCAAAAGGTGTGAGCAACCTTTCCTTGGATCAACATAGTTCTAGCTGCTTCAACCACAATCTAGTTGTTTCTCTCTACTGGGCCATTCTGTTGTGGATTCCAAGGGGTAGACAGTTGCCTCTTGATGCCATTCTCTTCACAATATTGGTTGAATTCACTGGAAGTCAATTCTCCTCCTTAATTAGTTCTTAAGCACTTAATACTCCTACCGCTTTCTTTTTCTACAAGTGCTCTGAAGGCTTTGAACTTTCTGAAACCTTCAGATTTTTCCTTCAAGAATGTGACCCACATCATTCTTGAGCAATCATCGGTAAGAATCATAAAATACCTATCTCCCTGCACACTCCTAGTTTTCATAGGACCACACAAATCAGTATGCACAAGATCAAGTAAATTGTCTACAGTGAAAGGTGCCTTTGAAGGTTGAGGAAGACATTTTCCCTAGTTGACACTCTCTACACAAAGGATTTTTCGGTTTGCTCAGCATAGGCAATCCTCTAACTACCTTGATCTTACAGGCCTTCACAATATTGTCAAAGTTTACATGGCAAAGTCTCCTATGCCATATCCAGCTATGCTCAAACTTAGCCATAAGACATGTACTGACATTAGCATTTAGCTGAAATAGGTTACCTTTGGTTTGCATACCAGTAGCCATCAGTTCACCATTCTTTCCTTTGATTTTGCACACTCCATTTCTAAATTCCAGAGTGAGTTCATTATCATTCAGTTGAGCAACACTCAAAAGGTTGTGTCTGAGACCTTCTACCCAATACACATTGCCAGCACTGCTTCTTCCATTCAGAGAGATGGACCCTCTACCTTTTACCATACATGGTGCATCATTACCAAAATGAACCACACCACCATCGTACTCTTCCAGAGATAGAAACTTACTCTGGTCACTAGTCATATGGTGAGAACAACCACTGTCAATAATCCACTCATTGGAATTATCAAAGTGGGAGACAAGAGCCTTCTTGTCTAACACATCTTCCTTGACCGCTACAAACACAATATCTTCATTTTTTTCATCTTCTGATTCCTCATTGGTGACACCTTCATCAACTGCTACAAAATATTTTCTCCGGTTTCCTCCTTTGAACTTCTTGAACCTCTCCGATTTGTCCTTGTTGTCACCATTAGGGAAGTTTACAGCAATGTGTCCTATCCAGTTACATGAAAAGCATTTCAAAGGGAGCTTACCTCTGTATTTACCGGTTCCCTTGGTAAGTCTCTTGGCAAGAAGAGATTCAAACTCCATCAGGATCTCTTCATCATTCATTTCTCTACTTTGTCTTGGTTCACCACTAGTACAAGCTTCTTTGCCTTTTCTAGATGGTGCAACAGATGCTCTGAAGGCTGATTCAGTCTTCTGAATACTGCCATCATAATTATTTAGCTCATAAGTTGTTAACTTTGCAGTGATGGAGTCCAGGGATACCTTTGTCTTGTCTATAGACCTCAACTCCTAAATAGCAACAACTCTTATTGTATAAACCAGTAATAAGGATCTCAAAACTTTGCTAACAATAATGGAATCTTCCATTTTACCACCTGCACTCTTGATATCTCCAACAACAATTTTGATTCTTATTCCATATTGTTGAATGGTATCTCCTTCAACCATTCGCATGTCTTCAAACTTTCCCCTAAGGCTTTCTTCCTTATCTTGTTTCATATGCTTATCACTACCATAGATATTCTCAAGGCCATCCCATACTTCTTTGGGATTCTCTTTGTCCTGAACATCAATAAACTCAATGTCAGATAAACTACTAATTAAGGCTTCCATGACTTGCCCATTCTCCTGAATCTCTCTCTTTTGATCATCAGTGAGAGTACTGGTAGGGATAACATAAGAATTCTCAACATAGCTCCAATGCTGAGCACCCATGCTTCTGATGTATATCTTCATTTTGTCCTTCCATATTTTAAAGTTGTATCTATTGAACTTTGGACCTTCCCGCTTCATCATTAGAGTAGGATCTTTACCTCAAGCGGTTAGGCTTACAACACAGAGGACCTAGAGGATGCTTTGATACCAATTGATGAATCAATGATGAACAGTTCATACCAAACCGGTACTGAGAGGGGGGGGTGAATCAGTACTGATAAAAACACTTTTCCTTGAACCAGTTTGACTGAGAACCCTGTACTTTGATTGGCAAGCAATAACACCGCTCTAAACCAGATTACTACCGATTAAACATAGTGAAAGACATAAACCGGTAACTTAGCTTTCCACACAATCTAACATCTTATTTCCACATCACCCATATGCATACACTAGTAATACTTTGACATAAATGTAAAGACTTATAGGTTCAACATGCTTTACCGCTTAACAGAGAATAACAAAGCATCATATGAAAAGCATCACACATAACACACATTATTTTCACATGGAAACCCAACTAGGAAAAACCACGGTGGGGATGAATACCCACAAGCTATTCTTTGAACCCTTTTGAAGTCCACTTTGTTAGGAGCCTAGTCGGGTTAAAGACTTTAGACTAGGTTCTCTTAGGAACCGATCCTACTAGGGATCACCTGGTTAAGGGATGGCTAACATACCCGGTTAAGGGTTAAACCCGGTTAAAGGTTACCTTGTTAGAGGATTTTTAGAATTCAATGATTTTGAGTCACCCTGTTAAAGGATTTACAGCAAGCCAATTAAAGCTACCCGGTTAAGGGATTTTCCAACTGTTGAAGTGGTTAGAGGTCAACATGTATTACAATGATCTGGTAACAGCACTCAATGCCAATGAAGATTCACTTCAGTTCCTTCCTTCTACACTCACACTCTGCAAGTATCTATTCTCATATCTGGTCTGGCAAGAATCACGTATCTTTACACTTAGATACACACACAACATTTGTGAACAACCTCAACATGAAAAACAACATTGACCTTATAGGAAACAGATAGGTCAATAGCATAAACCCTAAACCCTAAACATTTAGGTTAAGCAATTCAGTCGGTTCAATCCTAACCGTTGATCATATTTCATTGATTGCAACAGTCTTGAACAGATCTCAAGACATTCTCCATCGTTCATTCTTCACCACTTCTTGGAGGGTGATAACCCATCACACATTCTCCACTGTTTATAGAGACTTCGCACATTCCCGAGGTAGACAAGATCAATCTCCTTCATGCAAGATCATTCACGCACACAAGGCTAACGTGGAAACACAATCTATTCTTCATTACAATACCAACACATCACACAATGTCATTGGTTGAATCACATAAGCATAGAACACATCAACCGGAAACCCTGAAGCTAAGACTACCAATCGGTAGTCATACCATATGAAACCTT
This sequence comes from Cryptomeria japonica, assembly GCF_030272615.1. Classification (NCBI taxonomy): domain Eukaryota; kingdom Viridiplantae; phylum Streptophyta; class Pinopsida; order Cupressales; family Cupressaceae; genus Cryptomeria; species Cryptomeria japonica. Next base: position 528,870,590 of record NC_081410.1, read on the forward strand.
GATACAAAACATTCCATATACCGGTTCACATTCCATCATACCGATTCACTTGGACAAACATACCGCTTCACTTTTTCACATATACCGGTTCACATTTTAACATACCGATTCACTTGGATAACCATATCGCTTCACTTTTTCACATATACCGGTTCACTTGCAAGTGCTTACTTCAATATACCGGTTCACTCTTCATCATATTGACATCAATGACAACATACAATATCATCATGTCAACATACTCTACACATATGCCAACAATAAGATGAGGAAAACTAAATCATGTATAATTTTAAGGAAAGGATAAAATTAGACAATAGGACTATATACTTACAAAATAAAACTTCTAAATGAATTCATTTGTGCCCCCCAAAAAGATAATGTAAAAGAAATTTTTTGATAGCATTTTCATAGGTGTGAAAAAGATTCCATTAGAGGTATGATTTAAGAGTAGGGAGTTGGATCTAACCCTCTTCAATAAATTCTTTCAAATGGGACCTCTTAAGGCTTAAATCGTTATATTTTATAGCATTATATTTTCTAAAAAATATGTGATTTCAGAAAAAATCAAGATGTACCAAAAAGTGGAACCCAATATTGTGGGACCAATTTAAGAACTCGAACCTATTCAAATTTTAATAATCACTAAGCTCCTATTATCATTTTATCTTTATCCCTATTTCACTCTTTTTATCTCCCTCGATATCTAGACTTATCTCTCTTCCTATCACTCTCCCTATCCCCCTTTCTCCCCCATCTCTCCATCTCACTCTATCCTCTCTCTCCAAGATCTAAACCTATTTCTCTCACCCTTCTTTGTATCTCCCCTCTCTTTTCTACCTATCTCACACAATTTATTTCTTCTTTATCTAGCCTCTCTCTCCCCCTCCTTGACTCTCTCCCTCCTTCCTTCTCTATACTCATCTCTATCTCCTCTCTCCGTATCCCTACATATATCCTCTCACTCTCTCCCTACCTCTATGTCTCTACATATTTCTCCCTCCCTCTCTCCCTTTCTCTCTATTCCACCCTTCCATGTTTCCTCTCTACTCATCTCACTCTCACCCTTTCCCTCTCTACTTACATATATCTCCAATCTCCCTTTCTCCACATACCTATATGTCCCTCCCTCCCTACATCTATTTATCTACATAAACCTCTATCTCTATATCTCTATAAATCCCTCTCTATTTCTATTTATCTCACTCTCTTTGTCTCCCCCAAGATTTATACCTATCTCTCTCCTTATCAATCTTCCTCTCTCCCATATTTATAACTCTCTCTATCTAACTCTCTCATCTCCACCCCAACATCTAGACATATATTTCAACCCCCCTCTCTCTCTCTCTCTTCCTACCTCTATTGATTACATAGCTCTCCTTTCATACTTCCCTCCTCAATCCCCTTCGATCTCTACTTATATCTATCTCACCTCTCTATCTCTCTATACATGACTCTCTCTCCTTCCCTATCTACCTATGTTTATTTACATAAGTCTCCATCCCACCTGCTCTCTTTATACCTACATCCCTCCCTCCTTCCCTCTCTCTACCGCTCTACTTATTATCTCCCCTCTTACTTTTTTTATTTATATCGTCTCTCTATTTATATAGATAGAGAGAGAACCGATAGAAGAGAGGGTCAGGTGAGAGATATAAACGACAATGAGAAATGTGTGTAATAAGATAGGGAGGGATAGGTAGAGAGGTAAAGAGTGAGGGAGGAATAGACTTGGAGAGGGGAGAGATAGAGAAGTGAGAGAGATAAGAGAGGGATAGGAAAAGGGAGGATCAATAGAGAGATGCAAGGTGAGAGGTAGAGAGGTGAGAGACCTAGAGGAGGATAGAGTGATGATGAGAGACCTAGAGAGAGAGAGAGAGAGAGAGAGAGAGAGAGAGAGAGAGAGAGAGGTGTAATGATACATGGAGGGAGAGGTAGAGAGGTAAAGTGGGAGAGGGGGAGACAAAAGAGAAAAAGTAGGACACTTATAAATAATATACTTAAATTATGAAGGGAAATCCAATGAAGATTTATAGATTTATTCCCATATAAATATTTATTATATTTCCCTTCATAATTCATAATTTTTTATAAGTGTCCAACTTTTTCCACTTCTATCTCCCCTTTTTCTCTCTCCCTCCCTCTTCACCTCTCTACCTTTCCATCTATGTCTTATTACACACATTTCTCACTACTTCTCTTTCTATCTCACCTATCTCTTTCTCTCTCCCTCTATTTATCTCATTTCTCTATCCTCCTCTAGGTCTCTCACCTCTCTACCTCTCTCCCTCCATCCCTCTCTATTGATTCTCTGTGTTCCTCTCTTACCTCTCCCCTCTCAAATTCTCTCCTTCCCTCCCTCTTTACCTCTCTACATCTCCCACCCTATTTCATTAAATACATTTTTCACTCCTTTCAATATATCTCACCTCACTTTCTCTCCCATTGGATCTCACTCCTCTCCACCTATCTCCCTTTAACCCTCTATATTGATAAGAAGAGAGAAAAGGAGAGAGAGGTAAGATAGAAAGAGAGACATAGAGACATAAATATGGTAGGATGGAGGGAGATTTATGTAGATAATAGAGTACAAGGGGAGTTCAGGACAGGTAAGTAGACATAGATAAGTAGAGAGAAAATGAAAGAGAGGTAGAAAAATGGGTGGGGAGGGAGAGAGATGTAGTTTGAAAAAGAGGTATTAGAGAGGGATAGTGGGGAGAGAGGTGAGATTGATAGAAGTGGAAAGAGAAGGTTCATGAGATAGAGGGAGGGATAGAAATATAATTCTTGTAGGGAGGGATATATATATATATATATAGAGAGAGAGAGAGAGAGAGAGAAAAGGAGAGGGGAGATAGTGATAATTTGAGAGAAAAAATGGATAGAGAGAGGTTGAGATGAAAATAGAGAGATACATAGAAGCGGAGGGGAGAGTCAAAGAAAGAAGAGAAGGTGAGGTATTCAAAGATAGGGAGGGTAGATAGAGATGAGTAGTTAGAGAGAGGGGGTATAGAGAGGGAGGGAGGTAGAGGTAGAGATAGAAAATGAGAGTGAGGTGAGATAAATAGTATTATGGAGGTAAGGAGGTAGAGAGTTAGGGGAGATAAAAGTAAAGAGGGATGGAAAGAGAGGTAGGAAGAGAGAGGGAGAAGGGGGATTAAAGAAAAAGAGGGAAGATAGAAGGATAGAGATAGGTAGAGGTTAAATAAATAGACAAAGGACGAGGAGAGAGGGAGTATGGATAGATGGATAAGTAGAGAGGTGGAGAGAGGGAAGGAGGGAGGGGTGTAGTTATTAGGAGAGAGGGTGGAAGGGAGATTCATTAGAGAAATAGAGATAGGTAGCCAATGTGGGAGAGGTATGTGTAGAGAGATGGAGAGGGGAGATAGATATAAGTAAAGATAGAAGGGGAGAGAGGAGGGAAGGAAAGAAAGAGATCTATTTAAAAAATTAGAGGGAGTGAGAGAGAGAGAGAGAGAAATATATGTCTAGATCTTGGGGTAGAGTGGAGAGAGTAAGATAGAGAGAGTTAGAGAGAGGGGAGAGAGGGAGAGTGATAAGGAGAGAGCTAAGTATAAATCTTTGGGGAGATAAAAAGAGTGAGATAAAGAGAAATATAAAGGGAAGGAGGGGAGGAGGGAGAGAAAGAAAGACAAAGAGGGAGATTTATGTAGATAAATAAAGGTAGGGAGGGAGGGATGTAGAGGTATGCAGAGAGAGGGAAAGGGTATATAGAGGTAAGTGTTGAGGGAAAGGTTGAGAATGAGATAAGTAGAGATGGTGTATAGGAAGGTGGGATAAAGAGAAAATGTGAGAGAGAGTGGTACATACAAAAGTAGAGGTAGGAAGGGAGTGAGGGGAAGTATTTAGGGAGAGGGAGACAAGAGACAAAGATAAGTAGGTAGAGGGAATGAGAGAGAGAGAGGTGAGATAGAGAGGAGAGAATGTGTGAGGAAATTAGAGAAGAGAGGGGAGATACAAAGTAGAAGGGTATGAGAGATAGTTTTAGAGCTTGGGGAGAGAGGAAAGAATGTATAGAGAGATGTTGGAGAGAGGGTGGGAGAGGAGAGAATGAGATAAAGAGATGAGGGAGAGTGGGAGAGGGAGAGTTATAGGGACAGAGATAGATTTAAAGATCAAGGCTGACAAAGAGAGTGAAATAGGATTTTAGTGATTATTGAAATTTTACTAATTCTAAGAAATTATAAGATCTAGAGCTTGGGGAGAGAGAAGAGAGTGAGATATAGAGAGTTAGAGAGGGAGGAGAATGAGAGAGATAGGAAAAAAAATATAGGTTTAGAGCATGAGATACAAAGATAGAAAGAGAATGATGATAAACACCTATCGATTACTAAAATTTGATAGTCTGAAAAAGTATGAGATCACCTAAAATCTATAATTTTCATTATGACTCCTAGAGATCTCAAACCATTCTCAAAATCCTACCAATATATACATAAAATATAAAAGTATATAAAAAAATTATCTTTATCTTTTATCTTTCTTATACTTAAATGTTATAGTTTATGTATATATCTCAATTAAAAAAACTAATGGAAGGCCAAAGACATTATCATCTAGGGGCGTGTTCCTCTTCTAGATTTATCTCACTAATACGCATATGTGTTTTTCTTGTTTACCATAACGCGTACATGGTATAACCTGTGGTTATTTTTTCATTAAAGTGCACATGCATTTTTATTTCAAATAGCACTTATACATTTTTAATTCAAATAACGTGTATGTGTTTTGGCTTGTACTTAAGCTTGGATGACATACCATAGTCTTGGGAGCTTCATTTCCCTCCTTTAAATGTGTTTTCTTCTTCCAATCTAGTTTATCAGCTTCCATTTGTATACACATACTATCTGCAGTAGTATCATCTGATTGTGGGTAAGGTTTCCCATCGTGGTTCTTCCCCTTACAGGATTTCCACATCAAAATAAATGTGTTATGTGTTGTGGATGTTGTTTCTCTTTCTGTTTCATGCATTAAGTTTCACCAGTATTGATATTGACTCCTAATCTATGTACTAGCATTAAGTTTGGTTTACCGGTATTAAGTATTAAGTTTGATTAAGTTATAATTGGGTTGAAATTCATTGACAACTGATTCACCGCCCCCCCCCCTCAATTGTCCTTCCGATTCCTAACATAAAGAAATTAGAAATAGGTTTAGAATTTTGGGATAGGTTGAGGGGATGGCTGCACCTGAGGGTAGAATAGGACTTGATGACATGGAATAATGAATTGGATTGTTGGATGCAGGCTGAGTTGGGGTTGTTGGCTTCAAGGGAGCTTTGGCCCACTACCACAAGTTTATATCGACAGTTGCGGGCGGCTGAGTTGGAGTTCGAGCTCATACTATGATGATGATGGCTTTATTTGAGAGGTGGGATAGTAGTTATAACACCTTTCACCTTCCTACTGGCGAGGCGATAGTGACTCTTCTGGATGTATGGAGGATCTTGAAGATCCCTATTCGTGGTGTCATCCCAGAGTACCATTTGGATGCAGCAGATTTTTATCTTCGAGAGGTTTACGAGTATGAGACCCTGTTGATGCTAGACAGGAGTAGGATGCATTTGGGTAGGGTGATGGCTATTTGGCATATTCCTCATGTGGTACTGTTGATTTGTGGATTTTTTAGCAGACGGATTATACCGGATCTCAAAGCGCATGGATTTCCTATTGGATGGAGTAGGTGTCTTTATTTCATGGTACATGATGGCATTCAGTATGCCTGGGGAGCCACGATGTTGGCTCAGTTATATCATGATATGCATTTGGTGGTGTACAGGGAGTATGCTAGCTTGTCTGCGGGAGTGACACTTCTCCATATCTGGGCCTGGGAGCATATTGTGGTTACTCTGCCACTAGGTGTACAGGATAGGCAGGGTCATTAGCGATATGTAGATAGGTACAGGAAGTTGTAGTACCCCTACTAGTTTGCACTTATTAGACTCATATTCTATTAATGTTTGCTTTCAGTGGATACATTACCATGATGTGTTATTCAGACTTATATGACATTATTTCATGCTTTATTTGGATATGAGATGCATAATTTATTTGCAGTATTTCAGTAATTGTGATTTATGGCATTTTATGGATTATTGCTATGTACTGACACTTTATTTTATCTATGCAATGTGGAATTATATGTTGTGTGTCTACGAGTGTATTGAATGCAAGAGGACGATTTTCCTTCACTCACTCCGGTGAGATAGGGAACATCGTGATTCTCCTTCATCGATGTGTATGTCGTGTTTTCTATATTGTATATATGCATGTGTGGTTCGGTGATACAGGATATTGCAAGTACAAGTATTGGGTAGGTATGGGGTATCGTCTCCACCTGGCTTCACAGGTCTGAGTGTGCCTTATATTTTCCGATGGAAGTGGAGGAGGTAGTAGTTGACCCTATTTTACTCAGTTACACTCTTGTGAGTGTCGTGAGTTGGTTGTCCTGTCAGTTTGTTTGGCCTTCGTGTATTGTCATTTGACTTTTTCTGAGTCTTTGCTTGGGGTTTGCTCAGTTTGTGTGTTTAGTGGTTTTAATTAATTAATTAAATTTATGGAGTTACTCATAGTTGGTATTTTTGTATTATGTGTTTTATGCATTGAGATTGTAAATTTAATTAATTAAAAGAAATTATTAAATTAAGTTGCAAGCTGCATGATATTAGAAATATATTTTATTTAAATTTTAGTGAAAAATAAATTAGATTAATTTCATTTATTGTTTCCTATAATTTTAAATAAATAATAGAATAAAAGAATAAATAAATGAATAAAATAATAAAGTAGAATTAAAGTATTGCTTTAATTTCTTTATTTAGAAAATTAATAAATTAAAAACTTTTGATAGTTACTACCGGCGGTAGTACCTGTTACCACAGGGTAGCAGTACTACCGGCGGTAGTACCTGCTACCGTACGGTAGCACGGTTATATTAGTTCACTATTTCCTAGTTAAAATTTTGTGCAAACTGAAATTTGATATTTCAGATTTCCGTGCAGGATTATTAAATTTGATTTTTAAATTAAATTATTATATATGATATATGTATATATATATATTCATATATAGGTTTTTTTTTTATGGGCATTATGTTATTTAATATTATTTTAATATTGTGGAAATTAATTCATATGTTTATATATATTTTTTGTAATATGATTATAGGTATATGATATATATACGATGTATATATATATTCATATAATTAGATTCTATATCTATGCTTGAAAATACATTAGGAGATTAATTTTTATATGATTGATTTAACCTTATTGGACAAATGACAAAATTGATTTCTTTGTATTAATATAGTTGTATTTTCTTATTTTTTGGAAAATCTTTAATTGCAAGTTATTTATGCTTTTTGTTGTTTAAGAAAAGATTGCCTATATTAGGATCTTGTGTAAATGGTATTTGTAGTCAAGCTTAATTTCGTTGCAATTCTGGTTGAGTTGTCATTATGTCATATGTTATTATATCTCCTTGTTCAGGTGTTGTTGTGTAACCTTGTTGATGTGAGCCATTGTGTGTTTTGTTTCAAATGGTCAATCCCGAGTTAGTGATTGTGTATCCTTCACCTGTGGTTTGTCAATATTAGTTATGGTTGTTTGTTTCTCCATAGAGCTCTCGTAGAGAGACCTTTCCTATTAGTGTCCTATGAGAGAGAGTGGCTTTCAAGCGAGGGCCACACCTGAAGTGGATGGCAAGATAACCCGTCGAAAGTCAGTTAAGAAGTGATAACCTAATAATTGATTAGGGGGTGGGTGGATTAAATATTAATTAAGATAATGTACCTCATGCATAGGTGAGTGCTAGTACATGGATCATAATGTTGCGAGATGGCCTGGAATGGAAAACTTACCACCTTGTCTTCACGAAAGGATTGGTAGTGTCCACATGAGACTTAGATGGAGCTGGAGGTTCAGGAGAGGTTACCAAGATAACCTAGGATGGGGGTCGGGACCTATGGAGGCCTACTAGGGTAACCACCTTAAGCCATGCGATGACACTCTCTCCTTAGAGTCACTAGTGTTTATGAGTTGACTCACATGGATGTTTACAGAGTCATGTAGTTCTTTCATACTTGTCTTATTTTGCTTGCTTGAGGGTTTTCTACTATCTCCTAGCATGGTGGGGCGGTTCCATTTTAGGATCACATGGTCGGGTGGTAGTGCCACTTCCCATCAAATGTTTTGGATTGTATCTTCAAGCAAGGAAAGGCTTCGCTAGTGTTTCTTCATTCGTGGTTCATGTACCAGCTCTTGTTCATGATCATTGTTCAATTGAGACCTTGTGGTCATTGTATCAGATTTTATGTAACCTTGATATTGTAACTTTTGGATTTCGTGGTATTTTTGGAAGCCATGTAATTATGGATATTGTAACATTATGTTAGTGGAATGTATGTTAATTCAGTTGCTTTGGTCTTATGTATAGATGGTTTATGGATAAATAAATGCATTGGAATACTTTGATTCTTTCATTATGGAATTTAGATGTATGTGTAGTTTTAAACTTAAGCATTTAATTTATCTAATTAAATGGACAATTGGATTAACCATAGTGTTAATATAATCTATGAATTAATCTTCATTGGTAACCCTTAGGAAATCATGTGTTAGACTTTTGTTGTGTTATTAAACGTGCAATGGTTATAATTATGCACTTAATCTTTAAAAAAATAAAATATTTCACCATTTAGCTGCCGAGTTGTGTTGTTTTCCTTTAGGGTTCCTAGCAAGGCATTACAGAGGCTGCTACATTACACCTGGATAGGATCTGTATGGTTTTTTCATTGTATTCTTGATGAGCTTATGTAGTTTACATGGCGACCATTTTTGGGTTGTGAGAGATGGAGGGGGGATTGGCAGCTACACTGGGCTGGGGTGGAGATGTGGATGTTTGGCAGGTCAATATACATCATGGAGTATTGTGCATCCTATAGAGTAGCTAGAAAGATTGGGTAGGTGTAGGACATAGTGGGAGACATCCCATTATATCCTTGGATTACACGAGAGGTGGGATCTTGGGGCCCGACAGCGAGTCCATTGGAGGGCAGGACCAGTTTTTCAGATAGTGTCACATTTGGTCTGGAATGAGCGGATGGGGGCAGGTGAGGATCCGGGGATGACAGGGGGATACAGGAGCTAGTGGGAGGGGCACTTTCCAATATGTCTTACCATTCCTAGGGTTTTGGAGGAGGATGAGCTGCAGGCAATAGTAGATCAGATAGTTAGTGGGGAGGATGACAGACTAGGTGAGAGAGTGGTGGTTGGTGCAGGGCGTGGTGTTGGCAGATAATAGAGGAGGGTTAGGGTTGTATGGAGGAGAGATCCCAAAGGAGGGAGAGGGAGAGGCAGGAGAGGTCATAGAGGGAGGGGTTGGTGGGCGAGGGGATGTCGTACCCATAGATATTCCTTAGGCATACATGGAGGGTAGGGCAAGAGTATCACAAGCTGATCTTGACAAAGTACAGCATGAGAGAGATACGACTCGGGTGAGGCTCCGCTCCCTTGAGGATGAGATACAGATAGAGAGAGCTAGGAGGGAGAATCTGGAGGTTGAGGTGGAGCGGCTACAGCGAGAGATAGCAGATTTGACGAAGAGCCTCCATACAACGAGGATAGAGGTGGATGCTCTGAGGGTGGAGAGGGAGGAGTTTGAGTGGATGCTAGAGGAGGAACAGATAGGGATAGCTATTGAGGCCTTATAGAATGTTCTCCATTGGTAGGATGATGAGCTAGAGGAGCTACGGGGCTGAGTACAGAGGGCAGAGATAGATGTGATATGACTGCGGGGGGAGAGGGATGCAGCCCATCAGATATTGGTTCCTGAAGGGATTGGGCAGATGTACTCTGATATGATGCAGTAGAGGGATAGGGCAAAGAGGGAAGTTTGAGAGGTAGGCTACTACAGGGGATTATACCATGGATCAGTACCTGCGGTGCAGCGAGCATCCTTGTATACTGAGAGTGTGTGATCCCACAAGACATAGAGTTAGCGACCCACACAGAGCCAACAAATAGGTGGATCAATGGGTTTTAGGCCACCTAGAGGAGGGAGAGCAAAAGGATTAGGTGGAGGAGGTGCAGAGGAGGGGGTGGAGAGATAGCTCCATTTCGGCTTATGTATCATATTTTGACCCTTCGGGGTGATCATTGTATTATGAAAAACGCATTCATCTTTTTGAGCTTATATGCATATATATGATTTGTGGCGGTGGATGATGTGTGTATTCTATTATGATGGACTCTATTTACTATTTTGTGATGTGATGCATGGATGATGATTATGGATATCTATGCTTATGATATGCTTCTGACATGTTTATGGATGTAGGATGAGTCATCATGTTTTTTATGTGTATATATGTTGTATATGCAAGTGTATGATGGATATGTAATGCAATAGCAGATGTAGATTTAAATGATTTATGATGAATGATTAATTAGCGTAGATGCAATCTATATGAGGAATGAATGCAATGTCATTTATACAAATATTGCAATGTAAATCACCAATGCTATGCAAATGATGTGATCTAAATGAATGATGAAATGAGTAATGCAATGTAATCTAAGTGAATGAATTAATGTGATCTACTATAAATGGATAATGCAGCTTAAATGATGTATGCAATGAAATCTAAGTGCAATCGATGTGGTAAATGTTTGTGAAAATGAGAATCTAAATGAGTAGTGTAATAAAATGAATAGGTAATGCAACCTAAATGAAATCTATATGAATAATGCCACCTACGTGGATAAAATGAATGAATAATGCAAAGAGGGGATATGCTAGTAGTAATACAATGATCTTAGATAGAAAATAGAAGAATATAGAATAGTAGTGGGGGGGGGGGAATTGAGGACTCCATGGGATTATTAGATTAGGACTTTATGGAATGATGGTGAGAGTTGTGCAAAAAAAAATGGAGAGCCAACCTAGTTTGATATTGCCTAGGGTAACCTGCACCACTGATTATAGGAATCAGGATGCCATGAGAAACCCAAGGTGTGGAATGACTCACAATCAAATGGGAATTCCCTACACACAGCTATCCAAGTGTTGAGAAACACTAATACAAAGTTGTGGGTACGTGCAAGGAAACCCTCAAACACATTGATACCTCTTGTACGTGAGAAGGTAAGTGTTGATAAACACTAGTACCAGGTTGCCAGTTCATACAAGAGAGATCCAAAACATGCCATGCTATGAAAATATGCCCCAGTATGCACCTATTGTAAACATACCTAGATATGGAAAACTCGGGCAGTCATAGATAGATGCAGTCGTAGGGCAAAAAATGCAAGTCTAAATGAAAAATTCAAGAAATCAAACAAGTCACTCATTCATGACCAACTGACACCTCTTGCCAAGAGTAGGATTAGGATGGAGGATTAAGCTACCAGGCAAGGGAAGGATTCATCCCTAGGGAAAAGGATAGAGCAAGTGGAGTTTTGGATTAGGCAAGTGATCAGATGGCCTTGAAGATTAACTTGTGGATTTAGGATTGTTCTCAAGACTTCATGAAGCTCACAAAGAGGCACACAAGATCAGTTTGATGGGACATTCTTTATTCATGATTTTAGGCGAAGACTCATCATCATACATGTGATTTATTCCAAGGTGGAAGGGGAGGAATGTTGCTATGGGCGAATTGGATAGTGAGGGTGATGGAGCACCGACCTGATAGACAATGGATCCAGATTATTTACTTGAAAGTAATCTTCATCTGTGTAAAATCATTATCCCATGTTTCTAACAATGTTTCAGTAATCTCAATAGTTGTCATTACTTGTGCAGAAAATTCATTCCATTGCATCCACTATGCTCATCTTTGGGGTAGCCAAAACCGCTTATGAATCCTTGTATGCCCTAAGTTGTAAGATTTCAACTTCAACTGGTTCTTCAGTTCTTTTAGGTATCTAAGTCACTTAGCGTATTCAAAATTCATAAACATCTAACAGATGTTGCAAAGCATCAATTGATTTGCCAAAATCCAAAGCTAAATCCTGTAATGGTATGTAAGCATTACATATCCTCTCCAGTTCCTTTTCTATATCTTCTCACCTCTTCATCAAAATAGAATAGAAAAATAAAACATTAGATGTATAGGCCTAAAGTCTTCCTCCAGTTTCAACAGCAGTTCTCAAAAGATCTTTATTTACAGATAAAGCAATCTTGCCTTTATCAATATATGACATTAGTTGCTCTCCCCTCTTCTTCCTGTAAATCTTTTCAGCTAGGGTATGTGTTTCTTCTTCAAGGGATTTTAGCTGGTTAGTAGCATCAGCAACCAACTGTCCAAGCTTGCCAATAGGGGTAGACAAATTGCCAGTGTCAGTCTCTGGTAGGAGACTTGATAGAATGCCAACAATAGTTTGTATAGTTTCTACTTCTTTTCTCCGCTCTTTTAACCTTTTCTTTTGAGTCTGGGATACATCGCAGTAGCAATCTCCATCAGTTTAGATGCACTCAAATTATCTACACCTATAGGGCCTGTAATGCTAATTGATTCATCATCAGCAGCAATTGTTTTCATCTTCTTCATTTCTTTCTCCTCTTCATCCTTTTTCACTTCAGTCTTCTTTTCTTAATCCTTTTTCTTTCCAGTCTCCTTCTCTTCAACTTCTTTCTCTGGTTTCTCTTTCTTTGCCTTTGTTTGTTCCTCCTGTGTAGCTATAGTGACCGGTGGCAATTTATTTTCAACTCGGTGTTCTTTTTCCCGTGGCGGCTAGATATCCACACTTGGTACTATAACCGATGTTTCAATTACTTCATGTGTATCAGTCATGTCCATGATGGTATGATGAAAGAATAAGGATCCGGTCAACTACTGAGAGGGGGAGGGGTGAATCAGTAGATAGAAAACTAATATAAACTTTCACCAATCTCTAAAATAACCTCTCAAAGAAAACTCTAAATTGACAAGTTAAACCTCTGAACTACAAATGCAATATCACTGTCAAGTTAAACCGGTTGACTGTTATAACAGATTAATAGTAAAACAACTTGAAACTCACAAACATCCAAATACTTTACTGACATAAGTAAAACTTAATTTCAGATTGTTGCCAGTTAACAAAAAATATCAAAGTGGATTTAGCAGTTAAGAAATTCAACCATAGTAAACATAACCACAAAAACATTCACCATTTGACATAATATTTTTGACGTGGAAACCCAAATGGGAAAAACCACGGTGGGGATGAATACCCACAAGTATTCTGAACTCTTCTGAAGTTCGCCCTGTTAGGAGTTGTAGTCACATAAATCTGTCCATTTTAATTAAATGAATATTTCGTATTTATTTGATTAAAAATCCACTAACCATCAATTAATTAAATTAATATTTAATTAATTCATCCCCAAACATTCTCCTATTAATTAAATAAATTATTCAATTTATTTTAATTAATTCATTAAATCAAATTCCAATCAATTAAATAAATAAAATCAATTTATTTAATTAAATCCCCCTTTTCCTCTTTTAAATAAATTAACATTTATTTAAATCATTTTAAAACCCCCCCCACTTGCATTTTCCTACAAATGCAACTTGCACACATTTTGAAATAAATGAATTTTTATTTTAATAAAATCCTATTTTCCCTCACCCACCAAATCCACTTGCAAAATCTAATCACCTTCTAGATTCTTCTAACCCCTTCCTAATTAGCCTAATCCATCCCCTAAATATTGTCACATTCCTAAGCAAAATGGAGTCACTTCTCAAAGACCCCAAAGTCTTTGATAACCATTAAAGGCTTCCAACTTTCAACCACTTCATTCCTCAAAGTCTTTGAAAACCATTAAAGGCTTCCAACTTTCAACCACTTAATTCCCCAAAGTCTCCAATAACCATTAATGGTTAATTCAACCCTCCCACATGGTTAAAACATTTGTTTGACTCAACCTCTATCCAACCACAAAGGTCTCATCAAGCATTTAATACTTTGACCATGATTATCTCTTAATCATTTGCACAAAGGTTTATCCTTGGATTAACTCCTAATCCAGTGGGTAATCCTAATTTAGGCTTGACCCTTAGCCTTTAGATAACCATGAGGTCTTCTCAGGCCTTTAATGCCTCCAACCTCTTCTTTCAACCCAATCCTGTGTTGACACTTGTCACTATTTTATTGGTGCCAATTGTGCACATGGATCCCCAACTTTCAAGCTTGACCCTTGATTAAACCTTTCAATCCTGGCCATCCATTGCTCCATTTTTCCTATAAATAGAGCCCATTCCTTCATAATCCAGATCCTGAAAACTTGTAAGCATTTAGACTATAGCCATTTTAGAGAGCATTTAGCATAGCATAACTAAATCTTGTCTTTTTGGTAAAATCATTCATTTTAGCATTAAAAATAGCTTTTCATTTCATGTTTGGGAGCTATTCTACAAATCTCAATCCTCCATAAGCATCCATAGTGCAAAAAGCTGCTGAGAGCTACACTATTTTGGAACTTGGAGAGGAGAGGAACAAGGGAGAGGAACTAATATCATGCTGAGAGATAGTTGGAGATATCTCATTGTCTTACTTCTTTAGTTAGATTCATTAGCATGTGTTTTTAGTATCTCTCTTGGAATGCCTTCATATGTTTTGGTTTTTGATTGATTAACTCTAATGTCTTGTGTGTTTTGTGTTGTTTGATCATAGACTAATCTTGTGCCATTTAGGAGGGCATCATTTCGTGAACCCGACGTGAATCGAACACGCAACCTTCTGATCATTTTTTTTTGAAATTAACATTTTGCTTGTTGAAATTGTCACATAGGTCGGGCTTTGGCGCTATTGAACGCGTTTTAGCGCTATTGCAAACTTTCTTTTAGCGCTATTGACCCTAAGATAGCGCTATTGAAAATGTTTCAGCGCTATTGATAACATTCCAGCGCTATTGTCACCGTTGCAGCGCTATTGACATAATTCTAGCGCTTTTGTCTTCTCGGGATTTTCTTTTCTTTCAGTGCTACTGTTTAAATTAGCGCTTCTGCTCACGTAGACTAGCGCCGTTGTATTAATCAGCGCTTCTGTAAAAACACAGAATAGCGCTGTTGCGACAGAGTGTCACCCAAATGGACTTGTAACCCAAAAATCAGAATTTAGGCTTGTGGAAGCCCCCCTCTTTGAGCATTGATTTTATTAACTTTTTTCTTTTCTTTGTGCAGGTTAAACAACACAACAAAAATCACAAAAATTTTCATTTAGTGCTTAAAAAGAACTTAAAAACACAAAAAAAAGAGAGTTTTTCATTGTTTTCTAGTTAGGCCTCATTTTATTTGGTGCTTAAAATCAACAATTCCATTTTCTTGTATCAAACTAAAGAATTTACAATCCAGACTTCAAATTTTGGGCAAAGTAAAAAGAACAATTCACTTGTTTTTGATTTTTTTTGCAAGCAATTTTACTTCAAGCAAAACGTGTTTTTCATTAAGTTGACCAAGACTTTCAACTTCTAGATTACAAAACATATTGCTTTGGAGTTAAAAAGAACACCATGACTGTTGGAGCAACATCTCCAAATAGTTAGATCATATTGCCATGATGGATTAAAAAGAACAAGTGAATTTCGTGTTTGGCACACTTGTGCACAAAAGTCAGTCGAGTGGACCTACTTCTAACACACACTAGCCTCTCCCTTGGCTCTCGTGGTCCTAGGTGCAAGAGAAAAGTGTTAGTAACACTCAAAATTTTATTTTTTAAGAGAGGCCTGCCAAGGGATCGATACTCTTGGGAACGACCTCGAGCGGTAAATCCTTCGAGCCGCTATAGAAATCAGGTGAGAGCGAAAGCTGTAGCCTTGGGTATAGCTGTTCCTACAGTGTAACTGGCCGAAAGGACAAATGGGCCCCACCACTAGTTACAAGGCTCTTAAGTGAGTCACTGTAGAATGAACTTATGTCCAAAAACATCAAACATGACTAAACACCTTTAAGTAGTAGCCCACCTATTCTATTGATTGAGGATATTTGAGGTATAATTTAGTGCAAGAGCATAGATGGTTTTGCTCCCAAGATACTCACCATACATATTTCCTTGAGTAGAAGCATAGCTTTTTGAAAGGTCACTTGTGGCTTGATAAAAGTGGTGACTCCCCCATCATAGGGATCATCTATTTGTTATGCTCGTGCAAGACTTAGTATATCACATCCTTACCTGCCACGGCGGGATTCATAAGGTATGTAGTACCAAAGTCGAAGAAATATCAAGATGTGGGCTAAATTTATCACAACTGGCCATTTGACCTTAGGGATAAAGAGTGTTTGAAGTGTGTTCGTTTTACAGACCTAGTGCAAATTGAGCCGACTTCAGGCTTTGGAATTACACCTTAAAATAAATCTAAAGGAAGGGTCAAAAACAAGTCCAAGGATTGGGTTGATCTAGACCCATACTCATTTGTGCCTTTTGAGGCTACAATTTTGTGTTTGTGTGCTTGCTTTGTTTTCTTGTCAAAGGAAAAATCAGAAAATCAATCCCAAAAACAAAGTATTCATCCAACATCTGTCAACACAACCAAAAATACCAAAAACAAAGTGCAAACAACACAGAGTCATAACTTTTATGACCATTCTTCACATCTTGCGAAAGAAGAAGTGTCATCAGAATATCACCTTGAAAAGGAGACCACTAAGCTCAAAGGCTTTGATCAAAAGGAGGAAATTCTTCTATCTCAATAGACAAATCTTTGTCTCACATAGAGTCTTTCTACATCGCATGCATCTATACATTCAAGGTAAAACAAACGAGTTTGATTCTAAATCATTGAACCGCAGAGCTTTTATGCAATATAGAGCTCTGAGTTATCACAAAAATCAAGGAGGAAAGATTAATCCCAACTTCTTCCCAAACATCTATATCACCTACAACACAGCTCGAGAAGTACCACCAACGCCTGAAAGGGAAGAGGTAGCGTTTGTTCCATTTGTAACACAAAGTTTTTATTGAAGTTGAAAACAAAACATCCATCATCTCATTCATACATCATCACTTCATCATCAATCCATCCCAAAACTCTCAAAACATTAAGAGGTTCTTGTCCCAAGATTCCTTTTTAGATATTACTTGAAATCAAACACATCACATCACTTTTTAGATTGTTTCTACATCTAGGATAAGCTCATCCTAAGAGACACATCTACGCAGGTTAAAACTAGTTCATGAGTGAATCCTCTCATTGCTAGGTAGTCAAAATCTGTAACACATCTCAGATTTCTCTACACCTTCTCATATCAAATCTTATCAAAACAAACAAGCAATTCAAAGAAGGAATTTCGGTTACATCTACCTTAAAGTGCTAGAGATCCCCATACAACACAAATCACCAATCATCAATCTTTCATTTCATCACCACTCATCATCATCTTCAATCAACTTCAAAACAAACTTGCAAACAAAATGGCTCAAACCCGATCACGATCAAGGCAACGAGAAATAGAAATTGAGGAAGAAGAGGACAACCTCAATGAATTTCAAGAAGCACTTGGAGGAAATGGGAATGATGAAAACCCAGGTACACCCACTCCTTCAACAATCGAAAGGGTTCAGCATAACCCTCATTTTAACAGATTATTTGATGAAATACTAAGGAGCAACGCAGATGCTCACTTCTTAAAACTCGCTCAAGAAGGAGCCAAACTCCCCTCAGACTTTGATCTTGCCCAATTAAGACAAGCATCAGAAAGACAAAGCCGCCATGAGGAGGAAAGGCGTAGAGATCCCATCAGATATAACATCCCTCAAGGTAACCCACCACCTCCTCCTCCTAATGAAATAGAGATGTTGCGGCAAAAAGTTGAGAATCTCGCCCAACAACTTCATAGTGGTGTTAAGACCAATCAATTCTCACTTAACGACATTTGTCCCTATCCGTTTGATAGGAATATTTATATGCCACCCTTTCCACGCGGGTTCGAAACACCAAAATTCAAAAAATATAGAGGAAAGGGAGATCCTCGTGATCATGTCCGAGAATTTCATTCCGCTTGTCTCGAAGTTGCATATGAAGACACATACTTAATGCGCCTTTTTCCCCAAAGCTTGGGAGGAACAACCACATCATGGTTTTCCCGACTACCAGGTGGCATTCGAACATTTGAGGAACTCATCCAGAAGTTCCTATCTCATTACTCTTATAATATTGAACGCGACATCACCATGGCTGATCTATGCAATACCAAACAAAAACCAGGTGAATTATTCTCAGTATTCTTGCAACGATGGCGCCAAATGTCTAGCAGACGTTCTCTTCAGTTACCTGAACGAGAACTAGTGGAAATTTTCATTTCCAACTTAAACGAAGAAATGGAATTTCACCTGGATGTCAAAGATACAGATTCTTTTAATGATATGATCACCAAGGGTATAAAATGTGAACGGGCACTCATCAAAATAGGACTCATCAAAATCTTTAATGAACCCAAAGATGGTCCTCGCCCGCGCTTCAATAGCGATAAACCGAACTTCTGGAACAAGAATAAGAATATCGTCAACGATGGAGTTGTGGATGCTCGGACTATCCAAAATGCACAACCTGTGGTGCGATTTGCAGGACAAAATCCTCCACCTCAAAATAACACAAATGTTCCTCTTAATCAAGGTCGCATCACATCTCATGATGAACCAAGACCTCGTCCACAAAAACAAAAACGCACATACACTCCCTTAGGGGAACCCATTGAAACAGTGATGCGACAACTCATTTCTCAGAATTTGATCACTTTACCTAAGTTATCAAATTATGAGCCTCAAGTCAAACCGGCATGGTGGAGAGATACTGAACATTGTGAGTTCCATCAAGGAAGAGGACACAAGACAAGTAATTGTCACCGATTGAAAGATCTCATTCAGGATCTTATTGACCGAGGAGAAATTGAAATTGAAGGGCATGACCCAAAAACAACCAATAATGATCATCAGATGTTCAAGAATCCACTTCCATCGCAAGATCAAAGAGGTCCTTCCACTTCCAGACGAGGTCCTGATACCACTGATTATACACAGGCTGCGTATAATTACACTGTCAATCACCTGTATGATGTCAGTGAACAAATTGCAACTATCACCTTCAAAAATCCCACCTCAAATTGCAATGTTGTTACACGTCGTGGCAAGGTCACCATAAAGGCAGCTCCACAAGGCACCACCTCCATCCCAAAGCAATACAATCTTGTGGAACAATTAGACAAAACCCCTGGGCTTATATCCATTTTAGAGCTATTGCGCCTGTCACCCTCTCATAAAACAATCTTGGATCAAGCACTCCAAGAGGCGTCAGTCCCTGCAAACCTAAACACGGACCAATTTCAAGCCATGGTTGGAAATCTAAAGTCATCACCTTGTCTCACTTTTTCTGAAAGTGACAACTCTTCTTTCCAACAACCTCATAATGCTTCGCTACACATTGAAGGCTTTATCAACCAACACAGGATCAAGCGAGTCTTGATCGATAATGGAGCAGGCCTAAACATTTGCACACTACAGTTGGTCACAGCATTGGGATATACAATAGAATCAGTGGATCCTCGCAAGAAGATCACCATCAAGGCCTATGATGATGCAGAGCGTTCATCCAAAGGAGCCGTGGTCCTACCAATCCGAGTGGGCCCTGTGGTAAAGCACATAATTTGTCAGGTTCTGGACCTTTCTCTGCCATATAATCTATTATTAGGGAGACCTTGGATACATGCCATGCAAGCTGTTCCATCTACCTACCATCAATGTATCAAGTTCCCACATAACGGTACAGAGATCACAATCCTAGGCGATGCAAATCCCTTTGCATTTTGCCATAATATCAGCCATCAACCAGAGATTACTGTTCCTAATAATAGGGAAGCCATTTCCTCCACATCATATGTAAGTCCCGCCTCTCTTGCCAGTTCGAACACCCCTATACCCAAGCAAGAAAAGCTAAAAATGAAAGTAGCAGAGGAAGGTCCTAGAGAATACAACTTGAGTCAACTCTTTTGTGTGGGACAAATGCCCACTTCTCCTAGAACACATGGTAAGCCACAGCAGTTACTCCAGCAACCACTAATCACACCAGCATGTGCCTTGACGCCTTTCATCCTTGGAAAGAGTCAAGAGGAAGAGACACAAGATGAGGACCTAGCAGACTGGATCTATAAAGATCCCATCACCACTGATAAACCGCGAGTTACACTTCCTACGGAACAATATGGAAAAGGCCTCCTCATTATGCAAAGAATGGGATATGATGGTCAGAGTGCTTTGGGATACTGCAAAGAAGGACGACACGAACCTCTGCTACCAGAATTCAAGCCCAAAGGTAATACGAGCCTCGGTTTTGAAAAAGAGGTCCTTCCTAAACTCAGATTCAAAGGAAAACCCAGCAAACCATTTTGCCCACCTACTGCAAAGAGGACACCTTTCATAATCAAAGCACCATCAAGCACTATCCCCACTGCCCTATCGAGGCTCGCAACCCCACCGCAACTATCATCAATATCATTCATCCCACCAAACGCACCAGTAATCCCATCAGCAGCACCATTAGCAGCAACAACTATATCAGAACCCGCAGTAGCATCTATGGTACCAGCAGTTCCTGCAGAAGCCACTGAGTCAACACTGCCGATACTTCCTGTGCCAGATTCTTTTATCCCCATCAAACTTCCTGTAGCATTGATCACTACAAAGATACATAAACCCATCACACCTGCCGTGTTTAACTCTAAAGACATCCCAGTATGGTATAGCAATCGGATGCTGGAAAGTGATTCAAAGACTGACTCACATGAGTGGGAATTTGATTCTGTACAACTTAACACTTCAGATGAGGAAGACACATCACCACCTCCGCCACGCAAAGACATTCCTGTTTACGGAGAAGCACAGATAAAGACCACTTGGGTACCTGAGCTGGAAACATCTTCCACAGACCCTACGTCTCATCCTACGCCTGATTCTGACAGGGAGAGTACCAGCAACGACCTTCACCACACTGTCTTAACCCTCACTGATACCTCTAACGAACTTAACCTAATCGATGAAGTAATGCCCATTATCCACCCTGAACTCATCGAATGGAACCAACCAAATCCCCCATGTCTTGACCTCTTCCAAAACGATGAGGCTATCATTGACTTTTTGGAATTAAGGGATAATCTACCAAGCGGGGATCACAAAGCTGGATTCACCATTCAACTTAATAGCGCAGCATACTTCGGGGTGGATGCCAAACCCTTCAGCTACAAAAATATAACATTGAAACATGGATCTTCCAGTGAAAACCACACTGTGGCACTGTTTGATCCGACAATAGTAAAAAGAAAGAGCGTATCCAATGGTGAAAACCTCTCTGAGGCGCCTGAGGATGAAGGGTTTGACATTCTCCCTACTAGTACACAACAGGAACGATCAATGATTCTCATCGAGGAAACCAAAGAATACAATGTGGGGACTCCTGAAAACCCTCATATCATACATCTGGCATCTCTTCTCACTCCAGAGGAACAACCTAAATTTATAGAGTTCTTCCAGAAGCGTCAGATCAACTTTGCATGGTCATATGCAGACATGCCTGGGCTTGATCCTGATTTAGTCATGCATCACCTCACCGTCGCAGAAGGAGCCAAACCTGTCAAGCAAAAGCTTCGTAAGATGCATCCCCAGATTGCAGTGCTAGTCAAAATAGAACTCAAGAAACTCCTGGATGTTGGTTTCATTAGACCAATTGATTATGCAGAATGGATCTCCAATATTGTGCCTGTCGGCAAACCAAAAGGGGGCATCCGCATTTGTACTGACTTCAGATATCTGAATAAGGCATGTCCTAAGGATGACTTTCCCCTACCAAATATCGACATCATAGTGGATCTAACAGCAGGACATGCCATGCTTTCACTCATGGATGGCTTTTCAGGATACAATCAAATAAAGATCGCACCAGAGGACCAACATAAGACAGCCTTCACATGTCCATGGGGCACATACTGCTGGAATGTAATGCCTTTTGGTCTAAAGAATGCAGGAGCGACCTATCAAAGAGCAATGACCACCATCTTCCATGACATGATGCATACTATGATGGAAGATTATGTGGATGACTTACTAGCAAAATCACTCACCAGAGAAGGACATCTCCACATCTTAGATCAAATCTTTGATAGACTGAAACAATACCATGTTCGACTCAACCCAAAGAAATGTGTCTTCGGAGTGACCTCCGGGAAGCTTCTAGGATACATTGTCTCAAGCAAAGGCATTGAGGTCGATCCAGCAAAGGTAAAGGCAATAATGGACATGCCACCTCCAAAGAATATCAGTCAGCTAAGGACACTACAAGGGCGGCTTCAATCCATCCGAAGATTCATTGCACAATTGGCTGATAAGTGTCACCCATTCACACACTTGCTACACAAGAACATCCGCTTTCAGTGGGATGCCAGATGCCAACAAGCATTTCAGACGCTTAAAGACTATCTCATGAATCCACCCTTGTTGATGCCACCAGATCCAAGTAGACCGTTGTTACTTTATATCTCAGCAACAAGTACAGCATTGGGTGTACTACTGGCACAACATAATGCAGAAGGTAAAGAGTGTGTTGTTTACTACATCTCTCGCACACTGGTTGGCTATGAACTCAATTACACACCTATTGAGCGAGCTTGCCTAGCAGTAATCTTAGCAGCCACTAAATTGCGGCACTATCTGTTGACACACAAGGTACAACTCATCGCAAAGATTGATCCACTCAAGTACTTACTTAGCAAAGCAGCATTGACAGGTCGCTTAGCCAAATGGGTAATGATTCTAAGTGAATTTGACATCGAGTATGTGGACCGTAAAGCTATCAAAGGGCAGGTCATTGCAGATCAGTTGGCCGATGCACCACTCATAGACGATCATCCTCTTATTTCCAATTTTTCAGATGAAGAGATATTCATGATTACCACAGTACAACCATGGAAACTATATTTTGATGGTTCATACACTAGGCATGGCTCGGGGGCAGGTATTCTGTTTATCACACCTCAAGATGACAGCATCTCGAAGTCTTACAGGCTCACATTTCCATGCACAAACAACATAGCAGAGTATGAGGCCTTGATCACAGGACTCAGGTTAGCCATACAGTGGAAATTACAAGAACTACAAGTATATGGCGACTCCCGACTAGTCATTCGACAAGCAACTGATGAATATCAGACCAAAGATGATAAACTCATGCCATACAAGCAAATGGTGGACACTCTAAAGACATCATTTACTACTATCACTTTTGAGCAGATACCAAGAGATCAGAATCGAGCTGCTGACGCCATGGCTACCATCGCATCTCTCCTAGATCTTCCACAAAATTCAACACGCTACGAGTTCTTGGTAGAACAGCTTTGGATCCCCACTTATGATATCCCTAAATCTGAGATGATATGTTGCCTTGTTGGTTCCGAATCCCCATGGTACGGTGAGTTCTACACCTATCTTTGCGATCACACCCTTCCTCCCAACCAATCAAATAACCAACGTAAAACCTTCATTCGCCAAACTGCTCGATATACCATTATTGCCGAAACCCTATACCGACGCGGTCTTGATGGTACTCTCCTTCGATGTCTGGAACAAGGTGAGATAACAAAGGTTTTGGAAGAGGTACATGAAGGAATTTGTGGGACTCACTCAAGTGGTCCATCACTAGCCAAGAAGATCATGCGAGCTGGATACTATTGGCCATCTATGGAAAAGGATTCCTACTACTTTGTCAGGAAATGCAAGAAATGTCAAGTTCATGGCGACCTGATACATGCACCAGCATAGGAACTGCAACCAATCACAACACCATGGCCTTTTTGTCAATGGGGCCTTGACCTTGTGGGTAAGATTCATCCATCTTCATCCAATGGCCATAAATTCATTATTACCGCCACTGAATATTTCACAAAGTGGATCGAAGCTGTTCCACTTACCCAAGTCACCGGCAAGCAGATCGCCTCATTCATCCTCAATTACATCATCTGCCGGTATGGTGTACCCATGTCCATCATCACAGATAACGGTCTTCCTTTCAAAAATCAGGATGTCCGTGAGCTTTGTGAGAAATTTCATATCCAACATCGCTTTTCCACCCCCTATTACCCACAAGGCAATGGTCAGGCTGAAGCATCCAATAAAAACATACTAAGAATCCTAAAGAAGACAGTCAATGATGCCGGTCGTGATTGGCATGTTCAATTGAATCCAGCATTATGGGCATATCGAACTAGCATTTGAACTCCTACAGGTGCAACTCCTTATTCATTGGTCTATGGTGCAGAAGCTATCTTACCCATTAAGGTTGAGATACCATCATTACGGGTTTCCTTGCATAATCTCATCGATGATGAAGCATACAGAGTCTCACGTCTTCGGGACTTAGAGTTACTTGATGAGAAGCGACAAGCTGCATACAATCACCTCAAAGCCTATCAGTAGCGCATGAGTAGAAGTTACAATCACCGAGTTAGATCTCGTACATTTGAGGTAGGTGATCTTGTTCTTCGAGAAAATCCTCGCAACCAACCAAATAGAGAACATCAAGGCAAGTTTGAATCAAATTGGCTGGGCCCATATGTTGTCACTGCTGTGTTTGGGTCCAAGGCATATCAGTTGGCTACATCAGATGGAGAACCACTCGCAGATCCAATCAACAGCATGCACCTCAAACGGTTTTATACCTAAGGTGTACAAGGCATCAGGCTCCCCTACATATCAGAAAAATACCAAAAACATTCAGAAAATGTCCTGAAGAAAATACAAAAACATTCCAAAAAATAAAGAAAAATCATGCATCCAAACGGTGAACAACCACTCCGGTGGCACCTTGGGTAAGTACAGTGGTGAAAACCTGGCAAACAGGCACCACTCGTAAAGGCAATGGCTCCAGTATCTTTCAGGCTCATTCCGATCACATTCATACATACACACATCCATCCATCTAACCATGGCTTGTTATTTGATCTGTAATCCAAGAAAGTACTTCATGCATCTGGCATCCCGCTTTTTCATAAATCATGTCCAACTTGGGGGCAATGCCCTTACAATCTAGATGATGGAAGTGGATTCTACATTACTGGTGATTCATTGGCAAAAACATTCAAAAATGACTCACAAAATCCAAAAACATTCAAAAACTATTACACAAAATCCAAAAACATCGAAAAACCCATCGAAAATCACACAAAAACATGGCAACACCTTGTACATATTCATTCAAACAGATGCAAAACCAACATTAACACAGTACTCACACAATGACCATTTATCAATCGACCACACAATCCACATCCAACAAATCAGAAACTGTCTTTAAAAACAAGGATGCATCCTTCCTTACCAAAACAAAGACAAGATGACATTTTCTTTGACAAGAAAATTCTATTAAGCTATCAAATACTTGGTTGATTCGTGAGTACAATCGTTTGTTTATCTGTATCGGGATCTTTCAGCATTGTTTTGTATCGTTTGCGCATTATTTCCGATGAAGTTCTGGGGCATGTACTAATGGTGTCTACGTGGGAAGTTCACCAAGCTACGTGATCTTATGCAAAATGCAGTCATAAATCACTATGGCTTGCTGACTATAGCGTATACCTCGACCATATGGACATGAACCATTACCAAGGATCCTTATTCTTTATTCTTTATGTATATACTGTTTGGTTGCAGGTACAATGCTCATCCTTTGGTTCCTCACCCTCCAAATTGGATAAAGGTTTTATTTTCTTAGTACGGTATGCACTTGTCTAAGGATTTGATCAACATAAGATCAAGGAGGACGATCCAAGTCATGCATGAAAGGAAATAATCCTTGTCTGTTCCGCAAACAATACTCTGGTCGACTTGATCCTTATATCAAGTCGTTTGTATTAACTTGCTATATTAAAATCCATGAAAGAAATACTCAGGTCATCTTGAATTATTGTGTCAAGATGCTTGTATTCTCTTCCAACATTTTAAAGCTCAATGATGAAAAAAAAGAGCACTATGGATCGTCATTTCACCTCATCTGTTTATATATTGCATTCCGTTGCATATCACCCATCCATTCATTCATATGTAGGCTTTTCCATGCAAAAATGACTAATAACGCTAGTCTTGGATACAAATCATGACCAAGTACTCTGATACATCATCAATGCATCATGCAAAGTCTTAAAAACCTTGCATTCTTCATGATCATATCATCATTACATTTAGGTGCATCTTGCATTATGTCCATTCATGTCATTTTTTAAAACTTAAAACATTGCATAAAGTTCATTATTGACATTAGTTTTCATTAAAAATCATTTTCATCATTGCATCAATCATAAATAAATAGATTCGTTCATGAGATCAAATTGTCTTTGTTTGTTTTAAATCATTTACTAAGCATTTCATCCAGTGTCAATTATCCATTATCATGTTATTAATCTTTTCACCATTTATCATTTGCATACATTTCTTTATAGTTAAAAAGATGCATTCATTCATTACTAAGTATCTTCTTATGCTCATTGTAAGATTCATTCACATGGCATTCATTATCATTACATTAAGGTGCAGTTATTATACTCATTAGTTATAGTATCATTTGTACTTACAAACATATTTTAAACGCATTTTAGATTCATAAGACCATTTGTTTACAAAACATTGGTTCATACCATTTCATATATCCATTTTACGTATGCATTCATTTTTAGGCATCATCATATAAACATTTGTACTTTACATTTGTTTATCCGTATGCATTCATTTTAGGCATCATCATATGAACATTTGTACTTTACATTTGTTTATCCATTTACATTCATTTACCACAGTATCATATAAACATGTGCACTTTACATTTTGTTTATCCATATTACATTCATCTAAAAACACATCTAGATGCCTATTCATACATAACATCATTCATTCAAACATCATCACCTAAATCATCTTATCATTGCATCACAATAGGAAACATCAAAAATCCTGTTCATACATCACAACATAAGCATATATCATCATGGCATTCCATACATAAAGCATTACATCACCAATCAAATACATCATATATATGTAAACCTGCATTCATATGTCAGTATCTCACATCATAAATCATCATAAAAACATGCATAAAAGAAACATCTCATCAAATGCATACATGTACACATATCCATCTACGCAAGCAAACATAATCATGCATAAACATCCATCCATAATCACATGCATAATCATCACAATATGGGATCTCCTCATATATATCATCTCATATATCAGAGTACAATGAAGTCTACAAAAATTGGCTACCAAAGAGCCATCCAAGATATAGTCCATCAATAGACAAATGATACAATACATATATGCAAAAACGCTCTCTCAAATGCCACTCTGGCCAAATGCTGTACCTGCACCACCCCTACCTACTCCACCACTGGTACCGGCCCCACCTGATCCATCTCTCCGTGGAGGCCTCATCAAACCCCCACTCCCTCCTGCATCTCCTGATCTCTCCCGCCTCAAAGGACCCATCACTCCCCCACTGCTCTGCATCCTCTGAGATCGCTCTGATCTCGTATGCCGCATCTGGGTATAACTGAGAGCTCGCTGACTAAATGGTACAACTTGCTCATATAAACCTCGCCAATACTCTATCTCAGCCTGTGCTCGCCCAAACTGCCTCATAACATCCCCTGACGGCCCATGTGCTCCTACTCCAGCTCGGACTCTCTCCTGCAGCTCCGCCAATCTCTCCACTGCAGTATCTCTCTCCCGCAGCACCACTATCAGCTCTGATTCACGTGCAAATAGCTGCACATCCCTAGCTGCTACCTCCGCCTCTAATCTCTCTACCCGGGTCTGCAAATAACCTATCATATGCTCCAGCAGATCCCCAGTAGCTCCCTCTCCCATGTCCATCGCTGCCGCACCTGTGTCACCCCCTCCACTAGGTCCCTCCCCTGCACCACCCTCCCCTACACCTGTAGCCATCGGGATCTCTCTCTCCATCCCCCTCCCACTCAGCTGCACTCCTCCCTGCATCAAAGGTCCCTGTGATATCTGAAGAGGTAGTCCACCTCTCCCTCTCCGCTGCCTCGGCATCCCCAAACCTCCTCCACCTCCTCCTCCATCTCCTCCTCCTCCTCCCCCACCTCCTCCACCTCCCCCTCCATCTCCTCCGCCACCTCCATCTCCACCTCCTCCTCCTCCTCCTCCTCGACCTCCTGCTCTCCGTCCTCGTCCCCGTCCCCTCTCATCCTCAAAGGCTGGGATCGGCTCTACTAGGTCTGATATCCGTAGGATCGGGTGCACCGCCCGATACTGTGTATACTCTATTGTAACCCCTACATCCATGACCCTCGGTCGTAGGTCCCATGGCCTCGCCTGCAGTGTTCGGAACTCTGCCAGTGCCTGATCATATGGTAGCACTGGACCCCATGCATATCGCTCTCGGATCACTCGTGCATACTCCCCTGATCCACTCGGCAGTCCCTGCTGCCGTCCAAACTGCCTCATCACCCATCCCGGCACCTGTCTCTCCACATGATACGAGGTCCTCCCAATGAGGAATCGGGTCATGAAGTAATACGGTAGTGCCTCTGCATCATCCTCCCATGGCTCACACTCCAAGTATGGTCGCCAGATCACTGCATCCAAATCATCTAATGCCCGCCGCCACCACTCTAGCTTCCCCAAGTGGGGCTGGCTCATCATACCACTATACATAAACATATAGGGCTGGTCCACGACTCGGAATCTCAAACTCACTGGTCGAGTCACTGGTAGATGCTCCCATGCCCACACATGCAGCAGTGTCATGCCTACTGCAAGAGAACCTCTCCCCCGATACACTACCTCGTGTAACTCCTGATACATGTGCGCTAACACGCACGGCCCCTAGGCATATCGAGTCCCCTCAGTCACCATCATCTCTATAACCTGTCCCCACCTGACCGGCAATCCATGTGACCGCCTGTCTAGACACAGAAGTCCTCCCACGATCCCTGACAATACTGCTGGAAGGGGCTCATATAGTGCCGCTATATCCTCCCATGCGATCGAGCCATCATCAATATATACGTCCTCATCAAATATCCTCTGGCAAGACACCGTCCCCCAAGATCGATCATATGTCACCAGCTGCCCCCGAATCGGAATCCGAAGGATACGCCACACGTCCTCTAAAGTCACCGTCATCTCGCCCTAGGCCAGATGGAACGTGCACGTCTCACTGTGCCATCGCTCTGCCAATGCTGTGATCAGACCGTGATTCATCCGAATCACGGGCATATGCATCACCTCGTAAAGGCCAGTAGCCGCAATACAATCAATCTCTATTTGCGTCAATCGATCCCGCAATCCCTGTGTCGCGGGGTGGCGCTCGCATAACTGCAACACGCGCAGATCCTCCTGCACATCGACATTCATCACAATCACCATCAGTTGTTTTGTTATCAAACTTTCTTAAGTTTAAACCTAGACTATCATCAGATACTTTGATCAAGTATCTTCGGGTCTCAACAGGTAAGTAATCATAGCCGCCTAGATTTCAACAGGCATTTATCCTAACAAATGACCTAAGTCTCATCGGGCTGCTATGGTTCAAAACAACTCCCACTTCACCTCGCCATCCATCAATCGTTCGGCATCCGGAGATTTCTTTTGTCCGACACTGGGGCATCTCGTTATCCTAAGGCAAAAGCGCTATTTTATCTACAATAGCGCTAGTTATACACAATAGTGCTACAACAACATCAAAAGCGCTCAAACAACTCTACAATAGCGCTAAAAAACCAAAAGCGTTAAAACTGCTATACAATAGCGCTATTACACATCAATAGCGCTCAATTGACCCTACCATAGCGCTAATTTGTCAAAAGCGCTAAAATTTGCCTACAAAAGCGCTAGTTAATAGCAAAAGCGCTCAAACTAGCTTACAAAAGTGCTATTGCGGCACAATAGCGCTAATTAATGGAGCAAAAGCGCTAAAAACATAGTTCCAGCGCTCTTGCTCCGACTTGACTTGGACTCAGCTAAAACCATCTTAAAAATGCATGAAAAGACAGTTTTCGAATTTGCGTACCGCTGGTCCATAGTCGGCTGGGCGCTGGAACCGGCGGACTCGCTCAAATCGGTGCTCGGTAATCGGAAACGGCATCTTCGCTCCTCCTTGCTCCTCCAAATGTCCCTGTCAGAGCTCTCGTTTTCAACTGGTCGCGGTCACAAATGATCCTATTTTCACCCCTTTCACCCCATTTATACCCCCCGCCGTCACCGTAACTTCGCCCCGCTCATCGCCGTGGTCCCCGTGAACTTCCTGAGCCTCCCATTTCTCCCAGTTTCCCCCGATTTCTTCTATTTTTCACCAGTATACCTAACTTCTTCTCTTCTATCACCCTACCAATTTTCATTCTTTTTCGAGAGATCGCCCGATTTTTCGAAATTTTTCGGCCCATCTCTCGAGGGGGCATACCACCCATTAAATTTACATTTTATGGGGCATTTCTTCACACCAGTTTTTCTTTCTTTGAAACGATGCGATAAACTGCAACGTCTCAAAGAGGGGCAAATGTAGTCACATAAATCTGTCCATTTTAATTAAATGAATATTTCGTATTTATTTGATTAAAAATCCACTAACCATCAATTAATTAAATTAATATTTAATTAATTCATCCCCAAACATTCTCCTATTAATTAAATAAATTATTCAACTTATTTTAATTAATTCATTAAATCAAATTCCAATCAATTAAATAAATAAAATCAATTTATTTAATTAAATCCCCCTTTTCCTCTTTTAAATAAATTAACATTTATTTAAATCATTTTAAAACCCCCCCCACTTGCATTTTCCTACAAATGCAACTTGCACACATTTTGAAATAAATGAATTTTTATTTTAATAAAATCCTATTTTCCCTCACCCACCAAATCCACTTGCAAAATCTAATCACCTTCTAGATTCTTCTAACCCCTTTCTAATTAGCCTAATCCATCCCCTAAATATTGTCACATAAGCAAAATGGAGTCACTTCTCAAAGACCCCAAAGTCTTTGATAACCATTAAAGGCTTCCAACTTTCAACCACTTAATTCCTCAAAGTTTTTGAAAACCATTAAAGGCTTCCAACTTTCAACCACTTAATTCCCCAAAGTCTCCAATAACCATTAATGGTTAATTCAACCCTCCCACATGGTTAAAACATTTGTTTGACTCAACCTCTATCCAACCACAAAGGTCTCATCAAGCATTTAATACTTTGACCATGATTATCTCTTAATCATTTGCACAAAGGTTTATCCTTGGATTAACTCCTAATCTAGTGGGTAATCCTAATTTAGGCTTGACCCTTAGCCTTTAGATAACCATGAGGTCTTCTCAGGCCTTTAATGCCTCCAACCTCTTCTTTCAACCCAATCCTGTGTTGACACTTGTCACTATTTTATTGGTGCTAATTGTGCACATGGATCCCCAACTTTCAAGCTTGACCCTTGATTAAACCTTTCAATCTTGGCCATCCATTGCTCCATTTTTCCTATAAATAGAGCCCATTCCTTCATAATCCAGATCCTGAAAACTTGTAAGCATTTAGACTATAGCCATTTTAGAGAGCATTTAGCATAGCATAACTAAATCTTGTCTTTTTGGTAAAATCAATCATTTTAGCATTAAAAATAGCTTTTCATTTCATGTTTGGGAGCTATTCTACAAATCTCAATCCTCCATAAGCATCCATAGTGCAAAAAGCTGCTGAGAGCTACACTATTTTGGAACTTGGAGAGGAGAGGAACAAGGGAGAAGGAACTAATATCATGCTGAGAGATAGTTGGAGATATCTCATTGTCTTACTTCTTTAGTTAGATTCATTAGCATGTGTTTTTAGTATCTCTCTTGGAATGCCTTCATATGTTTTGGTTTTTGATTGATTAACTCTAACGTCTTGTGTGTTTTGTGTTGTTTGATCATAGACTAATCTTGTGCCATTTAGGAGGGCATCAGGAGTCAAGCTTGTTAAAGCTTTACAATAAGTCTTGTTAAGAACAGATCTTGTTAGGGACCACCCGGTTAAGGGATTGACTATAATGCCCTATTAGAAGCAATACTCTGTGAGGAGTAACCTCGGTAGAGGATTTGAAATCCAAGCTAATAGACCACCCGATTAGAGGATTTGAATAATACTAAACTTGTTAGAGCTTACCCGGTTAGGGGATTTTACTGTTGTAATTGTTATAAAATATTGGAGTTGAGGAAAAATCAACTCTACAGCTCCCAAAGATCACCTGCATGCAAACCTGTCATAGAAGGAGAGAAGCAAAAAAGCTATGGAGGCTAGAATTCAGAGATCTAGAAAAGAGGAGTCATATTGATTGTGCAACAAGAATGTAATTCAATAATTATGGTTGTTATGAAATTAAAAAGAGAGAATCCTTATAAGAGGATACTCAAAACCCTAAAGGAGAAAACCCTAAAGAATTATAAGATTCCTAAATTTAGCTTAAGCATAGAGTATAATAGACTATTAATTAAATAAATAATTATTAGCTAATAAAAGATAACTCTAACACCCCCCTTAAGATGAACTTAGGGAGTAGCTAAAAACCAACTAAGGACTAAAAAACATGTAAAAATGCATGAAAGTAATAATGGGTCTCGACAACTAGGCCTAATGAGGTACCCAAGTACAATGAAATCTCTGTAAAGTGGAGAAAAAAGAGAAAACCCTATGGGAACAAAAATCCTCTCCAAAAAGAGATGAAAGCTCAAGTGAAGGACTAAGAAGCCTCCAAACAAGAGTGTTCTAGAAGATGGGAACAAAAAAAGAGCATGAAGAACACCACTGAAGCATGAAATAGCTGCAAACACTGTCGAAGAGTAATTGTTGATCTGAAGAACCTCCACTGAAATAGAACATGACCAGGTAGAGAAGACTATAATCTGCATGAGTGCCCTCAAATGACACTACTCGAATTAGATGGCAAAAAAGGCAAACAACTGAACTCAAAGATATAGATGGCATGAAACACCAAAGCTTGAAGAGCTGATCAATCAAACCAAGGAAGCATTAGAACCAATAGGAAAAACCTCCCCATAATGCTGAAAAGGGAGAGGGACAGGTACACTGAAAAGAATGGCCAACAAGAACTGCATGACGAAGAACTAGGAACATCGAAGGTGCATAGAAAGTACATAGTGTTGTGGAAGGAACACTCACTTGACACACATCATGAGGCTAATGTCATGGAAGGAACACTCACATGACAAAGGTAGATGGCAAACAAAAGGGAAACATCAACCCCCCATGGCACTTTATAAGTAGTGCATCTACAATAAGACATAAGATTTGCAAAATCCCAAGTACACAATGCATGGTGGCACTTTATCTCAGTGCGTTTGCATATATAAAATGCTACAATGATAAGAAGAGACAAAAAAGTGGAAACAGAAAGCCAAAGATGCGACATCCTACTCAAAGAAAGAGATCCCAGGACCTGAAACATCCAAGATATTCAATAGAATGTTGAAAAGAAAAAAATGAATAAAATATACCTAGAGAAGAATCTGGAAAGAAGACTTATATGAATGGAAAGTACATAGAACAAGCTTTCCAACAATATAAAGTTTTTGAAAAATAGAGTTCAGATGCTCAAGTAATATCTTTCGGAGTGCAAAAAGGAACCTCTAGCTTTGATAGCAAAAAACACCATCAAAAAGAAAAATCAAAAGTTGAAACCTCTAGATATGGATAGATCTCATAAAGAGCTTTCCAACAATATAAGGTTTTTGAAAAAGTGCCCCTATATAACCAAATTATAGCCAAAAGAAAAAAACCCTACAACTCCTTTTCTGATTTGTTTGAATAGCACTACACTTGCTTGTTCAGATCATTTTCATGCTCCTATCTACCTTTACACAAACTGCAGATACATCATCCAGTTCGGAAACCACACTCTCACTCTCAACTTCAAATTTGCCAGCTCTGAAACAAAATAACTCATCGACCTTATAAACAAATCAATAGGTCGGTAACACAACACAAACCTAATTCTCTCATAGAGATTACAAATAAGTCGGTTCAAGTATGACCATTGGATTAAATAGCAATCTCTACACATCATTCAAGATAGCCTTGATCGCTCCTTGATCACCACTTCATCGACCTCTGTAACTCATCACGTGGTTTGCATTACATGCAATGTACTTGTTCATTCCCAAGATAAAAACCATTATCTCAATGTGCCAAAAACACTTTGAAACTCTTCTCATACAACATGCATACATGTCATAATCATTACTGCTCATCATCAAATCATTAACCAATACAACTAATTCACCAGACTTAATTGGTTAGGGTTTATCATATCAACAGGTAGGGCTTACCGGTTGATCTCTCCAATATATAACAATATCGGTTCACTCCACAAAGTCACCTACTGGTTGCAGTTCCCTTCACTAGATCTTCCTACCAGTTACAAAACAATATTATAACAACATCATTACTGGTTAATTGACATCAATGACAACATAACATTTCATTAATCCAGTCTTCATGCAAATGCCAATAGTCCAGTTGTTGTTCAGTTTCCTTAACTGGTTCAATGACATTACTAGTTGTGTCAACAGTGTCCTGGATTTCTTTAGTGTCCTCTACAAAGAATATAACCGATGGAGAACTTGTGTCATCCTTGTTCTTCACAGGATAGACAACATCTGGTAATAAACTCTTCAACATCTAGCTCCGATGGAGACCCAAACCCAATCTAATTAGGCTTATTTTCATAGCCTTTCAATAGTGCATTCATTCTCTGAATGTCTTGTGCAATTGTATGAGTTTCAACTTTGACAAGTTGAGTCTTTCCACCCAATAACCTCAGTCTTCTTGTCTTAGAATGAAACTGTCCTTTGAACTTAGCAAGCAGTGCTAATAATTCATCTCTAGATAACTCAGGAAAATATTGAATTAGAATTATATCAATAACTTCTTGATCCTGATTTACAACCATTTTCCATTTATATTCAAGAATAGAATATAAAGAATTAGAAATGTCCTTTTCAATATCTTGAGGTAGCCAATTGTATTGAAATAGATGGTTGATTACCTCTTGAACAATTTCTTGTTTCTGACCTTGATCAAATGGATCAAAATATTATTTTATATTATCAAACCGTTTCCTCCCTAATGTTTTTAATATCCTCTCCAAATCACTCATTGGTTTGAATATTGCAACATTAATAGGAGTACTTTTCTTTGAAATGTCTCCTACTGGTTTGGATTTCTTACCAATCAATTTCATTTTCTTTGGTTCTTCTTCAGTATCACTATCCTCATATTCTTCTTGAAGTATGAGATGTCAATCTCTCTTCTTTGCATATACCTTGGGTACCGGTTCCTTTTTTACTTGAATACTTCTAGTCACCCTTGTACCGGTATTCACAGAAGCTGCTTGCTCAACTTTCTAATTTTTCTCCTTTGCACTATTGGGTTGAGTGGGTGCAATTCTTTCCTGGTAAGATCCTAGTATTTTCTTCTTTTTATCCTTAGGATATGCCAAAAGGTTGTTAGAATAACTAATTATTAAGCCATAGCTGACTTCATAGCTCATTTCTGTCATCTCTTCTTCTCTGGGTTCAACGGCCTCCATAAGGCAAAAGTAAGTGGTTAGAATGAAACAGATGTCTTTTTCAAAGTTTTTCACCATTTCATCAGATAGCCTTAATCTCATGCTCATCTTCTTTTGAAACTCATTAAAATATATGTTCATGGCAATAAGAAATGTGTTCTTCATAGCCTTAATGCTATTCTTTATTTGGGTTGTAACCAGTGTGTCCTTGGACCATTGAATGTCACCAATTCCTGGAATGAAATTCTAAAAGTAGAAGAATAGACCAATCAACAATTGACCATATTTAAACTTTTGACTATTGTCCTTCTTAATTAATTCTAAACTCAACATCAATTGACTTCTCATTGCCTCGCACAAATCATAATCTGCATTCTCTACCATCATCATGTAGGAGGCATGCACAACAGCAGATGGTACACTGCTCATCCTCCTAGAATGGAATATGCGATAGACAATAACCATAGTTGCAAATCTGACTCCTGGATCTGCAATGTTGTTGATTGATATAGCATGACCATCAGCAGTGGTCTTCGTAAGTGCAATCACAGTCTCTTTTGAAATTGTCCTCAA
The DNA here is from genome assembly GCF_030272615.1 of Cryptomeria japonica. Lineage (NCBI taxonomy): Eukaryota > Viridiplantae > Streptophyta > Pinopsida > Cupressales > Cupressaceae > Cryptomeria > Cryptomeria japonica. The sequence continues at coordinate 528,906,785 of NC_081410.1, forward strand.
TTTTGGTACTTCACCGGTTTGGCAGAAATCAGTCATTGCATGAATAGATTCCTTTGTGATGGTGTGAGATCTATCAAGATACATGTTCCCACCATGTACACGACTAAGGATAATCCTAACATGCTCTTCCTCAAAATCTTCAAGAAAATATGTTGCATTATGAAAACCCTTTTCATAAACCCTAATATATTCGGTTTGATTTTCCCGCTCTTATCACATAGATATTTGAGCTACGAATAGATTGCCAAGGATCCTAGATCCTCAATTTTATGGTCTATATAAATAGATAAATCTCATTTGATCAAAACACCTTGTGGGACTTGAGACAATGCATTATAAGATTCTATTTTATCTGATTCCATTGACTCCATAGCTTCACTAGTAATCATAAGACTCTCTGCTAGTGTAGATGACAATGCCATTCTAGATAATCTTGATTCGAGAGAGATTAACAAAAATACCTTATTCCCTTCACGTTGGCAGGGTTTCTGGTTGATCTCTCGTATGCACACTCATTTTGCCTTTCCTTATCTTTGAATCCGATTCAACTTTTGATTTGTAGCACAAATCCGTTCACAATTTGCTAACAATGCTCTGTTTTTCTCTGCAAGTGCTCACAAATGCTTCTTCGAATGCAATTAGGGTAAAAATATCTTAGTAAAAATTCCTTTTATAAACTTACCAATTGCATTAATTACATAACCAATAGGGTAACAAACCCTAAACTCACTTAACAAACTCACCTATACCGATAGGTATATAACCAGTTGGTAATCCTTAGAAAACTAATAGGTAATAATATCAAAAATTCTCATATTACAACTCAAAATGCAAAATTCTCATATTACAACTCAGAATGCAAAATTCTCTTACCATACACTCTTCAAGGGGTCCGGAAGTGTTAGGGTTTCAAGCAGATCCAAAGCAAATATGAACTAACAATTATATGCAGATTTAAATACAAAAGATAAAGAAATAAAACAAGACACAGATAACATAGAGATTTAACGTGGTTCACCCAGAATGGGTTACGTCCACCATACACAGCCGTCCAATCTTTCTTATTATCTACCAAAAATAGTATATCAACCTTACAATGCCTTAAGCATCCCAGCCGCTTATAACATGCATTTTTAGGGCAACAAACAAACTCGGCCTTTTTAGGATTTTATTACAATGTCGGTTTTCATCAATGAAAAATGGCAAAAAAATATTTCTCGGGGGGTGCCGCCCCCGAACCCCTACCCGGGGCCCAGCCCGGCCCCGGACCACGACGAGGATACGTGCTGAGTGTACAGTACTTTGTTGATCAATCACCACATTTCAACAATCTCCCACTTGGAGACTAATCAGGCTCCACACCGAACAATCTCCCACTTGGAGACTGATACTACACGACACCACTATACATGCAACATTCGCTGGATAAAACACTAGGACTTGACTGGTATAAATTCCACAATTATCAATCAAGAAGACCAATAGAAACTGATGAATAAATCAGCTTCTCCTGTAGAACTGCCTTTGTGAACATATCGACAGGATTCTCACTTATGTGAATCTTCTCAAGTCGTAACTGACCCTCCTCCAAAACAATCCAGATGAAGTGGTACCTGAGCTGAATGTGCTTTGTCCTTGAATGAAAAGCAAAGTTCTTTGCAAGATGAATGGCACTCTAGCTATCAGTATACAATGGGCTATCCTTTTGTGTCTGACCTAATTCCTTCAGAAAACATTGCAACCAAATCATCTCCTTGCTGGCTTCTGTAGCAGCAACATACTCAGCTTCAGTGGTTGAAAGTGCAACAACCTTTTGCAGCCTAGAAATCCAACTGACTACAGTTCCCCCTATAGTAAAAAAATACCCTGTAGTACTCCTCTATGAATCAATATCACCCGCCAGATCAAAGTCAACAAATCCACTTAGAGCAGCATTAGATCCTTTGAAACATAATGTCTTCGTAGTAGTTCCTTTCAAATACCGAAGAATCCATTTCACAGCATTCCAATGTTCCATACCCAGATTACTCATAAAACTACTCACAACTCCCACTGCATGTGCAATATCTGGCCTTTTGCATACCATTGCATACATCAGACTGCCAACAACTGATGAATACGGGATGTTAGACATTTTATTAACCTCTTCCTGTGCCTTTGGGCACATCTCCTTAGTCAATTTGAAATGACTAGCCAAAGGTGTACTAACTGCTTTTGCATCCTACATGTTAAATCTTTTCAACACCTTCTTTATATACTCACTTTGAGACAAATTCAAGGTTCTATTTTTCCTATCCCGTGTAATCCTCATACCGAGAATTTGCTTAGCTACACCCAAATCCTTCATAGCAAATGACCTGGCTGATTTCTGTTTAAGATCATTTATATGTTGCATGTTAGACCCAGCAATAAGCATGTCATCAACATAAAGCAACAGGATAATATAACTGCCATTATCAAATCTCTTAAAATATACACAATGATCAGAATGACATCTATGATAACCGTGTTCAGCCATGAAACTATCAAATTTTAAATACCATTGTCAGGGTGCTTGCTTTAGGCCATATAGACTTTTTTTCAACCTACACACCAAGTTCTCCTTACCTTTGACCTCATATCCCTGTGGTTGCAACATGTAAATTTCCTACTCCAAATCTCCATGGAGAAAAGCTGTTTTGACATCTAATTGTTCAAGATGTAAATCATCTGCAGCCAGACTAAGTACAGTTCTAATTGAAGTCATTTTACAACTGGAGAAAATATTTCATCATAATCTATACCCTTTTTCTATGCAAAACTTTTTACCACAAGTTTGGCCTTATATCTTTTCTGACCTCCTTCCTCCTCCTTCAGCCGATAAACCCATTTGTTAGGCAGGGCTCTTTTTTCTATAGGTAAAGGGACTAAGTCCCAAGTCTTATTTTTCATCAAGGAGTCCATCTCCTCTTTCATACCTAGTTCCCACTGTTGTTTGGCATCTACCTGCATTGCTTCTTAGTATTCTTCTAGTTCACCAGAATCCATTAATAAAATAGAATACAAAGAAGGAGAAAATCTTTCAGGGGGTCTACTTGTCCTCTTAGAACGTCTAACACTTGCAGGAGTTTGTGGGACAATCTATTGTTGTTGAGCATCAGGTACCTATGGCATTTCATTTTCAGGAATCTCATCCAACACCACATATTCTTGTTTGTCCTATTCATGCTTCTTTTCCTGCATCTGTTCTTTATACATAACCTTCTCATTGAATATAACATCTCTACTTCTAATTATTTTCTTATTTTCAAAATCCCATAACCGATAGCCATATTCATCTATCCCATATCCAATGAAGGTACATTTCTGAGATTTAGCATCAAGCTTGGTTCTGTTTTCAGTATCAACATGGACAAAAGCTTCGCAACCAAAAGTTTTTAGAAAAGAATAATTTACCTTTTTACTAGTCCATGCCTCCTCTGGAATACCACCATCCAAAGGGGTTGAAGGTCCTCTATTTATCAAATAGACAGCAGTATGTACAGCATCTGCCCAAAAATGTAAGGGCAATCCAGCATGCAATCTCATGCTCCTCGCATGTTCCATAATAGTCCTATTCATTCTCTCTGACACACCATTTTCCTGTGGAGTTCCTGGAACTGTATTCTACTTTCGAATCCCATTTAAGGATCAGTAATCTTCAAATGCTTTGCTGCAATACTCAACTCCATTATCCGATCTGAGACACTTCAACTTTTTTCCTGTCTCATTCTCAACCAAAGCTTTCCATTTCTTAAAAGTTTCAAAAACATCTGATTTTTGTTTTAGGAAATATACCCATGTTTTTTTGGTTGAGTCATCAATAAAAATAACATAATAACAAGAGCCACCAAGAGATGATACCTGAGCCGGTCCCCATACATCTGAATGTACAAGCTCTAACTTCTCACTATTCTTCTCTTTCCCAACCTTGAGAAATCTAACTCTTTTCTGTTTACCATAAACACAATTTTCATAGAACTCTAAATCAATCTTCTTTAGTCCTGGCAATAGATTTTTGGAGTGAAGGATTTTCATCCCTTTCTCACTCATGTGCCCAAGCCTATGGTGCCACATTATCGAATTTGTTCTTGCAACATTTATTGTTATTGTCCTTGCAGTAACTTTATCTGTAGCAGCTAAGGTAGAGTAAGTGTTACCAGTACATAGATATAATGTGCCTACCTTCGCACCTTTAGCTACTACTAATGGTCCTTTAGTGACCTTCCACATACTGTTTGAGAAGGTAACTATGCAACCTTCACTACCTAGTTGCCCTGCAGAAATTAAATTTCTTCTTAAATTAGGAACATGTCTTACCTCCTGCAGAAACCAGTCATTACCATTCTGCAGCTTGATCTTTATCTTTCATTTTCCAACAATTTGACAGGGCTCATCATCACCCAAATATACCTGTCCAAAATCACCTTGAACATAATCTAGAAAATATTTTCTATGGGGTGTAGCATGAAATGAAGCCCCAGAACTATTACCCAAGAACCATTAACATTATCCAAACATAAGATTAAAGCATCTTGTAAAGTATTACTTGCAATATTAGCTTCCTTACTATCATTTTCATTTTTGTCTCCTTCTTTGTTTTTCCGAGACCAACAGTCTTTCTTTAGATGACCAGGCTTTCCGCAGTACCAACAATCTTTCTTCTAGATTGAGAGCGTCCTTTCTTTGACTTCCCTCGTGACTTCTCATTCCCAGGGCCTTTTCCTCTTTCCTTTGATCTTCCTCTATTCTCCACATTCAAAACACTACCTGATGATGTTGAAGTATCATGTGTGCTTTTCCTTCGCATTTCCTCACTTAGGATAACACCAACAATATCATCAAATACCAAAGTATTTTTACCAGAGACAGGGTTACTTACAGCCATAACCAAGCTATTCCAGCTTTCTGGCAAAGAACATAAAATCAAAAGAGCCCTAACCTCTTTTGCAAAGGTAATTTTTACCGAAGACAATTGACTGGTAATTGCATTAAATTCATTTAAGTGCTCCACTACAGATCCTCCCTCACTCATTTTCAAATTAAACAAATGCTTCATAAGAAATACCTTATTCGAAGTCGAGGGTTTCTCATACAACTTAGCCAATGTTGCCATCAAATCTACAGTCATTTTTTCTTCTGTTGTATTAAATGCTATAGATGACACAAGGCACAATCGAATGGATCCCAGTACCTTTCTATCTAAAATGTCCCACTCTTCATCTGATATTGTGGTCGGTTTCTTTGCCTTTCCTTCCAATGGCCGCCACAAATCCTTTTGATATAGGTAATCCTCCATCTGCATTTTCCATAACTGATAATTTTGGTCGTTAAACTTTTCGACCTTGAATTTGGAATCCTCCATTGCTCCCACTCAAATCTGAAAGTCCTGCCAATTTACAGAAAACCTCGCTCTGATACCAATTGTTAGGGTTTTAAGCAGATCCGAAGCAAATATGAACTAACAATTATATGCAGATTTAAATACAAAAGATAAAGAAATAAAACAGGACACAGATAACATAGAGATTTAACGTGGTTCACCCAGAATGGGTTACGTCCACCATACACAGTCGTCCAATCTTTCTTATTATCCAACAAAAATAGTACATCAACCTTACAATGCCTTAAGCATCCCAGCTGCTTATAACATGCATTTTTAGGGCAACAAACAAAGTCGGCCTTTTTAGGGTTTTATTACAATGTCGGTTTTCATCAACGAAAAATGGCAAAAAAAAAATTCTCAAGGGCTGCCGCCCCCGAACCCCTGCCCAGGGCCCAGCCCGGCCCCGAACCTCGAATGGGATACGTGCTGAGTGTACAGTACTTTGCTGATCAGTCACCACATTTCAACAGGAAGTAGATTTACTGATATTCTCCCCTTAGGCTTGTTGAAAAGCTCAGTTCACTGGTGCAAGATTCTCCATACTAGGTGAAGGGTTTCATTCTTCTGCTAGCTTGTCCTCACTTTTCTTCTTCCAAAATATGTTCATCTCCGCTCTGGTTTCTTCAACATCAACCTTCTTCTTACCTTTCTGATCTTCAGAGTGGTTTATTGTTTTGTTCATCTTAGCTCTATAGATCTTAGCCATGTGTCCTAATTTGTGACAATAATAGAAGGCCATTCCAAATGCTCTCCAAGATCTTGCATTACCTCTTCCAATTCTCCTTCTGTAGTTCATAGCCACATGTCCATAGTTATTGGAAATCATATTTGTTACCTTCTCCATCTCATATGGACTGAACCGGTTGACATAGGGTTTTCGCTAGTTCATGTTTCTTTGATTGTCATAGATCTTTCTCCAGTCATTGATAGGTCTTGAATTCATGTGAGGTGCTGAGTTGTTCACTCCATGTATGCATTCAACTGATATATGTCCATACATATGGCATGTGTAGCAATGACCTTCAAATATTCTAGACACATATCTATTATTAGCATTATAGCTTGTGTTCTCATTAGGTCTACTTCTACGCACATTAGCAGTATGTCTAGGTTTGTGACAGTTTAAGTGAATAGGTTTGAAAGATTTCTTACTGGTAGGCTTCTTAGCCTTAGGAGCAGTTTTACCTTTGTGCATGTTTCTCTTGGTACTAGAAGATTCTCCTTTCTCAGATGTATTGAATCCTAGTCTAGATGTGTCACCTTTCATCCTCTGAGATTGGATTTGTTCATCCAACATAGAAGAACCCTTATTGAATTTTTCAAGTTTCCCATTAGCCTCAATAAGCTCTTTGGTAAGATATTCATTATGCTTTGTAAGAGTCTCTCTAAGAGACATTGCCATTTCAAGATCTAACTGTAATGCTTCTTTCTCTTCCTTCTCCTCATGCCAATGTTCATGCAAAGCTACATTCTCCTACTTGATCTTAGAAATCTCATGATCTTTCTCTTTGATTAGGTCTTCAGCTGCCCTCCTTGCTTCAAGTTCTTGACTCATACAAATTGTTACAGCTTCAAGTTCTCTCCTCAGATTTATCTTTTCAACATTTAGTTTCTCCACTTCTTCAGCCAGCGCATCCATGTTTGCCTCATCTGAAGAATTGTTATCAAAGATCTCCAATAGTTGCTCAGTCAACTCTCTCCTTTTAACTTGTGAAGCTTTGAATCTACCTCTCAAGGTTTCAAGCTCTTCCCTGGTTGCATCAAGTACTCTAGCCATCTCTCTATAACTCATATCCCTCATAATGGATTTAGGGTTTCCTTCCAAGCGATTAAGCCTTAAGGAAGTTAAGATCTGATACCTAGACTTATAAAGCACTGAGAGGGGGGGGGGTGAATCAGTGATAGGAAAAATAATGACACTTTAAACCCAGATCGGTAAAAACAATTAACCAATTTAATTAAGACTTTGCATGCAATCTAAAGTGTTATGAAAGCATCCACAACAAGTAATACATTCACCATAACACAAGTGTTTATACATGGAAAACCCAACTGGGAAAAACCATGGTGAGATGGGACTCACAAGTTAATTATCAATAGAAATAGGTAACTGACCGGTTTAGGTCTGCAAAGTGCTCTATTTGGAGCAAATCTATTAAAGATCCCAAATCCCTGTTAGGAGCTATACCCAATTAAAGGTAATACCCTATTAGGAGTAACCTTGGTAGAGGATTTAAAATCCAAGCTAATGGACCACCTGGTTAGAGGATTTGTACAATGAATATTGTTAGAGCTTACCCGGTTAGGGGATTTAATTATTGTAGTGATTAGAAAACAACAGGTGGTGTGATCTATAAATAGCACATCTTGCTTGTATAGATCCTCTTATGCTCACTCAATACTGTATCACCGACATACTCTGCAACTCCTTCAATAAATCACATCAACTCTAATTCATAACATCACTTGTATCTTACATGCAAAAACAGCTCATCACAATGTCTTTTTATAGACTTTATATTTCATGTTGGCTCAAGAAACTCAACGCAATTTCCTAGGTTCAGTGTATCTAGACAATCTTTAATAACACATCACAGATCATTGCCAAAAATGTCGATTAGAGATAACTCATCACAACCAGTGATAACTCATCACACATTCAGTGAAACCGGTTGGAACACCGATATCGGTTGAGTGTTAACTGTTTCCAACTCATAGACCGATTGTCCTCCATTTGCCTCCTTGTCATTCTCTGTTGTATCTCCAAAATGGTGTCATTGGAATTGACCAAAACCATTTGTCATTCCTACATATACCAATTGTCTACATATACCAATTAGACTTCTCTATACAAATGATACCGGTTTGCAATACAAAGACTTAGGAGTAGTATCGGTTTGTCTTAACTAAGATAAATATGACAATGTGAATATATGTGTGTGTGTATATGTACCATAAATGACAACACATAGTCATCCATTACAAAAATCATCATCAAGCCAACATCAGTATCTTAGTTTCAGTCCTGCAAGTTTCTGCAATTTCAATTCATATATGCTTCATTGTTCATCTCCTAGTCTAGTTGATCAATCACAACCTATTTTTCACATCTTCTCTTCATACACAACAAGAGGAATAGAAACCCTAAAAGATAATCCTTGGCTCTCTCTTTCTCACAAGAAGTAGCCAAAGTGAGCTATCTCCCTAGGCTCTTTCGTATTCCCAATGTGTTGGCAAAAGTGGGATTAGGTCCTAGTCACCCAATCTCGCTTTTTCCCCTCCACACTTGTTTCTTTGCATTGATTGTTTTTCACATTCATATGTTGTCGTCAATGCCAAAGAGAGAGATTGTTGGATATGGGTGGTTATTGCTACTGCTAGGGTATGTTGTTGTCATTGATGTCAACATATTCCTATGATTTGTTCCGGTAAATTGCATTTTTGGAAGATCTTATGATCCATTTTGTAGTGTTGTTTTGTTGATCACTGTTTTGCAGAGTTTGATATATCCTCTGGTATATTCTGGTGTGATTAGATCTTGTGCTGATACTTTGGGATATTTCTTGAAGTGGTATCATGTATCTTCATTTAAGATGGTTCATGATTTGGTGCCTCACAAGTTATCTTTCTTCATGACACTTGTTGATTGGTTGTGTTCTTGAGCTTTCAAACATTGACCGATGAAGATTTGATAAGTGGTGTTGGTGCAATTGTTCCTGATTATTCTAATGTTCTTGTTGGTGTTTCCTAGTCATTTCCTATTTGTTTTGGCGATCTACATTGATCATTGTGCAAGTTTTTGGTGGTTTCTATTAACCGGTGATGTTCTTCATGTTATGCGATTTCTTTGGTGGTGTAGTGTGTTGTAGTTGATCTTGGCATGATTTTTTTATGGAGTTGAGCATTTGGGAAGTTGATTTAGGTCCATGTTATTCTATGTAAATCATTATATTAGTCTGGTGGTTGGTCTTTGTAACAGGTGATATAATTTTATAATCGAGGGTTGAGGGTTTAGTCGACCTTGTTGTCAAGGTTGATGACTTATATATATAGGTCATATATTCATGTAATTTGGGTGTCGATGTTATATCTGCATTATCAGAGAGAGGTTTATGTTCAAACAAGTGATTTATCCTTCAGTGTTGAGTTTGAGGTGAGATTGGTGTTGCAGGGGAGACATCTGTACTTAACTAGAACTGTAATTAGGCATTTGGAGATGCTATTATTTCAGTTCATTTCTTCTATATTGTAGTCCAAATCTTGTTGTAGCTCAATGAGACTTCCTTGAGGGTTGTAGCTTTCTGGGCCATTATATTTGACCAATGAGCTCTAGGCAGTGTGCCTAAATGCATGTGCATTTCCCATTGTAACATTTACACATACTACTGCAGAGTATCATCTTACTATGGGTAGGTTCCCATCGTGGTTTTTCCCTTAACTTGGTTTTCCACGTCAAAATCTTGGTGTTGTGTTGTTAATTTTCTTATTTGTTTTATTACTACAGTTTATCAGATCTATGCTTTGTGGTTAATTTTGGTATTTCGATGAAGACTGATTCACCCCCCCTCTCAATCTTCCTTCTTGATTGCTGCTAACATTATCTCATTAATTATTAGGTATAATTAATAATTATATAATAAATATGAGACAATTTTTAATTTAATAAACTAATATATTCATAAATTATCTCCTTATTTAACAACTTCATCATCAAAATGGCAATTTTCCTCATTGGTTTCAATTAATGGAGTTAACTACAAATCTTTGATTAAATCCTTATGATCCATCCAATATTTTGAAATTCAATAAACTCGTACTTTCACTCACCGTTTTCATCACCATTGTTCTATGCAAAAACATGGTGGCGATTTTATCATTAAAAAAATGTTAAAGTTATCCATGGAGAAATAAACCACATTCATAGTTTTAACTAATCTATCTTAGAGAATAATCACCATTGCTAGTGTAGTAAGGAGCATTTTGTAAAATATTTATGCGTTTTCATTCATTTTAATAAGTTTCCTTACTTGTTTTATCTAAGGTTTGTAACTAAGTTTGGAATTAGGACTCAATTTTTTTTTATGTTTTAGTTCATATTTATGTTTTGAATTTTATTTCTTGCAAAAACCATCCAAAACTAGCACCCGAATTCTTAGCTTCGGAATGCAAAATCTCAATCTTATGATAAGTCTATAGCATAAGATAGCATATCCCTTAGACATGTCATACCCTCATTATAACTCACTCACCAAATTGGTTATTTCATTTGTTAGTTCTGATACTTGATGTAAAGTATAGATGCCAATAGCTAATAAGATGAGGGGGGGGGGTGAATCATACAAACTTAAACTTCCATAAATCAACAGATTCAACCTCAGTAACTTATACTTCAGCAACTTAACCAAAAACTGTTAAACATGCAAACTTAAGAATACATAATCATAACAACACTCATAACACCGGATTTAATGTGGAAACCCAAATAGGGAAAAACCACTTTGGGATTGCTAGATGTGACCCGGTTAAGGGATTTCCCTTAGATCTGTTAGGATCTTCACTTTTTTAGAAGTGACCTTGTTAAAGGATTTCAAACACTCACTTAGAATGTTACCTTGCTAGAGGGTTTACATATAAGACTGTTAAGTCCACTCGGTTAAGAGATTTTCTATCACTTACAAAATAACAGTAATAAAATCTATCTGCAACTTCACATCTAAAATGCTAAAGCAGATTCTTATTTGCTCAAAACAATCTTGTCATAGGACTTATCTTATTCCTCTAATGGGTCTCTACTATGTTATTCAAATAGGTCTTCAAGCTTCTATGTTTGGTAATCACTATGTAGCATCCCTATGCATACACTTGCCCCCATACATTGTTTATCAACAATTCCTTATTTATAAACAATTGCTAACCGCTAAATCTCCTTCATCACATTTCCCATGATCAATCTTAGCCATCAGATCTTCAAACTTGACTATGTTCAATGTATCCTTTCGATCTAAAAACATTTTACCTTACCTCGGGACTTGCATTCCCTTCTTGGAACTTGCATAAGGTTATTGCGGTTCAATCTGCGCTGTAGATCTTTCTGCCGATTTTCCTTCGCCATAGATCCTTAACAAACTTCATACATGGCATACCAATCATTTATACATTTCTAGCTAATCATTGTCCTTCATTAAATAATGCTTTTATCCATCCCATGTGCACTGTCATAAATCGGTTGTAACTCGATAAATACTAAACTTTACTCGGTAGACATTTTGCCTTGATTAACCGATATCGATGACCTTAGGGTTTACCAACTAGGTTCCTTAGGGTTTATCGACTAGGTTCCTTGCTCGGTTGCATAGTATAGTATTAACCTTACAATCAATAACATATGTAGGATATCAAAATAATCTAAACATCATGATCTCATCATTGTCTAACTCAGTAATAGTTGCCCATTGAATAACTTATTCCTCCCTTTATTCATCACATTCTTTCTGTGTCTTTTACCGACATCTTAATTCTCTTCTAATCAATATTCTCAAGATATGGCAACATCATACTGAATTAGATAATCAATTTCTTGACATCAATGACAAAATAATGTTATAAAGATAGTTATCATCCTTCTTCAGTTATATCAATAATCTTCAACAACCTTCTCAATATCCTTATTGAATATCAACAATCTTTCTTACTGTAATGCCAACATCATTTTGGTTCCATTATATCCAACCAAATATGTTGTATGATGTGTCATAAGATGCAATATAAGTCAATAGAAAAATGCAACTCACCCTTACAATTATTTTATGTGTCCAACAAATTTTATATTTCCTTTGTAGAAGGACCAAATTCTAAAGATGTAACTTTTGATCTAGGGGGTTTATTGGGCCCATTTAAAAAAACATTGTAGAGATTAAAGAGACCTAAATGACATCAACCTCCAAATGTTGTTCCAGACAATCAATTTTTATCTTCATTTTGGCCAAAAACCAACTCTATAGCCCAAAAACTATTTCTTTCTATTTTATAACCTAAAAATTGCACTTTTATAATCTTAACATAGGAGCAAGGGTTAATTGAAAAAGGAGGACCAAAAAGGAGTCTTCAGTGATTACTTATGTTTTGAAATTGGGAAAGTTTGATCTTGGATGAGAAATTGAAGATAGTTATGTCTCAAAATTTGAAGATGCAACAAGAACAAGAGTTGTAGGACTTTGAATCTACTTTTTAAACTATTATTATTTTTTAAATGGTGGAGATTAAGGGGTTCAAAAATGGGAGCCACACCAAGTGGTTATTATTTATCAAAAAAACATAACATAATGTCTAATGTGGCCACCCTAAGATGTTATCTTTATTTTAGTAATTCAAACATTGCTTTGATGAGAGATTAGCTAGCACCATGTAGTTTATACCCAAATTTTATTCTAATTTTTTAGTGAATATGGTTTTTTACTAGTTTATGCCCGAACGGTTGGAAATTCCCAATGCAAACAATAACACAAGCACATTATCATGTGCTAGAATTATAACATGCTCACATTATGGATTGGTTGTGGTTGACCCTAGGCTCAGTCATACACAAAGAGAGAAAGAGGAGATAAATATGAGTAGAAAGGAAAGGAGAGAGATAGAGAAAAGTGGAGAGGGAAGGAAAAAGAGGGGGAGGGTATGCAAAGAGAACTGGGGTGAGATAGGATAAGTAGCTAGGGAAGGAGAGTGGGAGCGAGAGAGAGGTAGGTAGAGAGATTTAGAGATAGGGAGGGATGGAGAGAAAGGTAGGAAGGGAGAGAGATGTGAGATTGAAAAAAGTACGGAGGGAAGGAGGTAGAGAGAGACGAGATATATATGTAATGAGGGAGAGAGAAAGGTAGGTAGAGAGAGAGGGAGATGATATATAAAGAGAGAGTGAGAGAAGAGATGGATAGAAAGAGAGAAGGGAGAGGGGGAAAAGATAGAGAGAAATGGAGAGAAGAGGGAGGGGGAGAGGGGGAGAGGGAGGGGGAGAGGGAGAGAGGGAGATGTATGTAGAGAAATGGAGGAAAGGAGGGAGAGAGAGGGAGGGGGGAGGTAGGGATAAGTAGAGAGAAAAAGGGTGAGAGATATAGAAAGAAATGGAGAGGGGAGGAGGGAGGGAGGGAGAGGTACATTGATAAATAGAGGTAGGCAGGAAGTGATGTGGAGGTATGTAGAGAGAGGGAGATGAAAAATAACAAGTGGAGAGTGAAGAGTGAGAGAGAGGTAGAGAGATAGGTCTAGAGCTTGGGGGAGAGAGAATAGAGAGAGAGAGAGAGAGAGAGAGAGAGAGAGAGAGAGAGAGAGAGAGTGGGGATATGGAGTATGATAGGGAGAGAGATAGTTCTAGAGCTTCAAGGGAGACAAAGACAGTGATAAAAAGAGAGATAGAGTGATGATAGGAGCCATCTAATCACTAAATTTTGACTACAGTCTAAAAATTACAAAATTTAGAGCTTGGGGGAGAGAGGAGAGAGTGGTATGGAGAGAGAGAGGGGGGGAGGTGAGAGGGAGAGTGATAGGCAAAGAGATAGGTATAGAACCTAGGGAAACAAATAGAGTGAGACATAGAAAGAGAGAATGTTAATAGGAGCCTCCTAGCTAATTAATAAAATTTGTTTAAGTTTGAAAATTTATAAGATCTTCTAAAATCTAGAATCTACATTGTAACTCCTACAGATCTAAACCCACTCTCAATCATCCTACCAATATATACATGAAATATAAAAAAGTTTAAGAAAGGAAACAAACATATATAAATATAACATTTGATTATAAGAAAGGATAAGGAAAAGGACACATTGAAATGTGACTTATACTTGAATGTTATATTTCATGTATATATTTTGATGAAGAGAATGAGTTTGAGATGTACAGACAAAGATGGGAAGCTAAAACCATTTCTCCTTCTTCAAAACACAAGTGCATTATAACATGAGTGCATTATAACATGAGCGCATTATAACATGAGCGTGTTATAATGTGAGTGTATCATATGGTGAGTGTGATGATGCAAAAAAATTATAACATGAGCACATTATAGTGTGAGCATATTACTATGTAAGTGCATTATAGCATGCTCGTGTTATGTCTTGGATGGGACCAAAAATTAGAGTGGCCACTTTTTGATCCCCCATCTTGGTTCACATGCCCCAATCTTGAGAAAATTTCCTAAAATTATCCCATTTTTTTAACACCTTGAAAGAGTAGAGGGAATATCATCACAATGGTCTAATTACAAAGGGTCAGGAGACACATTTATTCATATCACCACCTAGAGTTCTCTATGTTCATTATCTTTCTTAGTATATATAGAATATTCTGCAAAGTGTCAACTTTTTCTATTATCACCTTCCCATTTTCTAACATATCCCACAAAAAATGGTTAGATAGATTAAATATTATTTGCCCTCACATGAAAGGTTAGGTTCTTTGCTAGACATAACTTTTACCACCATAATCAATTATAATGGCTCTTTCCTCTAATCCAACATTTGAACATAATATCTTAATAACACTCTTGGGGTTAAATAGGGTTGTCTAATTTCACCCATTTTTTTAAATTTCTACATAGATGAATTCAAGGATATGATTACAAATTTAGGGATACTATAATATGGTTGTATTGTTTATGATATTACTTAATTATTTTTAGATGAAATTATTCTCATGTTACACAACGTTGCAAGCGTATAACAACAACTTGATATATTTGCTTTATTTTGTGACAGTAATGCTTCACAAATGAGCTTAAGTGAAACAAATGTCACAATTTTCAACACATTTGATAAACAAGCACATCATTTAAATAACATTTACAAAGGAAATTTGGTTTAAGAGGTTCCTTGTTATGCTTACCTTCTTGTGTCTTTCACAACACCTCCCTTCAATATGTGAACATCCTATTGTAGAAGAGAGATTATGCAAGGGTGTTGATGCACTACATACACTTGAGAGATAGTGTTTCAAAATCCATTTTGAGGATACCAAGACAAAATTTTGTATCTTTCAAACTTTACTATCACAAAGATTAACCAAAACAAAATTTTGTATCTTTCCAACTTTACTATCACAAATATAATCTTTGTATGATTGTGATATTTTGCGACTTGGATTTTAAAATACTAGTTGGGATTGGGCTAACATAGTTCTTATTTTTATGCTATCAAAAAACTTGTAAGAAGAATGGTTAGTTCCACAAGTTATTGTCCTAGCTGAACTTTTCATTCATCATCTTCACATTTCAATTTGATTTCATGTAATGGTGTTACTTCATAGATTAAGATGTATGACAAATACAATAATTGAACATAATAGATAGTCATTCAAGGCTCTTCAACCATATTTCAAGTTATGGGAACATGTTAAAAATAGTTGGTTATGTGAATTTCATATCGATATCAATTGTCTTCCTCTTAATATATTTTCTATAAATGCTCACTATATATTGAAAATCGATGTTTATCTATAGGTTTAGGGATGAGATTTATAAGGTCTATATAAAACCAACTTGGTAAAATACACAAAACCTTTGCCAAATAAATGTGTTAATATTTGAAATATTATAGTCATGTAGAAGATGCACACATCATTCCTCCCAACTACATTGAGCTTGCTTTTGGTTTGAGATTTCATTTAGGTTACTTATAGGTATGTTCCCATTTGTTTTGTATGAAATCCAATCACTTAATCCTAGGAGATCAATGTATTTCTAGACTTTGCAATAATGAACTAGATCTAGAAAAACATTTTGTATTTAGATGTCCAATGTATAATGCAATCCATGGCAATTTTTACTACCTGTTAAACGAAAAACATGCTCTTTTAAGAGATTTTATAAATTATAAGGATCAAAGTTGTGTAGCTCAATTCATTAGAGAGACAACTCGTCATAAAATCTACATTCTTAAGAATTTTCAATACAACACTTTGTCTCAATACTCACCTTCAAAAAGCAAACTTGAATTTTAGAAGTATAAACAAATTTGTGTTATAATTTACATGCCTTTTATTTAAATTATATAAAATATATTTTTGATACACTCATGTAAACCTAATTTGAAATAATACATAAATTTCAAATTTCAAATTTATAATATTCATTCAATATTTTTTTAAATCATATAGTAAGAGTTGGTAACAAGGCCATCAAGCCTTAGAACTAGCAAGAATGCCACTTTTATTTGACATACTCCTAGCAAGAGTACCAATAGACTTACGATTTTATTATCTATCCTCATATAACTTAAACGCATCACCTACTTATCTTTGTTGTCTTCTTACAAAATTCGCTTCTTCATCTTTTATTCTTATACCTTAAATGATTTTATCTTATCTCTTAAGATGGCTACTCCCTTTTCCTTATTAAATTGCACTTCATTCACCTACAAACCTTCCAAGACTACTACTAAAACAAAAATATCATTCCAACAGGCCCACTAATATTAACATATCTTAAATTAAACCTTAAACTCCCATATAATCTATTGATCAAAGGATTAATGTAAGTACAAAACCTAGGCGGTCGTTATCTAGTCCAGCAATGATCACATGAGAAACCAGTCGCTGATATTTTTTAGCGGGAAAAGAAAGCAATAATGTTGATTTCCATCGTCGCTAAATGACAAGGTGTGGTGGGCCTTTATTTCCTTTTAAAAGGCCGACATTTACAGAATGGATTTGAAAGAAGTTTTTGTTGTTTTTCTATGGAATGATGTATATGCTTTTGATTTTTTGTAATGATAATTGTGAGGTATTTAACGGTTAGAATTGTTTGTTTGTTATAAAATTTTCATTTGTTTTGAAATCAAAATTATTTTTTTTGTGAGTAAAAGTTTTCATGGTTGTAAAAGTTTTTTATATTTTTTGTTATGTTTAGGGAGATGTTTGATCAATTAGGCGTATAATTCAAAGTACTTTGATTCTTGTTTTGTAAGGTACTGATTTCACGTGTTGTTTAATATGATTTGATATTGGAATCTTTTTTTTTTATGGAGTCATTTCTTGTACTATTTATTTTCCTTTTAATCTCATTTTGCTTTGTTCACTACCACAAAAAAAAAAGATATATTTGTACATATTAATTTTATAGTTTTGTATTTATTTTATGAGGTGGATCTGAAAGATAAGTTTTTGTTTTAAGAATTGAGTAGAGATTTATAAATGTGATGGAACGATGTGCATGTGTTTGTTTTCCTTTTAATCTTATTTTGATTTGTTCAATACCACCAAAAAAGTAAAATTTTTTTTAAAAAGTAGAGTATTAATTTTATAGTTTTGTATGTATTTGATGAGATGTATCTGAAAGATAAGTTTTTGTTTTTAGAATTGACTAGAATTTTATATATGTGATGGAATGATGCACACGTGTTTATTTTTAATTATCCCACAGAAGAAATACTATTGCGTTCACCTAAATCTATAAAATGTCAAAGCATCAATCAATCAAAACCAAGAATTAAAATAAATTGACCATATTTCTTAATGTTAATATATTTTCATTTAATTATACAAGATATTAATTATCATAATTATTATTATATTTAATTAATTAACAATAATAATTATATAGTGTTATAGTTATATAATAATGATTATATATAATTAATTTTGATTTAATGACTAAAAATTATTGTACACAAAGCTCCAATTCAAATTTGACACACTTTTTTTGTAAAACCTCTACAATGTATATCTAGTTTTTGTTACATATAGAAATTATTATTGTTATAATGTTATTTAACTAAGCAACATGTGACATCTTACAAACAACATGTTATAGATGCTATAGTGTGTCTCTTGTTTACTTACTAAGGAAAAGCCTTTTTATGGTTTAGCATTTAAATATAGCTACTTCAAGGGTAAACTTACCTCAATGCTAGTTGTTATAAGATTTATTATATATTCTTTTGGATGTGTAGGCTACGCTATTTTATCAATTTTTATAAATAGTAATCTATGTATAAAATGCATGGTTTAGTTCATGCTCATGAGGCAACCTAAACCTGCTTACCAATATTTAATCATGTGGTTTATTTCATAAAACTATGTAGTTCTTTAATAAATAAACTCACTACACACATGTGAAATGGAAGGAAATTGTAGCATAACCTTATATATTAAGAATCTAATCATGTTTGGGCTGGGGGCCTAGCTCAATTCGAGAGAGCTTCTAGTGTTAAATCACAAGGTCACGAGGTCTATTCTTCCCCCAACCCATGTGGTATAGAAGGACGTGTCACGCCAGCATCATCGATCATGTTAAAAAGTTTACTCAACGCACTCCAATTTATAAAGGGGTGCTATAATACCCGATTCCTACAGTCTAAAGAAAAAAAAAAGAATCTAATCATGTTTACTTTCATATATTGTATTATTAATTTACATCTTATCATGAAATTTTTTAACAAAAGACTTATAAATTATTATTTAAAGATGTCAAAATAATGTTATTAATAAAATTTACAAAATTTGTAACTTTAATATTAAAGCATTGTTGTAGGAACCTGATGAAAGTGTATCTCCTATTTTTGATCAATTTCTAAGTCTAGAGTTGCTAATTGTAAAGTATTTAGTGATTAAAATTGTTTGGTGTATGCTTTTTGTTCTATTCTTTATAAATGTTATGAATATATGGTCTTCTAATGTTTTAAGTTGAAAAATGTGTAGCACTAATATAAACATCATATTGTCATTTTTAATTGATGAGATGGACTTGAAAGAGAAAATTTTATTTTAGAATAGGCTAAAGTTTTGCAAGTTTAATGGGATTATGGATGTGCTTTCATTTTTTTTTATCAATTATTGATTCTCTAGGTTAAAATATAAGGGTTTTGGAGTATTTATTGGCCAAAATTGTTTAGAGTACAATCCTTGTCTCATTCTTTTAAAATGATATAAGTAGTTAGCAAGAATTTATTTAAGTTTTTATTTTTTATAATTATATAAAGTAAAACTTTCTTGTCAAATATATTGTATGGGACAATGCACATGCATAGTGGTGTCATCTTTTGGTTTTTTATTCTTTTTAATCAATAATTAATTTCTTTTTGTTAAGAGTTAAGAATTGTGTGATATTCAGTTTGTCAATTTTGCTTATGATACATCACTCTTTCATCATTTTGAAATTTCACAAGTACTCAAAAAGGTTTGATTTAAATTTCTATTTTTAGAATGCCCTAAAGTTGGACAAATTTCTTATCCAAAATATTGTATGGGAAAATGCATGTGCACTTTAAGTACAACTTTTTTATTTTCTTAACACCATTTTTTTAAAAATAAGAATCAATTTCTTTTGGTTAAGAGAGAACAATTTCGAGGCATTCATTTGCCAAAGTTTTATAGGTTACAATGTGTATCTCAACAAGATTTGATTTTTTCTTTTCTTTTTAGACTTGCCTAAAGTTGCACAAAATTCCTACTAAAATATTGTACAACAAAATGCATGTTGACTTTTAGATATAATTTTATTTTTCTTAACATCAATAATCAATTTATTTTGTTTAATGTTTACGAATTGTGGGGTATTCATTCCACCAAATTACCTAGAATACATGAAAGTGGGCTTGATTTCTTAATATAACTACATTTAACTTTACCTCAAGATGTCTCCATGATAAAACATAAGTTTGGGCATCATTTCATGCATTCCCATAAAGTGTGCCCCTACCTTAAAGTGTCTCATGTTCACTACAAAGGAGCTCTTTCCTAGTGGGATTTACAGTTAGATTTATGATATGAAACTAATTACTCCCCTCCATTAGACCTAAATTCAATAGCTAATTAGAATCATCCAAAATTACACAAACTTATTATCAGAAATATTTATACATATTTTTTATAAAAACTATGAAATGTAAAAATGTCATGAATAAAAAGTTTATTTTACAAAAATACCTTAAAACTCATTACATTTATTTCTCAAAAATATTTTCTAGTTAGAATTTCCTAAAGCTATACATACTTGTCAAAAATATTTATTTTTTAATCTACAATTTTTGGAAAATCTAGAGCATAATGGTTGCATTGATAGCTATCTTCAAAATAATTAATGCAAAGTGTTTATGCGGTTCGATATTACTCTGGTGACTACTTTTTAGACTTTTTTCCCCTTTAAATTGAGTCTAAATCTATTTGATATTATGGTTATGAAAACATAGCTTACATGAGAGTTTGATACTTCATGTTTTTCCCCACTTAAATTATGTATGATAATTTCAAGGTAGGGATCAAATATGTGGAAGTAAGTGGAAATGAGGTGTAATAATGATTACCAAGTATAGAAATATATTAAAACAAGGTAAGTAACGATGGATATATAAAAATATAATAATATGTCAATTATTAATATGTTATTACATTAAGAGATCCCATCAAGGTGACATAAAATTAATTAGAAAATAGTATAGGTATGTTAATTTATCTATTATATTTTTCTCCCACTTTGATGTGTGTGTAAATCTAACATGAGCATGTAGTTCAAACAATATGAACTTTCTCAGGCAATATGAAAATTAAATATATAGAAACTCGAAAGATATAATACATTTTCTTACATTCTCTTTAGTATGAATGACTCCATGAAATATATGTAATGAGTAGCTCCTACCTCATAATCAAACTAAGCACAAACTACAAGTTGATTTGAGTATCTAAAACAAATGAATAGTATAGACAATGGATTAAAAAATCCATATGCAAAAAGTGATACAAAATAATCTACATTATGATATAACTCTATGTGATGTGACATGTAATCATAGCTCCATACAATGCGGCATGCGATAAATATGCATGTGTTATATTTATGTATGTGATACAAATCCATGTGACATAGTAATGTGACGAATCTTCAAATGATGCAAGTGTGTAATGTGATTAATCTTTGTCTAGATATAAGCTACTATCTAAACATTGAAAAATTAAAGTGATAATATATCCCCCCTTTAATTGGTTGTATACAACGTACACATGTAATTAGAGTAGAGATAAAATGATACATGATAATAATAATAGTAAAACATATATAGTAATTCAATAACATATAAGCATGTAGAACATGTAAAGATGTATTATTAAATGTAAGACCATGAATTTTTATAACATTTTTTATGTATATGATATGTGAAGAATAAGATCTACATCACCATCATGTAGGTCATCTAAAAGTCTATGTTTGTTATTTTTTATAATTCTCATTGTCATTATTGTAACCCGCCAAAGGAGTTTGAACAAGTAGAACCGGTTCACTTTTTAAATCAAGAAAATCTTTGATAACCTCAGGCTCTGGACCTACAGTTTTCTCCATTTTATTCACCAAGCCTCCTGAACCCCATTAGTGATCAACATATTTGTTGTCAAAAACTCATGAATCCATGAGGGACCTTCATTCTTCCTTAATTTATATAGCATCATGAGAAAATCAAAATTTTGTCTTATGGTAAAGCGTCTCGTTCTCTTGTAGGCTCTATTCTATGATTAGTCCTATTCACACCATTTTCCTCTTGGGACGAATAACCTTGAGTAGAATAGGGAATTTCATGATGAGAAAAGATTCCTATCGAACCAAGAGAAAAGACACCTGTCGCTGCCCAAAAGATGCTTGCCGAACCAAGAGAAAAGAGAAACATCTAATGACTGCTAGCTATTGGCACTAAATTTGGTTAGGTCATTAGTCATATCAAACTTTTATGATGAGAGATTTTTTTAGTCACTAGTGCACAATTTGATTGCCTTGATCTTTATATCCCCACCTAGGATTCAAATTTAACTAAAACACAAAGACCACCACAAACACCTTTCGCTGCCACATAATTAACTTCTTCTAGGTTGCTTGTACATTATGCCAACTTAGCTTCTATAGGGGCCATCATGTTAGTATTTCATTTATCAATTCTAAAGAGGGGCATTTTATCATGGCACTGCTTTCACAAATTGAATAATGGCTCTTAATTTCAAATCTTACTTTCCAATGAGTGAAGAGATATATAAAATATTCATTTGACATATTACTAGTTCAAATTTGATTTCAAATCCTTATTTCAACTTATCACCATTGAATAACAAAAGAAGGACCTTGGATCTATGGGTCTATGCTATACTTGAGTTCTCACATATCATTTATTCTTCTTTTTACACCCCAACCACCTTTTGAAAATGTCTATCTGAGATCTCTCCAGCTAATTGCATCCACCTGTTTGAAATCCTTATCTGATTAAATATGTAACTCGGTTAATTATGATAAAGAAAAGCTAGTTGCGTCCACCTATTTGAAATCAAAACCATGTGCTCCTAGGTTGGCCATTTTGTCTACCAGTCCATTAGCTTCTCTATATATATGGTTAAGAGTGACTACCTCAAATAACTTCAAAAGATCTAGTGCTCTACCCAAATTTGAGTTTAATCTCCAATTCAGTGTTTTCCTATACCTAAGGACATTAATAACTAATACCGAATTGCCCTCAATTTCCACCTTCAAAAATTTTAGTTCTCAACACAAAAGAAGCCCTTCATTTAGTGCTTTGAATTTTGCAACATTATTTGTGTCTTGTTCTAAAGATTTGGTCATTCTTGCTAATATATTACCATTAGAAGAATGGATCACACAATTAGCCTCAAAAGCACTAGGGTTACCTCTGGACACCCCATCAAAGTTAAGCTTTACCCATCCCTACTTTGCTAGATACCATTTGCATTATTCTCTATTAAATTGAATGATCTGACCTCCAGCCCCAATGAAAGGAGGATTCTGCAAACCAAACCATCTTCCCTTTACTCTATCATCCTAGTTGGTAAAAGAAACATTCTCTGATCCAAAATTCAAAATTATACTATCTAGAACCTCCACAATAGCTGCTTCTATTTTGTTCGTTAAAGATTCCCAATTGTCGTGCTCTGTGAATTGTACCTATACCTGCAAACACAATGCACTCAATAAATCATTATAAGCAATGGTTAGTAAATTGAAACAATGAAAGACAAAACCATAGCTAATCGACTTATTGCTTCCTAGTAAATGCAAGTATGAATTTTGCTCTCAAATCTTAGTATACAAATTCCAATGACTTGACTACACTTAGATGGAGGATTTGAATGCTGAAAATGCATGATCTAGCAAGAATAGCATGATTAAGCTATATGAGTTCATGATTGATCTAGAAAATGAACTAGAATGAAGATGCAATTAAACTAAAATGAGCATGATAACATTGCTAAGAAATGATAAACTAGAAGCTAGATGCCTATAATAACAATGCTTAAGCTACGAATGAGATGGGATCAAATGATATGCAAAAATCATATGAAATTAGGACCCTTTGAGCTCCAAAATGAGGTCCATTGATAGGATTTTCCAAGGATAAGGGTGAGTTGGCATGAATCAACTGTTGAGATTGATCTGAATATATCAATGGTTAAATTGGAGGAAGATGGCAAAGGGAGTTGGATTAAAGGGAACATCTGTCATCTCTATGGTGACAAGTGTCAAGAGGCTTCTAGAAGAGGTAGGATGAAAGGGAACACTTAGTTACAAGTGTCACAAAGGTTCTAGAAGATGTTGGATGAAAGGGGACATGGTGGTAGGTAGAATGGATTAGGTTTAGGAATGGTTAGGTTTAGGAGTGGTAGAAGTTGGGAGAATTTGAATTTAGAAATTCAAATATTAGGAAAATGACTAATTAATCTCAACAACTCATGATTTGATTTGTTTTAATTAATTAGGGGATTTAGAAGAAATAATTTTGCATGGGGGGAATTAATTAATTTGAATTAATTAATTAAAGGGGTGAAATGAACCTATTAAATAAATCCTTAGATTTATTAATAAGTAGATGAAAAGAGAAATTTAATCAAATTGCTTAGTGAATTCAATTAAATTGGGAAGGAAAGATTAATTAAATAATTGCTTATTTAATTAATTATCTTAAGACCATTTTTAGGTGTATACATTTTGCCCCTCTTTGAAGCGAGGTGTGATGAAGCGTTGATTCAAAGAATAATCTCATTTTGATGATGGTATTGATTTGATAGGATGCCCCAGCTCTTGATTGCTAAATTCCTGGTATGATGATGCCCCCTCGGGAGATCAATTGAGATAATTGATCTTTGGAGTTTTTGCGAGATTGATATCCCGATAGATTTGATTTGATTTTTGCAACTGTTGTTTGATGAAAGTGTGAGTTCTTTGATTAGCTTGATTGCCTAGATCGGTAAGATTGAAAAATCTTGATTGATTTGATTCAATTTGGTTTCAGGAAGGATTCATCCTGTATAAGACAACGATGATCAAAGCATCTGGTTTTAGGAAGGATACATCCTATATAAGACATTGATGATCATGTTTGGTTTCAGGAAGGATACATCCTGTATAAGACATGAATCAGAATCAGATCGTGTGGTTTCAGGAAGGATTCATCATGTATAAGACATGATAGAATTGATTAGGTTTGATTGATTGATTTGATTTGATAAGGTTGATTAGATAAAGAACTAACATTTTGTTGATATCAAGTTGCAAAAATTTTTGGATATGCTGATGTTGATTCTATTGAGGAAGATAGCATAAGATTTTTGCTAAGTTGACAATATCTGGAGAGATGTGAATCATCAATCTAATTATATATACACTTTTGATGATACTTTGATGATTCCTGTGATAGATTTGACCCTGGATAAAAGGAGATTTTGGGATCCATGCAAGAATGAAATGCAAGCTAGAATGCAAATGAAATGCAACGGAATGCAAAGCTATGACCAAACCAGTCACTGCATTATTTCGCGTTTTTGTCATCATTGAGCTTTTGAAATGTGGGAAGTGAGTGCAAACATCGATGGTATAATTAAACCATGATGACCTAAGCACTATTTTCCTGGATTTTGATATAGCAAGTTAACACAAGCATCGAGGTATAATTGAACCGAGATGACCTGAGTGTTGTTTGCATAAAACAGGCAGTATAATCATTTTAATAGGCAAATCAGAAATGTCTTCAATGATATTCTGATGATCATGTCCCGAGACAAATTTGCACATATTCGTGATTAATTTTCAGACAGCAGACAAGAAAAATATCATGTTTCTTCCTTGTTCCTCTAGTCAATGACATCCCGAAGTCACTCAAAAATCATGATAGTGAAAAGCAATATAAAAAAATTTGAACAATCATGTTAGATATTATCCACTGAAAAGTGTGTGATGTGCTTAGATTGATTTCGTGATAGCTTGATAGTTGATAGTTTGATCTTGTGTTCAATGTTGGATGTGTCTCAGTTTTCGCTTGATAAGAGTTGTTTAATTGTTTGTTCTACTTGTTCGATTAAGCTCAAAATGATCAAGAGTTTTGCCCCCGGCTAGGTGTAAGATTTTGCCCCAACCCTAGAAACAAAGTCGTTATGATATATCCAATGATCCAAACCATGGTAAGAAGCCACCTGGGATGTTTGCGTGTGTATAAAGGCTTCATGATGATCAATGTTGATGGAAAAATGAATGCAAGCGGAAAAATGCATGAACTAATAGATGGAAGAGCTAGTGGATAGATAGCGCCTATTTGCCAGGTTTTCACCATCTGTTTTTATTGCACTTTTTCGGATATTTGATTTTTTTTGTTTTTCTACTTTTTCACTTTTTAGGATTTTTCTGATTTTTCCCTATTTTTGATTTTTCTGATTTTTCACTGTTTTTGATTTTTTTGATTTTTCACTATTTTTGATTTTTCTGATTTTTCACTGTTTTTGATTTTTCTGATTTTTCAGGCATAGAACTTTTTCAGGTGCATGCTATTGATAGGTTCCTCGAGTTGATCTCCATCCTATGTTGATAGTTGATATGCTCCTGACCCAAATACTATTGTGACCACAAATGGACCTAACCAGTTTGGTTCAAACTAAACTTTATTTTCTCGATCTGTCTAGTTGCATGGATTTTCCTTTAGCACTAGTTCTCCCACTTGAAAGATTCTTGGTTTAACCTTATGATTATAGCTCTGGCACATTCTTTGCTAATATACCTTTAGATGATCAAAGGCATTGTGTCTACGTTCATGGATTAGTTCTAACTCTTGCAGTCTAGATATTCTTTGTTCTTGATCTGGGATGAGACCTTTTAGTGATACACGTAGAGAAGGTATCTCTAGTTTGATTGGCAATATGGCTTCTGATCCATATACAAGAGAAAAAGGTGTGGCACCTGTCAGTGTGCAGATACTGGTGCGATAGGCCCATAGAGCAGGGTTTAGTTGGATATGCCAATCTTTCCCAGCATCGTTCACTGTCTTTTTAAGAATTTTTAGGATAGTTTTGTTAGATGCTTCTGCCTGCCCATTTCCTTGTGGATAATATGGTGTGGAGAATCTGTGCTAGATTTTGAGCTTCTCACATAACTCTTGTACATCTTGATTCTTGAATGGTCGCCCATTATCAGTGATAATGGTCATTGGTATTCCATAACGACAGATGATATAATTCAAGATAAATGCAGCAATTTGTTTTCCTGTGATGTTGATGAGAGGTGCAACTTCAATCCATTTTGTAAAATATTCAGTAGCCACCAGGATGAATTTGTGTCCATTAGATGAGGAAGGATTTATCTTTCCTACTAGATCAAGTCCCCATTGACAAAAAGGCCAAGATGTTGCTAAAGCATGTAGTTCTTGTGCTGGTGCATGGATCAAATTCCCATGGATTTGACATTGTTTGCATGTTCTTGCTATCTTAAATGAATCTCGTTCCATAGTTAGCCAATAGTAGCCCAAGCGTATGAGTTTTTTCGAAAGGGTAAGACCACTTGAATGAGTGCCACAAATGCCATTATGGACTTCATGTAAGGCCTTCTCAGATTCTTCTTGTTCAAGACATCTTAAGAGAGTACCGTCTAGACCTTGTTTATACAGGGTATCCGAGACGAGATTATAATGGGAGGATTGGCAAATAAAATTTCTCTTTTGGTTTTTGGATAAGTCAGGAGGTAAGATATTATCTTTCAAGTATGTGTAAGTTTGGCCATAGCAGGAGGAATCGTATCCAATAGGTTGACAGATGGTTTGGGAATCAGGACAATTATAGGTGGGATGAAACAACTCTTCAACCAGGAATTCATAACGCTCTTGATTTTCCTGTGTCTGCAATAGAGAAGCAAGTGTAGCCATGGCATCTGCTGCTTTGTTGTCATTTCTTGGGATCTGTTCAAAAGTTATTTCTACAAAGTATTTCTTGATATCATCCACCATCTTTTTGTAAGGCATGAGTTTGTCATCTTTGGTTTGATAGTCATCATTGATTTGATTAATGACAAGCTGAGAGTCTCCAAAGACTTGAAGTTGTTTAATATTCCATTCTACAGCCATTTTGATGAATAGAATGCATGCTTCTGATTTATGTTGTGTTCCTTTATTGATGTTTTCTCTTGATCTATGATGTGTTCCATTATTGATGCTTGCTCTTGATCCATGATGTGTTCCATTATTGATGCTTACTCCTGGACTGATATTCGGGTGATGTATTGTAAGATATGAATCGAACCCTGGAACGTTTGTATATGACTAGATAAAGTTGACTTGCCATCTTTTGAATGGTTTCAAATATTTCTGCCTTGCTGGTTTTGATAAAGAAGCTGCTGGAAGTAGATCAGTTGTGCCAATGATAGTTGCTTTTGTTGGTTCTATTAGGATAGATAACTTCTCTTGATAACATTCAGGTAAGGTGTCAAATCTCACATCTTCCAGCACCTCGAGGAGATTTTAACCATTAGATGCGTCCTTTATTTTTACTTTTTCCCGGTCTAATGTTGCCAATGAATGGTTTTCAGCATTAGACCTGATATTGTTTTCTTGATTTTCAATTTTGCGACTAGGAGATTTGACATCCATTTGACTTGAAGATACGTTAATGGAAACCCTGGTGAAAGTTGTTGCGGGTTTGATTTCATTAAGATATAAGGATATGGCATGGTCATTAGGTAAGGTATCAATAGTAGTATGTCCTTCATTTTCCCAGTCCATAGGTTCAAGATAGCTTAAGGATAAAGGATCTTCAGGTTGAATAGTTTCAAAGATATTAGGGATCATGATAGAGATGTCAGAGCTTTCAGTATGTATGTCAATGTCTAGAACGGTACTCTCATCAGAATAACCTCACGCAAGAAAATCCTGATCATCCTCGGTTAAGTCCATGTCAGTCGAATGTGATTTTGATTCAAGTAGGCTAGTTCCTAACATTTGTTCTGCATACGTGTGAACTACATTGACTACTATATCTGCTTCTTCATCCCTCTCAATTTGAAGTTGCTCTTGTTTGTTTTTCCATGATAGAAGATATTCTCCGGCTCCTTGATCTTTTAGCTACATTTGTTTTTCCATGTTTGATAGAATTGATTCAAATGATTGTTCCTTGGATTGTGTGCTTGAAGGTGTTGCCTCTTTGTTATGTGAAACAATGATCTCTTGAGCTGATTTCAGATTATTACAATATTGCAATGGTTTTGAGACTGTTGATATTGTGATTTCTTGTCCATTGTATGGAAATTTTAAGCATTGATTACATGTTGATGAAATAGCCTGTATATCCTGAATCCATGGTCTCCCCAAGAGTATATTATATGGTAGGTCCAAGTCTAGAACTTGGCATGCTATGTCCTTCTGCAAAGGTCCCACTGTGATGGGTAATATCACCATTCCTTTAGATGAATGTTGTTCTTCATTATGTGCTTTGATTTTAATCCTTTTCTGGGGATCAACTGCATCTTCTGAATATCCTAGAGCACAGACAAGATTCATAGAGCAAATGTTTAAGCTAGCTCCCCCATCCATTAGGACACGTTTAACAAACGTTCTATGAATGAGGACTTCAATTTGCAATGAAGCACTATGGGGATTTTGCAAGGAATCAATGCTTGGATATGAAGGAAATGAGCTTTGAATAGGATCCTCTGAAATAGGTTTGATGGCCATTATGGATATCCCTTGGGAATCTTTAGCTCTATATGTATTATTTGGAAAGGATGCTATGGAAGGTTCTTGCAAGCTTTCAAGAGGTGTAGGAATAGATGCCTTGGAGCATCAATTTTCTTATGGATGGATGGATCATTGTTTGACATGGGTGCACGATTTTGATCTTCTTTAGCCAAATCCTTTAGGGATCTCTTTAAGAGGTGCATAAAAGAGCCACCTTTCTTTTGAGATGTGTTTGAATCCTTGTGAGGTTTTAACATAGTTGGATTTTGATTTTGGGCTTGTTTGATTGCTCTGATATGTTGGTTTGTCATGTTTTCTTCTTGTGTTTTTCTTTGATATGTCATGTTGATATGATTTTCAATTATTTCATATGTTCCAATGATCTTATGTCTCTGTGCTCTAATAAAAATGGGCATTGTGTTTGATATTGTGCTAAGATTTGATTGTTTAAAGGTTGTTTTGGTAAGTGATCAATAGTCAATTTCAAGGCCATAGAGTGATATGACACTAAAAGAGGATTCAAGTGTTTAAAAGTTTGCAAGTTTTTCGATCTTCAGTTTAAGAGTGCAATGGTGATGATTTGATAAGAACCAAGTCCAGTAGGAACGATCTATCCTATGATCTAGGACAAAGTTATCTTGACCAAACATTTCAGTTTCGTGATAGAGGATGATTGATCCTAATGAGAAACTATGTTTGAGTGATCAGTTTACCAAAGAGGGTGATAATGCATTTTGAGATGTTTAGATCTTGAACTTGTTGGGGGTAAGCACTTTGAAAATCTTACAGTGCTTATGTTCTAGAGTCTGATTTTGACATGTGATAACTTGACCAAGCAAATCAAGCAGACAATTTAAGCACAGATTGACAGATAACAGGTGTTTATGCTTACTGCAAATTGATCAGGCAGAAATGATAAATCTGAAACAGGCATGTAGGACACAGCTATGGATTGATAGATGCAGAGTTTCGTACGACATAAGATTTAGCTTAGGGCGACACAAGATACAAGACAAAATGACAGACTAGTGACTTCATGTGAAAAGTAGTTTTTTGTACAACATAGAAACTTGACTCATACGATAGAAGATCAAGCAATATGACAGATACTCCTGACTCGTACGATAAAGGATCAAAAAATATGATAGAGACTTCTGACTCATATGATGGGTATTTGAACAGTGATAAAAATTGTTTTCTTGTTTGAGTTTGGATCACTGAATTTTGATGTTTTACCTTGGTTTTCCAGTTTTAAGTGTCTGATTTTTCAATTTTAGGGATGAATACACAACAAACACATGATGTGATAAATGACTCTCAATCAAGCTAAACCCTAAGGAAGTTGGTTGAGAATGAAAACCTTTGCTTGCTGACTTAGGTACACACCCAATAGCTAATCAGAATACGGCTGCTGGGTCTCACGCAATGGATTCTCAACGCCGTATTATCCGACTCCAAACGCTAATGGGGGCACGATATGGCAAGTGCCTTGGGAGAGTTACTATCTCTCTTGCACAAAGATTATCACCCTTTTGGAGGTGAATCAGGTAGCTTCTATTTTTATAGTTCTTAGTCAGGAATTCCATTTGAAATTACCCCTTGAAGTCACGCAAGCGTGATTGAGGCCTATAGCCCGATAAGGTACTGAAACAAGTTGTAGTCACGTAAACGTGATTGAGACCGTGAGGCCCTACAAAATGTCCGATATGAGAGATCTCAAAGAGAAAACTCAAATAATCCTATCCTCTGAGACTTTAATCATCAGAGACCTATTTATTATAGTGAGTTGGAATGCTCAGGTCCAGCTGTACTCACTTGGGTCATTCTCACAGGGTGATTACTTTTTCCCACTGTGATAGGCCTGCTAAAGGTATGCACTATTGAAAGCAAAAAAGATGAGTCTAGCTTTCTGATCACCTAAGGAAGGTGAGAGCATACTTGCCTATCATCACAAGCACATAAGACATGATAGTTCATTTCTTTAAGCCCAAATTGAAGTGTGCCTAAAAATCTTAAAGAATACACAAAGTTTTTGTTGAATCCTTAGGCAACCTGCAAAATAGATCCATTAGTAGTCATGATTGTGTTTTGAATTTGTCTTTGACAAGAGTATCTACAAGAAAAGAGTTAGGCTGTAAACATCTCATAGACATAACAAGATTAGCATTAGTGATCCAAACTATGAAATTTTTAGAAAAATTATATGAAATTTTATCCTAACTTCAGATAGGCATAACTTTCTACTCAGGACTCAAAATTACAAATCGTTTACCTCGTTGGAAAGGTCTCCAAGAGTTCTAGATGAAATTTTCAAAGGGCATGGCTTTCAGCCAAGACCTTCAAAAACGCAAATTACCAACGTATAGACAAATTTGAAATTTCTAATTTGCAGTTTTTTCAAAAAAATCACAGATGCATAAACTCGTACGAAATGATTTATCAGATAGAATGACAAAAGATTAGATTTCGCATAGGGACCAAAATTGACTCGTACGACATAAGATTTAACAACCATAAATTCGTACGACACAAAATTAGCTCTAGTACGAGTGTGAAAATCAACTCATACGACACAAGATCAGCCTAGTACGAGTAAAGAATTTACAGTCTAAAAACTCGTACGACACAGATTTATACCTCGTACGAGTTAGGATGAGGTGTCGTCTGAGACTGAAAGGAAGTTCGTACGAGCCAAAAAGACAACTCGTACGACAATCTGATTCCGATCCGGCAGAGATGAAGTTTGAGGAAGCTTGGGAGGCTGAAAATGATGATTTCGGCCCCACAGTGGGCGCCAAAATGTCATGCTCTGTGAATTGTACCTATACCTGCAAACACAATGCACTCAATAAATCATTATAAGCAATGGTTAGTAAATTGAAATAATGAAAGACAAAACCATAGCTAATCGACTTATTGCCTCCTAGTAAATGCGAGTATGAATTTTGCTCTCAGATCTTAGTATGCAAATTCCAGTGACTTGACTACACTTAGATGGAGGATTTGAATGCTGAAAATGCATGATCTAGCAAGAATAGCATGATTAAGCTATATGAATTCATGATTGATCTAGAAAATGAACTAGAATGAAGATGCAATTAAACTAAAATAAGCATGATAACATTGCTAAGAAATGATAAACTAGAAATTAGATGCCTATAATAACAATGCTTAAGCTACGAATGAGATGGGATCAAATGATATGCAAAAATCATATGAAATTGGGACCCTTTGAGCTCCAAAATGAGGTCTATTTATAGGATTTTCCAAGGCTAGGGGTGAGTTGGCATGAATCAACGGTTGAGATTGATCTGAAGATATCAATAGTTAAATTGGAGGAAGATGGCAAAGGGAGTTGGATTAAAGGGAACATCTATCATCTCTATGGTGACAAGTGTCAAGAGGCTTCTAGAAGAGGTAGGATGAAAGGGAACACTTAGTTACAAGTGTCACAAAGGTTCTAGAAGATGTTGGATGAAAGGGGACATGGTGGTAGGTAGAATGGATTAGGCTTAGGAATGGTTAGGTTTAGGAGTGGTAGAAGTTAGGAGAATTTGAATTTAGAAATTAAAATATTAGGAAAAAGACTAATTAATCTCAAAAACTCATGATTTGATTTGTTTTAATTAATTAGGGGATTTAGAAGAAATGATTTTGCATGGTGGGAATTAATTAATTAAAGGGGTGAAATGAACCTATAAAATAAATCCTTAGATTTATTAATAAGTAGATGAAAAGGAAAATTTAATCAAATTGCTTAGTGAATTCAATTAAATTGGGAAGGAGAGATTAATTAAATAATTGCTTATTTAATTAATTATCTTCAGACCATTTTTAGGTGTATACACCAATTCATCCTCTTATGTTGAAATAACCTATGATTTCTCTATTTCCATACCTCCCAAATCAGTAGGGAGGGAGAAGAAATCCATAAGGGACCAAAAAGGCTTGAAGTATACAACTTAGGCCAACCTTGAAACATTCTAAGAATGTCATTAGGAAGGGTTGTAATCCAACCTAGTTTAGCACAAAGCCATTTCCAGCATTTTTGAGCATATAGAGAATTCAATAAAATACGACTGGCTTATTCTTCACTATGTTCGCATAATATACAAATGGATGTAAATTCAAATCCTAGCTTTCTAAACCACTCTCCAGTGAGAATTCTACCCTAGATAGCAGCCCAAGAAAAACTACCTTCTTTTGGAGAGCACATCTTGTTCCAACACAAATGTATGGGAATTTTTGTTTTATCAAATTGTTGTTTTGAAAACAAAGCCCTATAACCATCCTTAGAATTCTAATTACCTAATTTAGCTCCAACCCATATGATCTTGTCTTCTCTAGTTTGGAAAGATAATGTCCTATTCTTAAGAATCGCTTTAAGAAGAATAATGTCATCTCTTGGAATGGGAAGATCTTCAAAAAAATTCTATCGCCATCCTAAAGATAAGTCTGAGTCAACAACTATCACATAGTCTCTAACAAAAGGACCCCATGTTTATTCACAAAATTCTCTAATGTTGGAAGTGTTCATCAACCTGTTGATAGCTAGATATCCTGATCCATGCCCTAATTAATAAATTCATCTAATGTCCCTAGCTCCTTCTCAATATCACCTTTAGTCTTGAAGATATTAGTAAAATGTTCCCTATTCCATTTTAACAGTTTTTGCTTAACTACTTTGAGCTTAGACATAAAACAAAAAACCTCAACTTTCTCTTCATGCCATAATTTTTCTATTAATTCAAAAAACCTCTTATCTTTCATCTACATGTTTCCAAACTTGAAGGGTCAATGCAAAGAAACTTTTCCCCCAAGATATTTAATTTCACTGGAAAGTGGTCCAATCCCGAAATAGAATAAATAGAAGATTTGAGGGAAAAGGAAAATAATGAAAAGTCTCCTTTAAAAATAAACCTATCAAGTTTCTCCAAAGTGTGACTAAAGCCCAAAGGCATGTTATTCCAAGTATAAATACCATTTTCTGTTTCTATTTCCATTAAATTGTTTCTAAAAACCCAATTTCTAAAATCTATTTGAGATTACAATTCCCTTTGAATTCCTCCACTCTTTTTCAATAAATGAAGGATGGCATTGAAATCTCCCCCTAAGACTATGCTTTGACTATCTATGGATTGCAAGAATGAATCTAATTCTTGCCACAATTGTTGCTTCTTTATTTTAGTCACTGGTCCATAAATACTAAGGAGAACAAATTTTAGACCACTAGAGATGCTACTAACTAAGCCTCTATACCAATCAGAATTATCTATTAATTTTCCAAATGAGGTTTTCCTAGGGTTCCAAAGAATTGATAAAACGCCAAAATCTCCCTTTGCATCAACCGATTATGTTGCCCAGTGCCTTACCTTACTTTTGATTTTTTGCATTTGTTTTGCATTGAGTTTTATTTCCTATAGTATTATAATTTTTTCTTTTGAGGTACATATGCAGCGCTTGAGTAAGCGATGTTTGTTAGGGGTATTTAGACCCCTAACATTCCACATTAGGAGAATAATTTATCCTTGGGAAGGACCTTCCCCTTCCCTAATTTAAACATTGAAGTGATTCTAGTTTGATTTGAAGCTTCGTCACCTATTTGTCTAAGATCTGGCAATGATTTTCAACCTCTTATACTCACTAGACATTTATCACAATCTGGTTTGAACTTATTAGAAGAAATCTGGAGGATGTCTAGAGTGTCACTATCCTTCTCTTCCTCATTTTCCTTAACCTCACACCTTCAGTTTGAAATCCTAATTCTTCTTCATCATTATCATTTGATTCTAATAAGACTTGGATTAGATCAAATTTTTCCAATTGTAAATACTCTTTTTCTTTTTCTTGTTGTTGAGAAATCCCAAAAGGTCATGAACCGCCTTTATCTCAAGGGGAATACCCTCATCTTCTATTGAAAATTCCACCTTTCTCTTGGAAATTGGGGACAAAGAATTATCGAAAGGGGGAATTGTCTATTATAGCTAGGATGAGAATTTTCTTTCCCCTTTATGAATTCCAAAGAGATAAGCCTTTCAAATTTCTTGGAAGGCACTGACCGAGAGCCTCTTCTCAACTATTTTTCCAAAAGCCAAATTAACCTTCTCTGGCTAGTGTTAAGGCTAGAAGGCTCAAAAAATTTATCTTCAATTGAAGCTAAATAATTCCTCTTCTTTTTGTTAGTACTGCCTTGGACCCTTCAACTATTGGATTTTATTGGGGTAGAGATATGAATACCAAGCAGATCTAGTGGGAAATGTGATTATAAAGAATTAGTTTCATTGTCTTCCTCCATAACCTCATCTGCAATTTATTCTATTAGTTCACCCTGCACTAACTCTAGATACCCTTGAATGAAGTTTTTCATGTGAAGAGATGAAATTTTTTGCTCTTCAAGTGCCATAAAAGTATTATTTCCTTCCCTTGTTTTTTCTTTGTCTACAAGATTTCCTTCTTCCCATACATTTTCATTAACATCTAGTTTAAGACTTTCTTCTACAATGTAAGACGATCCTGATGTCAAATTATAGTCTAAAGCAAGAAGAGAACTATTTCCCCTTGTTCTACTATTACTTTCAAATTTGAGCTCATTAGACCTTTCCTTCTCTCCTAGAAATATATAAGCTCTTAGTTTCAAACTCAAATCTGTGTCTCTAGAAATATCTAAGAGACTAATAGAAAAGGATCTATCAAGTCCCAATCTAAACCCAAATTTATTTAAGGCCAAAGAACACTAAAAAGTAGGATAATACTTACTACTTTCAACTATTGCATACCCCTTTCTTGAGCCTTAACTGCTACCGATCTTTCATTTTTGTCAATATTATCTTTTGGTTTAGATAACTGGTCCAACACCTCCCTCAAATATTGAATAAACATAAAAAACTTCATTCATCTTATTAATTCCACCAGGATGAAAATAAATCAACTCTTTTCTCCTTGTTTCCATAATTGAGTTGTGAGATTTCTTCAAAAATGTACTTTGCTCACAAGTTACTCTAAGCTAATCTATTATCTATTTAACTAGTTGTATTCCCTTTACTTGAACCTTATCTACTACTGGCATTTCATTCTTTTCAAGATTATCATTTGATTGAGTTAACTGGACCAACACCTCCCTCAAACAATGGAAAAACATGAAAACTTGATTCCTCCCATTCATACTGCCTAGATTAAAATAAGTCAATTCTTTACTCCCCATTGCCACAATTGAATTGTTAGTTTTCTTAAGAAAAATAATTTTTTTCCTACTACTCTCAGGATATTCTAACATCTACTTAATACTTCCATATTGTTCTGATTCCATTGCAAGCTTTGATAA
Source organism: Cryptomeria japonica (assembly GCF_030272615.1). Classification (NCBI taxonomy): domain Eukaryota; kingdom Viridiplantae; phylum Streptophyta; class Pinopsida; order Cupressales; family Cupressaceae; genus Cryptomeria; species Cryptomeria japonica. The sequence continues at coordinate 528,943,470 of NC_081410.1, forward strand.
AGAAGAAGAATTGAAAAGAATGTATCTAAAATTTGTAGCACAGACTATATGAACCCAAGCCTCTTTTCTTTTAAAAGCCTAATAGGAAAGTGAAGGAAAATCCATATGCCCAGTTCAAGATTGGGTTTTTCTCTGACTTAAGGGTCTTTTAATGCCTTCTGAAAAACTTCCTTTTATTGAAATCTCTAGAAAAATCTCCCTATCTGCAATCCTTCTTGTTTCAAAATCTAGATAAGGAATGACAATAGGAAACTGTTCCTCATTCTTAGAAGCCATTCTAGAAAGACTAAATGAATCCAGGCAATCAACAGATAGATGGTTTGACATATGACAAAATTCACAAACGAGTCTGAGTCTTCATAGAGAAAACTTTGGTCCCAAGATCCATTCTTATAATGGATATGCAAAGATGTGGGCAGATCCTTAGAAATGTTCATAAGAAGACACAAACAACTAGGTAGGTTTGGGTTATCGAAGAAAATAAAATCATTTTTGATAAAGATCCCAACTTTGTTGCCAATGGATTCTACTAGCTCCATTTCCATATATTCTAAAGGAAGACAATGGAACTATACCCACACTGGAACAAATTTAATGCTAATAGTATTAGGATTAAAGTTGGAGAACCGGGCATCCCTTTGTAATCTTGAGATTCGATAAAACCAGTGTTTTGATTTGAAAACCATGTTTCTCCTATCTTTAGATTAAAAATTTACAACAAAGAAGCCTTGCACTTGATCTATGAAGAAACATTATGGACTTCAATCCAATTTTCATCTACCCATTTAAATAAAACTTTTTTCTCTATAGAGACATTCCAAAACTTACAAATAAGCACACGTTGTCGGAGATCTTGAGATTGTGGAAGAAGTTATGTCTCTGAAAAGGTTATCTTTAGCTTACTCTAGTGCTCTTGCATTTATAATAGATGTTAGTTTATCTCTGTCTATTTCTTTTACCCTATTCAATATATTCTAACTCGCTGCATCTCTTTAATACATCTTATCTTGTAGGCTTTTCCCCTTCTCTTCTATTCCATCCCATGAGGAGGAACTCTGAAGTTCCTTCTTCACCTAAATTATATTATTTGAGAGAGACTGATTTATATTTTTGTTCAAAAACCCCTACTCCTGGTCTACCAATTTATCTGTAAAGAAGGGATCTTTCCTTTGTCTGTTGAAAGCATTATTTTCAGATTGGAAAACCTGGTTTTGGGATAGCCACCAGTTCTTTTGTTCAAAACCCAACTCTGCATTGTTCTTCTCGGGAACACTGAGGGGAGGAATATTCCTTGAACCAAATGGATTTTGATATTGTTCAAGCATAAACCCTTCTTCTCATGTGGAAACCTATTAATTTGTTAAGACCCAAATTTTGGCCTATCATTCCAAAGCTTGATAAACTCCTTTCTGGTGTTCTCAATGCTACAATATTCATTAGAACAGGCCTTTTTTGGTAACATGGGATTAAATTGTCTCCCATAGGGCATGAGAGGAAAGATAGGTTTGTACAATGGAAACAAACCCTATCCAATTTATGTGTAGGGATAGTAATTTAACTACAACTTAATTAGTAGAGAATGCCTTTGCAATTATAATGCACTCTACAATTTAAATTATCATCCTTCTTCTCACATCCACTCTCCTCATATAACTCATCTATCCCCCCTCCTTATTACTTGGCCATCTCTTTTTCAATCCTCTAGCATGCTTTTCCATCTTGAGAACTTAAATCATTTCTCCTAGAAGGCATCCATTCTTTCTTTTTATCTCTTTCCTCCTACATTCCTCTAATGTTCTCTTCTATCTTGAACTCTTTTCCTCCATCATCATCCTCTAGCTTGAAATACTCATTTCATAAATTCCTCCAACTTGAATTCTATCACCTCCATCATCCCTCTTTATCTTGAATTCATTTTTCTATAGGGACTACACTACCTACCAATTAACTAAAGTGGTACTATGACTTTAATATTAGCATACCTATCAACTTTAATATTCTATTAGATGGATTTGACCTTTGGTCTTAAACATGAGAACCAAGTGGACCTATAACTTCACCAAAACCCCTTTGACTAATTTAAAACAAGGGTGTACCCCCTTTGAAATACATGCATCCCTCAATCTATGCTTTATTTGTAATAACCTATAATGGTGAGAAAATGGTGAATGATAGATCAAGAAGGAAACTACCCTTTCCCTCAAAGAGAGATGAGAGTTTCGCTATTGATTACCATTCAAGCACTTTTCACCATGTTACATTAGAAAGAAGAGAGGATAATTCACTAGATTCAATCTCTCCACATGAAGATGGTAGATTGAATTCTAAATGAATTGGGAATGTTAAGTTCATCCCCTCTTCCTTGTTTGAAATGGAAAGGAAATTGATTGAACTATGTAGTGCAAAAGTGACAAAGAATTAATTATAACTTGAGATTAGAATATAGGATGAAGTTGTGCACCTCAATCTAGCAGTAAAATGTCGAGACAAAGTCACCCTAGGAATTTGAGGAAAAGTTGCCCAAACTGTGGTGGGAATGTACACAGTCCTCCGAAAAATCCGTGAAATGAAAAGGTTTTTCTGCCTTTGAAAATGGACCCCAATCCAAAAGTACAGCTGTGCACCTGCAATCTACACATAGAAAAGAGAGGAAAGTGGGTTGTGATTGGGGGTTTGCCTTTAGGTCAAACCCCAATTTTGGAATTAACCAAGTAATGAAAGAAAGTACTTGCAAGTAAATGTAAATGAAAGACTGAATTGTAAATCACCTCAAGGGAGGTTGTAGTAGCAATGTTGATAGAAATGCTTGTGTGGAATTGAATGTTAAAATCAATCTCCTCTTCGATGGTTGAATCCTTGACTTGAATGCAACACCTAGCCTTGAAGGGAGACTTGAGAATTCTCAATGCTAGAAAAGAATGCTTGAATATTTGATCACTTGTGAATTTACCACGTATCCCACTTATGCAAACGAGAGGATGAATGCCCCCTTAAATACATGTTAGTGGATTTGATTTTCATTATAGGTCGACATTGGGGGAGTTTCCCTCCCGAGGCACAACCAACAATGTAACCCTAGGAAGGGTCCTACCCCAAAATAGGGCAGGGATAGGGGTGCCACATCCCTGTCCTGGGAGGACAAGGGCACCATGCCCTTGTCCAAGGGGGGATAGTAGCACCATGCCCATGTCCTACCCCTTTCTCTAGCGCAGAGTTTGGACGGGGTGATGTAGAGGCCAAGGAAGAAGCTAATTCTGCAAGCTGAGCAATCTTTGGTCTCCAATTAGGCTAGAGGATTTAAACTCGCATGCGTGAGGACCCTAATGCAATCAAAAATTGCTAGGGTCACAATTTGTTAGATTCAATGAAATTCCCAAAGACACTGAGATGGGGGGTGAATCAGTGTCTAACCAGTTGACAAAATATTTAAACTTATTAATAACTTTGCATCCCAAAATAGTGTACCGGTAAATAAGAATTATTGCAATAAACAAAAATAATAGAGATAGCATAGAAACACACCATAACATAAGATATTTAACGAGGAAACCCAGTGTGGGAAAAATCTCGGTGGGATTTGTAACCCACAATATTTACTCACTGGCCAATGAATAAATACTACTTACAATGAGGGGCCTACACATGCAGGGAGGCCAACAACCTAGAGCTCACTGCTCAATAAAGAGTCACACTAACTACAAAATGGATTATTAAATCCAATACAATGTACTGCTCAAAACAACATCTCTCATGCTAGGTTCAGTACCGGTTTAAGCTCAGTCAATAACCAAAACCTTCGCTATCAACTATATCACTTTATACAAAATTGCCTAATCACACATTATACCTCTCTCTTATCTACTTCCTAAAATGACCTATAAGATCTCATACATATATGAGTCTTTTACAATATACCATGTCGGATTTACAAAAGATAATTACATTACAAAAAAATTCATATAAACAAAACTTTATCCCATGTCGGCTCGGGTGCTGGTATGCTTGTTGCCGATGTAATCTGAATGTCGATGAAGTGCCTGTCAGTGCCGATGTCTGTTGATGTATGAAGTTTGTGATGTCAAGAATGTAGAAACCAATTACCGGTGACTTTCCAGTTGGTTGCCAGATGGTTGCCATCAATAACAACATCAACTATTCTCATAAGAGTGTAGAATGCCAACACAATTTTATGACACTACATTTAGCCCCCACTTTAGCGGGAGTATAAGCGTACGCCAATGTTGTTAGTAAAGTACAAGTAAACAATATTGAAAGACTTTTACCATGTCAAGGAGGCAATATGCACCAAGCCCCCAGTGGACTTAGGATCTTATGACTTCGATTGACAAAGTAAAAGGGACGATCAAGAAGGGGAGAACCATGACTGCAAGTAGAAAAGTTCTCTTCACTATGAGTCATGAAAGCAAGGATATAAAAGATTACAAAGAAAAATAGGGTTCACTAAGTAATTGTAAGTCTCATAAGAATGAAAATATGAGCGAAGTGTATGCCCCCATGTTAAAGTGATCGCATGCTCCTTATCAGGAGCAATTTATTTAAGGTAGGATAAACCCAAGAGAGAGAGAAGAGAGGGAGTACGTTATCGCAAGGATTTAGCTCCCAATATAGGATTAAACCCAAGGATAATGAATACAAAACATGAGGTAGTGTCACTTTCCTCAGGGTCAATATGTTGTATGATAACTCATATATATCATGTATGTATATGCATATAATAATCTTCATTCCCCAAAGAAGGACACTGCCTTAGAAGAAAGGGAAGAGAGGATGTCTTTTGAGTCAACATGAAAGAGACCAAGAGAAGATCTCAATGCTTTGCATCATCCCCAAGTAGACATTAAGGGAACAATAGAAGAACATGGATAGACATAGAAGAATGGTCACAAAAGAAAAAGAAAGGAGATAGAGAAAGATCTACAGTGCTAGTACTGCTAATCTAGCACGACATCCGCCTCCTAATCTTGCTGATCACTATTTCAAGAAGGCGAGCAACATGCCAGAGGACTATCACAAGATCCAAACAAGGACTATGCTCATGTTGTAAGTCACTTTGTTCGATTTGAGGAGCTAGGATTAGGGTTTTTGAAAACTCATCCAATAAGTGCTTGTCTATGTCAACATACTCATACTCACTGTCAAAAGCATTAGGAGTTGTATTGCTATTATGAATAACATTTTCACCCATTTCTTCATCAAAGTTTAGAGAAAGAGGAGCAAGAACACGAATAGGAGTAAAACAATCAGATGTTTTATGCAACTTACGATTTGGAGATGTTGGTTCAACATCTTGCTTAGGAGAAAAGGGAATCATGTCAACTGTTGGAGTCTGAGGAGATTGAGTATTTTGAGGGATAGCTTCATGAGCTTGAACATGATGTCTTCATTAGCGTTCTCTCGTACAACGATTCCATCAAGTCTTAGTGGAAGGCTGAGAAGGAGGAGGAACACTTGAAAAAGTAGGAATGTTTCCCTCCTTGATAGTTGAAGGTCTAGGTTGAGGTAATTTAGGTTGAACAATAGGAGAAGCAGTCCTCTTCTCTCGATAAGAGGAAGGAGGTGGAATTGTGCCATAGAAAGGAGGAATATTAGGTGTAGGGAGGAGACCAGGTCTATCATGAGGAGGAGGTATAGGTCTAACCCTAGGAGGAATATTTTTGTTCTCCTTAAGAGAAGGTAAAGTCACATCCATAGAGGTAGGTGGACAATCTTCCTTAGGAGGGAGATTAGTTCTATTTGAGAGAGGAAGAAGCTCATCTTGAAGAATAATAGGAATGTCAAGTGTTGGTGATCTAGGTTGACTTAAGGATAAGATCATATCGTTCTTCCATTTTTTATAAGATTGAAAAAGAGCATCGCTCCTTGATGGAAGAGATTGAAATTGTTTAGGCCAAAAGAGATCAATAGGAACACCGAGGCTTCTTTCGGATGGACGAAATAAGCTATGGTTCATGGTTATGATTTCTCCATTGTGAGGAAATTTAAGGCATTTGTGGATTGGAGAAGCAATAGCCTTCATGGAAGATAGCCAAGGATAGCCCAACTTCACTCGGAATTGCTCAGAAGAAGGTATGATAACAAAGTCAACATCCATGGATTTAGCATGAACTTCAATAGGAAGGGTGATAGAGCCAATGGTAGGACAAGAGAAGCCATCAAATAACTTCACAACCACATTAGAATTATCATATAATGGTTTATGCAATCCTAAAGTAAAAAGATACTCTTCAGTTATGACATTAACCATACAAGAGGGATCAATCATGGCACCACGGCAAGGGATATCCTTAACCTTTGCAACTATGTATAAAGGACCATCAAGTTCTCTAATGGTCTCACTAGGGTCAAATGTAATACAAGGATCCTTAGGCATATCTTGTGTTTCTACCATATTAACCAAGTTTGGAGCCATAGAGGTAAATTCTTCAGAAGTTAGAGAATTAGGCACAATCTCAATAACATTAGAGGTATGAGATGGCAAGGGATTAGTGAAAATATTAAGATTTTTATTAGGAGGAGCTACTGATTTATTCCCTTTATCATTCACACCTGCCACAGATATAGTATTGTTATCAATCAAGTCTTGAACCTTATTTTCAATGCAAAACATTTCTCCATATCATGACCAGGTTGACGATGAAATTGGCAAAAGGAATTGTTATCAAAATAAGGAGATGCAAGTTTGGAAGCATCAATTTGTTTTATAGGAGGAAGTTTGATAACATTTATGTGCAACAACTGAGACATAATACTATGTAAAGATTCATTCAAAGGAGTGAACTGTCTTTCTCTTTGGAAAAATTTAGAAATAGAAGGCACACCTATTGTAGCATTCACATGATTGTTGTTGATTGGATCATTGAATTTGATGAAGATTTTTGTTGGTTTGAACTTCGCAAAATATTTTTGAACACTCTCTCACTTATCACTCGGAGCCATAGGAGTGGATTGCTCCATTTGACTCACAACCAGATGATAATTGTGGAGTGTTGCGCACAACTGCGTAAAGGAAGTAAACTCAAACAAAAGAAGCTTTTCCCTAATATATTTTACAAATTAGAAATGAAAATTCTTTGAATATCATTATCAGGCACATGAAAAGAAATTTGAGCACACAAATGCTTATATCTACCAATAAAATCAATCACTTTTTCTTTAACACCTTGTTTACAATGCATTAAATCAGTCAAAGTGATTTTAGGACCAATGTTGTTTTGAAATTGTTGGATGAAAGCATTTGCTAGCTGTTGAAAAGAAGTTATGGAATAAGAAGGCAAAGAGAAATACCATTGTAAATCCTTATCTCTTAGTTTTCTGGTAAACAATTTTTCAAGCAATCGTTGATCATAAGCAAAATCAGTAAACAAGGTTTGAAATGTTTTGACATGTGTAAGAGGATCACCTTTTCCATTATAGAGTTCCAATTGAGGGATCTCCACATGTTTAGGTGGCATGACTTTAACAATATCAAGAGAAAGTGGGCTCTCAACATCAAAGGTGGGCACACTAAACTTGGATTGACTCATAGAAGCAATTTGTTGTTGTAAGGAAGACACGGTTTGAGTAAGATTATTAATTGCCACTTCGGTTTAAGAATTGATGTTAGACATAGGTGATTGAGAAGGTGGTGTGATGTTATTGAAAGAAGGCATGGATTGAGAATAAGGTGGTGGGACATTATGATAAGTAGGCATTGGTGATGATTGGGTAGGAAAAGGGACACTTAAAGGAGGAATAAAGTTGTTGAAGGAATTGTCACCCTATGTCACACTGATTGGTTGAGAAATAATAGAAATATTCATGGAAGACTTAGGTAAAGATGGAGGATTAAATGAAGAAGAGGGATTGCCCCCCATGACCACTTGTTGCAGGGATGACATTTTGAGTTGAAGTAGCCATGATGTTGGATGTGAAAGTAGAAATACTAGTCATAGGATTAATCAAAGGAGTAGAAGAATTGACTTGTGTTGGAGGTTGTAAATAACCTAGGGTTTCGACACAACTCTTGATAGGCATGACATTAGAATCAACAATATGTGTAATGCCACACAATATATCAATTCCATTCTTATCACTTTGAAGCATGCGTTTAAGACCTTCAATTAATGAAAGAGCTTCACTATTAGGGTATTCTTGGGACATCCATTGTTGAAAGTTGTCAAATTGATTGTCCAATGTAGAAAGTTGATCTAAAGAAACCCTAGTTAAAGCTTCTTCTTCATCATGGGATCCATCAATGTGGTGAATATGCACATGATTAGAATGTGAAGCATTAGCAAGTTACCCAAATTAGGCTCCATCTCCCCGGTAATTAAACCTTGGGAAGCCTTAATTCTAATGCTTCATCTAATGGGAATAGGATAGGTAGGACTAATAGTGGTAAAACTCATGCACTAGAGGGAAAATTTGAATTTTGAATTGTGGAACAAAGCATACAAAATTGAGTAATGCAAAATTTAAGAAAATAATGATTACACAATTTGAACTTTGTTGGAAGAAGATGACACAATTTCCAAAAATGAAAGAAAATTGGAATTTTAAAATTAGGGCCAAGGGAATACCACTTAATTTTAAAATTAGAATTTTTAAAATTAGAGCAGATAATAATTAACCTCTTAATTTTAAAAATTTCTTGAAACTTGAAATGTTGATTTTGCGAGGTATTTCCGATTCTAGAGGGATTAAAAATTTGACAAAATCAACCAATCTTCTGGATTTAGGCTATTAAATACAGTCATAACAATCTCCTGAAATTTCAGGAAAAAAGTCGAGGACCATGGCGGGAACGCACATGGTTTGACCAACTTTTTTCAAAATTTTGAGGGATGGATATTACGATGATTTTAAAGCTAACCCCCCAAAATTGGCTTATTTCACGATCTCTAGATGGGCTAAATGAAGGCGCAAATGTGAAAATAGGACCCTATTAGGGTTTTGAAGAAAAAGAGGAATTGAATTGCAATTTTAAAAGGGGTCAAATCTAATGGATAAGGACACCTTGGAAAATGTTTAAAAATCTGAATGTAAATAAAATTGATTTGAAATTCACACAAAATCCAAATAGTTTTTAAAAATTAGGGTTTGATGACCTAACCACTTAATTTTGAAATTTGAATTTTGGGAAAAAGGGGGGAAATTGAAAATTTGAATTGTAGGATTGAAAACAAATTTGAGAACAATCAGAAATCCAAAAATTAAATGGAAATCCAATTTTTGCACAAGTTGAAGATGATTTTTGAAAATTAGGGTTTTGACAAGTAACCTCTTAATTTTGGAGATTTTAATTGCAAATTGAACAAGACAATGAGGAAATTGAATTTGACAATCAAAACAATTTTCAGATCTAAGATAACCACAAGTAATTTTTACAAGTTACAAATTCAATTTTAAATTGAAAAATTAGGGTTTTGAATGATTTAATTGTATATGGTGAAAATGGAAACAACAATATTGAAGACTAAATAGATTCAACCACAAAACCCTAGCCTAACAACAACAAAGATCCACCATAACATATGAAGATTACCTAAGACAATGCAAATCAAATGAAATCACAAAGATTATACCATCACATGTCCAATAGGATTTGATTCTCCATTCTTCCTATCTCCACTGATCTTGCTTGATATATTTGCTCTCAGATTTTATATGTGCACAAGAGCTCAACAAAGAACGAAAATGTGGTTGCAAGTAGGCTTGATCACATATGAAAGTTCAAAAGCATAGTCGAGTAGTCCATTGAACAGGGTTGATAATGAAGGAAGCATCTCCTTATATAGAAGACACTATATGAAATGGAGGGATAAGATTGAGAGGTGTAAAAGATAAATGGTCGGCTATGATTAGATGGTAGGTAGAAGAAATAATAAAATATTGAGAGGGTAGGTAGTGTAGGAATTAAGAGATGAATGACATGTGTCATGGGTAGAAAAGGCTAATGAATTAATTAAATAAATAAAGATTCATTTAATTAATAGAAGAAGTGGGATCAATTAAATAAATAAAAGTATTTATTTAATTTAGGAAAAGGGGAATTTAAATAAATAAATGTATTTATTTAAATGAGAAATAAGGCTAGAAGAGGATAAATGAATTAATTAAATAAATAAGGATTTATTTAATTAATAGAAGAATTAGGCTAAAATAATTAAATAAATAAAATATTTATTTAATTAGACTAGATAATTTTAGGTGTCTACATTTTGCCCCTCTTTGAGACAATGCAGCTTGTCGTGTTGTTTCAAAGAAGATAATATGAACTGATACAAAGTTTCCCCAAGATGGGAATGATATGCCCCCTCGAGATATTGGATGAAAATGTCTGAAAAGATCGCAGACAATCTCTTGATAAGAAAGGAAGGCTAGAATGGACTGACTGAATAGAGTGATAGAGTCACAGGATAAAGAAGACTGACTTGAGAGACAAGGGCTAGGGCTAGGGCTAGGGCAGTCTATAAGATAGACCACAAGGGGAAAACATCCTCATTGTCATCCACACATCCAAGAGAGCAGAGTGCAGAGAGAGAATAGAGCAGCAGCAATCAACAACGATGGCATTGGTGCATAGATTCGATCGTGTTCGCCGATTTTAGAGGCCAGCAGATGCAGGAGAGCCGATGAGTACCACAAAACCTCCTTGTACTTTGTCGCAATAAATTTTGTCATTAATGCATGTTAGGTAGCACAATAAATGCATTCTAGAATATGTCAAACAAGGTCAAAAAAATGTTGAGGTGCATCTATGCTAGTGATAGGCGTGTCTAGGTTAGCTAGGCACGTCTATGTTTGTGCCAGGCACGTCTATGAATGAAAAGGCGTCTATGTCAAATGCGAGCGCATCTGCATTGTGCAGGTGCATTTGTGCTATGTGGGCACATCTATGTAGAGAAAGCGCATCTATGAAGAGCATAGGCACGTCTGTGTATTCCAGGTGCGTCTGTGCAGAGAAGGCGTGTTTGTGCAATATGCAAGCGTGTTTATGTCATGAAGGCATGTTTGTGTCTTCTAGGTTGAATTGACAGTTCTGTGATGAACATACATTATAGATTGGATAAGCTGCTGAGAGGATACACTCAAGCAGATCCTCTAGGGAAGACTAGGATAGCAGATAGGGCTAGGATTGACAATTCTGTGATAGAACATACGTTGGCAATTAGGAAGCTACTCAAAAGGATACACTCAAGAAGAGGCCCTAGGATAGGATAGATCGAGGCACTTTGTGATGAACAGTGAGTACCAAGACATAGTACTTTGTGATGAACATGGAGTACTAAAAAGAGCAGCACTTTGTGATGAACAGGGAGTGCAAAACACGTAGTAATTTTTGATGAATAAGGAGTACCACTAGGATAAACAACAACACTTTGTGATGAATAGTGAGTGTCACTAGGATAGAGTATCATAAGCACTTAGGATAATAAGCAGTATTTTGTGATGAACAGGGAATGCCACTTTAACTGACACAGCTGATTTGTTTGACTGCAGTAGTACCTACCTATGCTGGAGTCACGAGAGAGATTCCCATCGACTCAGAGTTTATGACCGGAGCTGACATTTGAGGATAGAGCAGCTATTGAAGTTATGGGCTTCCGATTCATTCTGTATGTGCCTGAGTTTCGGGCAAACATGGGGTTGTTGACTACACTGGCTGAGAGATGGCACTCGGAGACTTGTAGTTTCCATTTGCTAATGGGTGAGATGACAATCACCTTAGAGGATGTTTACAGGATTATGAGGATACCGGTCGCTGGGGAGTTGATACCCTATGATCGAGACGGAGATAGGGATTCCCTGAGATGAGTGTTTCAGGATCCTGGACTGGAGATGAGAGCAAGACACGTGGCATGGGATACCATGACACGGACAAGATTGGCACTACCATTAGTACTGGCAGGAGTGATCAGTGGGTTCCTGTTTCCGGATAGGGCAACACGAGGGTTGGCTGTGGGCTGGGGGAGCACATTGGAGACACTGGTGACACAACATACCAGATATGCCTGGGGACCGTGCTTGCTGACACATTTATACTATGAGCTTCATTAGTTTGTATACCATGGATCCGTAGGATTGGGCTGCGGAGTGACATTATTATAGGTATGGGCTTATGAGCATCTGCTGGTTACCCAACCGATTCATTTCAGAGGCAGGGGCCATGGGTGCAATTTTGTTCATTTATATGATATGATTACATCTCAGCCACGGATCGGGAGATTAGAGTACTAGCGTGGGGTCATCGATGAGATTGACACTGTGGTATGGAGACCATACCGAGAGTGCGAGGAGTGGGAGGATGATGTAGTGGAGCTGTCATACACCTTCAGGAGCAAGTGTCTGATTGGGCAGACACCCAATGTACTGGAGAGGCAGTTGGTTGACAGAGTATGCAGGCAGTTCGGTAGGATTCAGTGGATGCCACGAGGTTCTGGGATGTATGCTTGGATAGTGAGGGATCAGGCACACTTCGGGCCATTATCATCATATGATCAAACAGTGATGCAGCTAGTAGAGATGTTTCCCTTTCCTTGGGATATGTGGGCGGAGATAGAGGATGCAGGGATGGATGCAGAGTATACTACATATTGGACTGAGCATCCATTTCCATGACTGACAGACCCACAGGAGCAGATAGATGGAGATGGTGGGGGTGATGAGGATGAGGATGGAGATGGTGGAGGTAGAGGCCGATGGAGGAGGCGAGGTGTGGTAGGAGAGAGGAGAGTGGCTCCGCAGAGGGAGGGTGGAGAGGAGAGATAGGCTCACGTGGTGAGAGGCAGAGGTGGATTACCTTTACAGATGCCAACAGCATAGGGTCCCAGGCAGGTACAGGGACAGGGACAGGGATAGGGATGAGGACAGGGGTAGGGGTAGCCACAAGAGTAGCCACAGGTATAGGGGGGAGAGGAGGAGGATGAGTTATTGGAGTTGAGGGAGATCTACCAAGGACAGGAAGATGAGATCCAAGATCTAGAGAGGGAGACAGCTGAGGGACATAGAGCGAGAGAGAGATCAGGCTATCCAGTGTTATACAGAGGCTGAGACAACACTAAGGGCAGGGAGGTAGGCGGAAGAGGACACACGAGTTGGTTATGCTTATGTTCTGTGAGCTGGGGAGGAGATAGGCTACTGGAGAGACCTATACTATGGGGTCATGCCACCAGAGCAGCTGGCTAGGAGCTTTCGTAGACCATCGTGGACAACAACAACCATTGGAGGGAGGGACAGGAGACAGACATCCAACGATGGGGTCATGGGTCCTCCACTACCACTAGATAGAGGGGATAGGAGAGATGATCCTAGGGTGGGTCCTTCTGGGGCTCAGATTCCATCGAGGCTAGGCGGCTCCGAGGGAGGGAGTTCATCATAGCCTTAGAGGGCTCCCTATGTATCAGTTTTGTACCATTTTGTATGATGATGTAGACACTTTCGAGTGATTGTAGCCATATGTATTTTGACATCATTGTATCATGACACTTATGATTTTGAGATATATATAAAATTCATCCCTGCGGTAGCTATATGCATGTGTACCTATGTGATGAGATGTTTCATGATGTATGTTTTTATGTGATGGTTATAATATGGATGCAAATATGTACATAAAGAAATGCAATATTTTTTTGTTCTTTTATATTTTGAATATGTTATGCCAATGCAAATGTGAATGTATGAAATGCAGATGAATATGATAATGCAAATAATTATTTACATGATAAAAATGTAAGATGTGGTAACATGTGATAATGCAGGATGTGATGCAATTGTGATATCTATATGTATGAAATGTTTAATATGTGATAATGCAAGTGCAACTACATGAGATGCAAATATTTTTGGTGTATCACTATACTCAGTCATGTGATAGTAGGCTACACAGACTCGAGAAGGATGATGGAAGTCAATCAAGAAAGGGGGATGGAAGATAGAAGATATGAAAGTGAAAGAGCTTCTTGTGTGTTATCATCATTGAGCTTTATTATGGCAAGTAGGTTATGACAATCGTATATGTTTGACCCAGAAAGTCATTGTACTTGTTTGCATGGAGATAAGACAATCACAAACAAGGAATGCCCCAGTTCATACTAGACTCTCGGTGTCCTCATATCCTTGGACAAGTCATAGCATTACTAAGAGACAATCTACAGACAACAAAGAAAAATAGGTGACGATACCCCATCCTCGCCTTTCTAGTCAAAGACATCCTAGAGATAAAATCTCCAGTCAGAGACATCCTAGAAAAGCTAAAAGACATGTCACCAAGAAGATAAAATCAAAAGAAAACCAAGACTCGACACCAACATTCACTGTAGTCCTCAAGTTTAGTGTCTCTTGTCACTTGTATAAGTCTTATTTTATTGTGGTCACAATGTTTACTTTCACAAAAGGATAGATAGCACTGAACCATAATGGTGTCTGAGTCTGCTAAAAGATTTGATTTGTTGAAGCCCATTGTTGCTATTGTATCTCATCTGAAACTGACTGAATCCATGCAAATGATACTTTCTTGCGAAAAAGACGAAACTTTATTGTGGATTGTGCACAGATAGACTGAAGAAAACTGGAAGAAACTATACTCCTCAGAATAGGTGATGCTCTCAGTTCCACACCCATCACGAGATGTAGGATTTGCCTTAGCCACAGATAGGAGCTGATTTATTATGGATGGAAGGGTGAAAATGAAGGATTATTATGAATGGCTAACCAATCTTAGATAAATCAATAACAAGCCATGATGGAAATGGGTAAATTTTATTATGAATGAAGAGGTTGTGAGTGTGTGCAAAGTGAAGGATGAAATGGATTCCTGAAGGAGGGAAGAGCAATGTCTCTACGCATGGCGCCGGTGACCCGGTTTTCATCATGGTACTTGCCCAGGGTCCCACCGAAGTGGTTTTCATCATTGGACAAAAATATTTTTTTTGTTTTTCAATTTTTTTTTTTTGTGTGTCACAAGGCGCCTATTTGCCAGGTTTTCACCAAGTAACGATTTTTTATTTTTATGATTTTTTTGTATTTTTGAATTAGGATACTCTAAATAGCTATGTGTAAAACCTACGAAGGTGCATAATGTTGATAGGATCCTCCAAAGGTTCACCCTCTATGGTTGAGAACTGATATGCACCAGATCCATATGCTACTGTGATGATGTAAGGACCTAGCCAGTTTGGTTCGAACTTGCCCTTCTTCACTTTGTCTTGCTGATTTTTTGGATTTTCGCTAAGAACTAAGTCACCCACCTCAAATGTATGAGGCTTTACCTTATGATTGTAGTTGCATCGTTCCTTGACTGAATGATGTGTATCTCGAGTGACTGTCTTCCTTGATGAAGGAATTGAGATAGAATTACTAGTGTGTGGACTACACAGGCCCGTATGTGTGTCACCTAAAGAAGTTTGGGCATCCCTGATAATAAAGTCCTTTGAGGAATCTCCATTAAAGGTCCACGATGTATCGCCAGAAGGGAAAGGATGTGTGGAACAAGTTGATGAGTGATGAAGACTTATGATTGTGAAAATAAGTGAAAGTAGGATAGCATGATGGAGACTTAGGATCAACAAGTGTTCTTTTTGACTTAAAATTTTAGAACTTTTGCCCCCAGTTATTTTGATATTAGGGGAGATCAACTCTTGTTCTTTTTGCTTCATAGGAGTTTTATCCTTGACTTTGATTTTTGTAGATTCCAATAGCTTTTGATTATGATTTGGACTAAAGGGCTTTTCTTTATTATCTACTTTTAGATTTTTCTTTTCAAAGTTTGATTTTTCATCCCTAATTAGTAAGGGCTTTTGTAATTCTTGATGATCCATGTTTGGGAGAGAAGTGGAAATGGAATGAGTGGATGATATGGTAAAGCTATGTGAGATCTCAAGAGGGCTGGGGATATGCTCAATAGATTCTTTGTGGGAACCACTCTTAGGACTATTGATATCAAGAGCTTCTTGCACTACTAGAGGAGATTTGCATTCAGACTTAGTAGCCACAACACTAGGTGGTTCACACCCAATTCCTTGATATTGCAAATTGTTTATAGATTGTTCTTGTCGACTGAATACCTTAGGAGATAGTGGGAGTTGATCAACATGAAAGATATACTCACCACATCCCATGTATTTAAACTTGAACTTTTCTTTGATCACTTATTGCTTTGATGTAGAATCTTTCAAGGATTCTGGATCCACATATGTTGATGAAGGAATAGCTTCTCGATTGACTGAGATTGTTATTTATGATCTAGGTCGCAGATTGTTGCAATATATGAATGGATTTGGGTCACCTTTGACAGTCACTTCAACTCCATTGTGTGGAAACTTGATATATCGATGATATGTAGATGGTACTGCGCTCATCTCATGAATCCATGGACGTCCCAAGAGTATGTTGTATGTGAGCTCTAGATCAAGGACTTGACAAACCACATCCTTTGTAATTGGCCCAACTCTGAGAGGCAAGGTGACTGTGTCTTTGGATGAGCGTTCTTCATCATCATATGCCTTGATGGTAATTTTGTTTGTAGAATTCATAGCTTTATCTGAATATCCTAATTGTTTAATAGTGCTCAATGTGCAAATGTTTAGACCTGCTCCTCCATCTATCAAGACTCATTTTATTTGATGTTTGTGTATGAAGGCTTCAATGTGTAATGGTGCATTATGTGGCTGACTTACAGAGGCGTCATCAGCTTCTATGAATGTAAGGGAGTGTGGAATGGAAAGGTATCCCACCATGGCTTGAAACTGGTCCACGTTCAGATCAGTAGGGACAGTAGTGTCTCTCAAGATTTTGTCAAGAATAGCTTTATGTGCGGGGGATATGCGTAAAAGCTCAAGGATTGAGATAAGGTGTCTTCCCTAACTGTTCTACAAGGTCATACTCAGGTTTGGTTGATGAGGAAGCGGTGTTTTTAGCTGGAGCACCTTGCAAAGTGAATTTACCTCGATGAATTGTAACATTACATTCAGAGGTAGGTTCAGAAGAAAATCCAATGCCTTTTAGGACAATCTTGGGTCTTTGGGTAGAATTCTCAGGTGTTTTGTCCTTGATGATAATGGTAGAGACATAATTGTCCATCGAAATGTGATTGATAGTTGAATCATAGTTATAAGATGCTCTGGTATAGTTGGTTTGGTCATCTATGGCTTTTTCTTTTCCCTTGTCCTATTTAGGGAATGGTTCCTTAAACATCTCATGTTCTTGATTGGATGAGTGTCCTTCAATCTCAATGTCACCTCTATCAATGAGATCTTGTATGATGTTCTTTAGTTGATGGAAATTTCCTGTCTTATGACCCTTGCTCTTCTGAAATTCACAATACTCATCATCATTCCACCAATTTGGTTTAACCTTTGGCTCATATGGAGGCAAATTTGGAATTGTTATTATTTTGTTTGCCACTAGCTTCTTGAAAACTGACTCTAGTGGTTCTCCCAATGGGGTGTACTTCCTTCATGACTTTGAAGTTGTTTGAGTATTCACCTGATTGTTTGTAGAGCTTGATCCAGAAAAAAACAATTTTGGGTCGTATTGTATTGGCATCCACAACACCATCATTGGCTGTGTTATTGTTTTTATTCCAAAATCTTGGCTTATCTTTTCCTTTAAATTCATCTTTGTTTTCTTTGAATATCTTAATGACTCCTTGTTCAATTAGGACTTTCTCTGTCGCTAAGCCTTTCTCAATGACATCTTTGAAGGTGGACAAACAAGCTTTTCTTAGGTCATAACCAATGTTTTTGTTAACATTCTAAGTAAATATTTCTACCATTTGTTTCTATGGAATTTCACAAGAGCATCTGTTGGCTAGATTTCTCCATCTTTGTAAAAATGATGAAAAAGATTCTCCATCCTTTTGCTTGGTGTTGCACAAGGTAGTGACTGATATGTCTGTCTCTATGTTGTATGAGAAATGTTGTATAAATGCCTCAGCTAATTCACCCCATGACTTAAGTCTAGGTGGGAGTTGGGAGAGCCATTCCATAGCTTGATCACCTAAGCTTTGTGGGAATAATCTCATCAAATATGTCTCTTCTGCTCCTACCTCAATGCAAGCTATGACAAATTATCTTATGTGTGCCTTAGGATCCCCTTTTCCTCTATACTTATCAAACTTAAGCGTCACAAAGTGTGTAGGAAATGGAGGCATTGGAATGCTTTTGTCAAATGGATAGGGACATATGTCTCTCATTGTGTAAGTTGGCTTCGTTGTATTTATGTCCTCCATTTTCTTTTGTAAGTCCTTGATTTGCTGTTCCAAATTGTTCTTAGGTGGAGATTGACTTCCTGGATCATAACCCATGCTTGAGGCGCCGATTGGAGGAGGAGCATGTTGCATATATGGATGATATTGATCATACACATGTTCATATGGAGGAGGTCTATAATGATATTGTGTATATGTACCACTTGGTATAGAGTCATGGTGAGGAATGGAATATCTGCTTTGTCCATGTATACCATACTCTACAAGCATGTCATGAGTTTGCTCTAGTGTGTTGCCCCCAAATTTGACACGGGGTTTCCTTGTGTCCAAATTTTGAGCATGCCTTTGGATATCCAATTGCTTTGGTGGTTGGTCCTTAGCATTAGCATGTGATTGAGTATATTTTTCTGCATAAGACTTCCATAATGGTTTGCGAAGGTGAGTATCATATGCTTGACCATGTGTGTATGGGACCTCTGGTTTTTAACACAAAGATGATGGTGATTCAAGCACCATATGTGGTCCTCTATTGCCTCCATTATTAGGCCTCCTTTGATCCATGTTAAGGTGAGGTTGTTGCAAAGGTCGATTTTCCATTATTTGAGACATGTCAAAATCATGGGGGATCTTGGCTCCACTTTGTGCCATCACTTGTAAGAAGTATTGTCTATCTCTCCTCATTATTTCCTCAACCAATCGATTGAAATGGGGACCCATAATGGAGTCTTCCACTTCTACTGAATGTACGAAAATGTTGTCCATATTGTCATTGTGTGTACCATTGTTGTTTGTAGTGTCCATGTTCTCAACATTTGGAATGTTTCTATAAGCATCCATGTCAAGTAATGTAGTATGATCAGAATTGAAAAAGATATCATTGTCATACTCATAAGAACTCATGTTTGTGGATTCTTGAGCCTCTTTAGTTTCTCTCCTAGATTTTTGGGAATGGGTTTCAACCATGAACTAGGTATTGACCAAGATGTATGGGACTAGATGAAAATGGAAAGAGTATGGAACACCAACAGTTGGATGGAATGTAAATGAATTTGAAATTTACTTGCAATGTCCAAAGTGTAAGACCAAGTATATATGTAGTAGAGTAGATGTGACTTCCAAAGAGATGATAGTTTCTCCTGATGAGGTAAGTTGACCTTGACTCTAAGTAAGACCAAATGAGACCCAAAGGTGATAGACCTTGATGAGGGACCACTTAGCAAAATGTTGTTGTATGTAATGTGTTGACAAAGTATGATGAGGACAAGCAAGTGACCTTTTGACTCAAGTTTAGACAAATGTGAATGTAATGCAAGATGTAAAGCAATGATGGACTTTGTGAGACCCAAAGACAAGTTGAATTCTAGATGAAAACCTGAAGAAGTAACCTAGGAAGCTCAAGAATTTTGAAACCGATTGCTCTTGTTTGTTGAACTGTAAAGTTTTTCAATTTTGAACACAGACGTGCCTGTATACTTCACAGACATGGTTCTAAAATCTTAGTGCAATTTTTTCCAATTTGTGAAGTTATTGTTGTGACCAAATCTGAATTTTGACTGTTTTTCATGACAAGATGACAAAATGTTGATGAGGACTTAATGTTTGCAAGTGTTTAGACTCAAAATGACTCCAAATAAAGTGTGTTTTGTTTGATGTAAAAATGTTTTGCATACACTTGAAGACACAAAAGACACAATGTTATGATGTTTGGTCTTGAATGTTTGATTGTTCAAAATAAGACAAGCACAATTCTTATGGTTGGCCAGGACAATAGTTGTTGATCCCACATGAGGCTACGCTATTCAGAGCGGATACTTAGATGCTTGACCCCACTGGCCCACCCTCAACACTCACTTCTTGAGGAAGCCAAGCATCAGTCCCCATGAAAACTCCTCATGGCGAACTTTGTATCTCTACTAAGAACTGTATGTATGTGGGCCGCTCCAGAGGTCCGACCTCCTGCCCCAACAACTCGAAGGATTTTGGCTTCTAAAACAAAAAGGTGCTAGTAAGGGCATCCACTCGTGTGGCCATACATGTGACACTTTCAGCTCTGTAAATACAGAAGGCTCCCAGCCGGTATGGGTTACACCCTACAACTGATCAAATAGATTTGATCAAATGGGTTTATGGGGAGACATAGTGTCGGTATGAACTAATTAGCACACGTTATCCATAGTTTTCACCATGGATACAATTGTTTATAGTGGTTCAGAAAAGGTGGGTTTTCCTCACTACCACTTGGGTCGTTCTCTCCTCACTAGTAGTCCTAATGACCACATGGGGAGATAGGCCCTCTAGAGATTAAACAAAAAGAGCCTATTGCCCAAGACACAAAAGACACTAGTTCAATTTTAGTGCACCAATTGAAGTGTTTGCTAGTCTATGAAAACAAGGCACACAATGAAAGATCAAAAACCTTTGCCAAGGTCCTGCAACAAAGATTTGTTAGTAGGTTTTTAGATCCAAAAGACTTTGTGAAATAGGGGCCTTCAACAAAACAATTTTGCTTTCAAAACAAGTTGCACCAATTTCATTAGATCTGAAGATGTTAGCTTAATATAAACCAGATCTGAAATCCAAATGTCGAAAAACTGAATCAAAGAAGTCAAAATGCAACAACTGAACACAGACGCAGTTCTAAGTAACACAAATGCTATATAAATGCTCAGACACAGCTGGATCTGACACAGACGCGGTTCCTGAACACAGACGCGGTTCCTGAACACAGACGCGTCTAGTGACCTCATGACACGAGTAGGGAACACAGACACATTTCCCAGAATCTGCAAAGGAAAAATAAAATATTGTTGAAGGTGCAGACGGATTCCAGATGTCACAGATGCGACAGCAAATCAAAAACGCGATCCGAATGTACACAAACGTGAAAATATCAAAATGTTGTCGGAAATGTCAGATCTGCAACTTAAAAACACAAAATCTGCAACAAAAGATGTTAAATGCAAAAGGGACAAAAGTCCCACCAAGCATGCCAAAATGTATATGATGAAAATGGAAACAACAATATTGAAAGACTAAATAGATTCAACCACAAAACCCTCACCTAACAACAACAAAGATCCACCATAACATATTAAGATTACCTAAGATAATGCAAATGAAATGAAATCACAAAGATTATACCATCACATATCCAATAGGGTTTGAACCTCCATTCTTCCTATCTCCATTGATCTTGCTTGATATATTTGCTCTCAGATTTTATATGTGCACAAGAGCTCAACAAAGAACGAAAATGTGGTTGCAAGTAGGCTTGATCACATATGAAAGTTCAAAAGCGTAGTCGGGTAGTCCACTGATTAGGGTTGATAATGAAGGAAGCATCTCCTTATATAGAAGACACTATATGAAATGGAGGGATAAGATTGAGAGGTGTAAAAGATAAATGGTCGGCTATGATTAAAGGGTAGGTAGAAGAAATAATAAAATATTGAGAGGGTAGGTAGTGTAGAAATTAAGAGATGAATGACATGTGTCATGGGTAGAAAAGGCTAATGAATTAATTAAATAAATAAAGATTCATTTAATTAATAGAAGAAGTGGGATCAATTAAATAGATAAAAGTATTTATTTAATTTAGGAAAAGGGGAATTTAAATAAATAAATGTATTTATTTAAATAAGAAATAAGGCTAGAAGAGGATAAATGAATTAATTAAATAAATAAGGATTTATTTAATTAATAGAAGAATTAGGCTAAAATAATTAAATAAATAAAATATTTATTTAATTAGACTGGACAATTTTAGGTGTCTACATTAACCACTAAGTTTGCAAAAAGTTGAAACTTGTAAATGAAAAATATGCAATTTTGTTCAAAGGAAAGCATGCAACACGTCGGGTTAACCAAAATGTAATGGTGGGAAAATGGTGAATGATAGATCAAGAAGGAAACTACCCTTTCCCTCAAAGAGAGATGAGAGTTTCTCTATTGATTACCATTCAAGCACTTTTCACCATGTTAAATTAGAAAGAAGAGAGTATAATTCACTAGATTCAATCTCTCCACATGAAGATGGTAGATTGAATTCTGAATGAATTGGGAATGTTAAATTGATCCCCTCTTCCTTGTTTGAAATGGAAAGGAAATTGATTGAATTATGTAATGCAAAAGTGACAAAGAATTGATTATAACTTGAGATCGGAATATGGGATGAAGCTGTGCACCTAGATCTAGCAATAAAATGTTGAGATGAAGTCGCTCTGCGAATTTGAGGAAATTTTGCTCGGACCGTGGCGGGAACGTACACGGTCCTCCAAAAAATACACGAAACGAAAAGGGTTTTTTTGCCTCTGCAAATAGAGCCCGAATTGAAAAGTACAGTTGTGCAACTGCAACCTACACACATAAAAGAGAGGAAAATGGGTTGGGATTGGGGGTTTTCTTTTAGGTCAAACCCCAGTTTTAGAATTAACCAAGTAATGAAAGAAAGTACTTGCAAGTAGATGTAAATGAAATAATGAATTGTAAATCACCTCAAGGGAGGTTGTAGTAGCAATGTTGATAGAAATGCTTGTGTGGAATTGAATGTTAAAATCAATCTCCTCTTCAATGGTTGAATCCTTGACTTGAATGCAACACCTAGCCTTGAAGGGAGACTTGAGAATGCTCAATGCTGGAAAAGAATGCTTGAATGCTTGATCGCTTGTGAATTTTCCACTTATCTCACGTATGCAAATGAGAGGATGAATGCCCCCTTAAATACATGTTAGTGGATTTGATTTTCATCACAGGATGACATCGAGGGAGTTTCTTGCTCAAGGCGCAACCAACAATGTAACCTTAGGAAGGTTCCTTCCCCAAAATAGGGCAGGGACAGGGGCGCCACGCCCCTATCCTACCCCTTTCTCTAGGGCAGAGTGCAGACGGGGTGATGCAGAGGCCAAGGAAGAGGTTGATTCCACAAGCTGAGCAATCTCTGGTCTCCAATTAGGCTAGAGGATTCAAACTCGCATGCGTGAGTGTTGGCATATGCACACTCCAATGAGACATTGTATGTGATTGAAGGTTTTGTCATTGATGGCAACCTTGCAATCCTATGGCACCAGCAAGACATTATACCGGCAAAGCATTACATAGGCAACCTTGCAATCCTATGGCACCGGCAAGACATTATACCGGCAAAGGATTACACTGACAAGATAGTGCACCGGCATCAACAGATCACGCTACACCGACACCGACATAGAAGAAAATATGTATACCGACACAGAGGCCGACAGGATTTTTGTTATGTAATATTTTGTTTATTATTGTAAGTCGACTTGGCAAATTGTAAAATGGCTCTTATATATAAAGGAGATCATTGTAGACATTTGAAAAAGAGAGGAAAGGACCATAAAGAAAATTATTAGGCAGACCTAATGTGCGAAATATAGGTCAAGGATATATGTAAAGAACAGAGCAGGAACCGGTACTGAATCTGGCATTGAAGATGCTATTGTAAAGCAGTACAAGTTATTGGATTAGTATAATCCTTATTGTAAGTCAGTGTGACTTCCCATTGAGCAATGAGCTTTAGGCAATTGGCCTTCCTACATGTGTAGGCCCCTATTGTAAGTAATATTCTCTTATTGGCTAGTGAGTGAATATTGTGGGTCACAAATCCCACCGAGGTTTTTCCCACACCGGGTTTCCTCGTTAAACATCTTGTATTATGGTGTACTTTTCATGTGGATATTCTTGATTCTGTTTATTGCATTATTTCTTGCATACTGGTACACTATTATATTATGTTCTGCATGTTTTAACTTAAGAAATTCTTATTACCGGTCAGATATTGATTCACCCCCCCCTCTCAGTATCTGTGGGACCCCTAACAGTGAGGACCCTAATGCAGAAAAAAATTGCTAGGGTTGCAATTTTATGACACTACATAACCCTATAAAAAATATTGTGGGCCTCAAGAAAAGTTACAACAACCCAACCTAGTAAGGGGAACTCAAAGGATATGGAAGTGGTATTGGCTCCTTAATGTGGTCATGTTTGACCTTAGCTCAAGGTTCCCTCATGGTGAAACATATGGGTAGGAATTGGTCCCTGATTTTTAGTAAATTATGCAATTCCAACCTACAAGCACCTCATTGCTACTACAAGGGAGACCATTTATATCGAGCTTTGAACCTACATATTTGGTCTGAAACTTCTTGCTCCTACCACTCACGGGGGCTTCACTAGCTAACAATTTTATATCACGTGCATTCATATTGAGAGAAAATGAGGTTGCAATATATTGCTTATCGATGAAAATAGGGGGATTTTAATTTCGGCTATTGAAAAATAAAATATTTGGTGAAAATAGGGGGGCTTTTAATTCAGGATGTGTATTGGGGGGGGGATACAAAAAATGAGTTTAGGGAAATATTTTTTGAAAATAGGGGGATTATTTAGTATGCCATGAACACACGTGCTATAACCCAGGTTCACTAAGTGAAGCCCCCGTGCTACCACTAGACCCAAACCCAATAAAGAAATTTTCATCAAGAATGTAATCACTAGGATTATATATAAATGCCCCACCCACTCCATACATTATGAGTAAGAGAATATTTGAGATCCTTGTAGCCTTAGGAAATTTTACACCAACTTGAACTTGTGGGAGGTAGCTCATAGTAAACATGAGATATCACTTGTTCCTTATATATTTACACATTACCTTACTATTAGTGTAGGTATTTATTTTCTTAAAATAACTTTTTCCTGCGCAATTATTTAATCTCTCTTAGGTTTATAAAATGACTATTAATACAAATGGAATGAGTTGTTGGCAACTTCCATGGGAGTTATGGCCCACATAATTAGCCCAAATCACCCAATAATGGCTAGCCTATTATCCTTTCTTTACCACTCAATAACCTCTATACTATTCCACGGAACATTAGGATTTACGACAACCACTCTTGCCTCAACCCTTGTACCATCCTTCTTGTACCTGACATCCTAATGTAATCCACTGTCCTGTTGTACCCTGACTGCCGAAGTTTAAGCGCACTAAATACCCCACCCCAAACTCTGCAGACTGTGGAAGTGCCCAATCTCGTCATTTAAACGTGCAGAGAAAAATGTGTGGACAATATTCTATTTTTGTTAAGCAGATTTTTTCATGCAATGCTATTTAAGAATAACCTTGAACACCCTTCTCAGACATCAAATTCCTTTCTCAAATTGCTAGGAATGGCTGCCATCTCAGTTCCCCGTTTCACCGTGAGCTTGCTTGCCTGCAACACCCCATCCACACAAAAGCCCACCAAATCTTTTGCTAAAAAGGTCCTTCCAAAACCAAAGAGGAGGAGGCAGCTAGATGTAATGCTTATCAAGGCTTCAACAACTTCTCAAACTCCTGCGCGCCGCACTGCAAATTATCACCCAAACTTGTGGGACGATGATTTCATAGGCTCACTTGAAAGAGCTTATGAGGTAACTTATTTTCACAGTCGACTGCTTTCTACTTTAAAGCTCCGCTCTTTGTTTTTCTTGTTATTTCTTTCGTTTGATTGATGTTATGTGTGTTTGGGTACAGTCTCCTTTTTATGCTGAACGAGCTGAGACACTGATTAACGAAGTGAAGGAGATTTTCAATGGAATGTCAAACCAGAATTCTTCTCTCCTCCAACGACTTTCCATGGTGGACAGCGTTGAACGTCTTGGAATCGATCGCCATTTCCAAAAGGAAATAAAAGAAGCTCTTGATCATGTTTACAGGTTTGTTTTCTTATATCAAACTTCAACAGAGAATTTTTAAGCAATGTATATATATGCGCTGAGTTAATGGGTGCAAATGATTTGCAGTCATTGGAACGAGAAAAGCTTTAACGCAGATCTGAACACCACAGCCTTGGCACTCAGAATTCTTCGCTTGCATAGATATGGAGTCTCTTCAGGTGATCTTTCAGTATAACATTAATAGTCGACCCCACCTGTAAAGTCTTTTTGTTTTTGCATGATGATTGATACTTACATGTTTGGAGAACATCTGAGAATCCTGTCACACACTGCAAAAAAATCATTCCACCATAGATTACAAGTGACGTAATATTGTCTTTTTGCTTTTTGGGGGTTTTAAATAATGTTATGTCGATAATTTTGAATTCGGTGATCTTTCAGGATAACGTTGAAGGGCGAGCCCATCTGTCAAGTTTTTTAGTTTTGCATGTGAGAATCCTATGCACTTCATAAATCATTCCACCATACCTTACAAGTGATGTCATATTGTCTTTTTGTTTCGACTGACACGACATCATAAATGATGAAATTAAGATTGTTTTCGACTCGAATCAAAGAGGTTTCAGTCTAGGACTTGAGCACTTGAGCTCTCGTAAATGATCTACTAGATGATATAAATTTAAGTTATTTCTAGATAAGATCTATATTTTATTACTAACCTATTATTATTTCTATAGTTTTATTGGACTTTTGTAATCATAAAAATAACATTTTTTTTTAAATAATTGAAGGTGTGCTAGAGAATTTTAAAGAAAAAGATGGGCGGTTCTTGAGTTCATATACTCAATCACATGAGGAGATAAGATCAATATTAAATTTATTTCGTGCTTCACTCATTGCATTTCCTGAGGAGAAAGTCATGGATGAGGCTAAACTCTTTACAACTACATATTTAGAACAATCTATATCAAAGATTGGTGATACTAGTCTTTCACAAGAGGTATCTAATACACATATTAATAATTTTGCAAATCAGTGTTTGTGAATTCTTTTTTCTCAATTATGCTAAAAATTTATATTGCGCACCAGATCAAATTCAATTTGGAGTATGGTTGGCACACCAATTTGCCTAGATTGGAAGCAAGGAATTATATTGACATATATGGAGCAAACACTTCATGGTATGACAAGAGAACATCCAAGTAATGTCTCACTTACATTTTTAAGGGCATTTTTAAGTATGACAACACAATGTTTTCATGTGCAGGATGACATGCATGAATAAAAAGAAGATTTTAGAATTGGCAAAGTTAGACTTCAATATGGTGCAATCTGTGCAACAAAGAGAACTTCAACTACTCTCAAGGTTATTAAAATAAATACCAACATAGTAACTATAGTTTTCTTTGGCTACCAAAGAAATTAATTGAAATTGGATTACTGTTAATGTTCACAAACAACAAAAATGTGAGAAAAAAGATTGTGGATTGATAGTTTAGTGATAGTTCATCCCACCGTGTGCACATGGTAGGAAGTAGGCCTATTTTCTAGTTTGTTTAGAAAATGGTATAGTTTTAGAGATGCATATGAAGGTGTTGAAACTTATTAACGAGCCTTCTAACAATCTTGGTAGATCAATGGTAGAGCACCCAAGCATGCACATGTGAGGTCCTACTTTTTGTACTTTAATTGGTCCATGAATTGTAAAAAATGATAATGATACTAAAAAATAAGCTAAGAAAGATTGCATATGACACCACTAAAATAATTTTATATAATTTTCTTGTTTGTGCAGATGGTGGATGGAGTCAAATGTGCCTCAATTAGATTTCACTCGCAATCGATACGTGGAATTTTATTTTTGGGCAGCGGGAGGGTGTATAGAGCCAAAGTATTCTGCTTTTAGAATTGGATTTGCAAAAATTTGCTCTCTTGCAACAGTTATGGATGATATATATGACACATATGGGACACTCAATGAGCTCAAACTCTTCACAAATGCAGTTAAAAGGTGAGAAATAATATCTAAAAGTATCCCTACAATACTAATTGAAATGGTTATTGATAGTAAGGATATTTTAGAAATAAATATTATTTTTAATAATATCATTATATTTTTTATTGGGTTAGGTGGGATCCCTCTACTATAGATTGCCTCCCTAAGTATATGAAAGTTGTGTTCGTAGCTTTTTATGAAATGATGAATGATTTGGCACAAGAGGCAACTAAGACCCAAGGTCGAGATACAATTGACTATGCAAGAAAAGTTGTAAGTACTTGTAACTAGTTTATAAATCTTTTAAAGTGTTTGAAAATATCCTTTCATGTAGAAAAACTAAGATTTTATAATTGATGAATATGTAATGTAGTGGGAGATATTCTTGGCTTCTTTCATGCAAGAGGCAGACTGGCTTTCTATTGGTCATATACCAACATTTGAGGAGTATTTGGAGAATGGAAAAATTAGTGCTGGTGGTCAAATACTTATTCTACAACCTCTCTTAACATTGGATGCACTTCTTCCTGACAAGCTTCTTCCAAAAATTGATTTTCCTTCAAGGTTCAATGAGACTTTAGCAAAGACCTTTCGATTAAGTAATGATATTAATAGTTTCAAGGTATGATAAAAAAATTACTAACTCAAATATTTTTGTTTAAATCGCATTTATTTCATATAGAAAGAACTAAATTAAATTTATAATGTGTGATATCATACAGGTTGAAGCTGCTAGGGGTGAGAAAGCTTCATGTGTAGGATGTTATATGAGAGATAATCTCGGATCAACAGAAGAAGAGGCTTTGGATTATCTCATTTCTTTAAAGGAAAAATTACTCAAAGAACTAACATGGGAATATTTGAAATTGGATGACATACCAACATGTAGTAAGGATCATGCAATTTCTATATCAAGAGGTTTTCATTTGTTTTATAGAGAGAGAGATGGCTTCACTATTTCCACCAAAGATACAAGAGACCTTATTATGAAAACTTTGGTTCAAAATATTCCAATGTAATTTCAGCTCTTCATTGATTATAATTGCTAAGATGGTCAGGAAATGTATTTGGTGGGTTGATGATTACATAATAATAATTTGGTTTTACTAGGTAATGATTACATTGCCTAGAATAATTCTTGAATCATATCCTACAGTTTTCACACATTTAATTAATGTAATGCTTTTGTCAATATAAGCTATGTAGTGTATATTTAGTTGAGAAAAAATATATTTCTTAACAAAAATATTGTAAACAACATGTAAGAAAAGTAATAGTTTTGTTGGTTTTCAATGTCAATAGGAAGTCCAAAAATTTAAACTAAAGTTGTAAAAAATGTTTAGGTTGTTTTGATTTTTGAAGAGAAAAAATCTTTTGGATCTTTGAACTAGAACTTGTTATTTTCAAAATGAGTAACTTACTAATTCAATACTCTATTTATTTAAGAATTTAAAAAGAAACATGAAATTTGACTCTTTATCTATTTATTTGAGAAAGGTCTTAAGGATTCTCTATATTATTGCCTTCAATTTGACATAATTCTATTACATAGTTAAAAGTGAAAAAATAATTGAAACAATTTATAATAGTGTTACTTTATTTTATATAAAAGAAAGAGAAAATTATTATAGAAGTTCTAATTATTAGATTAGCATTATATACTAGGAATTCAAATCTCTATCCACATACCCACTAGCCCATTACATTACATTGACAACCATATTTTGTCCTTACATAACCACAAGCATTGCCACTTCATCAGTAGTCACAAGCATAACATTATAGGGCTTATTGCAATAAATATTATACATCATGAAAGTCTAAATATTTGTATTCTAATGTATATGTTATACATTCCATATATATTTTACACCTCTCCATGATTAGTGGTTTCCTACAGAATCATAGAATCATTTTAGCTAGAGAGTATGAGACTTAGAAAAAAGGATTACCAAAATGTAGAACAAAAAAAAGTTCCATTCATATGTTAGAGGTGTTATTCAAACCTTTTTTGTGCTATTATATTTACTAAATATGGTTTACCCTTATAAATTTAATAGTAATGTAGACATTTATTTATAACCAAGTTTCATAAAATAAACATGGGAAATGAGATTGAAATAAAACTGGTAATATAAATTGATGTCAAATTAAACCTTTTGAAGTTAACGTTATAGTTGCAAAAGATTAGAATGTGTTCTAGAAAAAAAAATTAATTTAAATTCTAGATGCACACAATGGTTTCTATAACTTTGTAAAATAGTAACATGACTCTCCACATGCACTAGTGATCCTTCAATAATTATAATAACTATCTAGATAATCTAGTGGCCCTTTTGAAATTGCAACATTTTTTTAGTATCATAACCTATAACTTAGTTTTCATTTTTTTCCTTTTGTTATATTTGTTCGGATGAATGTAGAGGTTATCATGGTAGTTGTCGAATGTTATGAGGGAAAGAAACATTATTGTGTATGGTTGGGAGCTTTCTTAGCATTTTTTAATGAGTGTAAAGTACATTGTACGTTATTGGGTGTGTGATCCTAACTAGTATATGCATAGAGAAGTTACGTGTATCAGCTTTATGGATATGCCCTAGAATCTTGTTATGATTGTGTATAAAAGATTTCAATGATAATACTCAATGATGTGCTAAGGATATTAATGGACTATTAATTTTTTTTCTTTAATGGGACCCATGGAAATAAAGTTCTAAAAATATAAGAATGCAAGAAAATGAAGCTATAGTATGAGAATGAAAAATATAGGAGTGCAAAGAGCTTTAGAGAAAAAGAGAGTCATACGAATAGGAGGAGGGTTTATAAAATTTTAAAAATTCCTCAAATAAACCAATTTGGGTGAATAAACCATTAGAAATCTTAGTAGGTGATAGTTATTTTCCATTAGTGAGAAGAAGGTTATGTTAATTTCCATTGGTGAGAGTAAGTATGCATTGGTGTCCAAAGGAACACAACAACAAAAATAGAGAGGAATGCGGGTTTCATAGAAGAAGGGGTCGTAACTAAGTATTTTGACAAATATTTAAGTATTTAGACTAAGTCAAAAGAGGTCTAGTTTGTCAAGGGGTAATGGACATTAAAATAAGTACAATGCATGAAAGGAAAAGCACACAGAATGTACTTTTACACTCTACACTAAGAAAGGAAAAGCCAAAAGTTGCAATTTGAATTGAAATATAGGAAACGTATATAAATATGAATCAATAAAATAATGTGAAGTAGAAGAGAAAGAAACGTGTGCCCAAGCTTTGATGTGAGTTGTTCAAGAAATATATAGTCACATTGATTTTTATTCCTAGTGATTAACCTATAAATATTCTGGGAAGAAATTATTTAAATAAAATTAAATCTTTGAAGAAGATCATAGATAAATAAAATGAATGTTTTGGACAAAATGGAACTCTATATTTTGTTAATTTTTAACTAGAAAAAATCGATTGGTTGTTGAAATGGGTGTTCTTGAGAAGAAGTTCAATGCAAAATGTAGAGAAGAGAAGTACAAATATCTCTAAGTGGAAAAGAATATGCACAAAATTTGTTGATATTTTCTTTCTTATTGCCAAGTTAAATTTGATTATATTTATTGTTCCTATTATTACTAATTTTGATCTTGAAGTATAATAATAAATTTTATTATATTTATTGTTCCTGTTATTACTAATTTTGATCTTGAAGTATAATAAATAGATGCTAAGATAAATGTGCTACAAATAGACATATTAAAGAACACTAACACATCACAACTAGAAAAATGTATAGTTAAGATAAAGTAGAATCTAGTTTACAGGTCAAATAAGTCCCTTTATAGGTCCTTAAAATGTTGGAATTGCACACTCCAATGAGAATTGTAGATGATTGAAGGTATTATCATTGATGGCAACCTTGTAATCCTATGGCACCGACAAGCACTGGCATCGGCAGACTCTACACCGGTAGATAGATCATCGACAATGACAAAGATGATTACCGACATCCCAGCCGACAGGATTTTGATTATTGCATATTGTATTTATTTGTAATATATTTTTGTAAACCGACAAGGTGTATTGTAATAAGACTCATATATAAGTATGAGATCTTGTAGATCATTTTAAGATGCCGACATGGGAAGATTATTGCAGAAGTAATGTGTGAATATTAAGGCAGATTTTGGAGTAAGGTTTATGGTTGTTGTATGAGCTTAAACCGATACTGAACCTGGCATAGCAGATGTTGAACTAAAGTAGTACATTATATTGGATTTGCATAATCCATTTTGTAATTTAGTGAGACTTCCTTTTGTAACTAAGCAGTGAGCTTTAGGCGGTTGGCCTTCCTGCATGTGCAGGCCCCTATTGTAAGTAATATCCATTCATTGGCCAGTGAGTGAATATTGTGGGTCACAAATCCCACCGAGGTTTTTCCCACACCGGGTTTCCTCGTTAAAAATCTTGTGTTATGGTGTGCTTTCTATGTTGTGTTTATTGTTCATATTTACTGCATTAATTCTTGCTTACCGATACACTGTTTTGGAATGAAATTTATTTAATAAGGACAAAAAATCTATTTACCAGTTAGATATTGATTCACCCCCCTCTTAGTATCTTTGGGAATCCTAACAATTGGTATCAGAGCCTGGTCCTCTATTTTCAAAAGCCTAACAGCTTGAGGAAGATTCTGACACCGGTACAGATGGAAAGTTTGAGAAAGCAATTGGAAACAACTCTTGCGGATTATGATGCAGAAAAGTTGAAGAATATCAAACTTGAAGATGAACCTGGCATAGCAGATGTTGAACTAAAGTAGTACATTATATTGGATTTGCATAATCCATTTTGTAATTTAGTGAGACTTCCTTTTGTAATTAAGTAGTGAGCTTTAGGCAGTTGGCCTTCTTGCATGTGCAGGCCCCTATTGTAAGTAATATCCATTCATTGGCCAGTGAGTGAATATTGTGGGTCACAAATCCCACCGAGGTTTTTCCCACACCGGGTTTCCTCGTTAAAAATCTTGTGTTATGGTGTGCTTGCTATGTTCTTGCTTACCGATACACTGTTTTGGAATGAAATTTATTTAATAAGGATAAAAAATCTATTTACCAGTTAGATATTGATTCACCCCCCTCTTAGTATCTTTGGGAATCCTAACAATTGGTATCAGAGCCTGGTCCTCTATTTTCAAAAGCCTAACAGCTTGAGGAAGATTCTGACACCGGTACAGATGGAAAGTTTGAGAAAGCAATTGGAAACAACTCTTGCGGATTATGATGCAGAAAAGTTGAAGAATATCAAACTTGAAGATGATCTGAAGGCTGCATAGGAAATCATTCAAGGACTTCAGGAGAATCTTACTATTTCTAGAAACAAAAGAAGAGGACTTCATGAGAAGATACAAAATGATGATGATGAAAAGGAAACTCTTAATGATCTTGTAAACAAGATGAAGCAAGAAAACACGACCTTGAGGAATGAGATGCAAGATATGACTATGAGATTTTGTAAAGACACTAAAGACAAAAAGAAAAATTAAGATGACTTGGCTAGGAGACTCAATGATGCTAGAACTGAAAATCTAAGACTTAGTCATGAAAATGATATGTTAAAGATAGATCCGATTCACTTGGAACATGATAAAACTGAACTCATGAGATAGAAGGATTTCTTGGAAAATGAGTTGGCTACTGCAAATCAACATAGAGAAATTCAATAAAAGTTCAGAGGAACTTGATGATATGTTGAAAAGTCAAAAAGCTAATGGAGACACTAATGGACTTGGCTTTGAAGTTGGTGAAAGCTTTGGTACTGCAAACAATCATGATCACAGTAAACTGGTAAGACAACCTAATGCCTACAAATTTAATGGGAAATGCTTTAACTGTAACAAGTACGGTCATAGAGAAAATCAATGTAGATCTAGAAACTATCAGAACACTAATACACCCACCGGTCAATGTTCAAAATGCAACAAAATTAGTCATAATTTAGAAAACTGCATAATGAATGCAAGATGTTATGTTTGTGGAAGATTTGGACACTTATCTAATTAATGCAGAACACAAACTGACATAGGACATGGAATGGATATTCAGAAAAATAATGTGACTTGTTATGCCTGTAAAAATATTGGACATATTACAAAATTTTGTAGAAGTAAGGCATCACCGACAAATAATAAAGGACCCAGTTTGAAAGGTAAAGAGAAGGTTGAAGAGGTAAAGAAAGAATTTTCAAAACAATGCATTAGAAAGAGAGATTGGAATATTGATGGGACTATTCCTTCACCGATAGAACAAAGTATCACTCCATCGGCAGGAGATTCTTTATCTAACCGAAAAGAAACCTTTTAGGGGTATGGCAACTAATTGAAAATCATGCTAGTTTACCCTTGGTTGATGGTAAGAAGATGAATTGCTTCTTTACGAGCAGATTTGTTAAGTTTCACTTAACCGACAGGCATTTATTGTGGTAGTTGAAGAAAAAGACATTCTAAAGCAAGTGTTTTTCACTCTTTTTCACTCACCGAGCATTCAAATTTCCTAAGAGCACGAAAAACCTGAGCGAAGGCATCCATAATGAGAAGTGAAGAAAAATATTTCAAGCATCCAAACCTAAAGGCAGATTAAGGTATTTATCAATGGCTTCCTCCTCTGCTCCTAAATTCATTGCAAACCCTATTGTTATTGAAGTGGTTAAATTCCCTAGGCCCGTATTCAAGATCATACCCGAAGTAGTGAAGCATGATGATACCCTAGGTGCATTCTCTAAAATCCCTAAAGGAGTTGCATATGCAGAAGATCCTAGGATATACATACATTGTCATATTGAGGAACTAGGTGCTGATGAAATCATGAATATGTATAAGACTATCATTTTTGATGAGAATGGTGTTGTGAAACCGGAACATAAGATCATAGAAACCCTAGGTTTTGTGGAAATACTTGATATTTTGTATTTTCCTAAGGAAGTTGTGAGGATTGTACTCAGTAGAGTTCATGGAGAATTATTTTGGCTTGATTCTATCCATAAAATCACTAGAGAAGCAGTAAAGATAGTGACTGGCTTACCTTCCACCGGTAGCAGGCCTGACAAAACTAAGAAAGTTTCAAATAACATTGTGATGACATTAACTAGTACAATCCATGACAGCAGATCCTTGATAGTCAATGATGTGAAAGATATAAATGTCAGATTCATTAGCATGATACTAGGATACAAAACTACACATGCTAACAGATTGAACTCTGTTTCTAGTTTATGTATCAAGAGTGCTTATGATATGGTGAATAGTAATGCTAAGATAGATATATGTGAATGGTTGAAGGGTGAATTGATTGATAATCCGACGAAAATTAAATGTGATAAGAAAGGTACTTTCAGATTTGGTAATCTACTTGTGTGCCTAATGCTATATATTACAAAGGAAGTTCACGGTATAGGAAGGAAAGAATTTGGTTTTGACATACCGGTAGGTAAACAACTATTGGATATCTTTACCGGCATGGGAACTAATAGGGAAAACAATATAATTGAATATTTCCAAGCATTTAAGGCTAGAATGAAAACAAGGGAAAGGCTACCTTGGAACATTATTAACAATATCAGAAAGATATTTGTTTTGTTATTAAGAAAGATGAAGACTCGATGGAGGCAGTGGTTCCTAGAACTGTTCGGGTGACAGAAATGAGTTATGAGGCTGATGTAAACATAATTGAGACATATGCCAAAGCCCTACTTGAAGCCCCTAGAGAACCTGAAGAGAAAATATTTGGTAGTGCTGAAACCATTGAAAGCAAAGTACAAACACTTAAACAAAGGAAGAAAATAAAGAAATATAATAAGAAAGAAACTAAACAGGTGAAAGAGATCAAGGAAAATGTATTGAATATCATCGGTATTAAGGAAAGTGACTTGTAAGGGTTACAACCGAAAGCTCACCTCTCACCAGTTGGAAATTCATCTAATAGTGAAATTCCAGCTGAGTTTAAGAGAGTAGAAAGGAAAGGAAAACCTTCACCAACACCCTCTCCTGCACCAAAGAAAACAAGAAAGAAACAACAGGCGGTAAGGCCTCCAGCAAAGAGAATGACACCAAGGAAGAAGAAGGAAAAATAGGTTATCCCTCCTTTAGACAATCTTTCGAATGAAATAACGAATGATGGAAACTTGTCCAATGTCAGTAAACTGTATGATACTTTTACAAATGAGGAAAAGGAAAGCATAGAAAATAGTATCATTCTACACCTAGATATCTATAAGAAATTTTTGATAGAGGTTGTAGATGATCTGCCCAGTGACTTGTATAGACGACTTGATGCCAAGAGGCTAGCTATTATGGATTTGGATAAGAAAATAAAAGTTGAAAAACTACTTGTTGTACATCCAGTTAAATCAGTAGAAGAAATTGATGAGTTAATAAGTGAAGCTAACAGGACAGTATTTTCCAGTGGTCACCGACATGTATCCTTAATGGCAAGCAGAGTTAATGAAATCACTAAAGAGACAACAAATACATGGGATATATTCTTTGTGGAGAAAGAGAAGCAAGAAGAACTCAATAGACCCAAAACTTTCAAGGTCTATCAAAAGGATAAGGACAAAGGTAAAGGCAAGGTAGGTGGACTAACCAACATAAAAGTAACAGACAATTTACCACCACCTCCTTCTATTACTCCACCTATTGAAACTGTTGACACATCAACAACTAAGGATATGGAGACTACACATGAGGATACAAATCCTGATTCTGAAGTTTTATATACAATGAATATTGATACACAAGAAGTAAATATTGTGGTTGATAAGGAAACCACTTGTGAGAAGAAAGATGTGGCTACTAAGCCATAGGTTGGCAATATTGTAGTTGAAACACCAGTTGATAATGTTGAGATTGGGGTTGAGACACACCTTGAGCAAACTGAACAATCAGTTGATCCCCTGGTTACTGGAATAGATATTGACAATACCATTAATGCAAACATTGAAAATCCTACAGAGTTAGAGCAACCAACCGATAACACATAGAAACCAGTTGAGATACCTATATATGGTGAAAATGGATAACAATAATGACAATATTGAAAGGCTAAATGAATTCAACCACAAAACCCTAGCCTAACAACAACAAAGATCCACCATAACATATGAAGATTACCTAAGACAATGCAAATCAAATGAAATCACAAAGATTATACCATCACATGTCCAATACGGTTTGGATCTCCATTCTTCCTATCTCCATTGATCTTGCTTGATGTATTTTCTCTCAGATTTTATGTGCACAAGAGCTCAACAAAGAACGGAATGTGGTTGCAAGTAGGATCGTAGTGTAGTCAATTGCATAAAAGATGATTAGAATGCATAGAACGATTAGGGTTTGATAATGAAGAAAGCATCTCCTTATATAGAAGACACAATAAGAAATGGAGGGATAAGATTGAGAGGTGTAAAAGGAGGTCGGCTATGATTAGAGGGTAGGTAAAAGAAATAATAAAATAATGAAAGGGGTAGGTAATGTATGAATTAAGAGATGAATGACATGTGTCATGGGTAGAAAAGGCTAATGAATTAATTAATTAAATAAATATTTATTTAATTAATAGAAGAAGTGAGATCAATTAAATAAATAAGATATTTATTTAATTTAGGAAAAAGGATAATTTAAATAAATAAATGTATTTATTTAAATGAGAAATAAGGCTAGAAGAGGATAAATGAATTAATTAAATAAATAAAGATTTATTTAATTAATAGAAGAATTAAGCTTAGATAATTAAATAAATAAAATATTTATTTAATTAGACAAGACAATTTTAGGTGTCTACAATACCAATAGTGGATAGTTTAGAGGTGCATACTGAGAAACCGACATTGAATACCACTGAGACGTCATCAGAGAAACCGACAGTAGAGAGCATAGTGAAACCCACTGAGGTACAGGTTGAGAAACATGAAGAGAAAAAGGTTGAGTCACAGGTTCATTTAGAGACAGTGCCACCAACAACAGCTGAGAAGCCTAAATCTTTGCTAATAGAAATGCAGACACAAACTGACCTACCAAAGGTCAGTACAAGCAAAGAGGTTACTCACACCGGTGGAATACAAATTGTTAAGGTAGTTGGACAATCATCTGGTTCTTCCATGACAAATTCAGACCAACTAATGTGACAGAGGTATTATTAGATTCAATTAAGAAAATCATAGAGTGTAATGCACTAGCATATAAGGCTATTGATGATACCATTCCTATTCTAAAATTGATTGCACCCAAAGTGCAATGTGGACAATAAAGATTCTTTAAGTCAATTAGACACATTGTCTAAGTATATCACCAGTAACATATCGATAGTTGACCAAATAAATGAGGAGAAATTTAGAGAGAAAATGAATAAGGAAAAGGAGAAATTATTTGAAGAGACAATAAAGAAGTGCATGGGACACATTGACACCCTCCTACTGGCACTAAGCAAAACAATAATGGAGTTTAAGGAATTGTACAGAGACACGTGCAAGACTAATATTTTGACAGTGGATATAGATAAGAAGATCAGTAATGTGCAGAAAGAAATAAATGATATAGCTGAAAACATCATTGGTTCACTTGAACCAATATCAGTTATAGAGCAAAAGATAGCTGAATTTGAAGAAAAACTTGAGAAATTGGAGAAGGAAAAGGAAAGATACAAATACAAGGCAAAAGAACTCAAAAGAAGACTCAGTCCCAAATTGGATTACCTCATCTCTTTAAGGAAAGAGATATCAGAGGCACTTGTTCAAGGACTGAAGACACCGGAAGAGAAAATGCATCACCTCACCGGTACCATTCAAAGAACAGAGGCAACATTGAAGGATAGTGACAGGTTCACTGAGAGCCTGAATTTTGTATTAGCAGACCTTTTTCAGATTGTAACCAACCGGTTGCAGGGTTCTAGCTGATAACTACACTCAGTTGACATTTTGACAACCTTTGTCATTGATGTCAAAGGGGGAGTAGTAGAGAAGAGAAAAATCCAATGACTTAGAGATCATTTGCTTAGGGGGAGCACACCGTTTTGGTAAAAATTTTGGACTTCAATTTTTTGATACAATTTTAAATTTTTCTCTTGGGTGTTGCCATCAATGCCAAAAGGGGAGATTGTTGGAATTGCACACTCCAATGAGAATTGTAGATGATTGAAGGTATTGTCATTGATGGCAACCTTGCAATCCTATGGCACTAACACCGACAGATAGATCACCTAGAGCGACAAAGATGATTACTGACATCCCAGCTGACACGATTTTGATTATTGCATATTGTATTTATTTGTAATATCTTTTTGTAAGCCGACAAGGCGTATTGTAATAAGACTCGTATATAAGTATGAGATCTTGTAGATCATTTTAAGATGCGGACATGGGAAGATTATTGCAGAAGTAATGTGTGAATATTAAGGCAAATTTTGGAGTAAGGTTTATGGTTGTTGTATGAGCTTAAACTTGTACTCAACTTGGCATAGTAGATGCTGAAATAAAGTAGTATATTATATTGGATTTGCATAATCCATTTTGTAATTCAGTGAGACTTCCTTTTGTAATTAAGCAGTGAGCTTTAGGCAGTTGGCCTTCCTACATGTGCAGGACCCTATTGTAAGTAATATCCATTCATTGGCCAGTGAGTGAATATTGTGGGTCACAAATCCCATCGAGGTTTTTCCCACACCAGGTTTCCTTGTTAAAAGTCTTGTGTTATGGTGTGCTTTCTATGTTGTGTTTATTGTTCATATTTACTGCATTAATTCTTGCTTACTGGTACATTGTTTTGGAATGCAATTTATTTAATAAGGACATAAAATCTATTTACCGGTTAGATACTGATTCACCCCCCCTCTCAGTATCTTTGGGAATCCTAACATAAAAATCACCAAGGGTCAATATTGTAATTTTAATACTTGTGTGTTGGGATTGGATTTGTATGAAAATATGACAAATACTTTATGTATTTGATAAAAGCATCATAGTATCACAAAATTCATTTTAGGCATGGAAATTATAAGAGATTGTAAAAAAATGGTTTAATAAGAGGAAGTATATTGAAACTAGATTTAAAAGGTTTAAAATGTAGGAAAACAAACTTATTAATATTCCTTTTTATTTTGGTAGTTTAATGTTTTTTGATAATATTAAGCAACAAAACAATCGGATCATTAATATAGGCGGTTTGGCTTAGTTTTTGATTGGTCGAGATGCTTCTCTTGGAATGATTTCTTGGATACTTGGCTTTCACATGATCGGATCATTCATTATTGTGTAAGGTGGTAAATTAATTTAGAAACTAGCTACTTTTTTGCCTCAGCTATATATTGTTTTTTGGTGCAGTTTTCATTTAATAGTTGTGTCAAAGGTAACTTGGTGAGTATTTCTCTCTGTGGGAAAGGTAATTTCTTCTTATGTCTATTACACTTCTGATTTACCGTGTTTCATTAGATTCTCTAGAGGTAGAAATTGTTGATAATTATGGGTATGATTCTGAGAAGCTTGGGAGAATTTTTGTTTTGCATAATTTGGAGCTGGAGTCTGAAATTCGTAGGGTGGTGGGGAATCGTTGGTTGCTTTCTCCTTCTTTTATCTCTTCTTCTAAAGTTTTGTCTCATTTTTTAACTATATGTTATGATCTTTTGTGGGATAAGACTCTGGTCCAACTTATTGCATCAAAATTTGTGGCTCCTCCATGGCTGGATATGCATTATCTTGGGTCAGCTTTGGATAGTTATAAGTTTGATATCGGTACTCTTCCTTATGGGGGTTTCCTTTATGTTCAAGAGCTTTTGGAGAATGGCTTCTATGGAGAATTGCTCTTTAAAATTAGAATAGGCCTAATTTGCGATACTATTGATGAAGCATTAAAAGCTGTGGAGAGGTTGCTTGAATTCATCTCTCCTCAGGTTTTGACTAGGGCACGTGATGTGTTAATTGGCCTCCATTCTCTGATTAATTTCTATTTTGTTTCATCTGATTCTCCTCTCTCCGCAGTCCCGATACAGGCTCTTGTTCCTGATGATGTTCGGCCTACTCCACCTGTGGAAAGCTCAAGTAATTGGTTTATGGCTATTTGATTACATGTTTTTGCAAGTATCTCTTACTCTTTTTTGGCAGGTTATCTATGGGATGTTGGATTTGGAAACCACATTACACTAATGGTGCAGGTTTTTAGGAGATTCTTCTTGGCTCAATTTTTTGGAGTCGGATATAATTGGTCTATTTCAGTTTTTTGACTCCCCTTTGGTACAAATTTATGGGCTCCTTGGTGTCTCAACATGATCTTCTTGAGGAAATAATTTTTATGATGTCCACTTTTTTGATTTGTTGCTGCTCCCTGATTGATAACAGCTGTTGGGCTCTTGGTTCCTCTTGAGGAAACTTTGATATAGTGCAACTCTTCATTTTGTAACCAACTGAGTTATAATCAGTTGAGGATCTTTTGTATCTAGTATATTTCCTAAGGGACCTCTATATATAGGTCAATTTGTATGGGTTTGGATGGGATTTTGGATTAGCTGGATCCAGCTATTTTGTAAGGGTAGATTAGTTCTTTGGTTTACATATAAGGTGACAACTGGAGGTTTTCTTATGGGTTCTTTCCTGCCGGTATGCCTTTTGAACCCGATGTAAAAATTTCTAAAATTAATAAAAAAAAGTTTAGTGGCTTGACCACTTTTATGGAAAAAAAAACAAACAATGATTTTGGCCCTAAAAAATCCACAAAGCACTTACAACACTTTAAAGTATAATTATCAATAGTAGAAAAAGTTTATAGTAAATATTATCAAAAAAAAGGAAATTTTAAAGTAGAAAGCTAGCCAAAAAGTTGGTCTGAGTCTTCAATGAGGAATTTAAAAACAACTCCTTATGATTTCCTTTATCATCTCCATGCTTCTTCAGTTTCTTATCCTACAACATGCAAAAAGTAGTAGAAAACCTACGCATGACCTTCAAGTTAAATTTGGACATGTTGACCATCTTGTTTTCTAGTTCTTGGACTTTAGCCTTCAGATCTTAGAGCTCCTTTACCATCTTATCACTAGTAACATATTTGTGAACCTTGATGTGTCCATGTTTGATAGTGTCCATACCAATAGGTTTTTACATGTTATTCTCTTGAAAAGGAATAGCTTTCATGATATCAGATTCCTCCACCATGTTTCTTTTTTGTTCATCATTATAACAAATTTTCTTCTCATTTTTCATCTCAATCAACACCTCCTCCTCTTTATTATTAGTGTTGGGATGGTCATCCATCGTGTTTGATATTCACAGCTAGACACATCCCTCATTAGAAGCATTCTTCTCATTCTCTAGGCTTTTATCCAAGACCAACTCATCGTTTGAAGTGACTTCCTCCACATCAAATTTGGCCATAATATTTTTCAGGATTTTTAATTTTAGACATTTTAGGCTCTCTAGTATGACTTATTTTGCCTAGATTTGTGGTGGGGTTATGCTTTAATATCATAGAGGCTCTTGGTAGTCAAACTTTGAGAAGTGTGAGGGATTTGGGGAATAGAGAATTTCACAGCCATGGGGGCTAGGGAATGCCAATAGAATGAGGGGAGATTTGTGGGGTGGGGATTTTGAATTTCACTTTAGTGGTAGAAGGGGAGGCTGGAGTATGATATAGGCTCATCAAAATATTATTTTTCCTCTTGATAGACAAAGAGATTTTGTTGTCAGAAGCTCCTACATGAGGAACAGAGGGGGGATTTGTTCTATGGAGAGTCATCAATAAGAATAGCTTTGATTTTCTTAGGAGGGCAAAGGGCCAAATAAAAGTTGTGGATGCAATGGAATAAGGGGCTTTTCCAATTTTTTGGAAGCAAAATACAATGCATCTTTAATAGCAACTTCCAAAGAAGAAAGTAAGTAAAAAGGAAAGGTTATCATAGCATTGCGGCAAAAATGGCTAAGCAAAGGGAAATGGTATAAGTAGAAAAATTTATATCTTCCTTTGATAGTGAAAAATTTCATCATCATTAGACATACCTAATTCTAGGGTTTTGCAATATCGTCCTTGTGAAAACCCCCATGAAACCTAACCAAATTTTCACCTTCTTTAAAAAATAGAGTGAGGATTTCATTATCTACAACTTTTGTATATGCTTCTATTTATGACCATTAGTATTTATTCTCAATATGACTTGGACAATAACTTCCTCATTGACCTCAAAGGAGATCCATTAGACCTACACCTAGTGATTGTCCCAAGAACTATAAAATTGAATAGAAAGGTTCTCATCATGCCCATTTAGACATTTGAGGAAGGAAGGAATCCCACCTTCGATACAAATGTCATATGGTGGCATCACTGCATAATTCTTCACAAGACCTAGGCTCAATAATTAATCTATCACCTCCCATTTTTTCAAATTAGAGTGTACACCAGAGAGTAAAAACTTTGTATTTTTTCTCAAAATCTTAACTCTTTACAAAATATTGTAATAACCATAACACAGAAACAATATCAAGAGAAACAAACTTCAAAAAGATGTTAATTTAAGAAGTGTGCCAAGGTAATAAGAGTCATTACCTGACACCATCAGAATTAATTAAAAATTATTCTTTTGTAAGAATGGAATACTTTTCATGCATTGGGAGAAGGAGCTCTTAGCACCATAAGTCATTGTCAAATAATCATTTGAAATATGGGCCTTAAGGTGGGAGTAAATTTTAACAATAAGAATCACATCCTATATGTACCAAGTACACATTTAATTATTACAAGTAGAGAACAATTTGTAATAATAAGGTTGAGTCCAATTTATCATCATGTTGGTAATCCACATGAAGAAAATCCACATTAGCTAAGGGGCCCACTGAGTTGTTCTAGGATACCAATAGGTCATTTCCACATAGGAACTATAACAAGTTAGATTTTTCATCAAAGAAAAACACCATTCATACATATCAAACCATCTAATAGAGAGATGGAGAGGGAGGGAGAGGGAGAGAGAAAAACAAAGGGGACAAATAGAGGTGTGAAACTAGAGGAGGAGAGAGAGGTGAGAGACCTTGATGGGGAGAGAGATAGAGGGGGCTAGAGAGAGGTGGGTAATTAAGTATGGATGGATATGTA
Organism: Cryptomeria japonica; assembly: GCF_030272615.1. Lineage (NCBI taxonomy): Eukaryota > Viridiplantae > Streptophyta > Pinopsida > Cupressales > Cupressaceae > Cryptomeria > Cryptomeria japonica. Next base: position 528,987,461 of record NC_081410.1, read on the forward strand.
TAGAGGTAGGGAGGGAGAGAGAGAGAGAGAGAGAGAGAGAGAGAGAGAGAGAGAGAGAGAGAGAGAGAGAGAGAGAGAGAGAGAGAGAGAGAGAGAGAGAGAGAGAGAGAGGGAGAGAGATGGGGCTAAAGAGGGAGGGTATGCACCCTAAATCTCTAATACTATACCCTCAACAATAAGCCCTATCCCTCAAACCTAGGCCCTAGAGGCTATACACTAAACCCTCAACCTTATACATTTATCCCTATACCCTATACCATATACCTTGAATACTAATCACTTTACCCTCAACCCTAAATCATATAGAGAGATCAAAGGCTCAAAATATTATAGGACAAACCCTCAACTCTATACACTCAAACCTAAATCTCTAATACTATACCCTCAACAATAAACCCTATCCCTTAAACCTAGGCCCTAGAGGCTATATGCTAAACCCTCAACCCTATACATTCAACACTATACCCTCAATCCTAAACCCTATATGCTATAACCTCAACCCTAAACAATATATAAATGTCTAGGCCTAAAATCCTATAAGATAAACCCTTGACTCTATACCCTCAACACTAAAACCTATGTCCCTCAACCTTGGGCCCTAAGGCCTATATGATAAACCATTAAACATATATAGTTAACCCTATACCCTAAACCATAAACCATATAGAAAGGTTCTATGTCCAAAACCCTATAGGCTAAGCCTTTAACCCTATACACTTAACCCTAAATCACCAACCCTATACCCTCAACCCTAAACCCTATCCATCAAACCTAGGGCCTAAATCATATACACTAAACCCTCAACCATATACAATATAATTTAAATTTTATACCCTCAACCCTAAACCATTTATGCCAACCCTAAGTCCTAAAGCTTATATGTCAAACCCTTAACCATATGCATTAACCCTATACTCTATAGTCATAACCCTTAACCATAAATTTTGTAGTCATAGACCTTAACCCTATACCCCATACCCTATACCCATAATCCTTAACCCTACTATAGTATATACTCAACTATAAACTCCTATACACTCAACCCCAAACCCTATATCGTATATTATAATCCCTAAACCATAGGCCCTAAGACATATTAAAAATCCCCTGGCCATGTATACACTCAACTCTAAACACTATATCCTACAAACTAAACCATATACACTATAATATTGACTCTAAATCCTATCCCTCGATCGTGGACTCTATAACCCTATATTCTTAGTTTGATACCCAATACCTCAATGCTAAACCCCATACCATATATAAAATCCATCATAAACCCCTATATAGAGGTCCTAAGCATAAAATCACTTTAAATACCACCTCTCAACCCTAGGCCCTAAAGCTTATAAGCTAAACCATCAACCCCATACACTCGACCCTAAACCATAACCCTTAGCCCTAGATCCCAAAGCCTATACAATAAACCCTCAACCCTATACACTCAACCCTCAATGATAAACCCTTTTCCTTAATCCTAGTTCCTAAAGCATATATGCTACTTTTCCTCAACCATATACACTCAACCCTATATCTCAACTGTAGGCCTTAAAAATTAGAGGCTAAACCCTCAACCATATACACTCAACCCTATACCCTAAATCTCTCAACAATAGGTCTTAAAGCCTATAATCTAAATCCTCAACCGTAGGTCCTAAATCTTATCTACTAAAACCTCAAACCTATACACACCTAATCCTAAACTCTATACCCATAACCATAAAACCTATACTATCAACCCTAAAACTTATCTATCAATCCTAGGAACTAAAATGAATAAGTTAAACAAGCTTAACCATATACTCAACCCTGAACCTTGTACCCTATACCTCAGCCCTAAACCATATCCCTCAACCCTAGGCCTTAAATACTGTAGGCTAAAGCCTCAACCCTATATACTCAAACCTAAACCATATATCATATACCATCAACTCTAAACCATAATCCCCATCCCTAAGACCTAAAGCCTATAGGATGAACCATCAACCATATATATCCAATCCTAAATGTTATACCCTCATCCCTATACACTATACCATATACCCTCAACCCTAGGTTGTAAAGCCTAAAAGTCAACCCTAAACCTTATACTTTCAACCCTGAAGGTTCCTATACCCTCAAACCTAAACCTTATCCTCAAATATTATACTCTCAGACCTAAACCATACACCATATATTGTCAACCATAAACTCTACACCCTATGACCTAAACCAGGTAAGACATAAACAAAATACTCTATATGCTACACCCTAAAACCAAATATTAATAATTAACATTAAAACCTACATAATTAAATTTAATTTCCCTAAAACCTCAACTCTCAACTCTCCATCATAAACCATCAACCCTAAACCCATAAACCATGTATCCTAAACCATAAATCATAAATAATTTAGAGATATTCAAGTTAGAGATATTCAGGGGAGAGGAGAAATATAGACGTGGAGAGAGAGAGAGGTGAAATAAAGAGATAGATTTGAGATAGAGAGAAGATAGATCTACGTGCAGAGGGAGGGAGAGGTGATTCAGAGGGAAGAGCGGAGAGGTAAGAAGAGGAAATAAATAGAAATATCTGATATATAAAGACATAGATGGTGGAGATAAAGACGGAGATAGCTGACATAGATAGAGATAGATCTAGGGGAGAGAGAGATGTTAGATAAAGAATAGTAGAGATGGGAAGGATATGTAGAGAAGGATAAATGTGAGATGATATATAAAGAGGTAGGTATCCCCTCAATCCTTTATGATTGACCATAAACCCTACACAGTAAATGCTAGGTGATGTACCTTGAACCCTAGACACCAAACCCTAAATCTTCATAATTAATAACTAACACTAAAACTATACCATCAAGCCTAAAAAAATATACTCTCAATCATTAACCCTAAACACTCAACTCTAAATTAGAGATATAACGAGAGGGAGATTAAAATGGAGTGAGAGAGAGGAAAGGAGAGATATAAAGAGAGGGAGAGAAAAAATTAAGAGAGATACAAAGAGTATTTTTATCAAGTTGTAGGAACATGAGCATATTATAACACTCTCACTCCTATGAAATGTTTTTTTTAAGCATGGGGGAGAAATTTTCTTCCTAGAAATTTGAGTACATTATAACATAGATAAGGACATATTGAGAGAGATAGAGTGATAGATAGAGTTAGGGAGAGAGAGAGGGAGAGATGTAGATAGTGGGAAATAACATATACACACATAGGGAGAGTTAGGTATAGAAAGACAAAGAGATACATGGGAGAAAATGAGTATAAAATGAAGGAGGAAAATAGGGGGGAGAGAGAGAGAGAGAGAGAGAGAGAGAGAGAGAGAGAGAGAGAGAGGTTTGGAGGGGAAAGATGGATAGAGAGATTTTGGGGGAGGGATAGAGGCACACATAGAGGAATATTGATAGATAGAGATGTAGAGAGAGATAAAGACAAAGGTGGAGGGAGAGAGAGTGGAATTTATATTCAATAACTTGTTACTTTTTATGCAAGCCAAAACATAAATGTGTTTTGTGGAGCTAAAAACATGTACTTATTTTGTGGAGCTTAAAACACATACATGCTTTAGCTTGCACTAAATGCATGTGTTTTTCTTACACAACGAACATATATATTTTAGCTTGTACTTAGTATTGGATGACAAGCCTTAAGCTTAAATGGTTCATTTGCCTCAGTTTGATATCTTTTTTTCTTCAATTCTCATTTCTCAACTTTTTCATAATCAAGTTTACACATTACATATCGAGTCTTACCAAAATTACCACCATAATTTCACACATCTTTTGATATTTTTAACCATATAATATTTTTTAGATTTTAACTACATTAACATTTATTTTTAATTTCTTTTTCTAATGTTTTCATAGTTATCAAACACATATGTCTTGAATTTTTTAATAACTTTTCACCTACTTATCCAAATTTGAAAAAATCATATAACATTGTTGTACACTTCATTCTTTACACACTGAAATAAAATTGCATTTTCAATTATTTTAGTGCAAGTTATGTGATGTGCATGCTTACTAACGTGATTTTCAAGATCCCTCCACTTTGAAAATTCATAAAAAAATAATCAACAAAAACTATACAACTTCTAGTACTCTCTTAAATATATTTCTACCAATGGGTTTTTCAAAATACTTAATGCAACTAAAAAAATTGAGAGGCACACTCTAGACACTATGTTATGTTTGACTTAAAAAAATAGGAACAATCTACGTGTTTGAAGCATTTGATCCTCTTTATCTTTTCTATTTTTGAAAAAAAATAGTATTTTTTAAACTAGAATCAAAGTACTACAATTCTTGTTCTTTTGGTATCTTCAAATTTTGAGTGCATCAATCTCAAATTACTCCTCCAAGTTTAGGTTTAGCTATTTTTAGAAAATAAAGAAAAATTTGGCCACTTTTGACCTTCTTTTTCTACACCATATTGGTGCACATACCCAATTGATGGTGTCCCATCTACAATACCAACATGCATGACACTAATTGTTGTTGGTATAATGGCCCTACTCAAGTAAATTCCAATGAGGAAGACACATCTAGTGGTGGTTCTTGATAGTCAAGATGACACCCTCATCAACAAAAGAATAGAGGACATGTTGCAGCCCAAAAGAATGAGGTATTTAATGAGGATATATTAGATACACCAAATTGCAGTGTCAATGAGAACATGATTCTTGTCTCCCAAATCTCACAAACCATGAGAGATGCTTTGTTGATTGATTCTTGTGCTAGGAAACATATGACCGATAATAGAAAGTTGTTTGATACTCTGACTAATCAACCTAAGTTACTGATTTGGTTTAAATAGTAGATGATAAAGAGTATGTTGTAGAAGAAATCAGCAATGTCACCGTTCTTCTCGGGATGAGAAGTCATTCTCTCACAAAGGTGCTTTACGTTCAAGGTTTTATGCAACAAACCTTTGGTTTGTCAATCAAATTTTGAATCATTGATCAAAGATTAAATCAAATTCTATTTGATCCCATGAGATGATTTGATCAAATTTTTATAGAGCTATTATGAAGGATTGATTGCTTGCACTAGATGCAGTCTCATCCTCTATAGTTTATCTCTCTACCTCTACGATTGAGTCTACTACTCTATGGCACTATAGATATGGACATACTTATCCTACTCTCCCTTTACCTTAGTTCTAAGGAGATGGTAAGAGACATTCCTCACATTTCTCATTCCTTATCTATATGTTCTTGATGTCTTACAGGCAAACAACATCGAGATCCATTCAAGTCAAACACCTTCTATGCCAAGGAGTATCTTGAGGTTATGCATATAAATCTATGAAAACCATTTCCTTATTTCATTAAAGGATTAAAGTAGTTATAGGTATTCATGGATAACCTCGCTCACAAGGAAGATTAAAGCATTTCCATGGTTTTAGGATTTATTTCATCGAGTTGTATGTGAGATAGACAAGTATATCTTATACCCCCTATACACCTTAACATAATGGCATTGTAAAGAATCACAATCAAATTGTCATGGAGATGACTTGGTGTATGATTGTCATAGCTAAGTTAAGGGGTCAATTTTGGGCAAAAGAATTCCAAACAACTATATATCTTCTCAACAAAGCCCCTACAAATATTTTATCAGATGAGATAACAAAAGAGGTATGGAGTAGTTATAAGCCTTGGATGGCTCATCTTAGATTATTTAGTTGTAGAGCTAACAAGAAGAAGAATATTGATTCCATGACACTCCAATGCAACTTCTTAGGATACGATACTACCTCACAATCTTATCATCTCATGGATCCCAAGACACAAAAAAATTATGAGAGTTGAGATGTGGTATGTGATGAGTTATCTTTTGACTCCTTGGAAAAGAAGATTTTGTTAGACAGTTGAAATAGATGGAAGACAACTGAGAGGGGGCGTGAATCAGTTGTCATAGATTACTGAAACCATTAGAAATTAAAACTTTAATACCAAAACCCAAAACATTAATACCAGAATAGCAATTAAAAATTAATTAAGCATAAACAATAATCACAAAATAAATACCATTCACATGACACCAATATTTATATGTGGAAACCCAATAAAGGGAAAAACCATGGTGGGAAGCCTACCCATAGTCAAATAATACTTCTGTAGTAAGTATGTGAATTACAATTGAGGGGCCTGCACTTGCGAGAAGGCCAATAACCTAGGGCTCACTGCTCATCACAAAACGAGCCTCACTGACTACATAGAAATCTAGACTACAATCCAGAGAAGTGTTGAACTACAAAAGATAGCATCTCCTATGCCTGAGTACAATTCTGATTAAGCTCAACATCGGAGGACTAAATCCTCTTACATAAACCCAATTGGATCTCCAATGATCAACCAAATCCTCTACCCGAATGATATTACATTATTCGCACATTACATTTCTTTCCCATAACCATGATGATCTATAATGAGATCTTACATTTATATATACAAACCCTTGACTATAAACAATTAGGTTGGCCACCAGATAATAAACCAATTACATAATTACAAACCATGTCATCCTTAGACCAAACAAATAATATCCAACACATAAGACATCTCAGAAACACATCGAGAGGTCCAATCCACATGTTACATTAAAGTTAGTCCATAACCTAGATCAACCGAGACCCAGTATAGGTCCACACGCTACAATAATGATCTCCATTCACCAAGTCTCGAACATGATCACCATCAACATCCTGAAACTCCACCAGAAGTTGCACCAACACCACTTATGCAATTCATCAAAGATCTTCATCAAAAGCTCCATTGGTGAAACCCTCGCCAGAACCAAAAGCCAAGCTTCCAAGCAAATAGGATAGCATCCGATCACTAGACCAAAACCAACTTATTGAATATGAGCATGAGTATCATGAAAAAGCCAGTTCCATAACCAAACTATATCGGAGCCTACTAGATCATGCTGGATCCAAAATAACTAGAAACTACTCATCCTACTGAGACTAAAAGGGTGTCGGTAAAGCATCCAAATAGCTAGTGTTGGAATCAATGACAAAACATGAATGCAACATATAATCAATTCCACCAAATGGCCAACAATATCCCCCTTTGGTATTGATGACAACACTAGATGTGAAAAACATCTAAGTACCAAGAAATTCCAAACAAGTCTCCCCCAATGGAAGACAACCAACAATCTCCCACTCAAAGATATAGCAATGAGGTTCTGAAACAAAGACCAAAATCCCCCTGTGAATAATATCTCTGTAAAGCTTTGAATCTCTCCTCCTATCAATATCTCTCCCCTTTTCTTTTTCTTTTTCACATCAATATCTCTCCCCCTTTGACATAAATGCCAGAAATTTGACAAAAAAATCAAAGAAAAACATAAACCACTGAATCACAAAGCTGAATACTCCCCCTAAGAAATAGCATCCCCACACCAGTGCCAAAATGAATAGTGTCTCTAATAATGCATACTGTACTAATGCCAAACCGGATCAATCAAGTCTCTACCGGAGGGGTAGAAACTCCCAATCTATCTCTCAGGTACTCAAACGATTCCTTGGGCAAAGGTTTAGTAAAAATATCTGCAATCTTCTCTTTAGCATTCACATAAACTAGTCTAACTTCAATTGCTTCCACCCTTTCCTTCAAAAAGTTGAACTTGATAGATATGTGCTTTGTCTTAGAATGAAATGCTAGATTTTTTGATATATCAATAGCAGCAGAGTTATCACAGTGAATAACTATCGGTGCATCACAATCCATAAAACCTGTGTACAATTAGTAGCAACAACAACATACTCAACTTTAGTAGTAGATAAAGAAGTACATGACTATTTCTTGCTGATCCATGAAACCAACTTATTTCCAAGAAAGAAAGCTCCACCGAAAGTACTTTTCTGGTCATCAACATATCCAGCCCAATCAGCCTTTGTATATGCACATATAGTGAAGTCATCATCCTTAGGGTACCACAAACCATATTCTGATGTACCTTGTAAGTATCTAAAGATCCTTTTCACCACACTCTCATGATTTTCTCTAGGATCACTCTGAAATCTTGAAACAATACAAACAACATTCATTATGCCAAGCCTAGTCTGAGTCAAATAAAGCAGACCTACAATCGTAGATTTGTATCTTGTAGGATTTACTGGTGCAGAAACATCTTTTCTTGTCAATTTCTCATTTGTATCCATAGGAGTACTTACCTATTTAGAATCTCCCATACCAAATTTCTTCAACAGTTCCTTAGCATACTTAGTTTGATAGATGAAAATACATTTGTCAGTCTGAGTAATCTACAAACCTAAGAAAAAATTCATCTCACCAATCATAGACATCTCAAATTATTTCTCCATATTCTTAGAAATTTCTATGCATAACTTATCTTCATCAACAAATACTTCAATAATCAGTATATCATCATCAATGATCTTATAATATAAATTATTGTCAGCATTACCCTTAGTATAACCAAGGTTCAAAATATATTTATCCAACCTTGCATACCAAGCTCTAGGTGCTTGTTTCAATCCATATAAAGCTTTCCTTAACCTACAAACCATGTTTGTATCATCTGATAGTGAAAAACCATCAGGTTTCTCAATATAAACTTCCTCATCAAGATCCCCATTCAAGAATGCACACTTTACATCCATTTGATAAACCTTGTAGTTTTTATAAGCAACATAGGCAAGAAATAATCTTACAACTTCAATCCTAGCTACAGGTACAAAAGTCTCTGCATAATCAATTCCTTCCTTCTGAGAATATCCTTTACAAACCAATGTAGCCTTATTTCTTATAACTTGACCATCCTCATTCAACTTATTCCTAAAAACCCATTTAGTTCTAGTAACATTTTTATTTTTAGGTTGGGGAACCAAAGTCCATGTGTTATTTTTCTCAATTACTAATATCAGTTCAACTTGTGAAATTAAACATACCTCATTAGTTGCTAGTCTTCTTCTTGTCATTACTCCATTGCTCTTAAATCCAATGATCTGATCTTCTGAATGATTCAATCTCACATACCTAGGAGTCCTCTGCGTCTTTGTTCCTCTTCCCTAATCTTTAGTTAATGTAGAATTCTCTAATACTGTCAGAGTAACTGGTTCAACACTCTGTTCCGATAAAGGTGCTACCGGTTCAGATATAATCATTTCCACTGTCGGTTCTTTCTCATAAACTTTGATTTGACTTCTGTTCATCTCATCTACTTTGACATTAGCACTCTCCACAATTCTCTACAATATCTTGTTATAACATCTATATTCCTTTATTTCATTAGAATAACCAAGAAATATGCCTTCATCACATCTAGGATCAAATTTGCCAATGATATCATCTCTCCAGATATATCATTTAGTACCAAAGATTTTGAAATACTTAACTGTAGGTGTATTGCAAAACCATAATTCATAAGGTGTCTTACCGATTTCTCCTTTGATATGTACTTTGTTGAATGTATAAACCATTGTGCTCACTGCTTCTCTCTAGTAGATATGAGGTAGACTAGCTTCTATCATCATTGTTCTAGCAGCATCCAAGATAGTTTTGTTCTTCCTTTCCACAACTCCATTCTATTGAGGTGTCTGGGGAGCAGAAAATTGTCTTCTTATACCATACTTCTCACAAAAGTTATTAAACTCACTGGATGTGAATTATCCACAATGATTTGACCTCAAACATTTAATATTCAATCCTGTCTTAGTTTCCACTTTAGCCTTAAAGATTTTAAACTTTTCAAATGCCTCGGATTTTTCCTTTAGAAAAGTAACCCACGTCATTATAGAATAATCATCAATGATTAGAATGAAATATCTATCACCTTGAAAACTTTTAACTCTAGCAGGGCCACACAAATCAGTATGAATAAGATCAAGAACATCATTTGATTTGTCTTCTATAATCCTAAAAGAGGTTCTGACTTGTTTACCCATTTGACATTCTTTACATACCGGATTATAGGGCTTCATAATCTTAGGTATATCCCTAACTGCCTTAGTTGAACTGATCTTTACAATGCAATCAAAATTCACATGACACAACCTTTTATGCCATAGCCAAGTCTCATCAATCTATGTAATCAAACAAGTCTTCTCACTGAAATTTAAATGAAATATGTTACCTTTTGTATGTGTACCGGTTGCAATGTCCAATCCAGATCTATTAATGATTTTGCATTTTCCATCCTTTAACTGTAATTGAAATCCCTTATCCACCAATTGTCCTACACTCAAAATATTATGCCTTAAATCTTCAACCTAATAAACATTGTCAGTATTGTTCTTACCATCCAATGATATAATTCCTTTTCCTTTAATCATACATGCTTTTTCATCTCCAAATCTAACTAGATCGCCATCAAATTCTTGCAAAGATAGAAACTTCCCTTTTTCTCCAGTCATATGATGTGAACAACCATTGCCACTTACCCATTCATCCTTGTCTTCAATTTTAGCAACAAGTGTCTCCTCTTCAAGTACATTCTCTTCTAGTGCCGGAACATCTTCCTTGATAGCCAGCAATACGCATTCCTTCCCATTGCCGGAACCACTAGCAAAGTCTTCTATCGGTTCATCATTAGAATCAGTAATGCCTTCCTCATTCGCTATGTAGCATGATTTGTCTTTGTTTTTCCTGTACTTATACTTGTTCTGATATCCAGGGTTAGGCTTAAATGATCTTCTAACTCTATCTTCAAATATTGAATTCCTTTCAGGACATCTAGATGCAAAAATACTAATCTTATTACATGCAAAACATTTAAAAGGTGTTTTTCCTTCATACGTACTTCCTACCGGTCCTTTAGGTACTCTTCTAGAAAATAGTGTTTCAAGTTGCTCAAACTCATCATATTCTCTCTTCATATCTTCCAATTCCTTTGCATATAACACTTTCCAATCTTGCTTACCAATTGCAGATGTAGATGAATGAAAAGCAAGTTCAGTCTTCACAACTTCAGAAGGTCCAAATTCTTCAAGCTCAAAAGTAGACAATTTCCCAACCAAGGTATCTTTTTGACAGATGTATTAACCATTGTTCTCAACTCATTAATAGAAGTGGCCTTCATTTTTTAAGCCGGTGGTAGGGATCTCAGAACTTCAGAAACAATTTCATCTTCGCTCAGAGTTCCACCAAAACATTGAATTCCCATAAAAATCTCATTTACCCTTTCCATGAATGTAGTAATCCTTTCATCTTCTTCCATCTTCAGGTTTTCATATCTCACCCAGTAACCATAAAGTTTAGTAATCTTCACTATAGGGTCACCTTCATTAAGAGTCTCCAACTTATCCCATATAGCCTTTCCAGATGATTTGCCAGTTAATCCCATTATTTGCTTATCAGAAAGTGCACACAAGAGGGCTTCTCTTGCTCTACAATCATTCTCAAGCTCCTTATCCAAGTTTGCTAGAGGAGGATTGTGAGATTTCAGATTATAAGGTGTGACACCATTCTGTGTGATCTTCCAAATCTCCTTACCAAGACATCTTAAATGAGTCTCCATTCGAATCTTCCATACTGTGTAATTTGTTCCATCAAGCCTAGGAATATCTCTCCGAAAGATAGCTCCAGAAGAACTAGATGAACTTGAACTGTTAGTCGCCATAGGATATTCGTCAAGCGGTTAGATTTTTGTAGAGAGGACCAAAGCTCTAATACCAATTGTTAGACAGTTCAAATAACTAGAAGACAACTGAGAGGGGGGGGGGTGAATTGGTTGTCACACATTACCAAAACCATTAGCAATTAAAACTTTAATACCAGAACCCAAAACATTAATACCAGGATAGCAGTTAAACTAATTAAGCATAAACAATAATCACAAAATAAATACCATCCACATGACACCAAGATTTATACGTGGAAAATCGGTAAAGGGAAAAAACACGATGGGAAGCCTACCCACAGTTAGATAATACTTCTGTATGTGAATTAAAATTGAGGGGCATGCACTTGCAGGAAGGCCAATAACCTAGAGCGTACTGCTCATCACAAAAGGAGCCTCACTGACTACATAGAAATCCATACTACAATCCGAAGAAGTATTGAACTGCAAAAGATAACATCTCCTATGCCTGAGTACAATTCTGGTTAAGCTCAATACTAGAGGACTAAATACTCTTACATAAACCTAATTTGATCTCCAATGAGTTACCAAATCCTCTGTTTGAATGATATTACATTATTTGCACATTACATTCCTTTCCCATAACCATGATGATCTACAATGAGATCTTACATCTATATATACAAACCCATGATCGTAAACAATTAGGTCGGCCACCATATAATAAACCAATTACAAACCAGCTCAGCCTTAGACCAAATAAATAATATCCAACACATAACACATCCTGAAAATAAATTGAGAGGTCCAATCCACATGTTACATTAAAGTCGGTCCATAACCTAGATCAACCAGGACCCAGTATAGGTGCACACGCTACAACAACGATCTCCATCCTCCAAGTCTTGAACATGATCACCATCAACATCCTGAAACTCCACCAGAAGCTACACCAACACCACTTATGCAATTTATCAGGGATCTTCATTGAAATCTTTGTTGGTGAAACCCTCGCCAGAACTAGAAGCCAAGCTTCCAAGAAAATAGGATAGCATCTGATCACCAGACCAAAACTAACTTACTGAATATGAGCATGAGTATCATGAACAAGATAATTCCATAACCAAACTATACCGGAGCCTATCGGATCATGTCAGATCCAAAACAACCAGAAGCCACTCATTCTACTGAGACTAGAAGGGTGACGGTAAAGCATACAAACAACTAGTGTTGGCATCAATGACAAAACATTAATGCAACACATAATAAATTCCACCAAATGGCCAACAGATTTATCCACCTCCCATAAATTATTCTCATAGTTAGATGATGAGATAGAGGAATCTTCTCAAAAAGTGAAAGGAGAATTGTTAGTTAATCTTGACAATTTAGAAAATCATTATTTTGAGTAGTAGCAACATTCAGATCTAAAATGAGTCCAAACTAACATTGAGGACTCCCAATTAGATTCTCTTCAAACCTATCATTAGGAGTAAGGACAAGAAGTAGGGAAATGAATGAGGTGAATATTTCATTGATGATTTCAATTTTTTATAGTATGGAACCTAATATAGCCACACTAGAATATAGCCATGGATGTTGAGTATGAATCTCTAATAAAAAAATTAAACATGGGAGATTTTTGATCTGCCTACAAGAAAGAAACCCATAGGGTGCAAATGGGATTTGAAAATAAAATGCAAGTTAGATGGATCCATCAACAAATATAAATCATGAATTTTTGTAAGGGGATATGGTCAGAAACAAGGCATTGACTATGAGGAAGCCTTTGCAGCCACTGCAAAGCTCAAAAAAATTAGAGGTGTTTGTGCATTAGTCTTACAAAAAGGATGGAATTTATTTCCCAGATAGATGTCAAGAGTGTTTTCCCCAATTGTGATCTTGAAGAAGAAGTATATGTGAATTTCCCAATGAGAAGCATTCATTGATGCAAAATACCATCACAAGTTATTTCATCTCATTAAATCACTTTATGAGCTTAAAAAATCCCCTCAAGCATGGTACCTAAAAAAAATGGTAATCTCTTGTAGAATGGTTTCACTCGTAGCCCATTAGATCCTAATTTGTACATTAAGAAGGTAGGAACAAAGATTGACAATATTCTTATTTTGTAAGTGTATACTCTTGTGATCACTAGGATTTAGATAATCTCATTGATACTACCAGGAATGATTCGAAGAAATCCTTTAACATGACATATACATGGCTACTTCACTATTGTCTTGGCTTAGAGATATGGTAGAAAGCACATCATATTTTTATCTCTCAAATGAAATATGCCAAGGAACTCCTAGAAAGGTTTGGAATGTCTAATTGTAAACCTACATCCACTCCAGTGGAGAAAGGTTTGCAACTCTTTTGCTTCTAGGATTCACCTCAAGTTGATGTGACTCTCTATATGCATCTTGTTGGGAATCTTATTTACTTGACTTAAACCTAACTAGATTTATGCTTTGTGTCAGCTATATATCCAAATTTGTCCAAGAGCTGAAAAATTTCATTGGGTTGCATCTAAGCATATTACGAGTCATGCTCAAGTTATACTTAATCATAATCTAGAATATAAGAAGAATAATCAGTTCTTCTTGCAGGGATATGTTGACTCGGACTATGTTGGATCTTTTGATGATAGGATTCAATCAATTACAGGATATTTTTTCATCTTGGATCTAGACCTATTTCATAGATTAGTAAGAAGAAAACTATTATTGTTTCCTCACCCACCGAGGCTAAATATCAGCTACAGGAGGATTCGTGTGTAAAACAAATTGGTTATGCTACATTCTAGAAAATATAGACATTCATAAAGAACAATTTCCTATTCTTTATTAGGTGAATCCACAATAGTGGGTTACACTTTTTTGCCAACTTTGACACCGCAATATTCATTTTTCAAAAAAAACTTCACATTCAGACACCTATTACTACTAAATCATAAGGAATTTGTAAATGATATGAACTAGTGATTTGTGAAATTTTGTATGTAGATTCTAAAAAAAAAATTAATTTTTTTTTGGAATCAATTTGTTTCCATTTTTCTATCTCACTCAAAAACTAGTTTTTACAAAAAACATCATTTTTAAAGAGTGATACTCATTTGGTAATGCATAACTTCTATTCTAAAATAGATATGAATGTGATTCTTTTGAATTTAGTTTTTTAACATCCATATATAATATTTTCAATTGGTTTCATAATATTATCTTCAATATTTCATATTTTATTAAGTTTTGAAGTCGAGTTAACTGTAATTTTGACATATGCTCATTTGGTAGGTCATAGCTTGTTGTGTATGTAGCTGAATTCATTTTTTTTTTTGGTTGGAAAGGGGACTTCAATACCTAGTGTGTAGATATTTTTCAGAATTTTTTTCACTTGTTTACTATTTTTCCATTAGTATTGAACTCAGAAGTTGATGTTTGGTGTGAAACCTATGTTTAGTTAATCTACAAAAAAAAAATCTTAATAAACTTAATATATATTAATATAATAATCATTGGAAATCTTGCTTTGAGTACTACTATCATACATTTGGGTTTGTAAAAAATCATCCATTTGAGCACCCAATTTGAGCTTCGAAGGCCAAAAATTTGCAAAAATTAGGAGAGTTTGGGGGAGATACCTCTAACAAGGACTTTCGATAGAACACATGTTCGATAGAACCCCCTAGTGTTCGATCGAACCCTATTTCTATCGAACCTAGTGTTTTAAATGACAATGTACTTTTTGATATAATATTCGATCGAACATACTTAAAATAATATGTTCAATCGAAAGGCTTTTTGGTTAGGTCGAACGTGGCATTCAATCGAAAGTTATAAAAATTATGTTTTGGACAAAATGAGTGCAATTTCTTTGTCCAAAAAAGTGTACCCACTATTGTGGGTTCACCCTATTGCGACAATTAAGGGATGTTGAAGATTTTTTAAAAATCAATTTTTCATGAGAGAATGAAACATATTTAGGTCAAATGGAAATACATCCAAGAATAGGTGATGCACTACCACATTTAGCTCCAATACTGTAATTCTAAAATATTTTTAGGAGTTTTGTTGAGACCAGGTGACGCACTATCACATTTCATATTTAGCATCCATTGTCATCTCATGTACACTAAAGTTTTGACATATAAAACCTAGAATAGCTTTGATGAATACAACTGAAGAGGGAAAAGGAGTGTGAGGTGGATTAGATTGTTAATATGCAAATCAAACATAAAAACACATAAAACCAAAAGACATAAATCAAATCACATGAAAAACATGAATGGAGATGCATATACCTCACAACCCTTTTTACCTTCTCCTTCAGATGGATCTTGGATTGAGTTGAAGTGCGCCCAAATGCCTCCAATGTGATGTTGATTTTCTCCTAGATTGCTTGATGTGGTTGGATCTCCAACATTGTGAACAAATGGATAAAATGGATCTTTGAGGGATGAGATGGATGATGTGACTAAGTATGGATGAGGGATGATTTTGGCATGGTAAGGATGCAATTGTGATTTTCTAGGCTCAAACTAACAGCATAAACTTACTAAACTTGGAGATGATAAGTGAAGGGATGGAGTCCTCAATTTATAGGAAGAGGAGAGGAAAAATGAAGGGCTAAGATTGACCCAAGATGGAGGGTCAGGATTTCTTGTGAGCTCACAAGGCCCAAGAGGAGGTGTGAAGACCAAGAGATATGCCTTAAAGGCATTTCTTGTCTCCACACTCCTCAAGGTACATTGGGAAGACTTCCCAATGTGCCTTGAGAAGAGCAAGGGATGGGGCATTTCTTGAGGAATGGAGAGGAAGAATTTAAAATTATTCAAAAAGGGATGATCATGGGGATTGGAGGAATAAGAAGGAATTAAAAATTCCTTGGAAGATGAGATGCCTAGAGGAATGTGAGATTTTAAAAATCTCACATTCACCTAGGAAAAGAGCATTTAAGGAGAGTGGTTGGATGGAAGGGACAAGGAGTTGACTTTGTGGCTAATCATGATGATTAGCCACTAGCAACTCATTAGGAGGGGGATTAGAGGAAAGATTAGGTGGGATTAGGATAGATAAGATTTGTAGGAGGATTTGACTAGGAGAGAGAATGAGTGGAGGGAATTAAAAATTAGAAAAATAATACTAAGTGAGTTTAGGGAGTTTCTAGAAGAATTTATTAGGTTAATGATGGATTAGGAAAAGATGATTTGTAGGAATCACTTAGGTTAAATAATTAATTGAAGAGGAGGATTTGAGAAGGTTTAATTTTAGAAGAATAAAAAGAGGGTTGATTTATTAAATAAATCAATCACAGACTATAGTGACATTATTAATTATAATTAATTAATATTGAGGAGAATTAGAGTTTGCATAATTAATAAACTAATTATGTGAGGGATTAAAAATAATTAAAAGAATTATTTTTAAGTGTCTACAACATCATCATATACAAAGCTTTGAATTTTTAAAGCACTTGATCTTAATCCCAAAATTGCAAGCACATCACCTCATATTGAATTCTCCTAGTAATAACACGTATATCAATGGAAATATAAAAGTAAATTTGAGTTATAATGGAAGATTTTTAGAGATACTAAGTGATTATTCTAGGTAGCACTGTGGGATTATAAAAATATGTCCAATAATTTTTTTAGGAAACATGGGTGTGATTGTATTTTGAACCTTCATGACCTTGGTGTGAACATAATACAAAACTATGTTGTGTATAAAAAACATAACTTTACAACCCTAGAAAGACCAAAATAACAAATGAAACTCCTCTAACTAAATTGTATAAAATAATCTTCAATGGGTTTGGATTGCCACTTATAAACACCCCAACCTCCTTTTGCATATAATTTCTAACCCCTAATACATACATATATGAAATTATTTATACTATCCCTTTTTTCTTAAATATAGAAATGATATGGTGGATCACATTTTGGTTATATAAATAACCTTAATATGCACATGTATGTGATAAGTTATTATTTTAGAGATGCTCCGATCTTGGTACAAAGTTAGTCTCAATTCCCTTGTCTTTACCCATCCCTACACACACATATTCCCTTGGATTTAACCCCCATTATATCCTCTTACATACATGCTCTTGTGTGCAAAAATTCATCCAAGCCTTACATTTGCATCACTTATTCCAATACCTACTTTCATATATATCTATTATTCAAGTAGATTTGATTGTTTTCCCATGTAGGGTGATTTTCATACTCATATTGTTAACCTCAAAAACTTGACTTATATACCCAAAATTTAAATTTAAATTTTATCTAAATGCCACCTATTACTTTCTTGCTTTGAGTTGACTAAGATCATGCGTACTAGAATTTAAATTAATTCAATTAGATTGATTTGACATCTCATCATTTGAGGTTATTTGCATATCATTCACTATACAACACTTAGATTGGTGCTTATAAATCTAGATCTATAGGAGAATTCTAGAAGAAAATGCATGTTTGGATATCGTCAAGTATTTGATCTTTTTCTCAAATTTTCTAGGGGTTGAATTGAAGAATAATTTCCTCCCTTGAGACAATAATAAATCCTTAAAACATATTCTCAAATACTACTAGTCCTCAAATATAAAAAATGGCATACGAAGCATAAGCACACCAAGTGAGTAGAAGAACAAAAGTAGACATTGTACAAGGTCAAATTTAGGCTAATACAATAATACTGTAATTGTGGACTTGACCTAGATCAATAGATTCAACCTAAGATAAAGCATAAAATTAACACAAAAATTTAAGAATTATGCATATAGCAAAGCACCATTCTATACTAAATATCAATCAAATAGTAGAGCCTTCAACAAAAAGGTAATAATTTTTTAACCATAAAATTAAACACATTTGTCCTCTATTTACTTGTTATATTTAATTATTGTAAATATTAACAAAAAGTTAATTCTAATATTAATCCTATGTCGAAGGATTGCAGTTCAATTGGTTGAGCACATTTGGTGGGGATGATGGTATACATGATAAAAATGTTATCCACCAAGGTGCAAAGCCCTAAAGGTTTTTTCTACCCAAGATTAACACTTGGGTGACTTTGACAAACATAATCCCCTTGTATGTGACTTTTTAGCTTAAAGGTAATTTAGTTTATGTGTATGTTATCTCATATTTGTATAATCCACTCTATTAAGATCTAGAGATACCAAGATCCTCTTGCATGTGACTTCTTAACTAAAAGTGATGCCAATATACCCTTATATGTGTCTTCTTAACAAATAGAGATGCCAAGAATAACCCACTCTATTAAGATAGAGATGCCAAGATCCCCTTGCATGTGACTACTTAACTAAAAGTGATGCCAAGATCCCCTTATATGTTACTACTTAACAAATAGAGATGTCAATATCCCCTCCTATGCAACTACTTAGTTGAAAGATGATTTAGTTTACATGTATGCTATCTCATAATTTATTTTATTAAGATGGAGATAACAAGGTTCCCTTGCATGTGATTGTTTAACTGAAAGTGATGTCAAGATCCTCTTACATTGACTACTTAACTGAAAGTCATGCCAAGATCCTCTTATATGTGATTTCTTAACTAAAAGTCATGCCAATATGAACTTATATGTGATTGCTTAACTAAACGTCATGCCAAAATCCTCTTATAGTGACTACTTAACTGAAAGAGATGCCAAGATCCCCTTACATGTGACTACTTAACTGAAAGAGATGCTAAGATCCTCTTGTATGTGGTTGCTTCGTTCAAAGATAGTATTTTATTTAGATGTATTTTACTTCATATTATTGTAATGTGATATATTAAGACAAAGATACCAATATCTATACAATTTATTTGTTTGTACATATATATAGTAATAATTTAATATATTAAAAAAATTAATTATATAATATTCTAGCATTAAAATTAATCTAGACTGCACCTAAAGGTACTTTATTTCATCTACTCCATAGGGGACTTCCAACATAAATGGGACAAGTGCTAAAATTCCCATGCATTAAGTACCCCACACCCAACTTTGCAAATGTGAAAGTATCTAATCTTACCCAATCTTATCCTATTAAAAAAGTAAAGAGAAAAATGTATGGACAGTATTAAATACCCATCAAAATATAATAAATAATTATTCTACTTTTTCTAGGAAAATTTTTCCCTTCAATGCTATTTAAGAATAACCTTGAATACCCTCTTCTTAGAGGGTGCGTCTATTCTGGCTCCAAAAGGGACCTGTCATACCAATGACATGCATCGACATACATGTCTGAGACTCCCATACCATGCCAATTTGCCGCAATGGCTAGACCCACGGTATGTGATGTTTAGTTGTCATGGACTCACTAGTTTCAATCGTTGGGCCCCACGCAAAATTACGTGGACATGCCAGAGGAGGATTGCGGCTCGCTTAGTGGTTAGCGGTGGTATTTTGTGCATAACATGCACATTA
The DNA here is from genome assembly GCF_030272615.1 of Cryptomeria japonica. Classification (NCBI taxonomy): domain Eukaryota; kingdom Viridiplantae; phylum Streptophyta; class Pinopsida; order Cupressales; family Cupressaceae; genus Cryptomeria; species Cryptomeria japonica. The sequence goes on from NC_081410.1 coordinate 529,007,476, forward strand.
AAAGCCCCAAAAAAAAAACTGTCGATGACTGAAGAAACCGCATTCAGATGACATACCGGTGGGAAAAAGAGGGTGCGAGCTTCAAAAAAATACCAGAAAATAGAAAAAAACCGTTAGCAATTTAACAAACCACGTTCGGATGACATACCGACGAGAAAAAGAGGGTGTCGTTTTCAAAAAATGTACCTTTGTCAGAAAACGTGGTGCTTTTTTTTGCCTAACGTGGAAAACAGAAGACTAATGTGCAATGAAAACATTATTGTTGAAGGGTAGGCTGCGTCTATTCTCTCTCATTGTTGAAGGGCTCTTGTTGAAGCAGACTATGTATATTCTGGCTCATTGTTGAAGGGCGTCCGATTGTTGAAGGCTTTATTGTTGAAAGCTCATTGTTGAGGGCGCATTTATGGGACTTCAGTTTTGTGTGTCGTGGTGGGCATGAGGTATATTAAAATCCACCTCTATAAATCATATTTTTCTTGTTTCTATTTGGATTTTATTTAAAATGATCAGGGTTTTCATTGTTTGTTTGTGTTTCTTGTTTGCCTCTATATGTAGTCAAAATAGCTTTAGCCTATGTCAAAAATTTGCCTGTTTTGGAGTTGAAAATTTGTCTGTTTTGCCTATTACGGTTAGAGACCGCGCGAGACGCATGTATGCTGGCTCCAAAAAGCCTTACGTCACGACTCCCGACTAACAAGTGATGGTAGTGGGTTGGCCCCTTTGAACCATAGGTTTTTGCATTATGCACCATAGTAGACAGTCCTAGTTCATTTTGAAGCCATAATAGACACAACTGTTGATTGCCCCATTTTGAAGCCAGGTCGTTCGTGAATCAGCGAAGGTGCATAACATGCCATGTTAGTCTAATTTGCCATTTTTCAAGGCCATAGAAAAAGGCGGACATGCAGTCCATGAATCAGAGAAGGTGCATAACACGCCATGTTAGTCTAATTCACTGTTTCACGAGGCCATAAAAAAGGCAGACACGCAGTCTGCAAAGGTGCATAACATGCCATGTTAGTCTAATTCGCCATTTTGCGAGGCCATGGAAAAAGGCGTACACATAGTCTGCGAATCAACAAAGGCGCATAACACTCCATGTTAGTCTGATTTGCCATTTCATGAGGCCATAGAAAAAGGTGGACACACAGTTCGCAAATTAGTGAAGGCGCATAACACGCCATGTTAGTCTAATTCATCATTTTGCGAGGCCATAGAAAAAGGTGGACACGCAGTCCGTGAATCAGTGAAGGCGCATAACATGTTATGTTAGACGCTTTCACCATTTTGTGAGGCCAAAGAAAATCTTTGTAATTGTAGATTTTTGATTGGATGACTGGGATTGGGTTAGAAGCCACCCCACGGTTAGAAGCCACATTAGGTTTTCATGTTAGGATTAGTTGCATTAGGGTTATAAGTCATGTTAGGGTTAGAAATCATGTTAGGGTTACCCGCATTAGGGTTAGAAGGCATGTTAGGTTTTTGGCTGTTCGCATTAGGGTTAGAAGCCGCGAACATAAGTCGTGTGCTAATGTACAAAATCACTTAACATGGTGTGTTAGGTGCAATCGTTATCTCACTGGTCAATAGATTGCATTCACCCATGAAGTCATGACATTGCGAAAGTGCATTACATGCAGTGTTAGTCTTCATCGCTACTTCGCAGTAGTAGGGAATGGGTTGCGGTCAGAGCTATTCTAGCTCCAAAACGGACCTATCATACAGTGTGATAGCGATGTGTTAGTCAATTACTGTCGTTTATTGCAAAATCGATGGTATAAAATGTGAGACTAACATGTGTGTTAGTCAATCCCTATTGTCGTCATGCACGAAATTGCGAAAGTGCATAATGTGCCTTGTTAGTCGATATTGAAATGAAATTTTCTATTAGCTGTGTGCATCATATGAATCCAAGGTCTTCCTAGGATAGCATGGATATGTGTAAGTGTACAAACACATCCACTGACTATGGTGCAAAATACAAGTACTTAGATTCTAAAATAACATGGAACTTGTGGTAGATGAATTTAGTTATTAGAAAGCACTAAAAAATTAACACATAGGTTGATAAAAATTTAAATAATTTATAGACATCCCTGTTAGTCTGACAGATTCACATGTCCATTTTGGAATTATAGGTATCTTGAATTGAAATATGGAGGCCAACTTTTCTTTAGAGACAAGAAAAACATAGGTTGCATTTTGGGGAGGAATAAGCAATGATAGGTTGATGAACCTGTTCATTTATGAAGACAACACATTCCTTTCCATGGTGAAGTTAATCCTTGGACCTGAGTATCTAGACAGTAGACAGAAGTACATAATGAATTTAGACATAGTGTCTCTATTTATGGCATGGTGTCTGGAGCTCCGACCTATTGTGAAAGTCGGAGAAATCATGAACAAGTGTGTCAAGAAGGAATGGCTAGGGGGAATGGAAGATTTATTAGGTTTGGTACGAGACATGGATGACTCTGATAGTGTGGACATAGTGTGGATTCACGTGAGTGTATTCACTTCTCCCTTACGATCGTTCCTGCTCTAGAGCACCACATTCGATAAAGAGGCGAGAAGAAGTGTAGCACAGGTTAGAATGCATCTATTGTGCAATACCTTGAGATGGTCAATGTTTGGAAAGTCTGTGTCGAGATGGAAAAATGGGAACCTTGGTCGGAATTCAGAGAACTTGTGCAAGAAATAGTTCCTGCATGCACAAAACGACGGGGTAGATCTTGTGGAAGAGGAACAACTAAGTAGGGTCGTTTGGTGTAGTTCGATGAAGGCTCCAGTAGGGAGACAAAAATGAACCAATTGAGGAAGATGGAAGTGATGGATTTGGAAGAGGGAACGATGACTGTTCACATGGAGAAGCACGATGGAACATACAACCTTTTTTGAAGCAAGGACTGTGTTTTTTTTTAAATGTTTTTTAATGTGTTATGTATGGACTGTTATGTATAGCGCCTTGAATAGTCTAGTTGGCTAGTCATGGAGGTTTTTATTTTAGAATGCAAACATTTTCAAAATTAATATAAAATATAGTTTTACCGGACAAAAATTAAAAAATTGTTGATAGCAACTGATACTCTTATCTTCCCTATTTTGAAATTGTTCGATAAGAAATTTGAGCATTTCATTATATATAGTGAAAAAACATATGTTTTTGATTGTATGTGCATGAAATTGTTCTATAACATCAATTTCAAGCATTTCAATATATATTACTACAAATAAAATAAAATTCTTGTAGCACAATTGAGTTTCTATTCTGGCTTGGTAAGAAATTGGAGGATTTTTATATATATGGTGAAAAAAAAAATTGTTTTTTGATTCTATGTGCATGAAATTGTTCTCTATCTCATATTCTATATTCTCTATTCCGAATATCAATTCCAATGTTTCTATATACAATTCCCAAGATGGGATATCACTCCTAGAGTCAGCTTGAGTTAGAAGTGTTGAATGGTTAGCTACAACAAGCTCACATCTAGAGGGAGAAACTCAAACACTAATGATGTTGTTGCTGGTCCATTTACTTGTGTTATGATTGTTCTTTATGTATGTTGACATGATTGGATGATTTACTATCTTTGTTGACTTCTACATATAATGATTTCCCTTATTGTGTTCTCTAGACTATAAAGACTACAATAATATTTATAGAGTTTAAGACTTCAAAATGTAGCTTCCCCATTCAACTCGCTAAAAAATCCAAAATAAGGATCCATACTTAAGGTTGAAATGAAACTGATCACTTCCTTTCTTACTTTTGAAACCACATAGTGGTTAGTTGTAGAAATAACCCATTTGTCATCCCCCATAATTCTCACCACATTATATAAGAATATCTCCAAAATAATTGCACCATGGATGTGAGTCTGTTGTAGATGAATATTCCCATTGATTTCCTTGATTACATTCCCTTCCTCATCTATGTCAAAATTGAAGATCAATCAAAGCTACATCTCTACATTAGGAATTGATTTTAACCACATCTTTGTTTTCCAACTAATTGTGATTTGAGAAGCCACTACTCTAATTACAAACTATGGTTCCAAAAAAATGTAAATCAAGCTCAACCTTTTACGCATCCAGTCCCAACACTCCTATGATAATGTAATGGGGAATTGTAATAATAAATTATCCATCATTTCTTTGTGGAGTTGAGAAAAATGGCATTGGAAAGGCCCAATGAACCCTATTTCGATTGGTCTATACCCAATTAATATCCTATTGTGTAGCACTAAACATGTGAATTCTCCAGCTCTTAGGAGGACATCAAAGTTCCAAGAGATAGACCAAGGGACCAGTGTTATAATTTTGGGAGAAGATGAACACTTTTCACTTTGTTGAGAGTAACAAGTGTTGACAATAATTCATTTTCTTCATTTAAATAATGGTTGGTACATTCTCTAGGATATCATTATTAATTGTGTCCACTAAATTTTCCTCACCCAAGAGATCTTGGAAGTAATTTATTGCTTTGTTTTAAATTTTTATTGGAGTGGATAGAGATCTACTCTTGGTAGTTTGGATGTTTGAAATTCTATGTGTTGTTTGTTAGGGGCATTTAAGTCCCTAATATTCTATTTTAAGATCTTCATGGCTCTCTAAGGGAGGGGAATCCTTTATATTTGATTATATTGTTTTCTTAATCATCATTTAAAGATTTCTCTTCTCTTTTATGCTTATTTGTTTTTTGATATTGACAATTTTTTATTAATGTTGATGAGATTGGTCATCAACTGATTGATCCTTCTAGGATCAATGATGTCCATCTCATCGTTCTTATCGACATCCTCTAATTTTGAGTCCTCCATTTCTTCATGTTCAACATTCTTTCTCTTTGTTTCATAGGGTATCCATACGAGCTAGCAGCATATCGGGACCTATCATTGTATGCTACCTGGATCATGCAATATACCTTCGCTTGGTTCCATTTACGAATCTATCTCTAGATCTAGTCCAGAGAGTTTTTTAGTGGTGAATCTTCGCCAATTGGCAAATTCTGCATTTTTTTGCATTTTTTTTTTAGGAAATGGCGAATAGTCTAGGGCAACATAGTGGTCAAATCGTTCGGAATTTTAGGGTTAACGGTACACTATATTCTAGCTTCGCCATTGACCACACATCGTTCGATGTGCATGCCCCTAATATTCACTTTGAATCACTCGGACGTGGGTATTAGATCACCTCCATTATTCACAAGAAATAGTAAAACGACCATGTACCCAGGACCTAATTCGCCAACGGTAAATTAAATGTTCATTGCACGTGTTGGCCAAATTCACCAATATCAATTAAAACATTATAAGCATTCGAGGACCCATTTTGCCCCACTTAAATCTAGATGCATTTTGAAACGCTCGCGCAATTCGCCAAAAATACAATCATGGATTGATATAAATACACTCTTTCTTACAATTTGTTCATGTCTGATTAGTAAATTTGGGAGCTCTCGTTTCACATTCCGCAATTTGAGTTGGAGCGTCGAAGTTCATTGTAGGGCGGAGGGCCAGAGTTACAATCCTACAATCCTGAATACCCACTGAGAATGAAGATGAACCTGTTAGGACTAGTCAGTTTCCAGATCTTAGAGTCCATTTGGGATATAGAAGCCTCGGTCTGAGTCACTGAAGTGAATTAGCAGTTAGTTTATAGGTATTTATACTACAGTTCTTGAGTCATATTACAATTTCCAATACTATAGTTGTCATTGATGATTTTTCATATTGTATTCCTTGAATTTGTCAATCAGAATGAATACTTATTTCATATTTTTAATTGTGAAGCTGAATTATTAGTAAGCAATTAGAATTTACTTTCTGAATTACTAGTAAACAATTGAATTATTAGTAAATTGGTTCCATATTATGTTGAAAATGAAATGCAACAATTTGTGTCATAAGATCCATAAAATTATTCATATTGCATAAATGTTAGAACCTTTCTACTATTCTACATTAAATGCTTAACATGATGTTCATGGCGATTAGGGTTTTGTGTTTCTTTTTTGTCTTAGTTGGCTAGTAAACCGAAGTCATCGTGTGTTGAAAATCTGAGTTGTCCTCTCTTTATTTGTCCATTTCAATGTCAAGTGTGGTCAAACGGTTGGTCAAACAATGAGACATGTTTAATGTTTCATCTCTAACTCACAGATAAATTTCATGTTTAAGAATTTAAGTGGCGAGTTAGCGAGTGTTGGTTTGAGTTTAAATCGCGAGGTCTCAAGTTTTTTGGGTGTTAGCATTTTATGTTAGCGAGTTGGAGATTGTTAATGAAATTACTTTGGTCGCGAGGTCTTGAATTGGTTTGATGTCATGCATTATAGCCACGAGAGTTAGCGAGTAAGTCATTAATGGTCTGTGTGCCACTACTCGTGCCTGTTTATGAAGGTAATACTAATTTAAAATAAAACATCAATTTTTTTTGGTACTCACTTGGTCACTGCAGTCAAGAGATAAATAGTTTTGAGATTTTATGGTTATCGCTAGCTCATAGGTCCTTTATCATCAAGTCAGTTTAAGTTGCGAGCTTGCGAGTACTAGGAGATTTTAGTTGTTGCTACCTTGCAAGATGTTTTGAACTTGACCATTTTATGTTGCGAGGTTGCGACTGGGTGTGATTTTATGTTATCGCAAGGTTGTGAGGTGTTTGCGATTAAGTCATTTTTATTTGTGATCATGCAATGTGGTTGGTGTCACAGCTTGGTTGGTTTCATTGCTTGCTCGCAGGTTTTGAAGTTGTTTAGCATTTTATGTTGCGATCTGGCAACAGGTAAGTTTTGGTCTAATTTTGTGGTCCTCGCATGCTCATGGGTTTGTAAGTCTTAAGTCAAAAAGTGTTGCGAGCATGCGATGGCGGTTAAGTGTCATGTTGTTGCGGGATTGCAAGGGTTTAAGTCAAGTTAAGTTTTGAGTTGCGATCTTGCGATGAAATAAGTTGTTTTGTTATATTTGTAGTGGTCTCCAGCTCGCAAGTAAAGAAAGAATATTACAAATGCTGTTGTGAGGTTGCGATTGAAGGGCTTGATGAAGATCAATGACTGTCTCTCACTCACGCGATTCTTTAAGGATTCGTAAAAGGGGTTGCGAGCTTGCGATTAAGAGGATTTGGTAGCATTGTCGGTAACTCACTGGTTACTTTCCAAATTATTATAACCGGTTCCAAGTGTGTGATTAAAGATGGGGATTGACACGTGGACTTGTTTGCCAAGTTTTGTAAAAGTTTTGCCACGTGTTTTAATGACTTAATATCTTGAAATCACCAATATATTTTTTTATGGTTTGAAAATAGCTTGAAATCGCCAATATTTTATTTTTATGGTTTGAAAATAGGTTGAAATCGCCAATATTTTTTTTAATGGTTTGAAAATAGCTTGAAATCGCCAATGCAAATATTTTTCTAGTTTTAAAATATTACAATTCACCCATGCAAATATTTTTTGGGTTTTAAAAACATTACAATTCACTAGGATTTTTCACAAACTTTGAGCAATCACGGCTAATTCGCCAATGGAGATTATTATTTTTTCTCTGTAAACCGCAAAAATTCGCCAATAAAATTAAGATTTTACTTGGGAATTATACAGCTTTCGCCAAGCTTTTACACCTTGTCTAAGGGGGGGGGGTTTCTTAAAGTTTTCCCTGATCCAGTCACTGATCTAGTGAAAGATCCATACCCAAAATAAAGGGTAGGGAAAGGGACGGGTGTATAGACAGTTTACTTTGTGGAATAAGATTAAGTGGATTCATAGATTATGCAGATTAGGCCATATGACATTCAAAAAGCTATGGGAATCTATTCTTGCTTCCTTGTGTTGTCCTTAAGTTATTCTTGAGTCAGGGATTGATAAGGGTCTTGTCAACATGTATCTTTGGGGATCCATCGTGTCATGGTCCTGCAAGGTCATTGAGTGCAAGAGCCTTCATTGTGAGAATCACATTTGCATTTCAAGCAGAATATTTTTGGGATCTCTCTCTTATTCCCATGTAACGAACTTCTATTTGTTGTAATTTGAGTTAAAATCTCCATGATTGCTATCAATTTGGATTCATCCATAAATTAGGGTTGCACATATCAATCTCCAAGGTTTTTCTTAGCACAACCCAAATTTTTGTTAAGCACTCATTTGACCGATACTCCAATGGAAGGTTGTATAACTTAAACCATGTCAGTTCCTCTACAAATTAAGTCCTTCTAGGATATAAATTTGAGCATTTCATTATATATGGTGAAAATAATATGTTTTTGATTGTATGTGCATGAAATTGTTCTATAACCTCAATTTTAAGCATTTCAATACATATGACTACAAATAAAATTAAATTCTTGTAGCACAATTGAGTTTCTATTCTGGCTTGGTAAGAAATTGGAGGATTTCAATATATATGGTGAAAAAAATAAAAAATGTTTTTTGATTCTATGTGCATGAAATTGTTCTATAACAAATATGAGCATTTCAATATATGTATGACATTCTCAGTGTTGGAATATTGTTTAGTAATTCCTCCCACTTTCAGAGTTTTATGCTTTTAGTTTTTCAACTTCATTTGGGATGATTATGCATTAAAGTTGTTTTAGTTGTTTTAGTTTTTTAGTTTTAGTTTTTTTCTTTATTTCTAATTGTAGTCCTAAACCTAGTTGAATAGTATAAGAGTAACCTTGACCGCAATTATATCTTTTACCCACCTTTACAGTTGATTTTGTAGGTTCATAGTGATTATAACTTGACAAGATTCATGTCAAATGGTTTTGTATATAAAGGAGAGTCCTACGTAATTCTAAGTCATGCGAAGAAAGAAAGAGAAAAATCACTAAGTAAACAAGAACTAAGAGCAAGGTGATAAAAAATAGTTATCATGAGTTAACACTATATTTAGCATCAAAAAACATTGCAGTTTGGTTATAGAGCATCTTCAATCTTGTTCTAACATAATTGAATCAATATAACATGGTTTGACTATAACTGGGACAAGATATGGATTCTCACATCAATTGAAATGTGTTTAACACACCACAAGACTGAGAGGGGGGGTGAATCAGTCCATGTACCTTACAATAATTTGCTTTTGAATTTTTTAACTTCAAACTATAGTTAATTTATTACAACAATTATAAAACATGAAAGCACAAAGTACAACAAGCACATGAACACCAAATTTACGTGAAAAACCACAATGAGAATCACACTCATAATACGAATAATTGATTAAAATATTTTAGGATCAATGTCAAGGAGCTTATTGTAGATAATAGGACTTGCAAGACTAAGGTGCACAACCTTAGGGAAAGATACAAAGGTGTATACAAGCTACCAAAAGGAACACATCTTCTTGTTAGTTTAAAACGAGCAGAGAAGAACAAAAGATAAACACAAAATATCCAAAAAGAAAATCAAACAACAAGAACGCGAGACTAATTTATAGTGGTTCGGCAAATTTGCCTACATCCACTCTCAAAGTAGGGATCTATCATATATTAAACAAATATCCAATACATGTAGTACATAGACTGTACACATATTTATGCATTCATATTAAAGTATGAATTAAAGAGTTGAGGGAGCTAAAAGGTCATATGACCGTTGGGCTTCACATCCCAACACTTCTTTCAACAAGTACAAAGAATAGATGAATTGAAATGAACAAATATCTCCTAATCAAGAAATTATCCTTGAACCACTATGTCAAGCGACCAATATCATGACAAACACATTTGACATCAACCACTATCTCAAAACACTATCATACTGAAGATATCATCACTGTGGCTGTTTACTATTGATAATGTCTCTATCTTTGTACAATATGTACAGGACTAGGATGGGAAAACACCAAAAATGGCAAGACATTATGGTATTGGAAGTTCAAGATGCTGGTGAAAGTTTGCATCATTTCTCTTCAAGGGATATTCAGTGGATGCCAATTTGTGTCGAAAATGATTCAACAATAGAACTCTATGCAACAATTCCACTCGATAGATTGGATGCATTCATCAGAGGGGAATCGTTGCATGAAGGTGTTGAAACCAAAATTCTTCGAAAGTGGCAGAATGAGCATGATAGTGTTGTGCACAACACACATACAACAAAGATGTACAACCGATTAGTACACACATTCTTTCCTATTGTTTGTCTATGTTTAATGACATTACGACTCTTGTTGATAATATGATAGTTGTTTTTGAAGGTATTGGTGTTCATATGGACCAGAAGACAATAGGAAAAAGTCACCGAATAAGAAGCGCGCTCGAAAATATCAGAAAAAAAAGAGGTTGTACATACCACTTCATTGTTAAGGTGTTATATGGTAGGCCAAATGTGGCCATCTTGATATTGAAGCAAGTGTTGCATGTAGACAAGAATGGTGAAGCTTGTCATGGCGTGGATGATACCAGCAATGAGTTGCACTCTCAATTTGCACCAAACCTTTCGGATGAATGCAAAGCATATATAGAGAGACTATTGTTGATGGATGTCAGTGTTGATGCTATTATGGATAGACATCTTGATGATCATGTTTTTCATGACATGTTGAAGAAGAGAGATTCATTCGTCACATGCAAAGATGTTATCAACGTGGTGGCGAGGGTCCATGCATGATGCCACTAGAGCTTCTTAGAATGGAAAAAACAAGATGAGGCTAATTTCTTTTTTTTACCAACATTCAGAAGGTGTCGACAGACCTTTTATTATGGGAATACAAATGTCTTGGATGCTTGACATGATGGTTCAATTCTCGCATGACTCAATCATCTCAATGGATTCGACATTTGCAACAAACAAATATGGGGTAAGTCTCTTCGAACTTAACCTGTTTTCAAGCAGCCCAATTGATTTGTGGATTCTCATGATCTTCATTTTTGTTGTTTAAAATAGTATCAATTGTATTCATGTCTCATTTTCGACGAGCAGCAAGTGGGGGTGCCTGTTGCATGGGTTGTGACATTGAGGAACAAGATTGAGGATATTCAGTTGTGGTTGATGGAGTTGCAGAGACGAGCAAAGGAAAAGAGGTTTGATTGGAGGATCAATGCATTTATCACGAATGATGCGAGTGCAAAGATTCATATGATAGAGTAAGTGCAAGAGAAAAATGTTTGTCTACATGAAATCAAACATTATGATATGCTGGTCTACGTTTTATTTGAAATGAGCAGGCTCAATTAAATGTTTTGTTTGTAACAGGAGTGATCAACCATGTTTTTTAGAGTACTTCTACAGCACATGGTGTCAAGAAGAAGGCCGTATCGATGAGTTGGACATTACCTTTGATTTGGCTTTATGACTTGTTAACTGTTTTGGTTGTCATTTGGTAGTTGACATCGTACTTCTATTTTTAATTTCTTTTTTTCTATTTTTTTTTTGGCTAGCTAGGTATGTGGGTGAAAAACTTTAGGAATTTTGTTCATGCTAACTAGGACACAAATAATTCCATCGAATCATACCATGGAAAATTGAAGTTGTTGCACCTAAGAGATGATAAAAAGACATGTTCAAGGAGGATGGACATTTTGGATTTATCAAAAACTACAGGTTGACATATTTGGAAACTAGTATGGAGAGGGCAAAGGCAATTCCTGATGTCGATTGTGTTCTAGACAACACTACTCCTAGTTGGCACTGGGTGAAAAGCCAGTCCTCATGCAATTGGTATATGGTTAGGAAATCTGGGGATCACTTCTACATCTATGAATGTCAATGGAGTTTGCGAGGAAACATGTGCAAGCATGCATTGAAGGTTTCTGCAGTGATGAACAATTCATTTGAGGATTCAAGTGTTTCGGGTAAGTGGATGTTCGTGAATGTTGATCTTTTCTAACTTAAAAGATCTGTATTTCACTCTAAGATCTTGTTTCATATAGCTCCTATTCCTATGTCGACTCCAACATCTACCAATAATAATGAAAATCCAACACCTCAACCTATCATCGATAGCATTTCAAATGCAGATACAAATTTTGAGGATGTGGACACTGTAATGTGGAACGAAGGAAGCATAAAGTTAAACATGTTGTCACAAAAAATGCCAAGTTCAAGCAATAAACTAATGGTATTTGTAGGTTGTCTGGATAGGTTCATGGCTGATCTTTAGAATGTTCAATAGCCTATCACCTTTGAGTTCCCCTTTGAAACTTCTAGGAGGAGAAAGGGAAAGACGCAATTGGACCAAGCACCAGAACCGCATGTCCTTGTCACTGCATCCATTGTGTCTAATACAGGTTGGTACTCTAGTGTCACCTTTAAGTGGTTTCTAAACAAGTGAATGTTGCACGTGTTTATTTAGTCATCATGTCTTGTAGTCGGTGAAAGTGATCCACATATATGTGTGATAGTTTTCAACACTTGGCCATAGGATTCGTCATTGACGATTGGCTTTTGATGGTCTTTTACGTGGACAGGGATCACAGAATGATCCTCATTGATACAAATTTAGGTATTATTTGTTCAGATTAAGCTTTCTGTTTGTAAGTATGTCATATATGTGCTACATGTTTAGCCATTCTTCATTCAACCTATTGTGTAATATGGAACAACTTTGTTTATTGTAATTGCATTGTAATGTTTACTCTTAATGTCCCTAACCATATTTTATAATGTATCTTTGTGTGCAGGTCCCATTTTGTTGCCGTGCTCATCCATCAATGGCATTTACATACACGTCAGGTGACAGGCGCAGGTTTTATGCATCTTAATTTTCAATATTATGCTTTTATTTCTTCAATTTATTGAATGATCTAGTTAAATAATTAATACTCTTATGATATGATTATGTCTTACATTTTTTTGTTCTTGACACTCTTATGTCTTACATTTATTGAATTCTATAGTTATATTACTAACACTCTTATCGTATGTATCTGCAGATTGCTACAAATGTTGGCAGAGAATGATGAAGAGTCTGTGTTATTTCAGCGCCTCCCAGATATCCTTATTGTGGATATTATCCCAATGATAACTCCCAGATGAGCTGATGAGTAGACTGTTTGCATGGGAAGCCATTATACTGATGATAATATGTACACTGTTTACATAGAAGAGGTGCTCTTGTTCGGCCAAACGATGATTCCAAGGACAATCACTTTGTATAGGCGACTGTGGCTAGTGTATTTTGCCCTTACGTACTGGCCAGTGACTCTCCCTCGGTTTCACATCATGTGTGCTAACACATCCCATTGGAGACATGGATGGGCCCTGGTGCCACTCTCTGATGAGAGTATCGGAGATGTCACGACATTATTTCCATGGAACCTTCTTATTTTGGACTACACCCGCTTTTTCACTGGTTATGATAGTCCTTAGCCAATACTGAGGTTTGTTAGGATACATAGTATATTCCCAACACAGAGGAGATCCTCTCATTAAAACTGTATAAATGTTCATGTAGGACTATGCTCTTTTTATAAAATAGTTCATTTCTATGGTTACATAGCCGATCTTCGTACGTCGTTTATCTTGATTATGTTTACAATTTTTATGTGTGTCAGTTATGTTTACAATTTTGATATGCAATGAAATTAAGATGTGAGATATGGAATACAGATGTATAAATTGTGAAGACTTGGATTGAAGACAATTTTCTCTCCTTCATGATTTTTCAAGTATGTCAATGATTCATTTAAGATAGATCAACAAGATTAATTAAGGAGGTTAGGTTTTAGAAATGCATGATTGTTACAATATAAACAATCCATTACATGTCATCAAAGGGAATGGGGCAAGATAATTGAAAAGAGCACAAGACTCTATGTATAACACTAGCAGATAGTATAAAATAATTTCATAAGTGATCGACAAGGAAACTTAAAAATTGAACATAAATTACATACAATAAAAATTATTGACAAAGTTCTTAAACATGCTAAAGATGAAACAAAATTTTGGCCAGGCAGTCCGCGAAATAGTGAAGGCAAAAGGAAATGGCAGCCAAGTAGTCTGTGAATCCGTGAATTAGAATAACACACAATGTTAGTTGCTTTTGTCATTTTGTGAGGCCATAGAAAAAGGCGGCCACGTAGCCTGTGAATTAGCGAAGAAGCATAAGACGCCATGTTAGTCGCTTTCATCATTTCACAAGGCCAAAGAAAATGTTGGCCACACAGTCTGCGAAACAATGAAGGCACATAATATGCCATGTTAGTCTAATTCATCGTTTCATGAGATGAAACAAAATGCCAGCCAAGTTGGCCACAAGTCAGCGATGGCGTATAACACACCATGGTATTCTAATTCACCATTTCATGAGGCCAAAGAAAAAAGTGGACACACAGTCCACGAACTAGCGAAGGTGCATAACATGCTATGTTAGATGCTTTCTCCATTTTGCAAGGCCAAAGAAAAAGGCAAAAATAGTCCACGAATTAGCGAAAATGCATAACACGCCATGTTAGATGCTTTCATCATTTTGCGAGGCCTAAGAAAATGTCAACCATGTAGTCCATGAATCAATGAAGGCACATTACATGCCATGTTAGACGCTTTCACCATTTCGTGAGGCCAAAGAAAATGATGGCTACACAGTCCGTGAATCAGTGAAGGCGCATAACAAGCTACGTTAGACGCTTTCACCATTTTGCGAGGCCAAAGAAAATGTCGGCGATGCAGTCCGCAAATCAATGAAGGTGCATAACACATCATGTTATAGCTGACACAAACCTTCCATAAGTGACCGACAATAGAAGTTAAAATTTTTGTAAGTGATCGACAACGCAACTGAAAAATTTCACAAGTGATTGAAAATGCAGCTTAAAAATTTCATAATTGATAACACTATTTTTAGCTCCAAATTCTCATTCGAGGACGAAAATTTGTGAGTTAGGGTCAGTGGCAAAATTCGGGGACAAAATTCGGTGGAAACTTGCAAGTAAGTATACAATCTCTCCCTCAACTTGATATCCGTAGACGCGTGTTTGCAAGTAATAAATACAGAGAAAATATGCCTAAACAAAAAGGGGAAACCAGGGACAGAGACAATCCAAAACAGGAGGTCAGCCCAGAAAATTACCTAGGATGGTAAACCCAGCCAAGGGGCCTATGCAAAAATCACTGTTAGATGCATTTCCTGGTTCTGCACATAAATCAACTAAGTGCGTTTTTAAAGACACTTTAGAGGGTTGCAGAGATGCTTTAATCCCAGTTTCTAGAAAAGACCTATTTTGGTTTTTCTATAAAAATAGAAATGAGAAAATTTCAATATCAAATGCTTGGACATATGATATAGCCAAATTAATTGTGCTAAATGTGTTTATAAACCATGAGTTGATTCAGGTATTGGCTAATAATTATGACCCTGTCACTAATGTTGTGAGGATGTCGAGTGGGAAACCTTTGGTGGTAATTACTAGGTCTGCGATTATTGATTGTTTTACATTGAACAAAGAAGCCCTCACTAAGGTAGACCTAGAACAATTTAAAATGGACTATGATAGGTTTTTGAGGACATCCAAGAAAGATGAGCTCCCATATCATAGGAGAAGGGGTTTCAAGAACCAATTGTTGATGGTTACAGGGAGAGATCCATTCCCCATCAATGATTTCCTTGGGTATTTTTCAGAAAACCTACTTTGCCTTTTGCCAGATTCTGGGGGAGGATGCCAGTCCTAGGATGCTAGTGAGTTTTATGTACATGGCTATGAGAATTCAAAACTTAGATGTCAATGTGGAGTTTGATTTTGCTTCAAAAATTGAGAGGAGAATACAAGGGCAATTGGTGGCATGGAAGGAGAAAAAGAGTAGTGATTTCCACCACTATTCCTTATTATATCATCTTATCTTGTTTAAAAAAGGGCAGGCATTTGCAGAAAGATTGAAATCAAGAATAGTGGACGAAAATGGATACAGGCTCCCAATTCAGCTTTGGTGTTACCTATGGGATAAGAGATGCAGGGATTTAGATTACAAGGTCTTTCATGACTCCTTTGTTTGCAGTATTCTTGTTGTTTTCCATGGAGTGGTTGACAGATTGTCTCCTGGAATAAGCAAAGTATTGATACCTTTGGCCTATGACCCTAAGAAGGGTCACACTCATAATTTTGCAGATTGGTTTTACATGGGTGAATATACTATTATTAGGGTCTATGGTTGTCCCCAGACTCCCCATTTTCTGCCCATATTTGTACCAGACCGGCTTGCATTTTTGGAATTTATATGGCAGATGTTATGGTTGGAAAGAGAGCTGATTTTTTCGAGGAAAGGTTCATTTATGCCTCATCATGTAATATTTGGTGGATTCTCAATTGGATCCAGCATGCTCGAAAAGTTACAAGGTTACTTAAACATCAATTTCAAGCTGAAACATGGTAAGGAAAGAATGTGTGATCTTGAAAACCACATCAGTTGTGTTATTAAGTCAGTTTCACATGAGTTATTGATAGAAGAAGACCTGATCAGAAATCTCAAATCAAATGGAGAAATTATGGATAGAAGGAAGAAGTGGGAAATCATAGCAAGAGTTAAAGAGGAAAAGAAACTAAAGGATCCATCTTTTCCTGGGTTCTATGTTGGTGTGATTGATGGGTTGGAGAGAATAGAATTGTGTTTCCAAAATTTTGAAATGATATATGGAAAATTATCAGGTGTGGAAGCCCCACCACAAAAGGTTGAGGGTCCACCAAAGAAACCTGTAGGGGTTGTGATTCAAGAGGTAACAGATAACAAATCCATGGGAGAAGGGCGTGAAGAGAAAGCCGATACACTTGAAGTTGGTGCTACATTGAAGGCCCTAGGGATAGAGGAGCCATTTGATCAATCAAATATGGTTCCACCCAGGTACCAGGAAGAGGTACATGGCTATGAGGCCCAAGTAACAAAAGAGGCAAAGCCTGTCAATACTAGTGATGAAATAGTGGCCATGTCAATGAGGTTCCTTGATGATGACAATTTCATCCATAGTCAAGAATTTAAAGATTTCTGGTTAAAGACAAAAATGAAGGAATTTGAAGAGAGGAAACAAGTGAACCTCGGGGGAGTAGACAAAATGAAACATGAAAAGGTGATTGCTCAAACTTTCAAAGAAATGAGATTGGATGAAACAAACTTGACCCTTGAAGAAGCAAGAGAAATGGTTTTAAACAGTAGTATGCTCATAATTTCGGGAATGATCATGAAACAAACATTCTTGTTGGAACAAGTTAGGCAATAGGATGATCCCATGCTAATTGCTGAATTTGATTCAGATGAAGGGGTGAGTGGAACATGGTATAATCCCAAAAATGAGATATTAATCTTATGGGCGAGCTCAAAAAGTACTCGTAAGCCGAAGTTGGTTGATTTGGTAAAGGAAACTCAGCGGGCAACACTTTTCAAATCCATAAAAGAAACATCTCCATTAGAAATTGCTATAATGACCATGCACTTTGCAATGTTTACGAGGGATGCAGTAAAGCAAATGGAAGGAAAGTTACATGAACTAGAGGCTACACAAAAAGGATATGAATGATTAAATAAACAGGTTATACATTGAGAATGCTACATTGAGAGGAAAGTTGGAAGGTCAACCTAACAATCAAAATAAGGTAATTGTTCTGCATATGCATGCCCCTTCAAAGAAAATTGATAAAATAGGTGACAAAAAAGAGTGGGCTGAAGAAAAGAAGAAATACGAGAAAGAGGTACAGGATATGAGGGCAGCCAATGAGGAGATCCTGCAAAAAATAGCACAAAAAACTGTGAGTTTTTGAACAAATTCTCCTACACAGGGTGAACTTTATAGTTGTGAAACTGGAAGAGATATATGGGAGTTATCAGACTTTGTTGAAGATGTTAGAAGTGTTCAAAGAGAATAGGCCCAAATTGGAAAACCTGTCAAACAGATGGCAACCTGCATATGTGACATTGGAAATGTTATGCAAGGTGACTCAAAGAAACTCCAATGCTGAACCGGAAATAAAAGAAACTTGGCAAATGGTGCAAACAATCAAAAGTGGACTCAATGATGTCAGAAGTATGGAGCAAAAGGTGAGAGCGAAAATTGATTATTTCCATACATTTCAGCATTGGACTATCCCTCATATCACAGACAATGACAAGCATATCTGGGACTATGATGATTGGAAGAGCAAGTTCACCCAGATTGTAGCAAAGATTAGTGAACATTTGAAGGAGGAAGGAGATATCAATGTTGAGAGCTTTCATGTGTTTCAAGACAGGATTATAAATGTGGATTATGGTTACACTAGGTTTGTTGTAGATGTGAGGAATTTAACAAACAAGAAGTGGAAAGATCATTTGATGAACATTCCCATCATTCTGAACTTCCAGTGGCCTAGTGATTCTGAAGTTTACCAATGGGAAATGGCTCATCTCATAAATGTACCTACAAATCGATAATAGAGATTGTCAGGCATGGAATTTGAGAGTTGCAATCATCTTCAAATTTTCATTTCTCATTTCTCTCATTTCTCTCATTTCTCCATTATGTCATTTAGTTATGAAGATGTGTCTTGTAATAGTCTAAAGCTTGTTGATTCTCCTGATTTTGTATAAAAGGGAGAAACCAAGACCAATGAAAAATAGAGTAGATCTTCTGAGAATATGGTAACAGTATGTTGTACCTCATTTTAGTGGTGAAATCAATAGAAGAAGTCAAAAAATTCTCTGCTCATTTGAAGTGTTACTTTCAAATTCAGTTTCTTTGTTTCAAGAATACAAGTATAACTAAACTGTGTATTATAGTTCATCTTATTCATGTGGTAAAGCTTAAATAGTTAAATACTCATTGATCTATATTTAATATTTACTTTGGTATGACTTAATAGCACACATCTTTGTCTTTGTGACTAACAAACTTTGTATTTCCTAATTGAAAAAATATGTCATCCTATCTAATATGTATTGTCCCTACTCTTCTCTAACCCTGTCACATAACGGCCTCACATAACCCTCTTCTATAACCCTATCATAGAGGGTTTTAGGGTAGTTAATTCACATCCAAGACAATGTTAATTCAATCTGACACACATCCCAATCGAGTTTTATGTTCATTTAATCGAATTACTCATTGAAAATGCACATGGAAGCACTACCAACGTGACTTAGGTCTCACAATGCTCACCCTAACCATCCACTACTCTCTGGGTTAGTGCCACCGAATGATGAATATTTTATCAATTATATTAAGGTATACTCCCTATAATAGCAGTAGAATAAGAAGGGGACATCACATAATATACTGGATTCTAGTGAAATCAACCGACGTAAGTTTAGAACACATTCCCAACATATATATGAAAGAAAAGACATTTGAGAAAGCCACATATAACTATTCTTCATATGAAAAACATATATAACTCTATAACTAATTGAAGAGGCACATATCACCTTTTTCAACCATTCATCATACAAGACGTGTAGATAAGCCACATATAACCATTCAGAAAGCATGAAAAAGTGTACAAGAAAGCAGTCATTAACCATTCAAGTTGTTTAAGTGAAGTCAATCACATTTATTGAAAATAAGCATTCATGAAGCATAAAAAGTGTTTTCTTAAATAAAAGAATTGGATAAAATTACAATATGTCTGATTATAAACAGTCTGAACTATTGCTAACATTTTATTCAACAGAGGTCAACAATATACATCTAGAAAAATTTTGTAACAGTACAAGCCTCTTATGGAGGCAGAGGTTGAGTATTTAAATCACTTTTCTTTCCCTCAGTGGTCAGAGTAAGGAGAGGCACATCCTTCCCATCATCTTCATCGGTTACGAAGGTAGACACCTCCTCAAACCTTCATTTCCAGTACTGACCACGTTGCACATAAAAATCCAGCATGCTTTGCATCTGGTCACTTGTGATTTTGCTGCTTGCACGCCTCATGCACTACCTCCCACCTCTCATTTTCCATCTACAGTCTATTCACTTCTAGCTCAAGGTCCGTATTCTTATCGTCAAAGTCCATGACCTTGATATTGAGTTCCATGCATTTCTTACTCAGTTTAGTGCATCTCCTTTTCATTTGAGTGCTTCTCCATTCAAGGTCAGAAACATTCCCCTTCAACCTTTCATTTTCAGCGTGGGCCATTTCGACCTTCTGCATTAGCATTTCTACACGCATGGAGTCAAACTTCATTCTATTCATCCCATCATTCTAGTTTGCAAAGGGTGGTGGTGGTGGTTGTCTTGTAGACTTCCCTAAACCGCCATCAGAGGTGAGAATATCAGGTGTCCCATTAACCTGTGATGTCATAGCGGGCATTCCGTTCTCCGTAACAAATGTTTCAACGCTCTTTCTTTTTCCTATCCCTTGTCTTCCCATTGCCATCCCTACAAACAATACCAAAAAAGAAGTATTAGTACACAGATAGGCAAGACAACATGAAAAATGCAGGAAACAATAGTTTATGCCAACATTAAATGAACAGGTATCTGTTGCATTTTTGCATGAATAACATTATGTAGAATACAAAAGTTACCTACTACATAATGTTATTCATGCAAAAATGCAACAGATACCTGTTCGTTTAATGTTAGCTGCTAATTGGGAATCTATGTTTTGGGAAGATAACTCCATCACTCACCACTCCTCATCTTGCATCCAACTTATTACACATCTACCATGAAACTATAACACAAGTCTCTTGTTTTTTAATTGATTTTTTTGTGATTTTTTTGTTGTTAATTCATTTTAGATTCAATATTAAAAAATAAACAATAACAATGGTATATTGAACTGTCGTAAGTTATAGTGGAAAGAGCATGTATGGTTCACAATTTCAATCAAATATTCGGCTTGATCTGTATACATAAAAGACTTCTAGGAACCCTATTTCTACACAATAACAAAACGTATGCATATGCAATAAGGAAGAGACCATGAACAAAACTTGAAAAATAAACGACTAGAATCAACTTTATTCTACCATCCACTATCATTATTAAAAATGTTGTGCACCAAAGACAGGTTTCTCAAGTTATTAAAGGGTAGTTCATGGTGTAGGATCACCATGAAATAGTCCAACAAATCAAGCCTTTACAATTATGTTCCTTAAAATAGAACATAAGGTTGAAAATAAAGTATAGTTCATTTAAAATGAAAACAATAATTGAGAGGCTTTAAACTATGGTAAGGTAAGAGCCATCTCAATATAACTTCTCCAAATCCCATTTAAATAGTCTATCAAGACTGATCTTCCACCATAGTATCTCATTGTAAATATTAGGAAAGAGGAACAACAACGTAGATCGAAAAAAATTATCACCTCAGCTGTCTGGCTTGCGCAATGGAGTTGATAGTTCTGTAAAATGATTTACGCTTCTTCTCATGCTTATGCAACTCAGGAGGGGTGATGCCAATTGATTGTAGCCTCTAACTTACCCATCTGAGTAGAGGGTCGCATTTAATGTCCTCTTTTTGTGGCTCGACACTTTTTCCAACTTTATCCTGCCACATACAAACGACATCATACGAGTGTTACCTATTTCATTCCATTGGAATAAGATAAACGATGGAATGAGAAGATGAAGGAAGGGATCTTGTCATATTCAGAACTTACTAGGAGTGGGGAACAGACTAGGTCTTCAATAGACCACACTGCCCAAAAGTTTAGGGAATCCGACATGACATTGGCGAAAGGACCTAGGCAAGGCAGCTAGGCATTTGTATCAAATACTTTTATGATGCAAACTTTAGCACAATCTCGTGGGAGTGGAATAGTATGACACATTACACCCTCCCCCAGCCCATCAACAATGCCTTCCCCAACCATTGCCCATCCACTCTAATAGCAACAGCGTGAGCATCTTCATTGGCGCAATCTTCTTTGTCTTCCACAGTTTCCTGCATCAGTAACGAGTGGACACAATCGCTTAAATAGAATTATTTATAGTTGACCATCAAACATAGGCAAATAAATTCATGGAAATTTAATACAATAGTACCAAAATAGCTATCTATCCCAGCTCATTGCCCTCATCGCAGTCACGGTCTACATTTGTATATCCATCATCATTTCCCCTAGACTCTTTTTCAATGTTTTCTTCTATCAGATTATGCTGCAAAATGTGACACATTGTACAGGAGTGTAAGTACAAATTAAACCCATATGCCTACGAACACTATTGGACCAAGACCGATGAATTTTACATGACTAAGGCAATAACAGGAACACAGATAACATACACAAACCACAACAACATAAAAAATGCTCTGTAGTATAACACTGCCTCTCACTACCTGTTATGCACAATAAGAGCCCAATACCTATTTATCTTTGCTCTTATCCTCCAATGTCTGCCCCAATTCACTAGAATCCTCTGCAATATTCTCACCACTGCACGCACTCAAGTTTCCATTCAACGTTTCCTTCAGCTTCTCCCTTCAAACAGACTTCTGAGGTTTCTCGTCCAATATCGCGACCGACTGCATACAAAAAAGAGTTACTCTATAGTATAACATAACATGTGATGATATAGCACTACATGTCATGCATAATGACATCACATTACCTATTCATCTTTGCACCTATCCTCCAACCTCTGGCCCAGTTTAGGAGACTGCTCTGCAATCATCTTGCCACTGCATGCACTCGGTTTTTCAATCATCCTCTCCTTCCCCTTCTTCCTCCTAACAGATGTTGGAGATTTTGGATGTGGTTTCTGGGGAACATTGCACATGGTGTCATCAGGCAACTACATTGACTGTTCTTTGCTCCTATTGTCCATCATCTGCCCCAATTTAGGAGATTGCTCTGCAATGTTCTCGTCACTGCATGCACCCAATTTTTCATTCGTCGTCTCCTTCATCTTCTTCATCCAAATAGACAGATACCTAACACACGATCGATGTTTTCAACTTGGTTTTTGGGCACACTACATTCTGTGTCATCCAATACCATGGGACACTCCATGCTCCCTCCATGAACCCCATCAAAATCAGCCTACAATGACATGGATGAAATAGTCAACATACTACATAGTGGAGTGCAAAGCATACCATGCAATGAAAACACACATATGGACAGGCCATCAGACAATCACCTTTGAGACAAATATGTAGCCACATCTCAAGTCGACCTTGTTTTTTTTTGTGGCATTCTTCTTTTCTTGCTTCCCTGATGAATCAAATGTAGGCTCATTGACTGGCACATTTATTTTAGGATCTAAAGTGTGCCTTTTTTTTGCAGCATTCTTATTTTTTTTCTTCCCCAACAAAACAGATGTACCCTCATTTGTTTTAGGATCTAAAGTCGGCCTTGTTTTTAAAACAACATTCTTCTTTTTTTGCTTTCCGAACGAAACAGATGCAGCCTCATTCACTGGCACGTTTGTTTCATGATTAGCCTTCAATGCCAGAACCTCCTCGCCATGGCTTGCACTGTCACTTAAAGTGTGGACAACAAGATAGGATATCTTGAAAATACATTCTTCATATGTTTAAAGGAATTTAGTAAACTGCAAAACAATACGATTACTAAAAATTACCTCTGTTGCAATATTCTTTCTTTCTAGTAACTCTAAAACCTTCTTCCTTCTCGCCTCCCTAACCGAACTGTTGTCGTACACTTCCATTGCTTCCTTTATCTCTTCCTTCCCTTCGATAGGAAGGTCATCATGTTTTTTTCTTGCCATATTTCATGCACACCCATTTGATATTAGACTCCCTCTTTTTCAAGTACATCTGTGATTTCTTCGTATGATCCATGTTGTGTTGTCCACTACCACACAGGTCACATCTGCATCGTGCAACCCCCAATAATGGAAGTTGATGTTCTCTATCTCTATGCATATTAAGCCTCCCCAGATCTTAAAACTTACGGCCTCCATTATGGCAACAATGACAAAAGAGACAAAAGTAGTGCAACCTACCATTAATATGTTTTTTTTGTGATCGACCTATTGCTGGGCCCACCCAATAGAGAGAAAGCATCACATTCAATTTTGCACTAATCAAGCATTATAAAGATAATCTAAAATATAATGACTAATAGTGGAACTCAATGTTACTCACCCCTCCTCCGTGTTCTCGTTCGTAAGTGCTGATAGAATCACCTTGTCGTTCGGTATCCTATTCTATGATCACCTCGTGCTCGCTACGAACGTCCTCTTTTTCACTCTTGTCGCCTGGAGAATCAGTATAATCACCCTCATCTACATTTCCAATGGCCTCATCTTCCTCACGAGCAGAGCCACTATCATAATGTTATTAAATAAAATAGCACACATCATCGATGCTTTTTATGCCCATATATATATATATATATATATATATATATATATATATATATCCACTTAAAAGTTCCAACTTCTAGCAACCAATATGCCATGCAATGATGGAAAAAAATATAATGCAATGATAAATAATCACCAGTGTGGTTGTGCAGTAACTCAGAAGCCAACCTGACAATGGGTTCAAAATTGGAGACCCAACTCATGAATCATTCAAATTTGAATCCCCAACTAGTCACTGACCTGAAAGCCCATCTCCTGACTCTTTCAAATTTGGATCCCCAACTACTCCTGCATTTGAAAGCCCAACTCCTGAATCTTTTAGATTTGAATCCTTAACTAATCTTGGATATGAAATCCCAATTCCTGAATCTTTCATATTTGAATCCCCAACTGGTCGTGCATCTAAAAGTCCAACTCCTGTATCTTTAAGATTTGAATCCTCAACTAGTACTGGATGCGAAAACCCAACTCCTAAATCTTTCAAATTTAATTCCCCAACTAGTCCCGCATCTAAGAGCCCAGCTCCTAACTCTTTCAGATTTGAATCCTCAACTACTCTCGGATGTGAAAGCCCAACTCATGAATCTTTCAAATTTGAATGCCAAACTGGTCTCGCATCTGAAATCCCAATTCTCTCCTGGGTATACAAATTGGATCTCCAGTCACAAGCATTAAACAGTGACAACACCAAGGAGTAATACATGTTGCATAATCCATTAAAACTACTTAGCCTACAGGCAGGCCGATGTCACGTGTCACTAGGAGGAAAACGTGACCAACTCCCAAGAGATCATCTGCCTTTAGCTCTAGTAAACCATAATCAAGATCAATAGTTTCCCTCAACATTTTTCTCAACGCAATTGAAATGATTGAACTGAAAAAAAAAGGATGCAATTGATATTCTTCACACTGTCAATAACACCACACATTCACCATAAATGACATAGTCAACACATGACCGGTTATTCCCACATTGCAATATAAAGTTAGCATGTCGTTGTGTTATGTACAACCCTACTAACGGTTTAGCCATAAACTATTCATGACATTCAATTGTAGAACATATTTTGTTGTAATTGCAATGAAATAATGACTATAATCCATCGTCAACACTGTCAAAAAAGCTTCATGTGTTCTCCCCATCCAAAATACAACACAAAAACTAGACTTTGTTAAGGATTGATAAAGAAGGATGCAAAACACACTTAACACGTAGTTGTGTCTATTCTGGCTCCAAAACGGACCTTTCCTGCAACATGTTAGTGACAGGTTATTCAATTGTAACCTCTAATTGTAAAATCGACGGTGTAAAATGAGTGTGCAACAATTAAGATGGTCACTCTAAGTCACACAATACACATAGATTCATTACCATTAAGAAAGTCTTTCACAATAATTAATGGGTACAGACACTCAAATTCATTATTCAAAAGACACATGTCTTTTCAAACGAGTATCTATTCTAAAGGTTCCATCTCTTTGTTGATATGGGAATATTATTTATAACCTAGTCTTAAGCTCCTAAAAGAAAAAAAACACTATGAAGGATAGACACGTGAGGAGTTCCTCATGCCAACCGAAGACATCTGAAACAAAACCCCAAATAACATTTCAAATCAGAGTTGGATCGTCAAATACATGTAGCTATCAAACATCATGAACATCGATAATCTAGGTATACAAATACACTAGGATGAAAATAAACAGTCTCATGCAAATTAACAGAATATATACAAATTTATAACACATAATTGGCAAGAATAAAGATTTCAAGTTCATATATTCAATACTGGTTTCATGACTCAAAGATCCATAAATAACAATCATACTGCATTCAGGTTGGAAAATAATATCTTATTGTGTAATATGGTGCATCTATAACATAGAATATAAGGCATCAGCCAATTGCATTGTTCATTTTCATCATTATCAAATTCAATAAAAGTAAGGACATTAGTATTACATGATCAAGAACTGAAATTTATACATACATTTCTATCGCATAAAAAAATTATATACAACAAACTATATATATATATATAGCAAGCCCCTTTCAAAAAGTTGGACAAGCCCAAAGATTATTAATAAGGGGACATTACAGTGCAA
This sequence comes from Cryptomeria japonica, assembly GCF_030272615.1. NCBI lineage: Eukaryota > Viridiplantae > Streptophyta > Pinopsida > Cupressales > Cupressaceae > Cryptomeria > Cryptomeria japonica. The sequence goes on from NC_081410.1 coordinate 529,033,749, forward strand.
ATAGTATTAAAGAAGGGAGAGAGAGCAACAACCTGGGAATGTCTAGATGTTTGTAGGGGGACTGCTCAATAGTCCTTAAAAATCAACAACCTGCATGGATAACTAATGTTAGTGGTAGTCTACATTAGGAAGTAAATGCATTTCAAAAGACATAAAAGGAACCTACATGTTCATGTATGAAAATGCAGTTTAACATTCAATATAAAATACCACTAAGTAATATATATCACCTAAATTATATGTCTCAATTTTCCATAGTGCCAGAGCTATGCCAGAGTTGTGTATATCAGCCACCTATTTTGGTACTGTTGTTATGCGTTCAAGGACAGATGCATCTATTCCGACTCAAAATCAACACTATGGTATGACTAACACGCAACTTAGTCACACGTTTTACACTATATTTTATATTCAACGACTGCGGTTGAATAACATGTCACTAACACATAGTAGGATTTGTCTATTCTCGAGCCTTGTTATTGACTAACTCCAACTCCAACACCAAGTGGCTTTACCTGCCCAACAAGCCTTGTTATTGTAAATTGCATCGCATGTTGTCCTTTGGCTTTACCGTTGTTAGCTACATCAAATCACAAACTGTACGTGATCAATGGCTCGAGAGGTTGTGTCTATTCTGGCTCCAAAATAGACAAATCGTACAGATTGACAGTGCACTATTAGACAAAAGTAGCCATCAAATGCAAAACCTACGATTAAAAACATCCCACAAAAATGGGGTGTTAGTCGCCCCATACTGTTTTTTGCAGCCACAATAGAGGCATCCCGCTACAAGACTAACTTGAGTTTCATGTTAGTCTTTTCTCTGACAAACGTACCAAGTTTTGGAACCCGTAGCCTCCCCTTTCTGCTGGGATGTCTTTCGAATGTGGTTCCTTCATTCACAAGATTTTAATGTGCATGTTATACACAATAAACCATTGGTAACCACGAAGCATGCCGCGACCATCCTCAGGCATGTCCACATAATTTTGCGTGGGCCCTGAGGAGTGAAACCGACAACTCGACAGCAACTCCACATCACATACCATGGGTCCAAGCGCCATGGAAAGTTGGCATGGTATGCATGTCTCATAAATGTATGTCTATGCATTTCATTGGCACAATAGGTCCGCTATCGAGCCACAATACACGTAGCTATTAGGTGCCTCCCACATATATTTGCATATATGTTTATTCTATAGTTTTTGAGTGAGATTAGGTGTAACCAACTTGTGTCAGACATGTCTATTCTGGCTTCAAAATGTAATTGCACCAATGACATGAATCAACATACATGGGACACGTCTATTCTGGCTCCAAAATGGACCTATCGTACCAACAACATGCATCAACATACATGTCTGAGAATAAATATATATGTGAATACATATGGTAGACACCTAATAACTACATGAAAGAGAAAGTCATGTAAAATGGTCTATTTCAAAGTGAGCTTCTTTTATGTGGTCTTGACCTTGTTTACATGTTATGGTTTTCATTTTGTGTTTAAAATCATTATGGTTTGCCTTTTGATGCAAACAGACTCCTCAAAATCCGGTTGTTGACTAGTTGATGTAACCATTCCTTGACTGTGTGTGACCTACTATTGTTCAGGAGTTGATCTGTTGTTTGCTGACAATTAGGAGTTGATCTGTTCTTTGTTTGATGGTAGAAAACATGGCACATCTTTTATCTGCCTACCATGGAAAAAGGAAGACTAATGCGCAAACGAAAATATTATTATTGAAGGGCTCCTTGTTGAAGCATCCTGAGTATATTCTGGCTCATTGTTGAAGGGTGTTCGATTGTTGAAGGCTCATTGTTGAGGGCAGATTTCTGGGACTGCAGTTTTTTGTGTCATGGTGGGCGTGAGGTATGTTGAAATCCGCCTCTATAACTCGTATTTTTCCTATTTTTGTTTGGATTTTGTTTAAAATTATCAGGGTTTGCATTGTTTGTTTGCCTCTATATGTAGCCAAGATAGCTTCAGCCTATGTCGAATATTTGCCTATTTTGGAGCCAGAATAGATGCATACCATCGCGTTAAGGTTAGAGATTGCTAGGGTTAGGTTTTGTTTTTTTGATCTAATGAGAAGCTGAGAATAATGGAAACAAGGCATAATATTTCCATAGTTTCTTTTGTCAATGTTTTATTCTGTCTTTTTCCTCTGTATTGTATATGACATGTTTGTTGAATTGCAAGGTCAAAGGATCATCTGCACCACCTTTTTCTTTATATATGTGTGGGTGTGGGTGTGTGTGTGTTTATGTGTGTGTGCGTGTGTGTGTTTGTGTCTATGTTTATATTGCTTCATATTGACATACATACATACATATATATTGTGTAGGGGAAAAAGCGAGACTAGGACAATGTACCCTAATCCTAACTTTTGACACACATTGCAGAATACGAAAGAGCCTAGAGATATCACACGGTTGGCTACTTCTTTTGGTGAAAGAGAGAGCCACGGGATATCTATTAGGATTTCTATTCCCTTGTTGAAATTGAAAGCTAAAATGATACAAGTTCAAACCCTAACCTTGAAATGTAAGTATGAACTAGTAACAAGTTTGTAGAATTGAGATTAAACAATGAACAGCTGTAAATGTAAGGATAAAATAAGAATGCAGATATGTACCCGGAGTCAAAATCGGACTGAAAATGTTCGGGACGGGGGCGCGGGTGCCACTGTCCTGAAAACTGCACCGAAAACCACTGTTCTGCACTCTGAAACACTGTCTGGAAATTGTTTGTACACTGTTTGTCCAGAGGACCAGGGCGCCCAACGCCTTTGTCCCAGGGACCAGGGTGCCCAGCGCCCCTGTCCTGGCAGGACCAAGGTGCCCAACGCCCCTGTCCCAGTCTTCTGATCTGCAATTTCACACAGGGTTCTGTCTCGGCTTTCTCTCTCCGGATCTGTATCCCGCGGCGTCGTCTGAATCTTGAAACCTGCAATAATATCTGAAAAGGGGGAAGGGCGGCTATATAGGGTTTTGCCTTAGTCAAACCCCCGCTTTGGTGATTTCCACCTCCATGAATAGCCAAGTTGTTTTGTAAAATGTATTGTGTGTGCAGACCTAGTGTGTGTGCAAGGTCCAAAATGCAAGAAAGCAAACTAAAGCAACCTAGAAAGTAAACCCTAATTGCTTGTAAATGATAATGTAAATGCTCTAAATCAAGATGCAATGTGATCTAAAGCATGAATAAATGATATATCAAAGCTTATGTAAGGACATGAAAACAATATGAAATCATACCCAACCCTCAAGGGAGGAGTACAAGCCAATCTTCAGTCGGTAATCTCCTATTGTTCTTCAATGTCTTCCAAGCCCTAATTGGATGAATGAATGAATTTGATAGATGCTTGATAGAATGATGTTGAGTGTTGTTGAAGTCTTCAAAGATCTGCTCTTTTGCTGCATATGAAGTTCCTGGAAACAAAAATCGGATCCCTTCAAATGAGGAAAGAGAGCTTTTATGTATGAAACCCTAGGTCGTAAATTCGTATTTTGGCCGACCTAGAGATTGAATATCCCGCCAATTTCTTGGGGTTAAGCTTTATTTTATGATTGGATCGTGCTCCCAAAATTTTGGGAAAAATGTCCGGGACCATGTTGCATGGGCGCCATGGTCCCGACAACTTTTCACCAAATTTTCAGGGGCGTCGGATATGATGATTTTAGAGAGAATCCCGAAGTTACAGGTGATTTCGAGATGTTTAGACCCTGAAACCAAGCCCCCAAGTTCGAAATAGGACTTAATTAGGGTTTTTGATTAAGTGATGTATTGGAGGAATAAAATGCGAAGGGCGCGCTTTAGTGAAAGGGCCCTACTTTATGATGTAGAGAATGATGAAATAAGACTTTAGACCTAATTAATTTGATTAACTAAGTGCTTAAGGAGAAATGCAATGCAGAATGCAAAATGCGCTAAGGCGGGTGCTAAACTAGGTGTGAAATTGTACCACCCTAGCGAGTGCGTACAATTTATGACGCTACATTTAGCCCCCACTTTAGCAGTCATATGAGTACTACGTGCATATGCAAGCTAAAGTACAGAAAAGTAAACATTATTTCAAAAAGGATATATCCATAAGTCGTCGAACGAAGCCCCCAGCGGTATCTGCAGTACACAGTTAGGAACCGCACCCTACAAAATGAACGTTAGATCACAAAATCACCTAATGCTTACTAGGGAAAGTGATGAAATCTGTGAGTAGCTATATGCCCCCCCCTGTTTCGACTTGCTTATTTAGGGAGGTGAAAAAGGGTAGCATGTTTACTTGCGACAAATTGTGTAATAGAGTGTTGATGAGGGGTGTTCACTAAATAGGCTTCATCAGAGCACTTTTTCGAACATCCCGAGAGTAGGAGAAGGAAAATACGATTCCAACGCAACAAACGGCTCGAAAATCGCATCTCCCAAACCCAAGTTATGATAAAATGAATGATAGGGGAAAAATTAGGGTTTCGAGAAGTAAGAATAGACAAACGAGAGTATATACTTCGAAAGTGACACTTGTATTCGTCACTTTGCCGATTTCAGGATACTATTCAGTGCAGCGGAGCCCACCTAGTCATCATGCCTTCACGACGACCGGAGCGTCCCACGAGGATCGAGATCCTGTGCCAGGCCGTGATCGACGACGAGCCACTGGACGAGGTGAGTTGACTGAACGTTTGACTTTTGATTTCTCGCATGTTTGACTTTTCCGTGATCGAATGCGGACCCTGAACGCCGACCGGGGCCCACCTAGGGCGCCCTGGTCCCTGAGGGGTGCCCTGGTCCCCCCAGGGTGCCATGGTCCCTGATAGGGGCGCCATGGTCCCTGCAGGGTGCCATGGTCCCTGACAGGGCGCCATGGTCCCCAATCAGGGCCTGGCGAGGGGTTACAAGGCAAGCATTCAATGTTCAACAGTTTGCATTTGCGATTTCGATGATTGAGTACTGATTTTGGTCATGTTTTCGTCTTGCAGGGTCTCCCGTACATGAGAGAGCACACAACGGGACACATCCTTCGCACTTTGCGAGACCAAATTCCACGGCTGACTCAGTCAGAGAGAGACACCCTATCGATAGTAGGATTGTGGTACATGATTCTTATGCCGGCCATTCGATTTCATCCTGCGATGCTGATGGCACTGATGGAGAGATGGGATCCTGACACCTGTACCTTTCACCTTCCGGTAGGAGAGCTGATGGTCACACTCGAGGATGTGTACCGTATACTGCGTCTTCCTATCAGAGGAGCGACAGTCACATATGCGACTGATCGGGTAGCAGAGGATCATCAAAGGGAGCAGATGTACTGCATAGGGAGAGTCATGCCAAGCGAGACGAGAGGTCGTATCATGGTCAGCTGGCTCTTACATCCTACAGGAGAGATACCACTTCTGAGACGCCTCATGATAGCCATCATAGCAATAGTCGTCTGCCCTAATGGGCGAGGGACACACATGCATGGGGGCCTCACATGGTGTATCAGAGCAATGGAGAGACATAGGAGAGTGTATGCATGGGGTCGGAGTATGCTTGCACATCTCTATCACGACCTTGAGGAGTATGTATTCAGACAGGGTTGTAGTTTGATGACATACACACTTCTGCAGGTGTGGATCTTAGAGCACTTCACATGCACCAGGCCCGTCGGCTATCCACTGAGTATAGCGAGCGAGCGACCTAGGGTGTTCGCTTATCCACTAACCAGCGAGTGGAGATTTGGGGATTTGTTGTATTGGAGAGTGACTATTGACAGACTGACATCCGAGGTGATAGTGTGGAGACCTTACCTACTGATGCACAGATGGGATGGTATGGAGAGACAGTTAGCATGCTTACAGAGGAACCGCCTACTGCGAGGACGATATGCACACGTCATAGTCCCTTTCTACTTTGACCGAGTACGGAGGCAGTTCGGACTAGAGCAGTGTGTTCCAGCTGATGTGCCCATCTATACTCGACACTCATGGGTCCTTCCCAGACCTAGAGCAGTAGCGAGACCGACGATGGATGATATCGAGACGACAGACTTGGAGGGATCAGATCAGGATGTAGTCACTGACTATTCTGCAGAGCCTGGGGCACAGCGTAGATATGTTTCATGATTCATGAGATCATATCCAGGTCCTATCTCTCCACCAGATCATCCGACAGGCTATCCGGGCCCATGGAGACATGGAGACCGAGACGAGGATGAGGGATCCAGGTCAGAGGAGCCAGATGAGGGAGAGGGTCATGAGGAGACAGGAGATCCTGATCCACCTACAGGCGATCAGCCCAGTGACAAGGAGGAGGAGGATGCAGATAGAGAAGAGGACGAGGAGGATGCAGGTGATGATGCGGATGAGGATGAGGATGATGAGGAGGATGACGAGGAGGATGATAGAGATGATGAGGAGGAGTCGGATGCAGCTCCCCACCATTCAGGAGACGATACCATAGCTCTGGATCCACCTTTTATTCCCCAACAGGGGGAACAGGAGGCGATACGGAGACTTGTCACCAGTACCGTCCAGCCTACACCCATCGTGGATAGAGTATTCGAGCGAGGGGAGCCTAGCGGTTCCCAGTCACAGATGCTACCATATCATGATCCCTACTGGCGCGAGGGAGATCCAGGTATAGTAGGTTTATATTGATTGATTAATGCTCTGATGATATAGAATGGTACTAACAAAGATCTATTCTACTGCCACAGCTAATGTGCAGGACTGGCGTTCCTTGATTCAGCAGGCAATGACAGACATCTCCATGATAGCACAGATTCCTAGTTCCTCACAGATTACCTACAGGCCTCAGGGGAACGCGGGTCCGCATGAGGATTTGTTTTTCCCATTCCGATTACAGGTAGATATATGGAGGGAGAGAGAGAGAATCCTATCAGAGGATCTCTGTCAGGCGTGGCAGAGAGAGGGAGTCCTATCGGAGGATCTCCATCAGGCGCGGCAGAGAGAGAGAGTCCTATCAGAGGATCTCCATCAGGCGGGGCAGAGAGAGAGAGTCTTATCAGAGGACCTCCAGCAGGTGCGGCGAGATCTAGAAGCGGCCCAGACCGAGGCTACCACCTATCGTGCGATCCTCATGGATAGGGATCGTAGGAGTTCCTCTCGGAGTCAATCACGATCTGTATCGCGCTACACACCCATGGGTCCACCTCCACGGCCAGATCAGGAGGGAGCATCCAGTCGACACTCTCCAGCCACTAGCCCTAGGGATAGGAGATGATTGTATGATGTAAGAGAGAGATCACATTTTGGATATACAGTGACCTATGTTTGTATACAATCCACACATATATATGTATATATACATGCTTCTCATTCTGTCTCAAATGTGTTATCTTTAATGCCTAAAACAATGTATATTTTGTTTTGATTAAATCTAATACATTTGGTAAATGTACATGTATGTTCAGAATTTAATTTCTATGTGATTGATTTCTCAATACTCCATGATTAAATTGATACATGTGTGACTTAATTAAAATATTTAATCAAGTACGACATTGATGATAAGGAAGAAATATGCATTAAGTCTAAGAATCATATAACTAATGTGATTTAATCGTGAACTTAAACACAACATGATACGATTCTACTTAACACATAAAAACACTGTATAATATGCTAGCATTATAAAAATGTAAACCTTTTACAATTTACATTAATGAATTCAAGACAAACTATAAAGTAAGAAGAAATGCTTGTCAGGAACGAAGCAATATAGATCAAACATCATAACATTTAATTCTATTTTGCTTTTAATTAAGAAACACTAACATATTATCCAATGTTGAAGAAGATAGATAAGAAGTGAAGAATTTAAGCATAATATCTACGCAAGTGCATAGCATTGATAGGTTCTTTAAGAGGCGTACCATCTACATCCGCTATTTTGTAAGCACCTGATCCATAATCCTCAATGATGATATATGGTCCAAGCCAATTAGGACTAAATTTTCCCTTTTCGGCCGGCAAGGCACTCACATTGCGCTGATTCTCATAAAGGACTAAATCTCCTACTGAGAAGGAACGTTGAATGACCTTATCATTATAGCTTCGCTGTAGAGTTTTGTGATACGCTTGAATATGCTCAAGAGCATTTATACGCTATTCATCAAGCATCTCAAGCTGCTGAAGTCATTGTTCTCTATAGGAGTCATCATCTACTATACCCTTAAGAGAAACCCTAAGTGATGGAATTTCTAACTCTAAGGGCATAATAGCGTCAGCACCATAAACAAGATTATGAGTAGTAGTTCTCGTAGCAATTCATACACTCGTTCGGTAGGCCCAAAGAGCGTAGATTAGCTGGTTACTCCAATCCTTACCATGCTTATTTACGGTTTTACAAAGAATTTGCTCAATTATCTTATTGGATGATTCGGCTTGACCATTTGACTGAGGGTAATATGGTGTAGAAAATCGATGTTTGATATGATACTTCTCAAGGAATTTCTTCACGTCCCTGTTCTTAAACGATGTTCCATTATCTGAGATAATAGTGGAAGGTATCCCAAATCGAGAAATAATGTTTTCTAGAAGAAATTGACAAATCACTTCAGCAGTAGTAGAGCAAAGGGGAATAGCCTCTACCCACTTCGTAAAGTAATCTGTTGTAGTTATAATGAAGGTGTGTCCTTGAGATGAAGGAGGAGAAATTTTTCCAATAAGATCCAAACCCCATGCGGAGAAAGGCCAAGAAGCTACTTGAGAATGAAGTTCTTGGGCAGGAGCATGAATCAGATTATTGTGTTGTTGACATTGGTGACATTTCTTAACAAATGAGAAGGAATCCTTCTGCATAATTTGCCAATAGTATCCCATACGAAGCAACCTATGAACCAGGGATTTGCCCCCAAAATGCCCCCCACAAGCACCCGAATGTGCCTCTTCAAGAGCAATAGGGATTTCCGACTTGTTAAGACAACGAAGAAGAAGGCCATCATAACCCCTTCGATAAAGGACATTAGAAAGGATGATATACCTAGCAGACAGCTTGCGGATTCTAGCCCTAGTGTTCCTATTAGCAGAATCAGGGAAGGTACCATCGGTCAAATATCTTACAATATGCGAGAACCATTCATCTGAGTCTACAAAGTCACAACATGTTACCAAGCTAGAATTATCTTCAATAGCTGGAGAAGTAAGATTGTGAATAACGAAGTTAAGATCGACCATAGGGTCCTCTAAAGATGCTAACAAAGCCACACATGCCATCGCATCCGCATGTCGGTTATCTTTTCGAGGGACAGGTTCCATGGTATAAGAATCAAAATTTTGTAATAAAGATATAGAAAGGTCTTTATATTGTGATAATTTGTCTTGTTTTGCTTGATATATTCCTGTTACTTGTCTTATAATTAATTGCGAATCTCCATAGATATGTATGTGTTTTATATTAAGAACTAGGGCTGCTTTTATTCCTGCTATAAGAGCCTCATACTCAGCAATGTTATTGGTACACAGGAAATTTAGACGATATGATAAGGGAATAGGTTTCTTTGTAGGAGAAATCAAAACAACACCTGCCCCCGATCCCGTACGACACTTAGAGCCATCAAAGTATAACTCCCAAGTTTCATCTTTCTCTATAGAAAGAATGAAGTCATCAGGAAAGGACTCAGGGTTAGGGAATGAAAAAGGTGAAGGGGCCTCAACTAAGTGATCGGTCAACGCTTGTCCTTTAATTGCTCTTTGTGAAACAAATTTAAGGTCAAATTCAGTTAACATCATAACCCACTTAGCGAGACATCCTGATAAATCAGTTTTAGAGAAAAGATGCTTCAACGGATCAAACTTAACCATGGCATGGACTTCTGAATTTAAAAGATAATGTCTCAATTTCTGAGTCGCAAACACCATGGCCAAGCATTGTCTTTCTATCACAGAATATCGGGTCTCATAATCGAGTAAGGTACGACTTATGTAATACACCGGACACTCCTTACCATCTTTATCATGTTGTGCTAACAATGCTGCGAGAGCATGAGAAGAAGCAGTTGTATACAGGATAAAGGGTTTAGAAGGTTCGGCAGGTTGAAGAATAGGAGGACTAGCTAAATACACTTTTAAATCTTCAAATGCTTGCTGACAATCCTCATTCCACTGAAAAGTGATATCCTTTTTAAGAAGTTGAGTAAAAGGAAAGGTACGATCTGCAAGTTGAGACACAAACCTACGAATAGCTTGAATCTTTCCTTGTAAGCTTTTAAGTTGAGATACATTTCGAGGAGGTGGCATGTTAACAATAGCATCTATTTTCTTAGTGTCCACCTCAATCCCACGATGCGAAACTATGAACCCTAATAGTTTTCCACTATCCACACCAAAAACACATTTTCGGGGATTCAAGTGCATGTGATATTTACGAATTCTTTCGAAGATTTGACGAAGGACTTTAACATGATCCATGCGAAGAAAGGATTTAGCCAAAATATCATCAACGTAATCCTCTAAAATCTTATGCATATAATCATGAAAGATAAGGGTCATCGCTCGTTGATAAGTTGCACCGGCATTTTTAAGTCCAAAAGGCATCATTATCCAACAAAACGTACCCCAAGGAGTGGTAAAAGCGGTTTTGAATTGATCTTGAGGGTTAATGAAAATTTGATTGTAGCCTGAAAAACCATCCATGAAGGATAAGAGGGCATGTCCTGCCGTAGAATCAACTATCATGTCAATGTTTGGAAGAGGGAAATCATCTTTTAAAGAAGCCTTATTTAGATCCCGAAAGTCGGTACACATTCTTATTTTGTTATCTGGTTTAGCCACAGCGACAATGTTTGAAATCCATGGGGAATAGTCAATAGGGCAGATAAATCCAACCTCCAATAACTTTTCAATCTCAGCTTTAACAAGCAGAGCTATCTTAGGATTCATTTTTCGAATCTTTTGTTTCACGGGCTTAGCATCAGGAACTAAGATGATATTATGAGTAACAATCTTAGGATCTATACCAGGCATGTCAGAATATGCCCAAGCAAAAATCTCAGGGAATTCATGCAATAGTTCTTCATATTGTTTCTGTTCCTCTTCATCCAAACATTTTCCAATTTTAATGATTTTTTCTTTGTTGCAAGGATCCATCTTAACATCAGTGGTATCACTTATGAGGAGATTACTTTGTTGAGGAGTATCCTTTAACTGAGGGAATTCTTTCACAGTCTTATCGTTATCAATCTCTTTTCCAAAATAAGCTTCAGTGTTCAAACAATAAGGGAGTCCCCTATTGTGATGATAACGAGGAAGAGTATCATAGGCTCCCAAGAACTCAGCTAAAGCGTCATCGGTAGGGAAGATATCTAGAGCACAGTCACCCGAAGAATCCTCATCAATATACTCAGGGTGTTGTATTGATAAAGATGTAGAGATGGCATTAACACTAATGCATGGTCTTTTAGAGGCTTTAGTACGTCTGCAGGGATTATAGCCAAGTCCAAAGGCATAATGTTGAAAATTAGTCTCTAGAGGAACTCTAATCCCTTGTTCATTAGCACCACAACCTTTTCCATGATACCCATGCTTAGCAAAAATGCGAAAACCACGACCATAGCGATCAGCCATTTCAGGAAAAGAAGGTGGTTTTTCATAAGACAAAGAATCAAACTCTTCATAGTTATAGATGTGAGAAGAGGAAGTTTGAGAAGCGGCCACAAAATTATTACTCATAGCTTCAGGTAAGGTTGATTGATTTTTAGCTTCTTCTTTCTTTTCAACTTTATGATTTTCAGCTTCTTCCTTCTTTTCAATTTTAATTTCTCTAGAAGGAACCTTATATTCACCTACAAAGGTAGGGTTAAAATCAAGAGATCCCCAATCATCCTCTACGAGAACCTTCTTAGGATCAAAATCCTTTTTATGTGTAGTTTCAAGCCGAGAAGGATCTTCCTTAGGAATTCCAGATTCATCCCAAGGATTTTGATCATCGGAAAGCAAAGACTCATCGATAGGTTTCTTGTTTAAAGAGTCATCACTAGATGAGGATGGCTTAGAAGAATCTCCTTTGGAATTAGATGTTTGTAGACAAGCTTGAAAATTAGTATCTCCCATCAAAGTATATGTCTTATTGTTATAGATGAATTTAACTTGTCTATGCAATGTAGAGGGGACAGCTTGCATGTTGTGAATCCAAGGCCTCCCTAATAACAAGTTGTATGTTAAATTTCCCGGCATAACATGGATAGGAGTAGGAAAAGTAACAGGTCCCACTGTGAGAGGTAAGGTGATGATACCCAATGAAGTCTTAGCCACATTGTCAAAGCCACGAATAGAACGAGAGTCAGGCTCCATAAGAGATGTATCCACATTCATCTTATGCAATAGATTGATGCTACACACATTAAGGCCGGAGCCATTATCTACTAGTGTTCGTCTTATAGCAGTGTCTTTCATGACAACCACAATCATCAAGGGATCATATTGTTGTTGGACTTCACTAGTAGGCAACTCATCTTGCGTAAACACAATTTGAGGTTTAGGATTCATCACAGAGTTAACAAAAGATGCTATATTACTAGATGTATTCGGTGGAGGAACATTCAAATCTTTCAAGGCATCTTGTAACATTCCATGATGAGCGGAAGAAGTTTGAATCAAATCCCAAAGGGATATCTTAGCAGGGGTAGCCTTAAGCTATTCTATGAGATCATATTCCTTACCCATAACTTGCGAAATACGGGGAGCTTGAGGAAGAATTGGTTGAGGATTAGGAAGAGAGACTGGAACAACAGGAGGAGGATTAGGTTGCTTATTATTTCTGGTATGATAAGTATGGGCAACCGCATGATAACTCTCTCTAGTTATTTGCTTAGCATAATTGTAAGGACTTATAGGTTGTCTTCCTTGCACAGTGATGATTGGTTTATTCGGAGTACAAAAGGAATCATGATCATACCTCCCTTGGACAGTAAGGAGAGGAGTCTTAGGAATTTGAAAGGTGGGAGAAGGATAAGCACCTTGGACTTCAAAGAGAGGTTTGTTATATTCATTCAAATTTATCATGTTAACCAATTTAGAGGTCTTGTTTTTGTTTATAGGTTTCAACAAAGCCACAAAGTCATCAAGGGCATCATCCAACAAAGCATAATCATATCGGTTAAAAGGTTTGTCTTTTGATTCAAAAGGAGACATCTCCTCATAGAGGGGATTATTGAAAACAACCATGTTACTAGATTCAAGGGAAGAGTGGATAGGAATGTATCCTTGAGAGGAATCATTTGACTTATCTTTCTCATCACACCTAAATGGCATAGTAACAAGGTTTATGAGTTTTTGGTAAAATGAAGGTTTAGCATCCTTAGGGTTTAAAAACTCATCTAAAGCTTCATCTAATTCATCTTGGCTATACTCATAATAATCATCAAATGCATGAACATTTTGCAAATAAAAATCTGACATTTTGAAAAGATTGCAAAAAATTTAAACACACAATGCAAAGAAACACAAGTTCTCTCTCTTTTTTTTTTTTTCTTTTTCTCTTTTCATGAAAAAACACACTAAATCTAGATCTAGATCTAACAAATGCAATGCAAGAGGAAGCAATAATAGATTCACGTCGGGTTCACCAAAATGCGTAGGGGAAAAAGCGAGACTAGGACAATGTACCCTAATCCTAACTTTTGACACACATTACGGAATACGAAAGAGCCTAGAGATATCACACGGTTGGCTACTTCTTTTGGTGAAAGAGAGAGCCACGGGATATCTATTAGGATTTCTATTCCCTTGTTGAAATTGAAAGCTAAAATGATACAAGTTCAAACCCTAACCTCGAAATGTAAGTATGAACTAGTAACAAGTTTGCAGAATTGAGATTAAACAATGAACAGCTGTAAATGTAAGGATAAAATAAGAATGCAGATATGTACCCGGAGTCAAAATCGGACTGAAAATGTTCGGGACGGAGGCGCGGGCGCCACTGTCCTGAAAACTGCACCGTAAACCACTGTTCTGCACTCTGAAACACTGTCTGGAAATTGTCTGTACACTGTCTGTCCGGAGGACCAGGGTGCCCAGCGCCTCTGTCCCAGGGACCAGGGCACCCAGCGCCCCTGTCCCAGTCTTCTGATCTGCAATTTCACACAGGGTTCTGTCTCGGCTTTCTCTCTCTGGATTTGTATCCCGCGGCGTCGTCCGAATCTCGAAACCTGCAATAATATCTGAAAAGGGGGAAGGGCGGCTATATAGGGTTTTGCCTTAGTCAAACCCCTGCTTTGGTGATTTCCACCTCCATGAATAGCCAAGTTGTTTTGTAAAATGTATTGTGTGTGCAGACCTAGTGTGTGTGCAAGGTCCAAAATGCAAGAAAGCAAACTAAAGCAACCTAGAAAGTAAACCCTAATTGCTTGTAAATGATAATGTAAATGCTCTAAATCAAGATGCAATGTGATCTAAAGCATGAATAAATGATATATCAAAGCTTATGTAAGGACATGAAAACAATATGAAATCATACCCAACCCTCAAGGGAGGAGTACAAGCCAATCTTCAGTCGGTAATCTCCTATTGTTCTTCAATGTCTTCCAAGCCCTAATTGGATGAATGAATGAATTTGATAGATGCTTGATAGAATGATGTTGAGTGTTGTTGAAGTCTTCAAAGATCTGCTCTTTCGCTGCATATGAAGTTCCTGGAAACAAAAATCGGATCCCTTCAAATGAGGAAAGAGAGCTTTTATGTATGAAACCCTAGGTCGTAAATTCGTATTTTGGCTGACCTAGAGATTGAATATCCCGCCAATTTCTTGGGGTTAAGCTTTATTTTATGATTGGATCGTGCTCCCAAAATTTCGGGAAAAATGTCCGGGACCATGTTGCATGGGCGCCATGGTCCTGACAACTTTTCACCAAATTTTCAGGGCCGTCGGATATGATGATTTTAGAGAGAATCCTGAAGTTACAGGTGATTTCGAGATGTTTAGACCCTGAAACCAAGCCCCCAAGTTCGAAATAGGACTTAATTAGGGTTTTTGATTAAGTGATGTATTGGAGGAATAAAATGCGAAGGGCGCGCTTTAGTGAAAGGGCCCTACTTTATGATGTAGAGAATGATGAAATAAGACTTTAGACCTAATTAATTTGATTAATTAAGTGCTTAAGGAGAAATGCAATGCAGAATGCAAAATGCGCTAAGGCGGGTGCTAAACTAGGTGTGAAATTGTACCACCCTAGCGAGTGTGTACAATTTACGACGCTACATATATATATATATATATATATATATATATATACTAGCACGCACCAAACCCCTATATATATGTGAATATGAAGCAACACACACACACACGCCAATGGTTGTTTTTTTTCTTCTGGCTTTTAATGTGCATGTATAAGAATGAGCATTTCATCTTTAACAACTCTACTTACTATGGAAAACTAACACATATAATTACGGAAATATACATACCTTTAAAATCTTCTAGATATTCTTCACTCCACCAACCCACAAACAACGAACCTTGGTATCTTGACACGACCATGCTACAAAATGATGCCTAATTTTCACAGACAGAACACAAAATGATGTAGAAAATAAAAAACATTTATTGAATGTCTTAGGATTTCAAATTACCTCAGCAACCTAAGCCTCCACTCAAATCGTTGTCCTCTTGACACCTCCCAAGGGCACACTCACAACCACCTCTGCAATACAAAAATGATAATAAATTTTTTGAAAAAATAGGGTTGAGGAAGGAATCATAAAACTATCATTATCTATTAGGGTCTGAATTTATCGATGCCGCCATAACCCTACACAACAATCTTCAAATGTCCCACCCACCTGTGCGCTACAATACCTCCTCCCTGCACATGAAAAAACCCGCATGTTAATAGGCAATAACAATATACCCATACAACTCGCGTTATACATGCGGTTGACAATGCATACCTATAACTCTAATGGAAGCAAAGATCCTTCGCTTAGTGATTCAACCAGGGACATTGTGATGCCACGATCGACATGGATTTCTTTGAATATTTTCCCCTCCACTGCATTAAGAGTTCTGCATGCAGCTCCCATACGAAATATATCCAAAAATTTCACGAAATTGAGTTTTCATTCAAAATTATTGAAAATTGTGCCCATAACATGTGACCACCGATGTTAGTCACCTTGTGGATGCAAAAAAGGTAGATACCAAAAATGTTAACTGCATAGCCAGCAAAATGTTAACCACCTTGCCTGATGTAACCATCGCATCGTTGTGACATCCGCCAATAAAATGTTAACCGCAAGCAAGATTTTCCATAAAATGCAAAATGACAACATCATCCACGTCATCGCCATCGTAAATACCTCCATGTCATCTGGGTCCCAGGAACGTCGGTCTCATGGACTTGTTGTACTTGAATGGTAGCTATTCTGGCTCCAAAACGGCATGCCTCTACATGATGCGGAAGGCATACCATTCAAGTACAACAAGTCCATGAGACTAACGTTCCTGGGACCCATAGATGACATGGAGGTATTTGCGACAATGATGACATGGATGATGTTATCATTTTTCCTTTGACGAAAAATCTTGCTCGTAGTTAACATTTTCCCCGCCGATGTCACGACGATGCGAGGGTTACATCGGGCGAGGCGGTTAACATTTTTGGTAACTGACTTTTTTGCATCCACGAGGTGACTAACATCAACAATCACGTGTTATGGGCACAATTTTCATTAAAAAAATTAAAATTTTGAAGGAAATCTTGATTTCGAGAAATTTTTGGATATATTTCATATGGGAGCTACATGCAGAACTCTTAACGCAGTGGAGGGGAAAATATTCAAATAAATCCATGTCAATCATGGCATCACAATGTCTCTGGTTGAATCACTGAGCGAAGGAGCTACACTTCCATTGGAGTTATAGGTATGCATTGTCAAAATATTTTTGGCTTTGAAGGGGAGGACAAAAGATGACCGCATGCATAACGCGAGTTGTATGGGTATATTGTTATCACCTGTTAACATGTGGGTTTTTTCATGTGCAGGGAGGAGGTATCATAGCGCACAGATGGGTGAGACGTTTGAATATTGTTGTGTAGGGTTATGGCAGCATCGGTAAATTCAAACCCTAATAGATAATGATAGTTTTATGATTCCTTCCTCAACCCTATGTTTTCAATTGCCAATTTTCTTATATTTTTGTATCGCAGAGGTGGTTGTGAGTGTGCCCTTGGGAGGTGTCAAGAGGACAATGATTTGGGTGGAGGCTTAGGCAGCTGTAGTAATTTGAAACCCTAAGACATTCAATAAATTTTCTTTTATTTCCTGTGTCATTTTGTGTTTTGTTTGTGAAAATCAGTCATCATTTTGCAGCATGGTCATGTTAGGATACCAAGGTTTTCTATTTGTGGGTTGGCGGAGTAAAAAAGATCTAGAAGATTTTAAAGATATTAATATTTCCATAATTATATGTGTCAGTTTTCCATAGTGAGAAGAGTTGTTAAAGATGAAATGTTGCGTATATTCTACCTCATTGTTGAAGGGTGTCTGATTGTTGAAGGCTTGATTGTTGACAGCTCATTGTTGAGGGCGTATTTCTGGGAATGCAGTTTTCTTTGTTGTGGTGGGGATGATGTATGTTGAAATTCGCCTCTATGACTCGTATTTTTCCTATTTTTGTTTGGATTTTGTTTTAAATGATCAGGGTTTGCATTGTTTGTTTGTGGTTTGGCATGTGCTAGTATGTGTGTGTGTGTGTGTGTGTGTGTCAATATGAAGCAATATACATATAGACACACACACATGCACACACAGACACACACACACACACACACACACACACACACACACACACACACACACACACACACACACATATATAGAAAAGGTGATGCAAATGACCCTCTAACCCTGTAATTCAACAAACATGTCCTCTGCAATATAGAGAAAAAAGACAAAATAAAATATAGATAAAAGAAACTATGGAAATATTATGCTTTGTTTCAATTATTCTTAGCTGCTCATTAGATCAAAAAAAGAAAACCTAACCCTAGCAGTCTCTAACCCTAACGCAATGGTATGCGTCTATTTTGGCTCCAAAACAAACAAATATTTGACATAGGCTGAAGCTATTATTGCTACATATAGAGGCAAACAAGAAATGCAAACAAACAATGCAAACCCTGATGATTTTAAACAAAATCCAAACCGAAACAGGAAAAATATGAGTTATAGAGGCTGATTTCAACATACCCCAAGCCGCAGCATGTCACAGAAAACTACAGTTCCAAATTTCCCCATTCAACAATGAGAAAGAATAGATTCAGGTTGCTTCAACAAGGAGCCCTTCAACAATAATGTTTTTGTTCATGCATTAGTCTTCCTTTTTCCATGTTAGGTAGATAAAAAATATGATATGTTTACTATCATCAAACAAACAGTAGATCAAATCCTAATTGTCAGCAAACAACAAATCAACTCCTAAACAAGAGAAGGTCACACACAGTCAAGGAATGGTTGCATCAACCAGTCAACAAGCTGATTTTGAGAAGTTTGTTTGCATCAAAATGCAAACCATGATGATTTTAAACACAAAATGCAAACCATAACATGTAAACAAGGTCAAGACCACGTAAAAGAAGCTCAATTTGAAACAAAACATTTTACATGACTTTCTCTTTCATATAGCTATTAGGTTCCTACCACATGTATTTGCATATATATTTATTCTCGGACATGTATGTCGATAGGTGCATTTTGGAGCTAGAATAGACGCATCCCATGTATGTCGATGCATGTAGTTGGTACAATTACATTTTGAAGCTAGAATAGACATGTCTGACACAAGTTGGATGCACCTAATCTCACTCGAAAACTGCAGAATAAACATATATGCAAATATATGTGGGAGGCACCTAATAGATACATGTATTGTGGCTTGACAGCAGACCTATTGTACCAATGACATGCATCAACATGCATTTTTGAGACATGCATACCATGCCAACTTGCTGTAGTGCTCGAACCCACGGTATGTGATGTAGAGTTGTTGTCAAGTTGTTGATTTCACTCCTTGGGGCCCACACGAAATTATGTGGACATGCCGGAGGATGGCCACAGCATGCTTCATAGTTACTAGTGGTTTATTGTGCATAACATGCACATTAAAAGCTGGCAAATGAAGGAACAACATTCGGACGACATCCCGATAGGAAGAAGAGGCTGTGGGCTCCAAAACTTGGTACGTTTGTTGGAGAAAAGACTAACACGAAACTCAAGTTAGTCTTACAGTAGGATGCCTCTATTGTGGCTGCTAAAATAGTATGGGGCGACTAACACCCCATGTTTGTGGTAGGTTTTTAATTGTAGGTTTTGCATTTGATGGCTGGTTTTGTCTAACAGGGTGCTGTCAGTCTATACGATTTGTCTATTTTGGAGCCAGAATAGACACAACCTCTCGGACCATTGATCATGTACTGTTTGTGATTTGAAGTAGCTAACAATAGTAAAGCCAAAGGCTAACATGCGATGAAATTTACAATAATAAGGCTTGTTGGGAAGGTAAAGACACTTGGTGTTGGAGCTGGAGTTGGAGTTGGAGTTAGTCAATAACAAGGCTCGAGAATAGACAAATCCTATTGTGTGTTAGTGACATGTTATTTAATTGTCATCATTGAATGTAAAATATAGTGTAAAATGTGTGACTAAGTTGTGTTTTAGTCGCACCATAGTGTTGATTTCGATTTGAAATAGAGGCGTCTATCCTTGAGTGCATAACAACAGTACCAAAATAGGTGGCTGATATACACAGCTCTGGCACTATGGAAAATTGACACATATAATTTAGCTGATATATATTACTTAGTGGTAGTTTATATTGAATGTTAAACTGCATTTTCATATATGAGCATGTATATTCCTTTTATGTCTTTTGAAATGCATTTACTTCCCAATGTAGACTACCACTAACATTAGTTATCCATGCAGGTTGTTGATTTTCAAGGACTATTGAGCAGTCCCCCTGCAAATGTCCAAACGTTCCCAGGTTGTTGCTCTCTCTCCCTTCCTTAATACTACTTGCACTGTAATTTCCCCTTATTAATAATCTTTTCTCTTGCGCAACTTGTTGAAAGGAGCTTGTTTTATATATATATATATATAGAGATTGTTGTATATAATTTTTTTATGCGATATAAATGTATGTATAAATTTCTGTTCCTTATCATGTAATATTAATGTCCTTACTTTTACTAAATTTGATAATGATAAAAATTAACAATGCAATTGGCTGATGCCTTATATTCTATGTTATAGATGCACCATATTAGACAATAAGATATTATTTTCCAACCTAAATGCAATACAATTGTTATTTATGGATCTTTGAGTCATGAAACCAGTGTTGAATATATGAACTTGAAATCCTTATTCTTTCCAACTATGTGTTATAAATTTGTATATATTCTGTTAATTTGCATGAGAGTGTTTATGTTCATCCCAGTGTATTTGTATATCTAGATTATTGATGTTCATGATGTTTGATAACTACATGTGTTTGACGATCCAACTCCGATTTGAAATGTTTTTTGGGGTTTTGTTTCAAATGTCTCCGATTGGCATGACGAACTCCTCATGTGTCTATCCTTCATAGTGTTTTTAATTTTTCTTTTGGGAACTTAAGACGATGTTATTAATAATATTTCTATATCAACAAAGAGATGGAACCTTTAGAATAGATACTCATTTCAAAAGACATGTGTCTTCCAAATAATGAATTGGAGGTGTCTGTACCCATTAATTATCGTCAAAGACTTTCTTAATGGTAATGAATCCTTGTGTATTGTGTGACATAGAGTGACCATCTTAATTGTTGCACACTCATTTTACATTGTTGATTTTGCAATTAGCGGCTGTGATTGACTAACCTGTCACTAACACACTATAGGAAAGGTTCATTTTGGAGCCAGAATGGATGCAGCCGATGCGTTAAGTGTGTTTTGCATCCTTCTTTAATAATCCTTAACAAAGTCTAGTTTTTGTGTTGTATTTTGGATGGGGAGAACACATAAAGCCTTTTTGACAGCATTGGTGATGGATCATAGTCATTATTTCGTTGCAATTGCAATGAAATATGTTCTATAGTGAAATGTCATGAATAGTTTATGGTAAACTGTTAGCTGGGTTGTACCTAACACAGCGGCACACTGACTTTATATTGCAATGTGGGAATAATAGGTCATGTGTTGACTATGTCATTTGTGGGGAATGTGTGGTATTATTGATAATGTGAAGAATATCAATTTCATCATTTTTTTTTCTATTCAATCATGTCAATTACGTTGAGAAAAGGGTTGAGGGAAACTATTGATCTTGATTATGGTTTACTGGAGCTATAGGTAGATGATCTCCTGGGAGTTGGTCGCGTTCACTTCCCAGTGACATGTGACATTGGCCTGCCTATAAGCTAAGTAGTTTTAATGGATTATGTAACATATAGTATTCCTTGTTGTTGTCACTGTTTAATGCTTGTGACTGGAGATCCAATTTGTATACCTAGGAGAGAGTTGGGCTTTTAGATGCGGGACCAGTTTGGCATTAAAATCTAAAAGATTCAAGAGTTGGGCTTTCACATCTGAGAGTAGTTAAGGATTCAAATCTCAAAGAGTCAGAAGTTGGGCTTGTTGGGATCCAAGAATACTGAGAGAGGGGGTGAATCAGTGTTCTGTCGGTAACACAATATTTTATCCTTTTATACCATACACATATAAACTGGTAAACATATAAAAATATAACATGAAGCAAATAAATCTTTCACATAAATGAACACCATAAGACACATAATTTATACGTGGAAAACCTCAAAGAGGAAAAACCACAGTGGGATTTGTGACCCACAATATCAATTCACTGGCCATATGAAAGGATATTATATATAATGGAGGCCTGCACATGCAGGAAGGCACACTTCCTAGAGCATACTGCTCATCACTAAAGATTCTCACTGACTACAAGTTTCTACTAATGTAAAACAATAAAAATGAACTCAAAAATGCATCTCCTATGCCAAATAGAGTTCCGGTTCTAGCTCTACTTTATATCGGTTCATAAACCTTAGACACTACTCCCGATATCTCTTCTCCTCCAAGAATGTTTTCCAAGCTATCTACAAATCATTGCATAATATAACATTCGTATACAAATGATTTACTTACATACTTCACATTATACAGTTTTTCTATATTCTCCTATGTTGTATATCATATCTTGTGTCATATCCAAAATGACCTAGCAATCTGACCTATATACTCATTACAAACAATATGCCTTATGTCAGCTTACAATGTATTACAAAAGTTATTCAATGTCGACATCGACAATAATTACAAAATGATTTACAAAATAAATATCCCTTGATGTCGGTGCCAGTGTCAGTGTCTGCCGGTATATGACTTCCATATAATTTGTTCCCATCAATGACAAAAAAGTGAATCTGATGAGTGTCAATTTCCAACAATCTCCCCCTTTGGCATTGATGGCAACACTCATGTGAAAATGGATTCCCTGCCGGTTCAGCTGAATTGTGCTCCCCCTGAGCAATACACTCCTTTTGATATCCCGATATCCTTCCCTTGTGATCCTATCTAATTTTTCTGATATTTTTCACATATTTACATACTCCTCCTTTGGCATCAATGCCAAAGCCCAGTGAAAGAATTGAAATAATTTAGAACAAAAGAATAAATAAATACTGTTAATTTCACTGGAGTTTAACCAACTTCAAAATTTCGGGGTAAGCCTTATTCAACAACTGAAGTTATGTATCCTAACCAGTTTTGAAGGTGTCAGATATAGATGTTAGTCCACTTAGTAAGTGGGCTAGTGTTTCCTTCTCTTTGACATTTGTCGGTGTGGGTTTAGCAATCATGTCCATGCACTCTTTCTTATGAACACCCAGTGAATCCAATCTGGGACTCACCAATCCTCTAAGACTTCTTTCTCTCCTAATGACTTTATCTCTCTCCTTCTCAAAAGCAAAACATTGTTCTCTAAGAACAAAAATTGTCCATCAATAGATGTGGTCGGTCTGGTTAATCCATCAAAAGAGTTTGCATTGCTAGCTACTTTATTGTGTAACTCCTTTAATCTGCTATCTACATTAGCTATAAGAATTCTTATGATACAACAAACCCTGTAGATATGTGTACCTTATTTTAGACAATTCTCAATAAGAATGAGTTTGGCCTCAATTTTCTTTTTCTCTGTTTCAATGATCTACTCAAAGGTTGCTCTTTTAGCTGCAATGAATCTTTCTAAAGCCTTCTGATTTGCAATCTACCTCAGAGATTGAAAATTGTTAGAAATATTTTCTATTAGAGTCTTGAGCTTGCTAGAAGGGCTTGCTCCATCTTCAATCTTACAATCAGGTGTCAATCTGTGTAGTTTTATAACTGCTTGATCAATTATTCCCTTGTCTGCAGTACCCTCCTTCAATAATTTCTGAGTTGCCATCATCATCAACTCAGTGGGACTCATCTCAATGACATATTTCTTCTCAACTTGAGAAGTGTCAATTGCGAAAACCTTTGTCAGGGAGTCAGTTTTAACTACCGGTATAGATTTAGTTTCCTTTACCTTATCCTCTACAACCTATTTTGCATCGATGGCTTTGCCACTTGGTGCAGTGTCAATAACTATCGATGGAGTATTATCCACAATATTTATAGTATCATGTACATTTCCTTTCTCAAAAATAGTTTCAGTCAGTATGGACTGTACACTCAATTTTACTGTCGGTTGTGTCTATATGTCTATAGTTACTTCCGGTGTGGTCAAAATTGGAGTTGAACTAGCCAAAATACCTTTCCCTTTTGATTTGTCAGGAATGGTGGAGGATGTAGCTTTTGCAAATTCTTCTTGAGATGTAAGAAAATATGGATTCTTCTGGAAGAATTTGGTCCAACCCTTACTGGTCTCATTTATCACCTCATTTACTTTGCCTATCATTAGACTTATCTACCTGGGTTTACTACTGAAAACTGTCCTATTTGCAACATCTATGCATCTTTTTATTTCCTCATTGTTTATAAAACCACACATTTCCAAAAGTGCTACTTCCTTAATCTCCCTATCTCTCTTGATAGTGTCAAGTCTTCTAGCATCAAGTTTATTATACAAAGATAGAGGTATCTCCTTCAAAATTTCTATTAAGGCTTTCTTATAAATGTCTATATGTAACAAAATAGCCTCTTCTATTTCATTTTTCTCATCATCCTCTAAATCTTCATTATACATAGATACATTTTTCAAAATTCCATCTTTTGTAATTTCATCAATTAGCCTAGCACAAATCTTTTTAGTCTTACTAGTTTCAGTATCATCACTCTTCTTCTTTTTGCTTGTGGTTTCTAGTGTAGATGTGACTAGTTTCCTCTTTTGTATAGGCTTCCTTGCCGGAGGTGGTGGTGCAGTAGGTTTAGTTTCCTTTCTATCAAGTCTCCTCCTAGGCTCTGCCTTCTTCTACTCTAACAATGGTTGATCCACTTTCTACCTTTGTACCCTTCTGAAAGCTAGAGGTTCATTGTCCTCAGGGTCAGAATCAGAAGTAATGGTAGAAATGTAAGCTTTAGGCTTCTTCACCTCTATAGTACTAGCCACTGTCGGTTCTGCTACCGGTTTGGATCCTGAACCCAGCTAAGTGTCTATCTTATGAATTACATCCTGTACATATGCAGACATCTTTTCTATTTTCTTCTCTCTTCTCTTCCTATTAAAACCAGTTTTGACTTCAAGGGCCTTCTCTTCTACTGTACCAAAATGCTCTTTTTTGTCATCCAATGGGGAATCTAGCAGCATTTTTGCATAGAGTTCAAAAATGCTATCATCCACTTCATATCCAATCTTAGTAATCCAGATTGTCCTAGGTTCAATTGCTTCCATAAGGGTTGGATCAGTTTTCACCATAAAACAGATATCAGTGGAGTACTTCTCCATAATTTTCTTCGATATTCTCTACCTCTACCTCATGTTTTCTTGGAATGTTTTGAAATACCCCCAAATTTTCTCATCTCTACTGGTACCAAGACCAATGATTGTTTCCTTGATTTGCATACCTACTAGTATGTCATGAGCCCAACGCTTCTTTCCAAGACCAGGTAGCTCATTTAGGAAGTAAAGCATTAAACAAACAATCAAATTTCTGTATCTAAAAGTTCCTTTCTTAACTCCCTTGATCTTCCCAAGGTTCAATATCAATTTACTCCTCATCCATTCACATAAACCATATTTTTCATTGTTTCTTAGCATTTGATATGCAACATGAATGCATGAACTAGCAACATAATTCAATCAATTGGATTGAGTTACCTTATAACCTATTATCATGCTTGGAAATTTCACATCAGTGTTAGTGATTGTGTTGATCCTCATTGCTCTGCTATCAAGAGTTGCACCAGTGAGTTTCTCAACCTCAGTGTTGGAAATTTTTTTGCCAGGTTCTTGTCCAACTTTGGGTAAGTCGGTGACTGCTTGAATAGCCTCCTTAGTGATCATGTAAGGCCTATCCAGCCAGATAAACTCATTGTGAACCCTGCTCAAAACGTATCTGATGACTTCATCCTTGAATTCTGGTATGTACAGAATATCAGTTAACCCTAAATCCTCAATTGGTTTGTATTCTGGTTTGATGGTTTTGGAGTCTCCTAGTATCATGGATTGATACATGCTTTTGATGTCCTATATGCCTAGATCCTCCAGGGTATAGTGAATGTATGCCCTTACATCTTCAACATACATCACCCCGTCAGGAACCCTAGAAAATACTCCCACAGAGTCTTCCTTCTTATCAATTTTGGGAACCTCCTTGAATACGATCCTTAACCTATCCTTGACTTCGACAATGGTGGGATTTTCAATAAAAGTAGGAGTTGAAGATCCAGATGCCATTTTGAAGAATACCTGAAAGTGAACGTCGGTCGAAGATTGAGTGTTTCTACTTGAAATCCTTTCAGAATGCCTTTGCTTGCTCTGAATTTGCCTTTTTCTTTTCTCTGAATGCTTGAATGCTCACTGAGTGAAAATGAATTCACTTACCCCTTTTTATTAGTGAATAAAACCCTAATCTTTCTCTGTAATAAATGCTTTGCAAACAACCCTACGGATGTTATTTTCACAGTCTTGTGTTGGGTGAACCTTCATCAATGATGAAAACAACTCTTTAGATCTCCTTAGATCTCCTCTAAGGTAATATGCAGGATTTTGCAATGACTTTGCCAACCCCTAAGGCTTATGCCTCAGTTACCGGTGGAATTTCCTATCGGTGGAGGAATCCCCTATTCTACCAATGGAGTTACCGATGTCGATCCATCTCCACTTGGTTCTTCAAATTTTCTAACCCATCTCTTGGTGTGATCTTGTTGTATTTCATCTAGCTTCTTCTTTCCTTTCTCATTATCTTTATCATTCCTAACCGTTTGAGTCTCGCTTCTGCAGTATTTAGCAATATGACCTATTTTGTTGCATGCATAACATGTAACATTGTTCTTCTGAATTGCTTGGACAAATCCGGTGTCATTCCTTGACCTACAATGATTAGCAAAATGTTCAAACTTTCCACATGCATGACATTTAACATTCATTCTGCAATCTTCTAATTTATGACCATATTTCTTGCAATTTGTGCATTGACGGGGAGCAGAATTGTAGTTTTGATTTCCTTTATTTCTACATTGTTTAGCCATATGCCCAAATTTATTGTAAACAAAACATCTACCATTGAAATTATAAGCATTAGATTGCCTTACCGGTTTCCTCTATTCTAATGAGTTCTACATACCGGTTGTCTGATCTTCATTTGCAGTACCGAAGCTTTCACCTTGTACAAATCCAAGTCCTCTAGAATCATCAACCTACCTTTGTCTTTTCAATAAATCATCCAACTGTGCAGCACTAATCTTGAATTTTTCTTTATACTTACTTGCAATAGTTAGATCATCTCTCAGAGTAGTTATTTGTCTTTCAAGTTCTTGTTCATTGTTCCAAGAGTGTGCCAAATCAATTCTCAATAGATTATTCTCATGAGTCAATATGCCACATTCATCAAATTTATTCTTTAGAGATATAACAAGATTATCTTCCTTCTTCTTTTTGTCCTCAATATCTTTTGATAACCTCATAGTCAGATTTTGCATTTCATTCTTCATGAGCATGTTTGCTTGACTTAGTTTCTGACATTGTTCCTTAAGTGCATTCTTCTCCTCATCATCCGAGTTTTGCAAAAGTTCTTTTCTCTTGGCTTGAGCTGATGATAACCTTTCTTGCAGGATGAGAATAAACTCATTTGTAGAATTCAATTCTTCTTGCAATTTCAAGTTCTTCATCCTTTCAGCATCATAATCCTCAAGAGCCATCTCAAGTTGCTTCTCCATAGCCATGTTCAAATATTTTGGTTTTAGGATCTTCCTCAAGTTGTTAAACTTCATCCGAGGTTCCAGGCTCTAATACCAATTGTTGGGATCCAAGAACACTGAGAGGGGGGGGGTGAATAAGTGTTATGTCGACAACACGAGATTTTATTCTTTTATACCATACACATATAAACCGGTAAACATATAAACATATAACATGAAGAAAATGAATCATCCACATAAATGAACACCATAACACACATAATTTATACATGGAAAACCTCAAAGAGGAAAAAGCATGGTGAAATTTGTGACCCACAATATTAGTTCACTAGCCATATGAAAGGATATTACATATAATGGGGGCCTGGACATGCAGAAAGGCACACTGCCTAGAGCATAGTGCTCATCACTAAAGAGTCTCACTAACTACAAGTTTCTGCTGAAGTAAAACAATAAAATAAACTCAAAAATGCATCTGCTATGCCAAATAGAGTTCCAGTTCTAACTCTGCTCTGTACCGGTTCATAAACCCTAGACACTACTACCGGTATCTCTTCTCCTTCAAGAATGTTTTCCAAACTATCTACAGATCATTGCATGATATAACATTCACATAAAAATGATTTACTTACATATAGTTTTGTTATATTCTCCTATGTCATATCCTATATCATATCTTGTGTCATATCCAAAATGACCTAGCAGACTTACCTATATACCCATTACAAACAATATGCCTTATGTTGGCTTACAATGTATTATAAAAGTCATTCAATGTTGGCCTCAACAATAATTACAAAATGATTTACAAAATAAACCTCCCTTGATGTCAGCTTTCTTCAAGTACTGATGTTGGTGCCAGTGTCGGTCCCGATGTAGCCCTGAATGCTTCAAAGCCGATGTCTATCAATATATGCCTCCTAATGTCGATATATGACTTCCATCTAATCTTGTTGCCATCAATGACAACAAAATGAATCTGATGAGTGTCAATTGCCAACAAAGCTTTCAAATGCGGGACCAGTTGGGGATTCAAATCTGAAAGATTCAAAAGTTGGGCTTTCACAGCCAGGACTAGTTGAGGATTCAAATCTCAAAGAGTCAGGAGTTGAGCTTTAGATGCATGACCAGTTGGGGATTCAAATATGAAAGATTCAGGAGTTGGGCTTTCACATCCAGGACTAGTTGAGGATTCAAATTTGAAAGAGTCAGGAGTTGGGATTTCAGATGCGGGAGTAGTTGGGGATCCAAATCTGAAAGACTCAGGAGATGGGCTTTCAGGTTAGTGACTAGTTGGGGATTCAAATTTGAATGAGTCATGAGTAGGGTCTCCAATTTTGAACCCATTCTCAAGTTAGCTTCTGAGTGATTGTACAACCACACTGGTAATTATTTATCATTGTATTATATTTTTTTTCCATCATTGCATGGCATGGCTGCTAGAAGTTGGGACTTATAAGTGGAAATATAGATATATATATATATATATATGGGCATAAAAAGATTCGATGATGTGTGCTATTTTATTTAACAACATTATGATAGTGGCTCCATTGGTGAGGAAGATGAGGCCATTGGAAATGTAGATGAGGGCAATTATACTGATGGTCCAAGCGGTGAGAGTGAAAAAGGGGATGTTTGTAGCAAGAATGAGGTGAGCATAGAGAAGGACAATGAACAGCAAGGTGATTCTGTCAGTGCTCACGAACAGGAACAAGGAGGAGGGGTGAGTAACGAAAAGGTCCACTATTAGTCATTATATTTTGGATTATCTTTATAATGCTTGATTAGTGCAAAATTGAATGTGATGCTTTCTCTCTATTGGTTATGTGCAGCAATAGGCCGATCACAAAAAAGAACATATTAATGGCAGGTTGCATTACTTTTGTCTCTTCTGTCATTGTTACCACAATGGAGGCCATACATTTTGGGATCTAGGGAGGCTTAATATGCATAGAGCTAGAGAACATCAACTTCCATTACTGGGGGTTGCACAATGCAGACTTGAACCATGTGGTAGTGGACAACGCAACACGGATCATACGAAGAAATCATAGATGTACTTGAAAAAGAGTGGATCATATGGCAAGAAAATATGTGATGAGCTTCCTACTAAAGGGAAGGAAGAGATAAAGGAAGCAATGCAAGTGTATGATAGCAGTCCGGTTAGGGAGGCGAGAAGGAAGAAGGTTTTAGAGTTACTGGAAAGAAAGAATATTGCAATAGAGGTAATTTTTAGTGATCATATTATTTTACATTTTACTAAATTCCTTTAAACATCTAAAGAATGTCTTATTGAGCTATCCTATCATGCTGCCTAGAGTTTAAGTGATAGTTCAGGCCATGGCGAGGAGGTTCTGGCATCGAAGGATAATCGCAAAACAAGTGTGCTAGTGAATTAGGCTACATCAGTTTTGTTGGGGAGGAAGAAAAAGAAGAATGTTGTGAAAAAAAGAAGGCCAACTTCAGATCCTGAAACAAATGAGGGTGCATCTATTTTGTCAGGGAAGAAAAAAATGAAGAATTCTGCAAAAAAAACAAGGTGGCCTTCATATCCTAAAACAAACGTGTCGGTCAATGAGCCTGCATCTCATTCATCAGGGAAGCTAGAAAAGAAGAATGCCACAGAAAAAACAAGGCCGACTTTAGATGAGGCAACACATTTGTCATCGAAGGTGATTGTCTGTCGGCCTATCCATATGTGTGTTTTGATTGCATGGTATGCTTTGCACTCCATTGTGTAGTATGTTGACTATTTCTTCTGTGTCATTGTAGGCTAATTTTGATGGGGTTCATGGAGGGAGCATGGAGTGTCTCATGGTATTGGATGACACAGAACGTAGTGTGCCCAAAAAAGCTAGTCAAAAACCATAGTCATTTGTTAGGTGTCTGTCTATTTGGATGAAGAAGGTGAAGGAGACGATGAATGAAAAATTGGGTGCATGAAGTGGTGAGAACATTGTGGAGCAATCTCTTGAATTGGGGCAGATGATGGACGATAGGAGAAAAGAACATTCAATGCAGTTGTTTCATGACACCGTGTGTAGTGTTCCCCCAAAACCACATCCAAAATCTTTAATGTCTATTAGGAGGAAGAAGGTGAAGGAGGCGATGATTGAAAAACCCAGTGCATGAAGTGGCAGACGATTGCAGAGCATTTTCTTGAATTGGGCTAGAGGTTGGAGGATAGGTGCAATGATGAATAGGTAATATGGTGTCATTGTGAATGACATGTAGTGCTATATCATCACATGTTGAGTTATACTATAGAGTAACTCTTTTTTGTATGTAGCCAGTCATGGTATTGGATGAGAAACCTCAGAAGTTTGTTTGGAGGGAGAAGCTGAAGGAGACGTTGAATGGAAATTTGAGTGCATGCAATGGCAAGAAGATTGCAGAGGAGTCTAGTGAGTTGGGGCAGACATTGGAGGATAAGAGAAGAGATGAACAGGTATTGGGCTCTTATTGTGCATAATAGGCGATGAGAGGAAGTGTTATACTGTAGAGCATTTTTTATGTTGTTGTGGTTTGTGTCCGTTATCTGTGCTCCTATTATTGCCTTAGTCGTGTAAAATTCATCGGCCTTCATCCATTAGTGTTCGTAGGCATATGGGTTTAATGTGTACTTACACTCCTGTACAATGTGTCACATTTTGCAACATAATTTGATAGAAGAAAGCATTGAGAAAGAGTCTAGAGGAAATGATGATGGATGTACAAATGCAGACCATGACAACAATGGGGGCAATGAGACAGGATAGACAGCTATTTCGGTACTATTATATTACATTGCCATGAATTGATTTGCCTATGTTTGATGCTTAGCTACAAATAATTCTATTTAAGCGACTGCATCCACTTGTTACTGATACAGGCAATCGTGGAAGACAAAGAAGAGTGCACAAATGAAGATGCTCATGTTGTTGCTATTGGAGTTGAATTCCAACTACTAGTGGATGGGGTAGTGGTTGGGGAAGGCTTTGTTGATGGGTTGGGAGAGGGTGTGATGTGCCATACTATTCGACTACCATGAGATTTTTCTAAAGTTTGCATCGTGAAAGTCTTTGATGCAAATGCCTAGCTGCCTTGCCCAGGTTCTTTGGCCAATGTCTTGTTGGATTCCCTAAACTAATGGGTGGTGTGGCCTATTGAAGACTTGGTCTATTCCCCACCCGTGATAAGTTTTGAAGATGACAAGATCCCATCCTCCATCTTCTCATTCCATCATTTATCTTATTCCAATGGAATGAAATAGGCAACACTCATATGATGTCATTTGTATGTGGCAAGATAAAGTTGGCAAAAGTGCCAAGCCAGAAAAAGAGGATGTTAAATGCAACCCTATGATCAGATGGGTGAGTCAGAGGCTATGATCACTTGGCATCACCCCTCTTGAGTTGCATAAGCATGAGAAGAAGTGTAAAGAATTCTACGGTGCTGTCAACTCCATTGTGCAAACCGGACAGCCAAGGTGACAATATTTTTCAATCTGCGTTGTTGTTCCTCTTTCGTAATATTTACAGCGAGATACTGTGGTGGAAGATCAATCTTGATAGACTATTCATATGGGATTTGGACATGTTATATTGAGATGGCTTTTACATTACCATATTTTAAAGCCTCTCAATTATTGTTTTTATTTTAAATGAACTGTACTTAATTTTCAACCTTTTGTGCTATTTTAAGCAACATAACTATAAAGGCTTGATTTGTTGGACTTTTTCATGGTGATCTTACACCATGAACTACCCTTTAATAACTTGAGAAACTTGTCTTTGGTGTGCAACATTTTTATTAATGATAGTGGATGGTAGAATAAAGTCGATTATAGTCGTTTATTGTTCAAGTTTTTTTCAAGGTCTCTTACTTATTGTATATGCATAGGTTTTCTTATTGTGTAGCAATAGGGTTCCTACAACTCTTTTACGTATATAGATCAAGCCGAATGTTTGATTGAAATTGTGAGCCACATGCTCTTTCCACTGTAACTTACGACAGTTCAATATACCATTGTTATTGTTTGCTTTTGAACATTGAATCTCAAATGAATTAACAAAAAAAATCAATTAAAAAATAGAAAACTTGTGTTATAGTTTCTTGGCAGATGTGTAATAAGTTGGATGTAGGACGAGGAGTGGTGAGTGATGGAGTTATCTTCCCAAAATATGGATTCCCAATTGGCAAGTAACCTTCCACCCAAGTGCCCTCCCACTTGTCAGTTTAGTGAACATGTTAACTTTTGTATTCTATATAATGTTATTCATGCAAAAATGCAACAGATACCTGTTCGTTTCGTGTTGGCATAAACTATTGTTTCTTGTATTTTTCATGTTGTCTTGCCTATCTATGTACTAATATTTATTTTTTGGCATTTTTTGTAGGGATGGAAATGGGAAGATTAGGGATAGGAGAAAGAAAGGGCATTGAAACATTTGTTCCAGAGAACAAAACGCCTGCTATGACTTCACAGGCGAATGGGACACCCGATGTTCTCACCTCTCAGGATGGTTTAGAGAAGTCTGCAAGACAACCACTACCACCCTTTTCAAACTAGAATGATGGGATGGACAGAATGGAGTTTGACACCATGTGTGTACAACTACTAATGCAAAAGGGCGAAATGGCCCATGTTGAAAATGAAAGGCTGAAGGGGATTGTTTTTGATCTTGAATGGAGATGCACTAAAATGAAAACGAGATGCACTGAACTGAGTAAGAAATGCATGGAACTCAATAACAATGTCATGGAATTTAACAATAAGAATACAGACTTTGAGTTGGAAGTGCGTAGACTATAGATGTTGAATGAGAGATAGGAGGTAGTAGGTGAGGTGTGCGCTAAAAGAAGCAAAATCATTAGTGACCAGATGCAGAGCATGCTAGATGTTTGTGTGCAACACGCTCAGTACTGGAAACAGAGGTTTGAGGAGGTGTATGCCTTCGTAACCGATAAATATGATGGGAAGGATGTGCCTCCCATTACTCCGACCACTGGGGGAAAGAAAAGTGATTTAAATACTCAACCTCTGCCTCCATAAGAGGCTTGTACTATTACAAAAGTTTTCTAGATGTATATTGTTGACCTCTGTTGAATAAAATGTCAGCAATGGTGCAGATTGTTTGTAATCTGACATATTAGAATTTTATCCAATTCTTTCATTTAAAAAAACACTTTGTATGCTTCATGAATGGTTATTTTCAATAAATGTGATTGACTTCACTTAAACAGCTTGAATAGTTAATGATTGATTTCTTGTATAGTTTTTCATGCTTTCTAAATGGTTATATGTGGCTTTTCTACATGTCTTGTATGATGAATGGTTGAACAAGGTGTTATGTGCCTCTTCAATTGATTATAGGATTATATATGTTTTGCATATGAAGAATAGTTATATGTGGCTTTCTCAAATGTCTTTTCTTTCATATATATGTTGGGAATGTGTTCTAAACTTACTTCAATTGATTTCACTATAATCGAGTATATTATCTGATGTCCCCTTCTTATTCTACTGTTGTTACAAGGAGTGTACCTTAATATAATTGATAGAATATTCATCATTAGGTGGCACTAACCCAGAGAGAAGTGGATGGTTAGGGTGAGCATTGTGAGACCTAAGTCACATTGGCAGTGCTTCCATGTGCATTTTCAATGAGTAATTCAATTAAATGAACATAAAAATTGATTGGGATGTGTGTTAGATTGAATTAACGTTGTCTTGGATGTGAATTAACTACCTTAAAACCCTTTGTGATAGGGTTAGAGAAGAGGGTTATATGAGGTTGTTATGTGATAGGGTTAGAGAAGAGTAGGGACAATACATATTAGACAGGATCACATTATTTTTTAATCAGTAAATACAAAGTATGTTAGTCATGAAGACAAAGATGTGTGCTATAAATTCGTACCAAAGTAAATATTAAATATATATCAATGATTATTTAACTATTTAAGCTTTACCACACAAATAAGATGAATTATAACATGCAGGTTAGTTATACTTGTATTCTTGAAACAAAGAAACTGAAATTGAAAGTAACACTTCAAATGAGAAGAGAAGTTTTTGGTTTCTTCTATTGATTTCACCATTGAAATGAGGTAGAACATACTGTTACGGTATTCTCAGAAGATCTACTATATTTTCTATTGGTCTTGGTTTCTCCCTTTTATACAAAATCGGGAGAAGCAACAAGCTTCAAACCATTACAAGACACCTCTTCATAACTAATTGACATAATGGAGAAATTATAGAAATGAGAAATGAAAATTTGAAGACGATTGTAACTCTCAGATTCCGTGCCTGACAATCTTTGTTATCGGTTTGCAAGCACATTCAAATGAGTTACTTCCCATTGGTAAACTTCATAATCATTGGGCCACTGAAAGTTCAAAATAATGGGAATGTTCATCAAATCATCTTTCCACTTCTTGTCTGTTAAATTCCTCACCTCTACAACAAACCTTGCGTAACCAAAATCCACATTTATAATCTCGTCTTGAAACACATGAAATCTCTTAACATTGATATCTCCTTCCTCTTTCAAATGTGCACTGATCTTTGTTACAATCTGGGGTAATTTTCTCTTTCAATCATCAAAGTCTCGGATATGCTTGTGATTGTCCATGATACGAGGGATAGTCCAATTGCTGAAATATGTAGAAATAATCAATTTTCGCTCTCACCTTTTGCTCCATACTTCTGACATCATTGAGTCCACTTTTGATTGTTTGCACCATTTGCCAAGTTTCTTTTATTTTCGGTTCAGAATCAGGGTTTCTCTGAGTCCCCTTGCATAGCATTTCCAATGTCACATATGCAGGTTGCCACTTGTTTGATAGGTTTTCCAATTTGGGCCTATTCTCTTTGAACACTTCTAACATCTTGAACAAAGTCTGATAACACCCATATATCTCTTCCAATTTCTCAACTGTAAAGTTGACCCTGTGTAGGAGAATTTGTTCAAAAACTTGCAGAGTTTCTTGTGCCATTTTTTCCAGGATCTCCTCATTGGCCGCCCTCATATCTTATATCTCTTTCTTGTATTTCTTCTTTTTTTTAGTCCACTCTTTGTTGTTACCTATTTTATCAATTTGCTTTGAAGGGGCATGTGTATGCAGAACGATTGCCTTATTTTGATTGTTAGGTTGACCTTCCAACTTTCCTTGCAACGTAGCATTCTCAATATATAACCTGTTTATTTCATCATTCAAATCCTTTTCCCCGATCTCTAGTTCATGTAACTTTCCTTCCATTTTCTTTACTGCATCCCTCGTAAACATTGCAGAGTGCATGGTCATTGTAGAGGCCTCTAACAGAGATGTTTCTTTTATGGATTTGAAAAGTGGTACCCCCTAATTTTCCTTTACGAAATCAACCAACTTCGGCTTATGAGTACTTTTTGAGCTCGCCCATAAGGCTAATATCTCAGTTTTGGGATTATACCCTATTCCACTCACCCCTTCATTTGAATCAAATTCAGCAATTAGCATGGGATCATCTTGTCGCCTGGCCCGATCCAACAAGAACATTTGTTTCATGGTCATTCCCAAAATTATGAGCATGCTACTGTTTAAAACCATTTCTCTTGCTTTTGCAAGGGTCAAGTCTATTTCATCCAATCTCATTTATTTGAAATTTTGAGTAATCACTTCTTCATGTCTCATTTCCTCTACTCCCCTGAGGTTCACTTGTTTCCTCTCTTCAAATTTCTTCATTTTTGTCTTTAACTAGAAATCTTTAAATTCCTAACTATGGATGAAATTGTCATCATCAAGGAACCTCATTAACATGGCCACTCTTGTATCGCTAGTATTGACAGCCTTTGTCTCTTTCTATTACTTGGGCCTCATAGCCATGTACCTCTTCTTGGTACCTGGGTGGAACCATGTTTGATTGATCAGATGGTCCTTTGTCCCTAGGGCCCTCTAAGCTGTAGCAACTTCAAGTGTATCGTCTTGCTCTTCATGCACTTCTTCCGTGGATTTGTTATCCATTACCTCTTGAATCACAACCCCTACGGGTTTCTTTGGTGGACCCTCGGCCTTTTATGGTGGGGCTTCCACACCTAGTGATTTGCCATATATCTTTTCAAAATTTTGGAAACACAATTATATTCTCTCCAACCCATCAGTCACACCAGCATAGAACCCAGGGAAAGATGGATCCTTTTGTTTCTTTTCCTCTTCAACTCTTGGTATGATTTCCCACTTCTTCCTTCTATCCATAATTTATCCATTTGATGTGAGATTTTTGATCAGGTCTTCTTCTATCAGTAACTCATATGAAACTGACTCAATAACACAACCAATGTGGTTTTCAAGATAACACATTCTTTCCTTACCATGTTTCAGCTTGAAATTGATGTTTAAGTAACTTTGTAACTTTTTGAGCATGTTGGATCCAATTGAGAAATTACCAAATATCCCATGATGAGGCATAAATGAACCTTTCCTCGTTGGAACAATCAGCTCTCTTTCCAACCATAACATCTGCCATATAAATTCCAAAAATGCAAGCTTGTCCGGTACAAACATGGGCAGCAAATGAGGAGTCTCGGGACAACCATAGACCCTAATAATATTATATTCACCCATGTAAAACCAATCTGCAAAATTGTGAGTGTGACCCTTCTCAGGGTTATAGGCCAAAGGTCTCAATACTTTCCTTATTCTAGGAGACAATCTGTCAACTACTCTGTGGAAAAAAGCAAGAATACTGCAAACAAAGGAGTCACGGAAGACCTTGTAATCTGAATTCCTACATCTCTTATCACACAGGTAACAACAAAGCTAAACTAGGAGCCTGTATCCATTTTCATCCACTATTCCTAATTTCAATCTTTCTGCAAATGCATGCCCTTTTTGAAATAGGATAAGATGACATAATAAGGAATAGTGGTGGAAGTCATTGCTCTTCTTCTCCTTCCATGCCACCAATTGCCCTCGTATTCTCCTCTCAATTTTTGAAGAAAAATCGAACTCCACATGGACATCCGAGTTTTGAATTCTCATAGCCATGTACATAAAACTCACTGCCATCCTCCCCTAGAATATGACACAAGGCAAAGTAGGTTTTTTGGAAATACCCAAGGAAATCATCGATGGGGAATGGCTCGCTCCTTGTAACCATCAACCGTTGGTTCTTGAAACCCCTTCTCCTATGATATGGAAGCTCATCTTTCCTGTATGTCCTCGAAAACTTGTCATAGTCCATTTTAAATTGTTCTAGGTCTACCTTAGTGAGGGCTTCTTTGTTCAATGTGAAACAATCAATAATCATAGACCTAGTAATTACCACCAAAGGTTTCCCACTCAACATCCTCACAACATTAGTGATAGGGTTGTAATTGTCAGCCAATACCTGAATCAACTCATGGTCTATAAACACATTTGACATGATTAATTTGGCTACATCGTATGTCCAAGCATTTGATATTGGAATTTTCTCATTTTTTATTTTTATAGGAAAACTAAAATAGTTCTTTACCAGAAACTAGGATTAAAGCATCTCTGCAACCCTCTAAAGTGTCTTTAAAAACACACTTAACTGATTTATCTGCAGAACTAGGTAATGCATCTAACAATGATTTTTGCATAGGCCTCTTGGCCCAGTTTACTATCCTAGATTTTTTTTCTAGGTTGACCTCCCATTTTGGACTTTCTCCATCCTCGGTTTCCCCTTTTGTTTAGGCATTTTTTCTCCGTATTTCTTACTTGCAAACATGTGTCTATAGATATTAGGTTGAGGGAGAGACTGTATACTTACTTGCAAGTTTCCACCCAATTTTATCTTTGAATTCTGCCATCGACCCTGACTCGTGAATTTCCGTCCCTGAATGAGAATTTGGAGCTGAAAATAGGGTTATCACTTATGAAAATTTTAAGTTGCATTGTTGATCACGTGAAATTTTTAACTTGCGTTGTTGATCACTTACGAAGTTTTTAACTTGCATTGTCGATCACTTACGAAAAGTCTGTGCCGACTATAACATGGCGTGTTATGCGCCTTCATTGATTCACAGACTGTGTGGATGACATTTTCTTTGGCCTCACGAAATGGTGAAAGCGTCTAACATAGCATTTTATGTGCCTTCACTAATTCACGGACTGGATGTCCAACTTTTTCTTTGGCCTTGCGAAACAGTGAAATCTTTTAACATAGTGTGTTATGTGCCTTCGCTGATTCATGGACTGTGTGGCCGGCATTTTCTTTGCACTTTCAAAATGGCGAAAGCATCTAACATGACGTGTTATACACCTTCTCTTATTCGTGGACAACATGTCCGCCTTTTTCTTTGCCCTCATGAAACATTGAAAGCATCTAACATGGCATGTTATGCGCCTTCACTGATTCATGGACAGCATATCCGCCTTTTTCTTTGGCCTTGAAAAATGGTGAAAGCGTCTAACATGGTGTGTTATGCACCTTTGCTGATTCGTAGATTGCATGTCTACCTTTTGTTGGCAATATTGCATTATAACAGACAATGAAATATTGTTGGCATTTCATAAGGATATTGAGAAGGTTGTTGATGATTATGGATATAACTAATTAAGGATGTTTTACTGTCTTGATATTATTATTTTGTCATTGATGTCAAGAAATTGATTTTCTAATTCAGTATGATGTTGCCATATCTTGAGAAGTATGATATGAAGATTATAAAGATGTCGGTAAAAGACATAGGAAAGAATATGATGAATAAGGGGATGAATAAGGTATTCAATGGGCAACTAGTACCGAGTCAGACAATGATGAGATCATGATGTTTTAGATTGTTTTAACATCATACATATGTTGTAAAATGTAAAGGTCAATACTATACTATGTTATCAACCAAAGAACCTAGTCGGTAAACCCTAAGGTTATCGTTATCTGTTAATGAAAGCGGAATGTCTACCGAGTGAAGTTTAGTATTCACTGAGTTGTTACAGTAGACACCTAAAAATGGTCAACGCTTGCGGAGTCATACTTTAACATTTGCGCATTGCCTCATTTTAGGTTTTTGCGTCGCATTAACATTTCTCCTATGTCACGCACTTGGTTTTTATCATTTGCGAGCATCGAGTCATTCTTCTATCATCTCGCCTTCGAATTTGGTCTTGTCGACAACAACCTTCAGTCATGATTTTGGTCGATTTTTGTCCTTGTCAATCTTGTCATATTGCGATCGATTTGTCATCGATCCTTGTCCTTTCCAATCATGTCAATTTGGTCAATTTGTCATTGATTTTTGTCAACCAATCTCAATCAAACCATTTATCAACACTGGTCATTTATCAATTCAAAATCATGATCGGGTCAATTATCTTTCATCAAGACCTAATTCATCTCTTTAGGGTTTCATGATTTAATCATTTAACCTAATTTGTCATTTCTCTCTCTAGGATTAATAAATTATTTATTTATCCTAAGTCTTCTCATCGCAATTAAATATTCATTTAATTGGATAATTATTCCTCTTTAGTGAATTAATTAATAAATGACAAATTATTAATTAATTTACCTAATTTCCTAATTTCTAATTCTTAATTTTCCTAATTCCTCCTATTTTTCTAAATTTTTTAAATTCTTAAATTCAATTTCCTCCTATTTCTCTCCTAAATTTATGGAAATGACATAGAAATTTGTCATAGAATTTGTCATAAATTCTTGACATAGAAATTTGTCATAGAATTGTCATAAGCCTTTGCATAGCAATTTGTCATAGACATGTCATAATTTTGCTATTCTTGATTTGAATTTCCATTCGAATCATTATCATGCTAATTTGATCATTTCTCCAATTTATCTATAAATTGGATGATTTTCTTCACTCAAATCCCTTGATACTTGATCCCGAATCCCTGATCAAACTATCGAATTTATGCTTCTAGTACTCTTGACCAATAACCAATATCCATCTTGCTTTCAATTGTATGTGTGCACTTGTAGGTGAGATCCACAAATCCATTTGAAGAGGAAAGAAGAACAATGGAGCCGCATGGAAGGAGCATTCAAATCGTCATCCAGTTTGCATAATCTTTGCTTTTGAATGCTTTGTTTTTATGTCTCTATTGAGTGTTGTTTAGGATAGATTCATTGCAATGAATGCTTTAGTGATTGAGATTATTATGTTTATTTTGTTTGTGGTGATTTCCTATTTCCTGCTACATTAATTGGTGAACCCGACATGAACACTAACCTTCTAACCTCTTTATGGTGTTTTTGAGTGCTTTCAAGTTGATTTGCAAGCCAAAAACCCAAAAATAGGGTCGTGCAGGGTTTTCTGGAGACTTCTGCGCCTGTGTGAGACATTCTGCGCCTGTGTAAGGCACAAAATTGCATTTTTTATGAGTTTTGCGCCTGTGTAAATGCATTCTGCGCTTCTGTAAATATAAAAAAAAAAAAAAAAAAAAGAGAGAGAGAGAGAAAAAAAAAAAAACTGTGCTTGTGTAAGGCAACCTGCGCCTGTGTCAAGCAACCTGCGCCTGTGTAATCCTGCGCCTGTGTCATGTCTTCTGTGCCTATGTCATGACTTCTGCGCCTGTGTAAAGTCCAGAACAGAGGTAAAAATGCAGTGTTTTACTTGAAAATTGTCTTGTTTTTGCATTCTGTTTTCTGTTTTTTGGTTTTTGGTACTAATTATCTATGCAGAATCTTGGCATACGCATGGCAAAGACAATAAATCAAACTACTAACATGCTTTGTGCAGATTTGAAAGTCAAAGAATAAGCGTATCAAACTCCTAACTTGGGTTTTTGCAGGTTGCCTTGGAGAAACAACCAAACTTTGTGTTTGCATTTAATTTTTAGGCACCTAGTGATTTCTAAATAGGTTGGAATGAACATTTGTTTGCTTTGATTGTTGAGTATGACATTGGAGTAGGAGAGTATGCTCTCATCCTTCTTAGGGTGATCAGAAATCTAGATCTTCGATACCATGCTTGTGTTGTTGATTGTGTGTCACATTTAGAGGGCCTGCCTTCCCGACCACTTTGCTTTTGCAAGCAAGTGATAATCGTGAGAAGGGAACGACCCAAAGTGAGTACGGCTAGAATTCCTTGGCATTCTAACTCACTATAAACAAATACCTGATGAGCAAAAGCTTTGAAGGAAGTGTTATGTGGGAATTGCAGTTACTTGGGAAGTGATGACCCTTGAACTCTTTCTCATATCAACATCTAAGTAGGGCCTCTTGGTCTAAATCGTGCTTGTACGACTACATTTGTTTGGTATCTTGATGGGCTTAATGTCTCAATCACGCTTGCGTGACATCAAGGAGTAATGCTTAACAAAAATCCTTACTACATACCTTGTTTTTAGAGGCCAAAAACCCTTCTAGTTGCTTGAGAAGGACAAATTCGGATACTTGGAAGAGATACTAAGTTCGCCATGGGGAGATTTCCATGGAGACTGATGCTTGGTTGCCCTGAGAAGTGAGTGCCATGGAGGGGAGCCCGTGGGGTCAAGCATCTATTTATTCTCCTTGAATCCCATAATGAGTCTACCTCTCAAGTACCTAATGTCTTTGCCTACCATAAGAAATGTGGAAATGAGCATGATTGTCTTGAGTCTAAGTTGCAATATCTTGTATTCTTTGCTTGTCAAAAGTTGAATTGCACCCCATTTCAAAGAGCAAAACAAATTGATCTAACATAAGTTCAAACATAAGAGCATTTCATCCAACAAATTTCAAAACATCTTCCAATATGATGATCAAACATTGTTCCAAATCTTGTCTTAACATTCATGTCACTTACATTTAGATTCATCCTAGGTTGCATTTTGCAAAGTTCATTGTCAAGTACCAAGGTTAGGTTTCACCTAAGTCATACTCCTTTGCATATCAATAAGGGTCATCCATTTGCATGTGTCCTCTTGCATTAGAGTCATATCATTGTCATACATTTATATTTTCATACCCTAAGCCTCTTGATTAAGCTTAAGTCATTATCATATCATAGTAATTGTCCCTTTGCATATAGTGTCAAAACCAGGTTTTGTCATACTTGAGTAATCCAAATCTTTGATAAACCCTAAGTCATTGTTAAGAAGTCTAGACCTTGTCAAACCTTTTGTCCTTTTGTCATCAATATCATTTCATCAAACCTAGCTTAGTATCCAAGCATATAGGGGAGACATTGCCATCTTGTCCTTTGTCAATTAAGTCCTTTTGTCCTTTGAGGTCTAGACATCATTTCAATTTCCTAAGGGTCTCTTTTGGATTTGCATTTCAAAAGTTTGTCAAAATCTTGAAAAACAACCAAAAACATAGGTTGCATTCTTGCCATAGATTGCATTCTCATCTATTTTAGTTTGCATTTAGTTGCATATCATACATTGCCCTTGAAAAATTCCAAAAATATTGCATTTGCATAGTGACATGTCTATTGAAACAAGGTTCCAAGCACCAATGATGCAACAAAGTTTGACATATCAACCGACAATGCAATCAAATTTTAATCCAAGGCAATCACAATTATATCCAACCCAACAACAAAGCAACATTGGTCAAACTTATCATGATGATGTAAATGTCCAAATACAAAAACTAGAGGAGAAACTAGCTCAAGAAAATGAGATATTGGAACAAAGAGTGAAAAACATTCAAAAGAATAGATCACAAATGTCCAAAATGTTTCAAAAACTTCCAGGTCGAAATCCAAATATTGAGCCAATTGATGTAAGATCTCTCCTTGAACGATCAAACATACCAGCTCTCCTCTCCCAAATAGAGATGATGAAACAATTTCAAGAAAGGAGACAACATCAATTTCAACATTATGTGCCTCCACATCAAGAACAAGAAGGTGTTTACTATCAATCAGATTTTCAACCATCACAACCAATTGTTCAACAACTCGAACATTTTCAACCAACACAACCAATGGTCCAATTTCAACAATATGTCCAACCAACTATACAATGTCAACAAATGGTTCAACCAATGGTGGAATATCAACAAGTTCAATCAACATATCAATGTCAACAACCACAATCACAAATTCAAAAACAAAGGTTGCAGCCCACACCAAGCAAAGTTTCAAACATGTCAGAACAATTGAACCAAGTCCAATATCAAATCATGACATCAAATCAGAACCAACTCCTTTCCAAACAAGTTCAAATTCCAGATACAACTATGTCAAAACCTCAAAAGAAAGGTGGCTTTATTGCAATGATCTTAAGGAAACGACCAAGTGAGTTCTTTGAGGAAGATCAAAATAATACAATTCTATCTAGCAATGCCTCATCCCCTTGCAAGAAAATTGACTCTCCAGTGGCATCTATCCCTACACCTTTAGAAGTTTCACAGGAACCTTCCATATTGTCCTCATCAAACAATACCCCCAAGGATGCAATTACCCAAGAGCTATCCATAATTGATTGCCACGATAATCCAATTCATGATGCACATCCTTGTCATGTTTCAGAAATACAAGACCCAATGCCACCATGCACTTTATTGCCATTACCTATTTTAGAGGACCCCATTCAAAGTCCCTCTTCCTCATGTTCAAGCATTGATTCCTTGCCAAAATCCATCCCAAATGTTCAAAGTGTATTTCCTTCATGCCAAAACATTGATTCCTTGTCAGAATCCTCCATGCATATCCAAAGTCCAACCTCATGTCAAGAGGATAATTTAGAGCATGAAGAAATGTGTCTTAAAACAGATCAAGATCAAGATCCTGAAACCTTATCATCCCATCCAATTGTTGACCAGGATCTCATCTTCCCAGAAACTCGTGATGATTCCCCTATTCTTGTCCATCCTATCCAAAGTCCTATTGACACTCCATTCCCCGAGCAAGATCAAGATATCCTAGTTCATCCAATCCCAAATGATCCCCTTCCATTTCATGAACACAATGTCCTTTCAAATCCCATTGACATTCCACTTCCTAAGAAAGATCAAAATATCCCTTCCATCCTTTCCGATGATCCCATTAAAAGTCAAGAGCAAAGCAATTTTAAAGAGGAATCCAATGATCTTCCTCCTTGTCAAGGTCAAAGTATCCTTCCAAATTCATTTCCAACACAAGACCCTATCATTCCTTTAGATCCTCCACAAGATCCACTTGTTCCTCCATCTCCTCATCCTAATCCCGCATATCCACTCCAACATTGCATTTCTTTTGATGATCCCATTATTTCTCCCATTCCATCTCTTGAAGAGCCTATCATTGAACCATGTCCACCACACACTCCTAGTCCCCCTCATGATCCTAATCCCCCTCATGATTCTAATGTGTCAGTGCAAGATGTTCATGAACCCTCGACATGCATAATAGGTTCTTCC
Source organism: Cryptomeria japonica (assembly GCF_030272615.1). Taxonomy (NCBI): domain Eukaryota; kingdom Viridiplantae; phylum Streptophyta; class Pinopsida; order Cupressales; family Cupressaceae; genus Cryptomeria; species Cryptomeria japonica. The sequence continues at coordinate 529,078,374 of NC_081410.1, forward strand.
ACTTTGGTGAAATCCGATCCACTTCAAGATCTCATTATTTCTCTCATATCATATCCACCTCATAATGGACTCACGTCTTCTTCCCAAAGAAAAGAGTATCCTACAAATCAAGATATTCATAAAGGCAAAGGAGTAGACCTTCATGAGCAAGAATCCCTTCATGTGAAAGAAAATGTTAAGCGTCATGTCTACACAACTCATTCTCAAGACGCTGGTATCCCTTCAAAGTCAAAATCCAAATGTCCACCTTCCCCATCATCGCTTCCATCCATTCTAGGTCCCTATATCCCTCCATCTCCTATGCAACATCAGCAAAGGCACACATCTTGGAGAACCTTCCATCCATCCCACATGCCTCCATATCATTCCCATCCACATCGACATTCATTCCCTCTTCCAAGCAATTTGGATGCCAAGCATAAAAGTCATAAGTCTAGCAATCCACATGTATTCAAGGATCAACATGTCCAATATAATCGACATGTCAAAACAAAGAACAATATGATCTATAAAGAAAAAGAAATATCCAAAAGGCCACAAAGGCCCATTGAGCAAAATAAAGCAAAGTCAAAATATATATGGGTTCCTAAATCCCTTGTGCAAGCAATGCACTCCAAGGAACCACAAAAGCATGAAAAATCAAAAACCATGTGGATCCCTAAGCGGCTCCTTGAAGCACAAAAGCCTAAAGAAACATCCAACTTGGCATCCAAAATTGCTATTCCTCCATCCAAACCTTCCAAGTCTATTCCTCCATCACCTTCTTCATCCATTTTGGGCCCTTATGTCCCAAAATCCCAAGCTATTCCTCCATCAAAATCTCCATATCCAAAACCCACTTTTCCTCCATCAGTCCATCACCCCTCAAGGTGTGTGCCAATGTCGATCTTGCCAACATTTCCATCCACTGAAGCAAAATTCTTCCAATACCCTATCCATTATCCAATGCATATTTTCCATCATTCGATCCCTTTGACCCAATCCTTTGCATAAATCCTTGCCTTAGTTTCATCTTATTTTCCATGTCCTTATCCTACCAACGTCTTTGAACATACTTTTAAAGGTCATTGTCCATTTTTTCAAGGCTACTATCCAAACAAAAAGATGCTTGAGTCCTTCTTCCATCCCCTATCATGTGTCCATCTTCTATTGAAAAAGTCAAAAAATTACAAAAAATTGAAAAAAATTGAAAAAAAAAAAAGAAAAATAATTCCTCCACTGGTGAAAACCTGGTAAACAGGCGCCTTGGGCAAGTACCATGATGAAAACCTGGCAAACAGGCATCATGCGTAATTTGTGAACTTCTTACACAATCACACTTGGGGGCAGATTTCCTCCTTCATATCCTATTGCCCTTCATTATCCTATCGAACCCCTGTCATTACCCTTCATATCCTATTGTCCATTTCCTCTTTCCACCTTTGATCTTGACAAGGCTGAGGATCTTCATGAGCATCATGCATCTTGTTTGCAGCTTTCAGTCTATCATAGCTTTTGGTCATTTATCCATTTGCTTATTACAACCTTTCATCCATATTCCCTGGCTTATTGCAACTTTCTGCCACTGTCCCTTAGCCAATCCCGACCTTCAATCCATGTCCCTTATCCATTCTTGGTCTTGCTTATCCTATCCATATCTTATCACTATCCATACACTCTTTTTCATTCCTTGATCTTGATCTGACATAAGGACGCAAAATTTAAACATGGTTTCAAACACCTCTTGACATGTCCCTCATGCCATGTTCCTGCTTTACATTGTCATATCCAGTCTCTTGTCCCATCACGCCATAGCCCTTGGAAATTGCATCCGTATTGTCGCCACGATAAAAGGCCTTTTGTCTTCCCTCTATCCACCATCATTTCAGCAAGCCTATTTATTCACCTGTCATATTCCTTGCCTTGCTAGACACTAGGGGCAAAAAACTCAAAAAAATTGAAAAATGTCCTGAAATAATTCAAAAAAAATCAAATAATGTCCTGAAAAAAATTCAAAAAATTCAAAAAATGTCCTGAAAAAATCAAACAAAAAAAAAAAAAAATTGAAAAAATGTCTTAAAAAAAAAAAGATCATAAAAATCAAATAATGTCCTGAAAAAATATCATAAAAATTGAAAAATGTCCTGAAATAAATCCAAAAAAATCATAAAATGTCCTCAAAAAAATCGAATAATGTCTTGAAAAAAATATTTAAAAATTAAAAAAATGAAAATCCATAAAAATCATAAAAAGTCCTGAAAAAATGAACACAAAAACATTGCAAAAACATTAAAAAACAAAAAACAAACATTTTGCAAATAATTATTCCTTTTGTGCATTAGACAGCTCACTGAGTATACATCCAACAACTCGCAATCAAACATTGTGCTTTAATGAAATCATGCTTTAACAAATGACCTTTTTCAATCAAATCAAACATTCAAACTGATCAAAATTGTCTAATCAATCGAACATCAGCATCACTATCATTTGTCCTTGTCTCTACTATCATGGGTCTTATACAGGGTGGGGTATACTCGAAACCAGACTGTGTCCTGTCTTAGACGGGGTACCACATGTCCTAAAACCAGACAGCATGATTGTCCTATCAACGCTTTCAACTTTTGACAATGAAGATCAAGATGTTTGTCTGATTTGCTTGAATTTGTGTATCTTATCTTTTTATTGATTTATCTTTGGCTTCGATCATGTTCCTATGTTGCTCGATGATGTCATTGAGTGATTTAGAGTGACCGGGATGGCTCATGATCCCTTTCTTTTTTGTTGTGATTGTCGTTTGTCTGTGATGTGTCTGTCTTTTGCAAAAAGGGTTGCATTTCAGCTCTGGCCTTCAATGCCATGATGTTACGCATCCATTTTGCTACATAAAAATAAAGGTTCTCACCTACAAAGTGCATTACTGAAAGCAAGTTTTTCTTCATCTCTAACTCTCCCCTGTCTCATTTCTTCTTACTAACATTTCTTCCATCAGTCTAGATAGTCAGTTCGGTCTAGTGCTCCGATATCCAAACACATACGCTGCATCCTGCATTCATTGGTTAGTACATTTGCATTATATCAAGATTCATATCAATCATTTTATCCATTTCATATCATAAATGCATCAAAAATACAAAAAAAAAAAATACATCCATACATGTTCCACAATTCATTCATCAACGGTGTATAAGTCATCCATACATGGAAAATAACATATGTCACAAGTCATTTGCGTCTCATCATATCGATGCATATCATATCATATGTCACAATAATATCTGAGTACAAAATCGGACTGTCTGTCCTAAGTATGGCCCGCAGGCTGACTACAAAATGTCAAACTACATAATGTCCACTGTCTGTCGTAAGGAGCATGTGCCTCTGTCACTGGGTGCTCCCTCTATCCTCCTCATCCCGGCCATATCTCAAGTCCTGCTAATGTATCTCTGTCCGTGCTTTTGAGTCTATGTCATAACATGAAGCAGTCAGGTCGGTTCTCCCGTGTGATCAACGGATACTATCGACTCTGCATCATAATTGGGGCACATTTTGTCAGTTTTAGGTTTTGCTCCTACAAGTTGCATTTCCTCATTTTCATGTCCACCTTAGGGTGTTTTTCATCTATTCTGACCTATCCTACCCTTCTCCCCCCTTGTCAGGTCCTTTGCATGCAGTTTTGAACCTAAATTGAGTCTTACATGCACAATTGCGCTTGTGTCTTGACTCTTGCGCTTGTGTCTTAACTCTTGCGCTTGTGTACCCTTACACAAGCGCAGAAGACATGACACAAGCGCAGAAGTCAGTTTCTGCATCCTCTGTGGGCCCTACAATGTCCCGCAAGCAAGTCAAATTCATGAAATTGAAAATATGGGTTTTTGAGATCCATATCACTGCTCCCACATCGTCCGATCATTTGTACGTGCATACACGTTCTCCGAGGTGATCTACCATTTGAATGTTTGCCATCTCTCTGCAAGTGTCCTTTTCAGAGCAACACATCCTCTTCTTGGGCTAGTGCAAATGAACAATTTTCACTCTCTTGGTCCCATTTATAGATATTTGTCAGTGCATAGATGGACATGTGTCCTCTCCATCTTATGTTGGTCGCGGTCTTGTGCACCTTACATTGCTTGTCCTTCATGCATCCGATCTCCGATTGTCAGTCCGTTCGATCCTATCATTTTTATTGATCAATTGGCCTCTTTTCTGCATGTTTCCGGCCAATTCCTCGAGGGGGCATGCATATGTCATTTTTATTGTCTGGGGCATTTTCATATGTCATTGTCAGTTGTCTGGGGCATTTTCATTATTGTTCTTTGAAACAACGCTTAAAATCGCATTGTCTCAAAGAGGGGCAAAATGTAGACACCTAAAAATGGTCAACGCTTGCGGAGTCATACTTTAACATTTGCGCATTGCCTCATTTTAGGTTTTTGCGTCGCATTAACATTTCTCCTATGTCACGCACTTGGTTTTTATCATTTGCGAGCATTGAGTCATTCTTTTATCATCTCGCCTTCGAATTTGGTCTTGTCGACAACAACCTTCAGTCATGATTTTGGTCGATTTTTGTCCTTGTCAATCTTGTCATATTGCGATCGATTTGTCATCGATCCTTGTCCTTTCCAATCATGTCAATTTGGTCAATTTGTCATTGATTTTTGTCAACCAATCTCAATCAAATCATTTATCAACACTGGTCATTTATCAATTCAAAATCATGATCGGGTCAATTATCTTTCATCAAGACCTAATTCATCTCTTTAGGGTTTCATGATTTAATCATTTAACCTAATTTGTCATTTCTCTCTCTAGGATTAATAAATTATTTATTTATCCTAAGTCTTCTCATCGCAATTAAATATTCATTTAATTGGATAATTATTCCTCTTTGGTGAATTAATTAATAAATGACAAATTATTAATTAATTTACCTAATTTCCTAATTTCTAATTCTTAATTTTCCTAATTCCTCCTATTTTTCTAAATTTTCTAAATTCTTAAATTCAATTTCCTCCTATTTCTCTCCTAAATTTATGGAAATGACATAGAAATTTGTCATAGAATTTGTCATAAATTGTCATAAATTCTTGACATAGAAATTTGTCATAGAACTGTCATAAGCCTTTGCATAGCAATTTGTCATAGACATGTCATAATTTTGCTATTCTTGATTTGAATTTCCATTCGAATCATTATCATGCTAATTTGATCATTTCTCCAATTTATCTATAAATTGGATGATTTTCTTCACTCAAATCCCTTGATCCTTGATCCCAAATCCCTGATCAAACTATCGAATTTATGCTTCTAGTACTCTTGACCAATAACCAATATCCATCTTGCTTTCAATTGTATGTGTGCACTTGTAGGTGAGATCCACAAATCCATTTGAAGAGGAAAGAAGAACAATGGAGCCGCATGGAAGGAGCATTCAAATCGTCATCCAGTTTGCATAATCTTTGCTTTTGAATGCTTTGTTTTTATGTCTCTATTGAATGTGTTTTAGGATAGGTTCATTGCAATGAGTGCTCTTATGATTGAGTTATCATGTCTAGTGTTTTGATATACTTGTTTGTGGTGATTTCCTATTTCCTGCTACAGTTACCAAGTTGTAACCGAGCTATAACATAATGCATTAAATGGTTACATGCGATATTTAATGAAGGAAGTTGATGAGCTAGAATTGATTAAATGATTGGTGAGCTGTGAATGAAGTTTGTTAATGAATCTAAGGCAATGGAAAGTCGGCATGAAGATCTACAGCTCAGATTGAACCGCAATACCCTGGCACAAGTTCCAAGACTACTATGCAAGTTCCAAGGTGGGGTAAAACATTTTCAGATCCAAAGATGCATTGAACTTGGACAAGATCAAAGATCTGATGGCTATGATTGATCATGGGAAATGTGATCAAGGAGATTAAGCGGTTACCTAATTGTTTATAAATAGGAAACTGTTGATAAACAATGTATGTGGCAAGTGTATGCACAGGGATGCTACATAGTGATTACCGAGCACAGAAGCTTGAAGACCTGTTTGAATAACAAAGTATAGAAGCCCAACAGATAGACAAGATTAGTTCTATGTCTAGATTGTATTGAACAAATAGGAATCTACTTTAGCATTTTAGATGTGAAGTTGCAGATAGATTTTATTACTGTTATTTTGTGAAAGTGACAGAAAATCTCTTAACCGAGTGGACTTAACAATCTTATTTGTAAAACCCTCTAGCAAGGTGACATTCTGATTGAGTGTTTGAAATCCTTTAACAAGGTCACTTCTAACAAAGTGAAGATCCTAACAGATCTGAGGGAAATCCCTTAACCGGGTCACATCTAGCAATGTGTGTGTAATATTTAATAGGAATTGCTTTTAACCGAGCATACTCTAGAAGAGTATATTTCTTAGTGGGTCCGAAATCCCACAGTGGTTTTTCCCTATTTGGGTTTCCATGTTAAATCTGGTGTTATGAGGTTTATGATGTTTATATGCTTTTGAGTTTGCATGTTTAACAGTTTTGGTTATATTACTGAAATATATGTTACCGAGGTTGAATCTGATGTTTTTATGGATGATTAAGTTTGTATGATTCACCCCCCCCGCCCTCTCATCTTGTTGGCTATTAGATCTGTACTTATATTAAGTATCATAACTATCAATTGGTATGAGAGATTTGGACTTCGAAAGGAAAGTTTAAAGGCACTTGAGTTAAAGATCCAAAGATGTATAAGAGGGATGCACCGAAGCTGAACAAGTCAAGTTTCTCTAGATGGCAGAAAAGGATGAAGCTACATCTATTAGGAGTTGGATAATATGTTGTATACTATCTGGAGAATGCTTTTGTCACACCGACCACCTATCCATTAACTATGGAAGAGATAAAGGCAAAGCAAGAACATATTCAAGCAATGATTGAAATAACATCTGGATTGACCGATTCAGAGTTTAATGATCTAGAAGGCTACAATGATGCAAAGGCAATGTGGGATAAGCTCATATCAGTATATGGAGGAGATGAACATGTTCAAAGAGAAAAAGTAGATAGTCTAAGAGGACAACTTGAATCTATGAGGATGAATGAAGGTGAGAACATAACTCAGTATAGTACAAGACTAAAGGAGATTGTCAATCAAATCAAAGGAGCAGGTGGAACTATTGAAGAAAAGGATATAACAAGTAAGTTGTTAAGAACCCTTCTACTGGCTTATGCAATCCAAGTCTCTGCAATCAATGAATTGAGGTCTGTACCTAATATGCCAGTTTCTTTAGATGCTACTATTGGTAAGCTACATGCATTTGAGGTAAGTAACTTTGATAACAGTGGATCTTCGGTAAATAAAGTTGAATCTGCATTTAGTTCTTTTCATCTTGATGAATCTAATGATTTCAATGAAATAAAGTATAAGTACTCTGAAGGAGATCACAGTGGAGCAAGTGAAAGATTTTGTAAGAACATGGAGGCAATACACAAACTGTATGAGGAAATCAGAGAGCAAGAAGAGTTTGAAGCACTATTAGCCAAAAGGTTATCGAGAGGCAAAGGTAAGTATAAAGGAAAACTACCTTTGAAATGTTTCAATTGTGATAAGATAGGACATATGGCTTCTAACTGTCCTGACAAAGATTTTACTGAAAAGAGAGATTACCGAGATGACAGACAAAAAGACAATCATTACAGAGGACACCGTGACTTCAAAAGAAGAGATAGAAAGACATGCCTAATAGCTAATGAAGAATCCAATGATGATAAATCAGATGAGACTTATACAAAGGAAGTAGTTTATGTGGCTATCAAGGATGGATCAGATGAAGAAAGGTATGAAGAAAAAGCCCTAATATCTCACATAAACACTAATGATTCTTGGATTATAGATAGTGGATGCTCACATCATATGACAGGAGATAAACACAAGTTTGTTATATTAGAAGATTATGATGGAGGCTATGTCAGATTTGGTAATGACACACCATGTCCGGTAAGAATGATGAAAATGGAATACTGATCTCAGCCATATTTGTTGATGATATTATATTTTGTTGAAATGACTCTCTATGCAAGAACTTTGGAAATGAAATAAGCAAAGAATTTGAGATGTCATTAATCTGTGAGATAAAGTATTTTATAGGTTTACAGATACTGCAAATGAAAAATGAGATTTTTATTACTCAATCCAAGTACATAAAGGAAATCTTGAAGAAATTTGGAATGGAGGATTCAAAACCAGTAAGTACTCCTATGACTACCAACTATAAATTGTCAAAGAATGATGAATCTGCATCTGTTGATGAGACACTTTACCGATCCATGATTGGAAAGCTACAATATGTTGTTCACAGTAGACCAGACATAGCACATGCAGTAGGTATAGTTGCAAGATTCTCTGCAGATCCTAAGGAAACACACATGACAGCAATCAAAAGAATCTTTAAATACTTGAAAGGTACTGAGGATTATGGCTTAGTATATCAGAAAGGAAATGATTTTAATTTAAAAGTTTATACTGATGCTGATTGGGCAGGCAACATTGATGACATAAAAAGCACAAGTGGAGGAGCTTTCTTTTTAGGAGAAATACTAGTGAGTTGGCTTATCAAGAAACAAGGATGTGTTTCACAATCAATAGCAGAAGCTGAATACGTTGTTGCAGCATTGAATTGTACCAACATTGCATGGATCAAACAACTGTTGGAAGGTATAAATGAGAAAGTTACCGAGCCAGTAACTATATTCTATGACAATACTAGTGCCATTAATATTTCAAAAAATCCTGTTATGCACTCTAAGACAAAGCACATCTCTATCAAATATCATTATCTTAGAGAAGAAGCTCAAGAGAAGAAAGTAGTGTTGGAGTATGTTAGCACAAAGGAACAAATAGCATATATCTTCACCAAGCCACTACCAAGGGACACTTTTGAATATCTCAGAAGCAAGTTAGGGGTCCTACCCCTATCTTCTACTCACTGACCGAGTTCGGTGAAAGCATCAATCCGATGACTCTATTGAATATCTTTTGGGAGTTGATGCTGATTTATACACTTTAGGATGTTTTCTAAAGGTGTAAAGGAATTATTACAGGAATAATACAGGGAACAAGAATTGAAGACAAATGCTCTGACCGATACTCAGTTGATACACAATAGCAGGAAATCACTTCATACAGACAGAAATGATGTTTTAGTTCTTAACTTTTTGGCATTTTTGTCAAAGGGGGAGAAGACTACTATACAGGGGAGAAGACTAATGAGAAGACTACAGATTGGAAAGAAAACTGAAGGAACAGGAGAAGTCTAATGTATGGGGGAGAGCATTTCAGCATTTCAGAATCACAACAATCCAAATCTTTTAAGGTCAAATCAATTGGTTTTGCCATCAATGCCAAAAGGGGAGATTGTTGGCAATATTGCATTATAACAGACAATGAAAGATTGTTGGCATTTCATAAGGATATTGAGAAGGTTGTTGATGATTATGGGTATAACTGATTAAGGATGTTTTACTGTCTTGATATTATTATTTTGTCATTGACGTCAAGAAATTGATTTTCTAATTCAATATGATGTTGCCATATCTTGAGAAGTATGATAAGAAGATTATAAAGATGTCGGTAAAAGACACAGGAAAGAATATGATGAATAAGGGGATGAATAAGGTATTCAATGGGCAACTAGTACTGAGTCAGACAATGATGAGATCATGATGTTTTAGATTGTTTTAACATCATACATATGTTGTAAAATGTAAAGGTTAATACTATACTATGTTATCAAGCAAAGAACCTAGTCAGTAAACCCTAAGGTTATCGCTATCAGTTAATGAAGGCAGAATGTCTACCAAGTGAAGTTTAGTATTCACTGAGTTGTTACCAAGTTGTAACCAAGCTATAACAGAATGCATTAAATGGTTACATGCGATATTTAATGAAGGAAGCTGATGAGCTGGAATTGATTAAATGATTGGTGAGCCGTGAATGAAGTTTGTTAATGAATCTAAGGCAATGGAAAGTCGGCATGAAGATCTACAGCTCAGATTGAACAGCAATACCTTGGCACAAGTTCCAAGACTAATATGCAAGTTCCCAGGCGGGGTAAAACATTTTCAGATCCAAAGATGCATTGAACCTGGACAAGATCAAAGATCTGATGGCTATGATTGATCATGGGAAATGTGATCAAGGAGATTAAGCGGTTACCTAATTGTTTATAAATAGGAAATTGTTGATAAACAATGTATGCAGGCAAGTGTATGAACAGGGATGCTACATAGTGATTACCGAGCCCAGAAGCTTGAAGACCTGTTTGAATAACAGAGTATAGAAGCCCAGCAGATAGACAAGATTAGTTCTATGTCTAGATTGTATTGAACAAATAGGAATCTGCTTTAGCATTTTAGATGTGAAGTTGCAGATAGATTTTATTACTGTTATTTTGTGAAAGTGACAGAAAATCTCTTAACCGAGTGGACTTAACAGTCTTATTTGTAAAACCCTCTAGCAAGGTGACATTCTGATTGAGTGTTTGAAATCCTTTAACAAGGTCACTTCTAACAAAGTGAAGATCCTAATAGATCTGAGGGAAATCCCTTAACCGGGTCACATCTATCAATGTGTTTGTAATCTTTAACAGGATTTGCTTTTAACCGAGCATACTCTAGAAGAGTATATTTCTTAGTGGGTCCAAAATCCCACAGTGGTTTTTCCCTATTTGGGTTTCCACGTTAAATCTGGTGTTATGAGGTTTATGATGTTTATATGCTTTTGAGTTTGCATGTTTAACAGTTTTGGTTATATTACTGAAATATATGTTACTGAGGTTGAATTTGATGTTTTTATGGATGATTAAGTTTGTATGATTCACCCCCCCCCCTCATCTTGTTGGCTATTGGATCTGTACTTATATTAAGTATCAGAACTATCACCTTTTTCTTTGGCTTCGCAAAATGGCGAAAGTGTCTAGCATAGCATTTTAAGCGCTTTCGCTGACTCACAGACGGCCTAGCTGGCATTTTGTTTCATCTCACAAAACAATGAATTAGAATAACATGGCATTTTATGCGCCTTCGCTGATTCGCAGACTACATGGCCAAAATTTTCTTTGGCCTTGCGAGATGGTGAAAGCAACTAACATGGTGTCTTATGTTGCTTCACTAATTTGTAGGTTGCATGGCCACCTTTTTCTATGGCCTCGTGAAATGACGAAAGCAACTTACATGGCATGTTAGTCTAATTCACTAATTCACAGGTTGGCTGGCCGTCATTTTCTTAGGCCTCGCGAAATGGCAAAAGCAACTAACACGCCATGTTAGTCTAATTCGTTGATTCACGAACTACATGGCCGCCATTTCCTTTTGCCCTGCAAAATGGCGAATTTGACTAACATGGCATGTTAGTCAATTTCGCTCATTTGCGGACTGCGTGGCCGACATTTCCTTTTGCCCCGCGAAATGACGAATTAAACTAACATGGCGTGTTAGTCGATTTTGCTGATTCACGGACTGCATGGCCGCCATTTCCTTTTGCCCTGTGAAACGGCAAATTCGAATAACATGGTTTGTTAGTCGATTTTGCTGATTTGCAGACTACATGGCCGCCATTTCCTTTTACCCCGCAAAACAATGAATTCGAATAATATGGCGTGTTAGTGGATTTCGCTGATTCGTGGACTATGTGGCTGCCATTTCCTTTTGCCCCGCTAAATGATGAATTAGACTAACATTGCGTGTTATGCACCTTTGCTATTTCGCGGACTGCCTAGCTGGCACTTTGTTTCATCTTTAGCATGTTTAATAACTTTGTTGATAGTTTCTACTATATGTAATTTATGTTCAATTTTTAAGTTTCCTTGTCGATCACTTATGAAATTATTATATACTATATGCTAGTGTTATAGACAGAGTCTAGTGCTCTCTTCAATTTTCTTGCCCCATTCCCTTTGATGACATGTAATGGATTGTTTATATTGTAACAATAATGTATTTCTAAAACCTAACCTCCTTAATTAATCTTATTGATCTATCTTAAATGAATCATTGACATACTTGCATCATCATGAAGGAGAGAAAATTGTCTTTAATCCAAGTCTTCACAATTTACACATCTACATTCCATATCTCACAACTTAATTTCATTGAATATCAAAATTGTATTATTAAAGAAATCAATACTATTCCTTTTAGAGTAGAGTTAATGATATGACATGTTTAGAGAAAGGATTATATTTATTAGATTTAAATTAACATATAAAGTGTTTTGGTTTCTAGACATATAAAGTTTATATAGACAAACAAATAAATTGTAAACATAACCGACACAAACATATAAATCGTAAACAAAATCGAGACAAAATGATGTACGAAGATTGGCTATGTAACCATAGAAATGAACTGTTTTATAAAAAGAGCATAGTCATATAGGATTAGTTATACAATTTTAATGAGAGGACCTCCTCTACATTGGGAATCTACTCGGTATCATGGAAAGAATGACGTGACATCCCCAATACTCTTATCGAAGCGTGGTACCAGGGCCCATCCACATCTCCAATGGGGTCTATCAACACACATGATGTGAAACCGAGGGAGATTCACTAACCAGTACGTAAGGGTGAAATACACTGGCCATAGTCGCCTATACAAAGTGACCATCCCTAGAATCATCGTTCGACCGAACAAGAGCACCTCTTCTATTTAAATAGTGTACATACTATCATTGGTATAATGTCTTCCCATGTGAACGGTCCACTCACTGGCCCGCCTGGGAGTTATCATTCGGATAATATCTGCAACAAGGATATCTAGGAGGCATTGAAATAACGCAGACTCTTGGTCGTTCTCTGCCAACATCTATAGCAATCTGCAGATACATACGATAAGAGTGTTAGTAATATAACTATAGCATTCAATAAATATAAGACGTAAGAGTGTTAAGCACTAAAAAATGTAAGACATAATCATACCATAAGAGTATTAATTATTTAACTAGAGCATTCAATAAATTGAAGACATAAAAGTAGAATACTAAAAATTAAGTTGCATAAAACCTGCGCCTATTGTCTGACGTGTATGTAAATGTCATTGACGGATGAACATGACGACAAAATGGGACCTGCATACAAAGATACATTATAAAGGATTGTTAGGGACAGTAATAGTAAACATTACAATGCAATTACAATAAACATAGTTGTTCCATATTACACAATAGGTTGAATGAAGAATAGCTAAACATGAAGCACATATATGACATAATTACAAATAGAAAGCTTAGTCTGAACAAATAATACCAAAATTTGTATCAGTGAGGATCATTCTGTGATCCCTGTCCATGTTAAAGACCATCAAAAGCCAATTGCCGATAAGGGCTCCTATGGCTAGGTGTTGAGGGGGTGCCAAACACTATCACACATATGTGTGGATCACTTTCATTGACTACAAGAATGCGTACAACATTCACATGTTTAGAAACCACTTAAAGGTGACACTAGAATACCAACCTGTATTAGACACAACCGATGCAGTGGCAAGGAAATGCGGTTCCGATGCTTGGTCCAATTGCCTCTTTCCCTTTCTCCTCCTAGAAGTCTCAAAGGGGAACTCAAAGGTGATAGGTTATTGAACATCATGACAGATCTCAGTCATAGTACTCTACCTATGTTGTCATCGATTGCGATGACGGACCTGACATACACTGAACCAAGGCCACATACGTTTGGTGGTTGTATTGGTTGGATCGCTAGAGGACTAAAATCAAATGACATGGCACTGCCATTCTGAAGATCAGCCATGAACCTATCCAGATAGCCTACAAATGCCATTAGTTTATCGCCTGATCCTGGAATTGTTTGCAACAACATGTTTAACTTTCTGCTTGCTTTGTTCCACATTACAGTGTCCACATCCTCTAAATTTGTATCTACATTTGAAATGCTATTGATGACAGGTTGAGGTGTTGGATTTTCATTAGTATTAGTAGATGTTGGAGTTGACATAGGAATGGGGTCTATATGAAACAAGATCTTAGAGTGAACTACACATCTTTTAAGTTAGCAAAAATCAATATTCATGAACATCCACTTACCCAGAGCACGTGAATCATCAAATGAATTGTTCATCATTGTAGCAACCTTCAACGCATGCTTGCACATGTTTCCTCACAAAATCCACAGGCATTCATAGATGTAGAAGCAATCCCCAAATTTACTAACCACATACCAGTTGCATGAGGACTGAATTTTCACCTAGTACCAACTAGGAGTAGTGTCGTCTAGAACACAATCGGCATCAAGATTTGCCTTTTCCCTCTCTATACTAGTTTGCAAATGTGTCAACCAATATTTTTTGATAAATCCAAAATGTTTCAATTCTAGCTTATGCTAGTAGAATGGTTCCACTTTATACACAAGTATAAAATATAAATTGTCCATCCTCCTCGAGCATGTCTTTTTATCATCTCTTAGGTGTAGCGACATCAACTTTCCATGGTATGATTCGATGGCATTATTTGTGTCCTTGTTAGCATGAGAAAAATTCCTGAAGTTTTTCACCCACATAGCTAGCCAAAAAAAATTGAAAAAATGATTAAAAATAGCAGTAGGATGTCAACTACCAAACGACAACCAAAATAGTTAACAAGTCATAAAGCCAAATCGAAGGTAATGTCCAACTCACCAATATGGCCTTCTGCTTGACACCATGTGTTGTAGAAGTACTCTAGAAAACATGGTTGATCACTAAATTCAGTAAAGAAAGTGTGCAACTCTTGCACAATGCTCTCTTCACTTTCATGCATTGGCACCATTATTGCCCCTAGATGACAAAAAATGTCCATTCCTCTTTCCTTCGTTGCATACTTGTACACATTATTCAGCCATGCTCGACGCACGTGCCAAATACAAAGTATGACACAACATTAAAAAACACTCCTGTTATGAACTAAACATTTAATTGAGCCCCCTCATTTCAAATAAAACATAGACCAGCGTATCATAATAATTGATTTTATGTAGACAAACATTTCTCTCTTGCACTTACTCTATTGCATGAATCTTTGCACTCACATCATCTATGATAAATGCATTGATCCTCCAATCAGGCCTCTTTCCCTTTTCTCATCTCTGCAACTCCATCAACTACACCTAAATATCCCTGATCTTGTTCCTCGATGTCACAGCCCATGCAACAGGCACCCCCGCTTGTTTCTTGTCTAAAACAAGACATGAATACAACTGATACAGTTTTAAATAGAAAACACGAAGATCATGAGCATCCACAAATCAAATGGCCTTCTTGAAAACATGTTAAGTTCGAAGAGACTTACCCCATATTTTTTTGTTGCAAATGTCGAATCCATTGAGATGATTGAGTCATGCGAGAATCAAACCATCATGTCAAGCATCCAAGATGTTTGTATTCCCATAATGAAAGGTCTGTTGGCACCTTCTGGTTGGTGGAAAAAAATGAAATTAGCCTCATCTTGGTTTTTCCATTCTAAGATTTTAGTGGCATCGTGTACATGCTTTTGTGACCGAATAGAATGGACCCTCATTGTCATGTTGATAATATCCTTGCGTGTGATGAATGAATCTCTCTTCTTCAACATGTCATGAAAAATAGGATCATCAAGATGTATGTCCATAATAGCATCAATGCTGACATCCATCAGCAGCAACCTCTCTATATATGCTTTGCATTCATCCGAAAGTTTTGGTGCAAATTGAGAGCACAACTCATTGCTGCTATCATCCACGCCATGAAAAGCTTCACCATTCTTCTCTATGTGCAATGGTTGCTTCAATATCAAGATGGCCACATCCAGCCTACCATATAACACCTTAACAATGAAGTGGCATGTACAACCTCTTTTTTTTAATATGTCTGAGTGTGCTTCTTATTCGTTGGCTTTTTCCTATTGTCTTCTTGTCCATATGAACACCAATACCTTCAAAAACAACTGTCCTAAAATATCAACAAGAGTCGTAATGTCATTAAACATAGACAAAGAATAGGAAAGAATGTGTGTACTAACCAGGTGTACATCTTTGTTGTATGCATGTTGTACACAACACTATTGTGATCACTCTGCCGCTTTTGGAGAAATTTGGTTTCAACACCTTCACGCAATGCTTTCCCTCTAATGAATGCATCCAATCTACCGAGTGGAATTGCTACACAGAGGTCTATCATTGAATCATTTTCGACACAAATTGGCATCCACTGAATATCTCTTGAAGAGAAATGACACAAACCTTCACCACCATCTTGAACTTCCAATACCATAATGTGTAAAAGACGTGCAGAGTGGAAAAGTTTTTGGACTAGGGACAGTGTGAGGCTAGTTTCACAGAGAAAACAATCATTGTAAGCACAGTTTTTGTTAATAATATTTTGTAAGCATAGTTTTTGTCGATAATATTTTGGATAGATTTTGTAAATTTGGTGTTGATGACTTGTTGTACTTTGCGCTTTCATGTTTTATAATTGTTGTAATAAGTTAACTATAGTTTGAAGTTAAAAAAATCAAAGGTAAAGTATTGTAAGGTACATGGACTGATTCGCCCGCACTCTCAATCTTGTGGTATGTTAAACACATTTCAATTGATATGAGAATCCACATCTTGTCCCAGTTATAGTCAAACCATGTTATATTGATTCAATGATGTTAGAACAAGATTGAAGACGTTCCATAACCAAATTGCAATGTTGTTTGATGCTAAATGCAGTGTTAACTCATTGATAACTATTTTTTATCACCTTGCTCTTTGTTCTTGTTTACTTAGTGATTTTTCTCTTTCTTTATTCACATGATTTAGAATTACGTAGGACTCTCCTTTATATACAAAACAATTTGGCATGAATCTTGTCAAGTTGCAATCACTATGATCCTACAAAATCAACACTAAAGGTGGGTAAAAGATATAATTGCGGTCAAGGTTACTCTTATACTATTTAACTAGGTTTAGGACAACAATTAGAAATAAAGCAAATAACTAAAACTAAAAAACTAAACAACTTTTATGCATAATCATCCCAAATAAAGTTGAAAAATTAAAAGCATAAAACTATGCAAGTGGGAGGAATTACTAAACAATATTCCAACATTGAGAACGTCATATATATATTGAAATGCTCATATTTGTTATAGAACAATTTCATGCACATAGAATGAAAAACAATTTTTATTTTTTTTCACCATATATATTGAAATCCTCCAATTTCTTACCGAGCCAGAATAGAAACTCAATTGTGCTACAAGAATTTAATTGTATTTGTAGTCATATATATTGAAATATTTTAAATTGATGTTATAGAACAATTTCATGAACATACAATAAAAAACATATGTTTTTTCACCATATATAATGAAATGCTCAAATTTCTATCCTAGAAGGACTTAATTTGTAGAGGAACTAACATGGTTTAAGTTATATAATCTTCCATTGGAGTACCAGTCAAATGAGTGCTTAACAAAAATTGGGGTTGTGCTAAGGAAAACCTTGGAGATTGATATGTGCAACCCTAATTTATGCATGAATCCAAATTGATAGCAATCATGGAAATTTTGACTCAAATTACAATAAATAGAATTTCATTACATGGGATTAAGAGAGAGATCCCAAAATATTTTGCTTGAAATGCAAATGTTATTCTCACAATAAAAGCTCTTGCACTTGATGACCTCGCAGGACCATCATACGATGGATCCCCAAAGATATATGCTGACAAGACCCTTATCAATCCCTAACTCAAGAAACACCTAAGGACAATACAAGGAAGCAAGAATTAGACTCCCATTCCTTTTTGAATGTCATATGGCTTAATCTACATAATCTATGAATCCACTTAAGCTTAGTCCACAGTAAATTGTCTATACCCCTGTCCCTTTTCCTGCCCTTGCTTTTGGGTATGGATCTTTCACTGGATCAATGACTGGATCTACAGATAGATCTGTAAATGGAACCAAGCAAAGGTATACTGCAGGATCTCGGTAGCATACAGTGATAGGTCCCGATATGCTGCTAGCTCGTATGGATACCCTATGAAACAAATGGATACCCTATGAATCAAAGGGAAAGAATGTTGAACATGAAGAAATGGGGGACTCAAAATTAGAGGATGTCGATAAGAATGATGAGATGGACATCATTTATCCTAGAAGAATCAATCAATTGATGACCAATCTCATCAACATTAGTAAAAAATTGTCAATATCAAAAAACAAATAAGCGTAAAAGAGAAGATAAAGCTTTAAATGATGATTAAGAAAACAATCTAATCAGATATAAAGGAGTCCCCTCCGTTAGAGAGCCATGAAGATATTAAAATAGAATATTAGGGACTTAAATGCCCCTAACAAGCAACACATAGAATTTCAAACATCCAAACTACCTAGAGTACATCTCTATCCACTCCAATAAAAATTTAGAACAAAGCAATAAATTACTTCCAAAATCTCTTGGATGAGGAAAAATTAGTGAACAAAATTAATAATGATATCCTAGAGAATGTACCAACCATAATTAAAAATGAAAGAAAATGAATTATTGTCAGCACTGTTACTCTCAACAAAGTGAAAAGTGTTCATCTTCTCCCAAAATTACAACACTAGTCCTTTGATCTATGTTGGAACTTAGATGTCCTCCCAAAAGCCAGAGCATTCACATGTTCAGTGCTACACAACGGGATATTATTTGGGGATAGACCAATCAAAATAGGGTTCATTGGGCCTTTCCAATGTCCTTTTTCTGAACTCCACAAAAAAATGATGGATAATTTATTATTACAATTCCCCATTGCATTATCATAGGAATGTTGGGAATAGATGCATAAAAGGTTGATCTTGATTGACATTTATTTGGATTCATAGTTTGTAATCAGAGTAGTGGCTTCTCCAATCACAATTAGTTGGAAAACAAAGATGTGGTAAAAATCAATTCCTAATGTAGAGATCTAGCTTTGATTGATATTCAATTTTTTACATAGATGAGGAAGGGAATGTAATCAAGGAAATCAATGGGAATATTCATCTACAATAGACTCACATCCATGATGCAATGCTTTTGGCGATATTCTTATATAATGTGGTGAGAATTATGGGGATGACAAATGGGTTATTTCTACAACTAACCACTATGTGGTTTCAAAACTAAGAAAGGAAGTAAACAATGTCATTTCAACCTTAAGTATGGATCCTTATTTTAGAATTTTTAGTAAGTGGAATGGGGAAACTACATTTTGAAGTCTTAACCTCAATAAATTTTATTGTAGTCTTTATAATCTAGAGGACATGGTAAGGGAAATCATCAGATGTAGAAGTCAACAAAGATAGTAAATCATCCAATCATCAACACACATAAAGAACAATCATAACACAAGTAAATGGACCAGCAACAACATCATTAGTGTTTGAGTTGCTCCCTCTAGATGTGAGCTTGTTGTAGCTAACCATTCAACACCTCTAACTCAAGCCGACTCTAGGAGTGATATCCCATCTTGGGAATTGTATATAGCAACATTGGAATTGATATCCAAAATAGAGAATATAGAATATGAGATAGAGAACAATTTCATGCACATAGAATCAAAAGACAATTTTTATTTTTTATCACCATATATATTGAGATCCTCCAATTTCTTACTGAGCCAGAATAGAAACTCAATTGTGCTACAAGAATTTAATTTTATTTGTAGTCATATATATTGAAATGCTTGAATTTGATGTTATAGAACAATTTCATGCACATACAATAAAAAACATATGTTTTTTAACCATATATAATGAAATGCTCAAATTTCTTATCGAACAACTTCAAAATAGGGAAGATAAGAGTATCAATTGTTGTCAACAATTTTTATTTTTGTCCGATAAAACTATATTTTATATTAATTCTGAAAATGTTTTCATTCTAAAAGAAAAACCTCCACAGCTAGCCGACTAGACTATCAAAGTCGGTATACATAACAGTCCATACATAACACATTGAAAAACATTTTAAAAAAAACTTAGTCCTTGCTTTAAAAAAGGCTATATGTTCCATCTTGCTACTCCACATGAACAGTCACCATGCCCTCTTCCACATCCATCACTTCCATGTTCCTCACTTGGTTCATTTATGTCTCCCTACTGGAGCCTTCACTGAACTCCAACACACGACCCTGCTTAGTTGTTCCTCTTCCACAAGGTCGACCCCGTTGTTTTGTGCGTGTAGGAACCATTCGTTGCACAAGTTCTCTATATTCCAACCAAGGTTCCCATTTTTCCATCTCCACACGGACTTTCCAGACATCAATCATCTCAAGATATTGCACAATAGCATGCATTCCAACCTGTGATACACTTCTTCTTGCCTCTTTATCGAATGTGGCACTCTAGAGAAAGAACGGTCACAAGGGAGGAGTGAATTCACTCACGTGAATCCACACTTCGTCCATACTATCAAAGCCATCCATGTCTCATGCCAAACTTAATAAACCTTCCATTCCCCTAGCCATTCCTTCTTGACACACCTGTTCATGATTTCTCTGACTATCACAACAGGTCGAAGCTCCAGACACCATGCCATAAATAGAGACACTATGTCTGAATTCGTTATGTACTTCCGTTCACTGTCTAGATGCTCGGGTTCAAGGATTAACTTCACCACAAAAAGGAATCCTTTGTCTTCATAGATGAACAGGTTCATCAACCTATCATCACTTATTCCTCCCCAAAATGCGACCTATGTTTTGCTTGTCTCTAAAGAAAAGTTGGCCTCCATATTTGAATTCAAGATACCTGTAATTCCAAAATGAACATGCAAATCTATCAAACTAACAACGACGTCTCTAAATTATTTGAATTTTTATCAACCTATGCGTTAATTTTTTAGTGCTTTCTAATAACTAAATTCATCTACCACAAGTTTCATGTTATTCTAGAATCTAAGTACTTGTATTCTGCACCATAGTCTATGGACATGTTTGTACACTTACACATATCCATTATATCCTAAAAAGACCTTGGATTCATATGATGCACACAGCTAATAGAAAGTTTCATTCTGATATCGACTAACAAGGTGTGTTATGCGCTTTCACAATTTTGTGCATGACCGCTCTAAAACGACAGTATGGATTGACTAACACGTGTGTTAGTCACATGTTTTACACTGTCAATTTTGCAATAAATGACATTGATTGAAAAACACATCGCTAACACCTTGTACGATAGGTCCATTTTGGAGGGGCCCATTTTGGAGGGTCGCAACTATTGTGGTTCCAAACAGACCTTTCATACAACGGGATAGCAATGTGTTAGTCAATCGCAACCATTTATTGCAAAACTGACGGTGTAAAATGCATGACTAACATGCGTGTTAGTCAATCCATTTTGTCATTTTTGAGCCAGAATAGGTACGTCCATTTTGGATCCAGAATAGCTCTAGCCACGAAAGACGGCAACAGACTCCCTAACAGTGCTGAAGACTAACACCGCGTGTAATGCGCTTTCATAATGTCGCGACTTTACGGGTGAATGCCATTTGTTGACTTGTGAGACACGATTGTGCCTAATACACTGTGTTAATTGATTTTGCACATTTGTGGATGACCTGTGTTCGAGGCATCTAACCCTAACGGGACCCATCGGGGCTTTGTCCTGTCTATTCTGGCTTCAAAAAAGATGAATTTGTCAGACTAATAAGATGTGTTATGCATTCTCTGTCATCGAATAAAAATTCTACGGTTGACATTTACGACTAACATTGTGTTAGTTGCGTCGTACCACTTTGTGGATGCCAAAACTTAACACGACTTCTAACCCTAACGTGGCTAACCCTAACCCGACTTATAACCCTAACGCGGCTAACCCTAACGTGAATAATCCTAACCCGGCTTCTAACCCTAACACAACTAACCCTAACGCGGTTGAACCTAATGTGAATACCTAATGCGGCTTCTAATTGTGGGCTGGCTTCTAACCCAATCCCACCCATCCAATCCAAAATCTATAGTTACAAAGATTTTCTTTGGCCTCGCAAAATGATGAAATTGTCTAACATATCGTGTTATGCACCTTCGCTGATTCGTGGACTGCATGTCCACCTTTTTCTATGGCCTCGTGAAATAGAAAATTAGACTATCATGGCATGTTATGTGCCTTCATTGATTCGCGGACTGCGTGTCCACCTTTTTCTATGGCCTCATGAAACAGAGAATTAGACTATCATGGCGTGTTATGCACCTTTGTTGACTCGCGAACTGTCTATCTGCCTTTTTCTATGGCCTCGCAAAATGGTGAATTAGACAAAAATGGTGTGTTATGCGCCTTTGCATATTCGCGGATGACCTGGCTTGAAAACGGGCCAATCAACGGCTGCGTCTATTATGGCTTCAAAACAGACCAGGACTGTCTATTATGACGCATAATACAAAAACCTACGGTTCGAAAGGGCCGACCCAATACCATGGCTTGTTAGTCGGGAGTCACGACGTAAGAATTTTTGGAGCCAGCATACATGCGTCTCGCACGGTCTCTAACCCTAACGCGACGGTACACATCTATTCTGGCTCCAAAATAGGCAAATTTTTGACATAGGCTGAAGCTATTTGGACTACATATAGAAGCAAACAAGAAACACAAACAAATAATACAAACCCTGATGATTTTAAACAAAATCCAAATAGAAACAAGAAAAATATGAGTTATAAAGGCAGATTTCAACATACCTCACGCCCACCACGACACATAAAACTACAGTCCCAGAAATCCACCCTCAATAATGAGCCTTCAACAATCAGACGCCCTTCAACAATGAGCCAGAATATATGCAGCCTGCTTCAACAAGAGCCCTTCAACAATGAGCCAGAATAGATGCAGCCTATGCTTCAACAATGTTGAAGACATGGAAAAAAGAAGACTAATGCGCGATGAAAACATTATTGTTGAAGCCCTTCAACAATAATGTTTTCATCGTGCATTAGTCTTCTTTTTTCCACGTTAGGCAAAAAATGGCACCACGTTCTCTGACGAAGGTACATTTTTCGAAAGTGGTGCCCTCTTTTTCTCATCGATATGTCATCTGAATGTGGTTTCTTAAATCGCCGACGGTTTTTTATTATTTTATGGCTTTTTTTGAAGCCCGCACCCTCTTTTTCCTGTCGGTATGTTGTCCGAACGTGATTTCTTCAGTCGCCGAGGGTTGTTTTTTTTTATTTTGGCTTTTAATGTGTGTGTTATGCACAAAATACTGCCGCCAACCCCTAAGCGAGCCACAACCATCCTCTGACATGTCCACGTAATTTCGCGTGGGGCTCGACGATTGAAACCAGCAAGTCCACGACAACTCCACGTCACATATTGTGGGTCCGGCCGCTACGGCAAATTGGCATGGTATGCATGTCTCAGACATTTATGTTGATGCATGTTGTTGGTATGACATGTCACTTTTGGAGCCAAAATAGATGTGTCTGCATAGATATGGCATATCTTCAAGTGATCTTTTAGGATATGTTAATGGTAGACCCCACTTGTAAAGTTTTTTATTTTTTAATGGTGATTGATATTTCCATTTTTGGATAAACATGTAAGACTCATGTACACTTTATAAATGGCATCACTCTCTACACACTATCATTCCACCATATAGTACAAGTGACATGATATTCTCTTTTTGCCATTGATTGTTTTTGTGTTTTTTATTTTCTAAAGTAATTTTTTTAATTATTATTTTTATCATCTAGTTACTTTTCTTGATAATTGAAGATGTGTTGGAGAATTTCAAAGAAAGAGATGGGCAGTTCTTGAGTTCAAATACTCAGTCACATGAGGAGATAAGATCAGTATTAAATTTGTTTCGTGCTTTACTCATTTCATTTCCTTATGACAAAGTCATGGATGAGGCTAAAGTCTTTGCAACTACATATTTAAAACAAGTTATGTCAAAGATTGATGATGCTAGTCTTTTACAAGAGGTATCTGATACACATATTTTGCAGATCAATGCTTGTGATTTCTTTTTTTCTCATTATGTTAAAAACTTATGTTGTGCAACAGATAAAATTCAATTTGGAGTATGATTGGTACACCAATTTTCCTAGATTGGAAACAAGGAATTATATTGACATATATGGAGCAAACACTTCATGGTATGGCAATCTAAGACATCCAAGTAATTTCTCGTTAGTATTTCATTTTAAGCTTTCTAAATACTTTTTCAAGGACATTATTTTTCATGTATGTTGCTTTCGTATGCAGGATTTCATGCTTGACTAACAAGAAGATTTTAGACTTGGCAAAATTAGACTTCAATATTGTGCAATTTGGTGCAACAAAGAGAACTTCAACTACTCTCAAGGTTATTAAAATATATACCAACAAAGTAACTATTATTTTCTTTGGCTTACATAGAGTTTAATTGAAATTGGATTAGTATTAGTGTTCACAAAGAGCAACAAAAATATGAGATAAATGAGTCACACTTAAATGGAGCCTATGAAAATCCTTAATAATAAAGTGGGTAGATATTTTAGTGCTAGATCACCCCACCATCCAAATGGGAGGTCATAGGCTTGTTTCCTAATTGGTTTTACAAACATAGGAAGAGCCCCATGCACAAAATGGTGCTTAGGAAGGTGTTGAAACTTATTAATGAGCCTACTAAAAATCTTGATAAACTAGAGGCAGAGAACCTAAGCATGCACAGAGTCCTAATTGGTTCATGAATTGTAAAAATGATAACATTTACTAAAAAATAAGTTAAGAGAGCTCATGCCTATGACACCTCTGAAATAAGTTTATATAATTTTTCATGTGTTTAGGTGGTGGATGGAGTCAAATGTTCCTCAATTAGATTTTGCTCGTAATTGATATGTAGAATTTTTTTTTTTGGCTGCAAGAGGGTGTATAGAACCAAAGTATTCTGAATTTTATTTTTGGTTGCAAGAGGGTCTATAGAACCAAAGTATTCTTCTTTCATAATTGTCTTTGCAAAAATTTGTTCTCTTGCAACAGTTATGGATGATATATATGACACATATGGGACACTCAATGAGCTCAAACTCTTCACAAATATGGTTAAAAGGTGACAAATATTATCTAAGCTACCTCTACAATAAAAATTCAAATGGTTATTAATAGTAAGGATATTTTAGAAATAAATATTATTTTTTAATAATATAATTCTATGTTTTCATTGGGCTAGATGGGATCCCTCTACTATAGATTATCTTCCTAGGTATATGAAAGTTGTGTTCATAGCTTTTTATGAAATGATGAATGAAATGGCACAAGAGGCAATCAAGACCCAAGGTCGAGATACAATTGACTATTCTAGAAAAGTTGTAAGTACTTGTAAATACTATATTAACCTTTTAAAGTGTTGGACAATATCCTTTCATGTAGAAAAACAAAGAGTCCATAAATGATGTTCATATGTAATGTAGTGGGAGGTTTCCTTGGATTCTTTTATGCAAGAAGCAAAGTGGCTTTCTATAGGTCATATACCAACTTTTGAGGAGTATTTGGAGAATGGAAAAATAAGTGTTGGTGGTCGAATACTTATTCTACAACCTCTCTTAACATTCGATGCACTTCTTCTTGAAAATATTCTTCCAAGAATTGATTTTCCTTCAAGGTTCAATGAGATTTTAGCAATGACCTTTCGATTAAGTAATGATATTAATAGTTTCAAGGTATGATGGAAATATTACTAACTTAAATCTCTTTATATAAATCCTATTTTATCATGAAGAAAGAACAAAATTAAAATTCTAATGTGTGATGACATACAGGTTGAAGTTGTTAGGGGTGAAGAAGCTTCATGTGTACGATGTTATATGAGAGATAATCCTGGATCAACAGAAGAAGAGGCTTTGGATTATCTCAATTATTTAAAGGAAAAATTACTCAAAGAACTAACTTGGGAATATTTGAAACCAGATAATGTACCAACATGTAGTAAGGATCACACAATTTCTATATCAAGAGGGTTTTAGTTATTCTATAGAGAGATGGATTCACTATTTCCACCAAAGATACGAGAGACCATATTATGAAAATCTTGGTCTAACTATTCCAATGTAATTTCAACTCTTGAATAATTATAATTGCTAAGGTGGTAAGGAAATATATTAGGTAGAGGTTAATGATTACATAATAATGGTTAATGAACATATTTAATTAATGTAATGATTTTGTCAAAATAATCTATGTAATGTATAACTTCAATTGAGAAATACTGTATTTCTTAGCAAAAATATTTTAAACTACATACATAAGAAAAATAATACTTTATGTTGGTTTTCAATGTCAATAGGAAGTCCCAAAATTTGAACTAAACTTGTAAAAAATGTTTGGGTTTTTTTTGTTTTTTGAGGTTATGTTTCCTCCACGTACATATTATTATTAGGTTTTATGTCTCCCTCCAAGTGCAATATGTGCATTATATCTTCCATTGCGTCTCTTTTTGTATTTAGAGGCTTTCCTTTTGTAATTATTAAAGGCCCCTACAATTCCTATACCCAATGGATTATTAAGGCTTCTAGATTCCATGTTTAATAGGAAAACATCCTAGAGAAATTACCAAAATATTGTCACCGTGTAACCCCTTTGTGTTTTCCATCAATTGTAATTGATCCAAAAAATCTAAAATCTTTTTTGCCCAAATGGTGGTTGCAGTTTGCCCAAGTCTAAGCATGCTTTCTTCCTTTGGTTTCTGACAAGACTTTAGAAATAGGTTCCAAGTACCAATTTTATCTCTACTCCTTTTTTTCTTCCTTTGGTTCCAATTGAAACTTGGGACCTAAACGAAACTCATAACTAGATTCCAATAGCCTCCTCACTCTGTGCTTTCTTCCTCTAGTCTTGGTCAAAACCTAAGAGCAGACATGATCTCAAAAAAGGTTTCAAGTTCAAAGTTCCTCCTCATTCCTTGCTTCCTTCCTTTGGTTACAATCAAAACTTAGGATCCAACATGAACTCAAAACCAGGTTCTAGGTTCCAAGTTCCAACCTACTTCCTTATCTCTTCCTTTGGATCCAACTAGAACCTAGGATCTAATAGGAACTTGAAACCAAGTTATGGGTTCCTTGATTTCCTTGCCCTCCCCCCTCCCTTCTTTCTTCCTTTTGGTTCTAGCTAGAACTTTGGACAAAACAAGTATTTGGAACAAAAGTTATAGGTACGAGATTCTTTCTACCACCAAACTCGCACCACGCATCAAATTTATAGATTTCAACCTAAAAAAAACTCTATTAATGGTACAACAACACCAAAAACTATTAAATTCATATCTCATATATTATAAGGGGGAAAATGGTATCCATACTTCATTTATTATATTATAAACCTCTTTTTGATAGAAGGCAATAGTTGCAATTTTTGAGAGAATTTGATGGGGGTTTCTATGTTTGATTCCACTAATCTTAAATGTTAAGGCATGGCTATGGCATTAAGAATGTTTTGTCATGCCACCTAATCAAAATTTTGTGGATAGATGTTAGCATATCATTGGTAGGATCGTGGCTAAGGTTTTTTGTCTAGCGACATAAATTCTCTCTCTCCTACACCTAATATATGAATAAAATACTGTCAAACCTCTTTGTAAAGGGTTCTTTCCCTTGTTTTTGAAAAAAAATCATACAATTTTTGCATTCCTACAATTGTAAATTGGATTCAAAGCCTTTGATTAATAATTTTTTATTATTTTACCTCTCTTCACTTCTAATATATTGTGTAAACCATTATTGCCTACATATCTAACTATATATTTATTGTTTGTATATGCTTTTATACTATGTTAAAATTGATTCCAAGGCTAATTATGGATAATATTTTTCCTCTTAGCATTTGCCAAGATTTAGCTTTCATACAAACTTCTAAAAACTAGTATAACAAAACATTATATAAGTTTCTTTGATATTTTCATTGTTCCTTTGTGTTGTGTTAAGCAGGAAGAACATCTCTATTCTTGGTGCATCACTGCCCTTGTTCTTCTTACATTTATTTATGTTTTCTCTATAAACTAGTAGAATAAGGCTAGTTATAGGATTTATTGTGTTGGGTTGGATCAACACTTTTTGCCCTTAGTCTAACAAGGAAGATGACCTTCTTTGGTAATCTAACCTCATTTGTAAGGTTTGACACCTTAAGGTCAATTCCATTGTGTCATTGAGAAACAACTTCCTCAAAGGTGCAATTTCATGTGATTACTATTGTTTTTTATTATATGTTTGGGTTAGTATTTAATTCATGCTATTTAGTAAGCTATTATTATGTAAAGGTTTGATAAGCTTTTATAGTCTTTAGTATCCCTCAATTTTGGTTAGGTTCATTTGTCTGTCGGCTACAATTTTGTTATGTGATCTATTAGAAGTTTCCATCTTCCATATCTTTATATTTCACCAATATCTTTCAAGTGGGGAGGTTCCTTTAGAACCTTGATTAGTAAATCTAAAATAAATTTTATATCATTAATATAATATAATTTTATTAATTATCACTTAAAATATTTGAGAACTATAACAATTCTAACTTGATTTGTCTGTATGGATAATTGTATAATTCTAAACAATAATTAACACATTAATATTTTATCTAATATAACATCGTAATTACTTGTCAATATTTTTAGATTGAAATAGTAATATTATATTTTCAATAACTATGGTTTTGAAAGTTGTTATATATGTATATGTATATGTATATAAATATAGATATGTATAGATATGTGTGGGTGTGGGTGTGGGTGTGGGTGTGTGTGTACATAGATATATGTACACACACATACACACACACATGTGTGTGTGTATATGCATACATATATACATACATACGTGTGTGTGTGTGTGTGTGTAAATAATCTTATACCATAATATTGTCAAAATAATATAATTAGAATTAAATATTAAAGAGTAGTGATATTGGTTGTTTATTTTATGCACCCTTTGTGTTAATTCATTCATTGTGTTTAAATCCTTTTTAGGATTTTTTTAATTTTCTGCTTCCCATATTCTCTCAAACCTTTGTAAAGTGTATAATTGCATAATCATCCTGCATTCTTACTCATCCTTGTGAGAAATCACAATTCAATCCTGCATATCGATGTTAGAGATTATCATACTCATCCTAAATATTGATGTTAAAAATTATCACACTTTTAAATTTGGAAGTTCATTCTCTCTAATCTAATATTATGATCCTATTAAAAATTATAAAAAAAATTCTTACAATTATTAATTATAAATTAAAAAAAAAATGAAATCAAAATCATACCTTAAACAATTAAAAATCCCAATAATTAATTATTTATAGACCTAATATTACAATCAACAAAAATTATTTTAATTTAAAAACTTCATACTAAAACCAAATGAAAACAATTTTAACACAAAAACAATTTTAAACCAAATGGAACTCCAAAGAGCAGCTCAAAGTTCTTTTCACATCACATCCGATTTGGTAAGGTCGTTGCACAAACATGTTAGCCTAATTGAATGTTTTTAAAGCTTTTAGAATGGAAGAAAAGTAAAGTACTTTCTTCATCCTACGAATCCACATGTTTTTCTACCATATGATGATTTGGTTGGTCTGGATCACTTCAGAATAATGATCATTGAGTTTAAACTAAACCAATCAATTTTGGTCGATTTTTTTTTTTTGCGGGGGAATAAGTAAATGATTTCTATTAATGCTATCTGATTTCCACTTTTCATGTTATAATTATACTTGATATTTCTGAATTAGGTCGTGTGAATTTTTTTTTATCTATCAATGTGAAGAAGATAATCTCCTTAAAACTCTTTTCATCTTGATGATGAATCACAGAATGTGATTCAAAATGTTGATGATAAAAAAATTCACACAAGATCTAATCCAAAAGTATCTCCTTGAAACTCTTTTCATCCTGATGATGAATCATAAAATATGATTAGAAACATTGATGATAAAAAATTTCACACACAATCTAATCTAATTCAAAATTATCAAGTACAAAAATGATTTTCATTTTAAAATAAAAATTAAAACAATCTAGTTATGCCATGCGAAAGGAAAAATTAAAATAATAAACAAAATCATACAAACTTATGAAAGATGGACCAGCAACTGGAATGCTAGAGAAATAGCACCATGTTCAGTTAACTACAGTATCTTCTATCAGGTATTGCTACACGCAAAGTTTGAATTTTTACAATATCAACTATTGATTGAGAAACACGAAAATTGCCAAGAGCTAAATCAACTATCATGATAAATGCAGATCTCTGAGACCATTGCAGACTTTCCCTGTGCTTCTGCATTCTAGACAAGGAAAGCATTCCTTATCATAGGAATTTGCATGGCATACCTTCCTGCAGACATGCCCACAAAATTCAAACTTCTTCATAAATCTGGCCTTGCAGATCCAATTCTCATGTCCTCCATAATGACACTTCCTAGGACAAAGATGGCCACAAGTTAGTTTTTCTTTGCACTTTCTGGTACAAAAGCTTAAATTTCCTTCACCATACCACCTTAAATCATGAGATTTGGTAACAACAGGTCCAGCATCATCTGGATGTCTAGGACAGTATAGTGGTATTCCATTACCAACATATCCATTATCTGTAAAATGCTTTATGATATCCCTCCATACTGGAGAATTATCTGTGAGCAGCTTTGCATTTCCAAAGACATACAGACCAATTCTAGCCCTGGAAAGGGCAACACAAATTCTGTTTGGAATGTTGAGAAATCCTATATTTTCCGATGTTTTTACATTTAAATTAGGCTTGACGTTTCTTACCAAAGAAAGCAATATGATATTGCTCTCTTCTCCCTGCAATTCATCCACACTTCTTACTTTTGGCACATATTCATCAGAATCAATTGTGTTCTTGTCAGGCATCCATTTGTTAGATGCATTGCTGTGATATTTTCTTCCTGGAAAAGGGTATGAAATGCCTATTTTTCTTGTGATTACATCTGTTTGAGATCTATACATGGCCAGAATAGTAATGTCTGATGGCTTGTAGCCACAAAAATTAGTTAAGTAGATGCAAAACTGAACCACCATGTCAGCTTCCATAGCATTAGATCTGCTTCCAAACTGAGAAGGATCTTCAGGGTTGTGATGATCAATGAACAACACATTTCTCTTGACACCTTTAACATCAAGGAATTCAGAAACAGATGGATGATCTTTTAACACAGGATAAAATGTTGATACTAAAGGTGCTGATATTCCAGGTCTCATTCTCCTTTGTACCTCCAATGTTTTATATTCTAATCCACTTGTTACAAGCCTTTCAAACATTGAGACATCTAACTTGTGCGGCTTCTTCAAGCATCCAAGGATTTGACCCTCTAAAAGTTGTGCGGCTTCTTCAACCACCATGATCTCTGATTTCAAAGATGATAAAAGTTCATAATTTCTAGCTGCAAAGGTGCTAGTCATACCCACCACCTTCAAGTTACCAAGCAAGAAACAGTGAATGTTTCTCTTAGCATCTTGTAGACTGCAACATGCATTCATATATTCACTTGATAATCTTGATAATTCTTCTGTGGGGATGAATCCATTCGAGGATTTCTCATGTAAAACCCTAGCCAGGCTTGCTTTCTTTTTGTTTGCTTTCTGTAACTCTTGATAAAAAAATTTGGGTACACCATTACTCTTCTTTTTGTTCATGAGGTGGTCTACAGTACATTTGCTAAGAATTGAGCTCTGGGTTCTAGATCCTAACCTTGCTAGACTTTCCTCATATTCATATATACCCTCCAAAAATTGATCCAGAGCTCTGTTAGTAAAGCAGACTATGAGAATGGGACCAGCGGAATTTGTAATTTTCTTATAAAGCAAAGCCTTCACAATTTGCAACCCTGTAAATGTTTTTCCAGTGCAAGGAGGGCCCTGAATAATGGCCAATTTTTCAGTGAGCCCATGATTAATGGCGGCCTCCTGACTATCATCAATAGAATCACATTTGCATACTTGCTTCCAATCAAAATTATATTCAAGCTGAGCTGTGTTGGCTTCTTCTCTATAAACAGAATATTGTCCATGTCTGGCCTTTGGATATTCTTGAGCACATGAACATAGGCCTCATAATAGGCTTTTGAAGACTCAAACGTAGTGTAAAAAACTCCACTCTGAAGATTTAACTCATGGACATCTACTGATTTGACGCCTATAAGATTTTCCTTAAGCCTATCCCTATTGCAGACTGTAGCCCAAGAGAAAGTTTGAAACCCATCATGAGATATGCAAAGCAATGAATTTCTCATTAAAAGCTTGGACTTTTCTCACTCTACATATTTACCCCCATGATGACCTGCATTGAATGAAAGACAATACTCCACACCATCTCTACCTCCTCTCATCCCCACATATTCAACAGAGTTATAAACTTGGAAATCAGAGGACCCTTTCTGCTTAACAAACTCCCATTTTTTCTTATGGCTACCTCTAATTTCCTTCACACATTCCCTATAAGCTTCAAGTAAGTCTTCTCTTATAACCCTGAACTGGGTATCTAAATAATTGTATACATTATCATATGGCTCTGCAACTCTATTTATAGGGACACAGGATTCCCCACCTGCACCATCGTTTGGCAAGAGTTCTCTGGCAGGAGGAATGATATGGGTTTCTCTGAAACATTTCTCCTGCACAGATAATAAATTTGTTGGCCCAATTCATCATCTCTACATTTACAAACATAAATACAAAACCAATGCAAAACATGTTATAATTTGCTGGTATTCACATGACAACTAACATTATTCATTATCATAGACTTAGCATGCTGCAAATGACAAAAATTAATATAGTTCAAAAGAAATTAACGAGGTCTCTATATTCTGATTTACACAAATGACTAAGATAATATAGTTCAAAAGAAATGAATGAGGTCTCTATATTCTGATTCACATACCATTTAGAAGTCTCTCAGTTGAAGAATATTGAAGTAGTAATGCGATTGCCTTGATGCAACACGGAACCTGATAGAAATTGAACAAATTACAAAGTAATTTATAAGAGAAATGCGCTCTCAGACTGGTAATTTATGTCGGCCAGTTGTCAAACAATTGATGACAATTGAGTTCAAATATTTTAGTATTTTCATTGAAATTTTTTTTTTTTTTTTTTTTTTTTTTGATAAAAGTAGATAAACCATTGAAATTTATATTTTTAATATAACACGTTTTCATTTATTATTATTAATATTTTTCTTATTTTAATATGATTTTTTATAAGATTTAATCTAATATTGAGTTTTAAAACTTTGAATTATTTGTGTAAAGGCGAAAATTGAATTACATTTTTGTGTTGTTTTCTTTCTGTTTGGGATTCACTTTGATTGAACTATCTTTATGTAATAGTTAGTATATAAGTGGCATGCTTTTCTATTAAAAGTTGGTCTTTTTTAATTTAATTTGATTTTACTCTATATAATCTAAGGAATTGTTCTCAAATTTTAGTTTACCCATTCACATATCTAGGCCAATTCTATAGTGCCAAATTGACCTTAAATTTATTAAAAATCAAAATTCAAATTAGGCATGTATCGTCCCCCTCCAACTAGTTGTTGCCCCCTAACTCAAAATATTAAATATTTATTTAAGTGCATTCTAGTGTTTTGTATTTGTTGTATTTAAGAATATATGATCCCAATTTTGTCTAGTAGATTTTAGGATTTAGTTGTGTGGAAATTTTTCCATCAATGTTTTGGATCATGTGCACCTAGTTTGTTGGAGGCATGCAAGAAAACAAGAAAACATCAAATGCACCCATGAAACATTATATCAAGAAATCTAAATCAAGAAAACATGTTCATCAAGCCAAATTACTCAAAACCGTCTCATGTTCCTCTATCTCCAAGGATCTTCAAGATTCAAGGTGGTCCTCACTTGGAACAACACTTGATCTTTAAGATGACAACCTAAAGAACGAGATTAAAAGATATGATCTAGGATCAAAATGGATGCAACTAAGATCCTAGTGATGAGATGAAAAGCTATTGAAATGATATGCAAAATGGAGGTGTATTTCCAAATTGAAAGATTAAGTGATCCAATTAAGCTAAGATGAAGATGAGATATGAGAATGCCATGGAATTGATATGAAATCAAGCTAAATGATAGTCTAAAGCATGATATAATCTAAACTATAATGTAATTAAGATGGCCTAGATGCTTGAAGATGAACAATTGAAGCTCCTTGATGAATATATAATATGAAAGTCTAAAATGTACATATATAAAAAGATAAACGAACGAGCTATAAAGTCCAGCAAATCAACATGCATCATGTTAGCCACGAACAGAGTGACCATCTGAGGGAGAGTCCTAGTGAGAGTCTGGATGTCCAATAGACCCCTGCAAAAGTAGAATTTATTTAACTATTAAATATAGATCTCTACACATATACATATGTACATATTTTTAAATACAATCAAATCCGACTAGTTAAATTTAAATTTAAATATAAATTGTAACGCACATGCATACATGTAAATCTATACAAAAAACCATAACTAACATGTCCACTAACAACCTATGTAGCATTGAAAGAATCTCTCCTACGCACACACTTAGAGCTCAAGCTAGGAGTGACATGAGCTAACTGTTATACATATAGATATATACATGTATTTAAGGATTAGTCTAGGATCAATTAAATGATACAAGTTAACTTCTATTATTTATTAAATGATCTATATAGATTTATCATACATTACAACATATACATCTTGTAAAAATTTAAACGCACATGTACATACCTCTGTATCAGGAGTAGGATGTATAGTCTGATCATGTCCTGTGATCATATCAACCACATCACTCGTGCCTGCATTTCTCTCTCTGGTTGTACATATGACTGAGGAGTGTAAGGGGCTAACTAGATGACTAGGCATCATGGATGAAGTATTTGACTATAGTAGCATATCCATAAACCCAGTATGGCTCAAACCTCGCAGCTACTCCTCAAATGAATCTGAGCCCTCATATGTGATATGGACCTGATCAACTTTTATCTCCTCCTCTGCAGCAACAAAGTGATCTGTAGGTGGGTCAGTGCCCGAAGCATGCGTAGAGTGATGAGAATGTTGTGACTGCCTCGGAGTATGCGTTGATACAACGGTAGCCTGTCCATCTCTGAGAATCTCCTCTCTAACAGCAGCCAATGGTATCCCAAGTTGAGATGAAATAAAATGGTAAGAATGTAGTAGGTCCTTAGCTAAATATTGCAACATATGTACATGTCTACCACCTCCTACTATAGTCGCTACCTCATTTGGGGAGGGGATGCCAGCAGTAATATACTGATCATCTGAATCTGAAGCCATCCCGTGACTAGAAGATGAATGATCTGTGGATGATCTCGAATGTGGTCAGCTCATCACTTATTTGCCCAGCCTGTCAGATGATATGGTGGTTGTTGCTGATGCAATCTGTCCAATCCTATCAATTTCTTTTCTCGAAGAAGCAATCACAACGTGATCCGCTATGGGGGTGAGGGCTAGGACTACTGTTGGAAATCTCTCACCAACAATGTCCATGTGTCTAGGCGGAGCTCTATTACACCTACGATGCGCATCTCTGTTAGCAATCCTACCCCTCCCTTGTCCATAATATGTTGGAATATCAAGGTAGTTTGGTTTCATTTGACAATGAACCTCAAGAAATACCTGTTGTGCAAAGTATAACAATATCTGGTCATTATTAGGATAACGACCATGAGCAGCTAAGAAGCGTGGATAAATCAACGATGCAACCTGTGGACCGATACATCTCATGACCTGATATCCTCTCACCTTACTCTTCTCCTGATATTGTGGAAAACATCTCTCCTTGATGGTCTCCTTCAAGACCACCCTCACCACATCAACAAAAGAATCACGACCCCTCACCTCACTCATCAACTATCTATAAACATTAGCTATAACCTCAGGTGAAAATAAGGTGTGACTAACTAAGTGGTCCCTCGATGTCCGCAAACTATTAAAAATGGATTCACATGTACTCGTCGTGTACATGCCATCAGTCTGTGGGTCATCTAATATGACCTTCAACCTCTATAGGTCACGGTCACTGTAGTGGAAAATGGTAGCAATATCGGGCAATGGGGGATCCTAATGTGGAGAATCTATATAATCATGTGGCTCCAGATCAAGAGCCTGTGCAGGTGGATCATGATCATGTACATGATCATGGACTGGATCCTGGGACGCCATCTATCTAGGTAGGTCATAAAGTTAAAATAAATACATAAGCACACACACATGAAGTGCATTCAATTTAAAACATTAAAAATTCTAGAGAGAGAGAGAGAGAATGTTAATCTTGAGCTCATTAAAAATTCTACACATGTGAAGTTCTCGCATAATTAATAGATATATATATATACATGAAGTTCTCACATAATTCAAATTTTTAAATAAATAATTTTAAAGCTCGAGTGAGTGGGAGATCATTATTTAAAAAAATATAAATTTATCTATATATAGAGATCGCATATATGTACATTTTAAATTATTAAAACAATAATGAGAGAGAGAGGGAGATCATTTTCATGACACACACACACACACACAGATAACATTAATTTCAGAGAGAGAGGGAGATCATTAAAGATATATATACATCATGTACTAAATTAAAATATATATAAATTTATCTATATAGATCGCATACATACATTTTAAATTATTAAAACATTAATGAGAGAGAGAGGGAGATCATTTAAATCATGACATCTAGAGAGAGATCTAACATTAATTTCAAAGAGAGAGAGAGATTATTAAAGATATATACATATAGTTACTAAATTAAAACATATATAAACTTATCTATATAGATCGCATACATACATTTTAAATTATTAAAACATTAATTCAAGAGAGAGAGGGAGATCATTTTCATGACAGACAGAGAGAGATAACATTAATTTCAGAGAGAGAGAGAGAGATCATTAAAGATATATACATCATGTACTAAATTAAAATATAATTTTTAAAAATTAAAACACATGCCAGCTGAGAAAATTAAGGGAAGAGAGATTTTATAAGGGGTCATATGCAGTTCTAAGGGGTCACACATGTGTAAGAACACATGCATGACCCCTTAGGACCACATATTTCTTGACCCCTTAGGACACTAATGCATGTGATCTTAAGGGAGCGATATGTCATACACACTAGGATTTTATAAGGGGTCATATATGGTTCTAAGGGGTCATGTATGTCTTAGAACACACGCATGACCTCTTAGGACCACATATGACCCCTTAGGACACTATGTGATCCTAAGGGGAATGTCATTTGTACACTATGATGTTATAAGGGGTCATGTGTGGTCCTAAGGGGTCACGCATGTGTTAGAACACATGCGTGACCCCTTAGGACCACATATTCAACCCCTTAGGACACTGTACATGTGATCTTAAGGGATCGTATGTCGTAGACACTAGGATGTTATAAGGGGTCATATGTGATCCTAAGGGGTCACACATGTACAGTGTTAGAACACACATACATAACCCCTTATGACCACATATGTCCCCTTCTAGGACACTATGTGATCCTAAGGGGTACATGTTGTATACAATAGGATGTTATAAGGGGTCATATGTGGTCCTAACAGGTCACACATGTGTTAACACATTTGTGACCCCTTAGGACCACATATGACCCCTTAGGACACTATGTGATGGACTAAGGGGTATGTCATTCACACTAGGATTTTATAAGGGGTCATATGCGGTTCTAAGGGGTCACACATGTGTTAGAACACATGCATGACCCCTTAGGACACTATGTGATCCTAAGGGGTATGTCGTACACACTAGGATGTTATAAAGGGTCATATGTGGTCCTAAGGGGTCACACATTTGTTAACACCTGCATGACCTCTTAGGACCACATATGACCCAGGTTAGGACACTATGTAATGGACTAAGGGGTATGTCATACACACTAGGATTTTATAAGGGGTCATATGCGGTCCTAAGGGGTCACGCATGTGTTAGAACACATATGTGACCCCTTAGGACCACATATGACCCCTTAGGGTCCACTATGTGATTCTCTATGGTCCTAAGGGGACATATAGTGTCATCAGGGGCATATGTGGTCTTAAGGGGTCCTAAGGGGTCATGTTGTGTGTGTAATAGGATGTGAAAATGGGTTATGTAGAGGATTTATTTTGTCTAATTTGTTTAAATTTATTATATTTAGATTTGTAACATTTTTCTAATTTTTTTCTTAACACTTTTCTATGTTTTAATTCACTACCTTAGTTTTCTAAGTTTTTCATAACATTTTTTTAAAACGTTGAAAAAAAAATACATGTACAATTATTTAATTTTAAAAACAAATTGACGTTAAATCAAAACATTAAATTTTCAAACTTTTTTTTTTTAATGTTGAAAAGCAATAAATATACAATTATTTAACAAATAAAAAAAATAAACAAATAAATTATTTATTAATTTTTAAATAAATTTATGAAAAAAAAAACATTATTAAACAAAAAAAGGGTTATTTTGTGCACCTGAAATAATGTAGGTCGAAATCTGAAAGGTGAGAAGCGATGGTTGTTGCTGACAGGACACGGTGACGTGACGTTGATGTTGGGTTCGCTCTAACCCCCTCTGGACACATAAAACTTCAAACTTGAAAATGATAGTTAAACTGTCATTTTTGGTAAAAAAATTCCCCGCCTCTACCAATTTTCTTTGTTGGCAAAAGTAGGAACCATTATTTTGGGATAGCCCTTTCCCTATTGAACTTCGGACCTTCTTTCTTCATCATGATCTCCTAGATCTTTACCTCAAGTTGTTAGGCTTAAACACAAGAGGACTTGAAATGCTCTGATACCAATTGATAATATGATGAATCAATAAGGATATGGTCAACTACTGAGAGGGGGGTGAATCATTAGATAGAAAATAAACTAAACTTTCACAAAACTTAAACCCAACTCATAAACCAATCACTGAACTAACCGGTTTAGACACTGTATCAAAAATTGTTACTGCACTGTCAAACTTTATCGGTTGAACAAAACATCAATGATACAATGTAACAGATTTGAAACTCACATACCATTTAACCAAAATATCAAACCACTTTGCTA
The DNA here is from genome assembly GCF_030272615.1 of Cryptomeria japonica. Taxonomy (NCBI): domain Eukaryota; kingdom Viridiplantae; phylum Streptophyta; class Pinopsida; order Cupressales; family Cupressaceae; genus Cryptomeria; species Cryptomeria japonica. The sequence continues at coordinate 529,117,445 of NC_081410.1, forward strand.
ACATTAGTAATAGCTCATTTCATATCACTTTCGGTCATCTAAACATGTTTAAGTGTCTTTACTAGTTATTCATATCAACCATATCAAAACACATAACCACAAAATCATTCACCACTTGACACAATGATTTTTGATGTGGAAACCCAAATGGGAAAAACCATGGTGGGGATGAATATCCACAAGTATTATGAACTCTTCTAAAGTTCGCCCTGTTAGGAGCCAAGCCTTGTTAGAAGCTTTACAAAAATGTCCTGTTAGGAACAGATCCGGTTAAGGACCACCCGATTAAGGGATTGACTACAATACCCTGTTAAAGGCAATACCTTGTTAGGAGTAACCTCGATAGACGATTTCAAATCCAAGCTAATGGATCACCGGGTTAGAGGATTTAGACAACACCAAGCCTGTTAAAGCTTACCCGGTTAGGGGATTTAACTGTTGTAATGGTTAGAGAACAACAGGGTCTTTTTTGATCTGGTAATAGCACTACCTTGCTTAGTCGGATCCTTTTATGCTCCTATCTGCCTTCAAAACATTCTTCAGACACTCCTTATGGTTCGACAATCAATCACACTACCACACTTAACCAAATTGCCAACACAATTACAAACAACTCATCGACCTTAAAAAGAAATACAATAGGTCGGTAACACAACACAAAACCTAAGATCTCATAGAGATTACAAACATATCGGTTCAAACATGACCGTTGGATTACATAGCAATCAGTTGCACATTGTTCAACACAACTTCGACTGCTCCTAGATCACCGCACATTGGATCCTGTAACTCATCACGCATTATTCACTTCATGCTATGCATTTGTTCATTCCCAAGATAAAAACAATTATCTCTACGTGCCAAAAGCTCTTTGAAACTCATCACGTGCATCATGCATACGTGGCATCTTCATCTTTGATCGCCATTCGATCATAGATCAACACAACCGATTCACCAAGCTCCATCGATTAGGGTTCGACATATCAACAGGTTAGGGTTACCGGTTGATCACTCTTTACCGCTTGATCACTCTGCTTCAAATACCAATACCGGTTTCCTTCACTGCTCAACTACTAGTTGCATTACTGCATCACTACTAGTTGCAATACAACTCCATTATCGGTTACTATTGACATCAATGACAACATTATACTTCATCAATGCAATCTTCATGCAATGCCAACATAGAATACACTCTTAAACATTTAATACTTTGAGTTAGTGGGCAACAACTAGTTGAAGGGGAATACTTTGAGTTAGTGGGCAACAACTAGTTGAAGGGGGATGACACATGCCTAACTTGAATTTTGATTTTTAATAAATTTAAGGTCAATTTGGCACTATAGAATTGGCCTAGATATGTGAATCGGTAAACTAAAATTTGAGACTGGTTCCTTAGATTATGTAGAGTTAAATCAAATCAAATTAAAAAAGACTGGAACTTTTAATAGAAAAACATGTCACTTATATACTAATTATTACATCAAGGATAGTTCAATCAAAGTGAATTGAAAACGAAGAAAACTACACAAAAATGTAATACAATTTTCACCTTTACACAAATAAATTCAAAGTTTTAAAACTCAATATTAGATTAAATCTTATGAAAAATCATATTAGTATAAGAAAAATATTAATATTAATAAATGGAAACATGTTATATTAAAAATTTAAATTTCAATGAAAATATTTTAGTTCAACTAGTTGAACATAATTGGTGAAAGTGATGGTACTTTCCTTGATTATACCATCTACCAAAACTCAAATCCGAAGAGCTATGATATAAGAGATGAGACTGGAATTATACGACAAACAATTTTGATGAAATAGACACTAACATAGAATCATAGCCCTCTATCATGTAGAATAACAAACTTATACATCATTGATATAAAATCCTACATAAAAAATAAAATGCAAATACAAAAATCAAATAACACTCAATATTTACACATCGTATCCAAACAGATTTTGTTTAACTAAAATACTGACGTACTTAATTGATCTCATCTATACGTACCAAGAATTTTATTATAAAAGGACTGTGAAGTGCTGTGTGAAATGAATGTTTACTCGAGACTCGTGCGAAATAGCAAGTGAATTGTAATGAAACATTAATATTCCCCGGCTTCACTGATTTCAAGGTACAGTCAGTGTTTGAGAATATAATCGAAGGGACAAAGCAGTCATATAGATCTCACTTGACATCAATTGTTTTTGCAACTGGCCAGCATAAATTATTAGCCTGAGTGGACATTTCTTCTTATAAACTGCTCTGTAATTTTTGCAATTTTCTATTAAGTTAGGTGTTGTATCAAGGCAATAGCATAACTACTCCATTATTCTTCAACTCAGAGACTTCTAAATGGTATGTGAATCAGAATATATGAAACCTCATTCATTTCTTTTGAATTATATTAATGTTTGCCATTTGCTGTGAATCAGAATATAGAGACCTCATTCATTTCTTTAGAATTATATTAGTGTTTGTCATTTGCAGCATGCTAAGTCCATGTTAATGAGTAATGTTAGTTGTCACTTGTCATGTGAATATCAGCAAATGTAAACCATGTTTTGCATAGGATTTGTATTTATGTTTGTAAATGTAGAGATGATGAATTGGACCAACAAATTTATTATCTGTGCAGGAGAAATGTTTCAGAGAAACCCATATCATACCTCCTGCCAGAGAACTCTTGCCAAACGATGGTGCAGGTGGGGAATCCTGTGTCCCTATAAATAGAGTTGCAGAGCCATATGATAATGTGTACAATTATTTAGACACCCAGTTCAGGGTTATAAGAGAAGACTTACTTGAAGCTTATAGGGAGTGTGTGAAGAAAATTAGAGGTAGCCATAAGAATACATGGGAGTTTGTTGAGCAGAAAGGGTCCTCTGATTTCCAAGTTTATAACTCTGTTGAATATGTGGGGATGAGAGGAGGTAGAGATGGTGTGGAGTATGGTCTTTCATTCAATGTAGGTCATCGTGGGGGTAAACATGTAGAGTGGGAAAAATCCAAGCTTTTAATGAGCAATTCATTGCTTTGCATATCTCAAGATGGGTTTCAAACTTTCTCTTGGGCTACAGTTTGCAATAGGGATAGGCTTAAGGAAAATCTGATAGGCGTCAAACCAGTAGATGTCCACGAGTTAAATCTTCAGAGTGGAGTTTTTTACACTATGTTTGAGTCCTCCAAAGCCTATTATGAGGCCTATGTTCATGTGCTCAAGAATATCCAAAGGCCAGAAATGGACAATATTAAGTTTACAGAACAGTTAGTTTATCTGGAATCCAACACAGCACAGCTTGAGTATAATTTTAATTGGAAGCAAGTATGCAAATGTGATTCTATTGATGATAGTCAGGAGGCGGCCATTAATCATGGGCTCACTGAAAAATTGGCTATTATTCAGGGCCCTCCTGGCACTGGAAAAACATTTACAGGGTTGCAAATTGTGAAGGCTTTGCTTTATAAGAAAATTACAAATTCCTCTGGTCCCATTCTCATAGTCTGCTTTACTAACAGAGCTCTGGATCAATTTTTGGAGGGAATATATGAATATGAGAAAAGTTTAGCAAGGTTAGGATCTAGAACCCAGAGCTCTATTCTTATCAAATGTACTCTAGACCACCTCATGGACAAGAGGAAGAAGAAAAAGAAGAGTAATGGAGTACCCAAAAAGTTTTATCAAGAGTTACAGAAAGCAAACAAAAATAAAGCAACCTTGGCTAGGGTCTTAGAAGAGAAATGCTTGCATGGAATTATCCCCACAGAAGAAATATCAAGATTATCAAGTGAATATATGAATGCATGTTGCAGGCTACAAGATGCTAAGAGAAACATTCACTGTTTATTGCTTGGTAACTTGAAGGTGGTGGGTATGACTAGCACCTTTGCAGCTAGAAATTATGAACTTTTATCATCTTTGAAATCAGAGATCATGGTGGTTGAAGAAGCCGCACAACTTTTAGAGGGTCAGATCCTTGGATGCTTAAATCCTTGCATTAAGCATCTGATACTCATAGGCGATCATAAGCAGCTCAGGCCATCTGTGGCATCTCCAGTGTTTGCAAATACGCATAAGTTAGATTTCTCAATGTTTGAAAGGCTTGTAACAAGTGGATTAGAATATAAAACATTGGAGGTACAGAGGAGAATGAGACCTGAAATATCAGCACCTTTAGTATCAACATTTTATCCCATGTTAAAAGATCATCCATCTGTTTGTGAATTCCTTGATGTTAAAGGTGTTAAGGGAAATGTGTTGTTCATTGATCATCACAACCCTGAAGATCCTTCTCAGTTTGGAAGCAGATCTAATGCCATGGAAGCTGACATGGTGGTTCAGTTTTGCATGTACTTAACCAATTCTTGTGGCTACAAGCCACTAGATATTACTATTCTGACCATGTATAGAGCTCAAACAGATGTAATCACAAAAAAAATAGGCATATCATACCCTTTTCCAGGAAGAAAATATCACAGGAATGCATCTAACAAGTGGGTACCTGATAAGAACACAATTGATCCTGATGAATATGTGCCAAAAGTAAGAAGTGTGGATGAATTCCAGGGAGAAGAGAGCAATATCATTTTGCTTTCTTTGGTAAGAAACATCAATCCTAATTTGAATGTAAAAACATCAGAAAATATAGGATTTCTCAACATTCCAAACAGAATTTGTGTTGCCCTTTCCAGGGCTAGAATTGGTCTTTATATCTTTGGAAATTCAAAGCTGCTCACAGATAATTCTCTCGTATGGAAGGATATCATAAAGCATTTTACAGATAATGTGTACGTTGGTAATGGAATACCACTATACTGTCCTAGACATCCAGATGATGCTGGACCTGTTGTTACCAAATCTCATGATTTAAGGAGGTATGGTGAAGGAAGTTTAAGCTTTTGTACCAGAAAATGCAAGGAAAAATTAATCTGTGGCCATCTTTGTCCCAGGAAGTGTCATCATGGAGGACATGAGAATTGGATCTGCAAGGCCAGTTGTATGAAGAAGTTTGAATTTTGTGGGCATGTCTGCAGGAAGGTATGTCATTCAAATTCCTATGATAAGGAATGCTTTCCTTGTCTAGAATGCAGAAGCACAGGCAAAGTCTGCAATGGTCTCAGAGATCTGCTTTTATCATGATAGTTGATTAAGCTCTTGGCAATTTTCGTGTTTTTCAATCAATAGTTGATATTGTAAATATTCAAACTTTGCGTGTAGCAATACCTGATAGTAGATACTGTAGTTAACTGAGAATGGTGCTATTTCTCTAGCATTCCAGTTACTGGTCCATCTTTCATAAGTTTGTATGATTTTGTTTATTCTATGCATGGCATAACTAAGATTGTTTTAATTTTTATTTTAAAATGAAAATCATTTTTGTACTTGATAATTCTGAATTAAATTAGATTGTGTATCAATGTTTCGAATCACATTCTATGATTCATCATCGAAATGAAAAAAGTTTTAAGGAGATATTTCTGAATTAGATCTTGTGTGTATTTTTTTACATCAACATTTTGAATCATCATTAGAATGAAAAGAGTTTTATTGAAATCATCTTCTTATTTAAAAATTTCATACAATTCCCAAAACCAAAAAAATTAATCGACCAATTAATATACTGCAGAGAAACAAAATTGATTTAGTTTAAACTCAATGATCATTCTTCTGAAGTGATCCAGGCCAACCAAATCATCATATGGTAGAAAAACATGTGGATTCATAGGATGAAGAAAGTACTCTACTTTCCTTCCATTCTAAAAGCTTTAAAAACATTCAATTAGGCTAACATGTTTGTGCAACGACCTTACCAAATCGGATGTGATGTGAAAAGAACTTTGAGTTGCTCTTTGGTATGATTGTTTAAATTAAAATAATCTTTGTTGATTGTTTTTGGTATGATTTTGATTTCATCTTTTTTTTCAAATTTATAATTAATAATTGTAAGAATTTTTTTTTTAATTTTAATATGATCATAACATTAGATTAGAGAGAGTGAATTTCTAAATTTAAAAGTGATAATCTCTAATATCAATATTTAGGATGAGTATGATAATCTCTAACATCGATATGTAGAATTGCATTGTGATTTGTCATAAGGATGAGTTAGAATGTGGGATAGATGATGGCTTATGCAACTATACACTTTAGAAAGGTTTGAGAGAATATGGGAAGAGAAAATAAAAAAATCCTAAAAAGAAGTTGAACACAATGAATGAATTAATACAAGGGGTGCATAAAAAAAAAAACCAATATCACTAATCTTTAATATTTAATTCTCATTATATTATTTTGACAATATTGTGGTATAAGATTATTAATATATATGTGTGTTTGTTTATATATATACTAACTTTCAAAACCATAGTTATTTGAAATATAATATTACTATTTCAATCTAAAAATATTCATAAGTAATTACAATGTTATAGTGGATAATATATAGATACTAACTTTCAAAACTATAGTTATTGGAAATATAATATTACTATTTCAATCTAAAAATATTGACAAGTAATTACGATGTTATAGTGGATAAAAATTAAAGCGTTAATTACTATTAGAACTATATAATTATCGATAAAGAGAAATCAAGTTAGAATTGTTATAGTTCTCAAATATTTTAAGTGATAATTAATAATATTATATTATATTAATGATATAAAATTTATTTTAGATTTATTAATCAAGGTTCTAAAGGAATCTGCCCACTTGAAAGATATTAGTGAAATATAAAGATATACAAGAAGGAAACTTCTAATAGATCCCATAACAAAATTTTGTAGCTTACAAGCAAATGAACCTAACCAAAATTGAGGGATACTAAATACTATAAAAGCTTATCAAACCTCTATAGCTTACTAAATAGCATGCATTAAATACCAACCCAAACATATGATAAAAAACAATAGCTGTCACATGAAATTGCACCTTTGAGGAAGTTGTGTCTCAATATTCCAATGATACAATGGAATTGACCTTAAGGTGTGAGGCCTTACAAATGAGATTAGATTACCATAGAAGGTTGTCTTCCTTTCTAGACTAAGTGCAAAAATTGTTTATCCAACCCAACACAATAAATCCTACAAATAGCCTTAAATTCTACTAGTTTACAGAGAAAAAAGAAGTAAATGTAAGAAGAACAAGGGTGGTGATGCACCAAGAATAGAGATGTTCTCCCTGCTTAACACAACACAAAGGAATAATGAAAATATCAAAAAAACTTACATGGTGTTTTGTTATACTAGTTTCTAGAAATTTGTACGAAATCTAAATCTTGGTAAATGCTAAGAGGAAAAAAATGATTCATAGTTAGCCTTGGAATGAATTTTAACATAGTATAAAAACATATACAAACAATAAATATACAGTTAGATATGTAGGCAATAATGTTTTACACAATATATCAGGAGTGAAGAGAGGTGAAATAATAAATTTTATTAATCAAAGGCTTTGAAAACAATTTACAATTGCAGGTATGCAAAAAATGCATGATTTTTTTACCAAAAACAAAGGAAAGAACCCTCTACAAAGAGGTTTGATACTAGTATTTTATTCATCTATTGGGCGTAGGAGAGAGATAATTTATGTGGTTGGACAAAAAACCTTAGCCACGATCCTACCAATGATATGCTGACATCTATACACAAAAATTTGATTAGGCAGCATGACAAAACATTCCTAATGCCATAGCCATGCCTTGACATTTAATATTAGTGCAATGAAGCATAGAAACCCCCATAAAATTCTCTAAAAAATTACAACTATTGCCTTCTAACAAAAAGAGGTTTATAATATAATAAATGAAGTGTGGGCACCATTTTCCCCATTATAATATATGAGAAATGAATTTAAAATCCTACCAGAGCACCATAAAAAGGGATTTGGTAGTTTTTGGTGTTGTTGTACCATTAATAGTTTTTTTGGGGTTGAAAGATATAAATCTGATGGGCAGTGGGAGTTTGGTGGCGGAAGGAACCTCGTACATAGAACTTTGTTCCAAGTACTTGTTTTTGAAAAGTTCTAGCTAGAACGAAAGGAAGAAAGAAGGGATGGGGGAGGGCAAGGAACTTGGAACCTAAAACTTGGTTTCAAGTTCCTATTAGGTCCTAGGTTCCAGTTGGATCCAAAAGAATATATAAGGGAGTAGGTTGGAACTTGGAACCTAGAATTTGGTTTTGAGTTCGTGTTGGATCTTAAGTTTTGATTGTAACCAAAGGAAGAAAGCAAGGAATGAATAGGAACTTTGAACTTGAAACCTTTTTTTGAGATCATATCAGCTCTTAGGTTTTGACCAAGACTAGAGGAAGAAAGCATGGAGTGAGGAGGAACTTGGAACCTAGTTTTGAGTTCCTTTCAGATCTCAAGTTTCAATTGGAACCAAAGGAAGAAGGAAAGGAGTAAAGATAAACTTGTTACTTGAAACCTATTTCTAAAGTCTTGTCAGGAACTATAGGAAGAAAGCATGCTTATATTTAGCTTTTTTTGGAATTTTAATTATGAGTTATGATTGAAGCCTAAAAAGGGGAAACCACAACCACAAAAGGTATATTTGGGCAAAAAAAACCCATTTAGATTTGTTGGTTCAGTTATAATTGATGGGAAACACAAAGGGGGAACAAGGTGACAATATTTTGGTAATTTCTATAGGATGTTTTCCTATTAAACATGGAATCCAGAAGCCTTAAGAATCCATTGGGTATAGGAATTGTAGGGGCCTTTAAAAAATACAAAAGGAAAGCCTCTAAGTACAAAAAGAGACACAATGAAAGATATAATGCACATATTGCACTTGGAGGGAAACATAAAAACTAATAGTAATATGTACGTGGAGAAAGCATAACCTCAAAAAACAAAAAAAAACCCAAACATTTTTTACAAGTTTAGTTCAAGTTTTGGGACTTCCTATTGACATTGAAAACTAGTTGACATAAAGTATTATTTTTCTTATGTATGTAAATAGTTTTGTTAAGAAATGCATTATTTCTCAATTGAAGTTATACACTACATAGCTTATTTCGACAAAATCATTACATTAATTAAATGTGTTGAAAGTGTAGGATATATATGAGTAAAGAATTATTCTAGGAAATACAATCGTCACCTAGTGAAGCCAAATCAATATTATTTTGTAATCGTCAACCTCTACCTAATACATTTCCTTGCCACCTTAGCAATTATAATCATTGAAGAGTTGAAATTACATTGGAACATGTTGAACCAAGATATTCATAATATGGTCTCTCGTATCTTTGGTGGAAATAGTGAATCCATCTCTCTCTCTCTATATAGAATAACTGAAACCCTTTTGATATAGAAATTGTGTGATCCTAACTGCATGGTAGTACATTATCTAGTTTCAAATATTCCCAGGTTAGTTCTTTGAGTAATCTTTCCTTTAATGAATTGAGATAATCCAAAGCCTCGTCTTCTATTGATTTGGGATAATCTCTCATATAACATCCTACACATGAAGCTTCTTCACCCCTAGTAGCTTCAACCTGTATGCCATCACACATTAGAATTTTAATTTAGTTCTTTCTTCATGATAAAATAGGATTTATATAAAGAGATATAAGTTAGTAATTTTTCCATAATACCTTGTAACTATTAATATCATTACTTAATCAAAATCTCATTGCTAAAATATCATTGAACCTTGAAGGAAAATCAATTTTGGAAGAAGATTTTCAGGAAGAAGTGCATCCAATGTTAAGAGAGGTTGTAGAATAAGTATTCAACCACTGCCACTTATTTTTTTACTCTCCAAATACTCCTCAAAAGTTGGTATATGACCAATAGAAAGCCACTTTGCTTCTTGCATTGTTATGGGACTTTTTCCTATGAAAGAATTTTTAATAAAAGAATTTATAAATCAAAGCAATTAAAAAAAATATTATTATAATGAAAGGGTGTGATTTTTGGTAAACTCCCTTGTGACATTATATAAACTTATGAATTAATAGAGAAGGGACACATGGGAGAATAAGACAAGAGAGGGGATATTTAAGGTCTGGTGGGTGGGAATTGGGCATTGGAGAAGGGGCATACAGTGTGTGTCCAACTCGGGGTATAGCGTACATCCAGGAGTGTCCTGGCCAGGGCTGTGTTTATTTTATGTCGTGAAGGAATGTGGGGTTCTGTGTAAAGAACCATGTTTATTTCACTCTGTGAAGGCATGTGGAGTTCTGTGTAAGAACCGTGTCCACCTGGAGTGCTCCCTTGCCTGGAAACCCTATACCTATAACTAATCCTCTGCATGCAGGAAAGCAACCTCTCCATGATTTACAGATATGTATAAATCAATTTCATATAGTCATTTCACTAATGTTTCATTGTTGCAAATTATTATCTCAATGTTTTATTACTGATTATTGATGTACATTCATGTTGATAAAAAATCATCTTTAATTATAATTGTTGTATAAATGTTTTGAATGTTCATTCCATATAAAATAATACAAATTTATGGGTAATTAGTTTATCATTGCTTTGAATAATTACTTTTGAGACTATTAAAATATTGTGTCAGCACTTCAAAATAATAGTAAATTAAACTATTTATCTTAGGTAAAAGGTTAATTACATTAGGTTTAATTTAATATTTGATTTATTTAACCCACTACTAATACCTAATACCTAATTAATCATAGGGGAAAATTTACCATTTCATTTGGTATCAGAACCAAATCGATCTAGAAAGCCTACACAAAATCATCCAATTTTATTTGATTTTATTGCTACACATTTATCTCCGTTGCATTACAAATTAGAAAATAAATCATGAAGACAATAAAATAGTAATTGCTCTTTACTTTAGATTTTTATTTATGATTAGATTCCTTATAAATTATTTATCAAAATATTTAACCACTTCATAAATAATTCAATAGTCATGCAAACCAAAACAATGAAAATAAACAAATACTAGGGTTTAGTTATAAGCCAAACATTTATCGTGCACATGAAAATACGTTTTAGCATCCATTGAAAGTGTAGCTTCAAAAGAACAAGTATACGAATTTTTTTGAAGAAAAGCCCTTCCTAAACAAAAAAGTTGTCAGTTTGGACATGTACACTTGTTTTTCCATTTTTACCTAGTTTGGAAGAAATCCTATCCAAATCCACACTCATTTTTCTCAACAACAACATTAATTTAAAGAGAAGAAAAAATAAAAATAAATAAAAATGATATACTTGCCTTTAAGAAATCAACTTCCACCTCTCCAAATCTATTCCCAAATTCGGCTTTACTACTTGTCATTCACGTATAGCTAAGAAATGAAATAATCTACAACTTTATTAAAGTAGTAAACTGATTCTAAGCCTATGCTACAATTAAAATTTACCTCTGAGATTACTATTGTTCTTAAAACTTTAACACAACAAATTACAACTAAAGAATTGAGATTAAAAACATTCAAACTGAAAGCAGTACTTAAGCCCTTCCAACTTTGGTGTTAAAGATTAGAAATTCAAATAGTTAATAAATAAAACATCTCAATCAAACTATAGTTATCATTGTGATAGAATATTGATATCTTCTTGAAATAGTGCTCTAGTATCTACTATAAATATTATTCTTTTGAATTCAAATCTATGCGGCTACAAGATAATTTTTAAGATTTTTGGCTTTTCATTGATGACAATAATATAGATACGTCTTTCTAAAGCCTTGTTGTAGTTTTGGCAGAAATTATTGTCTTCCCTATGCACTTTTCTTATAACTGGAAAACAGTCATTTTTTGTCTCTTCTCAAATCTACTCTCAAGATTATCTATGTGAATAATAGGGTTGCAAATGGAATATTAGGTTTCAAATCATGATAAATATGTTTCCCAAAAAAATTATTTACTCATTTACCCAACATTGAAAGCTTTAAATCTGCATCTAATGTATCTTTCACCTAGAAGTAAACTCACTATCCACGTTAGAAAATTTTAAGATTATACTAGAAAAACCTTGAAGTACCTCACACTAATTTGGGAAAACAAATAAAAAATGCATATCATAATAAATGAATATAATTGTATTTGTGAGTTGAGAATTTAAAATCAGCAATTAACCTACTACAAATATATAACCATGATGGACTAATTCCATTACACTGAATAACCATGATTTGAATTAAGTCAAATCAAATCATCCAGATTTTCAATTCATGAAATTTTATTTCCAGCTAATGTCATCCTCTAATAATAGATGTTTAGAAATTGTGACTTATGAATTTGCTTTGCCATTTAGATGTTTCAAATTTGCAAAATTCTATTGGAAATAATTTTGTGAAACTATTTTATTGATTGTATGTTTGAGTTCCTAACATGAGGCTTGGACACATTATTGCAAACTGTACAACTAGGTCTCTTTTAACCATAATAAAATCAACCAACCAAAGTAAATATAGTGATGAATTTGAGCTGATTTGTCAAACAAACAAAAAAACTGAAACAAGTTTACTAGAAAATCTCTAAAACTTCTTTACATTTAATATATATTTGCCATGACTTTGTACGTCATAATTAAGGCTGAGGGCTGAACCATCATTAAATAAATATTGTTGAAATTGTCTCAAGTAAAAAAATCCTACAATAAATTGTTAAAAGGATTTTATGTGCTTTAACTTCTGGAAACTTGATAGCCACTATCATATACAACTAAAATTTTATGATTTAGATGACATGTCATAGACAACTATGGACTTTAGCTTCAAGTTGGTATTGTTTAATGATCAAATATTTGAGCGATTGTATACCATATGCGGTTCATTCACTAAAGGAATAAATGCATCATTTCAAAGGGGTTCAGACCTCTTCCATCATTCATTATTTCTCTAAATGGTGATATTAGTTACATATTTCTAAATGAGTCATGAACATTACCAATATCAACATATATCTCACCTTAGTCATATTACACACTAGTCTGTATCACAATAGAGAGAAATCAAATAGGTCATAGGTTCTAACAGGAAGGCAACTTCATTTCATCGGTATGTACATTGTATTTAAGCTACATTGTGAGCCCATATTCCATAGGTCCCAAGATCAATTTGACATACAAAAAATAAGATATTTAAACGAGTTAAAATATTATAAGAGAAAACATGGGGACATGTTGAACATTAAGGGGGAGAAGAAACTTTTAAATTTTTGTGTTTGAATAGATTAGTATCATTGAATTAAAAATAAATATTCAAATACCTTAGTTTCTTAAACAAAAGAAAGGTTAGAACCATTTTCGATGAAGGATTTTGTGGGTAGTCATAACCTATTATTGTTTCTTTTATGATGCTAGTAATATGTTTTTAAGTACTATATTCATCTATTGTACTTTGTTATTGGACCTGATCAACCCAATAACCATGTACATGTACTTTATTTTATAGCCAAAGATGATACTCATGTAGTCCGGAATGCATGAATATCGTCTTGAAAGATATGTTGTATACATAGTGAGGAGTGGTACATACTATGGGATATGCAAGTCATTCACTAAGTAAATGTTATGTCAACATAGATGATACTTTTAAATTTAATGCAGAACTTACATATTAAAATATCTATATTAAAGAAAATAGATTACATAATAAGACAAGTTGATGACATTGAAATATATGAGATTAAGCATTATTAATTTTTACAATGAAAATTTGGGATATACTTGTAAGATATATGTGTTCTTGTCATAATTTTTTATTTGCAAAGTGAATCCCTTGGAATTACCTGTTAATTTAAGCTAGAATAGAAGGATACTTATGAATTCAAGGAAGGAGAAAAAAAAATATATATATAGATGAAGTAATAATAAAAAGAAAAAAGAATTTTTTTATGAAGAACAAGAATGTCCAATATCTATTTCTTCAATTATTAATTTTGTGTACTTATTTAAGTTGTGATGCAGATGCATCTCCTGCTATTGAGGACAATAGCTAAATTACAGGGGGAGAAATGTTATGGGACTTTTTCCCGTGAAAGAATTTTCAATAAAAGAATATATAAATCAAAGCAATTAAAAAAATATTATTATAATAAAAGGGTGTGAGTTTTGGTAAAAACCCTTGTGACATTATATAAACCTATGAATTAATAAAGAAGGGACACATGGGAGAAGAAGACAAGAGAAGGATAAATTAAAGGAAGCACAAGAGAGGGGATAGTTAAGGTCCAATGGGTGGACATTGGGCATTGGAGAAAGGGCATACAGTGTGTGTCCAACTCGGGGTATAGCGTACATCTGGGAGTTTCTTGGTCAGGGCTGTGTTTATTTCATGTCGTGAAGGCATGTGGGGTTTTGTGTAAAGAACCGTGTTTATTTTATGTCGTGAAGGCATGTGGAGTTCTGTGTAAGAACTGTGTCCTCCTGGAGTGCTCCCTTGCCTGGAAACCCTATACCTATAATTAATCCTCTGCATGCAGGAAAGCAGCCTCTCCGTGATTTACAGATATGTATTAATCAATTTCATATAGTCATTGCCCTAATGTTTCATTGCTACAAATTATTATCTCAATATTTTATTACTGATTATTGATGTGCATTCATGTTGATAAAAAATCATCTTTAATTATAATTGTTATATAAATGTTTTGAATGTTCATTCCATATAAAATAATACAAATTTATGAGTAATTAGTTTATCATTTCTTTGAATAATTACTTTTGAGACTATTAAAATATTGTGTTAGCACTTCAAAATAATAGTAAATTAAACTATTTATCTTAGGTAAAAGGTTAATTACATTAGGTTTAACTTAATATTTGATTTATTTAACCTGCTACTAATACCTAATACCTAATTAATCATAGGGGAAAAATTACCATTTCATGCATAAAAGAATCCAAGGAATCCTCCCACTGCATTACATATGAACATCATTTATGGACTCTTAGTTTTTCTACATGAAAGGATATTTTCCAACACTTTAAAAGGTTAATATAGTATTTACAAGTACTTACATCTTTTCTAGAATAGTCAATTGTATCTCGACCTTGGGTCTTGATTGCCTCTTGTGCCATTTCATTCATCATTTCATAAAAAGTTATGAACACAACTTTCATATACCCTGGAAGGAAATCTATAGTAGAGGGATCCCATCTAGCCTGATAAAAACATAGAATGATATTATTAAAAAGAATATTTATTTCTAAAATATCCTTACTATTAATAACCATTTGAATTATTATTGTAGAGGTAGCTTAGATATTATTTTACACCTTTTAACAATATTTGTGAAGAGTTTGAGCTCGTTGAGTGTCTCGTATGTGTCATATTTATCATCCATAATTGTTGCAAGAGAACAATGTTTTGCAAAGCCAATTCTGAAAGAAGAATACTTTGGCTCTATACAACCTCCTGCAGCCCAAACATAAAATTCCACATATTGATTACGAGCAAAATCTAATTGAGGCACATTTGACTCCATGCACCACCTGAACACATGAGAAAATTATATAAACTTATTTTAGAGGTGTCATAGGCATGATCTCTCTTAACTTATTTTTTAGTTTTGTTATCATTTTTACAATTCATGAACCAATTAGAACACATAAATAGGAACTCATGTGTGTGCATGCTTGGGTTCTTTGCCTCTAATCTATCAAGATTTTTAGAAGGCTCGTTAATAAGTTTCAACACTGTCCTGAGCACCATTTGGTGCATGGGACTCTTCATATGTCTGTAAATCCATGTTATTTTTAAAACCAATTAGGAAACAAGCCTACGACCTCCCATGTCGATGATGGGGTGATCTAGCACTAAAATATCTACCCACTTTATAATTAAGGATTTTCCTAGGTGGTGCAGTCACGGTTAGGAGGGACCTCAAGGAGATCAATCTGGACCATGAAACAAGAGTAAAATACAATGGAAACAAGACAATATTATGGAGGCAATGCAAAATTGATTGAATTATATCATGAAAATCAATTGCAATCTGTCAGCAACATGCAGGCTACAAGATTCGACTCACTGGCTTCAATACATACATGCTCATTTAAAGAATTGGCCAACTCTGGACCTCTGAGTCTCAAGGTAGATCCTCTATGTTCTAAAAACTACATTCTAAAAGCTAAATTACATTTATTTATATGATCTAGAGGGATTTGCATCGGCCCAAGAAGAATCAAATGCCAATGAACAAAATGAAACATGTAAAACTACCATGTTGGCCTCTGCCAATGAAAATCCTCCAAAAAATACAAAGGAAGAAGTGTGAACCAAAGGGAAGTTTGGCCACATGCCAAGGAATGTTGGAACAATGAACTGGAGCTTTGCAAGCTATGGAAAGGATCTACAATATTTGCCAATAGCAAAATAGGTCCAAATGGTTCTGGTGTTCTAAGCCAAAAAACTATCTCAGAATCCAGAAGCGATAACCTGCCAGAAAAAGATCCAAGTCCCACAGACTTAGGATAAGGGAGATAATCATGTCCACAAGAAAAATCCATCTCTGCAAGATTCGATGAGAAAATGCAAGAAAATGCAGAAAGAAATGCTAAACTACAAAATAGGAAACGAACTGAAAAGAAATGTTTTTGGTTGATGCAAGATTGCCAAGAACCAGGGTTGCTCCTACATCAGTGGGCTCCATTCAAGTGTAACTCATTTATCTCATATTTTTGTTGCTATTTGTGAACACTAATACTAATCCAATTTCAATTAAATTATATGTAAGCCAAAGAAAATAATAGTTACTTTGTTGGTATATATTTTAATAACCTTGAGAGTAGTTGAAATTCTCTTTGTTGCACAGATTACATAATATTGAAGTCTAACTTTGTCGAATCTAAAATCTTCTTGTTAGTCATGCATGAAATCCTGCATATGAAAACAACGTACTTGAAAAATCTGTTAGGCCCAATATGGAAAGCTAATGTACTGAGAGGGGAGGGGTGAATCAGTACTCCAAAACTTTTCTTTAATAATAACCTTACTGTTATGCATAAACAGAATAGTGCAGTAAAATAAAATAAAGTTAAAACAAACAGATAACAATCATACATGATTCACTCCATAACACATATATTTTGGTTACGCAGAAACTCTTGGTTAGAGAGAAAAACTGCGGTGGGGATGACACCCACAACTTCACTACTGCAATAATAAAGATTGCTCGGTTAGAGCTACATGTTTAGCTATTTCTGATAGCTTACCTTGTTAGGAGTAACAAGATCTGTTAGATCTACCTTGCTAAAGGATTTCACAACATTATTCTGAATGTTGCACCTAGTTAGAGGCTTTACAATTTATTGACTTGGTTAGAGTCTTTTACCCTATTAAAGGTTTCTCTTTCAACTTCACAATATTACAATAAAATCATTACAAACATCTTCAACTTTACATCTGAAATGTTATAGCAGATTCTATGTGCTCAGAATAAGATTACCTTGCTTATAGCATACCTCGGTAACTCATATAGTAACTCGGTAAACCCTTCTGTTTACTCTATTCTTCAACTGTTCTCTGAAAACCTTCTCGGTGACCTCTGTGTCTCTGTAACAGTCTTCCTTCATACATATATGCACACACCTTGTTCTTAATTCATGCTGTATAAATAGATCTCTTAAAACGGTGATCCAATTCATTGCTTTGATCTTACAAACAAGATTCCTCAAATGAATAACTAAACAAAATATTTCATTGGTTAGATTGACCTTGTAATCATACACAATCTTCTAGTGCAATTTACAATGTGTAACGTTAGATGTGTCTCGATTCTTGTAACACGGTTTCATATGCATGTCCAGGTTCAATGTATCTGGTAACACATTTCACTCGGTGTGTTAACTTTACTGCTCAGTAGCCATAAAAAGATACTCAGTAGACGACTTCGGTGTACACTATGTTCTGTGACTGCTTTCTTCTGTAATCGACTAGACTGTGCATACCGATTGCATGATTCGGTAGTGCTAACCGACTAGAATATGTAATATGACTTTGAATATAAAAACTAATGGCAACTTGATAAGTAGTAACAATCTCCCCTTTTGACATTAGTTGAGATGTTTGACAAAAACTACTTTCAAAGTCATAACTCAAAAATCTATATACTTTGCAAAATGACTACACTTGACAATATATACAATAGTCAATGAAATAGTATATGCAAATATACTCCCCTTATCATTATTCTGTATATTACTCAAATTTTCCATGCTCGGTTCTGTTCTGTGCTTGTGTGCTCTGCTAGCTCTACATACTCTGCTCGGTATACTCCCCTATATACAATACTCAAAACTGTATTACCAAAATTGTATCACTCTCCAAATATAGTATATTACTCCCCTTATGTAGTATCCTTATGTAGTATTACTCCCCTTTTTTGACAAACATCAAAAACTTAATTTCCATCTGGGGGCGGTAACTAATCAAAAATAGATTTATACTTGTTCCAGGCGTCGATGAGTGTGACTGAGAGTGCATCCTTTACACTTTCCATTAAAGAATTTTGTGCTTGAATATCAGTCAATAGTGATATTAAGCCATCAAGAGTGCTTCCCTTTTGTGTAGTTGATAGGCATGTAGCTCGGTTAATCTTCTCTTGAACTGATGAGAAATGAGGAAGGAATAATGTTTGAAGGGTCATTATATCCATCCTAATCTTATGCTCTTCATTTCTGAGTTCTAACTGTTGAGCCATGAGCTGTTGAAGCTTGGTATAAAAATTCTGAACTGAATTAGGCTCGGTGGTCAACTTATTGGAGAGATCAGTGATCTCTTTCTCAATTGCATCAGTTTTATTCTTGATATCTTTAATGAATAAGGAAAATGTACAAAGTTTCTGAAATAAATAAAGAATATGCTTGAGTTGAGGGGACAACTCAGCAATGAATTTGACAAACTTTACTTTTCCTATAGCGAGAGCTTTTTGTACCTCTTCTATCATCTTTGCAGTAAGCTCTTTATCTTTTAGCTTGCTTAAGTACTCAGATGCATCAACTCCAGATGTTTCTATTTGAGTAAGGAGTTCATCCAGTTGAATGTGGATGGCTGCATCAGTTGACATTGTTGTTGAAGGTAGCATATCTGTGAGCAGTGTCTTCACCTTTTGTAGTACTTTATTCTTCTTTTGAATGGCCAATTGTTTTTCTTGTTCGGCCTTTGCTTTGCATAGTTCATCGAAATCAGTAAGTGCTTGCCCTTTTAATTTTGAGATATCCACATTGGGCAACACTATCGGTTTAGTTAAATCAATCTTGAAACTATGCTTCCTCACCTTCTTCTCTTTACCTTTGGTCAGTTGCACTAAGACAAGTGCTTGTGAGGCTTGCTGACCCTCGGTAGGTTGCTCGGTAGATGCAACACTTTGGTCTGTTCCTGTAGCCGTTATGGTGTCCTTGGGTGTCTCGGTACTAAGGGTCTTAGCTGTAACATTTTCAGTGCTTGACAGTGCTTGAGACTTCTGATCTTTAGTTGTATCTTCTACTACTTCAGACTTGTGACCTTCAGTGCTTTGTTCTATATCCTTAGGAACTTTGGTAGAGACAGGTGGCTTGACCAACAAATAAGGCTGAACTTGTTCTAAGACAGATTCACTAGATACAAGTTTTGCATAGGTAGTGCCTTATATCATTTCCTGCTCCGGTGCTTCTGCATCCATGATATCTTCATCAATTTGAATATTGTCAGCCGGGTCTTGCTCGGTAGTATCAGGATCTTGCTCGGTGACATCAACAATTTCAATTTGAGACTGTTCACCGACATCCTTTCATTTGAAGATATCTAGCCATTTGACTTTTGTCTCATTTGCTACATCGATGTATAGCCCATTCATCAATTTTAAGGCTCTCTGTTTGACAAGAAATTTAGATTTGTATGTTGTCAAATGCTCCTTTATTTCTGCTACAGACATATCAGGAAATAGATGGACTAGACTTCTTTCTCTTCTTTGTTTCTCTGAGTCCATTGCATATTTCCATCTGTTATCAATATGTAAGTATAATTCACTCAGAAGTGACTTTACTAGTTCTAATGGAGCTAGCCGAAACTTTAGAAGTGTGCAGATGACAGCTTCTTCAATTTGTCGCTTCTCATCATTATTCCTAGTCTCATACTTAACATATCTAAATCCTGCAAATCCATCATATTCTTTAAGATTGGCACAAAAGTTTTCAACACTATGAATATTTACCTTCTTGCTTTTTACAATCTGAAATTTGTTTGCATCATCGAATTCTGTATCACTAGACTCTTTTGCCAAAATGAGTCTCCAAGTAGATTTATTGTAGGTTTTGGTTACCTTGGGAATAGTAACACTCTTTTGTTTCTTACTCGGTGATGCAGCTGATGCTCTAGTGTTGGGTCTATTTGTTGGTGGAGTCCGTAGGGCCTTTGTAATGTCCTGTTTCTTTCTTTTCAAAACTTTACCCTTAGGCAACTCGGTACTTAATGTTATTGTTGCCTCTTGAGCTTCTGATTCCTCTTCGGTAATGGCAAGAGTGCCTTTGACAGGTGTAGAGGAGGATTCTTCTCTGAATTTCTTAGATAAAACCTTTATCATCTTGGTAGCCTTTCTTGTAGCTTTAGGTACTACAATGCTCATTTTCACCTTTTCTTTAACTTCTTCATAAGTACCATATCTTAGTTCAATAGCATGCCTTGGCTATGACAGATAGGCATCAATTTATTGTTGTGTAATATCATAGTCAATCTCATAACCCATTGGTGGCAAAGATTGAGTCCTCGGTTCAACAGCATTCATATAACAGTAATCGGTGTCTACCTCAAAACATATATCATCCTTATATTTTTCTACCAGCTGTGGTGGAATCCTGTACCTGTTGTGCATCTTCTCTTGAAATTTGCTGAAATAGTCATCCATGATATCATTAAAATTATCTCCCAATTTCTTGATAAAGTCATTGATTTGATGGGTGATAGGTCGGTGTAGCTCCAAAACTACTTTACCGACTGAGGGAAAGAACTTCTCAAAGTAGAAAAACATGCATACAAGAAGTGAACCAAACTTCAATGTATTTTCCGAGTTGTTCTTCTTCGGCTTCCTTATTGTGTTCAGGTTCTCAAACAAGTTCTTCAATAGCACTTCACATAAGTCTACTTTCATTCCCTTTTTCACTATTTTATAAGCTAAGTCAACTGCTGCACATGGTAGACTATTTTCCCTTGCTGATTGGAAGAAACATTAACCAATTACTCTAATTGCAAACTTAAGTTCTGCATCAATGACATTGTTCAATTTTAGTCCTCGGTAATCAGATTCTACTCCAGTTAGACTGATTAACTCCTTCTGTGATATCATTTTCTATGCTCGTGCATGATCATAGATAGGATACTCAGTGATCACATGAATGATTTCCTTAGTGATTTTGAATGGTTGCTCTTCTAGCTACATAAAATCATCATGGACTTTGCTTAAAACAAACTTAACCCATTGGGGTTTGAACACACGGGGATAGGCTAGGGCTTCAGTTAATCCCTTAATTTTGATATGCTCGTACTTGCTATCCATTTTGCCATCGATACAAAGTTCATCATATGTGTCACTAATCTCAACATGACCGAGTTCTTCAACACGGCACTTGGTGAAGAATCTAACATCTTCTACTAACAAGACTCGATCTGGGATGAGTGAGAATGCAGTTTTGTCATCCGGTTCAGAGGCGACTTTAGGAGTCAAAGAGTACTTCAGCGAGGGCTTCTCCACATTCTTGACAACTACGAGATCTTGGATCTTGGGCGCCATTGTAGATTTCAGGTAAAAACTTAGCAAACTATCCTTAGGGTTTGACGATTTACAAATGATTGACGCTTCACACTCGGTAGATAGTAGTAATTTGACAAGATCAGAAACTAGCTTAACAGTGTGATGAGATTTGATGTAAATACCTTGAAATTCGCTCTGAATGAAATTTGATCACCTTGATTCATTCTGCTCTGCTCTCTTGAAAACTTTGGTGAATGAGAATGACCGCGAAAATACCTTTAAGTACACAAAATACCTTATTGGGCTCCGTGCGGATTAGGTCAAAACATTAAATGCACTCAGTTTACCTTTAACTGATTTACTCCTTTTTTTTTCATTTTAACCGAGTAGCCAAGTTTCCTTCATTTACCGACTTGATAGGCTTCCTGTATACACCGACTTGACAGGTTTCCTATAAAGTGCTTTTGATGGAATTTCAAACTTACTAATGCATCTTAACTATGCAGATTTTGAATTTTGTACATAATAGAATAGGAACTGTTATGATTTAACCTTGAGAGAATGCAGTCCCTTCATACCTTTGTTGATTAATTTGGAATAGGTGCACCTAACTCAGTAGGTAAGGTGCTTTCTTCATCTGAAATGATTTCCTTCTTTTTCCAAATCATCTTAAATTTTTCTTTTATCTCTTCAGTGTCTCTTCTAGGTTGATCTCTGCAATCTCCAGCTAAATATCCAGTTTTGTGACAATGAAAACATACCATACCAGGATTTCTCCATGATCTTCGGTTGTTCATTCCAAACCTTATAAAATAGTTGGCACTAATATGTCCATATCTTCCACAACATTCACACCATATCCTTGTATTGTAATCCCATGGTACTGCTGCATATTGTCGGTAAGGATTTGTGTGAGTTCGGTTGCTTACCTTTTCTGATCTGGCATATGTTGGCAGTATGACCTTGATTTCCACAGTAGTAGCAAATAGGCTTCTTCCTTTTGATTTTATTCCTATTTCCAGCTTGCTTTGATGATTCTCCTCTCTCGGTAGTATGAATTCCTTTCTCAGTAGAGTCTTTTCCTTTGTAATCGAGTCCTGCATCTTTGTTGGGTCTTCTTGAATTCAGTTGCTCATCCAACATCTTTGATGCATCATAACTCTTCTTCAATGTTTCTTTGGATTTCTTCTCTGTTTCAAGTTCATTGATCAATCTTGATACTTCAAGTTTCAATGCTTGATTCTCATCATTCTTCAGAATTGCTTCATGATGTGCATAACCTAGTTGATCTGTCATATTTTGTTGAATCCCAGTCAACCTTATGATTTCATCATTCTTATCAGATACTAAGACTTCAAGTTGTTGTTTCTCTCTTTCTAGATCTCTTGCTTTATCCTCAGTTATCCTCAATGCATCTAGATTTTCAGTCATCTGTGTACTGAAATGTTCATGTTCTCTTTTCATTGCTTTTAGTTGATCAGCCAATGCTTTGTAATTTTCTTTCAATACTCCAATTATTTCTTCAGTCTCTTCAGATATACTGTTCTCAGATGATGTCTCAATTTGTTCCACTAACCCTTGAGAATCCTGCAAGTCATCAGATAATCTTCTTCTTACTTTCAGAGATTTTTGCATTTGCTTTTGCATGTCTGCAATCACTTGATTTGCATGATCCAGCTCTTCTTGCAGATACACAATCCTCCGAGATTGTTTATAGCCTTCCATTGATAAGATCTTTCTCTTTAGGTAGTTAAACCCTTTTCCAAGATTCAAGATCTGATACCAATTGTTAGGCCCAATATGGAAAGCTAATGTACTAAGAGGGGAGGGTTGAATCAATACTCCAAAACTTTTCTTTAATAATAACCTTACTGTTATGCATAAACAGAATAGTGCAATAACATAAAATAAAGTTAAAACAAACAGATAACAATCATACATGATTCACTCCATAACACATATATTTTGGTTACGCAGAAACTCTTGGTTAGAGAGAAAAATTGCGGTGGGGATGGCACCCACAACTTCACTACTGCAATAATAAAGAGTGTTTGGTTAGAGCTACATGTTTAGCTATTTCTGATAGCTTACCTTGTTAGGAGTAACAAGATCTATTAGATCTACCTTGCTAAAGGATTTCACAACATTATTCTAAATGTTGCACCCGGTTAGAGGCTTTACAATTTATAGACTTGGTTAGAGTCTTTTACCTTGTTAAAGGTTTCTCTTTCAACTTCACAATATTACAATAAAATCATTACAAACATCTGCAACTTTACATCTGAAATGTTATAGCAGATTCTATGTGCTCAGAATAAGATTACCTTGCTTATAGCATACCTCAGTAACCCATATAGTAGCTCGGTAAACCCTTTTGTTTACTCTGTTCTTCGACTGTTCTCTGAAAACCTTCTCGATGACCTCTGTGTCTCTGTAACAGTCTTCCTTCATACATATATGCACACACCTTGTTCTTAATTCATGTTGTATAAATAGATCTCTTAAAACGGTGATCCAATTCATTGCTTCAATCTTACAAACAAGATTCCTCAAATGAATAACTAAACAAAATATTTCATTGGTTAGATTGACCTTGTAATCATACACAATCTTCTAGTGCAATTTCCAATGTCTAACGATTAGATGTGCCTCGATTCTTGTAACACGGTTTCATATGCATGTCCAGGTTCAATGTATCTGGTAACACATTTCACTCGGTGAATATCAACTCGATGTGTTAACTTTACTACTCGGTAGCCATAAAAAGATACTCGGTAGACAGCTTCGGTGTACACTGTGTTCTGTGACTACTTTCTTCTGTAACCGACTAGACTGTGCATACCGACTGCATGATTCGGTAGTGCTAACCGACTAGAATATGTAATATGACTTTGAATATAAAAACTAATGGCAACTTGATAAGTAGTAACAAAATCATGTCCTTGAAAAAGTATTTATAAAGCTTAAAATGTAATACTAACGAGACATTACTTGGATGTCCTCTTGTCATACCATGAAGTGTTTTCTCCATATATGTCAATATAATTCCTTGCTTCCAATATAGGCATATTGGTGTTCCATCCATACTCCAAATTGAATTTTATCTGTTGCACAACATAATTTTTTTAACAAAATGAAAAAAAAAGATCACAAGCATTGATCAGCAAAATGATTAGTTTGTGTATCAGATACCTCTTGTAAAAGACTGGCATCATCAATCTTTGACATAACTTGTTTTAAATATGTAGTTGCAAAGACGTTAGCCTCATCCATAACTTTCTCCTCATAAAATGCAATGGGTGAAACACGAAATAAATTTAATACTAATCTTATCTCCTCATGTGAGTAAATATATGAAATCAAGAATTGCCCATCTCTTTCTTTGAAATTCTCCAACACACCTTCAATTATCAAGAAAAATAACTAGATGATAAAAATAATCCAAAAACCATTACTTGAGAAAAAAAAAATCACAAAAATAATCAATAGAAAAAATAAAATATCATGTCACTTGTATTGTATAATGGAATGATAGTGCGCAGAGAGTGACGCCATTTATTAAGTGTACTGGATTCTTACATGTTTATCCAAAAATGGAAATATCAATCATCATTAAAAAATAAAAAACTGTATAGGTGGGGTCTATCATTAATGGTATCCTGAAAGATCACTTGAAGATATGCCATATCTATGCAAGTTAAGTGCACAAAGATGGGGGACCAAAAAAGTGACCAAAAACTTTTTGGCCCCCCTCAGGGCTTATGGCGCACACCAAATAAGATGTGTTCCCTATTTGGCACACACCAAATAGGGTTGGCATGTTGAACCTAAGGTTTGGTCACGCCAATTCTATTTGGAACACGCTAAATAAGGTGAGCGCCAAATTTGGTGTGCGCGAAATGGATTTGCATAATGACAAGTGCACTTTCATGTTGGAAACTGCAAATTTGTCTCTCTTTCTCCCTCTCTCTCTTGGAATATATACATAAAATATAGCATTTAAGTATAAGTGAACAAATAGAAATGTCACATATAATTTAAGTTATATTTTATGTATACATTTTCAGGATGTTTGAGAATGGTTTCAGATCTCTAGGAGTTATAATGCAAATTCTAGTTTTTATAGTATTCACATAAATTTCAGACAGTCAAATTTCAATAATTTCAGCATGCTCATATCAACACTGCTCGTATCAGCACTCTCTCTCTCTCTCTGGCATCTCCCTTTCGTTTCCTCCTCTTGCACTTTAGCTTTCTCTCCCTCTAGTCTCTCCCTCAACCCTCACCTTCCTCCCTCCCTCTCTCTTTCTCACTATCTTCATCCTTCCCTCTCTTCACCCCTCTTTGTCTCTCTCCTCTTTTTCATTGATAGAAAGAAAGGTAAATACTAGGGGGAGAGAGAGAGAGAGAGAGAGAGAGAGAGAGATGGAGGAAGGAAGGTAGGGGTTGATGGAAAGAGAGGAGTATATTAGGGAGATAGGGAGGAAGGGAGGAAAAAAGAGGGAGAGATCAAAGGGAGAGAGAGATTAAGTAAAAGAGGGAGGGAGGGGTTGTGGCAAAGAGAGAACCCAAGTGAGAGAGATGGAGGGAGGGAGGTAGGGGTTGATGAAAATAGGGAGAGATCTGATAGAGAGAGGGGGGGGATAATGGGGAGAGAGGGGGGAGGGAAAGAATGCAAGGGAGAGGGAAGAGATGGGATAGTGGAGGGAGAAAGAGAGAGGGTGGAAGGGAAACAATGGGAGGGAGAGAGGGAGAGCGAAGAGATAGGATGGGGGAGGGAGAGAGAGAAAGAAAGGGTGAGAGAGAGAGGGAGAGGGAAGAGATAGGATGGGGGAGGGAGAAAGAGAGAGGGGGGAGGGAAACAATGGGAGGGAGAGAGGGAGAGGGAAGAGATGGGATGGGGGAGGGAGAGACAGAGAGAGGGGGGTGAGGGAAATAATGGGAGGGAGAGAGGGGGAGGAAAGAATAGATAGTATGGGGGAGGGAGAGAGAGTGAGAGATGATGAGAGGGAGAGATACTTGAGAGAGAAATAGAAATGGAGAGAGACTTGAGAGAGATAGAGACTAGGAGGGAGAGTGGGAGAGAGAGATAGAGAAAGAGAAAGAGAGGGAGAGTGAAGATATAGGATGGGGGAGGGAGAGAGAGAGAGAGAGAGAGAGAGAGAGAGGAGGGAAACAATGGGAGGGAGAGAGGGAGAGGGAAGAGATAGGATGGGGGAGGGAGAGAGCGAGAGAGGGTGAGAGGGAGAGAGACGCGAGAGAGAAAAAGGAAGGGAGAGAGAATTGAGAGACATAGAGATATGGAGAGAGAGAGAGAGACTAGGATATGTGTTATTCCTTATGACCCTTAGGACCACATATGACCCTTGACGACACCATACAATCCCTTAGGACACCATATGACCCCTAAGGAAACCATATGGCCCCTTATGACACCATATGACCCCTTAGGACAATATGATATCCTAATGGGTCATATGGTGTCATATGGTGTTCTAACACATGTTTGGGCCCTTAGGACCCCATATGACCCCTAACGACGCCATATGACCCCTTAGGACACTATATGATGTTTAGATGGTGTCTTAAGGGGTCACATGGTGTTCTAACACATGTGTGGCCCCTTAAGACTCCATATGACTCCTAATGACAACATGTGCCCCCTCAGGACACCATATGACCTTTTCTGACACCATATGGCCCATTAGGATAACATGATGTCCTAATGTGTCATATGGTGTCATAAGGGTAAATATTGTGTTCTAAAGGGTCATATGGTGTTCTAACACACGTGTGGACCCTGAGGACACCATATGATCCCTTAGGACCATATGATGTCTACATGGTGTCCTAAGGGGTCATATGGTGTTCTAACACATGTGCAACCCCTTTGGACCCCTTATGACCCCTAACGAGACCATGTGACCCCTTAGGACACCGTATGACCCCTTAGGACAATATGATGTCCTAATGGGTCATATGGTATCATATGGTGTTCTAACACATGTGTTGTCCCTTACAACCCCCATATGATCCCTAACAACACCATATGACCCATTAGGACACCATTAGAATACCAAATGACACCTTAGGACACCACATGATGTCCAAATGGTGTCTCAAGGGGTCACATGGTGTTGTAACACATATGTGGCCCTTTAAGACTCCATATGACCTCTAACGACACCATGTGCCCCCTCAGGACACCATATGACCCCTTATGACACCATATGACCCATTAGGACAATATGATGTGATGAAGTTATAAGGCACTAAGAGGGGGGGTGAATCAGTGCAAGTAAAAATAATACAAATTTGATTATCAATTTCACCAACTTAAAACTCAATAGGCATATAAGAAATATCACCAAGTAATCAATCACCCCATAAAGTATAAACCACATGACACAAGAGGTTATATGTGGAAAACTGAAATGGGAAAAACTACGGTGAGAGTTAGTACCCACAAAGATCCACTATATGTATTATAGAGATCTGGTATGTTAAGGTCTACAACACTCGGTTACGGGCACACCCTGTTAGGA
Source organism: Cryptomeria japonica (assembly GCF_030272615.1). NCBI lineage: Eukaryota > Viridiplantae > Streptophyta > Pinopsida > Cupressales > Cupressaceae > Cryptomeria > Cryptomeria japonica. The sequence continues at coordinate 529,145,660 of NC_081410.1, forward strand.
ATGTCTAAGCCCAGTTAAGAGATATACAATAAGGCCTGTGAGGACCAACCCTACTAGGAGATACTCAAGTTAATGGGATTTGAAAACACAAGTTAATGTGTCACCTGGTTAGAGGATTTAATTTTCAGACTTGTTAGGGTCCGACTGCACCCTGTTAGGAGTGACCTTGTGAGACAATTTTCTTACTGCAACTGTTCGGGAGACAACAAGTTCAAGTGATCTCAGTATAACACCATCAATGTCTGATAAGATCCACTTCATAACATTATAACATCACACATACTTCATCTCATAACTCCTCTGATCATCGCACTATCAGAAATACGAAATTCACTAATGATCTCTAACACATTCAAGCTCATACTCATATATGCCTTCATACCTCATCACACATTTAAAAAATATTATTAGGTCAGCTAGAACCTTAAAATAATTCCCTAGGTTCAATTTATCTAGACAATCTTGCATTACACACCTTAGTTGTGTCGGCCATCGACATAACAAAACAAATTTTGTGTCGTTTTACCGATCTGAGTGATTTTCATCACTATCGATTGAAAGTCCAATAGAATACCTGCTCTGTCATTCAGATCTCATTCACCTGATCGAATCACCTCATGCGGTCACAAACATAACCTCATCTACTAGTCTTCATTGCTGCTACAAAACCACATCATCCCATTCTTCATAAATTTCATGTATCGGTTGTCAGAATATTATTCTGCCTATCTTTTACCGGTTAAAGTCCTAATTACTAGTTCTAATAAAAACTATCTCTGCTTACCAGTTGAATTGTAGGACTTAGATGACTATAGAAACATAGTTGTCATCAATGACAACATACAACATAGTCATCATACAACATTCTAATCTCTTAACAAAACAAACATGTACCGATTGCATCAAGCAAACAAACAATTACCAGTTTAGATCAAATGATCAAATGCCAACAATCTCCCCCTTTGGCATTGATGGCAACACTTAGGATAAAATTTTGTCAACTAAGTGTGCAATGCAAAAATTGACTATATGACATGTACTCCCCCTTAGCAGTTGCATGTTGTTATACAAAAATGAAAGAGACTCCTATTAATCCCCCTTTGACAACAATGTCAAATAAAGAAGTAAAATACATGAAAGATATATATATATATATATATATATATATATATATTACATCAAAATTTGCATCAGATCATATATAGATATAAGAGTCATAAAGTCTTTACAAAGCAAATTTAGAAAAACTGACACTGAAATGAAACTTCAATTGTTTTAGATCATTATCCCATGTCTCTAACAATGTGTCGGTAATCTCAACATGTGTCTTTATTTGCCCTACTAATTCCTCTGTTGCATCAATTGTTCTCATCTTAGGTGTAGCCAAAATAGCCTCTGACTCCTTGTATGCTCATTGTTAAATTTCCACTTTAGGAATCAATTGAGTCTGGAGCTCCTTCAATGATCTTACCCATTTGACCTGCTCATGTTCATACACTTCAAGTTTGTGGTGTAAGTCTACAACTGATCTACCAAAATGAATAGCTGAGTCATTCAGTGGTCTAAATGTTTCACTCAAGATCTCAAGTTCTTTCTCAGCATATTCCCTTTTCTCCTTCAAATCAGCACAAAACAGTGAGAATTTTGAAATAATAGCCAAAATCTTTCCTCCAGTTTCCAGTCCATTCTTCAACAAGTCTTTATTAACCATGAGTTCTACCTTACCTTTATCTATCTTAGACATCAGGTGTTATGTCCTTTTATTCTTGTAGTCCTTTTCAACTGATATGTATGCTTCATCTTCAAAAGTCTTGAGTTGATCGCTGATATCAGTAACCAACTGTCCAAGTTTGTCAATGGGAGTAACAAAACTTTTAGTATTAGTCTCTGGTAGGAGACTAGACAAAATATCAATTGTTGTCCTTATTGTTTCTATCTCTCTCTATTGTTCCTTCATTCTCTTCTTTTGAGCTATGGATTGCATTGTTGTTGCAATCTCCATCAATTGAGAAGAACTCAAATTGTCCATATCAATAGGTCCTTTAATACTAACTGAGTCGTCATCATCATCATCAATTATTTTTTTCTTGTTTGTCTTCTTTTTCTCTTCCTTTTCTTTCTCTGTTTTCTCCTTCTCGGTCTTATCTTCTTCTGTCTTCTTTTCTTCAGTGGTGTCCTTGACTAGTGGTGGTTGAGTTTCCACATTTTTTTCATCAATCTTTTCCTTTTGAATGTCATCAATATCTACATTTACACTTACCGATGGGGTCTGAGTATCATTAGGCTGTGTGTTCACCGATGGCTCATCAGTGCTCTTTTCTTTAGTTTTATTCTCTACTTGTTCCTCTTGTTGTTCATGTTGATCAAACATTTGAACATCAACATCAAATACATATATATTACCAACAGTATTATCAATATTATCTCCGGTGTTATCATCAGGAATGATCTCCGCTTCAGTATCAATAGGATCATCTTGCATATGCTTGTTCTTCTGAGTTGAAATTTTCAGAATTACCTTCCTCAACTTGTTCATCTTTTTCTTCATCCGAGATCAGACCTAAAGCCTTCTTGATCAACATCTCAGTCTCCTTATGGACTGATTCGATATCTCCTATTAACATTCTTGTTAATATCATTTTGGATTTGAATGATGCTTTTGTGTTAACCCTTATCTGTTCAATTTCTTCTTCAGTTGCTTCCAGTTACAAGTGCTTAAAGATATAATAAATGAATTATTTATCTTGGCTAATGGCAGCTTGCCACCTTGCATCATTTAAGTTATACAAAGAATTTGGAATCTACCCTTGTAGCTCAATGATGGCTCTGCTAAATTTATTCATACTGAAGATGATTGCATCTTCAATCTCCCTTTGTTGACTTTGAAATAGATGAATAAACAATGTGTTCAAACCTTTGTATATCCCATAATCCTTAATTATTTGAATCATCCTATTGAAAGAGTCTTCTAATGTAAATGGTTTCTTAGGTGATTTTCCCTTACCAATTGTCTTAGTCTTCTTAACACTTTCTCTAAGTGATTTGTTATCCTCATCTGATTCAATAGCCTCTTCATCATTTGTCAGTTTGTGAGATTGTTGCTTCTTCCTCTTTCTGGTTTGTACTGGTGCAGCAGGTAGATCAACAGTTTTCTTCTTTCTTCAAAATTGAATTTTAGATGGCTTACCTCTTTGTGATTCAGTCGATCTCTCTGAGATTTCTTCTACCATCTTCTTTTATGTTGCTTTGGCTTTTGCGGCTCTAGTCTTACCAATAGGTACACTAGATGTTTCACCTCACTCCATTGCATGCTTTGTCCTAGTTGTTGCTATCTGTTCTTTTGTAAATCCTGCCTGGTCAATGAATGCTTCTACCTCCTTCTTTATCTTCTTTGCAATCGTTGGTCTCTGTAGCTTAGAGTGGACTTGTAGTTATTTTTCTTTGTAAGTCCCAAATCTCTCTGCAGTGGTATCCATCAGTTTCTCTAATAGATGATCAACATAATCAACAAGTAGATCCTTGTCTACCTCATATCCCATAGGTAATACCCATGTGGTTCTAGGAATAATTGCTTCCATCATACAAGTATTTGTATCCACCATGAAACAGATTATTTTCTCATACCAGTTAACTACTTTTGCTGGTATACACTCTCTAGCGTGCATTTTCTTTTGAAACTCCTTGAAGTAACCCCAAGAAACATTATCAAACTTACCCTTTAGCATCCTAATGTTGTTCTTCATCTAAAGTAGTGCAGTGGTACCTTCAATCCATTGAACATCTCCAATACTGGGGAAATAGTTTTGGAAATAGAAAAACAATCCCAAAATCAATTGTCCAAATTTAAATCTCAACTTCTTGTCTTTCTTCACATCTTCTAGATTCGCCATCAATTGACTTCTTAGTGCCTTAGGTAAATCATAATCAACGTTCTCTTTTACCATCTAGTAGGCAGTATGAATAACTGTTGTCGGTATGTTGTTCATTTTGCTTGAATAGTAAATCCTATCCCCAATCACCATAGAGGCATATTTCACAGCTAGATTGTTGATGTTGTTTACTGTCATGGCTCTACCATCCCATTTTGTTCCTCTCAACTTTTCCACATTATTATTGGGTACTGATCTTAGTAAGGGTACTTCACCAGTTGAGAAAAATCCGGTTACTGCAAGGATGACTTCCTTGGTTATTTTATGCGGTTGATCCAACCACATAAATTGATCCTGAATCCGACTCAAAACAAATCTGACTAACTCATTATCAAATTCATTAATGAAGTTGATTACATGATGGAACCCTTTCTCGGTGATACTCTTAAATTGTTCTTCTAGTATACCCTTGTTATCACACAATGATTTATACTGGTCATGAATAACTGATACACCCATGTCCTCCAATTTGCAGTGATAAAATGATCATTCTAATCATTTGCTACAGACCTTAATTCATTTGTGATAAAGTAAGTTGCTGAGAACACTTCTACCTGCTTATGCCATTCAAGTCTCTGCAATTGTCACACTTCTTGACAATGCTAAATGTGATGATGTATATTGGGTTGAAGGTCTGAAATACAATTTGTTGAGTGTAGCACAGCTAAACAATACAAGATACCGAAGGAATTGTCAAAGTTCATGACAAACATGGAAAATTGGCTGCTACCGGGACTCAAACAAGAGGTAATACATTTCATCTTGACTCAACTCAGAACAATTGTGTGTATGCAAAAATAGAAGACACCTGGTTATGGCATAAAAGGTTTTGTCATGCAAATTTTGATAACTTGATCAAAATAAGTAAGAAGCACCGAGTAAGAGGTCTACCGAGCTTGGAAAAACCTGAGAATGCAATATGTCATGGATGCCAGATGGGTAAGATGACAAAATCAAGCTTTACAAGTAAGTCTTACACTTCTAAAGGAATTTTAGATCTTGTACACACTGATCTTTGTGGTCCTATAAAAGTTCAAAGTTATTATGGTGACAAATACTTCATATTATTTGTGGATGATTACTCAAGGATGATGTCAGTCATGTTTTTAAAAGAGAAATCAGAAGCCTTTGAAATGTTCAAATGGTATAAGGCAAGAGTTGAAAATGAAATAGGAAGGCAGTTGAAATGTCTAAGATCTGATAGAGGAGGAGAGTTCATTTCAGATGAATTTAACTTATTTTGCAATGATCATGGTATAAAGAGACAAGTGTCTGCACCGAGAACACCACAGCAAAATGGGATAGCTGAAAGAAGAACCATTCTAATCATCTGCTGCTGATTTTACAGAGACTCGAATGGCATAAGCAGGTAGTCATATGAGTAACTTCTTTGTCATTTGCTTCTATGTTTACTCGTTCGGTTCTGTGAGAATTCTCGTATGGTCAGGTGAGAATACTCATACGAGTTACTGTTCTGTCGTATGAAAAACAAAGAGTTTTTTTTTAGGATTTTGCTTGAAATTAGGCTTGTGGAAGGTCAATATATATGTGGAATATGACATTTAAGTATAATTTCTTATACTTTAAGTTATATTCCATATATATTGTCAGGATGTTTGAGAGGGGTTTCAAACAAGTCAAGTTTCTCCACATGGCAGAAAAGGATGAAGCTGCACTTATCAAGAATTGGAGAATATGCAACATATTATCTAGAGAATGATTACACTACACCTAGCACCTACCCGATGACAATGGAAGAGATAAAGGCAAAGCAAGAACATATTTAAGCAATGATTGAAATAACATCAGCATTGACCGACTCAGAGTTTAATGATCTAGAAGGTTGTAATGATGCCAAAGCTATGTGGAATAAGCTTATACTTGTGCATGGTGGTGATGAACATGTTCAAAGAGCAAAAGTAGACAATCTAAGAGGACAACTTGAATCCATGAGAATGAATGAAGGTGAGAACATAATCCAATACAGTACAAGGTTAAAGGAAACTGTCAATCAAATCAAAGGAGCGAGAGGAACTATTGAAGAAAAGGATGTAATAAGTAAGTTGCTGAGAACACTTCTACTTGCTTATGCCATTCGAGTCTCTACAATTAATGAATTAAGGTATGTACCAAAGCTAATCATTTGCTGCTGATTTTGCAGAGACTCGAATGGCATAAGCAGGTAGTCGTACGAGTAACTTCTTTGTCATTTGCTTCTGTGTTTACTCATTTGGTTCTGTGAGAATTCTCGTATGAACAGGTGAGAATACTCGTACGAGTTACTATTTTGTCGTATGAAAAACAAAGAGTTTTTTTTTAGGAGTTTGCTTGAAATTAGGCTTGTGGAAGGTCAATATATATATGGAATATAACATTTAAGTATAATTTCTTATACTTTAAGTTATATTCCATATATATTGTCAGGATGTTTGAGAGGGGTTTCGAACCTCCAGGAGTTATAATGCAAAATCTAGTTTTTGGAGGATCTTCCAAATTTTAGACTTAGTCAAATTTCAGGGTATTTCAGCATTAGGAGTGAAAAATTTGTAACCACGATTTGAAATTAGGCTTGTGTAAGCCCACCAAGAGATTTGATATTTCACTAACTTTTTATTCTTGCGGGTTTCTAACAATTTCTTGCAGGTTGGAGGAATTAGATTAGGATTTTTATTTTTTAAACAAATTACTTTTCAAGGTTTTTCTTGAATTAAATTTTGATGATATTGATGCTTGTTACTACTTATCAAGTTGCCATTAGTTTTATGTTCAAAGTTATTCTATATACTCTAGTCGGTTACTACTACCGAGATATTCAGTCGATATGCACAGTCTAGTCGGTTACAGAAGAAAGTAGTCTCAGAGCGTAGTTTACACCGAGCTATCTACCGAGTATCATTCCATGTCTACTGAGCAGCAAAGATGACACACCAAGTTGATATACACCGAGTGAAACATGTTACCAGATTCATTGAACCTGGACATACATATGAAAATGTGTTACAAGATCGAGGCACATAGAACCGTTATCACATTGGAAATTGCACTTAAAGATTGTGTATGATTTTGAGGTCATCTAACCAATGAAATATTGTGCATGGTTATTCATTCGATAAAACATATTTGTAAGATCGAAGCAATGAATGGATCACCGACGTAAGAGATCTATTTATACATCATGAGTTAAGAATTAAAAAGGTGTGTGTGTGCATGAGTGTAAGAAGACTGTTACAGAGACATAGAGGTCACTGAGAAGGTTTTCAGAGAACAGTCAAAGAACAGAGTAAACAGAAGCGTTTATCGAGTTACTATATGGGTTACTGAGGTATGCTATAAGTAAGGTAATCTATTCTAAGCACATAGAATCTGCTATAATATTCCATATGTAAAGTTGCTGATATTTGTAATGGTTTATTGTAATATTTTTGAAGTTGTAAGAGAAACCTTTAACAGGGTAAAAGACTCTAATCAAGTCTATAAATTGTAAAGCCTCTAACTAGGTGCAACATTTAGATTAAGTGTTGTAAAATCCTTTAGCAAGGTAGATCTAATAGATCTTATTACTCCTAACAAGGTAAGCTATCAAAAACAGCTAAACATGTAGCTCTAACCGAGCACTCTTTATTATTGCAGTAGTGAAGTTGTGGGTGCCATCCCCACCGTAGTTTTTCTCTCTAACCAAGAGTTTCTGTGTAACCAAAATATATGTGTTATGAAGTGAATCATGTATGATTGTTATCTATTTGTTTTAGCTTTATATTATGTTACTATACTATTCGGTTTATGCATAACATTAAAGTTATTATTGAAGAAAATTTTTGAAGTACTGATTCACCCCTCCCCTCTCAGTACATTAGCTTTCCTTATTGGGCCTAACAATTGGTATCAGAGCTTCAATCTTGAAAAAGGGTTTAACTGCCTAAAGAGAAAGATCTTATCAACAGAAGGCTATAAACAATCTCGGAGGATTGTGTATCTGCAAGAAGAACTGGATCATGCTAATCAAGTGATTGCAGACATGCAAAGGCAAATGCAAAAATCTCTGAAAGTGAGAAGAAGATTATCTGATGATTTACAGGACTCTCAAGAGTTAGTGGAACAAATTGAGACATCATCTGAGAACAATATATCTGAAGAAAATAAAGAAATGATTGGAGTATTGAGAGAAAAGAACAAAGTACTGGCTGATCAACTAAAAGCAATGAAAAGAGAACATGAACATTTCAGCACACAGATGACTGAAAATCTTGATGCATTGAGGACAGCCGAGGATAAAGTAAGAAATCTAGAAAGAGAGAAACAACAACTTGAAGCTTTAGTATCTGATAAGAATGATGAAATCACAAGGATGACTGGAATTCAACAAAATATGTCAAATCAACTAGGTTATGCACATCATGAAGCAATTCTGAAGGATGATGAGAATCAAGCATTGAAACTTGAAGTGTCAAGTTTGACCGATGAACTTAAAACAGAGAAGAAATCCAAAGAAACACTGAAGAAGAGTTATGAAGCATCAAAGATGTTGGATGAGCAACTGAATACAAGAAGACCCAACAAGGATGCAGGACTCGGTTACAAAGGAAAAGACTCTACCGAAAAGGGAATTAATACTACCGAGAGAGGAGAATCATCAAAGCAAGCTAGAAACAAGAACAACATCAAAAGAAAGAAGCCTATTTGCAACTACAATGGAAATCAAGGTCACACTGCCAACATGTGCCAAATCAAAAAAGGTAAGCAACCGAATATCACTAAGTCCAATGGTTATTGTTACAATTGCAATAAATATGGTCACACATCTAATCAATGTAGGACAAAGTTTGTAAACAATTATCAGAAGGCAAAATTCAAAGGGATTTGTAAAAACTGCAATAGATATGGACATAGTACCGAGAAGTGTTGGTTTAAGTAAAAGAACTATATGTGGTATGCACACCGAGCAAATGCTAGAGGTTACCAAACTCACACAGATCCTTACCGACAGTATTCTGCAGTACCATGGGATTACAATACAAGGATATGGTGTGAATGTTGTGGAAGATATGGACATATAAGTGCCAACTGTTTTATAAGGTTTGGAATGAACAACCGAAGATCATGGAGAAATCCCAGTATGGCATGTTTTCATTGTCACAAAATTGGACACTTGGCTAGAGATTGCAGAGATCAACCTAGAAAAGACACTAAGGAAATAAAAGAAAAATTAAAGATGATTTGGAAAAAGAAGGAAATTGTGTCAAATGAAGAAAGAACCTTACCTACCGAGTTAGGTGCTCCTATTCCAAATTAATCGGTAAAGGTATGAAGGGACTGCATTCTCTCAAGGCTAAATCTTAATAGTTCCTATTTTATTATGTACTTAATACAAAATATGCATAATTAAGATGTAATAGTAAAGTTTGAAACTCTATCAAAGTCTTTTAAAGCACTATACAAGAAAACTGTCAAGTCGGTGAATACAGGAAACCTGTCTAGTCGGTGAATGAAGGAAGCTTGGTTACTCGGTTAAAGCGGAAAAAGGAAAGAAAGTTAAAGTGAAACCGAGAGCATTTAATGTTTTTTACCTAACCTGCACGGAGCCCGATAAGCTATAATGTGTACTTAAAATCATTTTCGCAGTCATTTTCACTTACCAAGTTTTTGAGAGAGCAGAGCAAAGCGAATCTAAGGCGATCAAAACCTCCTACAAAGCAAATTCAAGGTATTTACATCAAACTCAATGCATTGTTAGGTTGATTTACCAATCGTATCTAGTTGCCATTATCTGCTAAGTATAAAGCGTCGGTCATTTGAAATCCTAAAACCCTAAGGATCCTTTGTTAGCTTTTATCTGAAATCTAAAATGGCACCTAAGATCCAAGATCCCATTGTTGTCAAGAATGTAGAGAAGTCCTCACTAAAATACTCTTTGACTCCCAAAGTTGCATCTGAACTAGATGACGAAACCGCTTTTTCACTCATCCCGGATAGAGTGTTGTTAGTCGAGGATGTGAGATTCTTCACCAAATGTCATGTTGAAGAACTCGGTCATGTTGAAATCAAAGACACCTATGATTAGCTGTGTACCGATGGTAAATTGAACAGCAAGTATGAGCACATCAAGATCAAGGGATTGATTGAAGCCCTAACCTATCCTCGTGTGTTCAAACCCCAATGGGTCAAGTTTGTTCTAAGCAAAGTTCACAATGATTTCATGTGGCTAGAAGAAAAACCATTTAAGATTACCAAGGAAATCATTCATCTGATTACCGGTTACCCCATTTATGATCATGCCTAAGCCCAAAAGATGATATCACAGAAGGAATTGATTAGTTTAACCGGAGTGGAATCAGATTGCAGAGGATTGAAACTGAATAATGTCACAGATGAAGAACTAAAATTTGCCATTAGAGTTATAGGTTACTGTTTCTTCCAATCAGCAAGGGAAAACAATGTACCCTGTGCAGCAGTAGACTTGGCATACAAAATTGTGAAAAAGGGAATGAAAATTGATCTATGTGAGGTGTTGCTGAAAAACCTGTTTGAGAATCTGAACACCATCAGGAAGCCGAAGAAGAACAACTCAGCTAATACACTAAAGTTTGGATCATTACTTGTATGCATGTTTTTCTATTTTAAAAAATTCTTTCCATCAGTCGGTAAAGTTGTTTGGGAACTACACCGACCAATCACCCATCAGATTAATGACTTCATCAAGAAGTTAGGTGATAATTTCAATGATATTATGGATGACTACTTCAGTAAATTTCAAGAGAAAATGCATAATAGGTACCAGATTCCACCCCAGCTAGTGGAGAAATACAAAAATGACATATGTTTTGAAGTTGACATTGATTACTGTTATGTGAATGTTGTGGAACCAAGAACTCAATCCTTGTCACCTATGGGTTACGAGATTGATCTTGACATCACACAATAGTAAATTGATGCATTTCTTACATTGCCGAGGCATGCTACTGAGCTAAGGTATGGAACCTATGAGGAAGTGAAGGAAAAGGTAAAAATGAGCATTGTAGTACCCAAAGCTACAAGAAAGGCAACAAAGATGATAAAGGCAATATCAGAGAAATTCAGAGAAGACTCTTCCTCTACACTTGTCAAAAGCACCATTGCCATTACCAAAGAGGAATCTGAAGCCCAAGAGGCAGCAATAATACTAAGCACTGAATTGCCTAAGGGAAAAGTGTTGAAGAGAAAGAAACAGGACACATCAAAGGCCTCACCGACTCCACCTCCAAAGCGACCTAACACTAGAGCATATGCAGCTTCACCGAGTAAGAAAACAAAGAGTGTTACTACTCCCAAGGTAACAAAGACCTACAAGAAATCTACTCGGAGACTCATTTTGGCAAAAGAGTCTAGTGATACCAAATCAGAGGATGCAAGCAAATTTCAGATTGTCAAGAGCAAGAAGGTAAATGTACATAGTGTTGAAAACTTCTATGCTAATCTGAAAGAATATAGAGGATTTGGATCATTCAGATATGTAAAATATGAAACCAGAAATAATGATGAGAAGAGACAAATTGAAGAAGCTATCATCTGCACGCTTCTAAAATTTTGGTTAGCTCCATTGGAACTAGCTAAGTCACTTCCAAATGAACTTTACTTGCATATTGATAATAGGTGGAAGTATGCAATGGACTCGGAGAAACAGATCAAAGAAAGAAGTCTGGTTCATCTATTTCCTAACATGTCAGTAGCTGAAATAAAAGAACATCTAACAAACTACAACTCAAAGTTTCTTGTCAAATAGAGAGCCTTAAAACTGATGAATGGGCTATATATTGAAGTTGAAAATGAGACAAAAGCAAAGTGGCAGGAAATATTTAAAATCAAGGATGTCGGTGAGCAAGCTGAAATTCAAATTGTTGATGTCACCGAGCAAGATCCTAATGTTATCGAGCAAGACCCTGCTAACACTATTCAAATAGATGAAGATGTCATGGATACAGAGGCACCGGATCTGGAAATGATAGAAGGCAATGCATATGCAAAGCTTGTATCTAGTGAATCAGTCTTGGAACAAGTTCAGCCTTATCCACCAGTCAAGCAACCTATCTCAATCGAAACCCCTCATGACATGGATCAAGGCACCAAAGGTCACAAGTCTACAACAGGAGAAGGTACTACTCAAGAACAGACATCTCAAGCACCTTCTAGCACTGAGAATGTTGCAACTGAGACACAGAGTACCGAGACACCAAAGGACTCTACAGAGGCTAAAGAAACTAATCAAAGTGTTGCCTCTACCGAGCAACCTACTGAGGGTCATCAAGCCTCACAAGCCATTGTCTTAGTTCCATCAGTAAAAGGTAAAGAAAAGAAGATGAAAAAGCATAGTTTTAAAGTTGATTTGTCAAAACCAATAGTGTTGCCCAATGTAGACATATCAAAATTAAAGGGGCAAGCACTCATTGATTTCGGTGAACTATGCAAAGCAAAGGCCAAACAAGAGAAGCAAATGGCCATTCAAAAGAAAAATAAGGTACTTCAGAAGGTGAAAGCACTCTTAATAGATATGCTACCTGAAGCTACAGTGTCAACTGATGCAGCCATTCACACTCAACTGGATGAACTCCTAACAAAGATAGAGACATCTGGAGTCGATGCATCGGAGTATTTGAGCAAGCTAAAAGACAAAGACCTCACTGCAAAAATGATAGAAGAGGTATAGAAAGCTATAGCTATTGGCAAAGTTAAACTTGTCAAATTTATTGTTGAGTTGACTCCTCAACTCAAGCACATTCTTTATTCATTAAAGACATTAAAAATAAAACTGAGGCAATTGAGAAAGAGATCACCGATCTCTCAAATAAGTTGACCACAGAGCCAAATTCAATTCAGAATTTTTATGCAAAGCTACAACAGCTCATGGCTCAACAATTGGACCTAAGAAATGAAGAACACAAGATCAGGATGGACATAATGACACTTTAGACATTATTCCTTCCTCATCTTTCATCCGTCCAAAAATAGATCAACCGAGCCACCTCCCTATCTACTACACAAGAGGGAAGCACTCTAGATGGCTTAATATCATTATTAGCTGATAGTCAAGCACAGAATTCTTTAATGGACAGTGTAAAGAATGCACTCTCTGTCGCTCTCACCGAAGCACGGACCAAGTACAAATCCATTTTTGATCAGTTACCACCCCTGAATGGTAATTAAGTTTTGATGTTTGTCAAAAAGGGGGAGTAATACAGTATTGGGGGAGTGATATAGTATTCAAAGTATCAAACAAAAGGAGTTTAGTATACAGGGGGATTATATCGAGTAGAGCAAGCAAAGTATCCAAGAGCAGTGAACAGGACAGTAAGCAAAGATCAAGAGCAGCACACAGAACATTGATCACCGAGCATGCAAAATCAGAGTTTTGTATAGTATATCGATAAGGGGAGTATATTTGGATATATTATTCATTGACTATTGTATATACTATCAGTATAGAAAAAATTTTGCAAGTATATAGATTATTGAGTTATAACTTTGAAAGTAGTTTTTGTCAAACATCTCAACTAATGTCAAAAGGGGCGATTGTTACTACTTATCAAGTTGCCATTAGTTTTATGTTCAAAGTTATTCTATATACTCTAGTCGGTTACTACTACCAAGATATTCAGTCGGTATGCACAGTCTAGTCGGTTACAGAAGAAAGTAGTCTTAGAGCGTAGTTTACACTAAGTTGTCTACCGAGTATCATTCCATGTCTACCGAGTAGCAAAGATGACACACCGAGTTGATATACACCAAGTGAAACGTGTTACCAGATTCATTGAACCTGGACATACATATGAAAACGTGTTACAAGATCGAGGCACATAGAACCATTATCACATTGGAAATTGCACTTAAAGATTGTGTATGATTTTGAGGTCATCTAACCAATGAAATATCTTGCATGGTTATTCATTCAATAAATCATATTTGTAAGATTGAAGCAATGAATGGATCACCGACATAAGAGATCTATTTATACAGCATGAGTTAAGAATTAAAAAGGTGTGTGTGTGTGTGCATGAGTGTAAGAAGATTGTTATAGAGACACAGAGGTCACCAAGAAGGTTTTCAGAGAATAGTCAAAGAACAGAGTAAACAGAAGGGTTTACCGAGTTACTATATGGGTTACCGAGGTATGCTATAAGCAAGGTAATCTATTCTGAGCACATAGAATCTGCTATAACATTCTAGATGTAAAGTTGTAGATATTTGTAATGATTTATTGTAATATTTTTGAAGTTGTAAGAGAAACCTTTAACAGGGTAAAAAACTCTAATCAAGTCTATAAATTGTAAAGCCTCTAACCAGGTGCAGCATTTAGATTAAGTGTTGTAAAATCCTTTAGCAAGGTAGATCTAACAGATCTTGTTACTCCTAACAGGTTAAGCTATCAGAAATAGCTAAACATGTAGCTCTAACCGAGCACTCTTTATTATTGGAGTAGTGAAGTTGTGGGTGCCATCCCCATCACAGTTTTTCTCTCTAACCAAGAGTTTCTGCGTAACCAAAATATATGTGTTATGGAGTGAATCATGTATGATTGTTATCTATTTGTTTTAGCTTTATATTATGTTACTGCACTATTTGGTTTATACATAACAGTAAAGTTATTATTGAAGAAAAGTTTTGAAGTACTGATTCACCCCTCCCCTCTCAGTACATTAGCTTTCCTTATTGGGCCTAACAATGCTAACCCTGAATTGTCTTCTGTCTGCCTGAGATTTTAACAGCCTAACCAGTTTCTTGTAGAACGTTTGTCAAAGAATTTATCAATCACACATACGCCTATCAAAGAATAAAAATAACATGACTATTGATGTGTTGTTTTTGCAGGTTGCCTAAAGAAAATCGATCAAACATCGTGTATTCTTTAAATTCATTTTTAGGCACCTAAATTGCTATCTGGTTAAATAAAAAATATGTATTTTGTGTTTTAAGAAAATTCTGAGAGGTAGGAGAGTATGCTCTTGTCTGTATTAACAACCAGAAATTCAAACCCTTGAGGCGTTCTCTTTAAGTTTGAGATTTGTATATCTTTAGCAGGCCTGCCCTCCCGAGGAGCTAGTAACTCTATAGCCATTATGGTCTGTGAGAGGGGAACAACCCAAGTGGGAACAGCTAAACACCAAGTACTCCAACCCACTATAAAACAAACGTGATTTGATGAAAATCAAGTCAACGACAGTGCTCGGGAATAGCTCTCCTCTGTACCTTTGGGTATATTAAACCTTGGTTTTCAAGGCTGGGAGACCTCTTAATTGAGTTTATACCTCAACGCACCAAAAAGACCCCTTGCTAGTTCCAATTCAAATTAGAAGCTACCCAGTTCACCTTCGAAAGGGGGATAATCTTTGTGCAAGAGAGATAGTAACTCTCCCAAGATAGTTGTCATTTTGTGTTCCCATTAGCCTTTGGAGTCGGCTAATACAGCGTTGAGAATCCATTGCATGAGACTTAACGATTGTATTGTGATTAGCTATTGGGTGTGTACCTAAGTCAGCAAGCAAAGGTTTTCTTCTCTAAGCCAACTTCCATAGGGTTAGCATGCTATGCTTGGAATTATTTAACATCTTGAGTGTTTTATGTGTTTTCATCCCTAAAACTGAAACTAAAACACTAAAAATGGAGAAAACAATACCAAATAACTCAGTGATAAACTCTGTCAGTGTCAAAAACTAGTCCTTGTCGGTCATTGAAAATCAGTCCTATATCAAAAATTGGTCCTCATCAGCTGTAAAAACTGACTGTCAGAATTTCATCTTTGTCCAATCCTCTATCGTACGAGCCTACTGAAATATCGTCCTGTTACATACCTACTATCGTACGAGCTTTCATTAATCCTCATATTTTGTCATCTGACTTTACAAACTCTATCGTACAAGTCTCAGAAATAGTCGTTTGTCCTTTTAAACTTTGTCGTACAAAAATATGTAGCATTCAACATATTATCATCTAGAGTCTGCCCAACTATCGTACGAAATCAGGGAGCCACTCATATGAAATACTGTCTTTATCGTCTGTAAACAGCTAAACTGTCATCTAGGTCTATAAGTTGTGTCGTACGAATTCTTGTTATTGTCAGTCAAAATAGTCAAACCTGCTCAAATCAGTCTACAACAAGCATAAAATTGGACATCGTAATTCTAAGCATAAACAATCTTGATAGTGTACCCCTGTCATTGTGTTGCATGATTTTGTTGGTTACCTCTTAGCTAGCTCAATCAACCTAATCCAATCAACCAATCTATTGTCCAAACTTCACTCTCGAGTATCACTTAGGCTACTTAGCCTCGACTCAAAATTGGAGTCAATGTATCTCACCCGTATAAGTTTGAACATCAACCTCTAGTGTCAACAAATAACTAGCTTTGATCTCACCTTGACATCTGTAACACCTCTCGCTATCAACTGTAAATGGCTACCTTAGCTCCAGTTCCCATGGCTACCTTGGCTCAAATGACTCAAGATCTCAAGAAAGAAATATATGACATGAAAATCCAATAAAATAAATCAATGACTCCATTTGAGAAACAAATGCATGATATCAAGAGTGAGAAACTTCAAGGAATGCTAAAATGATTATATGATTTGACAATCGAAAACTAATAATTAACAATCAAAAGCCAAATCTCCAACAAGCTCACAAGACACCTTCACCAAGACATAAAGACATTTCCTCCAAATATCCTCTAGATAGACAGTTTACACCTTTGGGGCAATCTATTGAGTCGACTTTGAAAGAGCTTCTTGAGCATAATCTTATCATATTTCCTAAAAAGACCACATGGGGATGTGAATTTGTGAGTAAGTATTGTGCATATCATAGACAAAATGAACATGAGACTTCGAAATGCATGGAATTAAAACATAAGATTCAAGATCTCATTGATAATGGTGTCATTAAAATTTAAGATCCTAATGACTCACCTAAAGAAAAAGAAGGAACTATTTCTAAGCATGATCAAAATCATGAACCTATGTCTAGCAAGGCTCCATATGTGGCCTCCATCCCTTCCATGATGCCTTCATCTCCTAAAACTTCTCAGCAATAATCCATACCATCTCCTTCAAACAATAAAACTTCTCATGTTTACCTTCAAGGGCTCTCTCCTATGGAAATCCAAGTTAATGCCAATATTGATACAAGTTCCTCTAAAAATTTAAAAATCCTTCGTTTAGGTGTTGTCTAGTCACTGGATAGCTTAGCAATTTGAGAGCAATCTAAACTCGCATCTACTAGAAGGCAATGGGTCGCTTTGTAATGGTTTATTATTCATTGATTATTGATTTACTAACCATGCATCTAATGACTTAATTGAAGTGTTGTGTATTTCAGATACAGATACAGGTCCACTTTTCACACACACACAAGATCCACTATCTACAATATAGATATTTGACCAGTTAAGGTCTACAACACCCAGTTAAGGGCACACCCTGTTAGGAGTGTCTAAGCTCGGTTAAGAGCTATACAATAAGGCCTATGAGGACCAGCCCTGCTAGGAGCTACGCAAGTTATTGGGGTTTGCAAACACAAGCTAATGTGTCACCTACTTAGAGGATTTCATGATCAGACCTATTAGGATCCGACTGTGCCAAGGTGGCTGCAAGAAGTTGAGTCCCACTTTTGGGCAAAAAGTGGAAGTGTTTTCTCTGTTTTTCAAATTTTCTGTCGATTGATGTCAAAATTTGATGCACTTAGAGATTTAATCTCAAAAAACTTCACTAATAGAAAATGTAGTGCTTGGAGTCTACTTTTCAAATATGTAATTTATTTTAATACCCACATGCTAGAAATCCCTTTTTAGTAGCATGTTTAAAAACCAGTTTTTCAAAATGCCTGTTTCAGGACCATACCACACGTGTACGACCACCCTTTTTTGATGCAAATAAATGAATTTTTGCAAATTCTTCTTGGAAATGATACCTACGACACCAAATATTGATGAGAATATTTTTGCTAATTTTTTTATTGAATAAATTTTTTTTTATTAATTTTTAACTGACAATAAAGTATATTTTCAAAACATCGGGTGTACAACCACCATAATTTGATGAAATTTTCATATTTTTCAATTTTATTTTTTTTAATATTCAAAATAATTGTATGTATATTGATGTCATATAATTTATTTTTCTAAAATCCTAAAAACAAAAAGTTATTAAATTTTTAGTGAACCTTGGCATTTTAGGTTTAGGTTCCACTTTTGATTAATAAATAATACAAAAATAGTAAAAATAATCTTATCACTATGAAATTTACATTTCTGAAATCAGGACGCTGAAAAATCTAATGGGTTTTTGTTTCATCAAAAAATTCAATCAAAAAGGCCCTCAAAAAATTAGCCCAAGGTAGAAATCTGATGTCATTTTACCTTAGTCATTTTTTTGGAGGTCCAAGCATAGGCTTGGTGGGACCAAGCATATCCTGAAGCAAAAAACAATGCTAAGGGTTGTTTCCCGCCCCTAATTTTAACAAATGGGCGCCCGTTTTTAAATTCAAAAAATGGGCGCTCATTTCGCTTTGTACTGTTGAAAGCGAAACGGGTGCCCGTTTCATTAAATAATGGGTGCCCCTTTCATTAAATAACGAATGCCTATTTCTGAAAAGATCCGTTGGGCCAGAATCTGGCCCATAAGCACAAATCCCAATGATTGAATGATTTTTCAATCATTGCCTGACAGGTACGATCTGCAAAGAGAATGTTTTGATTATTCAATCTCTTTGTTTGTCTTATTGTCGATTTGGTAAGGAGATCGATTCGAATTCAAAATTTGGTGTAGCCATGGGATCAAATCAACGTAGGAAGAGGCAAAGGAAGGTTCTGACAACTAAGGAGATTGCAGCAAATAGAGAGGAGGCAATGCATCAATAAGAGAGAAGATCAAGAATGAGACAAGGAGCTTCAAGTTCCACAATCGTTTCAGAAGAGGATAACATCAATGAGACCATAAATATTAATGAAGGAAACACAATAGAACCATTTAATTCAGGTGCATCTTCTAATCCATTATTGGATACATGTATGTCTTCACAACCCTATGTTTTTTCTCATGAAGAAATTGGTCATTTAGTAGAAGCGGATTACTTATTAAATGAAATTCCAATTGAAAATCAAACCCCAAATGAAATTAGAACTCAAGTTGAAACTGAAATTGAAATCCAAATTGAAACCCCAAATGAAACTAGATCTCAACTTGAAACTGAAATTGAAACCGAATTTGAAACTCCAAATGAAATTGAAAATCCACCTACAACTGAAACCAATAATGTGTATGTAGACATGGAAACACCAATTGAAAATGAAACATGTTTGAATGATAATCAAACGAATGAAAATTTTGAAATTTCAAGTGATGTACTAGACAACCTTCCTGGCTTGGTTTCATGGAGACAGATTAGGACACATGCAAATAGATTGTTTAGACATTTTTTTTATAATAAGAAATTTGGGTTTCAATGTCAATTAATGGTACAACTAATTAAAATGACTAAAATGCGAAAAGTGATGAAGAAGTTAGGCTTTTATGTCAAACCCAAGAAGAAGGACAAGTCTTTAAAACAAGTTGTATCGACTGTTGCTAGTGCCTTTGATACAACTGGAAAGAAAAGTCGTTCTAAAGATAAAAATGTGGCATGACGGGCAATAACAATAGCTTTAGTAAGCCAAACAACTTCTAATAAAAGAATGATGAGTAACATAAGTGGATATCTTAATATTCATCGCAAAACTTTGTCAAGAGCTGTAAAAAGAAGAGTTAATTTTGAAAGTGATCCGGCAAACAAATTGTGGACTTTTAGTGGTAGACACCAAGGTCTGATATGAAACTTACTGGTGAAGTCAAAAATTTGATCGAAAAATTCTGGCACGATAATACGAGAGTATCACCTAATGTTAGAGACGTTCTTAAATTAAGAGTTGGGTCAAAAATGCGTGATCCACATCCAAAACACCTATTGGACATGACTCAAACTGAATTGTATAAAAAAAATTTGGATGTTAAGGTGTTGACTATTAGCATTTGTCAAAGGTCTTTTGAAAAGTGTAAACCTTGGTATGTTCGAATTAACAAGGAAAGAGTCACATGTTGTTGCAAAACTCATGTTCAATTTTGCTACCATTATGATGTATTTTGATATATACATGTTACCATGCATAGTAATGGAATGTTCCAAGAATGTGGTATAAATATACCACCTGAAACTATAAAGGAGTTTATATCAAGTTTGTTTTGCAACCCACTAAATGAGAAAAAATTTCTTTTCAATGCATGTGTTTCTGGTGTATGTGATATATGTGGCAATCTTGCATTGTTGGATGAATGTTTGCATGAAAATATTTCAAATGATTTTGGACAAAAATTAGTTGATGTTAAAAGATTTAAAACTGTTGAGTATCCACTGAAGGATGGAAAGGTTGGAAAATGATGCGATCTAATCACTAAAAAAGTTAGTGTTCATGCATTTATGAATGAATTTAAGAGTAACATTGTACCTAAATATGTTAAACACACTCAAAATGCTAGATGGCTCGATGGTTAGTTTTGAATATGTAAGGATACATTTCTTGTTGGTAGTATACTTTCGGTTGTTGACTTTGCAGAGAACTACACGCTTGCACCACAAGATGAGGTCCAATCACAATACTACAATTCAGTGCAAGTATCGATTTTTGTCCATATTGTCTATAGGCATGCACCAGATAGTACAAAAGAGGATCGCAAAATTTTGAGAGAGTACCATTTCTATATGAGTGATAATAAATTACACTCATCTGAGTTTGTCTAGTATTGCTTCAAGACCTTTTTTCAGAATTTGAGGGAGAGAGAAATTCAGATGACACAACATCTAATATGGTCTGATAATTGCACATTGCAATTCAAGAATGCTAGAATGTTTTATTGGTTGAGTAGGATTCATAAGAAAACTAATATTGAACACATGTGGAGTTTTTTTTGAGGGTGGACATGGGAAAGGAGAACATGACGGTGCCGGTGCATGTGTTAAGAGAGCCCTTTGTAGAGAGCAACTCAAATTCGAGGAAAAAGCTAAATTTAAAAATGCAAGTGCAATTGTGGATTGGTGTAGTGCAAATTTATCCATGGGATCAAGTCAAAACTCTACAATTAGACGTTTCTTCTAGCTAGTTAAAGAGGAGAATATCCTTCCAAGATATGATTGTGATATAATCAATGGTTCGGATAGATGGCATTCATTTAAGAGTTCTAATTCTAACACTTGGACTATATGGACTAGAGAGCTTGCATGTTTTTGTCAATTTTGTGTTGCAGGTGAATGGGAAGAATGAGAGAATATGGAATGGGTCGAAGAATAGCAACACAAATCCTTAACACCTAGTGAGACACAATATTAAGATGTTAGAAGAAATGAAGACCCAAATCATGCATTTGCATCAGAAGATTATGATCCTATTTCAGACCTCATACAACTTGGTAATTTAATTCAATTTCTTGTTTATAGCTTTAAATTATATATTTTTATGTATTGTCATATAATTTATGATTACATATTTGAATTATAAATTCTAACAAGTTTTATTTCTACATGTACTTAAATTTGTTTTCTAGGACATGTGTATGTTGTTGTTGCACCTAAGGATAATGATGATCTGGTTGAGTATTGGCTAGCTAGATTTGCAGAACCTAAAAAAAAGTTGATATGTGATCAAGTAGATGATGATGGTTTTTACTATCCAGTTGGGTCTGTTGTGGTAGTTGGCACATGGCTACGCAAATACTTAACAAGAAGGAATGGATTACCAACTTATGAAGACTACCAATCAGAAAAGAATATTTTTTATGATATATTTATTTTATCATAATCTCTTCATAGATTAATTGTAAGTTCAAAGATAGAATTATGTCTAAAATATGACAACTCTATATTTATCATTGTATGAAAAATCTATATTTATAGTGTGATTTTTTATTTTACTACCATTCTATTGCCTCCTATCTCTCACTCTCTTTATCCATCCTCCATTATATCCATGCTTTTCATACCACTACTATCCGCACTTATAAACCTTCAATACACTAGTAAAGTAGTGTGGTCAACTTAAGAGGAAAGTGGATACTATGTTTGTAGCTCTTACTCTATTACACTTTTTGTACTTGAGGTTTTTACACACTCATTGCCCAATGGCTTTGTTAAAGCTATATAAATGAATTATATTATGGAAAAGGAGGTCACAATGTTCACCTACCATCTTTCAATGTAATTATTCCATATAGCAAGGCTTCCTTTACTTATTCCAACCCTTCAAAATGTCAAAAGAATTATGCATATCAAAAATAAATTGACAAGAAAGAATCTATGTGTACTTCCAATCAAATGTCTATGACATCTAATTTGTATCACTCAAACATCAAGGGCTAGGAAATTTACAAAGCTTAGCAAATCATTGAATAATGTTCTTCAAACCTTCCTAATAATTTGGTTAGCCTTAGTTCCATCAATCTATTGGATTCCTCTATGAGATTAATTTATAATTAATAATCCTTTTATAATTTTCATATCAAATTTATATGCATGTAAGTTTTTGTTACTTGTGTGAACTCTTTTATATTTAATCATGATAATTGTTTTTCTTTGTCCCTTTAACATTGTATTTGTCCACATTTGATACAATTTTGGTTTCATAAACAACATTGTATTAGTTATCTTCTTCTTAATGTTAGTTTGTGCACATTGTAATTGTGTTACAATTGAATTCTAATTTTTTATGATATATTTATTTTAGCGTAATCTCTTCATAGATTAACTATAAGTTCTTGATTTTATTATTATTTTAAGAATATGATGTTATTTTAAATTGGGATAATTATTTTATTGAATTATAAACTGTTGCACTATAAGATGATCAATCACAATGTTAAAATATAAAGTCATAAATAGATCACATAACAATTCATAAATAAAAAGTCCTATATACAGTCACATAACAATTCCTGATGACATAATAACAAGTCTTGAAAAAATAATAAGGAAATGACTTTAAAACAAGTCCAATTAACATAATAACAAAACAACGCCACATATATAATCACTAGAGTGCGCCAAATCACATAACACGACCTGATATCATAATAGCAACGAAATGACATAATAAAAAGTCCTATATATAATCACATAACAACAAGTCCTATATAAAATCACATAATAACAAGTCCCAGGATAACATAACAAGTGTCATCATAAAAATTCCATAATACAATAACATGACATGATGTAAAATATATAATCTAAGAACTCGCATGCATCTCATCTGCAGTCCTCTTCACTCCATGTGAAGGTGGTTGTGATGAATCATCCTGATGCATGTGGTCCTGAGATGCACCATCCTATGTGTGTACAGTATCAATGTGTCCACCCTCATGTGCAGTACCAGTGACTACACCCTCCTGTGTAGTATCAGTGACTCCACCCTCCTGTGCACTATCATGAATAAGAAAAGTGGTCGTAGTCAAGTCCTGCAAAAAAAAACATTGTACATCAATTTTGATAATCCCTATAAAAGCAAAGTACATAGTATAAACAAACTAGAAATTATTTTTTATATCACCACTGCAAATGACAATGTCGATGGTTGCATCTAGCTCAATCCCATTGCCATACCAATACTAGTAGTGGTATTGACTTGAACAACATATATAAAGCATGAATCAAACTTGTATATATACATAATTATAAAGTATATATATAGACTACAAGATTATTGTAGAAAAGCATACATGTGATGCAGGAAAAGTAACTGATGGTCGAAGGCGTACATGTGATGCACCATCAAACAATCCAGAAGCCTACAATTACAAAAAATAATGAACATGAATCAAATTTGTACATAAATTAGTAAGCATATAAACACTTCAAATTAATGGATGAAAAACATACTAGTGGTAAATGAAGTTGAGCCTCAGTGGTCCACGGATCATGTGAAGAACTACCCACCTCAGTGCTACACGAAGCACCCTACAAAATTGAAAAAACATATCATACACATCACTACATTAAAAAATTTATTGTTTATTTTAAATGTACATATCAATACAATGCATCTAGATGAAAGTGCATATCGTAAATGGGGCACCAACATCTCTAGGTATTGAGATAACATGATGTCGGTTCCTCAATGACGTGGTATGATCCATCCTCTGTTCAGGAAAAATTGACTCATGTTATGGTTCATGTGTGTATATATAAGGAATTTAATATTGCACTATAAATTATATAAATAAATTTGTACCTTTGTAGGTTTATCATCGTCTGCCCACAAGAGATCAACATATGAAGAGGCGACATCAACATGTGCGACCTCCTCGGCATCATCATAACCACCATGGGCAGCATTAGCATCATCAAAATCACCATCTCCTCCAGGGGCAGCCTCACTCTGTGGACCCGTACATACATCTCCACAGCTTGTGCAAACATGTGCTAAGTTGGGGGCAGCCCTCACCTCGCGCAACTGCTGTACCAAATTGCCCGACAGGGCACTCAATGAACCTAGAGCAGAATCCACTGCTCGATGGTGGGCAAGTGCTAGAACAATTGGTGATGGAAGAGGAACCGATGGATCATCACGCACACAGTTTCTAACCCTATCGCTCAATCTTGCTCCTGGCCTATCCTGGGGCATGCCTCTCCCAACCCCCTGAAATGATCTGATATCAAAGTAGTTGGGCTTTTTGCCCAATTCAAATTCGGCCCATAATTTCTTCAAAAAATACATCGGGACCTCATGATTGGAGTGTGGTGGACCATCCACCACCGCTCCCAAAAGTGTCTAGCTATGCCTAGGTGCCTATACCATAGAGTTGAGATCTGTGGCTTCTTCGAAAATATCTCTTCACCCGTCTTAGGGTTCACAAAATATTGTTTCAAATCCATTTTTGTTATTTTTAATTGATTGACTTATTTTTATGTTAGGCCATCAGCGTAAAATGCACGCAATCCCTTCCACCAACTACGATAGCTATCTAAAGCCTATACAGACTATACAATCCCTTGCATACTATCTACAAGGCGTAACAACTGTGGAGGTGGATGAGGCTCACGTCTAATAGTATGGATATCTCTAATCAAAGAATCAATATTCGTCCTAATTGCCTGCCTCAACTGATCGGGTGGAGGTGGAGGTGGAGGTGGACCTAATAGATCATCTATCTCAAACTCGTCCATTCTGTGAAAATAATCTGCATATATATACAAACATGAAAATTTACAATTACAATTACAAACATAAAAATTTACAAACATGAAAATTTACAATTACAAACTATTTAATTTACATTTCACCTTCCAAAAAAGCTTATAATTAAATACAATTTAGCAACTTTAATATAAAAAAAGGAAACTCACATAGATCTATAATATTATTAATAGGTGGGTCTATTTTAATATTAATCATCATTTAAGAAATATTATCCACTTAAATCAAAGTATAAGAAATATTCTACAAAATAAAACATCATAATGCCCATGCAACTCAAACAATACTTTTTAACATCTAAAGATGCATTAGTATAAGCTCCATCAAAATCATAAAAATAATCATGAGAGAGAGAGAGAGAGAGAGAATAGATAATGAATAAATGACTCCACTGATTTAGATAATGAAGGTAACTTCCATGGAATTACAATTTAGTACCCTTGCAATATTTAACCATTATCGTCAATTTTAGGCTACCACTTTATATTTTCAACTTGATAGGATTTGATTCAACTACTCTCTTTTGGTTAAATTCACTAAATTCATTAAAGTCATAAGTTATATCTATCAACTTGTCAATACATGTACTACTTTGTTGTGTTCTTTGCTAGAATCATTGGATGATTTAGTGATCGCAACTAGTAGTCCTACACTAAGTTGAAGCTTGAATAAATAGTAGGTTCTCTACTCTTGGAGGAGTTAAAACAAAAAAAAACTCTATTCTTTTTATATTCAATTTTATATTGGTATTTTCTTGTTCAAAGTCGCAACCCACAAAATGTGATTCCAATATTGATCTATATTTGATTCTTATTTTTATTAAATCTGCCACTAGTGTGATTTATTGTCCTCTTAACTTAAATCAAGCTATGTAAATTTAAAGCCTTGTAACTTTTGATAAAGAGCATATTTTTTCATGCTTCATGTGGAATTGAAAAGGTGGCTCATAAATCTTCATAGATCACACAATTATTCTCTAGAATATTCCCTCATATTTTATATTTTATGTTTTGTGATTTCACATTCTAGTCATTTACTTGGACATCTTGGCACTTGAAAATGACCGTCTTAGATGAGATGAATTTGTTTGCTATGTTTTATATGTATTTATTTTATTGATCTTTTAATTTTTTATTTGAGGAGGTATCATAGGTTTCTCTATTCATCCTTTTGTGGTAAAATTAGAAAGGGATAACTATGATTCTTTTGTAAAATGATATCTTGATAAGTTTTAGGTGGTTTAATCATTTTCCTTTTATGTATGGACTGATACCTAAACTAGAAACACTAGAAATTATATAATCTTGGTGTAACATCATTGACCATGTAGGAGTGATTTGATCTAGTATCAAGATCATGATTCTATGTGTATTGCATTGGATATTGATTTCCCCCACACACTTTGGAATAGACTTTAGGAGATCCATGGAGACCCTCATATCTCTCCATTCCTAGAGGATCCTATTGTAGATTGTTTCATTCCCTTTGTAGATGAAGATCACATACCCTTTGATGGTGATACTTAAGAGGAAAATTATTATATCATAGGTATTGCATGTTTTGACAATTTAGAGGCTTGTCTCATTCTTCAAGTACTCATCCTATCAAGACCTAATATCCATCTTAAATGTTTTTTATTATTTTAGATTATTATCACCAATTCCATAAACCCAATTGATTTAGTCTAGCATGGCATTAATCACCTTCTAAACATGACCACTTGGGATTCATATCTTTTGAATATATTATCTTTGTTTGAGGAGTTTATAATTACATATGTTAAATATTATTTTGAGGATATTTATATCCTCTTTCATGATAGCTATGCCATCATTGGCAACCCATCATATTATCTTTGGCACTCATTCTACTTCGATCCTCACAAGATTCTTTATCATCATTTTGTTCCAACATGTGAATATTTCCGAAGTTTTTAGAGACACAAGTCTATTTAGATTTGAATTTTGTATTTACCCAACTTATTATAATGACATTTCCAATCACCAATGTATTTATTTCTTCCTAAAGGAAAAAAAAAATGTTGTTCGCAAGTAATGGATCATATTTTTTCTTCAATCTTTCATCATTAGCACGTGACCTACTTCTTTATGGGGAGTTTTGTATTCTCATTTTATCTCTCTTATTAGGGGGGTATTTACTATAAAAAGGAGGCATTGGTTATTAGAGGAAGATAAAAGGATAAAGCAAAGAGAAAAAAAAAAAGAAAAAGGACATGTTATCATGTTTGTAAATATATAGTATATCTTTAGAGATTGGGCTAAGTTAGGAAGTAGTGAGGATTAATAGTGATAGTTAGAGTATTATCAAATTTAAGAACCCTATTTTTCACACACAAAAAAACACATTCATATTCATTATTATTTTAAAGTTCAATTTAAACATAAATTAAACATCTAACTTTTACAAAAGAATCCTATAATTATATACAACATTTAGAAATATAAATTTAAACATTCAGACTTTTACGCATGATTAAAACAGAGAGAGAGAGAGAGAGTAGGTAATATGAGATACAACGAGTTAGAGAGAGAATAGGTAATTTGAGAGATAGAGAGTAAGTAATGATAGAGAGGGGGTAACGTGTGAAAGAAAGAGAGGGGGGTAATGTGTGTGTGTGTGTGAGAGAGAGAGAGAGGGGGGTAATGTGTGTGTGAGAGAAAGAGGGGATAATGAGAGATTGAGAGGGAGAGAGAGAGCGTAATGACAGAGATGGTAACGTGTACGTGTGTGTGAGAGAGAGAAGGGGGGTTTATTGTTGATTTTCATCTAGGGTTTATTGTTTGTTAATTTTTTAGGGTTTGTTGTTCGTTTATTTTCTAGGGTTTATTGTTCATTTTTTTCTATCTAGGGTTTAGTGTTCGTTTTTCTGTTCAGGGTTTATTGTCTGTTTTTTGTGTCTAAATTTGTTTATTGTTCGTTTACGTTTTTGTTTTTTGTTTTTTTCCTACCGTTTTTACTATTCATGTTTTTTGCAATATTTAAAAACTAAAAACTATTTTAAACTTGAAATAAAATAAAATAAAAAACATTTTTCAAACTTTAAAACACTAAAATTAAAAAATAACAATAAATTAACATTTTCTTATGAAAAATAATATAAATAAATAAAACAAAATAAAAAAATAAAATGAAATACCTGGAAGGAGGTAAAAAATGGTATGGGGGGTGAAAAAAACGGGTACCCGTGCTCCTCTAAAATGTTTACCCATTTTTGAACAATGAAAATGATGGAAAATGGTTAAAAAAAAAATACATTTCAAAAACAGGCGCCCATTTGTTTCAAATCAAGCGCCTGATTTGAAAAAATGGGTGCCCATTTAGCTTCAGGCACCCGAAGCTAAATGGGTGCCTGATTTGTAGCCGTTTCTAGCAGGCTCTTTTCCTAACCCGCGGACTTCCGCGGGATTGGGACCCAACTTTGTGCGTTTACCCCAGTGCACCCTGTTAGGAGTGACCTTGTGAGAGGATTTTCTTGCTGCAACTATTAGGGAGGCAACAATTTCAATTGATCTCAGTATAACACCATCAATGTCTGATAAGATCCACTTTAGAACATTACAACATCACATATACTTCATCTCAGAACTCCTCTGATCATCGCACTATCAAAAATATGAAATTCGCTAATGATCTCTAACACATTCAAGCTCATACTCATATATGCCTTCATACCTCATCACACATTTTAAAAACATTATTAGGCGGGCTAGAACCTTGGAAAAATTCCCTAGGTTCAATGTATCTAGACAATCTTGCATTGCACACCTTAGTTATGTCGGCCACCAACATAACAAAACAAATTATGTACCATTTTACCGCTATAAGTGATTTTCATCACTACCGGTTGAAATTCCATTAGAATACCTTCTCTGTCAATCAGATCCCATTCACCTGATCGAATCACCTCATGCAGTCATGAACATAACTTCATCTAGCAGTCTTCATTGTTGCTGCAAAACCGCATCATCCCATTCTTCATAAATTTCCTGTACCGATTGTCAGAATATTATTTTGTCTATCTTTTACTGGTTAAAGTCCTAATTACTGGTTCTGATAAAAACTATCTCTGCTTACGGGTTAAGACTTATCGGTTGAACTGTAGGACCCAGATGACTATAGAAACATAGTTGTCATCAATGACAACATACAACATAGTCATTATACAACATTCTAATCTCTTAACAAAACAAACATGTACCGGTTGCATCAAGCAAACAAATAATTATCGGTTTAGACCAAATGATCAAATGCCCACATGATGTCCTAATGTGTCATATGGTTTCATAAGGGGACATATTGTTTCCTAAGGGTTCATATAGTGTTCTAACACATGTGTGGGCCCTTAGGACATGATATGACACCTTAGGACCATATGATGTCGATATGGTGTCCTAAGGGGTCATATGGTGTTCTAACACATGCGTGGACCCTTAGGACCCCTTATGACACCATATGACCCATTAGGATAATATGATGTCCTAATGGGTCATATGGTGTCATAGGGTGTTCTAACACATGTGTGGGCCCTTAGGACCCCATATGCTCCCTAGCGACACCATATGACCTCTTAGAACACCATATGACACCTTAGGACATCATATGATGTCCAGATGATGTCTTAAGGGGTCACATGGTGTTCTAACACATGTTTGGCCCCTTAAGACTCCATATGACACATAATGACACCATGTGCCCCCTCAGGACACCATATGACCCCTTATGACAACATATGACCCATTAGGACAATATGATGTCCTAATGTGCCATATGGTTTCATAAGGGGACATATTGTGTCCTAAGGGGTCATATGGTGTTCTAACACATGTGTGGGCCCTGAGGACATCATATGACCCCTTAGGACACTATAAGACCCCTTACGACCATATGATGTCCATATGGTGTCCTAAGGGGTCATATGGTGTTCTAACACATGCCTGGACCCTTAGGACCCCTTATGACCCCTAACAACACCATGTGACCCCTTATGAAACCATATGACCCCTTAGGACAATATGATGGCTTAATGGGTCATGTGGTGTCTTAAGGGGTCGTATGATGTCCTAAGGGGTCATATGGTGTTCTAACAGATGTCTGGCCCCTTAGGACCCCATATGACCCCTAACAACACCTTTTGACCCCTCAGAATACCATATGACCCCTTGGGACAACATATGACCTCTTAGGACAATATTATGTCCTAATGGGTCATATGGTGTCCTAAGGGGTCATATGGTGTTCTAACATATGTGTAGCCCCTTAGGACACCATATGACCCTAAAGAGGTAGGGAGGGGGAAGAGAGAGGGAAAGATAATGGGAAAGGGAGAGAGGGACAGAATGGGAGAGAGATACACTTGAGAGAGGAGGAGAGTGAGATAGAGAGATAGAGGCTGAGAGGGAGAGAACTAAGAGATAAAGAATGGGAGAGAAAGAGAGATGGAGAGAGAGTTAGGAGAGAGAGAGAGAGAGAGAGAGAGACAATGGGAGGGAGAGAGGGAGAGGGAAGAAATAGGATGGGAGAGGGAGAAAGAGAGAGGGAGGAGGGAAACAATGGGAGGGAGAGAGGAAGAGGGACACCATATGACCCCCTAACGACACCATGTGACCCCTCATGACACCATATTACCCCTTATATGGTGTCTTAAAGGGTCATATGGTGTCCTAAGGGGTCATATGATCTTCTAACACATGTCTGGCCCCTTAGGACCCCATATGTCTAGCCCCTTAGGACCCCATATGACCCCTTAGGACAACATATGACCCCTTAGGACAATATGATATCCTAATGGTGTCTTAAGGGGTCATATGGTGTTATAACACATGTGTGGCCCCTTAAGATCCCTTATGGCTCCTAACGACACCATGTGACCCCTCATGACACCATATGAACCCTTAGGACAATATGATGTCCTAATGGGTCATATGGTATCTTAAGAGGTCATTTGGTGTCATATGGGGTCATATGTTGTTCTAACATATTCCTTGCCCCTTAGGACCCCATATGACCCCTCAAGACACCATATGACCCCTTAAAACAACATACGACCCCTTAGGACAATATGATGTCCTAATGGTGTCCTAAGGGGTCATATGGTGTTATAACACATGTGTGGCCCTTCAGAACCCCTTATGACCCCTAACGACACCATGTGACCCCTCATGACACCATATGACCCCTTAGGACAATATGATGTGCTAATGGGTCATATGGTGTCTTAAGTGGTCATATGGTGTCCTAAGGGGTCATATGGTGTTCTAACACTTGATTGGATCCTTAGGACCCCATATGACCCCTAACAACACCATATGACCCCTTAGGACAACATATGACCCCTTAGGACAATATGATGTCCTAATGGTATCCTAAGGGGTCATATGGTGTTCTAACACATGCTTGGCCCCTTAGGACCCCATATGACCCCTAACAACACCATATGACCCCTCAAGACACCATATGACCCCTTAGGACAATATGATGTCCTAAGGGATCAAATGGTGTTCTAACACATGTGTGGCCCCTTAGGACCCCTTATGACCCCTAATGACACGATGTGACCCCTCATGACACCATATGACCCCTTAGGATAATACGATTTCCTAATGGCTCTAATGGTGTTCTAACACATGTTTGGCCCCTTAGGACCCCATATGACCCCTAACAACAACATATGACCCCTTAGGACAACATATGATCACTTAGGACAATATGATGTCCACATGGTGTCCTAAGGGGTCATATGGTGTTCTAACACATGTGTGGCCCCTCAGGACCCCTCATGACACAATATAACCCCTTAGGACAATATGATGTCCTAATGTATCATATGGTATCTTAAGGGTTCATATGATGTCCTATGGGGTCATATGGTGTTCTAACACATGTCTGGCCCCTTAGGACTCCATATGACCCCTTAGGGTAACATATGACCCCTTAGGACAACATGATGTCCTAATGGTGTCCTAAGGGGTCATAGAGATACTTAAGAGAGGGAGAGAAAGACAAAGCCTAAGTGAAAGAGGGAAAGCGAGGGATAGACGCGCACACGCGCGCGAGAGAGAGAGAGAGAGAGAGAGAGAGAGAGAGAGAGAGAGAGAGAGAGACCAGAGAGATCATGCTGATACGAGACCAGAGAGATCATGTTGATACGAGCATGTTGATTACTGAAATTTGACTAAGTTTGAAATTTATATGAATACTCAAAAAACTAGAATCCACATTATAACTCCTAGAGATCTAGAACCACTCTCATAGATCTGGACAATATATACATAAAATATAACTTAAAGTATAAGAAAGAAAAAATACAAATAGAAATGTGACTTATACTTAAATGTTATATTTTATGTATATATTCTAAGAGAGAGAACACTTTGTGCTTCTTAGCATGAAAAATTGCTATGAAATTCATTTGGCGTGCACCAAATGTATTTTTGAATTTTTTTTTTCATTTGACATGCGCCAAATATGTTGCCTTTGTAAACACCAAGCCAAAGGATTGGATTTGCCTTGGGCATCCAACCCAAAGGCTTGGACGCCCTTCTCACGCCTGAGACGTATTTTCTAGCAAGTATTCAAAAATTTCTTACTTTTTTGTTCATGCTCTTTGTCAAGTTTACACATGTTTCAATGAAATAAAAAAATAAAAAAAACACCACACAGTCGTCAAGCTCTCAATTAGCTATCCAACCATATAATTCTTTTCAAATTTTGATAATGTTAAGGTCTTCATCCATAATTTATTTTGTTAGTGTGTCCATTTTTTGTCAAAAACCAACATGTCGTATTTCAACCATCAGGGATAACTTTAAGAAACCACCCCCCCCCGGCAAAAGTGTAAAATCCTAGCGAATCAAACATTATTTTTGGGGGGAAATTTTCATATTGATGGCGAATTTTTTTTTTAAAGTAAGAAAAAAAATTATTTTGTATTGGTCATTTTTTCCTAGGGTACGAAAATTAAATAAAATTCTGGCGAATAATACCTTGTTTAGTGGGTAAAATATATATTGTAGGAGGCGAATATTTTTCATTTAAAGGAACAAATATATAATTGTATGGGTGAAAATTTTTAGTCCGAAGGAAAAATTATTTATGCGTATTGGCGATTTTTATCCACCGCTTGAAAATTATTTAATTTGTTTCGCTAATATTTTGTTATTTATGGAAAAATATATTGGCGATTTCATGAATTCATTGCCATTAATAGACAAGGCACATGATACATCACATCACATTGAGTCTGGACTCTACACAACATATCGATACGCGTGACCTCTTTGACACATCAAGGGTGACACGTACCTAAAATCCATCAATGATTTTAAACCGTTCGATGATCGTAGATCAATGGCTGAAGTTTTATTTCGGCGCAAATTTATGAAGAGAACGTAGTTCAAGAGAAAATGCCCGGAATGGAATTGGATTCAATAGACACGTATCAAATGTCCCGGTCGATAATGTCGGTCATTTAATATATGTCTAGTCACTAACTGCAATCCACTCTGTCCCCACCACTTCCAATGTGGTAATTGGTATTGGTTTTATAAATTATAGTTGTTTCCAATTTGGTACTAGTTTAGAGTTGTTTCCAAATTGGTACTCATGCATTTATTGGAAAGATTTGCAGAGATATACGAAATATTTAAAAAAATTTAAAGCAATTAATACAATTAGAGAAGGTATTATTACAATTAAGAGCTTCAGCTATTTATATACAATCTTTGCTTCTTTCATCTTCAATTAACCTTTGGTAGATAAATCATCTGAGCTCACAGTATTTAAATTCTGCCTCTAGTTTAAATCTATAGGCTCAGGTTGTTTAATTTGGTAATCTAATTTCTCAAGATGGACACTCCTATCCGCTTGAGAAGCATTTATGTGGAGGACCAAAGGGCCTTTTTGGGCTCCGTTAGAGACCCAACCCTCCAATCAGTCTGCAAGGAGGTTGGGATGTTCACTAATGAGGCTGTAAGGATGGTGTTGAGTAGAAACTTTCTGCATAACAAAAATAGATATCGTGTTAACATGGATGTTACATCCCAGTTCTTGGCGTCTATTTTGGACCTCGGTGGAGACAAGGTGGATATGTTGATGTTGTTGAGGAAGATGTTTAAAGAAGACTTCCTTGGAGATGACATTACTGTTGTCATCCTTGTAGAAGTAGGGGTGGGGATCCCTTGGGCGAGTGAATTAACCAAGCTTCTCCTCCCTGACCAAACAATGCCAGTGGCCAACAACCGTTTCTTTTGAACCTGAATACGGAGAAGTTGATGCGTCATAGGAAATGGGCACGAATTGGTAGGGAATTTCTCCATAAATGGTTCCTCTTGGATGACTTTCCAAACTACAGTTGGCTTGAATATTTCTCTCAGCTTATAATGTCTGAAGAGTTCTACATGGAAGGAGGGCGAGATTATTAGGGTAAACCATGAATGTGTCCACTACCTGTGCCCCAACCCCAACCCCCTAGTAGTTTTTTTTTTTTGGCTATGTCCCCGTAACCTCGCAGGCTCAATGGCTCACTCATTTTTGCTTTAAAGTTTTTGAGAGACTCAAGTCTCGGACATGTAAAAATTGTAAATTTCCAAAACATAAATATTAATGATAATTTTGCAAATTCCAGTTTGTTTCAGTTTGCCTCTTATGGATATAAAAATGCTTTCTATTTTATTTTATTAATGATAATTTTGTAACAAAAAATTGTCTATGAGCTATGTTATTTCAATATTTTGTTAAACAATGGAAATAAATTTAATACTATGATCTTTTTTATGTAATGCTTCTTCCTTTATATTTAATATATATAAAAAAATCTAGTTCGTTCCATTAATTATTTGTACATTGATTATCGTTGATTATAATTTTATAAATATAAAAAAAAGGTGTTTATCTTGCGAAAAATAAGTGAATTAAAAGTCTAGCTTACTTCTTGTTGAAGTTTTGAACTAGCGCATGTGTGGGTTGGTACATGCTATGATTTATAGTTACGATTTTGTCATTATGAAGAAATTTGAGACATTTGTGAATGGTAGATGGGATCGCTTTCATGGAAGAGAACCAAGGATGTCCCAACTTCACACAAAATTGATCTGATGTAGGAATGATAGAAAAATGACATCTAAGCACTTAGTACCAACCTTAATGAGAAGAGTAATAGAACCTATAGTAGGAAAAGAGAAACCATCAAAGATCTTAACCACTAAATAAAATTTATCATATGTTACTTCATGCAATTGTAAAGTATAAAGATATTATTAAGTTATTACATTCACCATACATGTTGGATCAATCAAAACCCCTCGTGAGAGTATGTCTTTGATCTTTCCAGTGATATATAGTGGGCCATTAGGTGTTTCAATAGTCTCACTAGGATCAAAGGTAATGCATATTGCATAGGTCCTTAGGAGGTGCAGTTTTATCAATAAGATTCACCACATTATTAGACTCAAGGCCAAGGTCATTAGAAGAAAATTCAATATTCTCAAACTCAATTAGAGAATAGGATTAGACTCAATTAGATCAATGGCTTAGGGTGGATTTCGGCCCGAATGTGGGAAGTAAACACATTTATGAAAACTTCACCCGAAATTGAACGTTTTACATTTAATTAGCTATAATTAAGTCTATAAAGCTCTATTTCGGGCGGAAGTTGAAAAGGATTAAAAAGACTTCAAAAACAGTCCGGAAAAGTGACTCGAGTCTGGCGACGTGTCTGAAAAATAGCAAAAGTCATGGGACCCACGACAACTGACAACAGATACCATCGTCCATTGGATGAGCACAGATCAACGACTTAGGGTGGATTTCAGCCCGAATGTGGGAAGTAAACACATTTGTGAGAACTTCACCCGGAATTGAATATTTTACATTTAATTAACTATAATTAATTCTATAAAGCTCTATTTCGAGCAGAAGTTGAAAAGGATTACAAAGACTTAAAAAATAGTCCAGAAAAGTGACTCGAGTGTGGGGACATGCCCGAAAAATGGCAAAATCCATGGGACCCACAACAACTGATAAAAGATACCATCGTCCGTTGGATGAGCATAGATCAACGGCTTAGGGTGGATTTCGGCCCGAATGTGGGAAGTAAACACATTTGTGAGAACTTCCCTCGGAATTGAACGTTTTACATTTAATTAAATATAATTAAGTCTATAAAGCTCTATTTCGGGCGGAAGTTGAAAAGGATTAAAAAGACTTAAAAAACAATCCACAAAAAATGGCAAAAGTCATGGGACCCACGACAACTGACAACAGATACCATCATATGTTGGATGAGCACAGATCAACAGCTTAGGGTGGATTTTGGCCCGAAAGTGGGAAGTAAACACATTTGTGAGAACTTCACTTGGAATTGAACGTTTTAAATTTAATTAAATATAATTAAGTATATAAAGTTGTATTTTGAGCGGAAGTTGAGGGATTAAAAATACTTAAAAAATAGTCCGAAAAAGTGACTCGAGTGTGGTGACGTGCCCGAAAAATGGTAAAAGTCATGGGACCCATGACAACTGACAACGGATACCATCATCCATTGGATGAGCACAGATCAACAGTTTAGGGTGGATTTCGGCCCGAATGTGGGAAGTAAACACATTTTTGAGAACTTGACCCGGAAGTGAATGTTTTACATTTAATTATCTATAATTAATCTCTATTTCGAGCGGAATTTGAAAAGGATTAAAAAGAGTTCAAAAACAGTCTAGAAAAGTGACTCATCACTTGAGTTTGGTGACGTTTTCACTATCCTCATAATTTAGAATGAAGCAATGAATGTTTTGTCCTTCGACGATGAATAGATATTAATAATAAATAATAAAATTACAACAGGATTCTAGATATTTTGCCCTTTACGTATTACTTTTGTACTTTTCAGTGTTTTCAAAATAAGTGACTCATAAATCATAATCATATTTCATTTCATGGACAAACCAGTAAATCGAGGGAGATTCAGAAATGGCTACTAGATTGAGGAATGCAAGTTACAACAGAGTCTGTTTGCACCAATCTAGTGAAATAGAAATTTCAGGTAAAATCGAGAACACCTACATCCCGTGTTTTTTAATTTTTTTAATCTCGTGGTTCAATTTGAGGGTTAGCATTTTCAGGCTTGTATCTAGCATTATTTTGAATTATTTACAATAACAGCGATGGGGAAAATGGGAAGTAGTAGTTAAATAGGAAGCCAAGTGGAAAAAAATGTACCTAACTGAACTGGTTAAAACACCAGGTTTCACTGATGAATACAATGATATTAATGACCCTACTATCCATGGTGAAAAGCATATCATAGATATTAGATATGTTAGGGTTTCAAGCAGATCCGAAGCAAATATGAACTAACAATTATATGCAGATTTAAATACAAAAGATAAAGAAATAAAACGGGACACAGATAACACAGAGATTTAACGTGGTTCACCCATAATGGGTTACGTCCACCATACACAGTCGTCCAATCTTTCTTATTATCCAGCAAAAATAGTACATCAACCTTACAATGCCTTAAGCATCCCAACCGCTTATTACATGTGTTTTTAGGGCAATGAACAAAGTTGGCCTTTTTAGGGTCTTATTACAATGTCGGTTTTCATCAACAACAAAAAATGGCAAAAAAATTATACGTGCTGAGTGTACAATACTTTGCTGATCAATCACCACATTTCAACAATCTCCCACTTGGAGACTAATTAGGCTCCACACCTAACAATCTCCCACTTGGAGACTGATACTACACGACACCATTGTACATGCAACATCCGCTAGATAAAACACTAGGACTCGACTAGTATAAATTCCACAATCATCAATCAAGAAGACCAACAGAAACTGATGAAGAAATCAGCTTCTCCTGTGGAACTGCCTTCGTGAACATATCGGCAGGATTCTCACTTGTGTGTATCTTCTCAAGCCATAACTAACCCTCCTCCAAAACAGTCCGGATGAAGTGGTAGCTGAGCTGAATGTTCTTTGTCCTTGAATGAAAAGCAGAGTTCTTTGCAAGATGAATGGCACTCTGGCTATCAGTATACAATGGGCTATCCTCCTGTGTCTAACCTAATTGCTCCAGAAAACATTGTAACCAAATCATCTCCTTCCTAGCTTCTGTAGCAGCAACATACTCAGCTTCAGTGGCTGAAAGTACAACAACCTTTTGCAGCCTAGAAATCCAACTGACTGTAGTTCCCCCAATAGTAAAAACATACCCTATAGTACTCCTCTATGAATCAATATTGCCTGCCAGATCAGAGTCAACTAATCCACTCAGAGAAGCATTAGATCCTTTGAAACATAATACCTTCGTAGTAGTTCCTTTCAAATACCGAAGAATCCATTTCATAGCATTTCAATGTTTCATACCCGGATTACTCATAAACCTGCTCACAACTCCCACTGCATGTGCAATATCTGGCCTTGTGCATACCATTGCATACATCAAACTGCCAATAGCTGATGAATACGGGATGTTAGACATTTTATTTACCTTATCCTGTGCCTTTGGGCGCATCTCCTTAGTCAATTTGAAATGACTAGCCAAAGGTGTACTAACTGCTTTTGCATCCTGCATGTTAAATCTTTTCAACACCTTCTTTATATGCTCACTTTGGGACAAATTCAAGGTTCTATTTTTCTTGTCCCATGTAATTCTCATACCTAGAATTTGCTTAGCTGCACCCAAATCCTTCATAGCAAATGACCTGGCTAATTTCTGTTTAAGGTCATTTATATGTTGCTTGTTAGACCCAGCAACAAGCATGTCATCAACATAGAGCAACAGGATAATATAACTACCATTATCCAATCTCTTAAAATATACACAATGATCAAAATTACATCTATGATAACCATGTTCAGCCATGAAACTATCAAATTTTAAATACCATTGTCGGGGTGCTTACTTTAGGCCATACAAACTTTTCTTCAACTTGCACACCAAGTTCTCCTTACCTTTCACCTCATATCCCTATGGTTGCAACATGTAAATTTCCTCCTCCAAATCTCCAAGGAGAAAATTTGTTTTGACATCTAATTGTTCAAGATGTAAATCATTTGCAGCCACAAGACTAAGTACAGTTCTAATTGAAGTCATTTTTACAACTGGAGAAAATATTTCATCATAATCTATACCCTTTTTCTGTGCAAAACCTTTTACCACAAGTCTGGCCTTATATCTTTTTTGACCTCCTTCCTCCTCCTTCAGCTGATAAACCCATTTGTTAGGCAAGGCTCTTTTTTTTGCAGGTAAAGGGACTAAGTCCCAAGTCTTATTTTTCATCAAGGAGTCCATCTCCTCTTTCATGCCTAGCTCCCACTGATGTTTGGCATCCACTTGCATTGCTTCTTCATATTCTTTTGGTTCACCAGAATCAGTTAATAATATAGAATACAAAGAAGGAGAAAATCTTTCAAGGGGTCTACTTGACCTTGTAGAACGTCTAACACTTGTAGGAGTTTGTGGGATATTCTGTTGTTGCTGAGCATCAGGTACCTATGGAATTTCATTTTCAGGAATCTCATCCAACACCACATATTCTTGTTTGTCCTGTTCATGCTTCTTTTCCTGCCTCTGTTGTTTATACATGACCTTCTCATTGAATATAACATCTCTACTTCTAATTATTTTCTTATTTTCAAATCCCATAACCAATAGCCATATTCATCTATCCCATATCCAATGAAGGTACATTTCTGAGATTTAGCATCAAGCTTAGTTTTGGTTTCTTTATCAACATGGACAAAAGCTTCACAACCAAAAGTTTTTAGAAAAGAATAATTTACCTTTTTACCAGTCCATTCCTCCTCTGAAATACCACCATCCAAAGGGGTTGAAGGTCCTCTATTTATCAAATAGACAGTAGTATGTACAGCATCTGCCCAAAAAAGTAAGGGCAATCTAGCATGCAATCTCATGCTCCTCACGCGTTCCATGACAGTCCTATTCATTCTCTCTGACACACCATTTTCCTGTGGAGTTCCTGGAACTATCTTCTTCTTTCAAATCCCATTTAAGGAGCAGTAATCTTCAAATGTTTTGCTGCAATACTCATCTCCATTATCCGATCTGAGACACTTCAATTTTTTTCCTGTCCCATTCTCAACCAAAGCTTTCTATTTTTTAAAAGTTTCAAAAACATCTAATTTTTATTTTAGGAAATATACCCATGTTTTTGTGGTTGAGTAATCAATAAAAATAACATAATAACAAGAGACACCAAGAGATGATACATGAGCCAGTCCCCATACATCTAAATGCACAAGCTCTAATTTCTCACTCTTCTTCTCTTTACCAACCTTGAGAAATCTGACTCTTTTCTGTTTGCCATAAACACAGTTTTCACAGAACTCTAAATCAATCTTCTTTAGTCCTGGCAATAGATTTTTGGAGTGAAGGATTTTCATCCCTTTCTCACTCATGTACCCAAGCCTATGGTGCCACATTATCGAATATGTTCTTGCAACATTTAT
Source organism: Cryptomeria japonica (assembly GCF_030272615.1). Classification (NCBI taxonomy): domain Eukaryota; kingdom Viridiplantae; phylum Streptophyta; class Pinopsida; order Cupressales; family Cupressaceae; genus Cryptomeria; species Cryptomeria japonica. The sequence goes on from NC_081410.1 coordinate 529,186,314, forward strand.
TGTTGTTGTCCCTGTAGTAACTTTATCTGTAGCAGCTAGGGTAGAGTAAGTGTTACTAGTACACAGATATAATGTGCCTACCTTCACACCTTTAGCTACTACTAATGATCCTTTAGTGACCTTCTAGATATTGTCTGAGAAGGTAACTATGCAACCTTCACTACCTAGTTGCCCTGCAGAAATTAAATTTCCTCTTAAGTTAGGAACATGTCTTACCTCCTGCAGAAACCAGTCATTTCCATTCTACAACTTGATCTTTATCTTTCATTTTCCAACAATTTGACAAGGCTCATCATCACCCAAATATACCTATCCAAAATCACCTTGAACATAATCTAGAAAATATTTTCTATGGGGTGTAGCATGAAATGAAGCCCTAGAATCTATTACCCAAGAATCATTAACATTATCCAAACATAAGATTAAGGCATCTTGTAAAGTATTACTTGCAATATTAGCTTCCTTACTGTCATTTTCATTTTTGTCTCCTTCTTTGTTTTTCCAAGGCCAGCAGTCTTTCTTTAGATGACCAAGCTTTCTACAGTACTAGCAATGTTTCTTTCCTCTAGATTGAGAGTGTCCTTTCTTTGACTTCCCTTGTGACTTCTCATTCCAAAGGCCTTTTCCTCTTTCCTTTGATCTTCCTCTGTTCTCCACATTCAAAACACTACTTGATGATGTTGAAGTTTCACCTATGCTTTTCCTTCGCATTTCCTCGCTTAGGATAACACCAACAATATCATCAAATACCAAATTATTTTTACCAGAGACAGAGTTACATATAGCCATAACCAAGCTATTCCAGCTTTCTGGCAAAGAACATAAAATCAAGAGAGCCCTAACCTCTTCTGCAAAGGTAATTTTTACCGAAGACAATTGACTGTAATTGTATTAAATTCATTTAAGTGCTCTGCTATAGATCCTCCCTCACTCATTTTCAAATTAAACAAACGCTTCATAAGAAATACCTTATACGAAGCCGAGGGTTTCTCATACAACTTAGCCAATGTCGCCATCAAATCTACTGTCATTTTTTCTTCTGTTATATTGAATGCTACAGATGGTGCAAGGCACAATCGAATGGATCCCAATGCCTTTCTATCTAAAATGTCCCACTCTTCATCTGACATTGCGATCTCTTTCTTTGCCTTTCCTTCCAATGGCCACCACAAATCCTTTTGATACAGGTAATCCTCCATCTACATTTTCCATAACTGATAATTCTAGCCATTAAACTTTTCGACCTTGAATTTGGAATCCTCCATTGCTCCCACTCAAATCTGAGAGTCCTGCCAATTTACAAAAAAACCTCCCTCTGATATCAATTGTTAGGGTTTCAAGCAGATCCAAAGCAAATATGAACTAACAATTATATGTTGATTTAAATACAAAAGATAAAGAAATAAAATAGGACACAGATAACACAAAGATTTAACGTGGTTCACCTAGAATGGGTTACGTCAACCATACACAGCCGTCCAATCTTTCTTATTATCCAGCAAAAATAGTACATCAACCTTACAATGTCTTAAGTATCCCAGCCGCTTATAACAAGTGTTTTTAGGGCAATGAACAAAGTCGGCCTTATTTAGGGTTTTATTACAATGTCAGTTTTCATCAACAACAAAAAATGGCAAAAAAATTATATGTGCTGAGTGTACAGTACTTTGCTAATCAGTTGCCACATTTCAACAAGATATGCATTGTCTAATAAGGTGGCAGATCCAAGCAGGACAAAATTTACTATTTTCAACACAATGTTAAAACAAAGAACAAATAAAATTGCATCGTGGGATGTTGGATTGGGAAGCATGGTGTTACCTAAAGTATTCCCTTGCCCAGATTTTGTCATGGTCTACGCCAAAAATTATAATGAAGATAAAAAAGCAATTGTCAATAAAAATACAAAAGAGGAAATTATATCCATAAATGTGGGAGAATTTTCTCTTTTGTTGAACCTAGGGTTTGAAGCATAAAAATCAAACGCCCACATTGACCTAGGAAAGTTGGCAGAGAATTATGAGAGTCTCGATCCAAGTCATAGAGATTCATTTATCAGAGCTCTAATAATGTGTAGTACTCTGTTGGATCTAAATCATAAGCCTCCTTATGATTCTAACATTTTTGTTCCATGGGTTCGGGATACTATTTCCTTGCTGACATTTTGCCTGGGATTGGAAAATTATAGGGAAGTGGGTGCTAGCCTTCTTGAAATGATTTTTAATATCTATTGTGTAACTCAGCCAGTAAGATATAATTTTGTTGAGCACGTTGTTCAGTCCATGCAAAAACAATTACTAATGATCAAAAAAGGTTCCTATAAGACATTTAAGTTCCCATCCTACTTGTGCTATCTCCTTCTATCCAAGTATCGTGCAATATTAGAGACCAACAATATTCACATTGTGAACTATAAGATTGATGAGAAGGCTCGAAAAAGAACAGAGTGTCCAATATATGAATGGACACCAAATATAAGGATTCATGGTAACAGAAAGAACTACAACCATTTTGTAGACTTCTTTTTGGCACCAATGTATAATAAAATTACAAGCACTCCAATGCCTAGATTTCATGTGTCTTGTAGAGATTGCATTCAACTCGGAAGTCAAATACAATTGGCTAACTGGTTCTTCATGGAAGAATACATTGTGTTAAGGTTTTACATATCAGCAGTAAAACCCTACAGACTTCCAATACATGTGACAGAGAGGGTATTTGCATTGGAATATGTACAGCAGTTGGAGAGAACATATAGGCACTTCCATGGTCAGCAAAAGAAGAGCATATTTCCTTCCTTGCCTTTCTCATGTGGAGGGTTCACATTTGAGAGAAAAGCATTCAATGTGGCACATGATTTTTTTACTGTTTTTAGCTTTGGTGATGAGGGTCTCTGGTAGTATGATCCAATCAGTGTAGTTCAAGAAAGGCTTAAGAAAAATGGGAACTCTTCAGTGCTATCTCAACATGAAATTAAACCATTGCTAGAAAATATTAGAAACATGGAATCCTGGGATGGGGTAAAAAAAGAGATGGAGAAAATTGCCACTGACAATAACATTTCAAAAGAAGAAATGTCATCACAAAATATGGCATTGCACACACAAAGGACAACATAGGAGGGCATCCAAAATAGGAGGTCCTACAATTTCTACCAAAAATCTACTAATCTATCTAACAAATCTATTCCCAAACCAATTCTACAAGAATGTAAATACAGTTATTGGATTCAAACCAAAATAAATTATTTTTGGACTATGAGGAAGAATCTCGGTGAACCAAAGACCAGTGCATAATTTGAGTCCTTCAACGAGGATGAAGAGTTTAGAAAATTGTAGAATATGTAGCATCCCACAATAGCATATGACAAGAGTGAAGATGAAAATGAGTATGAGGTTGAGCCCACTCCAACAACTACTGCAGTCCCTAAAATATTAGGTGGAGTCAATGACTCCATGAAGGAAAAATATAGCAAAGGGGCAAACATTGTGGAAAAAATGGGTTTTGAAGGTGGTGGTCTAGGTCCCAAAGGAGAAGGCATTTGGTATCCACTTGAGGTACAACTTCCATCAAATTAAAAATCAAAAGCTCATGTTAAACCAATCATTGGACTTGATTCTTCAGATTCATCATGAAAAGGTACTACTCATTACCCTCAGGGTCCACCTAGATTTGTTTCAGGTTCAAATCCACAACCACCACCACATCATGGTATTCCCATTGGTGGTGAATCAAGTGCCACTACCACTTGTGGGGAATCTGGGGATAGTATTCCTATTAGTGTTCAGTCAAGTGCCACTGCGATTGGTGGGGTTGGACTTGAGAGAAAAACTGGCTAAATGCAGTAAAAAAATTGATGAGTAAAGAGCTAGTTTCCAAAAATTATAAATAAGTTATGAGTCTGTTGTTGCCGAAATAAGAAAAATACAGGACCTATTGGATCATGAGAAGGAAAAAGAAAAACATTTGGAAGAGGAAGTAGATGAAGAAAGAAAAAAATGTGCACAAATGAAAGAAGACTTGCACTATTTAAATGATAAAATTAAAACTTCAGAGGATAGATTGAAAGATGATATGAAATATACAACGAAGTATATACAAGAAAACATTTGGGGGCAAATAATGTAGAGGAGTGACAAGTTGTGTGAATGGTTTGAATTGAATGAAAGTCTCAGATTAATTTATATGAAAATCAAAGGGCACATTGAGAAGAGCATACATGTTTATTCAAAAGAGGATATGGCAAAACAAATTTTGCAAGTAGTCTATATTACCAATGACAGCTATTTGGCATCCAAGGGAATTAAGAGTCGCATTGATGCCACAGTTAAGACATCATCTATCATTCAAAAATGCCAAAAACTAAGGGAAACATCAGAATTTATGGATAAATGTGGCAAAAAGATATTGAAGCTGCAAGAAAAGACAACTACTTTGATTAAACTTGGTTTTCCTAAGACCGTTGACCCATCAAATAAATTCATTGGAAAAGAAGCTTACAACAAAAACATGGAGATAAAAATGAAGTCTAATTTAGACTTTCTTCCTAAGAACACAACTCCCCAAAGCTTTCTGGAATTCATCCAACCATTTACAACTCTGAATGCGGTATTGGGTGAAACAATGATGTCAAGTCACTCTTCTAAATATGGATTGTTGACGAACTTGCAGTTGACTTTCCATAGTTTAAATAATATTGACCTTCCATCAGATGAAGAGTGGACCACCCTAAAAAACCTGGCATAGAAATCTTAAAAATCATAGTATGTATTGCACAGTTTTCTGCTTTTACTCTTAATTTCAAGGTTTTATGTTTTTTCTGTTTGGAATTTGGCATCACTTGAAATAACTTTGTTTTATGAACAGGAAAAAACCAGCACTCGCTATTGCTAATCCAGCCTATGAATCTATGATGCATAGTGCAAACCTTCAGCCTGTAAATTTGTATTCTCAAATTCTCCCAAGTTTTAACATTTTTGCATTTCTCTATTTCTTATTACTAGGTTTTGGGAACTGCTATTATCTATATTTAATTTGTCATGGCTTGAATTAATATTTAATTTTGAACTCTGTTTTTTGAACAGGAGACATAAGACATGTAGCAGTTGTTAAATTACTAATCCGGCCTGTGATGGCCATGTAAATTTGTGTTGAGTTTGTGATTTTGATGTTGAGTCTTGACATGTTACAAATCGACCTGAAGTTATTATTGCTCCCTTGTTTCTATAAAAGGGAATTCAGGGTCATTTGCAAAGGGTTTTGAAACTTTGTATTGACTTTTGCATGGAGAATCACACAGAGTGGTGTATTGAATGAATTGTATCATATGGCTATATTTTGAAATAATTAATGAAAATCTAAGTTCTCAACATGTCTAAATAAAATTCTCTATATCAATAAACACATTATGGTCTTTTATTATGCTATTTTAAATCTGGAAATAGAAAGTTGAAAAATACAATTACAAATCAATATTAAATTCTAATTGCAAAAAGTTGACAGACTCATAAAATATCATCAAGTTATCAACCATAATAATATGAATGATGAGATACAGTAATAAGATTAATAAATACCAATCTCTTATAGTTGTCATTCATCCTCATCAAATTCAGAGCTTTCTTGATTCTTGTCTATGTTTTCTTCACTGAGTCTGCATACCTTTGTTGAACTGCATCACAATGCTACCAGTAGGTCCAGTACACAAGTCAATAGTCCCACTGGCACTTTGGTTTGAATTATTTCCTAAACCTCTTCTTTCACATTTGGACCTCCAAATTTGCAGTGCCCTATCATAAGGAAAAGTGTGGACATCATACCTAGATGTATAGAGCCTCAAGCAATTTTCCAAATTTTTTGTCTAGTTTGTTTCTTAGCTTTGATTTTAAGAACCGCAAAGCACTGAAAACTCTCTCATCTTCCACCAAACCCAATATCATGGTAAGACATAAATCAGCAAACTTCAACTATTCTGGCATTGAATCACGCAACACTGCGTTCTCAGCTATATATTTCCAAAGCCTTGTTATTGATCCCTCTTCGCGGGGGTTCTCCATTGTGCCATATTGTTCCCTCATAGTGTATGCAAAATGAGATGATTTCTCTCTAAGATAAGTCTCATCTAATATTCCATTTATAGTTACCCCATTCACTTATCTAGATATGCAAAATTGTTTTATCAAGGTCAGTAGCTTACTTCGAAAATCAACTGCACTGTTGAGGCTCCAATATTGAGGAAACACAATAGACATGGATTCGAGTAGGTTGTCAGGAGGGAATCTGCTTCTAATTTGTGAGGAAATATCATAGGCAATTTTCTTCACAGAAGTAGTTACAGACTCAACAATCTTGTCGAAATCTTCCCTTCTAACTCTTGCTAGTTGTTTCCTAGGGAGCTTTCCTGGTTCCTTGGGGTTGACCATGGCATAGAAATGCATTGGTATCTCAACTCCCCATACAGTGGCACATACCTCCCCATTTGCATCAATTTGTAAAAAGTTATCAGGATTGTTCAAATATGTGAGTGTCCGCCACTTGACAAATTTTTCATCAGATAGTGTTGGTTGATTTTGATAGAGATTGTCGAGGGTCATGCATGTCATCTTACGTAGCGTAGCATATTCTGCAATATTAGAGCTCTTTTTTGGGCAGCCTTCGTAATATTCCTAATTTCCTCTAGCATGGGCAGAAGAGATGCTAAAGTTAAGAGTGTCTCTAGATTACTTAACCTCCAAAGAAGGTCACGAAATTTTGGTTGCTTTGATTCATCGCGAGGTGTAAACAGTGGATGGGAATTAGCAAGTTGTCTTGCTGAGGTTGAAAAAGAAGATGTAAAGGAAAAAATAAGAGAGTCAACATCAAAATCACAAACTCAACACAAATTTACATGGCCATCATAGGCCAAATTAGCAATTTAACAACTGCTACATGTCTAATGTCTCCAGTTCAAAAAACAGAGTTCAAAATTAAATATTAATTCAAGCCATGACAAATTAAATATAGATAATAGTAGTGCCCAAAACCCAGTAATCAGAAATAGAGAAATGTAAAAATGTTAAAACTTGGGAGAATTTGAGAATACAAATTTACAGGTTGAAGGTTTGCACTGTGCATCATAGATTCATAGCCTAGATTAGCAATAGCGGGTGCTGGTTTTCTCCTATTCATAAAATAGAGTGTTAGCACTGCCCCCCCCCCCCCCCCCCCAACAATTTTTCATTTATAATGTTCAAGCTTGCAGGTTGCCTTATGGTGTCTTTATTTCTTTCGGGTCATTTATACCTTTTCGTTTTGAACCTAAGCCATTTAACTTTTTAAAAAATAGTTCAATAGGTTCAAGGTTCAAGGCGCATTTTAGGAAAATGTCTTTAGAGGCCTTTATCTCCATTAAAACGAGCACGTTATTGTTATGCGTTTTGAACTTTGAACCCGTGAACCTTTTTGGTTCAAGGTTCAAAACGTCTATTTGTGAGTTGCGGCTATGTAATGTTGCTTAACGAGTAGGTGTCAATATGTTTTAAGTCATTTTTTAACTTGAACCTTGAACCAATTGTCTTTTTGGTTCAACGGTTCAAAGTTCTTGTTTGTTAGTCATGGTTATTGCTCATTCCCGGTATTGTTTTGAGCTGCTAGTTCATTTTTGTTCTTCCCAGATGAACTTGAACCTTTGAACTCTTTGTAAGATGGTTAAAGTTGTTGGTATTTTGGTATGGTTTTGTCATTGATGTCAACACCTACTAAAACACTAGCACTCTGGAGATCCAGCAACATTCACTGGCAAGCAAGTAACTATTGCACAGTTACTGGTATATGGTTCACCGGTAGGATATAATATCCATCGAAACTTGGACTGATATGGAAGACACTTGGTAATGTCGAAGACATTGTGTGGACACTTTGTTTTGAAGAATTAATCATTGGTATAATCATATTTTCATATTTGCTTTTACCGGCAAATAGGTCCAAAGTTACCTAGGGTTACACCGGCAGGTTTATCTTTTCCAGATCAGCATGACACGCTATGAAGATGATTTATTATTGTTGTAAATGCATTAAGCCGACATGTTTAATCGGTTATTGCATTGGATATTATATTTTTTGTAAAATATTTTTATTGTAACATCTTGTAGAGCCGACCTACTAAAATTGGTCTTCGGATATAGTATAAATGTAAGATCTTATTTGTAAAATCGAATGTGGAATGCGAAAAAGAATTGTGAGAAGGTATATGTGAGATTAAGCAAAGCTATACATGAAGACATCATTTGAAGGTGAAGCTATGTTTTTGTGGAAGCATATCAACATTACACCGGTACTGAATCCAGCATATGAAGATGCTATTTTGTGCAATACATTCTTATTGGATTTAACCATCCAACTGTAGTCAGTGTAACTCCCATTCTGTGATTGAGCAGTGAGCTCTAGGCTGTTGGCCTTTCTGCATGTGCAGACCCCATTTATGTACACTTACTATTTGCAGTAGTATCATCTGATTGTGGGTAAGGTTTCCCACCGTGGTTTTTCCCCTTACAGGGTTTCCACGTACAAATATTGGTGTTATATGTTGTGGATAACTTTATGTTTGTATTTCATGCATTAATCTTTACCGGTATAGAAATTTACTGTTAACACTATCTACCAACATACTTTGTTAACACTGAAAGCGGCGCGAAAAGAAGGAATATTCTCGGCATCTAACCGTTTAAAATTCTAAATTTGGAAGGTAATCATGAGAACATTAACTATTTGTGCGAAAGTGATGGGCAATTACGAAGGTGTTAGATTTTCAGTCATTTCACTATTACTTCACACGCTTAAGTGAATCATTATGAAGCGTGTGTGGTTTTCTTGATTTTTTCTTGTCTGTTTAAAAAGATATATGAATTCATCTCCATATTTGTAAGGGTTGTAGCTGCTATAATTGAGCAAATTGGAGGCGCCCAAGGTAAATTCAGCTCTACTTTTCTGAGAAGGTTTCCAGATTCATGGTGGTAATCAGTAAGTTCAAATGATTCCCCTATGTTGTATTTCTTTAGTTCTGAGGATTTATCAGTGTAGGAAGAAAATATTTACCTTGTTGGAGTAGAATTTTACCCTATCTTAGAATTGCTTGATTAAAAGTATAGATAGGCAGTATGAGGCCGGTATTGTCGAAGCTTGGCCAGACTTCATGTTTAGTGAGCATATTACCAGAGCTAGATGATACTTCCTTGGCTCAAGCCAATCTAGAGGATTTCCTAGAAAGAACCAAGAACCCTCAAGCTGGTTCAACGATGGAGAAAATAGTGAGAAGTGGTCTCGTTGAAGTCATTGCATTTCCACTTGCCACACCATGTCCAGATTTGGTGATAGCTTGCATGAATAGGTATGATGCAGACAATAGATGCATAAGAACCAACAATAGTGAGCTTCTAGTTGGTATCAATAGGGAAATAGTAATGGAAGTGATAGGAAGCCCACACAAGGAATCATATGAGTATTGGTCTATTGGGACCTCATACGCCTTCTTCTTAGAGAAAAAGAGTATGTATAGGAGTGTAATTGCAAGAAACTAGCTCCTTAGAGTTCAAAAAGGAGGGTCGCGGCTACCAAAGCCCCTGACTAGAGTGCACTTCATCACAGAAGTGCGAGACATTGTTATTGTTGGTATTATGGATGTGTTGCATTAATTTTGTCATTGATGTCAACACTTATCCTTCTAGAGATCTAAGGTAATGTTAAACCGGCACATTGTGTTCACCGGAAAGTTCAGTGACTTATACAAAGTCACCAGTATATAGTTCACTGGCAGGGTATATGGTTCATCGGCACTGATGATGACTTGTTATCATCTGGAGATCACTTAATTATGTCAAAGACATGGTTTGGATACTTGGTTTTGGTGTTTTGGTTAATGGTCTAATCAATTTGACATATTTGTTGTTAACAACAGATTGGTTTAGGTTATGGACCGGTATGCGTTATCTATTCCATATTAGCATGACACGTTATAAAGATGATTTATTGATTGGATATTATTGTAAATGTATTGAGCCGACATGATGCATTGCATCAAGACTTGTTTGTAATTGATTTAATTGTAATATTCTTAGTAAGACGACCTACACATTTGGTCTTAGGCTTTGTATATATGTAAGATCTCAATTGATGAGATATAGGATATGGGATATGGTATGTAAGGTTATGGTATTGTAACATGGTATGTGTGAATATTGAAGATGATATGAGCAGACCATAGAGAAGGTTCAAGGAAGGTTTTGAAGGTGATTATCAGAGCTTAACCAGTACTGAATCCAGTATTGGAGATGCTATTTTGAGCAGTACAGTATTCTAGGATTTAACCATCCTACTGTAGTCATTGTGACTCCCATTTGAGCAGTGTGCTCTAGGCGGTTGGCCTTTCTGCATGTGTAGACCCCATTTGTATACACATACTATCTGCAATAGTATCATCTGATTGTGGGTAAGGTTTCCCACCATGGTTTTTCCCCTTATAGGGTTTCCACGTTAAAATATCTATGTTATTTATTGTGGATGTTGTTTCTCTTTCTATTTCATGCATTAAGTTTCACCAGTATTGATATTAACTATTAATCTGTTAACCGGCATTAAGTTTGGTTTATCGGTATTAAGTATAAAGTTGAAGTAAGTTATATTTGGGTTGAAATTCATAGACAACTGATTCCCCCCCCCCCTCTCATTTGTCTTCTGGGTCCTAACAATTGGTATCAAGGCTAAGTCCTCTTTTTGCAGAAGCCTAACAGCTTGAGGAGATCCTATGACAACAAACATTTTCAGGCAGGATAGTCTGAAACTTGATGGAACTAACTATGGTATATGGAAGATCAGAATGTAGACACATCTAAATTGCATTGGAAGAGACATATGGGAAGTTACAAAGAATGGCTATGTTGGTCCTACACCGAATCAACCTAATCCACCAACATTGGGTAAAGATCAAGAAAATGATTGTAAAGCAAGAGAAGCACTTTTGAGCGCATTATCAGATCAGCAAATCATGGGATTATCAGACCGATCTACTGCTAAATATATTTGGGATAAATTGGAGACATTGAATGAAGGAGATGCCACTTTCAAAATTCCAAAAATGGAATGTTTCCGGGTCAGGTATGAAAATTTGAAAATGGAAGAAGATGAAAGAATTTCTGCTTTTATAGAAAGAGTTAATGAAATTCTTTTAGGAATACAATGTTGTGGAGGATCCTTAAGTGAAGATGAAATTGTTTCCAAATTTTTAAGAGCAGTGCCACCGCCATACAAAATGAAAGTAACTACTATTAATGAGTTGAGAACAATGCCTAATACATCAGTATCTAGAGATACCTTGGTTGGAAAACTTTCAGCATTTGAGCTTGAGGAATTTGGTCATGTTGCTACAATTAAGACAGATTTAGCCTTCAGAGCATCATCATCTGCAGCAGCATCATCAACATCTGACAAATCTGATTGGAAAGCACTTTATGCAAAAGAACTTGAAGATATCAGAAGGGAAAATGAAGAACTGGAAGAACTTGAAGCACTATTTGCAAGGAAAATGCCTAAAGGTCCAATTGGAAGTAAGTATAAAGCTAAAGGACCATTTAAATGTTTTAATTTCAATAAAGTTGGTCATATGGCATCTAGATGTCCTGACAGACATGCAAGATTGAGAGAGGAAGCTAAAAGAACATATAAAACGAACCCTGAATATCAGAGATACAGATTTAAGAAGAATAGAGATAAATCTTGTTACTATGTTGATGAAGGAGTTACTGATGATTCTGATGAAGAACCGATAGACAATGGACGGGCTTTTGTTGCAATAAAAGAAGATCAACTGGCACCTACTGTTCCACCGGTAGAGCAGGCCCTGGCAGCTAAAATTGAAGAAAATGATGAATGGATCAAAGATTCTGGATGTTCACATCATATGACTGGTGATAAAAGTAAATTCTTATCTTTTAAGGAATATAGTGGAGGTCTAGTAAGAATTGGCAATGATAAATCTTGTTTGGTCAAAGGAAAAGGCACTATATCTTTGGATGGTAAGCACAATACTAACAATGTTTATTAAGTTGAAGGCTTGAAGCATAATCTTTTGAGTGTTGGTTTATTAGTTGAAAAAGGATTTCAATTACAATTCAAGAATGGTAAATGCAAAATCATGAACAGAACTGGATTGGGGATTGCAACCAATAATCAGACTAAAGGTAATATCTTTCATTTGAACAACAGTGATAAGACATGCTTGATTGCACATATTGATGAAAGTTGGTTATGGCATAAGAGACTTTGTCATGTAAATTTTGATTGCATTGTAAAGATCAATTCAACTAAGGCAGTAAGGGATTTGCCTAAGATTGTGAAACCTCATAATCTGGTATATAAGGAATGTCAAATGGGAAAGCAAGTTAGAACAACTTTTAAGAGTATTTCTGAGAAATCCAATAATGTTCTTGATTTAATCCATACTGGCCTATGTGGACCAGCAAGAACAAGAAGTCTACAGGGAGATAGATACTTTATGCTAATTATTGATTATTATTTTAGAATGAAACCAATAAGAAAAGTAAGTGTTTGAGATCTAATCAAGGAGGAGAATTTACATCTACGGAATTTAATACATTTTGTGAAGTGAATGGTATCAAAAGACAACTATTAGCACCTCAAACACCTCAACAAAATGGAATTGTGGAAAGGAAGAACAAAACTATTTTGGAAGCAGATAGAAGCATGATATTGAAATCAAATCTACCTCATGTGTATTAGAGAGTAGCAATGAATACAACAGTTTACACTTTCAACAGAGTTCACATCAAAGGTGAAACCGGTAAGACCCCTTATGAACTATGGTTTGGTAATACTCCTACTCTTAAATACTTCATAATTTTTTGAAGAAAATGCTATATTAGGAGGGATGACTATATTGGTAAATTTGATCCTAGAAGTGATGAAGGAATATTTCTTGGTTATTCATCTAAGAGCAAGGCATATAGATGTTTTAATAAAAGATTGCAGAAAATCATTGAGAGTGCTAATGTGAAGATAGATGAACAATTTAGAGGAAATTCAAGGTCTGTAGATTCTGAACTGGTAGTTGAGATGATCATAAATGAACCTATACAGAGTGCACCGGTACAGAGTGTGGATCCAGTCACATCGGCATCATCAGAGAATTCCACAGTGACTGAAGAACAGCAACATGTGAATAAACCCAAGTATGTAAGACTGAATCACTTAGAAAATCAAATAATTGGGAATAAGTATCAAGGTGTTATGACAAGAGGAAGACTGGCAAATGAAGAGGTATGCTTAATTTCTCAAATTGAACTAGCATCTGTTATTAAAGCTTGTCAAGATGAACATTGGATTAAAGCAATGGAAGAAGAATTAGAACAAATTGAAAAGAACAATACATGGACATTATTTCCCCGGTCTAAAAACCAAAATGTAATTGGAACCAAATGGGTATTCAGAAATAAACTTAATGAAGATGGTAAAGTAATCAAGAACAAAGCAAGATTAGTGTGTAAAGGATATTCACAGAAAGAGGGAATTGATTATAATGAAACCTTTACACCGATAGCTAGAATTGAGGCAGTTAGATTATTTCTTGCATTTGCAGCTGATAAGAACTATAAAGTATATCAGATGGATGTAAAATGTGCTTTTTTGAATGGTGATCTTGAATAGGAAGTTTACATTGAACAACCTGATGGATTTTCATTGACAAATGATAAGGATATGGTTTGTAGCTTAAGGAAAGCTTTGTATGGATTGAAGCAAGCTCCTAGAGCTTGGTATGCTAGATTGGACAAATGTCTTTTGAAGCCTGGTTACACTAAAGGTAATGCAAACATCAACTTATATTTCAAAGTGACTAATGATGAAATCTTGGTTATTGAATTTTTTGTTGATGATATCATTTTTGGAGGAGAATATGGATTGTGTAAAGACTTTGCTAATAACAGGCAAGAAGAATTTGAAATGTCTATGATTGGGGAGATAAATAAAGGTATATTTGTATGTCAAACAAAGTACTTGAAGGAACTACTAAAGAAATTTGGTATGGAAAATTCCAAACCGGTAAGTACTCCTATGACTACAACTGATAAATTGACATTGAAGGATGATTCAGCTCTTGTTAATTCGACAAGATACAAATCTATGATTGGAGGTTTAATGTATTTGACACAAACAAGACCTGATATAATGAATGCAGTATGTATTGTCTCAATATTTCAGAGTAATCCTAAAGAAAATCATGAATCATTAGTAAAAAGGATTTTCCAGTATCTACAAGGCACAACAAATCTTGGTTTATGGTATCCTAAAGATGAAAATTTTGATTAATGTGCATACACCGATGCAAATTGGGCAGGAGATATAGATGACATAAAGAGAACCACTGGCGGAGCATTATTTCTTGGTAGCAGATTGATTTCATGGTTGAGAAAGAAGCAGAGTTGTACATCATTATCAACAACAGAAGCAAAATATGTTGTAGCAGCAACTAGTTGTACTCAAGTATTATGGATTAAGAAAATGTTGAAGGACATAAAGGTAAAATGAAAAGAACCTATAATCATTTATTGTGATAATTCAGCAGCAATTGATATATCAAAGAATCTGGTATTTCACTCTAAGACTAAACATGTTTCTATCAAATATAACTTTCTAAAAGAGAATGTTGAAGGAAAAGAAATAAGATTGGTTTATGTGAATACCAAAGAGCAGATTGCAGATATCTTTACTAAGCCTTTGTCTAAGGAAACTTTTGAATATCTTAGAGAATAGCTTGGGGTAATACCCTCACCAGTAGAGACTTAGACAATTGAAGATTGGCATCAAATAGGCAAAAACTAACAAAGAAACATTTTTCCGGCTTTGATGCAGGAGAGATACTTCTCAGGGGGAGTAGTTGGTTATATTAATTGGTTGTATTAGTTGGTTGTATGTTCTAGTATTTTTATTTTGCTTTGGCATTTGATGTCAAAGGGGGGGAGATATCTATGGAAAAACTTTGTATTTAGGAAACATTATCCTAGGGGGAGAGATTATTCTTTGGAGACATTATTCATTGAGGGAGATATATATACTCTTTGTATTTTAATTTTGATTTCTCGTATTGATCTATTCAGGAGATTGTTGGTTTTTAGCATTCTGTTTTTGGCACTTAGATGTTTTTCCATCTAGTGTTGCCATCAATTCCAAAGGGGGAGATTGTTGGTATTATGGATGTGTTGCATTAGTTTGTCATTGATGTCAACACTTATCCTTCTAGAGATCTATGGTTATGTTGAACTGGTACATTGTGTTCACCGACAAGTTCATTGACTTATGCACAGTCACCGGTATATTGTTCACTGGTAGGTTATATGGTTCACTGGCACTGATGATGACTTGTTATCATCTGGAGATCACTTAATTATGTCGAAGACATGGTTTGGATACTTGGTTTTGGTGTTTTGGTTAATGGTCTAATCGGGTTGACATATTTGTTGTTACCGACAGATTGGTCTAGGTTATGGACTGGTATGTGTTATCTATGGTTATGATGTCAACACTTATCCTTCTAGAGATCTATGGTTATGTTGAACCGGTACATTTTATTCACCGACAAGTTCAGTGACTTATGCATAGTCATCGGTATATTGTTCACTGGTAGGTTATATGGTTCACTGACACTGATGATGACTTGTTATCATCTGGAGATCACTTAATTATGTCAAAGACATGGTTTGGATACTTGGTTTTGGTGTTTTGGTTAATGGTCTAATCGAGTTGACATATTTGCTATTACCAGCATATTGGTCTAGGTTATGGACCGGTATGCGTTATCAATTCCAGATCAGCACGGTACATTATGGAGATGACTTATTGATTGGATATTGTTGTAAATGTATTGAGCTGACATGATGCATCGCATCAAGACTTGTTTGTAATTGATTTAATTGTAATATTCTTAGTAAGCCGACCTACACATTTTGTCTTAGGCTTTGTATATATGTAAGATCTCAATTGATGAGATAAAGGATATGGGATATGGTATGTAAGGTTATGGTATTGTAACATGGTATGTGCAAATATTGAAGAGCATATGAGCAAACCATAGAGAAGGTTCAAGGATGGTTTTGAAGGTGATTATCAGAGCTTAACTGGTACTGAATCCAGCATTGGAGATGCTATTTTAAGCAGTACATTATTCTAGGATTTAACCATCCTACTGTAGTCATTGTGACTCCCATTTGAGCAGTGTGCTCTAGGCGGTTGGGATTTTTGCATGTGCAGACCCCATTTGTATACACATACTATCTACAGTAGTATCATCTGATTGTGGGTAAGGTTTCCCACCATGTTTTTTCCCCTTACAGGGTTTCCACGTTAAAATCTTTGTGTTATGTGTTGTGGATGTTGTTTCTCTTTCTAGTTCATGCATTAAGTTTCACCGATATTGATATTAACTGTTAACCTGTTAACCGGCATTAAGTTTGGCTTACCGGTATTAAGTATGAAGTTGAAGTAAGTTATATTTTGGTTGAAATTCATAAACAACTGATTCACACCCCCCCCCCCCACCCCCCCCCCCCCCCCTCTCAGTTGCCTTCTGGGTCCTAACAATTATACTACTGAATAGGCTAAAAGGGAACTCACACTCCTTTTACTGGGAAGATTAGATGTATTTTTACATTCAGGTGTTGTTATCCGGTCTTGATCGGGCCCAGGTATTTGCAGAGAGACTCCATGAAGGTTTGAGTAACTTTGTGGGTATGTCTAGTTTTTATATGTCCTCTTATCTTTTCTACATACTAGCTTGTACCAAGGATTGGCCTAGTTTTCTCAATGAACCATGGGTGGATGGCATGAAGGTTTATTATTACTACCCTTTTTTATAGCAACATAAACATGTAGAACATATTGTTAGATGGAATGGTGTCTTCGCAGGGAGACTTGCTTTTGAGCTACAGGGTGATGTGAACAAGAGGATGTCAGTTGAAGCAATGGAGTTAATAAGTATATACGGCAGCTTCTTCATTCAATTTCCAAGGTTTACCTATCTTCGTGTAGGTGGTTTCAAAGGAGAACCATTCAAGCTACCAAGGTATGCCTTCAATAGCTATGTACTTATAGAGGTGAGCAGGCAACTAGCTCATATTGATAAAAGGTTGGGGGCAAAAGGCATTGAACTTGGATACTACAGTTGTAAGTCAGCATCTAATGATTTAAATTTGGAATTGGAATTTAAGAGAATGAACCTATAGCTCTATGTTGCTAGACGTAGGTTTGATAGCAGAGGTTATGTCGTGGAAACTCTAAATGTGGACGACCACTTCCATCATGAACCCCAGTTGGAAGATTACTGGAAGAATTGCAGTGATGAATATGAGGTAAGAAGGAGACTATGGTCAAGATTTACCCGACAACAAATAATCACCATGAAGCTTCCTATCAATGTATCCGGAGTTCAGGAGGAAACAGGAGAAGATATTCTAGATCCTGAATTTGACAAGGAAGTTCAAGGAAATCCAATCCCTGAGATTCACTGTAATAAAAAAGAAGATGATAATGTTCAAGCTAAAACTTTCAATGTTGTTAGGAGAACTGAGAAGTGGTTGACAGACCAAAAAATTAAGAAAGGATCGCTCCTATCCTCCCATGAACTAAGAGTTGATTCACATACTATGACTCAACTTTCTATTTCTTCCACTAATGAAATTGTTGATGTTGCAGGTGGTTCAAAGCCAATTGTTGAAAAAATCCAACCCAAGAGATCAAAAAGGTCACCATTAGGTTCTACAGCAACCCGAGTAACTTGGTCAAGGAGCAAGAAAAAGAGTAAAAAGCCAATATTGAGCTAGATTGTTGTGCACCTAGATCCTAGTGAAGAGGTAGAAGTAATAATGGATCAACAGGATTTAGGTGAGCCTGCGGTGTAGGAAATGGACATAGGTAAGGAAATAGAGAGTGAATTGGACCCCATGAATAATCTGGTTATTGTCAATTCACCAGATACCCAGACAACTTCTCCACCTAAAGAACCTGCAAACACACCATGATGGTTGGAAGCTGCTGTTGGGAAGAAACGAAGTGTGGTTCCAATTACAATCCCTATAGAAGACATGGTCAACAAGTGTCTTGGAAAGATATCCAAGCTGAAAGGACTCAAGATGCAGACAATGTGTGAGGTGGATGAAGAAACAGGTCATTGGACGGCCGAGATAGCCAAGCCTATTCTAGATAGAGATGCAAACAAAGCTACTGAGGATGACTTCAAAGTTAAAAAGATTGATCTGGGGGTTGCTTCACAAGCCGTTGATGTTAAACATTTGGTCTTCCACGAAGAGAATGATTTCTAGAACATGGAAGGATGAGAAGGATGAAAGGGAGATAAAGAAAATTATCACTCAAAAGGTTGAATACATCAATGTCATTCATCATCGAAATCCTCAACCCTTGTCATAGGTGGCAATATCATTTGATCCCAATCTCCAGCAAATCAAAAGATGTTGGATCAGGTCCAAATAAATGGAATGGTCGCGGAGATGTTTAATAAATGGTTGGATCTTATAATACAGCAAGGTTTAGACTATATTGTCAATCTAGTGAAAGTATATGAGGATGCTATGACTGTGAGCAAAGAACTGGAATTAGAGGTCCTTGCCTGGAAGAAAGAAAGGACCAAATGGGTGGCAATTCTTGCATAGATGAATGATATACAAAAATATGGAGTGATGAAGTTCTTGGCTGAAAAACCTATGGAAAACCTGGATGATAATGTATTATATGTGTCAAGGAAAAATGTGGAGTGGAATAATTCAATTATCAAACAGCGCCATGAAGAATCCACTAAACAGCTAAAGGGATTGACAGATTTAATTGATACAATGCAAAAGGATCTTGAATGCATTGACATCCAACTTATGAAAGATGATGCCCAGACAATCAAAGTTGCCACAGAGATGACAAAAATCTTCCAAGGAAGGATATAGCTCATTTGAAAGACAAAGTCCTTAACTACGGATGATTTCTCAAAAGTAGCCAGGATTGAGTCAATGCTCATTGTCTGTTATGATCTTCTGGAAGTGCACAAGGCAAGGGTGACACAAGTGAATATGGACAAGGAGATTTGGAAGCAATAGATCCAGCATATTGGACTTCCCTACTTTCAAGTCATCCTGAACTTCTCGGAGGCACATTAAGAATAGTGTGGCTTGTGCAGTTCTGTGGCAAAGCAGGATAGAGCAGTGGCTTCCTCTGCCACGGTGGAGTCATGATTAATTAGGGGATGAGTTGTCAGCCTTTCTGTGGTTGTTTATTTTAGTTTCTCTTGTTTTTAGAAAATAGTTTCTTTAACATCTAGTTAAAGTAAAGTTTTAATGATTATGTAACAAACTATGAGCCTAGAGGCTATTTAAGCTAGGAAGTAAGTTTATGTTAAGGTCCGAAAAATGGTGATTTTTCAAGGAACAAACAATATCCATTTTCTGGGAATTTCTTAAAACTAGAATGATTGGTTTAGTAATAAAATATTATGGTGTGTAGTCTTTGAATCTGTGTGTTGAAGGATTGGCGATCTTTCTTGAGAAATCAGCTAATGTGCATGATATCATTTTGTTATCAGTTATTCCTATGTTTTTTGAATTCATTGTTACCATTATTTGCAAGTAAATTCATTGTGGATTGAGTTGTATTGATCCCCCTTGTCCTGTGAGGTGTGAGAGAGAATCGATCAGAGTTCATACTGCTATGCATTTTCTTTTGCTCTGAATTTATGAAATTAACATGTGTGAAAATCAGAGTCTGTGAGCTCTTATTTGATCTTCAGAATATTCTTTTCATTTTATTCTAAAAGAATTCCTTTGTGTTGATAGATGAATGCTAAAGCCTTTCCATGCTTTCTTGTTAAAAGTGTCTTCATTTCAAATTTTTCTGCGTAAAATTCATTGCAAATCATACGAGAAGCTACCCTCTAATGCAAAGGATGGATTTTTAATTGATTCATCCAACTGTTGGTTTATTTGTTTCCTTTCATAAAGGGATGTACAAGAGTCGTATGATTATTCAAAGAAATCAAACATTATAATCTGAAGAAAGGGACAAATCTGTTAACCAACAGATTTTTGGCGACTCTGTTGGGGAGTCAAATCACAAGACTAGTTGCCTAGTTGCAAGACTAGAGTCAAGAAGATATACTAGGTCCCAAAGAAAGGAGGGGATAGTTGATTCTATTTTTCATGAGTTGTAGAACCTAAATTTTCAACCCACTTTTTCACCTCAAAGATGAGAAAGAAGTAGGCCTCCTTCCCCATCCCGTTCACTTCATGTATCCTCGGTCTGTCAAGCTCTGACCTTGCATGGTATTGCTTTAACAAATATAATCAACCCGACTCCACTCAATATCATCTTTCCAATGGCAATAAATAACCCTTGGGGGGGCGCAGTAGGTCCACTGAACTTAGGTTTAAATTTGAATACTCTACCCAAAGGTGCGAGAAATCACTTGCCAAAATTTAGTGGTGATAGGAAAACCGATGTTGATGAACACTTGAATGCATTCAATGTTGCTTGTGGGATAATAGTTGTTCAACATGAGGATGTTACCATGAGATTATTTGTACAAACACTGACTGGAGTAGCAGCAAATCGGTTCTATCACCTGCCAAATAGTGTGATAATAAATTGGCAGGATTTGAAAATGAGGTTTGAGGCAAGATTCAAAGTGGCTGGAGATGAACACTCTCTTTTGTCTCAAGTGGCCCAGTTAAAGAAAGAGATTCCGGATTCTATGAGGGATTTTGTAGCAAAAATTGATAAGATTGTACATAAAATTCCATTCAATCAAAAACCCTTGGATGACACTCTGAATTTTTTTTTATAAATTCCATGCCTTCTGAGATAGGTTTTTTGATCCACAGGCAAATATTTGCAAACCTAAGTGCTTCCAAAACACTTTTCGTTGAGTTGGAAGATGATCTGATCACTACGAGGAAATGGACAAGAGAAGTACAAATACCCAATGTTGAACCTTCTACTTCTTTAGGCCCTATGATGCAGAGACTGATGAATGATGTAATACCTCTTAAAAGACAATTACCTAAAGCCAGTACATCATACTCATCCCCTTATCAATACATACCTAGGATTAATAAAAATCATTCTTTGGGCATTGGAAGCAAATCTTTGCAATTACCACCTACCCAACAAAGATTGGCAATTGAGGCACCACCACCTAAGGGGAGTATGTGTGTTTTTCATCTCACAAATGAACATGATGGCAGTTCTTGTCCTAAGATGGTGCATTATGCACAATTGATGAATTCTAAAGAGATCTCAAATGAATGGAGTGAAGAAGAATTTTTAAAGCAACCTGGAAGCTTTGAAATACACTTCCTAGAGTACGAGTCAAATTCAGAAAGAGGAGGTGAAATTTTGGTTACTTTAGAAGATCCTTCATGTGTTGTGCTCACAAGAAATCAACAAAATGTAAAACCTCAGGGCGCTTCTTCATCTTCTACTATGAATTTCAAAGGTAAGGAGATTGTTTCAAAATTTCATAACAATGATCAAAAACTCCAAGAGTTCCCATTGGTAAGGTCTGTTGAAAAGGAAAGTTCATTTGATATTGTAGAATTTTGCAAATCCTCCCAAATTCAAATTACACCTGTCGAGTATCTTAAGTTAAATCCCAAAGAACTGGATAGACTTGTTCAGTTTGTAAAAGGAAATAATGTGTTACAAGCTAATGGAACACAACAGCCAATAAATGCCACATTGTCTTCCCACAGTGATGTATCAACTTACCCTGTTGCTCATGAAAGAACCCCTGAAATAAATGCCCTCCAAACAGATGAAACCTTGTCTACCCTTGAGTCAAAACTTGAGCCCTTTTACTATTCATTGTTTATAAATGGGCATACATTAAACAATTGTATTATAGATTCAGGTGCATCAAATAATATAATGCCCTCTGCAATAGCTAAAGCGTTGGGGTTATCCTTGACGAAGACTTTTGGCAGATGTTACTCTATGGACTCTAAAAAGATTCCCCTGTTGGGACAAATTAAGGATGCTCAAGTAGTTCTTTTCACCCACCCAAATAAAAGAATCAAGTTGACTATTCTAATAGCTGACATCCCAGCCAGCTATGGCATGTTTCTAAGTCGTACATTTTGTAGAGACTTAGGAGGAGAAATAAAAATGGATTGGTCTCAAGCCACAATTCTTGTAGGAAAATGGTGAGTCATTTTGCAACCTGAACCAAAGTCTAAATTCACTGTTTTTCCCTTTGATGATTCAAGGGCCCAAATTTTGTATCATGAATGTCAATTTGGAAACTACATGATTTTTTCTGGTAATGAGGTAGTGGGAGACCCATCACAGCCAAAGGGAGAAGAAAGTTTGTGGTTAATAGAGTTTGATGGAAGTTGTGCAACGTCAGGTTTGGGTGTAGGGGTAGTGTTAATTCTGCCTTCTGGTACTCATATCCCACTTTCTTTTAAATTGGAGTTTAAAAACACAAACAATGCGACTGAGTATGAGGCTTTATTATTGGGTTTAGCTGAAGCCAAGAAACTGGGAGTAAAACTTCTGCGAGTCAAAGGAGATGCTGAATTGATTGTAAAATAGGTCAGAGGGTTGTTTAATGTAAAAAATGAAAGGCTGAAACACTATTGAAATAGAGTTTGGGATGAAATCAAAGATTTTAATGCATTTTCCATTGAGGCTATTCTTAGAGAACAAAATTCAAAAGCAGATTCATTTGTCGTGTCATCTTCCTTATTGATTCCTCATCCTGAATTTGTTGATGATACTTACCGAGTAGAGTTAATACATCGGCCTAGTGTTCCTGATAACTTTGAATTCTGGCAAGTATTTGAAAATGATAAACAAATTAATAGTTTTATGCAATGTGTAGAAACATTTCCTGCTACATATTTTGAAGGTTCAGATGCAGAGTGTAAGGAGTTTTCAATAGAATGGGTCAAGGAGTTGACTGATGGAGTTATGCAATTAAAAGGGAACAAGATTCCTAAAGGGTTGGTTTCATTAGAATGTCTATTCAATCATCATGATGCCTACAAGAAAAACAAAGGTGATAAGTCCCCTGAAGTTCAAGATGTTGGAGGTTATGAAAGGATTAACATTGGCACTGAAGAGGATCCCAAATATATCAATCTGGGAAAATGTTGCATACCCGCGGAGAAAGAGAGGTTCATTAGTCTCATGTTGGAGTTCAAAGATGTATTCGGTTGGTGTTATGATGATCTAAAGAATTCAAGAGATGGAAAATTTCAGCATCAAATTCTCCTGAAACCTGGAGTAAGTTCTTTTCGACAAAAGATTAGAAGTTTCAATCCTAAAGTAGCTGAAGCCATATTTCAGGAGGTAGATAAAATGTTAAAGGCTAGGATTATATACCCCATCCACCATTCTACATGGATAGCCAACATTGTTCCTGTTCGAAAGAAAAATGGAGAAATAAGGATCTATGTAGAGTTTAGAAATCTGAATCAAGCCAGCCTAAAAGATAACTACCCATTACCATCTATGGACCATATTTTGCAAACAGTTTCAGGTTTCGAAATGATGTCCATGCTTGATGGATTTTTGGGTTATAATCATATCAGTGTTCTGGAAAGTGATCAACATAAGACTGTCTTTATTACTCCTTGGGGTACCTTTTCTTATAACAGAATGTCATTTGGTTTAATCAATGCAAGGGCAACATTTCAGCGAGTTATGGATTTATCCTTTGGTCATTTGAAAGATAAGATAATTGTTGTGTATATCAATGATTTAACCATCTTTTCCAAGAGAAGAAAACATCACTTGAGGGATTTGAGACAAGTGTTATAGAGGTGTCATGAGCATGGGGTATCCCTAAATCCAAAAAAGTCAGTGTTTGGGGTGACAGAGGGTAAGTTGCTTGGTCATATTGTCTCTAAATAAGGAGTAAGAGTAGATCCTGAAATAGTAAAGGCAATTCAACAACTAAGTCTACCATCAAATAGAAATGCAATCAGATCCTTCTTTGGACAAGTAAATTTTCTAAGGAGATTCATTCCGGATTTTGTAGAGACTACTAGGTATATTGTAAATTTGATGAGTGAAAAGAAAACTTTTAAATGGAATGAGGAAGGAAATAAAGCGTTCGAATCAATAAAGAATGCTATTGGTCATGCACCTGTTCTGGTTAATCCAGATTTTAAGGACTTTGTTATCTATTGTTATGCCTCAGAGCATACTATGTCAGGGATTCTATTACAGAATAATGAGGATACTAAAGAAGTCCCAATATCTTTTATGAGTGTTCCCTTGAAGAAACACAAATTGAAGTATTCCTTGATGGAAAAACAACCATATGCGGTTCTAAAAGCCGTAAAATAGTTCAGGTACTATATTCTCCATTCTCATGCAATTGTTTATGTGCCTCACTCTGCAGTCAAGAGCATATTGACACAACAGGATATAGGAATGAATAATAGAGCCTAATGGGTGTCAAAGATTCAAGAGTTCAATTTGGATGTTAAGCTCACAAAATTGGTGAGAGGACAGGGTTTGTGCAAATTGATTGCTAAAAGTATGGAGGAAATGATAGAGGAATTGCCTTTAGTCTTGTTTGTTGGACTTTAGGATTCCTGGTTTGTGGATGTTGCATACTATTTGACCTATGGAGATTGCCCAATACATCTTTCTTCAAAAGAAAAGAGAAACTTGAGGTTAAAGGCTTCCAAATACGTCATTTTTAATGATATATTATATAAAAGGGGATTAGATGGAACTTTCTTACGCTGTGTAGATAAATCATTTCAGGAGTCACTATTGAAGACCTTTCATGATGAAGCCTTTGGCAGCCATTTTTCATCTACAGTAACTTCTTACAAAATTTTGAAAAATTGCTATTATTGGCCAGGAATGTTCAAAGATGTGTATGCATGGGTGGCCAAGTGTAAGAAATGTAAATTATTCACAGCTAAGCCACGGCTCGCAACATTACCGCTTCGACCCGTGATTGTGGATGAACCATTCAAACAGTGGGGTTTGGATTTTATAGGTCCTTTGATGCCTACTTCAAGTGCAGGGTATACACATATACTGACAGCCATAGACTATTTTACTAAATGGGTTGAATCCATTCCGGTATGGAAAACGTCTTCGAAGGTTGTTTGTAACTTTCTCAAAGAAAATATCTTGGTTCGATTTGGAGTTCCACTAAAAATTGTGGCTGATAATGCCACTAATTTCTCTTCTGATGAGATTTCATTATTCTTCTATGATCATGGGATATCCCTCTCTCATTCTTCCAATTATTATCCTCAGGGGAACAATCAGGCAGAATCCAGCAATAAAAACCTTATAAATATTATGAAGAAATTGGTGAGTGAAAATTTCAAACATTGGCATAAAAAATTGTATGAAGCTCTTTGGGCTGATCGTACATCACCAAAATGAGCCATTGGGATGTCACCATTTGAATTGGTCTATGGTGTAGGAGCTCAGGTAGCACTTCCTCTCGAAATTGCAGCTACCAAGTTATAGACTGTCATTGAGGATTCCTATTTTCAAGATTCTTTGGAAAAATGGATTATGCATTTAATAAGGATTGATGAGGAAAGAGACAAGTTAGTGGATCGGATAAATCAGAAGAGGGTAAAGAAGATATTTGACAAGTGAACCAAGCCATGGAATTCATGCTAGGTGATCAGGTCTTTCTCTGGGATAGAAGAAGGGAACCAAAAGGAGCACATATGAAGTTCGAATCGCTATGGAAGGGACCATTCATGATTCAGGAGGTAAAAGGTCCTAACTCTTTCAAAATTGCATATCAAGATGGTTCTACTCTTCCCCTGACATATAATGGCCAGGATTTGAAATTATATCAATTGTAAACGAGAATCCCTCGTAGTTTTGTCCATAAATTTTGGCTTGTTTAGTTTGTGGTGTCTTTTTTGTTGTTGAGTCGGTTTTAGTCTTTAGTAAAGTTTGTTTGCGAAACCAGAGATCTTGGAATTCATGTCTATTTCCCTTACAGTCCTAGTCCCTAGTCAGAGCTGATGTTAGCCCGCCCCCCACAATTTTTCATTTATAATGTTCAAGCTTGTAGGTTGCCTTATGGTGTCTTTATTTCTTTCGGGTATTTTGTACCTTTTTGTTTTGAACCTAAGCCATTGAACTTTTAACAAAATAGTTCAATAGGTTCAAGGTTCAAGGTGCATTTTAGGAAAATGTCTTTAGCGGCCTTTATCTCCACTAAAGCAAGCGTGTTATTGTTATGCGTTTTGAACTTTGAACCTGTGAACCTTTTTGGTTCAAGGTTCAAAACGTCTTTTTGTGAGTCGTGGCTATGTAATGTTCCTTAACGAGCGGGTGTCAATATGTTTTAAGTCAGCTTTGAAGTTGAACCTTCAACCAATTGTCTTTTCGGTTCAATGGTTCAAAGTTCTTGCTTGTTAGTCTTGGCTATTGCTTGTTCCCGATATTGTTTTGAGCCGGAAGTTCATTGTTGTTCTTCCCAGATGAACTTGAACCATTGAACTCTTTGTAAGATGGTTCAAGGTTCATAAGGTTCACTTCAAGATGATTCTAAGACACTACTAACATTGAAAGTGGCACGGCACGAAGGAATATTCTCGACATCTAACAATTTAAAATTCTAAATTTGGAAGGTAATCATGAGAACATTAACTATTTGAGTGGAAGTGATGGGAAATTAAGGTGGTGTCAAATTTTCAGTCATTTCACTGTTACTTCACATGCTTAAGTGAATCATTATGAAGCGTGTGTGGTTTTCTCAATTTTTTCCCATCTATTTAAAAGGATATATGAATTCATCTCCATATTTGTAAGGGTTGGAGTTGCTATAATTGAGCAAATTGGAGGCGTCGAAGGTAAATTTAGCTCTACTTTTGTGAGAAGGTTTCCAGATTCATAGTGGTAATGGGTAATTTCAAATGATTCCCCTATGTTGTATTTCTTTAGTTCTGAGGATTTATTACTATAGGAAGAAAAATTTTACCTTGTTGGAGTAGAATCCTACCCTGTTTTAGAATTGCTTGATTAAAAGTATAGATAGGCAGTATGAGGTCGGTATTGTCAAAGCTTGGTCAGACTTCATGTTTAGTGAGCATATTACTAGAGCTAGATGATATTTCCTTGGCTCAAGCCAATCTAGAGGATTTCCTAGAAAGAACCAAGAACCCTCAAGTTGGTTCAATGATGGAGAAAATAGTGAGAAGTGGTCTTATTGAAGCCAATGCATTTCCACTTGCTGCACCATGTCTAGATTTGGTGATAGCTTGCATGAATAGGTATGATACAGAGAAAAGATGCATAAGAACAAGTAATGGTGAGTTGCTTCTTGGTATCAATAGGGAAACAGTAATGGTGGCGATGGGAATCCCACACAAGGAATCATATGAGGATTGGTCTATTGGGACCTCATACACCTTCTTCTCAGAGAAAAAGAGTATGTATAGGAGTGGAATTGCAAGAAAATAGCTCCTTAGTGTTCAAAAAGGATGATCACAACTGCCAAAGCCCCTGACTAGAGAGAACTTCATCACAGAATTGTGAGACATTGTTATAGTACTGAATAGGCTAAAAGCGAACTCACACTCCTTTTACTAGGAAGGTTGGATGTATTTTTACATTCAGGTGGTGTTATCCAGTGACAAATATCTTGATTGGGCCGAGGTAATTGTAGAGAGACTCCATGAAGGTTTGAGTAACTTTGTGGGTATGTCTAGTTTTTATATGTCCTCTTATCTTTTCTACATACTAACTTGTACCAGAGATTGGCCTGATTTTCTCAATGAACCATGGGTGGATGACATGAAGGTTTATGATTACTACCCTTTGTTACAACAGCAGAAACATGTAGAACATATTGCTAGATGGAATGGTGTCTTTGAAGGGAGACTTGCTTTTGAGCTACAGGGCGATGTGAACAAGAGGATGTCAGTTGAAACAATGGAGTTAATAAGTATATACGGCAGCTTCTTCATTCAATTTCCCAAGTCCACATATCTTTGGGTACGTGGTTTCAAAGGCGAACCATTCAAGCTACCAAGGTATGCCTTCAATAGCTATGTAATTATAGAGGTGAGGAGGCAACTAGCTCATATTGATAAAAGGATGGGGGCAAAAGGCGAACCTGGAGTTGCCTTTCCTATTGAACTTGGATACTACAGTTGTAAGTCAGTATCTGATGCTTTAAATTTGGAATTGGAATTTAAGAGAATGAACCTGCAGCCCTATGTTGCTAGACGTAGGTTTGATAGCAGAGGTTATGCCATGGAAAATCTAAATGTGGACAACCACTTCCATCATGAATCGCAGTTGGAAGATTACTGGGAGAATTGCAATGATGAATATGAGGTAAGAAGGAGACTGTGGTCAAGATTTACTCTACAGCAGATAATCACCATGAAGCTTCCTATCAATGTATTCAGAGTTCAGGAGCAAACAGGGGAAGATATTCTAGATCCTGAATTCGACAAGGAGGTTCAAGGAAAGCCAATCCCTGAGATTGACTGGAATAAAAAGGAAGATGATAATTTTCAAGCTAAAACTTTCAATGTTGTTAGGAGAACTGAGAAGCAGTTGAGAGACCAAAAAATTAAGAAAGGATCGCTCATATCCTCCCATGAATTAAGAGTTGATTCACATACTATGACTCAACTTCCTATTTCTTCCACTAATGAAATTGTTGATGTTGCAGGTGGTTCAAGGCCAATTGTTGGAAAAACCCAACCCAGGAGATCAAAAAGGTCACTATTATGTTCTATAGCAGCCTGAGTAACTCGGTCAAGGAGCAAGAAAAAGAGTAAAAAGCCAACATTGAGCCAGATTGTTGTGGACCTGGATCCTAGTGAAGAGGTAGAAGTAATAATGGATCAATAGAATTTAGGTGAGCCTGCGGTGCAGGAAATGGACATAGGTAAGGAAACAGGGAGTGAATTGGATCCCATGAACACTCTGGTTATTGTCAATTCACCAGATACTCAGACAACTCCTCCACCTAAAGAACCTGCAAACACATCGTGATGGTTGGAAGATGTTGTTGGGAAGAAATGAAGTGTGGATCCAATTACAATCCCTATAGAAGACATGGTGAGAAAGTGTCTTGGAAAGGTATCCAAGCCGAAAAGACTCAAGATGCAGACAATGCATGAGGTGGATGAAGCAACATGTTATTGGACGGCTGAGATAGCCAAGCCTATTCTAGATAGAGACGCAGACAAAGCTACTGAGGATGACTTCACAGTTGAAAAGATTGATATGGGGCTTGCTTCGCAAGTCGTTGATGATAAACATTTGGAGTCTTCCACGAAGAGAATGATTTCTAGAACATGGAAGGACGAGAAGGATAAAAGGGAGATGAAGCAAATCATCACTCAAATGGTTTACTACATTAGTGCCATTCATCATCCAAATCCTCAACCCTTGTCACAGGTGGCAGTATCATTTGATCCCAAATCTCCAACAAATCAAAATGTGTTGGATCAAGTCCAAAGAAACATAATGGTTGCGGAGATGTTCAATAAATGGCTAGATCTTATAATACAGCAAGGTTCAGACTATGATGTTAGTTTGGTGAAAGTATATGAGGATTTTGTGACTGTTATCAAAGAACTAGAATTTGAGGTCGTTGCCTGGGAGAAAGAAAGGACCAAATGGGTGGCAGTTCTTGCACAGATGAATGATATACAAACATATGGAGAGATGAAGTTCTTGGCTAAAAAACCTTTGGAAAGCCTAGATGATAATATATTATATGTGTCAAGGAAAAATGTGGAGTGGCATAATTCAATTATCAAACAGGGCCACGAAGAATCCACTAAACTGCTAAAGGGATTGATAGATTTAATTCATACAATGCAAAAGGATCTTAAATGCATTGACATCCAGCTTATGAAAGATGATACCTAGACAATCGAAGCTACCATAGAAATGACAAAAATCTTTGAAGAAAGGATACAGCTCATTCGAAAGACAAAGTCCTTGACTACGGATGATTTCTCAAAAGTAGCCAAGATTGAGTCAATGCTCGTGGTCTATTTCGATCATCTGGAAGCGCACAAGGAAAGGGTGACACAAGTGAATATGGACAAGGAGGTTTGGAAGCAACGGATCCAGCATATTGGACTTCCCTGCTTTCAAGTTGTGTATGGTGAAAATGGATAACAATAATAACAATATTGAAAGGCTAAATGAATCCAACCACAAAACCCTAGCCCAACAACAACAAAGATCCACCATAACATATGAAGATTACCTAAGACAATGCAAATCAACTGAAATCACAAAGATTATACCATCACATGTCCAATAGGGTTTTGATCTCCATTCTTCCTATCTCCATTGATCTTGCTTGATATATTTGCTCTCAGATTTTTATATGCACAAGAGCTCAACAAAGAACGAAATGTGGTTGCAAGTAGGATCGTAGTGTAGTCAATTGATCAAGTTGTTAGCTCATTAGGATCATTAGGATGAATGATTAGAATGCATAGAACGATTAGTCTTTGATACTGAAGGAAGCATCTCCTTAAATAGAAGACACAATATGAAATGGAGGGATAAGATTGAGAGGTGTAAAAGGAGGTCGGCTAAGATTAGAGGGTAGGTAAAAGAAATAATAAAATAATGAAAAAGGTAGGTAGTGTATGAATTAAGAGATGAATGACATGTGTCATAGGTAGAAAAGGCTAATGAATTAATTAAATAAATAAAGATTTATTTAATTAATAGAAGAAGTGGGATCAATTAAATAAATAAGAATATTTATTTAATTTAGGAAAAGGATAATTTAAATAAATAAATGTATTTATTTAAATGAGAAATAAGGCTAGAAGAGGATAAATGAATTAATTAAATAAATAAGGATTTATTTAATTAATAGAAGAATTAGGCTTAGATAATTAAATAAATAAAATATTTATTTAATTAGACATGACAATTTTGGGTGTCTACACAAGTCATCCTAAATTTCTCGGTGGCACATTTAGAGTGGCATGGTGTGCGCAGTTCTGCAGTAAAGAAGGATAGACCAGTGGCTTCCTCTACCACGGTGGAGTCATGATTAATTAGGGGATGAGCTGTCAGCCTTTCTGTGGCTATTTATTTTACTTTCTCTTGTTTTTTAGAAAATAGTTTCTTTAAACTCTAGTTAAAGTAAAGTTTTAATGATTATGTAACAAACTATGAGCATGGAGGCTATTTAAGCTAGGAAGTAAGTTTATGTTAAGTTCAAAAAACCTGTGATTTTTCAAGGAACAAACAATATTCGTTTTCTATGAATTTCTTAAAATTGGAATGACTGGTTTAGTAATGAAATGTTATGGTGTGCAGTCTTTGAATCTTTTTGTTTAAGGATTGGTGATCTTTCTTGAGAAATCAGCTAATGTGCATGATATCATTTTGTTATCAGTTATTCTTATGTTTTCTAAATGCATTGTTACCATTATTTGCAAGTAAATTCATTGTGGATTGAGTTGTTTTGATCCCCCTTGTCCTGTGAGGCATGAGAGAGAATTGGTCAAAGTTCATACCGCTATGCATTTTCTTTTTCTCTGAATTTATGAAATGAACATGTGTGAAAATCGGAGTTAGTGAGCTCTTATTTGATCTTCAGAATATTCTTTCTGTTTTATTCTAAAAGTATTCCTTTGTGTTGATAGATGAATGCTAAAGTCTTTCCACGCTTTCTGGTTAAAAGTGTCTTCATTTCAAATTTTTCTGCATAAAATTCATTGCAAATCATACGAGGAGTTGCCCTCTAATGCAGAGGATGGATTTTTAATTGATTCATCCAACTCGTAGTTTATTTGTTTCCTTTCATAAAGTGGTGTACAAGAGTCATATGATTATTCAAAGAAAGAAAACACTATAATCTGAAGAAAGGAACAACTCTGTTAACCAACACAAAGTTATTTCAAGCGATGCCAAATTCCAAACAGAAAAAACATAAAACCTTGAAATTAAGAGTAAAAGCAGA
Organism: Cryptomeria japonica; assembly: GCF_030272615.1. NCBI lineage: Eukaryota > Viridiplantae > Streptophyta > Pinopsida > Cupressales > Cupressaceae > Cryptomeria > Cryptomeria japonica. Next base: position 529,218,313 of record NC_081410.1, read on the forward strand.
AAACTGTGCAATACATATTATGATTCTTAAGATTTATGTGCCAGGTTTTTTAGGGTGCTCCATCTCTTCGTCTGATGGATGGTCAATGTTCTTTAAACTATGAAAAGTCAACTACAAGTTCGTCAACAGTCCATATTTAGAAGAGTGACTTGACATCACTGTTTCACCCAATACCACATTCAGAGTTGTAAGTGGTTGGATGAATTATAGAAACCTTTGGGGAGTCATGTTCTTAGGAAGCAAGTATAAATCAGACTTCATTTTTATCTTCATGTTTTTGTTTTAAGCTTCTTTTCCAATGAATTTATTTCATGGGTCAACGGTCTTAGGCAAGTCAAGTTTAATCAAAGTAGTTGTCTTTTCTTGCAGCTTCAATATCTTTTTTCTACATTTATCCATAACTTCTGATGTTTCCCTTAGTTTCTGGCATTTTTGAAGGATAGAAGAGGTCTTAACTATGACATCAATGTGACTGTTAATTCCCTTGGATGCCAAATAGATGTCACTAGTACTATAGACTACTTGCAAAATTTGTTTTGCCATATCTTCTTTTGAATAAACATGTATGCTCTTCTCAATGTGCCCTTTGATTTTCATATAAATTAATCTGAGACTTTCATTCAATTCAAACCATTCACACAACTTGTCACTCCTCTGCATTATTTGCCCCCAAATGTTTTCTTGTATATACTTCATTGTATTTTTCATATTATCTTTCAATCTATCCTCTGAAGTTTTAATTTTATCATTTGAATAGTGCAAGTCTTCTTTCATTTGTGCACATTTTTTTCTTTCTTCATCTACTTCCTCTTCCAAATGTTTTTCTTTTTCCTTCTCATGATCCAATAGGTCCTGTATTTTTCTTATTTTGGCAACAACAGACTCATAACTTTTTTATAATTTTTGGAAACTAGCTCTTTCCTCATCAATTTTTTTACTGCTTTTAGCTAGTTTTTCTCTCAAGTCCTTCAATTTTGCATCCATCTTTTCCTGCTCTGCAATTTCTACTGCAGAGCCCAAATTTTTTATCCTTTTATGTAACTCATTGCACTTGTTATCTGTTACTTTCCTCTTTGATTTTTCGTTTGCCGAGTCTTCTTGTAAGTTTTCTATTTGTTTCTCCAGTTTATTTTTTTCTCTCTCCACCTTTAGCAATGAAGTGTAGACCACTTCATTAGTCTTTTTTGACACACTAATTTTGTCCACATTATGTACTTTGGAAAAATCCATTTGGAGGGTGCTAACTTGAAATTAAAAGGGATTTATCTAACTATGTGGTGGATTTTTATCTTTAGTTGGGGGCATAACAACCATGAAATCCATCATATCTTTGTGTAGGTCATATGTTGGAAATACCATGTTCCTTGCAGGTTGTTCATCTAAAACTTCATTCAGGGAAACCCTATGAAATGCTCTCTTTTTTCTTTATTTGCATTTGTTGTGTATTCAAATTTTTCATAGTAATCACGAAATTGAAAATATGGGCTTGTTGAAGCAATTGAATGTTTGAAAGGTGAAATAGGAATAACAGAGGCTCCAGTTCCACCTATTCCTATGGTTTTAACTAATGCATTATGAGGATTACCAACAACCATTCCTAATCATGTCCCACTATCACTTTCATGTGCAGTTTTAATAGTCTTTTGAGGGGTCTGATCTAAAGATGCAAATGATAGATTTGTAGTGTCAGTGGCACTTGATATAGGATTCTGAATAGTATGAGTATCTACCACTAGTGGTCTCTTGCAAGATATATTTTGTTGTTGCCCTTGTCCAAGACCAAGACAACTAGTATCAATAGCAGTACCCATGCTAACCCCACCAATCGCAGTGGTACTTGACTGAATACTAATAGGAATACTATCCCCAGATTCCCCACAAGTGGCAAAGGCACTTGATTCACCACCAATGGGAATACTATAATGTGGTGGTGGTTGTGGATTTGAACCTGAAACAAATGCAGGTGGACCCTGAGGTTAATGAGTAGTACCTTTCTGTGATGAATATGAAGAATCAAGTCCAATGACTGGTTTAACATGAGATTTTGATTTTGATTTTGATGGAAGTTGTACCTCAAGTGGATACCAAATGCCTTCTCCTCTGGGACCTCGACCACCACCTTCAAAACCCATTTTTTTCAAAATGTTTGCCCCTTTGCTATATTTTTCTTTCATGAACTCATTGACTCCACCTAATATTTTAGGGATTGTAATAGTTGTTGGAGTTGGCTCAACCTCATCCTCATTTTCATCTTCACTCCTGTCATATGCTATTGTGGGATGCTCCATATTCCACAATTTTCTAAACTCTTCATCCTCGTCGATGGACTCAAATTCTGCACTGGTCTTTGGTTCACCGAGATTCTTCCTCATAGTCCAAAAATTATTTATTTTCGTTTGAGTCCAATAACTATCTTTACATTCTTGCAGAATTGTTTTGGGAATAGATTTGTTAAATGGATTATCATATTTTCAGTAGAAATTATAGGACCTCCTATTTTGGATGCCCTCCTCTGTTGTCCTTTGTGTGTGCAATGCCATAATTTGTGATGACATTTCTTCTGTTGAAATATTATTGTCAGAGGCAATTTTCTCCATCTCTTTTTTTACCTCATCCTAGGAGTCCAGGTTTCTAACCTTTTCTAGCAATGGTTTACTTTCATGTTGACATAATGTTGAAGAGTTCCCATTTTTATTAAGCCTTGCTTGAACTACACTGATTGGATCATACTACCAGAGACCCTCATCACCAAAGCTAAAAATTATCAAAAAATCATGTGCCACATTGAATGATTTTCTCTTAAATGTGAACCCTCCACATGAGAAAGCCAAGGAAGGAAATATGATCTTCTTTTGCTGACCATGGAAGTGCCTATATATTCTCTCCAACTGCCGTACATATTGCAATGCAAATACCCTCTCTGTCACATGTATTGGAAGTCTGTAGGGTTTTACTGTTGATCTGTAAAACCTTAACACAGTGTATTCTTCCATGAAGAACCAGTCAGCCAATTGTATTTGACTTCTGAGTTGAATGCAATCTCTACAAGACACATGCAATCTAGGCATTGGAGTGCTTGTAATTTCATTATACATTGGTGCCAAAAAGAAGTCTACAAAATGGTTGTAGTTCTTTCTGTTACCATGCATCCTTATCTTTGTTGTCCATTCATATATTGGACACTTTGTTCTATTTTGAGTCTTCTCATCAATCTTATAGTTCACAATGTAAAGATTGTTGGTCTTTAATATTGCATGATACTTGGATAGAAGGAGATAGCACAAGTAGGATGAGAACTTAAATGTCTTACAGGAACCTTTTTTGATCATTAGTAATTGGTTTTGCATGGATTGAACAGCATGCTCAACAAAATTATATCTTACTGGCTGAGTTACACAATGGATATTAAAAATAATTTCAAGAAGGCTAGCACCCACTTCCCTATCATTTTCCAATCCTAGGCAAAATGTCAACAAGGAAATAGTATCTCAAACCCATGGAGAAAAAATGTTAGAATCATAAGGAGGCTTATGATTCGGATCCAACGGAGTACCATGCATTATTAGAGCTCTAATAAATGAATCTCTACGACTTGGATCGAGACTCATAATTCGTTGCTAGCTTTCCTAGGTCAATGTGGACATCTGAGTTTTGTGCTTCAAACCCTAGGTTCAACAAAAGAGCAAATTCTCCCACGTTTATGGATATAATTTTCTCTTTTGTATTTTTATTGACAATTACCTTTTTATCTTCATCATAATTTTTGGCATAGACCATGACAAAATCGGGGCAAGGGAATACTTCAAGTAACACCATGCTTCCCAATCCAACATCCCACGATGCGATTTTATTTGTTCTTTGTTTTAACATTGTGTTGAAAACAATAAATTTTGTCCTGCTTGGATCTGTTGCCTTATTAGACAATGCATATCTAATATCTATGATACGCTTTTCACCATGGATAGCAGGGTCATAAATATCATGGTATTCATCAGTGAAACCTGGTGTTTTAACTAGTTCGGTTAGGTACATTTTTTTTTCACTTGGCTTCTTGTTGAACTACTACTTCCCATTTTCCCCATCATTGTTATTGTTAATAATTTAAAATAATGATTTATGAGTCACTTATTTTGAAAACACTAAAAAGCACAAAAGTAATACCTAAAGGGAAAAATATCTAGAATCTTGTTGTAATTTTATTAATTATTATTAATATCTATTCGTCGTCGAAGGACAAAACATTAATTGCTTCATTCCAAATTCTAAGGATAGTGAACATGTCACCAGACTCGAGTGACGAGTCACTTTTCCAGACTGCTTTTGAAGTCTTTTTAATCCTTTTCAACTTCCACTCAAAATAGAGCTTAATTATAGATAATTAAATGTAAAATGTTCACTTTCAGGTCAAGTTCTCAAAAATGTGTTTACTTCCCACATTCGGGCCGAAATCCACCCTAAGTAGTTGATATGTTCTCATCCAACGGACGATGGTATCTGTTGTTAGTTGTCATGGGTCCCATGACTTTTGCCATTTTTCGAGCACGTCACCACACTCGAGTCATTTTTCCAGACTATTTTTTAAGTCTTTTTAATCCTTCAACTTTCGCCTGAAATAGAGCTTTATAGACTGAATTATATTTAATTAAATGTAAAATGTTCAATTCCAAGCAAAGTTCTCACAAATGTGTTTACTTCCCACATTCGGACCAAAATCCACCCTAAGCCATTGTTCTGTGCTCATCCAACGGACGATGGTATCTGTTGTCAGTTGTCGTGGGTCCCATGACTTTTTCCATTTTTGGGGCACATCACCACACTCGAGTCACTTTTCTGGACTATTTTTTAAGTCTTTTTAATCCTTTTCAACTTTCACCCGAAATAGACCTTTATACACTTAATTATATTTAATTAAATGTAAAACATTCAATTCCGAGCGAAGTTCTCACAATTGTGTTTACTTCCCACATTCGCGCTGAAATCCACCCTAAGTCGTTAATATGTGCTCATCCAACAGACGATGATGTTTCTTGTCAGTTGTCATGGGTCCCATGACTTTTGTCATTTTTCAGACACTTCACCACACTCAAGTCACTTTTCTAGACTGTTTTTTAAGTCTTTTTAATCCTTTTCAACTTCCACTCGAAATAGAGCTTTATAGACTTAATTATAATTAATTGAATGTAAAACATTTAATTCCAAGCGAAGTTCTCACAAATGTGTTTAGTTCTCACATTCGGGCCGAATTCCACCCTAGGCCATCGATCTGTGCTCATCTAACGGACGATTCTATATGTTGTCAATTGTCGTTTGTTGCATGGCTTTTGCCATTTTTTGAACACATCACCAAACTCGAGTCACTTTTTCAAACTGTTTTTGAAGTCTTTTTAATCCTTTTCAACTTTCACCTGAAATAGAGCTTTATAGACTTAATTATATTTAATTAAATCTAAAACGTTCAATTCTGGGTGAAGTTCTCACAAATGTGTTTACTTCCCACATTCGGGCTGAAATCCACCATAAGCCATTGATCTAATTGAGTCTGAGAATCTTGAATTTTCTTCTAGTCTTCTAATGACCTTGGCCTTGAGTCTAATAATGTGGTGAATTTTATTGATAAACATGCACCTCCTAAGCACCTATGCAATAAGCATTACCTTTGATCCTAGTGAGACTATTGAAATAGCGTATGGCCCACTATATATCACTGCAAAGATCAAAGACATACTCTCACGAGGGGTTTCGATAGATCCAACATGTATGGTGAATGTAATAACTTAATAATGTTTGTATACTTTACAATTGCATGAAGTAACATATGATAAACTTGATTTAGTGGTTAAGATCTTTGATGGTTTCTCTTTTCCTACTATAGGTTCTATTACTCTTCCCGTTAAGGTTGTAACTAAGTGCTTAGATGTCATTTTTGCTATCATTCCTACATCAGATCAATTTTGTGTGAAGTTGGTACATCCTTGGTTCTCTTCCATGAAAGCGATCCCATCTACCGTTCACAAATGTCTCAAATTTCTTCATAATGACAAAATCCTAACTATAAATCATAGCATGTACCAACCCACGCATGCACTAGTTCAAAACTTCAACAACAAGTAAGTTGGACTTTTAATTCACTTGTTTTTTGCGAGATAAGCATCATTTTTTTATATATTTATAAAATTATAATCAATGATAATCAATGTACAAATAATTAATGGAACGAACTGGGTTTTTTATATATATATTAAATATAGAGGAAGAAGCATTACATAAAAAAGATCACAATATTAAATTTATTTCCATTGTTTAACAAAATATTGAAATAACGTAGCTCATAGACAAAAAGCATTTGCAAAATTATCATTAATAAAATGAAATAGAAAGCATTTTTATATCCATAAGAGGCAAACTGAAACGAACTGGAATTTGCAAAATTATCATTAATATTTATGTTTCAAAAATTTACAATTTTTATATGTCTGAGACTTGAGTCTCTCAAAAAATTTAAAGAAAAATGAGTGAGCCATTGAGCCTATGAGGTTACGAGGACATAGCCAAAAAAAAACTACTAAGGGATCAGGGCTAGGGCAGAGGTAGTAGACACATTCATGGTTTACCCTAAGAATCTCGGCATCCCTCCATGTAGAATTCTTTAGACATTATAAGCTGACAGAAATCTTCAAGCCAACTGTAGTTTGGAAAGTCATCCAGGAGGAACCATTTTCGGAGAAATTCCCTACCAATCCGCGCCCATTTCCTATGACGCGTCAACTGCTCCGCATTCAAGTTCAAAAGAAACAGTTGCCTGGCCACTGGCACTGTTTGGTTAGGGAGGAGAAGCTTGGTTAATTAACTCACCCAAGGGATCCCCACCCCTACTTCTACAAGGACGACAATAGTAACATCATCTCCAAGGAAGTCTAACATATCCACCTTCTTTAAAAACATCAACATATCCACCTTGTCTCCTCTGAGGTCCAAAAGAGACGCCAAGAACCACGATGTAACATCGGTGTTAAAACGGTATCTATTTCCGTTACGCAGAAAGTCTCTGCCCAACACCATCCTCACAACCTCATTAGTCAGCATCCCAACCTCCTTGCAAACTAATTGTAGGGTTGGGTCTCTAACGGATCCCAAAAAAGGCCCTCTGGTACTCCGCAGAAATGCTTCTCAAGCAAATAGGAGTGTCCATCTTGAGAAATCAAATTACCAAATTAAACAACTTGAGCCTATAGACCTAAACCAGAGGCAAAAATTAAATATCGTGAGCTCTGACGATTTATCTACCAAAGGCTAATTGAAGATGAAAGAAGTAGAGATTGTATATAAATAGTTGAATCTCTTGATTGTAATAATACCTTCTCTAACCATATTACTTGCTTTAATTTTTTTTAAATATTTTGTATATCTCTACAAATCTTTCCAATAAATGACGAGTACCAAATTGGAAATAGCTATAATTTATAAACCAGTACCAAGTACCACATTGGAAGTCGTGGGGACATAGTGGATTGCAGCTAGTGACTAGACATATATTAAATGACCGATATTATCAACCGGGACATTTGATACATGTCTATTGAATCCAATTCCATTCTGAGCACTTTCTCCTGAACTACGTTCTCTTCAGAAATTTGGGCCGAAATAAAACTTCAGCCATTGATCTACGATCATCGAACGGTTTAAAATCATTGAGTGATTTTAGATACGTGTCACCTGATAGTTCTGATACTTAATGTAAAGTACAGATTCCAATAGCTAACAAGATGAGAGGGGGGGGTGAATCATACAAACTTAAACTTCCATAAAAACAATAGATTCAACCTTGGTAATATATACTTCAGCAATATAACCAAAACTACTAAACATGCAAACTCATAAACACATAAACATAATAACACTCATAACACCAGATTTAACGTGGAAAGCCAAATAGGGAAAAACCACTGTGGGATTTCAGACCCACTAAGAAATATACTCTTCTAGAGTATGCTCGGTTAAAAGCAAATCATGTTAAAGATTACAAACACATTGCTAGATGTGACCCGGTTAAGGGATTTCCCTCAGATATGTTAGGATCTTCACTTTGTTAGAAGTGACCTTGTCAAAGGATTTCAAACACTCATTTAGAATGTTACCTTGCTAGAGGGTTTACATATAAGACTGTTAAGTCCACTCGGTTAAGAGATTTTCTATCACTTACAAAATGACAGTAATAAAAATCTATCTACAACTTCACATCTAAAATGCTAAAGAAGATTCTTATTTGCTCAAAACAATCTAGTCATAGGACTTATCTTGTCCCTCTGTTGGGCTCTCTACTCTGTTATTCAAACAGGTCTTCAAGCTTCTGTGCTCGGTAATCACTATGTAGCATCCTTGTGCATACACTTGCCTGCATGCATTGTTTATCAACAATTCCTTATTTATAAACAATTGCTAACCGCTCAATCTCCTTGATCACATTTCCCATGATCAATCTTCGCCATTAGATCTTCAAACTTGACTAGGTTCAACATATCCTTCGATCTGAAAATGTTTTACCTTGCCTCGGGACTTGCAGTCCTTTCTTGGAACTTGCACAAGGTTATTGTTGTTCAATCTGTGTTGTAGATCTTCCTGTCAATTTTCCTTTACCATAGATCCTTAACAAACTTCATGCAAGGCATACCAATCATTTATACATTTCCAGCTAATCAATGTCCTTCATTAAATAATGCTTTTATCCATCCCATGTGCACTGTCATAACTCAGTTGCAAATCGGTAGATACTAAACTTTACTCGGTAGATATTTCGCCTTCATTAACCAATATCGATAACCTTAGGGTTTACCGACTAGGTTCCTTAGGGTTTACCGACTAGGTTCTTTGCTCGATGACATAGTATAGTACTAACCTTACAATCAACAACATATGTAGGACATCAAAACAATCTAAACATCATGATCTCATCATTGTCTAACTCGGTAATAGTTGCCCATTGAATAACTTATTTCTCCCCTTATTCATCACATTCTTTCTGTGTCTTTTACTGACATCTTAATTCTCTTCTAATCAATCTTCTCAAGATATGGCAACATCATACTGAATCAGATAATCAATTCCTTGACATCAATGATAAAATAATGTTATAAAGATAGTTATCATCCTTCTTCAGTTATATCAATAATATTCAACAACCTTCTCAATATCATTACTGAATATCAACAATCTCCTGATATTGAAATGCCAACAATCTTTCTTACTGTAATGCCAACAACCCTTCACGTCTCAAAGAGGCCACGCTTATCGATACGTAGTACAAAGTCCAGACTCAATGTGATGTACTGATGTGATGTGATGTGATGTATCATGTGCCTTGTCTATTAATGGCAATGAATTCATGAAATCGCCAATAAAATATATATTTTTCCATAAATAACAAAATATTAGCCAAATAAATTAAATAATTTTCAAGCGGTGGATAAAAATCACCAATACACTTAAATAATTTTTCCTTCGGACTAAATTTTTTTTCCCATACAATTATATATTTGTTCCTTTAAACAAAAATTATTCGCCTCCTACAATATATATTTTACCCATAGAACAAGGTATTACTCACCAGAATTTTATGTAATTTTCGTACCCTAGGAAAAAATCGCCAATACAAAATAATTTTGTTTCCTACTTTGAAAAAAAAAATCGCCATCAATATGAAAATTTCCCCCAAAAAATAATGTCTGATTCGCCAGGATTTTACACTTTTTCCCGGGGGGTGATTTCTTAAAGTTATCCCTACCAAACATCCTACCGGAACCAGAAGGATATCGGTAAAGCAGCCAAAACAGCTAGTGTTGACATCAATGACAAAACATCAATGCAACACATAATCAATTCCTCCAAATGGCCAACAATGTCCCCCTTTGGCATTGATGGCAACACTAGATGTGAAAAACATCCAAGTGCGAAGAAATGCCAAACAAATCTCCCACACAAAGACATAGCAATGAACTTTTGATCCATACTCTCCCTATAAATAATATCACAATTAAGTTCTGTAAATTTCTCCCCCTAATGTATATATCCCTTAAGTTTTTCACATGAATATATCTCCCCCTTTGATATCAATGCCACAAATCTGACAAAAATATCAAAGCAAAAATAAAAAACCACTAAATCACAAGGCTAACTACTCCCCCTGAGCAGTAGAATCCCCACATCAATCTGAAATGAATAGTATCTTTGAGAATGCATATCGGACTGATGCCAAATAGCATCAATCAATTCTTTGTCGAAGGGGCAGAAACCCCTAATCTGTCTCTAAGGTACTAAAATGATTCTTTAGGCAAAGGTTTAGTGAAAATGTTTGCAATACGCTCTTTAGTGTTCACATAAACCATTCTAACCTCATTTTCTTCCACCTTCTCCTTCAAAAATATATACTTGATAGATATGTGCTTTGTCTTAGAGTGAAATACTGGATTCTTTGATATGTCTATAGCAGCAGAGTTATCACAGTGAATAACTACCGATCCAATGCAATGCACTTTAATGTCCTTCAACATTTTCTTCATCCATAGAACTTGTGTACAGTTTGTAGCAACAACAACATACTCAGCTTCATCGGTAGATAAAGAAGTACATGATTGTTTCTTGTTGATCCATGAAACCAACTTCTTCCCAAGAAAGAAAGCTCCACCAGAAGTGTTTTTTCAGTCATCAACATCACCTGCCCAATATGCATCTGTATATGCACATAAAGTAAAGTCATCATCCTTAGGGTACCACAAACCATATTCAGATGTACCTTGCAAGTATCTAAAAATTCTTTTCACTGCACTCTCATGATTTTCTCTAGGATCACTTTGATATCTTGATGCAATGCAAACAGCATTCATTATATCAAGCCTAGTCTGAGTCAAATATAGCAGACCTCCAATCATAGACTTGTATCTTGTAGGATTTATTGGTGCAGATTCATCTTTCCTTGTCAACTTCTCACTTGTAAGCATAGGAGTACTTACCAGTTTAGAGTCTACCATACCAAATTTCTTCAACAATTCCCTAGCATACTTATTTTGACAGATGAAAAAAACTTTATTAGTCTGAGTAATCTGCAAAACTAAGAAAAATATCATTTCCCCAATCATAGACATTTCAAATTCTTTCTCCATATTTTTAGAAAATTCCATGCACAACTTATCTTCACCTCCAAAAATGATGTCATCAACAAAAACCTCAATAATCAATATATCATCATCAGTGACTTTATAATATAGATTACTATCAGCATTACCTTTAGTGAAACCAACCTTCAAAAGCTATTTATCTAACCTTGCATACCAAGCTCTAGGTGCCTGTTTCAATCTATATAAAGCTTTCTTTAACCTACAAACCATGTTTTTATCATCTGAAAGTGAAAAACCATCAGGTTGCTCAATATAAACTTCCTCATCAAGATCCCCATTCAGAAAGGCACACTTAACATCCATCTAATAAACCTTGTAGTTTTTGTGTGCAACATAGGCAAGAAATAATCTTACAGCTTCAATCCTAGCTACAGGTACAAAAGTTTCACCATAATCAATTCCTTCCTTCTGAGAATATCCTTTACAAACCAATCTAGCTTTAATCCTCACAACTTGTTCATATTCATTTAATTTATTCCTAAATACCCATTTAGTTCCAATAACATTCTTATTTTTAGGCTGAGGAACTAAAATCCACAAGTTATTCTTCTCTATCTGATCTAATTCTTATTCCATAGCTTTCATCCAACATTCATCTTTACATGCTTCAATTACTGATACCGGCTCAACTTGAGAAATTAAACATACCTCATTAGCTGCCAATCTCCTTGTCATCACTCCATTGTTCTTATCCCCATTGATCTGATCTTCTGCATGGTTCATCCTTACATACCTAGGAGTCTTTTGATTCTCTATTCCTCTTCCCAGTTCTTTAGTTACTATTGAAATTTCTGAAACTGCCAGAGTAACTAGTGTAGACGAATAAAAATGACCATATTCCTAAATGAATATTTTATGTTCATTTCTCTATTTAATTAAATCCAATTTAATTAAATTACCCACATTCCTCTATTTAATTAAGTAAAATTACTCAATTAAATTCACTATACCCATTTAATGAATAAATCATTTTATTCAATTAAATCCCCCCTATCCACTTTTAATTAAATTCAAATTTAATTAAATAGTTATCCTAAATTAAATAAATCTAATTTATTTAATTTCCCCAAATTGCAACCAAATTGAATGAAATTCATTAAATTCAATTAAATCCTATTATCCCTCCATCCACTTGCATTTTCCTACATCTCCCGCTTGCCTTCCTAAACCCCTTCCCAATTTCTTCTAGACCCTTCTAATCGCTTCTAATTAGCCTAACCCATCTTCTAAACTTTGTCACACCCCTAAGAAAGGGGAGGTCACTTCTCAAAACCTTAAAGTCTTTGATAACCATTAAAGGCTTCAAATCTTCAACCACTTAATATCCCCAAAGTCTCCCAAACCATTAATGGTTAATTCAACCCTCTTACATGGTTAGAGACTTTTTGCCTAACTTAACCTTCATCCAACCCAAGGGTCTCACCAGGCCTTTAATGCTTTGACCATGATTATCTCTTAATCATTTGCACAAGAGTTTATCCTTGGATTAACTATTAATCCAATGGGTAATCTTAACTTAGGCTTAACCCTTACCCTCTAGATAACCATAAGGTCTTCTCAGGCATTTAATGCCTCCAACCCCTTCTCTCAACCCAACCCTATGTTGACACTTGTCACCATTTCATTGGTGCAAATTGCAAACATGGATTCCCAACTTTCAAACTTAGCCCTTGATTAAATCTTTCAATCCTGGCCATCCATTGCCCTATTTTTGCTATAAATAGAGCTCTCATTCCTCCATTTTAAAATCAATCCAAGTTTGTAGTATCATACTTATGCTCAAATACATTCAAGCTTTCATTTCATATATGCTCATCATCTAGCCTCTCTTTAAAATAGAAATTGATCTAATATGCATTTTAGAGTATTTCTATTATCATTAGCTTAAACCATTAACTAATATAGTATGCTCGGATAGTACTACTACTAACCTTGTCATCTTATAGTTAGCTTATTGCATTTCTAGAATCATGCATAGCTTAGGATGCATCTTATATTAAATCAATAAAAAGCATCCCTCATTCTTACATTTGCCATCCCTAAACCATTTTGCTCAGTGATCTGAGAGCAAAAACATTAGTTTGAGGGACCGTGTAAGAGAGAGAACCATGGGACCAACCTTGGGAAGCTGAGTGATACTTCATTATTGCATAGCTTGCACCAAGAAGTCCTGTGAGTGTGTGAGCAAGGCTCCATAAAGCTCCATTTTTCACATATTGAGTTCTATCGACCCGCTTTTCCCGCATACAACTGGTTCAACATTTTGTTCCAGTAAAGGTGTTACCGATTCAGTTATAATCATTTCCACTACCAGTTCTTGCTCATAAATTTTGATTTGACTTTTATTCAGCTCATCCACCTTGACATTAGCGCTCTCCACAATTCTCTGCAATCTCTTGTTATAACATCTATATTCTTTTGTTTCATTAGAATAACCAAGAAATATTCCTTCATCACATCTAGGATCAAATTTTCCAATGAAATCATCTTTCCTGGTATAACATTTACTACCAAAGATTCTAAAATACTTAATTGTAGGTGTATTGCCAAACCATATTTCATAAGGTGTCTTACCGGTTTCTCCTTTGATATGTACTCTATTGAATGTATAAATTGTTGTACTCACTACTTCTCTCTAGTAGATATGAGGTAGATTAGCTTCCATCATCATGGTTCTAGCAGCATCCAAGATAGTTATGTTCTTCCTTTCCACAACTTCATTATGTTGAGGTGTCTAGGGAGCAAAAAATTGTCTCCTTATGTCATGCTTCTCACAAAAGTTATTAAACTCAACGGATGTGAATTCTCCACCATGATCTGACCTTAAACATTTAATCTTCAATCCCATCTTAGTTTCAACTTTAGCTTTAAAGATTTTAAACTTTTCAAAAGCCTCAGATTTCTCCCTTAGAAAATTAACCCACATCATTCTAGAATAATCATCAATGATTAGCATAAAATATCTATCACCTTGAAAAATTTTAACTCTAGTAGGGCCACACAAATCAATATGAATAAGATCAAGAAAATCATTAGATTTTTCTTGTATACTCTTAAAAGAGGTTTTGACATGTTTTCCCATTTGACATTCTTTACATACTAGATTATAGGGCTTCACAATCTTAGGTATATCTCTAACTGCCCTAGTTGAATTGATCTTTACCATGCATTCAAAATTCACATAACCTTTTATGCTATAGCCAACTCTCATCAATTTGTGCAATCAAACATGTCTTTTCACTGGAATTCAAATGAAATGTATTACCTTTTGTCTGAGTACTGGTTGTAATATCCAATCCAGATCTATTAATGATTTTGCATTTTACATCCTTGAATTGTAATTGAAATCCCTTATCCACCAATTGTCCTACACTCAAAAGATTATGCCTTAAACCTTCAACATAATAAACATTGTCAGCATTGTGCTTACCATCTAATGATATAGTTCCTTTTCCCTTGACCATACATGCTTTGTCATCTCCAATCTAACCAGACCACCATCAAATTCTTCCAAAGATAGAAACTTCCTTTTATCTCTATTCATATGATGTGAACATCCACTATCAATTACCCATTCATCCTTATCTTCAATGTTAGCAGCAAGTGCCTTCTCTTCAGGTACATTCTCTTCCAATGCCCGAACATCTTCCTTGATAGCCAAGAACACCCATCCCTTTCCATTGTCAGAACCACTAGTAGAGCTTGTGCTGGTTCATCGTCAGAATCAATCACACCTTCCTCATCTGCAATGTAGCATGATTTATCTATGTTTTCCCTGTACTTATACTTGTTCTGATATCCAGGGTTAGGATTAAAAGATATTCTAGTTCTTTCTTCAAATCTTGAATTCCTTTTAGGACATATAGAAGAATAATGACCTATCTTATTACATGCAAAACATTTAAAAGGTGTTTTTCCTTCATACTTACTTCCTACCGGTCCTTTAGGTACTCTTCTAGAAAATAGGGCTTCAAGTTGCTCAAATTATTTATCTTCTCTCTTCATATCATCCAATTCATTTGCATACAAAGCTTTCCAATCTTGCTTGCCAGTTGATGATGTAAATGCGTGAAAAGAAAGTTCAGACTTCACAGCTCCAGAACATCCAAATTCTTCAAGCTCAAAAGCAGATAATTTCTCAACCAAGGTATCTCTATTGACAGAAGTATTAGCCATTATTCTCAATTCATTAATTGCAGTAGCCTTCATCTTGTAAGCTGGTGGAAAATCTCTCCAAACTTTAGAAACTATTTCATCTTCACTCAGAGATCCACCACAACATTGAATTCCTATAACAATTTCATTTACCCTTTTCATGAATGCAGTAATCCTTTCATCTTCTTCCATCTTCAAGTTTTTATATCTCACCTAGTAACCATCAAGTTTAGCAATCTTAATAGTAGTGTCACCTTCATTAAGAGTCCCCAACTTCTCCCATATAGCCTTTGTTGATGATTTGTCAATTAATCAAATTATTTGTTGATTAGAAAGTGCACACAAGAGAGCTTCTCTTTCTCTATAATCATTCTCAAGCTCTGTATCCAAGTTTTCTGGAGGAGGATTGCCAGATGTTGGATTAAACGGAGTTACACCATTCTCTTTGATTTCCCAAATTTCCTTACCGAGACATCTCAAATGAGTCTCCATCTAAATCTTCCATACTCTATAATTTGTTCCATCAAGCCTAGGAATATCTCTTCAAAAGATAGCAGCAGATGAACTAGATAAACTTGAACTTTTAGTCACCATAGGATCTTCCTCAAGTGATTAAGCTTCTATAGAGAGGACCAGAGTTCTGATACCAATTGTTAGACAGTTCAAATAACCGAAAGACAATTGAGAGGGGGGGTGAATCAATTGTCACCAGATTACTGGAACCTTAAGCAATTAAAAATTTAATACCAGAACCCAAAAGATCAATACCGAAATGCATAAACCAATTACCGAAATAGCAAATATACCAATTAAGCATAAACAACAATTAGAGAACAAATACCATCCACATGACACCAATTTTTGCACGTGGAAAACTCTATAAAGGGAAAAACCACGGTGGGAAGCCTAGCCACAATCAGATAATACTTCTGCAATAAGTATGTGATTACAAATGAGGGGCCTACACTTGCACGAAGGCCAATAGCCTAGAGCACACTGCTCATTACAAAAGGAGTCTCACTGACTACATAAAATTCCAGACTACAATCTAGAGGAAAGAATGAACTACAATGATAGCATCTCCTATGTCTAAATACAGTTTCGATTAAGCTCAATACTTACATAAACCCAACTCGATCACCAATGATCGACAAAATCCTCTACATGAATGATTATTGCATTATTCACTCCTTACATATCCGTATCTCTTACATATGATCTACAATGAGATCTTACATCATATATATACAAACCCTCGACCACAAACAATAAGGTCAGCCACCAGACAATAAAGCAATTACATAATTACAAAACATGTTAGCTTGAGACCAAACAAATAATATCCAACCCATAAGACATCCTAGAAACACATCGAGAAGTCCAATCAACACGTTACATTAAGCCGGTCCATAACCTAGATAAACTAGGACCCAATATAGGTCTACACATGCTAAAGCAATGATCCCAATTAACCAAGTCTCGAACATGATCACCATCAGTATCTTGAATCTCTAATAGAAGCTGCACCAACACCACTTATGCATAACATCAAAGATCTTCAACAATACTCTGTCGGTGAAACCCTCACCGGATCAACAAACCAAGCTTACCAGCATACAGGATAGCATCTGATCACCAAATCAAAACCAACTAACTGAACATAAATCTGAGTAGCATGAATAAGCCAATTCCATAAGCCAAGACATACCGGAGCATACCAGATCATCATGATCTAATCCAACTAGAAACCAAACATCTTACCGAGACCAGAAGGATACCGGTAAAGCAACCAAAATAGCTAGTGTTGACATCAATGACAAAACATCAATCCAACACATAATCAATTCCTCCAAATGGCTAGGACCTCTCTCTTGATAGCAAGTTCTTCTTGTTTTCACTTGTATTCCTCCTCTTGTTGTTTACGAACTACTTCCTTGTTTTATTTCCTATGAGCTTCTTCTTCATATTGTTGTTTGCATGTTTTTTCTTCTTCTTGTCTGCTAGCCAGAATGTCCTAACCAAAGCCTAGTCCTAATTTGTCTTTAGCATTTTGGGAAGGAAGTTGTATAGGTTCTAGAATACCTTTTTCTCTTTTTCCAATAGGCCCATGACCCTCATATCCCATGTTTTGCATGATTTTCTATTAACTTTTGCTTAGTATAAACAACAAATGTTGAATTATAAACCTGACACAACTACTACTCATCCTTGTCTAACAGTAAGGCCCATATGATAAAATCAATTTTCTCAAGGGCCCCAATATCGGGAATAATACCAAAATATTGCTTCAGGAAATGACAGGCCCAAAAAGATTTTTTGTTGTGCTCCTCTAGAGTGTTGTCGTGAAAACCACCCAGAAACTAGTAGAGGTGAATTGGAGTCTCTGATAGCCAAAAGGCCTCAATGTCTTATGGCATGGGAATTCCATAGCCAGGTAGTGCCACCTCTAAAATAATGTCCAGACCACCTATAAAATCATCATTTAGCGTAACAGTGTAGAGAGTTGATATGTTGTCCTCATCTTCTCTCAGGTCTAGTAAAGAAGTCAAAAACCTAGAAGCAATATATGAACTTACCTGATATCTAGTAGTAGACACCAATAATTCCTTCCCAAGAACCCACTTAATGGTGATCTCTGCTAAATTGGAATCTAATTCAGAACCCAATTTGAATACTCGGTGAAGCCTTTGAGAATTAATGGGACCTAAAAAGGTTATCTGTCTTACCCCACTAGTTAAACAAATAGTGCTATCAACGAACGAAGATAATTCTCTAGCCATGGTGATTGCTAAATGGTAAAATGGAGAAGGGAGAAATTGCAAAAGAGATGGAGAAACTAGGGGTATTAATTGGCAAGTCAAAGTAGCAAAGACATTCAATGCATAAGGTATGAGTACAAACGCGAATATTACAAAATTGAGATGTGCCAAATCCCAAGAAAGCCTCATAATAAAAAATCAATGGTACGATGCAATGAAATTGAAAGGGAATGACAAATGGATTAAAGCCTGGAAATGCTCTCTTATGTCTTCGTGACATGAGAATGATAAGGGCATTGGAAAGCATGAAAACGTTAAGGCCTCTTTGCATGAGTGTACCATCACCAAGATTAGAAATCTAATTCATTCTCATTAATGAATGTGTTCTATCAAGTTTTGTGGCAATAAATAAGGCAACAAATTGGTACTTTCGAATTAAATTAGATAGTTCCTAACTTTTGCCATAAAATAGATTTTTATCTGGATGTGTCAAGTGTCAAGCAAAAGATTATCTAATAAATCATAGTTTTCTTGGTATTAACCTAATGGGAGTTGGATGACGACTTTACATATTTAATACCATATTAGTGTCTTTTAAGAGTGTTACAACTGGTATCAATAAATTGCCAAATGAAAAATGAAAAAAAACCATCCTTGCTACCACTGCCTTTTTCAACTTGAAAGCAAGTTTAAAAGCCTACAAAATAAGCCAAATGAGCTTCAATTAAATATCAAAAGAATCAAATGAGATTGAATAAAAAATAAAAAAGGAAAAAGGAAAGAAAATATATGCATGTGTCCAAAAGGTTATCAGGCTATCCATGAAACTCCACCAGGGCCATGGATGCTTGACTAGGAATGGAGCAATGTTTGGGAATAGTGGCAGAGATAACCATCTCGGGGTTGTGGACGCTTGACTAGCAGCAAGACTTTATCCATGGTAGGCTTAGAGGAAAGATTGTATATATGTAGTTTAACAAATTATTGAATCTCTTATAATATTTTGAGAGAAGAATGAATCACTTGCACACAATTGAGGAGTTAAATAGTCTTTCCAAAGGGTTAATGCAAAATTAGTGGGGTAAAAAATAGCCTTTTCCAAGCTTGCTTGATAGATATTGGATCTTAATTTATTTTATGGCTTAAGCTTGAATTATTTGATTTTTGTTTGAGGGTGGCAAGTTGTTGTGACATTTCACAATACATCCCATTTATTCCACAAAAAATGGGGACCCGTCATTTTGAGGATTGAAAACATGCAAATGGTGTTGGTTGAAAGATGAAATACCTTGAAAACAGCTTGGGAATCCTTAAATCAGATGGACAAAATACAAAGTTTGTTGATGTAAATTATGTCTCATGATTACACTTTACTTAAGTTGACTCAAGATAATGCATTCATAGTAGTTTTCATATGAGACACTTAGGGAAGTGTGCACATAGGGAAGTTGATTTAGGAGAAATTCCACCTTTTGTGGTCTTATCTTGTTACATTCCACCTTTGGTGGGCGATCCATCTCTTGTGGAATACTTTAGTATTTCTCCTACCTACCCTCACGTATCATTGTTTCTCATTGAGCCACATGTCATGATTGTGTGCTCTGGTAGCCTTGTCTTAATAAGTAGGCTCATTTAAATTGTATGTAATCAAATTGATCATCATTGATGAGAATACAGCTTGTTCTTGTCACATATTATTTATCTCTTGTTCTGGTGCTTTCCATTGGACTCTAGATCTTGGATTGCTATAGGCAAATTCTCACATGATATCAGAGCTATAGCATATTCTCACACCTTGAAAATAGCTTGGGAATCCTTAAATTGTGTGGACAAAATATAGAGTTTAATGAAATTACAAAGGTAGTCAGAAAATGAAAATGAGATTATAATTTTTACCGCAATATGCAAAAGTAAGTAATCATAATGTTAGTCAAGCTTCAAAGAGTTTGAGAAAAATGATTAAGATAAAGTCACACAAGAAACAAAGTAACATTATATATCGCACCTCACAAAGAAAGATAAAGTGGGACTCAAAGCGAGAAGCATAAACAAATGTTAAACAATTCCTTCTTTTAATCAAGAAATATTATCGAAAAAAGTTTCGTAAAAGCCAAAATATTTGCATTTGAGGGACGCAAAGAATAATTGATTTATAATCAATTTGTAACCTCAAGATCATAAATTATTCAAGTCAAATGAGCCCCATGACCCGTGTTTCATAAAGATTTATATTTCATGGACGTTGGAGTTAAAAAAGATTTTGTTGCATTATGAAGTAAATGACTAATAAAACACTAGTAAAGTTGAAACCCGAAATTAGATTCAACAAAGCATATCTGAAAAAGCTCACAAAACCTTGACAAAAGATCAAATACCTGAGATAACCATGAAATGAAGTAAGAAGTCTTTAGTTATACATGTGGCACAAATGATAGAAGATACACTTTGACACAAGGATATAGATTTAATTAAAATGTGTCCTTTTTTCTAATCTCCTGCCCATTATTGATGATCTCATAAGACATATGTGATTTTCTCACACTTAGCTATAAATCATCCATTTTTCACGCACCATAAATAGAAATTAGAACCGGTAAAGATAAAATAGGATAAAAATTTTAAGCATTGGAGTAGCGGGTTAGAGTACATGACGAGAGGTGAATCTTCGTGACTATCAACATGATCTTCTACATCTGAAGGTGATTCTACGAGTTGTGCAGGTATATACCTAGAACCCTAGCTTCGAACTTGAGCATTGTTACAAGTAATAAATATATTTATTACTAAAATGTAAGTTTTAGATAGATCTGGTAGTTTTCCTAGTGGTAATTGAATGTTTTTCATTAGGAACAACAGAAAGTGAACAAATGGGTTCCTAGAAAGTTGAATTCAAGAGAGAGTTTGAGTATAAATTACTACAAGTACTACCAAGAGGTTGATTTGTATTAGATACCCACATAGGGGATTGCAAGTTAGAGGACTTTATCAATCAAATAAATGAAATATAGCTACAGATGACATGAAAAATATTGGCAAGAGTGAACTGGTAAAGGCAACAAGATTTCCTATAGCTACAAAGGCACACGAGTTGGTGCAGTAATGTCAATTAAATTATAATTTAGAACAACGCATGGTGATCAAGGGTGCCCGAGTGTATGTAGACCTAACCCTAGAAGGTATTGCAGAAGTAATTGGAATTGTTTGACCTAAGATAGTCATGATAATGACCAAAGATCAGGCTTTACAATATTTCTTGAAATCAAAGGCAGCATGTGAGGGGGTCATCAGGAAAAAATATTTTAAAAGAAAGAAGGGTAAAGTGATATCTAATTTACCCAAACTTCTAATAAGGATGGACTTTCATCCTAAAATTTATGGATCAATAACTTTTCTAATTCAGGTAGTAGGAATGGAAATAAACAGACAATTTGAGGGTTGGATATTTCCATTTGTCCAAGTTATTAGAAGGAATAAAGGTTTCTTTGACTGGGTACAATTTTGATTTAGAAATTTGTGATGGAGTCGGCCAAGAGTTTCTACATGTCATCTTATGTGGTTTATGCTTGTGCCATCTGAGCCAACATTAAAGGTTTAAATATAGTGGGAGTTCTTAGTATTGGGCCAGGAAAAAACCTAGTATATGCATACTATCCACAACAATCATACAATAATTATAGAGACGTCAGTTACTTCTTTATAATGTTGATCACCTGGGAATTGGAAGGGAGAATCAGTGAAAAGGTACCCGAAGAAATATAGAGAGTGATTCAATTTTTTGGTAGATGTTACATTCAGTTTCCCACATGGTCCTATATCTAAGTACAAGGGTTTATAGGGAAGCCATTCAAATTACCTAGATATCCTTCTAATTGGGCATGGACAACCGAGTTCTGCAAACAAATCTAGGAATTTCATGATTCGTATCATAGCTTTCATCACAAGATGGGATTCAAGTTTCCATTAAAAATGAGAAATTTTATGTGTGACTCATTAGTTAGTGCAAGGAAGAAAGAAGAAGATCTTTTAGTTAGACATCTACCCCATTTTAATTACCAGAGAAATAATTCTAACCGACTAGAGAAGATACATAATTTCATCAGAAAGAAGGTGGTCCACATTCTATATATGGAATATTTTTGGATAGATTGCAAAGACGACAGAGAGGTAAGAAGACATCAACATCAGAGATTGACCTTGAAGCATAATCTAACTTTAGGTCCAAATGTTATAAAATCCGATATTCCACCTCAAATAACTGAGGATGATGGGGAGGTATAAAAGGGTGAACTAAAGACTACAAGGTCACAGAGCCATATCCAAACCAACTAGAGGCATTATCCCTAAAGGTGGTAAATGAACCTATTCTAAGGGCCACCCAAAGGTGGATAGATGAATACTAATCAAACATAAGGAAGAAAGGGCACAAGGTCACAATCTCGAAGAAGAGAAATAAAAAAGAAAAGGAAGATGATTACTATGATGATTTCTTAAAACATAAAAGCAGTATATAGATACAACAAAAATTATTGACACATAATCTATGGCAAAGGACCCTAGAACCTACATGGCAGGCGTTGAGGTCATGACAACTGATCAGGATTAAATCAATTGGCTATAAGTAAAATGGTAGAGCCCCAAGATCAGATGAGTATAAATGTAGAAGCCTCTACTTCTAGACAACTGAGTGATCCATCTATATTAACCCAATCTACCTAAGTACTCTAAGTCATACCGATAGCAATGCCACAAATTGTGGGTCATTTATTTGTTTCTCCACCCTTTGTAATTAATGTGATGAGTGAAATAATGGGAGTGGTTCCACAAAATAAATCTGATAATGACCCTACTAGGATAAAAATTTATCATGAGATGCACCAGGTGTTCTCATGATACTTAGCTCCCAAGGAGATAAAGGAAATGCACTTGAAATTAGATGAAGGAAAATCTTTGCAAGTCTCTGAGCAAAGAGAGAAATCAGTGCCTCTGAGGGAGCAAGTAGCAAGAATCACGATAAGTGACATCATATATGTTGACCAGGGAGGATTCACAAACATTGAGGACAAAGAATCCCTAGGATAAAAGGATTCAAAGATATTAACCGATATAGAAACCACATAACTATTAATTGGGACTAAAGAGCAAGTAGGAGGTAGAAGTCAAGTCTCTGTGGAGAAAACACAAAATGTAAATACAAGGATAGAGCCCAATATAGTGATAGAACATTGGGAGGAAGAATACCAAAATCTGAAAATAAGTGAAGTTGAAATGAGATGCATCAAGAGAATGTTCCACATGAAACAAGAAGAAATATAGAAGAGGAAAATAAAAAAGAGAAAAACTTCAAATCAGGAAATGGAAATGAGAGATGTAGTCTAGTCCCCTGCAAAACAAAAGGTGTTGGTATTTTGATGATAATTAGTTGTGATTGTCATTGATGGACACACACTTATTTAATGTATGAGTTATTCTCAACCGGTAGTTGTTCCAACTGGTATTGTATGTCATTAATATGTATAGTCTTTATTTGTTGAAGACTATCAGTGTTTTGCAGAAGATGCTTACCGGTCAAAGCATGACTGAAGATCCCAAGCAGTATGAAGATCTCAAAGCAGAATGAAGACCTCGAGCAACAATTAATATTTTGATCGAAACACTATGTTCTAGTTTTCCAGTCTTCACTTATCAACCGGTAATTGGTATACTTTGTTAACCGGTATAATTGTAATGTGTGATGAGCTATCATCCACCGACATGTTGGTGGTGTTTTGTGTCATGTTACCAAATGTGTTTAGATGCACTGTACCTAGGAAATTGTAGTCTAATCTTATTAGATTGACATGAAATTAGGTTCCTATATGAGGACATCATGTATGGGGTTTTAAAATAGTTGTAGTGTGTGAACGAAGATAAGGTTTGTGCGAGAAAAAGTCTCACACAACAGAGATAGAGAGTGTGAAATATAGAAGACTGAAGTAATACTGGAATGCATTAACAAGGAGCTACCAAGGATCTAATCAAGCATTCTATGCTATTGTCTAGATCATTCACTTGTTGATTATTAATATCTTCGATAAGTCTGAAACCCTTAACCGGGTAGGCCCAACCAATCCTATTGAAAATCCTCTAACAAGGTGGTTCACAATTGTGGATCTGAAATCCTCTAACAGGGTAGTCTTTAGCAGGACTTATCTCCTAACAAATATCTAGATTCCTAACAGGATCTGTTCTATTGAAGAACGTTGTAAGGCCTTAACCAGTCTGACCTTAACCGGTCTGGTTACTATTATGTAGATAGTTGACTTGTGAGTTTTACTCACCATGGTTTTTCCCATTTGGGTTTCTACGTCAAAACATCTTGTGTTATGGTGATTGTGCTTCTGTGGGTGAATGCTTTATTTTCTATTTGGCTTGTTTATGTTTCAACCGATTTATTGTTTAATCTGCTACATCGGTCTGCAATTAAACTGCTTAAGAGTTTGTATAAGTTTTTGGGCATACTAATTCACCCACCCCCCCCCTCTTAGTATTCATCAATTGCTATCAGAGCCGACCTTTCTATAAGTCTAACCACTTGGAAGGAGATATGGGGGAATACAACATGAGGGAACTCACTCATCGTCTTACTGATTCTAAGAGAGCCTATGATGAACTCAAAGTCAAGTATAAAGCCTCTTTGGCCAAGAGAAGAGAACTTGAGCAATTGATGGAATTCACTGAAAATAGATCTTTTGATGACGCAGACATGGAAGCCCTAGTCGGAGAAGTGGAAAAACTAAATGAATCCAAAACTAACCTAAGGAGGGAGTTGGAAGGACTGACTATCAGGATGATTTAGGAGCTAGAAAACAGAAGAAAAGCTAAAGATTTGGTAAAGGACAAGGAGCATGAGATCTTTAAGTTGAAACAAGAAATTGGTACCATTACCATCTATCTACAGGAGGGTAAAGAAGAGAAAGAAGAAATACAAATTGAACTGAATGCAGTGATTTCTCATAATGAAACCTTGATGGAGACCAATGATGCCCTTTCCAAGGAACTCGCTGAGACAAAGGAGATATTTGCTAAGTTCAACCGGAGTGCTGCTAAGTTGGAGAAAAAGATGGAATCGGTGAAGCCATCAAAGGATACCACTGGACTTGGTTTCTCTAGATACAAGGAAGGTGAGACCCGTAGAACCAAGAGTGATGCACTAAAGAAGCAATCAACACCTAAGAACAACAGCAGGAGTAAACGTAAGAAAAAGTTTAAACTTGTTTGCTTTAATTGTCTTAAAGAAGGACATACTACCAATGTATGTAGGAGCAAGGCTTACAATAACTTTCCTTACTTTCAAAACAATGTGGCTAGATCTGGTAGATTTATGGTCATTGTTATGCATGCAACAAGTTTGGGCATAGAGCTTTTGAGTGCAGGTCTGTTATGAACAACTCTGGAAGTTATCCACCAAGAGCTAAAGGAGTTATCCTGGAACTTCCTAAAAACTGGAACCCAAACCAATATAGAACCTATGACCACCAGTCAAATGGTTATGTAGCCGCAACTAGCTGGAGAGAAACCTGTTTTATCTGTCATGGTAGCAGTCACAGTGCTGCAACATGCAGAAGGCAGAATGAAAATGTGAACACCGGACCATGGAGAACACCTGGAATGGTATGTTGTCATTGCAACAAACCGGGACACACTGCCAGAGCATGCAGACTGAGAAAGAATCCATCGGGAGACATACCGATCAACCCAGAAGGGAAGATTAATGTTGAAACCATTCAGGCGGATATGGATAAAAGTTGGAAAAAATCTAAAGAGAAGCCACAAGATGTACCGGTTTCCGCACCTAGTGTGGAAATCCCTGAACCAACAAACTGAGCTTTGAAAAGATTAGGGGGAACATATTGGTAAAATGTTTCGAACCCCCGGAGTATATCAGTAAAATACCTTTATCGATATTTGTTACCTATCAACCGACAGAAGAAATGAAGTGGTAAAAGGTAAAATTAGGGTTTGAGCCCTAATGATGATGCATTTATTATGGTAGGTGGGAGCATGTTTAAAAGTGACTTGTGTCATCATTTTTACTTACCTATTTTCAAAGAAGAATTTTTTTTCTAAGCTTGAGCAGCGCAACCAGAGCAATTTATCTTGCATTCGAAAGAATTCAGAAAGGAATCTTGCACAAGATTTTACAGCCATTTCAAGCTATCAATGTGGAAGTCAAAGTGGTAACTAAGATTCTGAAGAAGTGTGTTGTGCTAAACATCAGCAAACCCTAATTTCAGAGTGTGAAGGTATTTCTCGTTGAAACATTCTTGTCATTTGGAATCTTCTAGATATGGCTTCTACATCTAAAATCCCTTCTAGTTCTACTGAACCTGAGGATGCACCTGAGCTTCTTAAAAGGAAGATGAAATATAATGCCCTATCTCAAATTCCCTCCGAAGTCATTGTCGAAGGCAATGTTTCATGATATATTGATTGCAAACTAGAAGACCTAGGGTCCCTAGTGATTCACTCCTAGTTGAGTCTGTTCTGTGGAGACAATAAGAAGATTAAACCTGAATATAGCATAATAGAGAAGAAGAAATTGCATAATACAGTATATTTTCTCGAAGAATTTACAGAAGAACACATTAGGATTATCCTTAGTAGGGTTCATGGTGAGAAGATGTACCTTGAGCGAACCCATGATATTACATCGGAGGCAATTCATGCCATGGCCGATTTCTGTAATGTTGGGGAAGTTCATGTTCTTCAAAAGATCACCAAAACCAAAATGATAGAGCTCATCGGCTCTATGAGTGACCAACGGGCAATGATGGTCAACACCATTAAAGATGATTTGGTGAAATATGCATGCATGGTAATCAAGTATAGAATATTCTATGCTAGCAGAATGAATTTTGTTCCTTCAACTGCGATGCATGCCGCTTACAGAATGATCAAGGAAAATGCAGAATGTGACTTATGTACCTGTATGTAGATACATCTCATAGATAACCTGAGGTTACTCAAATCAGACAAAACCCAGAAGTTTAAGTTTGTTCTGTATATGGTGAAAATGGATAGCAATAAACAACAATATTGAAAGACTAAAATGGATTCAACCACCAAACCCTAGCCTAACAATGAACAAAGATCCACCATAACATATGAAGATAACCTAAGACAATGCAAATATAACTCAAAAATCACAAAGATTATACCATCACATGTCCACTAGGGTTTTGATCTCCATTCTTCCTATCTCCATTGATCTTGTTTGATATGCTTGCTCTCAGATTTTTGTAGGCACAAGAGCTCAACAAAGAACGGAATATGGTTGCAAGTAGGATCGTAGTGTAGCCAAGTACTCCAAAATTAGTCATTCGGATTAGTCATTAGGGTTTGGTAATGAAGAAAGCATCTCCTTAAATAGAAGACACAATAGAAAATGGAGGGTTAAGATTGAGAGGTGTAAAAAGAGAGGTCGGCTAGGATTAGAGGGTAGGTATAAGAAATACCAAAATAATGAAAGAGGTAGGTAGTGTAGGAAATAAGAGATGAATGACATGTGTCATGTGTAGAAAAAGATAATGAATTAATTAAATAAATAAAGATTTATTTAATTAATAGAAGAAGTAGGACAATTAAATAAATAAAATATTTATTTAATTTAGGAAAGGGATAATTTAAATAAATAAATGTATTTATTTAAATGAGAAATAAGGCTAGAAGAGGATAAATGAATTAATTAAATAAATAAAGATTTATTTAATTAATAGAAGAATTAGGCTTAGATAATTAAATAAATAAAATATTTATTTAATTAGACATGACAATTTTGGGTGTCTACATTTTGCCCCTCTTTGAGACAATGCGGCTTGTCGCGTTGTTTCAAAGAAGATAAGATGAACTGATACAGAGTTGCCCCAGGATGGGAATGATATGCCCCCTCGAGAGATTGGATGAAAAAGTCTGGAAAGATTGCAGACAATCTCTCGATAAGAAAGATGGGATAGAATGGACTGACTAGATAAAGTGACAAAGTCACGGGATGAGGAAGACTGACTCGGGAAATGAGGGCGAGGGCTAGGGTAGGCTATAAGATAGACCACGGGCAAAAGACATCCTCATTGTCATTCACACCCTTACGAGATCACAGTGCAGAGCGAGAAAAGAGCAGCAGCAGTCAGCAGCGATGGCATTCGTTCATAGATTCGACCGTGTCCGCCGATTCCAGCGACCAGCCGATGCAGGAGAGCCAGTAAGTACCCGAAAACCTCCTCGTACTTTCACGCATTTCAAGTTTTGTCATAAATGCATGTTTAGGAGCAATAAATGCGCTAGAAATAGGGTAGTTTAAAAGTGTAAAAACGCGCAACCGCGTCTGTGTCAGCGCCAGGCGCGTCTGTGTCCAACAGGCGCGTCTGTGTTGGGTCCAGGCGCGTCTGTGCCTGGAACCGCGTTTGTGTTGAATGCGGACGCGTTTGTGAAATGTAGTAGCGTCTGTGCTTTTGAATAGCGTTTATGTCATGCAGGGACGTCTGTGTTCCCTGGTCGCGTTTGTGTCTGGCATAGGCACGTTTGTGTTTAGAAAGCGCGTCTGTGTTGCAGAGGCGCGTTTATGCAGTCTATAAGCGCGTTTATGAGTTAAAAGCGCGTGTGTGTTGAAAAAGTGCGTTTGTGTGTTTAAATGCATGGTTTTAGTCCTTTAGGTCAAATCGGCAGTTCTGTGATGAACATACGCTGTCGATTGGATAAGCTGCTGAGAGGATACACTCAAGCAGGTCCTCTAGGAAGATTAGGATAGATCAAGGCACTTTGTGATGAACAGGGAGCACCAGGATATGCAGCACTTTGTGATGAACAGGGAGTGCGAATGTGAGTGACACTTTGTGATGAATCAGGGAATGTCACACACGTAGTACTTTGTGATGAACAGTGAGCACTACTAGGATAAATAGCAACACTTTGTGATGAACAGTGAGTGTCACTAGGGTAGATAGCCATATGCATTTGGGTAGCGAGTAGCATTTTGTGATAAACAGTGAATGCCACGATAACTGACAAGATTGATTTGCTTGACTGCAGGAGTATTTGCCGATGTTGGAGTCACGGGAGAGATTCCCATCGACTCAGAGACTGCGTCCAGAGTTGTCTATCCAGGACATGATTTCCATTGAGGAGATGGGTCTCACATATATGCTCTATGTGCCCGAGTTTCGGGCAAACATGGGGTTGCTGACTGCACTGGCCGAGAGATGGCACTCAGAGACATGCACGTTTCACCTGCCGATGGGTGAGATGACAGTGACACTGGAGGATGTATACAGGATATTACATGTCCCTATTGATGGAGAGTTGATCCCCTACGACCGTGACGGTGACAGGGAGGCCTTGAGACGGGTTTTTCAGGATCCCGGGTTGGAGATGCGGGCAGGTCATATAGCCTGGGATACCATGACTGCCACGGGTTTAGCATTGCCGGCAGTTATTGGGGGAGTTATCAGTGGATACCTGTGTCCAGACAAGGCCACACGAGGATTGGCAGTGGGCTGGGGAGGGGCCTTGGAGACGCTGATGGCAGAGCACACTAGGTATGCATGGGGGCCATGTGTCCTAGCACATTTGTATTATGAGCTGCATCAGTTTGTATACCATGGATCAGTGGGTTTGGGCTGCGGTGTGACTCTCTTGCAGGTGTGGGCCTATGAGCACCTTCCAGTGACGAGGCCGATTCATTTCAGAGGCAGAGGACAGGGACAGAGTTTTGTTCATTTGTATGCCATGATCACATCCCAGCCTTGGATTGGGAGATTGGAGCACTGGAGGAGAGTCATTGATGACATTGATATGGTGATCTGGAGGCCGTACCTGGGGTGCGAGGAGTGGGGGGACGATGCACTGGAGCTGCCCTACACCTTCCGGAGCAGGTACCTGATTGGGCGGATGCCCTATATATTAGAGAGACAGCTGGTGGACCGGGTATGCAGGCAGTATGGTAGGATTCAGAGGATGCCGCGAGGCTCGGGCATGTATGCCCGTACAGTCAGAGATCAGGTGCAGTTTGGCCCACTGCTATCATATGATCAGGCAGTTATGCAGCTAGCAGAGATGATGCCGATGCCATGGGACATGTGGCCAGAGGTAGATGATGCAGGGATGGACGCAGAGTACTCTGCGTACTGGGCAGAGCATCCATTTCCTAGATTGACAGATCCAGCAGAGCCAGTGGATGGAGAGGGTGGAGGAGATGATGATGAGGGAGGAGGGGATGCAGGTAGGGGCCGGCGGAGGCGGAGGGGAGTGGTGGGAGAGAGACGGGTAGCACCTCGGAGGGAGGGAGGTCAGGAGAGAGCAGCTCCAGTGGTGAGAGGACGGGGTGGACTGCCCCTACAGGTGCCAGCAGCACAGGGTCCCAGAGAGGGACAGAGACAGGTGCAGCCAGAGGGACAGAGACAGGTACAGCCACAGGTACCTATACAGGCACAGGGACAGGTGCAGGCAGAGGCACAGGGACAGGCACCTGTAGAGGAGGAGCCACAGGCAGGGACGGAGAGCGGAGACTCCGAGGAGGATGAGGTGGTGAGGCTGCGGGAGATCTGCCAGGGCCAGGCAGATGAGATTGAGGATTTGGTTCGAGAGAGGAACCACCTCAGGATCAAGGTCCGAGATACAGAGCGGGAGAGGGATCAGGCCATCCAGAGATATATCGAGGCCGAGACAGCTCTGAGGGCAGGTAGGCGGGCAGCGGAGGATGCAGGGGCAGGCTACGCCTATGTTTTGTGAGCTGGAGAGGAGATCGCCTACTGGAGGGATCTATATTATGCAGCCGTGCCAGCAGAGCAGCGGGCTAGGAGCTTCCAGAGGTCGTCGCGCACAGCGACGGCTACGGGAGGGAGCCGCAGGAGACAGGCATCCAGCGGTGGGGTTATGGGGCCTCCACCACCACCAGAGGGACAGGGGGATCCTGGGGCGGGTCCATCTATAGCTCAGACTCCGTCGAGGCGCGGCGGCTCCGAGGGAGGGAGTTCCTCATAGCTATAGTGGGCTCCCATTGTATCAGTAGATGTATCATTGTTGTATTGTAGACACCTGCGGGTGATTCTTTTGTAGCCATATGATTCTTTTGACATCATTGTATTATGACACATTTGATTGATTATATATATGAGATGATTCATCTTTTGCGGCAGCTATATGCATGTGTACCTTATGTGATGAGATGTTCTTATGTGATGCATGTTTTATGATATGGATGCTTATATGATGCCATGCAATATACTTTTGTTCTTTTATGTTGTATATGTGATGCATGATGCGAATGAAAATGTATGTGATGCAAATGATTATTTACATAATGAAAATGTGAGATGTGCTAACATGTGTTGTATGCAGGATGTGATGCAATTATAATATCTATATGTATGAAATGCTTATATGTGGTGATGCAGGTGCAACTATATGAAATGCAAATGTTTTTGGTGTGTCATTATACTCAGTCATGTGATAGTGGGCTACGCGGACTCGAGAAGGACAATGAAAGTCAATCAAGAAAGGGGGATGGAAGACAGAAGATATGAACGTGAAAGAGCTTCTTGTGCGTTATCATCATTGAGCTTTATTATGGCAGAATAGGTTATGACAATCGAGGCATATGTTCGGCCCAGAAAGTCATTGTACCTGTTTGCATGGAGATAAGACAGTCACAAACAAGGAATGCCCCAGTTCACACTAGACTCACAGTGTCCTCATATCCTTGGACAAGTCATAGCATTACTAAAAGACAATCCACAGACAGCAAATGCAAATAAGTGACGATACCCCATCCTCGCCTTTCTAGTCAAAGACATCCTGGAGATAGAATCTCTAGTCAAAGACATCCCGGAAAAGCTAAAAGACATGTCACCAAAAAGATAAAACCAAAAGAAAACCAAGACTCGACACCCACATCCACTGTAGTCCTCAAGTTTGTGTCTCTTGTCACTTGTTTAAGTCAAATTTTGATTGTGGTCACAATGTTTACTTTCACAAAAAGGATAGATTAACACTGAACCATATGTTGTCTGAGTCTGTTGAAAGATTTGATTTTGTTGAAGCCCATTGTTGCTGCTGTGTCTCCTTGGAAACTGACTGAATCCATGAAACTGATACCTTATTGTGGAGAAGATGGAACTTTATTGCGGATCTGCGATGCAAAATGTTGCTTTATTGCGAATTGTGCGCGGATAGACTGAAGAGAGCTGAAAGAAACTGTACTCCTCGAAACATGTGATGTTCTCAGTTCCACACCCATTACTAGACGTAGGAATTGGCCGTAGTCACAGATAGGATCTGATTCATTATGGATGGAAAGAGAGTGAAAAGGGAGGGTTTATTATGAATGGCTAACCAATCTTGGGTAGATCAATAACAAGCCATGATGGGAATGGGTAAGTTTATTGTGAGTGAATTGGTCGTGAGTGTGTGCGAAGTGAAAGAATGAAAGGGAATCCTGAAGGAGGGAGGAGCAAAGTCCCTACGCATGGCGCTGGTGACCCAGTTTTCACCATGGTACTTGCCCAGGGCGCCACCGAAGTGGTTTTCACCATTGGACGAAATTATTTCTCTTTACTTTTTTTTGGATTTTGCAATTTTTTTGTTGTCACAAGGCGCCTGTTTGCCAGGTTTTCACCAAGTAACGGTTTTTTTGTTTTTATAATTTTTTTTGTATTTTTGAATTTTTGATTTTTTTGTATTTTTGCATTAGGATACTCAAAAAGAGCTTATGTGTAGAACCTGCGAAGGTGCATGCTGTTGATAGGATCCTCCAAGGATTCACCTTCTGTAGTAGAGAGCTGATATGCCCCAGATCCATATACTGCTGTGATGATGTAAGGACCAAGCCAGTTGGGTTCAAATTTGCCCTTCTTTTCTCTATCTTGCTGATTCTTGGGGTTCTCTCTGAGGACTAAGTCACCTACCTCAAATGTGCGAGGCTTGACCTTGTGATTGTAACTGCGACTCATTCGTTGTTGGTAAGCCTTGAGATGATTAAAAGCAGTGTGTCGTCGTTCCTCCAGCAGTTCTAGTTCTTGTAGGCGAGAGACCCTGTAGTCTTCATCGTTGATTATGTTTCTCAAGGAGACCCGTAAAGAAGGTAACTCGACCTCAATAGGCAAGATGGCTTCAGCACCGTAGACAAGTGAGTAAGGTGTAGCTCCTGTAGGTGTGCGGACACTGGTACGATAGGCCCAAAGTGCGGGATTGAGTTGGACATGCCAGTTACGGCCAGCGTCGTCGACTGTCTTTTTAAGTATTTTGAGAATTGTTTTGTTAGACGCCTCAGCTTGGCCATTACCTTGGGGGTAATATGGTGTGGAGAAATGATGAGAGATATGGAATCGCTCACAGAGTTCACGAACATCCTGATTCTTGAAAGGACGCCCGTTGTCGGTAATAATGGAAGTAGGAATCCCGTATCGGCAAATGATGTAGTTCAGGATGAAAGTAGCGATTTGTTTCCCAGTAACTTGCGTGAGAGGCACGGCTTCAATCCACTTTGTGAAATACTCTGTGGCTGTGATAATGAATTTATGTCCGTTGGAAGAAGGAGGGTGAATCTTGCCTATGAGATCGAGTCCCCACTGACAAAAGGGCCAAGGAGATGCAAGTGGCTGTAGTTCTTGTGCTGGTGCGTGTATGAGGTCTCCATGAATTTGACACTGCTTACACTTTTTGACAAACTGATATGCATCTTTTTCTATGGTAGGCCAGTAGTATCCAGTCCTGATGAGTTTCTTGGCCAAGGTTGGACCACTAGTATGCGGACCACATATCCCTTCGTGCACTTCTCGTAACGCAATCTGAGCTTCGTCACTCTCTAAACATCTAAGGAGGGTGCCATCTAGACCTCGTCGGTATAGGATATCAGCTAGGATAACGAATCGGGAGGATTGGCGGATGAAAGTGCGGCGTTGGTTGTTCGATAAATCGGGAGGTAAGATGTTGTCGCGAAGGTATGTGAATATGGAACCATATAACTGGGATTCAGGACCAACAACGCATATCATTTCCGTGAGAGTGATCTCATATGACGGAATCAGCAGGTTGTCAACCAGGAACTCATAACAGGTCTCATTTTGCGGTAGGTCAATGAGTGAAGCAATTGTAGCCATGGCATCAGCAGCGCGATTCTGTTCTCTTGGTATCTGCTCAAACTCTATCTTTGCAAAGTGTTGTTTCAGATCATCTACCAGTTGTTTGTAAGGCATTAGCTTTTCATCTTTTGTTTGATAATCATCAGTTGCTTGACGGATGACAAGTTGAGAATCGCCAAAAACACGAAGTTCCTGGATCTTCCACTGAACTGCAATTCTTAACCCCGTTGTTAATGCCTCGTATTCCGCTATATTGTTGGTGCAAGGAAATGATAAGCGGTATGACTTTGGTATAGAATCGCCTTGGGGAGTTATAAAGAGTATACCCGCTCCTGCCCCGTGCTGTGTGTATGAGCCATCAAAGTATAGTTGCCATGGCTTTGCAGGTGATATTGTTAGAATGGACTCATCTGGAAATTCTGACTGTAGAGGAACATCATCTATCATGGGAGCATCTGCCAGTTGATCTGCGATGGCTTGTCCTTTGATTGCTTTTCTGTCCACGTATTCAATGTCGAATTCACTCAAAATCATTACCCACTTGGCCAGTCGCCCAGTAAGTGTAGCTTTGTTGAGCAGATATTTTAGTGGATCAATTCTGGCAATCAACTTGGTCTTGTGAGTGAGCATATAATGTCGTAATTTTTGTGAAGCGAAGACCACAGCGAGACATGCACGCTCAATTGGTGTGTAGTTGAGCTCATATCCCACCAATGTGCGACTGATATAGTAGACTGCTTTTTCCTTGCCGTCAGGTATTTGCTGTGCTAGTAGTGCCCCCAGTGCTGTTGGAGTAGCTGATATGTAAAGTAGCAATGGTTGATTCGGAATTGGTGGCATCAAAACTGGCGGGTTCAAAAGATAGTCTTTAAGTGCCTGAAAAGCCTGTTGACAGTTCTCGTCCCATTTGAACTTAATGTTTTTGTGTAGCAGGTGCTGGAAAGGATTACACTTATCTGCAAGTTGTGCTATGAATCTTCGTATGGACTGGAGTCTCCCTTGTAAAGACCGAAGTTGACTGATATTCTTGGGTGGCGGCATGTCCAAGATAGCCTTGACTTTTGCTGGATCCGCTTCTATTCCTCTTTTAGACACAATGAATCCTAGGAGCTTCCCGGAGGTTACTCCAAAGACACATTTCTTTGGGTTTAATCTTACCTTGTATTTTTCCAGCCTATCAAAAGCAACTGAAAGTATGTCCAAGTGTGTATTTCTGTCTATTGATTTAACCAAAAGGTCGTCGACATAATCTTCCACCTTTACATGCATGAGATCATGGAAGATAGTAGTCATGGCTCGTTGATATGTGGCACCTGCATTTTTCAGCCCAAAGGGCATGACATTCCAGCAGAAGGTTCCCCATGGACAAGTGAATGATGTTTTATGTTGATCTTCAGGTGCAATCCTGATCTGATTATATCCAGAGAATCCGTCCATTAAAGATAACATCTCATGGCCTGCTGTGAGATCAACAATTAAATCAATGTTTGGTAATGGGAAATCGTCCTTCGGACAAGCCTTGTTGATATCCCTGAAGTCTGTACATATTCGGATGCTGCGATCTGGTTTGCTAACAGGTACTAAGTTGGAAATCCATTCAGGATAATCAATTGGGCGTATGAATCCGACATCTAGTAATTTCTCCAGCTCTACCTTGACTAGCAATGCCACCTGTGGATGCATTTTTCTCAATTTCTGTTTTACTGGTTTTGCCCCCGGTTTGACTGTTAAATGATGCATTACTAAGTCGGGGTCTAGTCCAGGCATATCAGCATAAGACCATGCGAAGTTGACTTGTCATTCCTTAAAGAAGCTTATGAACCTTGCTTTCTCGGCCTCTGTCAATGATTGAGCCAAAAATATGTTGTGTGGAACCTCTGCTGTACCAATGTTTGTCTTTATAGTCTCCTCTACCAACATGGATGATTTTTCCTCGTATGATGCTGGGAGAATGTCAAGCCTTCCATCTTCGGGCGCCTCAGAGAGGTTTTCACCCTCAGATACGTCCTTTCTTTTTACTTTTTTAGAGTCAGAGAGCGCCACGGTGTGGTTTTCGCCATAAGACCCTTGTTTTGTCTTTATTTTCACATTTTTGCGACTAGAAGGCCCGACACCCTCACCAAAGTATGCCATGTTATTTAGCTCTATGGCATATCCTGCTTTATGGTCTCCAAGAGGAAGATCTTCGCGAATGCCAAGATAATCAACAATAGCTTCGTCATTTTGAAATGTATCAATCTGTGGTGGTCCATCCTGATCCCAGTCAATGAGTTGGGGGTGAACGAGGGGAAGGTCTTTAATGTCTTTAGAGTCCGCAAGGCTAATAGTGAAGATGTGGTTATATTCAGGTATGTCAAGGTAGTCATCGAGGTCGTCAATGGCACTCTCCTCATCAGTTTCGATCGTGAGTGAGTCCAAATTATCATCACTAGTAGCACCCTCAGGGACAGGTGTCCTCATCCTATGTGATCCTGACCTAGGGCCCTGAAACGAAGCTTGTGTGGGATCCTTATGGGTCGGTTCTTGACCAACTCTGAATTTCTTGTAAAACTCCTCCTCCTCTGTAGGTTCATCTGGCTCTCTAAATGTCTCATTAAGTTCATAATCGCTGGAGGATTTGTCTGAACCCCATTCCCACTCATTGGAGTCTGTGGAATAATTATCCTCTTGTCGAACTTCAGCCACTTTGACTCGCCATATCTGTTTTGTTCTCTTGTGTTGAATCTTGGGGTTTAGAAAACCAAGCCCCTTAGAGCGTTCCCTTCTTGTAGTTAGCTCAGGTTGTAGAGGCTCCATGACACCTTCTTTGCGTAGTCCGAGAGGACTTTTTCCATCATACCCGAATCTCTGCAGAATTTTGAAACCTTTACCATAGTTTTCACAGGGTATTATAATTTGATCATGTGTATCATCTTCAGCGTCCTTATATAGCATTTTATATAAACTTTCTTCCTCTAGTTCGCCCCATTTTTGAAAGACGGTAGGATCCCATTTGAGGAGCATGATGGAGATTTGCTTATTAGGATGTGGTCTCCCATATTCCTTGGGGGAGTTCATGACTTGTCGTAAGAACATTGTTTGATTCAGAGTGTATTCTCCCATGCCTTTGTCTTGAAACCTGGCTCTAAGTTCACCTTGTTTGGATGTCGAGGGCTTTAATGACTCAGGATCAATATATGCTGAAGAAGGAGTAGCCTCACGATTGCTGGGAATGATAATCTCAGTATGTGATCTCAAGTTATTGCAATATATGAATGGATTTGGATCACCATTGACCGTTACCTCGACTCCATTATGAGGAAATTTTATGCACTGATGGTATGTTGATGGGACCGCTCTCATTTCATGAATCCATGGACGTCCTAGCAATATGTTATACGTGAGGTCTAGATCCAGGACTTGACAAATCACGTCCTTTGTTACTGGCCCTATTCTGAGTGGTAAGATGACCGTGCCCTTGGATGAGCGCTCTTCATCATCATAAGCCTTAATAGTGATTTGGTTTGTAGCATTCACAGCTTTGTCAGAATATCCCAATTGTCTGATGGTGCTCAATGTACAAATATTAAGACCTGCTCCTCCATCTATCAGGACTCGTTTTATTCGGTGTTTATGTATGAAGGCTTCAATATGTAGAGGTGCATTGTGAGGCTGACTTATGGAGGCGTCATCGGCTTCTGTAAATGTGAGGGAGTGTGGAACGGATAGGTATCCCACCATGGCTTGAAACTGATCCACGTTTAGATCCGTAGGGACAGCAGTATCTCTCAAGGTTTTGTCAAGGACAGCTTTATGTGCAGGAGATATACGTAAGAGCTCAAGAATAGAGATGAGTGCGGGTGTTTTCCCTAATTTCTCTACAAGATCGTACTCAGGCTTAGTTGACGGAAGATTGGTATTCTTAGAAGAGGTTCCTGGCAATGTGATCTTACCTCGACGAGTTGTAACATGACATTCAGAGGTAGCTTCGGATGAAGATCCCACACCTTTTAGGACAATTTTAGGTCGCTGAGGAGGATTCTCAGGATTTTTATTTTTGATAGTAATGGTAGAAATATGATTGTCCATTGAGATGTGATTAATAGTGGAATCATAATTGTAAGATGTTCTGGTGTAATTGGCTTGATCATCTGTGACTTTGCCTTTTCCCTTGTCATGTTTCGGGAATGGTTCCTTAAACACCTCATGCTCTTGGTTAGATGAATGTCCCTCAATCTCAATATCTCCTCTGTCAATGAGATCTTGTACAATGTTTTTCAATCGATGGCAATTACTTGTCTTGTGACCCTTGCTCTTATGAAATTCACAATATTCATCATCATTCCACCAATTCGGTTTTACCTTTGGTTCATATGGAGGAAAATCTGGGACCATGATCACTTTGTTTGCTACAAGCTTTTTGAATACTGATTCAAGTGGTTCTCCCAATGGAGTGTACTTCCTTCGTGGTCTAGCAGCCGTTTGATTGTTCACTTGATTGTTGGTAGAATTTGATCCAGAAAAGATGAACTTTGGTCTCACTGTGTTAGCATCAACAACACCATCATTAATTGTGTTCTTGTTCTTGTTCCAAAACTTTGGTTTGTCCTTTCCTTTGAAGTCCTCTTTGTTTTCTTTGAATAGTTTGATAACTCCTTGTTCAATTAAGACTCTTTCTGTTGCTAGGCCCTTTTCAATGACATCCTTGAATGTAGACAAACAAGCTTTTCTGAGATCATAACCAATAGCCTTGTTAACATTTTGTGTGAACATTTCCACCATTTGTTTTTGCGGGATTTCACAAGAGCATCTGCTAGCTAAGTTTCTCCATCTTTGCAAAAATGACGCAAAAGATTCTCCTTCTTTTTGTTTCGTATTGCACAAGGTAGTAACTGAGACATCTGTTTCAATGTTGTAAGAGAAATGTTGAATGAATGCCTCTGCCAAGTCGCCCCATGACTTAATACCGGGAGGTAATTGAGAAAACCATTCCATCGCTTGATCTCCTAAGCTCTGTGGGAACAACCTCATTAAGTATGTTTCTTCTGCCGCTACCTCAATGCAAGCTGTGAAGAATTGTCTTATGTGTGCCTTGGGATCTCCTCTCCCTCTATATTTGTCAAATTTCGGTGTTGCAAAGTGCGGAGGAAACGGAGGCATTGGAATGCTCTTATCAAAGGGATAAGGGCATATATCTCTCATAGTATATGTGGGTTTTGATGTGCCCATGTCTTCCACTTTCTTTTGTAGATCTCTAATTTGTTGCTCCAAATTATTTTTGGGAGGAGATGGATTTCTTGTAGCATATCCCATGTTTGAAACACCCATTTGAGGAGGAGCTTGTTGCATGTATGGATGATACTGATCGTAGACATGTCCATATGGAGGTCTATATTGTTGCGACATGTATGGAGCACTTGGCATAATTTCTTGTTGAGGGACCCCATATCTGTTTTGTGTGTATAAACCATATTCAATAGGCCTTTCATTTTCCATTGTGTTGCCCCCAATTTTGGCATGAGGTCTCCTTGTGTCAAAATTTTGAGGAAGTCCTTGAGTATCCATTTGTCTTGGTTGACCCATATCTTGAGCATGTGTTTGAGCATAAGGCCTCCATGATGGTCTTTGAGTGTAAGTATCATGCATTTGAGCTTGTGTATGTGGGATTGCTGGTTTCTGAAGCAAAACTGATGGTGACTCCGGCATCATATTATTTGGTCCTCCACTATTTGGTTGAGTTTGTTGTGAAGGTCTATTTTCCATAAGTTGAGATAAGTCAAAATCATGTGGTATCTTAGCTCCACTTTGTGCCATCATGTTTAGAAAGTATTGACGATCTCTCCTCATTATCTCTTCAACCAATCTATTGAATTGAGGATCCATTATAGATTCTTGTATGTCTGCTGATAGTATTGAAGAATTGTCCACATTATCATTGTGTGTAGCGTTGTGTATAGCGTTTGCGCTTTCCATATTTGGATTGTGTCTATAAACATTCATGTCTGGTAATGTAGTGTGCTCAGGATTGTAGAAGACATCATTGTCATACTCATAAGAACTCATGTTTACGGGCCCTTGAGCTTCTTTAGCTTTTCTCCTAGATTTTTGAAGACGGGTTTCAACCATGAACTAGGTGTTAGACCAATATGTGAGAGACTTAGACGAAAATGACAAGGGTATGTAAGACCAAGAGTTGTATGGAGTGTAAATGAATCTGAAGTTTACTTGCAATGTCCAAAGTGTAAGACCAAATATGTATGTTGTAGAGTAGGTGTGACTTCCAAAGAGAGGATAGTTTCTCTTGATGAGGTAAGCTGACCTTGACTCTAAGTAAGACCAAATGAGACCCAAAGGTAAGAAACCTTGATGAGGGACCACTTAGCAAAGTGTTGTAGTATGTAGTGTGTTGACAAAGTATAGTGAGGACAAGCAAGTGACCTTTTGACTCAAGTTTAGACAAGTATGACTGTAAAATGAGGTATGAAGCAATGATGGACTGTGTAAGACCTTAGAACAGGCTGAATGCTAGATGAAACCTGAAGAGATAACCTAGGAAGCTCAAGTGTGCCGAAACTGATTTCTTTGTTTGCTTGACTGTTAAACTTTTTTCAAATCCTGACACAGACGCCTCTGTATACTTCACAGACGCGGTTTGAAGACACAGACGCTTTTTGTTTGACACAAACGTGATTCTGAGATTTCCTGTTGATGTTTGCTAAGACTGACAGCTTTTTTGCAATTGTGGACACAGACGCGCCTGTATACTTCACAGACGCTATTTCCAGACACAGACGTGTCTCTGTTCGACACAAA
Organism: Cryptomeria japonica; assembly: GCF_030272615.1. Lineage (NCBI taxonomy): Eukaryota > Viridiplantae > Streptophyta > Pinopsida > Cupressales > Cupressaceae > Cryptomeria > Cryptomeria japonica. The sequence continues at coordinate 529,259,299 of NC_081410.1, forward strand.
CGCTGGTAAAAACACAGACGCTATTCTGTACTTCACAGACGCGTTTATCAGACACAGACGCGGTTTTAACAGACACAGACGCGTTTCTGTAACCTTAGTGCAATCTTTCCTATTTGTGAATTTGTTTTGCTGTGACCAAATCTGATTTTTCGACTGTTTTTCGTGACAAGAGGACACAGTGTTGATGACCCAATGTTTGCAGACTGTTTAGACTCCAAAAAGTGTGTTGTTTGATGTAAAAAGTTTTTGCATACACTTGAAGACACAAAAGACACAATGTTTTGCTGTTTTGTCTTGATTGTTTGAATGTTTATCATAAGTCAAGCACAATTCTTATGGCTGGCCAGGACAATAATTGTTGATCCCACATGGGGTTTTACCCCCGAGGCTACGCTATTCAGAGCGGATACTTAGATGCTTGACCTCACTGGCTCCACCCTCGGCACTCACTTCTCGGGTCAGCCAAGCATCAGTCCCCATGAAAACTCCCCATGGCGAACTTTGTATCTCTACTAAGAACCGTATGTGTGTGGGCCGCTACCAGAGGTCCGACCTCCTGCCTCAACAACTAGAAGGATTTGGGCATCTAAAACAATGAGGTACTAGTAAGGGCATCCGCTCGTGTGGCCATACATGCGGCACTTTCAGCTCTGTAAATACAGAAGGCTCCCAGCCGGTAGGGGTTACGCCCTACAAATGATCAAATAAATTTGATCAAACGGGTTTATGGGGAGACATAGTGTCGGTATGAACTAATCAGCACACGTTATTCATAGTTTTCACCATGAATACATTTGATTATAGTGGTTTGGATGAGGTGGGTTTTCCTCGCTACCACTTGGGTCGTTCTCTTCTCACTAGTAGTCCTAATGACCACACGGGAAGACAGGCCCTCTAAAGAATAAACAAAAAGAGCCTATTGCTCAAGACACAAAAGACAATGGTTCAATTTTAGTGCACCAATTGAAGTGTTTGCTAAGCTATGAAGACAAGGCACACAAATAAAATTACAAAACCCTAGCTAAGGCCCTGCAACAAAATTGTTAGTAGTTTGGGTTGTTTCAAATGATAACCCCTTCCTGCAAGTACACAAGTTAGGTAAATTTTAAGAAAACCCAAAAAGACTTTGTGAAAAGGGGCCTTCAACAAAAACGTGTTTGCCTCCAAAGCAAGCTGCACAAACCAGGTTAGCTAGATCTGCAAAGGTTAGCCAAAAATAAGCCAGATCTGAAAACCCTAAGTACAAAATCCGAAAAGCCGAATCGAAAAACTTGAAAAAAAAAAATTTTGCAAAACAGAATGCACAGACGCTGTTATACCAGACACAGACGCGTCTGTCCGACACAGACGTGGTTATGTGATTCGCAGACGTGATTTCAGAACACAGACGCCTTTTTATTCTGCAGACGCGATCAGATGGTTCACAGACGCGATTCGGGATCACAGGCGCGACTCGGGATCACAGACGCGACTTTCGGAAACCTGCAAAAATAGAAAATGACAGAAACACAGACGCGATAAAAGATGTCACAGACGCCTCTGAAATACAAAAACGCAATCCGAACACTCGCAGACGCGGAAAAAACCTAAAATGTCGTCGAAATCGTCCGATCTGCAACTTCAAAAATGCAAAATCTGCAACAAAATGTTAAATGCAAAGGGACAAGAGTCCCACCGGGCGTGCCAAAATGTATATGGTGAAAATGGATAGCAATAAACAACAATATTGAAAGACTAAAATGGATTCAACCACCAAACCCTAGCCTAACAATGAACAAAGATCCACCATAACATATGAAGATAACCTAAGACAATGCAAATATAACTCAAAAATCACAAAGATTATACCATCACATGTCCACTAGGGTTTTGATCTCCATTCTTCCTATCTCCATTGATCTTGTTTGATATGCTTGCTCTCAGATTTTTGTAGGCACAAGAGCTCAACAAAGAACGGAATATGGTTGCAAGTAGGATCGTAGTGTAGCCAAGTACTCCAAAATTAATCATTCGGATTAGTCATTAGGGTTTGGTAATGAAGAAAGCATCTCCTTAAATAGAAGACACAATAGAAAATGGAGGGTTAAGATTGAGAGGTGTAAAAAGAGAGGTCGGCTAGGATTAGAGGGTAGGTATAAGAAATACCAAAATAATGAAAGAGGTAGGTAGTGTAGGAAATAAGAGATGAATGACATGTGTCATGTGTAGAAAAAGATAATGAATTAATTAAATAAATAAAGATTTATTTAATTAATAGAAGAAGTAGGACAATTAAATAAATAAAATATTTATTTAATTTAGGAAAGGGATAATTTAAATAAATAAATGTATTTATTTAAATGAGAAATAAGGCTAGAAGAGGATAAATGAATTAATTAAATAAATAAAGATTTATTTAATTAATAGAAGAATTAGGCTTAGATAATTAAATAAATAAAATATTTATTTAATTAGACATGACAATTTTGGGTGTCTACATGTTCAACTACTTGTCGGTTTATTTTTCTACTTTCAAGGATATTTTCCTGCAGTTAGTGATGTTCAATGGTCAACTGACGTACCAGTTTCCAGACAAATAAAGGAGACTCTACAAGTAGTGGGAACTGCATATCTGGAGACTTTGAATAGATATTTTGATGAGTTCAAACTAAAGATGAACCAGAGAATGAGAATATATGGTGATCTAGTTAAGAAATATGAAGATGACATCTGTTTCACCATCAAAACAAATCACTGCATAATGGAAGCAGTTGAACCCAAAGAGGATGTAGTTGGGCCTATGGGGTATGAAGTGGTAAATGATATACTAACAGGGTATGCCTCTACCCTACTTGCTTCACTACTAGATCCCAAGAAGAAGAGGACTGGAACTTACATAGAGAGGATCAAACCTATTGAGGTACCGAAGCAGAAAAAGGGTAAAGCAGTGCCATCAGCATCAGCACCGGTTACATCTGTTGCTAGTCCTAAAGTGACCAAAAGGTCACCAAAAAAAAAGAAACCAGAGGCTATTCTAGCAAAGGTATTTGAAAGAAAGAGGAAAACCAGGAATAACTGATGAATACTAAGAGGGGGGTGAATTAGTATACCAAAAAATACTGTAAACAATCCTTTAAACAGTTTAGCAGATAACCGGTGCAACAGATTCACTAATAAATCGGCCAAGATAAATGCAAACCAAATAGAAAACAAAGCATTCACCCACAAAAGCACAATCACCATAACACAATATATTTGACGTGGAATCCCAAATGGGAAAAACCACGGTGAGCAGAAACTCACAAGTAACTATCTGCAGAATAGAAACCAAACCGATTAAGGTCATACAATTTTCTTCACCAGAATAGATCCTGTTAGGAATATAGATCTTTGTTAGGAGATAAGTCTTGTTAAACAACTACCTTGTTAAAGGATTTTAGATCCACAGTTGTGAACCACCTTGTTAGAGGATTTACAAAGGCTTTGTTGGGCCTACCCGGTTAAGGGTTTCAGACTTGTCGAAGATATTAGTAATCAACAAGTGAATGATCTAGACAATAGCACAGTATGCTTAATTAGATCCTTGACAACACATTGTTAATGCATTTAAGTATTACTTTAGTCTTCAATATCTCCATGCTCTATCTCTTCACATAGACCTAATCTTCTCTTCAATGATCACATATAACCTCTTCTATTCTATCTCTCATACTCTATCTCATACATGCAAACCCTAGACATGATGTCCTTATAAAGGAATCTGATTGCATGTCGGTCCAATAGAATTAGACTACAAGTTCCTAGGTTCAGTGCATCTAGACACATTTGGTAACACGACACAAAATCACCGCCAAAGTGTCGCTGGATGATAACTCATCACACATTATAGTAATACCGGCTGGTAACTCATCACAGAGTAATACCGATTAATATAATATACTGATTACTGGTTGTCAAAAATGAAGACTGGTAGATCAAAGAGTTTCGATCAAAAGTTAACTACCACTTGGTTCCTTCATACCGCTTGAGCTCCTTGAACCACTTGGGATCCTCATACCGCTTGGGGTCTTCATACCGCTTGCGGTCTTCATACAATCTGTGACTGGTAAACCATTTTCTTCAAAACATCGATAGTCTAAAGACTATACATCCAATAATACACAATACCAGTTGGAGCAATTATTGGTTGAGCATAATTCATGCATCAAGAAAGTGTGTGTCCATCAATGACAATCAAAATGTCATCAGAATGCCAACAATAACTCACCGGATTTAGAAGGCACTGAACTGGAGGTAGAAATAAAGAAGACAAGACAATCAAGCAAGAAGACGAAGTTAACCGGTAATGTACCAGTAACCTCTGCACCGGTAAATTTAGATATTTCCTCTTACAAACCTATGACACATTGTCAAAGGACCATAAGGAATATTAGAAAAAAAGTTCTTGATGATTTAAAAGAATATTTTGATGATTTCAATGATAGTGAAAAGGAGGATGTTGAACAAGAACTTATTAAATATTTATGTGTTAATGATTTGTCACCTTCTGAAATTAAATCAATTACTTCTAAATCTTTGTATGATTCTTTGGACAACAAATGGCGCATTGCAATTGAAAAAGAGCAAGACATCAGGGAGAAAGTTTTTGCTCAATATTTTCTAGATGCCTCTTACTCAGAATTGTTTGAGATTATTGATAAATACAAAGGCATTTTCTTCATGTGAAGAAGAAGACTTCAGCTACTCAGAGGCAAAACTTTTGAAGTGGAAAAAGACACCCATTTGCAAGTTAAAGGTTCTGTCAAAATGCATCAAGTATCTGAAACTAATCGGCAAGCTAAGCAAGAACCTGACCTATCCACAGCCAAACCAAATGAAGTCCTTGACAGTCTGGTGAAAGAATGGCAGAAAAAAATGAACACATTGATGTTGATGCACTGGACATTGAGGATATCACTCTAGATGAGGAAAAAGCTGAAAAAGAGAGAATGGAAAAAGAAAAGGATGAGAAAGTGGAAAAAGAGAAAGAGGAGAAAGAAAAGCAAGAGAAAGAGAAAGCAGAGAAAGAGAGAGAAGAAGAAAAGAAGAAGGAAGAAGAGAAGAAGAAGGAAGAAGAGAAAAAGAAAGAAGAAGAGAAGAGGAAGGAAGAAGAAAAGAGGAAGGAGGAAGCATAGAAGGAAAAGGAAGAGGAGAAAAAGAAAGAAGAAGAGAAGAAGAAAGAAAAGGAAGAAGAGGAGAAGAAAAGACAAGCGGAGATCAAGGCAAAGGAAGGAGGACAGACTCTGAAGGTAACCGGAGATCAAGCCACGCAAGTTGATTCCATCGGTCCCACTGATTTGACTCTTGCATGTCTAACTCAATCCATGGATGAGATTGAGCTACTACAGAGCATTCAACTAGCGCAGGAGAGATTGGAAGAAATAAGGAAAAAGAAAGAACAGGATGTCATTCAATTTGTTGTTGACACCCTTTCTAATCTAATCCTTGGTACTAACCTCCCCAGTACTGATTCCTCGCTAGCCAAGCTCAAACTTCTTTGCACAGTAATGGATGATTAGGTACAATATTTGGAAGATGTTTCCCAGGCCACTGCAAAGAAAAACCATGAAAAGGCACTCAAAGTTGCCTTAGTAAATAAAATGGATGACGACAGGACACGACTGCTTAAGCAAAAAGATGATGTATGTTCATCCATGGGTGAAGGTAACCTATTCTTGAGTAAAATTTGTCAACCTCACATGTTTTGTGACGATGCTCTGAAATAGAAGACTCAACTCCAATCAAAATTATAGAAATATATCGGCAACTTCAAAATGCCCTATGATTTGTTCACAGTATATGGACAAACTGTTCATACTCACCAACATCAGATGCAAAGCTTGACTCAGAGATCTGCAATCAGACTCGAGATCTGCAGGAGCTCCAGTTGCTCCTATTGCCAAAATTGCAAGTTCTTCAGAAATGTTTCTTGAACTTGGAGGCTATCACTGTGACACAAGAGATGAGCACCATCGATGCAATGGAAGAATTAGCCTTCCAGATGAAGACCGCAAGTGAAATTGTTGCCTCACTTCTTGAGTCATGGTCTTTAGACATGAAAAATTTTATGCAAAAATTTAAGTCTCTTTTTGAGAAATTTTACTCTTTATTGTCATGAATATCTACTCTATTTTCATATTATGCAAACACAAAAAGGGGAATATTTTGCATTACTTTGTCATTGTTGGCAAAGGGGGAGTAGTGTATTAAAATTTTGGCGAGTATTAAATTTTTTGCAAAAGGTGTAGTGTATATGCTTAGGGGGAGTAATTTTGGTTATGGCATCTATTTTTATTTTGTAAGCACTTAGATGTCAAAATTTTCCTAAGTGTTGCCATCAATGCCAAAGGGGGAGATTGTTGGTATTTTGATGATAATTAGTTGTGATTGTTATTAATGGACACACACTTATTTAATGTATGAGTTATTCTCAACCGGTAGTTGTTCCAACTAGTATTGTATGTCATTAATATGTATAGTCTTTATTTGTTGAAGACTATCGGTGTTTTGCAGAAGATGCTTACCGGTCAAAGCATGACCGAAGATCCCAAGCGGTATGAAGATCTCAAAGAGGAATGAAGACCCTGAGCGGAAGTTAATCTTTTGATCGGAACACTATGTTCCAGTCTTCCAGTCTTCACTTGTCAACCGATAATTGGTATACTTTGTTAACCGGTTTAATTGTAATGTGTGATGAGTTATCATCCATCGACACTTTGGTGGTGTTTTTGTGTCGTGTTACCAAATGTTTCTAGATTCACTGTACCTAGGAAATTGTAGTCTCATCTTATTGGACCGACATGAAATCAGGTTCCTATATGAGGACATCATGTCTGGGGTTTTAAAGTAGTTGTAGTGTGCAAACGAAGATAAGGTTTGTGCGAGAAAAAGTCTCACACAACAGAGATAGAGAGTGTGAAATATAGAAGACTAAAGTAATGTTGGAATGCATTAACAAGGAGGTGCCAAGATGTAATCAAGCATTCTTTGCTACTGTCTAGATCATTCACTTGTTGATTACTAATATCTTCGACAAGTCTGAAACCCTTAACTGGGTAGGCCCAGCCAAGCCTATTGAAAATACTCTAACAACGTGGTTCACAGTTGTGGATCTGAAATCCTCTAACAGGGTAGTCTTTAGAAAGACTTATCTCCTAATTGAGATCTGGGTTCCTAACAGGATCTGTTCTGGTGAAGAACGTTGTAAGGCCTTAACCGGTCTGACCTTAACCGGTCTGGTTGCTATTTTGCAGATAGTTGACTTGTGAGTTTTACTCACCGTGGTTTTTCCCATTTGGGTTTCCACGTCAAAACATCTTGTGTTATGGCGATTGTTCTTTTGTGGGTGAATTCTTTATTTTCTATTTGGCTTGTTTATGTTTTAACTAGTTTGTTGTTTAATCTGCTACATCGTTCTGCAATTAAACTACTTAAGAGTTTGTTTAAGTTTTTGGGCATACTAATTCACCCCCCCTCTTAGTATTCATCAAATGGAGATTGGAAAAATTAGGAATGAAGGTCCTAATCCAAAAGTAAAGGTCATTAGTGAAGGTGGAACTGGACAAGAAAATATAGGAAAGCAATAGGAAAAGGATATTCCACAGAAGAACAAACAAGCAATGAAGTCCAACTCAAGCCAGCTGCCTGAATGGTTGTAGAAACAAATGCAACTGAAGGATAGAATTTAATTTATACCTCTACATTTTAATAGTTTGTTGAAAGATATTCCCACTATCAGAAAAGGGAGGAAACCTAACATTAAGTATGCCACTAGACTTGATACTGAAGCAAATCAAGAACTACATATTGTGGAACCCATGTCAGATAAAGATCCACAACACATCACCACAGAGGATTATAGGGTTACTACTATCAGTTTGGGAAAACCTTCTAGATATATTGGTGCAAGAATTACTAAAGAAGGTGTAGCATTGATGGAGGATAGGCTTCGTAGAGATCAAAATAAGTTAAAGGAACAGAAAGGACATATTGAACTGTTAACTCAATTCATCAACCTCGATCAACTTCGTAGGAGATACCTCCACACCCAATTTTAATGTCAAAGGAGGAAGTGAATGTTATGACCATTTTAAATCATAATGTGATAGTCATGGATGAATGTATTCAAGAAGTGTTAACCCAAGTAAAAGGAATTCTACAAAAGGTAGTAACCTGATACTTGATGCTTCCACAATTGTTGGATGAGATGAATAAACTATAGCAAAAATGTGGAGAAATGTTAGAAAAGGAAGAAGTGGCATTGATAATAATAAATGAAATGGGAAAAATAGATGCAAGTGTGCAAGTAGATAAGAATATACTGATAGAAAAGCAAATAGGTGAGATGGAATCTTGGACGATACAACAGGAATGGTAGTTGAATAGGCTGAACAAATGTAGGAGCAAAGTAGAAAAGATTGATGGAAATTGTGATTGAATCTCGAGAATAGGACAAAGTGATCATTGAAATTTTTATGGAACAGTTAATTGAAGATTCCATGTGGAACAGTGATGAACGATTAGTGGCAGAGTTGAGAAGTGTTGGGCTTAGCGGATTTCAATTCTAGAAAAGTATGCAAATTCATGGCTCCTCAAAGATTCTACTCAAATGCAATATACAATAAGGGAATATGAGAATTTCACTAGCTCTAGGGACAAATAAATTGTAGAGATCAAATACTCATACAAAGCCCAGGCATTAAACTATTCCCTAGTGGAAGGTTTCGTTAAAGATAAAATACTAAAGGTTGTAGTTGTTGTTGAAGAATATATGTTGGATATTGCTGCTACTAGGATATGTTGTTGTCATTGATGTCAACATATTTATGTGTCTTGGTATTGTAGAGAATTGGTTTCAATGATCCAGAATTCTTCTTGATCATATCAATTGATTTGGTGATTGCATTTGAGGTTTTTGGTCTTTCCCTATTGGTTGCAGTGGCTGGCAGAGTCTGGATTTTGATCCAGTGAGCTTTGGTATGATGATATCCTGTGTTGTGGATTTGGGAGAATGTTTTGGATGCTCATGTGTATCTTCTTTTCAAGTGGCTTGTGATTTGGTGCTCTGGAAGCTATCTTTTTTATCTGAGTTGTTGTTGTTGAGTGTTCTTGAATGTTAGCATGTTGATCGATGAAGAATTGCATAAGTGGTGTTGGTGCAGCTATTGTGGATGTTTATAACATGCTTGTCAGTGTTTCCTAATCATGTCCTATTTGTATTGGTGATCTGCATTGATTATTGTGTGAGTTTTAGATGATTTTCATGGTTCGGTGATATTCTTCGTGTTATGCAATATTTTGGTGGTGTAACGTGTTGTGGTTGGTCTTAAAGAGATTTCTAGTGGTGATGAGCATTTGGAGATTTTATTTAGGTCCATGTTATGCTATCTATGTCATTGTATTGTTCTGGTGGTTGATTTATGTATCGTGTAATGTAATTTTCTAATTAGGTGTTATGGGTTTGGCCGATCTTGTAGTCAAGGTTGATGATCTGTATAAATGGGTTTGATATTCATGTAATTTGGTGTAAGGATGTTGAGTATGTATTATTAGAGATTGGTGTATGTACAAGCAAGTGAAATCATCTTTCACTATGGTGTGAAGAGCAGACATTTGAGCTTAACCAAAACTATCATCAGGCATTAGCAGATGTTATTTTTGCAGTTTATTCTTTTCATATTGTAGTCTGAATCTTTTGTAAGGTAGTGAACCTTCCCTAAGGGTTGGAGCCTTCTGGGTCATTGTAATTTGAGTAGTGAGCTCTAGGCAGAGTGCCTGAATGCATGTGCATTCCCGATTATAATATTTACACATACTACCACAAAGTATTATCTCATTATGGGTATGTTCGCACAGTGGTTTTTCCCTTAACCGAGTTTTTCATGTCAAAAATATTGGTGTTATGTGTGTTGTTGTTATCTTTCTTTTTGCTGCAGTTGATCAAACCCGAGATTGTGCTTAATTGTCTTAATCCAGTGAAAACTAATTCACCCCCCCTCTTCTCAGTGTTCCTTCTTGTTGTTGCCAACATGTGGTATCAGAGCTAGATCCTTTGGAAGAAGCTTAATCACTTAAGGAGATCTGGGATGGAAAATTATGTGTTTAGGAAGGAGAGCCCTAGATTTGATGGAAATAATTATATTGTTTGGAAGGATCGGATGGAAGTTTGTCTGAAGTGTCTTGGTGAAGATTATTGGAATATTAAAAAGAATGTTTACAATGTTCCTCAGAATGGACCAGTTACTGCTGATGAGATCAAGGAAGTTGAATATAACATAAGGGCTAAGGAAGTGTTGTTGAGTCTTTTGATCGATTCAGATATGACTAATGTGATGGGACATCAGAATACACATGAGATATGGAAGAAGCTTGAGGTCTTATATGAAGGAGACGCACAAGTTGAAGTTGCTAAGTTGCAGAGTTTGAAGGGAAAATATAAATCAGTAAAGATGAGAACATAAATTCCTTTATGACTAAGGTGAATGAGTTTGTCATGAATATCAGATGTGCCAGTGGAACCCTTGAGGAATGTGAGAGTGTTGCTAAGGTATTGAGATCTTTGCCTTCTACTTATAAAGATAAAGTTGTTGCTATTGATGAGATCCAGAGTGTGACTACTGTGACAAGAGATATGTTGGTTGGTAAGATGGCTACATTTGAGTTGAGCGTATTTGGAGAATCACATGGTAAATCTGAGACTGCATTTAAAGCCTTTATATCCAGGAAGAAACTATATGATCTAGGAGAGAGTTCATCTAGGTTTTCAAGATATGAAAAAGAAATGAGAGAGATGGAAGAGTAGGAGAGAGAGTTGGATGTGTTGGCATATGTGCAAAGCATGATGACATGATGATATTGTATGTTGTCATTGATTTCAATATGCTGAAGTATGAACCAGTATGGTGTAGTAAGCAAACTGGCAAGAGAACCAGTATGATGATGTAAACCAGTATTTGTAAAAAAGTGAAGCGATATGTTTGTTCAAGGTGAACCGGTATGTTGGAATGAGAACCGGTAAATGAAATTTTGTATTGGAGTTTCATTTGGTATGACTACCGGTTGGTAGTCTCAGCTTCAGAGTTTCCAGTTGATGGATTCCAAGCTTGTGCGATTCAATCGATGACATCTTCTAATGAGTTAGCATTGTATGAAGACCAGATAATTGTTGCCACATCAGCCTTGTGCGCATGAAGGATTTCCTTGAGGATCTTGCATGGAGAGTGATCCTATCTACCTCGGGAATGTGTGAAGTCTCTGTAAACGGTGGAGAGCGCATGATGAGTTATCAGCTTCCTGGAGCGGCAAAGAATGAACGTTGGAGAACGTCTTGAGATCTGTTCAAGACTATTGTACTCGATGCAGTGTGATTAACAGTCAGGATTGATCCGACTGGATTGTAAAACTTAAATGTTTAGGGTTTACGGTTTATGCTACCGACCTATCTGTTTCCTATAAGGTCGATGATGTTTTTCATTTTGAAGTTATTGTAAAATGGTATGTGTGTATCCTAGTGAGCGATACTTTATTCTTTCTTGATCGGAGAAGTGTGTTGATACCTGCAGAGGATGATTGCACAAGAAAAGGAGCTTAAGTGGATTTGCCTTGGCATTGAGTGTTGTTATCAGATCATTGTACTACCTGTTGACTTCTAACTATTTTAGCAGTTGGAAAATCCCTTAATCGGGTAGCTTTAACAGGATTTTGTGTAAATCCTTTAACAGGGTGACTCAATTCAATGAGTTCTTCAAATCCTCTTGCGAGGTAACCTTTAACAGGGTTCTAACCTTTAACTGGGTATTTAGCCATCCCTTAACCGGGTGATCCCTAGCAAAACCTATTGTAAAAGTCTCTAACCAGACTAGGCTCCTAACAGAGTGGACTTCAAAAGAGTTCAAGAACAGCTTGTGGGTATTCATCCCCACCTTGGTTTTTCCCAGCTGGGTTTCCACGTGAAAAAACAGTGTGTCATGTGTGATGCTTTGCTTTTCATGTGATTGTTTAGTGTTTTATGTCAAACTGGTAAAATATGTTGAACTAGCAGTCATTATATTTTGATGATAGATTACATGTTTATGCATAAGGGTGAAGTGGAAATGAGGTATTAGATTGTATGGAAAGCTAAGGCTTACCAATTCAAGTCCATGAAATTCTTACTATGTTTTACTGGTAGTAATCTGGTTTAGACAGGTGTTAGTGCTTGCCAGTCAAAGTGCACTTTTGCAGTCAAACCGGTTCAGGAAAAGTATTTTTGCCTGTACTGATTCACCTACCCCTCTCAGTACTGGTTTGGTACTAACTATTCATCATTTATTCATCAGGATGAGCTTGAAGAACTTATTGCTTGGAGATTGCCTAAGGGAGCTGGTAAGTATGATGGAAAGTTACCTTTGAAATTCTTCTCTTTTAATAAGAAAGGACATTTTTCTTCTAGGTGTCTTGAAAGAATGTCTAGGTATGATAAGCATGAAAGACATGATAGATTTGATAAGCATGATAGATATGATAAGAATGATAAGCATGATAAGCCCTACAAGCCCTACTGAAAGTACATAAATTAGAAGAGATGTTATTATGTTTCTAATGAAGGTGTGACAAATGAAGAATCAGACAATGAGAATTCAGGAGATGAGTTTGTGCTTATTGCTATCAAAGAAGATGATCCGGTACCAATGAATCCTACAAGTTGCATTGTTGAGGAGAAAGCTTTGGCTGCTAAGATTCAGGAGAGAGATGAATGGGTAGTTGACAATGATTGCTCACATTATATGACAGGTGATAAAAGCAAATTTATAAGTATGGAAATGTATGATGGTGGTATAATAAGATTTGGAGAAGATAAAGCTTGTATGATTCATGGTAGAGGTTCTATATCTTTTGATGGTAAGAATAATCCTGATGATGTCTTATATGTTGAAGGATTAAAGCATAATCTTTTTAGTGTTGGACAAATGGTTGACAAGGGATATTATTTGCAATTCAAGAATGGTAAATGTAAGATTCTGAATGGCTCCAGTGTAGAGATTGCAACAAAGACTAAAACTAAAGGTAATATCTTTCACTTGAATGCTGGTAAGAAAAGTTGTTTGATTGCTCAGATAGATGAAAGTTGGTTGTGGCATAGGAGGATGTGTCATGATAACTTTGACTGTATGATAAGAATGAGTTCTAATCAAGTTGTTAGAGATTTGCCTAAAATTGTGAAGCTCTCTAATCTGGTATGTAAAGAATGTCAGTTGGGGAAGCAAACAAGAACATCATTTAAAAGAAAATTGTATACATCTAGTGGACTATTAGATCTTGTGCATAATGACTTGTGTGGTCCTACTAGGGTGAGAAGCATGCAGGGTGATTGGTATTTCATGTTGCTGATTGATGATTACTCTAGGATGATGTGGGTGACTTTTCTAAGGGAGAAATCAGAAGCATTAGAGAAATTCAAGATGTTCTAAGCAAAGGTGGAGACTAAGATAGGATTGAAGCTGAGATATCTGAGATCCAACAGAGGAGGAGAATTCACGTTCGGTGAGTTTGATACATTCTATGAGAGGAATAGAATTAAAAGACAGTTATCTGCTCCTGGAACCCCCAAGCAGAATAGAGTCATTGAAAGGAAGAATAGAACAATCTTGGATGCAGCTAGAATGATGTTGATTGAAGGAAATGTTACATAAACCTTTTGGAATGAAGTTGTTAGCACTGTTGTTTACACATGCAAGTGGGTGCATATAAAAGGCAATTCTGGTAAGACTCCTTATGAGCTATGGTTTGGTCATGTTCCTACTGTTAGATATTTTAGAGTTTTTGGAAGCAAATTTTATATAAAAAGAGATGATGATATAGGAAAGTTTGATGCAAGATGTGATGAAGGAATCTTCTTGGTATATTTTGCTAAGAGCAAGGCCTGCCAATGTTATAATAAGAGGTTGAAAATGATAGTAGAAAGTGCAAATGTAAAAGTTGATGAATGTTTTGGTAAGCAGATGAGAGCATGTGGATATGAGATTGATGAACAAGATATTGTCTCTAAGCCTACACAAATTGAGATCCCAAAGCAGATTAATCTGGTAGAGACAATTGATAATTCGAAGACTCTGAGGTATGTGAAATTGAATCACTCTAAGAATCAGATTATTGGTGATAAGAACAAGGGTGTGATGACTAGGAGAAGACTTGTTGTTGAAGAGATATGTTTGATTTCTAAGATTGAGCCTAAAGATGTTGTTGAAGCCTGTAAGGATGAGAATTGGATAAAAGATATGGAGGAGGACTTGAATCAGATTGAAAAGAATAATACTTGGGATCTTGCTTTGAGACCTAAAGACAAAAATGTGATTGGCACTAAATGGGTGTTCCAGAATAAACTGAATAAAGTCAGTGAAGTGGTAAGAAACAAAGCAAGATTGGTATGTAAGGGATGCTCTCAGAAGGAAGGTATTGATTATGAAAAAAAAAATTGCTCCTGTAGCTAGAATTGAAGTTGTTTGATTGTTGCTTTCATATGTAGCTTATAAGAATTTCAAGGTTTATCAGATGGATGTCAAGTCAAGCCTTTTTGAATGGTGATCTTGATGAGGAAGTCTATATTGAGAAACCAAAAGGATTTTCTTTATCAAATGAAGGAGACATGGTATGCAGATTGAAGAAAGCACTTTATGGACTGAAGCAAGCCCCTAGAGCCCGGTATGCAAGATTAGATAAGTATTTGATGAAGTTAGGATTTTGTAAAGGTATCGTTGACAGTAACTTATACTTTAAGGTTGAGAATGATAACATTTTAATTGTTGAAGTATTTGTGGATGACATAATTTTTTGAGGAGATGATGATTTGATTATGAAGTTTTCTAATGATATGCAAGAGGAATATGAGATGTCTATGATAGGTGAGATGAAATTCTTCTTAGGATTGTAGGTTACTCATACCGGTAAAGGTATTCTCATTTCTCAATCTAGGTATGTGAAGGAACTATTAAAGAAATTTGGGTTAGATGACTCTAAAATTGTTGGAACTCCTATGGTGACTGGATGCAAATTGTCTAAGAATGATGAATCTAAGAAAGTGAATCAAACCTTGTATAGATCTATGGTTGGTGGATTGTTGTACCTGACTCAGACTAGACCAGATATTATGCATGTTGTGTATCTTTGTGCCAGATTTCAAGTTGATCCTAAAGAGACTCATGTTACTTTTGTCAAAAGAATTTTCAAATACTTGAAGGGAATTGTTGACTATGCATTGTGGTATCTAAAGAATGATGATTTTATGCTTTGTGCCTATAAGTATGTGAAGAAACTATTAAAAAATTTTGGGTTAGATGACTCTAAACCTTTTGGAACTCCTATGGTGACTAGATGCAAAATATCTAAGAATGATGAATCTAAGAAAGTGAATCAAACCTTATATAGATCTATGGCTGGTGGATTGTTGTACCTGACTCGGCCTAGACCAGATATTATGCATGTTGTGTATCTTTGTGCCATATTTCAAGCTGATCCTAAAGAGACTCATGATATTGTTGTTAACAGAATTTTTAGATACTTGAAGGGAACTGTTGACTTTGGATTGTGGTATCCAAAGAATGATGAATTTATGCTTTGTGCCTATACTAATTTTGACTGGGAAGGTGATGTAGATGACCGGAAGAGAACTACCGATGGAGCGTTCTTTTTGGGGTAGAAGTTGGTTTCATGGTCGAGCAAGAAACAAGATGTCATGTCTCTATCTATTGTTGAAGCTAAATACATTGTTGCTGCTACAAATTGTACTCAGGTAGTTTGGATGAAACATATGTTGAAAGACATTAGAGTTGTGTATAATGAGCCTACTGTTATTTATTGTGACAAATCAAGTGCTATTAATATTTCCAAGAATCTGGTACTACATTCTAAAATGAAGCAGATATCAATTAAGTATTATTTATTGAGGGAGAAAGTTAGTGATGAGGAAGTAAAACTGGAGTATGTATCTACAAAAGATCAGACTGTAGATATTTTCACTAAGCATTTGCTTACAGATACATTTGTGCATTTGAGACACAAGTTAGGGGTATATGCCCCTCTTAATGAGAATTAGGTGCATTGAGATGCATCAAACCGATGGATTTTACAATATTATCTTCTTGTCCGGGTTGATGAGATGATGTTGCCACTCAGCTGGAGTAGTTAATGAGTTGTTTTAGAGTTGTGACTGTGTTGTTAGGGAAAGAGAAGCTTAATCAGTTTATATCTTTGGCATTATTGTCAAAGGGGGAGAGAAGCATGTGAAAAAATGTTTTATCTTTGAAGCTTTGTGTGCATGATATTAGGGGGAGCCTATTGGATTTTGTTGATGTTGATTCATTCCTGTGCATTGATTGTTATAAAATTTGATATTTCACCTCAAATAACTGAGGATGATGGGGAGGTATTGCACTCTAAAAATATAAAAGGGTGAGCTGAAGACTACTAGGTCACGGAGCCATATCCAAACCAACTAGAGGCATTATCTCTAGAGGTGGTAAATGAACCTATTCTAAGGGCCGCCCAAAGGTGGATAGATGAATACTAATTAAACTTAAGGAAAAAAGGGCACAAGGTCACAATCTCGAAGAAGACAAAAAAAAAAGGAAGATGATTGCTACAATGATTTCTTAATACATAAAAAGAGTATAGGTACGACCAAAATTATCGACATAGAATCTATGGCAAAGGACCCTGGAACCTACATGGTGGGTGTTGAGGTCATGACAACTGATCAGGATTAAATCAATTGGCTAGAAGTAAAATGGCAGAGCCCCAAGATCAGATGAGTAGAAATGTAGAAGCCTCTACTTCTAGATAACTGAGGGATCCACCTATATTAACCCAATCTACCTAAGTGCTTTGAGTCATACCGATAGCAATGCCACAAACTGTGGCTCATTTATTTGTTTCTCCACCCTTTTTAATTAATGTGATGAGTGAAATAATGGGAGTGGTTCGACAAAATCAATTTGATAATGACCCTACTAGGATAAAAATTTATCAAGAGATGCACCAGGTGTTCTCAAGACACTTAGCTCCCAAGTAGATAAAGGAAATGCACTTCAAATTAGATGGAGGAAAAGCTTTACAATTCTTTGAGCAAAGAGATAAATCAGTGCCTCTAAGGGAGAAAGTAGCAAGAATCACAATAAGTGACATCATGTATGTTGACCAAGGAGGATTCACAGATATTGAGGACAAAGAATCCCTAGGATCAAAGGATGCAAAGATATTAACCAATATAGAAACCACATAACTATTAATTGGGACTAAAGAGAAAGTAGGAGGTAGAAGTAAAGTCTTTGTGGAGGAAACACAAAATGTAAATACAAGGATAGAGCCCAATATGGTGATGGAACATTGGGAGGAAGAATACCATAATCTTAAAGTAAGTGAAGTTGAAATGATGATGCATCTAGAGAATGTTCCACATGAAACAATAATGAATATAGAAGAGGAAAAAAAAGAGAGAAAAACTTCAAATCGGGAAATGGAAATGAGAGATGTAGTCTAGTCCCCTACAAAGCAAAAGGAGATTGGAAAAATAGGGAAGGAAGGTCCTAATTTAGAAGTAAAGGTCATTAGTGAAGGTGGAATTGGACAAGAAAATCTAGGAGAGGGACATGAAAAGGATATGAATTCCACAGAAGAACAAACAAGCAATAGATTTCAACTCAAGCCAACTACCTGAATGGTTGCAAAAACAAATGCAATTGAAGGATAGAATTTAATTGATACCTCTACATGTCAATAGTATATTGAAGGATATTCCCACTATTAGGAAAGGGAGGAAACATAAGATTAAGTATGCCACTAGACTTGATACTAAAGTAATTCAAGAACTACATATTGCAAAGCCCATGTTAGATAAAGATCCACAACACATCGCCACAGAGGATTGTTGGTCCTCACAACTGGAATGGCAACTAGGTAATAAAACACAATTTAGAGATTGAATATCCTTGAATAGCTAGCTTTCCTGTGGCAAAGGCTTATTTATTTATCAACTGGGGATGTAAACTTGAAATGGGCCAGCATTGTATGTGCACCAAGTTCATATTGCAACCATTCTATATTGTTGCAGGAAAGGAAATTCTTCTAAAACACGTGGAATCCCAATGAACTAATACTTAATCTTACAACTAGAAATTACTTTAAACAACTACTATTAAATGATAGAGTTTTGGCAAGCAACAGGAACTACTATGTTGTTGTGGCTACAGGAATAGACACATGAACTCTCTCTAATAGTTGCAGGAACAGACAATTGCAGAAACAACTATTACAGAAGTATGAAAACTAACTGGAACATACAAAGGATTAGTCACCAAGTGGGCCCCCTTGAGTGAGTATCTCCGGAGCTTCAGATTACAATTGTTTAAGCATTCAAAATCATATCGATCTCTTTATTTCATCTTGACTGTGAAAAATACATAAAAATACCAGAAGACTGCATATTACAAATATTATGGTCGTTCTCTACTATCCCCGAGAGGAGAGAGATCCCTTTTATTTATAAGAAAACTTATAAAAAACTTCTAACTGATCGACCACATTCTTACGGAATAGGTGAACGGGCTTTATTAACAAGAGAAGAAGAAGAATTCAGCGCAGGAAAACAGAACAACATATGTCCTGCAGCTAAGAAAATATAGCATGACTCGCTTCCTAGATCTAAGCTCCACTAAGAACAGTTATAAATGTTTTCATAAATTAGTCTGCTGAAGAACCGGTCAAGTGGTTTTGATCATTACTGCATTTCTCTGACTGGGTCTACATTGTGGTTATACACTTGATGCTCCTTTAAACCGCCACTTAGTCTTTACTTCACCTTTGCCAACCCTGCATCATGATATTAATGCACAACAAATATGTGTATATACTAATGCTAAAATGATATAATGTAAAGCATATTTAAAATTGATTTTAGATATTTGCATAGACAGATCATTTAAAACCATTATATGATATCCTTAGGTATAAGTTAAAACAGTTTCAAAAATACTTAAAAGTTATCAACTTAAGAGAGTATTATAATCCAAATTCCACCTAATCACAAGACCTAGGCTAGAGTATTATATCAAAAATCTATCAAAATAGAGCCATTATTTAGGCTCATCAAGGATTATAGGGTTACTACAATCAGTTTGGGAAAACCTTCTAGATTTATTGGTGCAAGAATTACCAAAGAAGGTATATAATTGATGGAGGATAGGCTTCGTAGAGATCAAAATAAGTTAAAAGAATAGAAAGGACATATTGAACAGTTGACTCAATTCATCAACCTCGGTCAACTCCGTAGGAGATACCTCCACACCTAAGTTTAATGTCAAATGAGGAAGCAAACTCTATGACCATTTTAAATCATAATGCGAGAGTAATGGATGAATGGATTCAAGAAATGTTTACCCAAGTAAAAGGAATGCTACAAAAGATAGTAGCTCGGTACTTGACGCTTGCACAATTGTTGCATGAGATGAGTAAACTATAGCAAAAATGTGGAGAAATGTTAGAAAAGGAAGAAGTGGAATTGATCAGAATATATGAAATGGGAAAAATAGATGCAAGTGTGCTAGTAGATAAGAATATACTGATAGAAAAGAAAATAGGTGAGATGGAATCTTGGAGGATACAACAGGAATGGTAGTTAAATAGGTTGAACAAATGTAGGAGCAAAGTAGAAAAGAATGATGAAAACCGTGATTGAATCTCGGGAACAGGACAAAGTGTTGATTGAAATTTTTATGGAACAATTAATCGAAGATTCCATGTGGAACAGTGATGAAGGATTAGTGGCAGAGTTTGAGAAGTGTTGGGCTTAGCGGGTTTCAAATCTGGAAAAGTATGCAAATTCATGGCTCCTCAGAGATTATACTCAAATGCAATATACAAGGGAATATGAGAATTTCACTAGCTCTAGGGACAAAGAAATTGCAGAGATCAAATACTCATACAAAGCCCAAGCATTAAATTATTCACTAGTGGAAGGTTTTGTTAAAGATAAAATACTAAAGGTTGTAGCAATTGTTGAAGAACATATGTTGGATATTGTTTCTACTAGGATATGTTGTTGTCATTGATGTCAACACATTCCTATGTCTTGGTATCATAGAGAATTGGTTTCAGTGATCCGGAAGTCTTCTGGATCATGTCACTTGATCTGATGATTGCATTTGAGGTTTTTGGTCTTTCTGTTCAGTGGCTGGCAGAGTCTAGATTTTGATCCAGTGAGCTATGGTATGATGATATCCTATTTTGTGGATTTGGGAGAAAGTTTTGGATGCTTGTGTGTATCTTCATTTCAAGTGGTAAGTGATTTGGTGCTCCAGAAGCTATCTTTCTTATCCAAGTTGTTGTTGTTGAGTGTTCTTGAACGTTAGCATGTTGATCGATCAAGAATTGCATAAGTGGTGTGTTAGGTCCTAGAGACAACTCAGAGGGGGGGTGAATCAGTTGTTCAATAAATTCAAACCAAAATTAAATTAACCAAAACTTAATGCTTAATGTCGGTAGCTAGTTTTATTAGTTAATTGCAGTATCGGTAAAGATTAATGCATGAAACAAAAAGATAATAACATCCACAACACAACACAAATATTTGTGCGTGGAAACCCTATAAGGGGAAAAACCACAGCGGGAAGCCTTACCCACAATCAGATGATACTACTATAGATAGTATGTGTGTAAAATATGGAGTCTACACATGCAGAAAGGCCAGCTACCTAGAGCTCACTGCTCAAACACAAAATGGGAGTCACACTGACTACAATTGGATGGTTAAATCCAATGAAAATGTGCTGCTCAAAATAGCATCTTCATATGTTGGATTTAGTACCAGTTAAGCTCTGATTATCTTCTCAAAACCTTCCTTCAATCTTCAAATGATGTCTACATGTATAGCTCTGCTTATTTTTGCATATTCGCACTTGCTTACATTCCCATTACCAATCTCACAAATGAGATCTTACATTTATACCATAACCTAAGACCAATTGAGTAGGTCGGCTTACAAAGAATATTATAATAAAATCAATTACAAATAAATCAATATGTGATGCATCATGTCAGCTCAATGCATTTATAATAATAATAAATCATCTCCATAACGTGTCATGCTGATCTGGAATAGATATGCTTGTCGGTGCATAACCTGGACCTATTTGCCGGTAACAGCAAATATGCAAACCCAATTAGATCAATAACCAAATCGTCAAAACCAAGTGATCAAAGTGTCCAAACAATGTCTTCGACATAACCAAGTAGTCTCCAACTCATTCCAAGTGTCGGTGAACAATATAACCTGCCAGTGAACCAAATACCGATGACTGTGCATAAGTCACTGACATGCCAGTGGACAAAACCAAAGATCTTCAGGTACTGATAAGTGTTAACGAGTGTTGACATCAATGAAAAAACCATATCAACATATCCAAAATACCAACAATCTCCCCCTTTGGCATTGATGGCAACACAAGATGGAAAAACCATCAAAGTGCCAAAACAGAAATGCCAAAAAATAAAAAATCAACAATCTCTCAAAGAGATCATTAACTAGAAATCAAAATACATAATATCTCTCTCCCTAGGAATAATCTCTCCCAAAAGATAATGTGTTTTTTCCATAATATCTCTCCCCCTTTGACATCAAATGCCAAAGCAACACATAACTAAATTCAAACACAAAATACCAACTACTCCCCCTGAGAAGTAGCTCTCCTCATCAAAGCTGGAATAAAAGATTTCTCTGTTAATTCTGTCAGTTGATGAAAAACATCAACTGTGTAAGTCTCTACCAATGGGGGTAGAACTCCAAGCTGCTCTCTGAGATATTCAAAAGTATCCTTAGGCAAAGGCTTAGTAAAAATATCTACAATCTATTCTTTAGTATTCACATAAACCAATTTCACTTCTTTTGCTTCAACATTTTCTTTCAGAAAATTAAATTTGATTGAAACATGTTTAGTCTTTGAGTGAAATACCAGATTCTTTGATATATCAATTGCTACCATATTATCACAGTAAATAGTTATAGGTTCCTTGCATTTTACCTTTATGTCCTTCAACATTTGTTTAATCCATAATACATGTGTGCAATTAGTTGTTGCTGCAACATATTCTAATTCTGTTGTTGATAAAGATGTGCAACCTTGTTTCTTTCTCAACCAAGAAATTAGTTTGCTACCAAGAAAAAATGCTCCGTCGGTGGTGTTTTTTCTGTCATCTACATCTCCTGCCCAATTTGCATCTATGTATGCACATAAATCAAAATTTTCATCTCTAGGATACCATAAACCAAGATTTGTAGTGCCTTGTAGGTACCGGAAAATCTTTTTTACTGTTGATTCAGGATTTTCTTTAGGATTACTCTGAAATCTTGAGACAATACATACTGCATTCATAATATCAGGTCTTGTTTGTGTCAAATATAGTAAACCTCCTATCATATACTTGTATCTAGTCGGATTAATAGGTGTTGATTCATCCTTCAATGATAATTTATCAGTTGTAGTCATAGGTGTGCTTACCGGTTTAGAGTTTTCCATGCCAAATTTCTTTAGTAATTCCTTCAAGTACTTAGATTGACATAGGAATATACCTTTATCAGTCTGTGAAATCTGCAATCGTAAAAAGAATTTTATCTCTCCAATCATAGACATTTCAAATTCTTGCTACATTTTATTAGAAAAGTCTTTACACAATCCATCTTCTCCTCCAAAGATTATATCATCAAAAAAAACTTCAATAACTAAGATGTCATCATTAGTCACTTTGTAGTATAGATTGTTGTCAGCATTACCTTTAGTGTAACCGAGCTTCAAAAGATATTTATCCAATCTAGCATACCAAGCTCTAGGAGCTTGCTTTAGTCCATATAAAGCTTTCCTTAACCTGCAAACCATATCTTTGTCATCTATCAAAGAAAATCCATCAGGTTGTTCAATATAAACTTCTTCTTCAAGATCTCCATTCAGAAATGCACATTTAACATCCATTTGATATACTTTATAGTTCTTGTATGCTACAAAAGCCAATAAAAGTCTGACTGCCTCAATTCTAGCTACCTGTGCAAAGGTTTCATTGTAATCATTTCCTTCTTTCTGTGAATATCCCTTACACACTAATATTGCTTTGTTTATGATTACCTTACCATCTTCATTAAGTTTATTTTTGAATACCCATTTAGTTCCAATTACATTTTTGTCTTTAGGCCAGGGAACTAATGACCAAGTGTTATTCCTTTCAATTTGTTCGAATTCATCTTCCATAGCTTTAATCCAATATTTATCTTCACATGCCTCATTAATAGTTCTAGGTTCAATTTAAGAAATAAGACATACCTCTTCATTTGTCAATCTTCCTCTAGTCATAACTCCTTGAAATGTATTCCCAGATATCTGATCTTCAGAGTGATTCAATCTTACATACTAGGGTGTTTTTACTTGCTGCTATTCTTCAGTGACTGTTGAATCCTCAGATGATGGCGGTGTAACTGGATCAACATTTTGTACCGGTGTACTCATAGTAGGTTCATTTGTTATTATCTCTATTGCCAATTCAGAGTCCATGTACCTTGAGTTTCCTCTAAATTGTTCATCAATCTTCACATTTGCACTCTCAACAATTTTTTGCAATCTCTTGTTAAAACATCTATATGCCTTGCTCTTAGATGAATAACCAAGAAATATTCCTTCATCGCTTCTAGGATCAAATTTGCCAATATACTCATCTCTTCTAATACAGCATTTACATCCAAATATTCTGAAATATTTAAGAGTAGGAGTATTACCAAACCATAGTTCGTGAGGGGTCTTACCGATTTCACCTTTGATGTGAACTCTGTTGAATGTATAAATTGTTGTATTGACTGCTTCTCTCCAATATATATGAGGTAAATTTTCTTCTAATATCATTCTTCTAGCTGCATCCAAAATAGTTCTTTTTTTCCTTTCCACAACTCCATTCTGTTGGGGTGTCTGGGGTGTTGATAACTATCTTCTAATCCCATTCACTTCACATAATGTATTAAATTCCTTTGATGTGAATTCACCTCCTTGATCTGATCTGAAACATTTGATTTTCTTGTCAGTTTCATTCTCTACCATCACCTTGAATAGTTTGAATTTCCCAAAAGCTTCTGATTTCTCCCTGAGAAAAGTAACCCAACAAATTCTAGAATAGTCATCAATGATTAGCATAAAATACCTATCTCCTTGTAAACGTCTAGTTCTTGCTGGACCACATAAATCAGTATGAATTAAATCAAGAACATTGTTAGATTTCTCTCGAATACTCTTGAAAGTTGCTCTAACTTGCTTTCCAAATTGACATTCCTTACATACCGGATTGTGAGGTTTAACAATCTTAGGTAAATCTCTTACTGCCTTAGTTGTACTGATTATCACAATGCAATCAAAATTTACATGACAAAGTCTCTTATGCAATAACCAACTTTCATCAATATGTGCAATCAAACATGCTTTCTCATTGTTATTCAAGTGAAAGATACTACCTCTAGTCTGATTACCAGTTGCAATTTCTAAACCAGTTTTGTTTAAGATTTTGCATTTACCATTCTTGAATTGTAACTGAAATCCTTTCTCAACTAATTTACCAACACTCAAAAGATTATGCTTCAAACCTTCAACATAGTAAAAATTATCAATATTGTGCTTACCATCAAAAGATATAGTTCATTTTCCTTTGATCAAAAAAGCTTTATCATCTCCAAATCTTACTAGACCTCCATTGTATTCCTGAAAGGTTAAGAATTTACTCTTATCACCAGTCATGTGATGTGAACATCTAGAATCAATAATCCATTCATCCTTATCTTCAATTTTAGCTGCCAGGGTCTGCTCTATCGGTTGAACAGTAGGTGGCGGTTGATCTTCTATTATAGAAACAAAAGCCCATCCATTGTTTGTCGGATCCTCATCAGAATCATCAGTGACTCCTTCATCAGCATAATAACAAGATTTGTCTCTATTCTTCTTAAACTTGTATCTCTGATAATCAGGGTTAGGCTTATATGTTCTTTTAGCTTCTTCTTTTAATCTTGCATGTCTATCAGGACACCTAAAATCCATATGACCAATTTTATTGCAGTTGAAACATTTAAAGGGTGCTTTACCTTCATACTTACTTCCAACTTGACCTTTAGGCATTTTCCTTGCAAATAGTGCTTCAAGTTCTTCCAGTTCTTCATTCTCCTTTCTGATTTCTTCAAGTTATCTTGCATAAAAGGCTTTTCAAGCAAATTTCTCGGATGATGATGATGATGATGTTGCAAATGATGATGATGCCTTGAAAGCTAGATCTGTCTTAATAGTAGCAACAGGACCAAATTCCTCAAGTTCAAAAGCTGAAAGTTTTCCAACCAAAGTGTCTCTAGATACTGATGCATTAGGCATTGTTCTTAATTCATTTATAGCAATTACTTTGATTTTGTATGTCGGTGGCAATGCTCTTAAAACTTTAGAAACAATTTCATCTTCACTTAAGGTTCCTCCACAACATTGTATACCCAAAACAATTTCATTTACCCTTTCCATAAAAGCAGAAATTCTTTCATCTTCTTCCATTTTCAGATTTTCATACCTGACCCAGAAGCATTCAAGTTTTGCAATTTTGACTGTGGAATCTCCTTCATTCAATGTTTCCAATTTGTCCCAAATAGCTTTAGCAGTAGATCTGTCTAATAATCCCATGATTTGTTGATCTGACAATGTGCTCAAAAGTGCTTCTCTTGCTTTGCAATCATTTTCCTCATCTTTAGCCAAGTTTGGTGGATTAGGTTGACCTTGAGTAGGAGCAGTATAACCATTCTTTGTAACATCACATATGTCCTTTCAAATGAAATTCAAATGTGTCTTCATCCTGATCTTCCATATGCCATAGTTGGTTCCATCAAGTTTAGGACTGTCCTTCCTGAAACAGTTAGAAGACATTGGATCTCCTCAAGTTGTTAAACTTCTGCAAAAAGAGGACTAGGCTCTGATACCAATTGTTAGGTCCCAGAGACAACTGAGAGGGGAGGGTGAATCAGTTGTCCAATAAATTCAAACCAAAATTAACTTAACCAAAACTTAATGCTTAATGTCGGTAAACCAAACTTTATGCAGGTAGACAGTTTTATCAGGTAGTTGCAGTACCGGTAAAGATTAATGCATGAAACCGAAAGACAATAACATCAACAACACATAACACAAATATTTGTACGTGAAAACCCTATAAGGGGAAAAACCATGGTGGGAAGCCTTACCCACAATTAGATGATACTACTACAGATAGTATGTGTGTACAATATGGAGTCTGCACATCTAGAAAGGCCAACTGCCTAGAGCTCACTGCTCAAACACAAAATGGGAGTCACACTGACTACAATTGGATGGTTAAATCCAATGAAAATGTACTGCTCAAAATAGCATCTTCATATGTTGGATTCAGTATCAGTTAAGCTATGATTATCTTCTCAAAACCTTCCTTCAATCTTCAAATGATGTTTGTGTGTATAGCTCTGCTTATTTTCGCATATTCGCACTTGCTTACATTCCCATTACCAACCTCACAAATGAGATCTTACATTTATACCATAACCTAAGACCAATTGAGTAGGTCGGCTTACAAAGAATATTACAATAAAATCAATTACAAATAAATCAATATGCAATGCATCATGTCGGCTCAATGCATTTACAATAATAATATTAAATCATCTCCATAACGTGTCATGTTGATCTGGAATAGATATGCCTGTCGGTGCATACCTTGGACCTATTTGCCGGTAACAGCAAAGATGCAAACCCGATTAAATCAATAACCAAATCACCAAAATCAAGTGATCAAAGTGTCCAAACAATGTCTTCGACATAACCAAGTAGTCTCCAAGTCATTCCAAGTGTCGGTGAACCAAATACCGGTGACTATGCATAAGTCACTAACATGCCGGTGGACAAAACCAAAGATCTCCAGGTGCTGATAAGTGTTAACAAGTGTTGACATCAATGATAAAACCATATCAACATATCCAAAATACCAACATGGTGCTGGTGCAACTATTGCAAATGGTTCTAACGTGCTTGTCGGTGTTTCATAATCATATCCTATTTATCTTGATGATCCACATTGATTATTGTGTGAGTTTTTTATGATTTTCATGATCTGGTGATATTCTTTGTGTTATGTGGTAATTTGGTGGTGTAACGTGTTGCGATTGGTCTTGGCAAGATTTCCAGTGGTGTTGAGCATTTGGAGATTTGATTTAGGTCCATGTTAGGTTATCTATGTCATTGTATTGGTCTAGTGGTTGATTTATGTATCGTGTGATGCAATTTTCTAATTAGGTGTTATGGGTTTGGCCAACCTTGTAGTCGAGGTTGATGATCTGTATAAATGGGTTGGATATTCATGTCATTTTGTGTAAGGATGTTGAGTCTGCATTATCAGATATTAGTGTATGTGCGAGCAAGTGAAATCATTTTTTGGTGTGGTGTGTAAAGCAGATATTGGTGAAGAGAAGACATTTGAGCTTAACCGGAACTGTCATCAGGCATTAGCATATGCTATTTTTACATCTCATTCTTTTTGGATTGTAGTTCGAATCTTTTTGCAAGGTAGTGAACATTTCATGAGGGTTGGAGCCTTCTGGGTCATTGTAATTTGAGCAATGAGCTCTAGGCAATGTGCCTAAATGCATGTGCATTCCCCATTGTAATATTTACACATACTACTATATAGTATTATCTCATTGTAGGTAGGTTCCCACCGTGGTTTTTCCCTTAACCGAGTTTTCCACATCAAAAATATTAGTGTTATGTGTTTTGTTGTTATTTTTATTATCTTTCTTTTTGTTGCAGTTGATCAGATCTGAGATTGTGCTTAATTGTCTTAATCCGGTGAAAATTGATTCACCTCCCCCCTCTCAGTTTTCCTTCTTGTTGTTGCCAACAATATATGCTATGGGAACAAAATTTTGCGGGTCCTCAATAACAAAAGTGGAAAGAAAAGGTGAAGTTTTTGAAGTGGTCAAAATAGCCAAAGATCACAAATAGTGAATGGAGTTGACCAAATCATGGCTCAGGTGATATTTTGTCTTTTTGCTTTCTAGGTAACAAAATTTGTCTTATTTAGTTCTCGATAAGTCGTTGTATATAAAAGAAATTTTTGATGTCATTTTATAGAGATTAAAAATTGTAGAACTCTATGAGATCAAAAAAGCTATGCTTTCTAAAATTCAATCTCTTGGTTTCTTTCCAATATCATATTTCCAATTTGTATTTCCTTTACAAATCATTGAATTGAGGAGATTATAGGTCCTTTTGATAGATAAATTAGATATTGTGTTACTATTAGCACATGGATGCATAACACTACATAGACAATATTTGTAGTGTGTTGTGTATGTTCATTTATTCATAGTAATTTACTTTGAAAGCTCGCACGATTTTGCAAGTAATTGTGAATTTTTTCTAATTATTTTCAAATTTCATTATCTCTTTGACTCGGTCTTTCAAGAACTAAATAATTGTGAAATTGGAATATAAAGTTATATTTATTCTTTTTCCTTAAATCCTTTTGAAATTTCTTATAATATTGAAACAAAATTGGTACACATATCTTCATTAGCATATAACAAAATTCACTCCTAGAACTTATGGTGATTATTGTGGTCTATATGAAGAAAATAAATTGAAGCCCCTTGTGAAAATAGTAAATACAACAAACCCTAAGCAACATTGGTAAGTCGAGAACTAGCATTTTTTAGCCTTGGGATTAATTAAATATTAATCTTTCAAGAAGGATAGACTTGATTGCTAGGAGTTCTTGAAGAGAACACTTTAATACTAAGAGGGGGTGTGAATCAGTATAACAACAAATTTCACCAAATTAAACTTTATCAATCATGATAGTATTATACACTAACTTTCAACAACCATGCACATAAGAACACAATAACATAATGATTTACATGGAAACCCAAATGGGAAAAACCACGGCAAATTAATGCTTTTATATTTCTTCTTTTACAATGTTTGTAGACACCAACCTACCAGA
This sequence comes from Cryptomeria japonica, assembly GCF_030272615.1. Classification (NCBI taxonomy): domain Eukaryota; kingdom Viridiplantae; phylum Streptophyta; class Pinopsida; order Cupressales; family Cupressaceae; genus Cryptomeria; species Cryptomeria japonica. The sequence continues at coordinate 529,288,369 of NC_081410.1, forward strand.
GGCACCAACCCCTAACTTTGTTTGTGAGCACCAAACAGTTGGAAGCACCAACTCTCACAATTTGTATGCACCAACCTGTGGAAGCACCAACTCCCAATTATGAATTTGTGAGCACCAACTCACTTCACATAAATATATATTTCCACCTTGACAATGTTGCTATGACAATAAATGATGGACAATACCACACTCTTCAAATCTGCATATACATCTTCATATAAATCTATCACAATTTCTCTCTTAAATCTGCTATAAGTTGATCATAAATATGCCTTACTAATCTTCAATATAGTTTTATATCTGCTATCATATAGACATATACTTAGACATCTGCCTTTGACAAACTTCTATTACTTTTACGCACAAGCCTAAATGTGTTCATCTGATATTTCTTTTATTTCAACACACACCACACTCTTCACAAGTCTTATAAAATCTTCATAGTTATGATTTGTAGAATCATGAATCTCATCATTAATTTGTATATTCTTCATTTCAAATCTACATGTGCTAAGTTTATATATATGTTGTTATATTTTAGATATATGCTTTTTTAGAATTGATTATTCATGTCTTCCACTTGCCCACCTCATATGTATTTTATATCCTTATGAACTGTGTGCACATATGATATACACACTTCTCTCTTCATCTATATTTCTTTCTCACTCTCTTATATCTTCATTCCAACTCCTTTAGTAATCCTCTTTTAATCTATTCAAGTCCAGATCTTAATAGATATTTTATTATCTATTAGTCACATACTACACTCTCTTACACACGCCACTTATATTCGCATACACTATTGCTCTCACACTTTCTATTCGCATACTTTCTGTTCCTTGTTGTATGTTTTGCTTCTTGTTGCTTGTCGTATGTTATGCTGACAAAGGAGGAAGAGCAATCTACTGGAAACATTTTCTTGTAGCATTATTACCTGCAGATTTGGATTCAAATCCGCCAAAGGAAGCCCCCAAGTAAAAGATCAAAAGGAGATCTGTGTGAAGGGGAGTGCAGGTCATGAAGAAAAGTTATGTGTGCAATTGTTCCTCTAATTTTCAGGCAAAGTCAAAACTTTTTTATTGAAGTTTTAAACATTAAACTTTTTACATTTATGTAAAAGTTATGTTTTTTAAAATTTTATAATAGATTTGGTTATATGTTAGTTTATTTGAAAGGGTTATGTTTTATAGAACTTAAAGTTTTAAGCAAGGTTTCCTGGAGATTATTTTTATTTAGAGGATATTTTTTTCTAGTAATATTTATTTTTTATATCATCAAAAGTGATAGTTTGAGGAATTGGTATTAAAAAAAAGGATTATGAAAATTTTGTTGTAAGCGGTATATCAATCCTTTTGTAATTAAGTGTATTATCGGTTGCAACCAACATTTATTTTTAAAAAAATAATAATAAAAAAAAAAATTGTGTCTGAGTCCCATTTGAAGGGACAAGGGGAGTATTCATTTGCAGAGATCTCTGCCAAGCTTTGTGTTGAGAATTTGGGTCATTGAACATATTTTTATGGCAAATATGGCAGGAAATGTAATATCTAAAATGTTAATTCCTATCTTGGAAGGAAATAATTTTACATATTGGTGTACTAGAATGCAAATCCTACTCAAATCTAAAGATTTGTGGGATATTGTCCATCATGGATATGAAGAGGTAGAAGACGTAAGTGCATTGAATGACCAACAAAAGAAGGAATATAAATCAAATATTAATAAAGACAACGAAGCTTTGTTTTTAATTCAGGGTGCAATTAGTCAAGTCATTTTTCCTAGGATAAGTGGTGTTGTTCACTCTAAGAAAGCATGTCAAATACTTTGCAATGCATATCAAGGTGCACAAACTGCTAAATTGCAGACAATGAGGTTAAACTTTGAAAATGTAAAGACGACTACTAGTGAATCTATTAATGAGTTTCTAACAAAGATAGAAGGTCTAGTGAGTCAGATGAAAGTGCTAGGGGAGAATGTAGATAGGAATGTCATCGAAAAGATATTGAGAAGTTTGGTTCCTAAATTTGAAGGTGTGGTCTCTACAATTGAGATTTCAAAGGATCTCTCCAGTATGAAAATAGATGAATTAAGTGGAATTTTGTTAACTGTTGAAGAAGAATGAAAAGTTATGAAGAAAGCTTAGAACAAGCATTTTCCTCTAAAGCAAATATAAGAGAGAAAAGAAACACTTCCACCAACAATCATAATAAGAATGACTATGGGAATAAAAATGAATACAAAGGTGAATCTAGAAATTTCAGAGGAAGAAGTCGCAACTTTAGAGGAGCAGGAAGAGGATGAGGTAGAAGTAATGAAAGAGACAATGACAAAAGGAATTTCCAATGTTCTCATTGCAATAAATTTGGACACTACAATTCAGAATGTTGGTTTAAATAAGGTGAAATAGAAAAGAGAAATGCCCATAGTAGTATTGAAGATAAACAAAATTTGTTCATTTCTTGCTTCAATACAAATGTCAATAAAAATAATGTGTGGTGTATAGACTCTAGATGTTCTTCACATATGACATCTAATGAGCATCTATTTGTCAATTTGAATCAAAATCATCAAAGTACAGTAGTACTAGGAGATAATAATTCCCATGGAAGCAAAGGTAAGGGTACTATTGCAATTACAACAGAATATGGTGAAGTAAAACATATCAATGAAACACTATCGGTTCCCGCACTCAAAAAAAATCGTTATCTATTGGACAAAGGTTAGAACAAAAAATACCAAGTATTATTTTATGAATGAGTGCATAATAAGAGATAAATTAAAAAATAATGCAGTTATTGCAAGAGAAAATATGACAAGTGATAGGATGTTTCCTCTTCATTTCACTCAGGGAAACCAAGCACTAAGGTCTAGTGAAATGAATGAAAGTAAAAATTTGGCACAAAAGATATGGTCACCTCATTTTTAATGGGTTGATTTTACTCAAAAGATTGAATATGGTTGAAGTTCTACCATTCATTGAGAATACAAAAGATGTGTGTGAAAAATGTATTCTTGGCAAACAACATAGGATAAGTTTTCCTATTGGAAAATATAGTAGAGCTAAGCAACATATCGAGATAATTCATAGAGATTTGTGTGGTCCAATGGAAACACCTTCTTTGAATAAATCTAAGTATTTTCTAACCTTCACTGATAATCACTCAAGAAAAACTTTGGTATATTGTTTGATTAAAAAATCAAAAGTGTTTGACAAATTTGTAGAGTTCAAGAGGATGGTTGAAAAACAAAGTGGTAAGTATATCAAAGTGATAAGGTCAAATAATGGAGGTGAGTACAAATCAAATCAATTCCTAGATTTTTGCAAAAATCATGGAATCAAGAAAGAATTCACTACTTCCTACACTCCACAATAAAATGGAGTTGTTGAAAGGAAGAATAGGACAACTGTTGAGATGGCAAGAAGTATGATGAAAGAGAAAAAATTGGATAAAAGTTATTGGGAAGAAGCAATATGCACAATCATGTATCTTCTAAATAGAAGCCCTATAAAAGCAGTTAAAGGAATGAGTCCTGAACAAGCATGGTCTGGGATAAAGCCAAGTGTTAATCACTTGAGAGTATTTGGGTGTGTTGCTTATGCACACATACCAAAAGAAAAAAGGCCTTAATTAGATGATAAAGGCCTAAAATACATTTTTATTGGTTATGGAACTGAAAATAAAGCATACACGTTGTATGATCCAGTAGGAAAGAAGCTTGCGATAAGTAGAGATGTGTTATTTGATGAAGCAACAAAATATATCAAAGAAAATGAAACAAAGGGAAAATAAATAATGATTGATGAAAATGCAGAAGAGGAACAAGAAGAAGATGAACCTGAATCATCTAGTATAGGAGAAAGAAGATATAAAAAATATCAAAAAAGGACAGAAAAGAATCATCCAACAACTCTTATGTTGGATTCAAATTTTGAAAAAATGACAACAAGATCACAAGCAAAAGTGAATTATGCATTAATGAATCAAGTCATGGAAAATAATGATCCACAAACATTTGAACAAGCTCAAGAAAAACAAGAGTGGATTGAAGCAATGAATAGTGAAATAGAAACAATTGAAAGGAATGACACATGGGATTTGGTTCAGTTACCTCCTGGTAAGGAAATTATTGGTACAAGGTGGGTGCACAAAACTAAGTACAAATCTGATGGGAGCATTCACAACTATAAGGCTAGATTGGTAGCCAAAGGGTACACTCAATAGGAAGGTATTGATTACACTAAAACATTTGCACTTGTAGCACGAATGGATGCTATCAAATTGGTTTTAGCTTTGGCAGGTCAACAGAGTTGGATAGTTTATCAAATGGATGTAAAGAGTGCTTTCTTGAATGGATATATTGATGAAGAAGTGTATGTTTCACAACTTAAAGGTTTTGAAATACCTTCTAAATAAGATTATGTTTACAAATTAAAGAAGGCCTTGTATGGTCTCAAGCAGGCATCAAGAGCATGGTATTCAAGGATAGACTCATACCTTCAGCAAAAAGGTTTTCAAGAAGTCAATCATATCCAAATATTTATATTAGAAGCTCAGCTAAGTATTTTTTTATCTTAGTTCTCTATGTTGATGATCTTATCTACACAGGGAATATTTCAACTTTATTTGTAGAGTTTAGAGTAACCATGATTGTTGGATCTATAATGGAGGCTTGGATGCTCTTTTTTGGTGGGACTCTTGGGATGGACACCTTCCCATTCTTGTTACCTTCCCTCAGCTTCAATCCTTGTGCAACATTTTTATGGATGTTGGGTGGGTTAAAGGTGGAGAATTTTAAAACAGTCAGACGTACAGGACATGTAGAGATGACTTGTTGGAAGGACCCATAGGAATGGACCCTGGGTGGCTCTATTAAGGATCACTTTATGTTGGCTAAAATCTTGGAGGGTAGATTATGCAGTTCTCTAAATGAGAGAGACACTTTGGCTTGGGGGCCCAACCCAAAAGGCAAATTTACTATTGTCGTAGGCTATGCTATATTAGACAGGCTATTGCATGGCTTGGTTGATGTGCCTTGGTGGAAAAAGGTTTGGAATAGTTCTTCTTGGCCCAAATGTAATTTTTTCTTATGGTTGGTTGTTCAAAGGAAATGCCTCACTAGGGAGAATCTTCACAAGAGAGGTTTCCAAGGGCTCTCTATTTGCTTTCTATGTTTGCACAGTGAGGAAAATAGCTCCCATTTGTTTTTTCTTAGCCCTTTTTCTAGGAAGATCTGGCACAGGTGGTGGAGGGCTTAGCAACATTCTTGTATTCATGCAACCTCCTTAATTGATTTTTGGGTGAGTTTGGGTAGGCCTCCTGCAAGGACATCCTTCCTTCAAGTGGATTGGGCTATTGGGCCTACTTTTATTATATGAAACATTTGGCTAAAAAATAACTAGAGGGTTTTTTGTGATACCAAGTTGGAGGGTCCTCAATTGTGGCAGAGGATAATTAGAGAGACTATTGCTACAAAGTGTGATTTATTTGAAAGTGTTGATCCTAGGGACTTTGTTATTGTTCAGAATTTGAACTTGGGGGATAGCACAAAGGATTGCCCTACTGGTAAAAAAACCCGACATGTCAAACAGAGGATTTGTAGAGATGGGAGGTGTATACCTCCTCTTGTTGGGGTTCTAAAGATTAATACTGATGGATCCTCTCATGGGAACCCAGGACATGCTAATATTGGTGGTATAGGTAGAGATAGTGATGGTAGTGTTGTTTTTTTATTTTCTGCTTATAAAGGACAACACTCTAATAATTTGATGGAAGCTCTTGTTATCAAGATTGCAGTTGAGAGAGGTTACTCTCTACGTTGGAGGAGGATTATCTGTGAACCAGATTCCTAGATTGTTGCAAATATGTTGAACAAATAGATTCTGGATGATGTTAGTTGGCAGTTAGCCTCAGTGGTTAGATAGATTTTTGTTATGAGTAGTTATTTGGAGTTTGTCTCTTTTTGTCATATTCCTAGGGAATGGAATAGAGTGGCTAACTGCTTGGTGAAGTGGGCTTCTGAGAATGTAGATGGATGGGATATTGGAGGGAAGGATGGTTTGTCTCCTAATTATCTTGCGACCTTGGAGAGGTTAATGTTAGAGGATAGAAGTATCTAATGTTGTGGCTGGTGGGTTCTGTTGGATATTTTTGTTCCTTTCTTAGCTGGCCTGCGGCCTTTGTTTTGTACTTTTGTTTTGATTAATAAATTTTTACCCCTTTTTTTCAAAAAAAAAAAGAGTAACCATGATTGCTAAATTTTAAATGATAGATTTGCAACAAATGCATTACTTTCTTGGTATGGAAGTATGGCAAAGAAAAGATGAAATATTCATGCCTTTGAAAAAATATTCTTAAGATATTATACAAAAATTTCAGATGAAGAGTTGAAAACTAGTTGCAACACCTGTTGAAGTTGAACTTAAATTGTCTAACTTAGATATGTCAAATACAGTGGACCCCACTCTATACAGACAACTGACTGGAAGTTTGATCTATTTAACTACTACTCATCCAAATATCACATATGCAGTGAGCTTGGTATCTAGGTTCATGTCAGATCCTAAGAAAACACATTGGAGTGTAGCCAAAAGGATGCTCAGATATGTTAGAGGGACATTGAGTTATGGTCTCAAATTTTCACATTTAGAGGATAGTAGGTTGGTTGGATATACATATTCAAATTGGACAAGTTCAGTAGATGATCAAAAGTCTACTTTTGGTTACACTTTTATTCTTGGTTTCACAATACTCTCTTAGAAGTCCAAGAAACAACCAACTATATCACTTTCTATAGCAGAAGCTAAATACAAAGCTGCAACATAATCAAGTTGTCAGACTGTGTGGTTAAGAAGACTACTAGAATATTTACACCAAATACAGATTGGACCTACCTTGTTGTACTATGACAACAAGAGTGCTATAAAAATGACATGAAATCTCGTATTTCATAGTAGAACCAAACATATTGATATACAATATCACTACATCAGATAATTGGTTCAACGGGGCTTGACACAGATTGTGTATTGTAGTATAGAAGATCAGATAGCAGATATCTTCACAAAGCCTTTAGCTCATGGAAGATTTCAAAAGCTCAGAGGTCTACTTCAAGTTCTTCCCAATGATCATTATACGGGAGAATGACAATAATTAATATCCTGTACACATATTTGACATTATTTTAATGCCCACTGGACTCATTAACTCTGTAGTTTCCTTTCTTGACTTTATTGTATGCATTTATTTATGCAGTTGTATTATTGGTGAATATGGTTGTGTGCCATAATTTCACCTCTCTTCTTATTATCTATATAATAGATGCTTTGCCTCTCATTTCATCGAGACAATTTGAACTTTTGCATATTTTCTTATTTGTGATAAAAAGATCACCACTTTTTGCCTTCAACTTAATCGATACTTTGTAGCCTGGTCGAAAGTGCATGTCGGACTTTAAAGTCTGACTTGCAAGGGTTTTCTTCCTGCATGTCGGACTTTAAAGTCCGACATGTAGTGCGTGATTAGCAATTAATATCACATTTATTGCTAATTTAGGGGATTATTTATTAAATTTTGGGCATTATTTCTTCATTCTTGTTTGTGATTTTCTCCTCCACACGTGTCCTCTTCCGTTTTCGCTTGTCGGCCTTGTGGATTTATCGCGTCTACATCAGATTTTTCTCTCATCATGACGGATTAAGGTAGGTTTTTATTTTCATTTCGATTTTTTGCCTGTTCTTCGCGTTTTTTCCTTTTTTTCTTTCCGCTTTGTTTTTTGTTTTGCTTGGTAGTGTATTCGAAGGGTAATCTGATTTTAAAGTCCGATTGCCCTTCTAATCTTTTCTCCCCTTAGACTACATATCGGATTTTAAAAATCTGGTATGCAGGCTGAGCAATGGAGACCTCTTCGTGTATCGGATTTTAAAGTCCGATATGTAGGAGGGTAACCTTCACATATCGGACTTTAAAGTCCGATATGAAAAAAGGAGAATGTTTGATTGACATGTCGGGTTTTAAAACCCAACATATCAATTAGTTGCCTTTCCCCCGATCAGCACATCGGAATTTAAAGTCTGATGTGCTGGTTTTTTCAAAAAAAATTACACTTACACATCGGACTTTAAAGTCCGATGTGTTAATGATTTTCCTTGGCTTGCACATCAGACTTTAAAGTCCGATGTGCCAATGACTTTCCCCTATTTGCGCATCAGACTTTAAAGTTTGATATGCAACTAAAGATACTTTATCCTTGCACATCAGAATTTAAAGTCCAATGTGCAAATTTTATCTCCTAAAGTGCAGGTCAGACTTTTTTCCCCGACCTGTTGTTTTGGCAGTTTTACTCTCAAGCTTACTCTGAGTCCGATTTTTTGATCCGATTAAGAAAAATTGATTTTGATGATGATGATAACTATCAAAGGAGCTAATATTCAGTGTTGAATGCAGTCATTGTGAATGTCAAATCCCCCTCACGACAAATCTGAGCCTTCCTCGAGCCAGTTGGAATCTTCTTCGGGTAAAACAACAAGAAAAAAAATGAAGTACAAGTATGATAAGGACTTGAATTTGTACCCTGAGAATTCAGTGGACTCAAACATCAAAGAGATCAAAGATACTAAAATTGGACATGTCAATATGTACGAGTTTATTGATAGAGTTGAGAAAGCTCCTACTCGCCTAACCAATCTGATCAAATCTGAGTTACATATTTATGCATCCTTCCCAGTTACAACTCATGATCCGCAATTTGTACTTGCAGTAACAGATCACTTTGATCTGAATACAAGATAGGTGAGGGACACTAATCAAAATGTCATCATGACTCTAGATAGTGTGTTCTTCAACAGTGTCTTCAAAGGTTCTCCAGTTAAAGAAGTAGCTGACATTTCTCAAGAAAGTGCTCAAGAGTACTATGAGAAAAAAGAAGTTAAATTCAAGAAAGTGATCAATACTATGTACCTCTCTGCTACCAGAAATTCCACTACCACATGATGCACCAAGTTTTTTCACAGGAGTGACTTCAATGAGGAGTACAACGACATGGTCACAATGTTATCAAGAGTGAAGGGGTTAAAAGACTCTCATTACTTTCAAAGCTAGATGTGTTATTACATGAATATAATCAGGAAAGGGGCTGCGAGAATTGATTGGGGTGAACAGATCAGTGATGCGCTCTATACTCAATTGAAGGAAGTCAAAGTGACAATAAAATTCTATATGACCTCATACCTAGTTTATGCAGCTGCCTCTATGAGGCAATATCCAAGTTTGTCTACCAATGGTGATAGGAGATTGGTGCATGTCTGGGAATACTATGATCAACTTACGATCAAGAATCAAGGTAGCCACTTCAGAAGAGTTAATGATGCCTTCTTTGTTGTGTGGAAGTGCATGTTTGATAAGAGCCTGTAGAAGAAGATATTGTTAGAAGCTGCGTATAACATGGTGTCTCATTTTGGATGCGTTTTCCTTCAATTCCCAACATTCACTCACATCCGGATTGGATTTTTCTCAGGTGAGCCTTTCATTCTACCAAGGTATCCTTCTGACAAGATCATTCTCATGGAGTTGTGTTGACAACTAATATATGTGCATGAAAAGCAATCACAAGCACATAAGACTGGGTTAAAGTTCTCGAAATCAATTGGCAGGTACTCAGTCCTAACTAACCCCAAAGCCAAAAACATGGAGGAAGAAATACAATGGAATACTATGAGAAGATTCAAGGCATGAAACAATTTTGATTTTCATGGCATGAAGCATAAACTCAAGAGGAGTTATACCCATGTCTACAGGTTTGAAGATGTATGGGCAGACTGTGAAAATGAGGAAGATATAAGAAGGATGGATTTTAGTCGTCTTACCCTGGAACAGATTGAAAACTCGGATTTAGCAAATATCCCAATGACCATGGAAGACAGATGACATAATAGACCCTGTCTATTATGAAAAGAAGATTGTTGACTCTCCGCTCCCACTGATGCAATGGTCAAAGAAGGAAAGTAAATCTATCACCCAAAGGATTGCTCCCATCCTGGCAAACACCAATGCTTGGCTGTTAAAAAAGAGTCTTAGGATGAAACAACTTCCTACTAGTTTTGGGGATGACGATAATAGTGATGGCCCAGTTGGTAAGACGGCTACAAGAACTATCTTTGGCTCCCGTGGTACAATCTAAGGGGAAAGGGCCCAAAATTAAATTCACAATTAAAGGGTCCAAGATGGGTGAGTCATCAACAACAGTACAGGGGACAGTTACAAATGAGCCAGAACAGTCGCCTGCCATTGAAATTGAAAAAGAGAAGGGGACTGAAGAAGGTGAAATTCCTCAACAAGAGGAAGAATAGGTCGAAGAAACATCACATCCAGGTGGGGTTAATGCCCCAACCACTTCACAACTACTAACTCATTCAAAGGTGATCATCCACTCTATTGATTCTGACTCTGATCAAGAGGATGAGGAGTTTCAAGATGGGGATCTAGGTATGGACATGGCACAGTCAAAGGCTACTCAACCACTTTTTACATTAACCAATTTATCCAATTTGGATGATTTTCCTTCATCCACCATTGAATCTACGATGCTGGATTTTAATGAAGCCTTGGAAGAGGTATTTGCAAAACAATCTACAGTGAACTTGCTTGTTACTACAATCACAATAGAAATTCCACCATTGGTAAGTACTGAGATTGCATCCACAGCACCTTCAATTCTCCTATTTGTGACTAAAGAGATATCAGCAGCAGCAACTGTTGAAACATTGACAGGTGTCCCACAAGATACTTCAACATTGGTGCTAATGACAACACTCATAACTATTGCAAGCTCCAGTCAACCTGCTCCCGAAATCTCAACTGAAACTCAACAAGTAGCTACTACTCCATCAGCCAATCTATAATTACCACCTTGGATGGAGGTAGTGGCACCTACGAGGAAAAAATAGGTAATTTCTCCTGATGAGTTTAATTTCGAGCAGTTGATTCCTCCAAAGCCTAAAGGAACAAAGAAGCCAAAGGTTGTATCTCGTGTGTTAGTGGACCCGATTTCTAAAAGGAAGTATGTTGAGGTCATGGTACCATCATCAGATAAAGACAAAGGCAATATATGACCTGAGGATTACACCATGCAAACCATAGAGCTTGGGGTAGAAACACATGAGAGTGTTAAGTTGGATTCTCAGACAGCTTTCAACTCTTTGTTACAGAGGTTTGATCAAGGGAGAGATGAGAAGAACAAATTAAAGTAGAAATGTGAACAATTGACTAATGTTCTTCTGAAGGTCACACAATATTCTCAAGAAGTTGAGCCCATAGGATCCTCAATGGACACTGAAGCTCTAAAGAAAATTGAACAGGTAGGAGCCAAGGGCCAAGTGATGGATGAGTGGATTTCATGGCTAAGGTCATAAGGCTCTCATCTTCTAAGTTCAACAGTTGGGCTATTGTCAGATTTTGAAGTAATCCAAAGCCAAATGCAAGGACTCAAAACTTCATTATCACAGGAGATTGAGGAAGTTGAGAAAAGTACGACCCTTTGGAGAAAGATGGAGGACTTCAGAATAGATGTCCTTGTTGAAAATAAAGTAATTCCTATACGGGAAAAATATATCCAAATTTTGTCATTATTGTCTCATAAGCAAGAGACAATAAGGTTGATGATTGTGAAGCTGGACCGAGAGAAGAAAGAAGGTGATGACAAGATTGATCTCATTTTTTCCAGGATTGCTGATCTTCCTTGTTATCTATATGATGGCAATCAGAATCTCATTACTAGTGAAGCTATCACATAGGAATTCCTTTCTTTAATGGATCACTGCACATGACAGGATTTCTCACTTGACACATTTGATAAGCTATTGGAGATCCAGGTCAGTTTTGAAGTCCTTGCATCCATGCTAAAGGATGGGAAAAAGAAACAGGTAAAGATTGAAGATGTGATTTCCTATGTTCGAGTGATCACAAGTTCTACCCCAATGCCAAACGAAGCAGAGATGAAATCCATGCTGACTAAGTTCGAAGAATTCCAAAAATTGAACAAGGAGGAGAAAGATGAATAAAGTGTCCCCTTGTAGCTTTTTCTTTTTATGCAGTTGCATCATTAGATGTTGCTAGTTTTCTTGCAGCTGCACATTTTCCTTATGCTTTAGTTGTAGTAAAGTGGGACTGTGCAGTTGAATTAGTCAATTGTGCCCACATTTTTCTCCATTCTTTTCCTATTTAAGGAGGACCTCATTTATAAATATTGATCTTTTTCATGCTAAGCAAAACTCTGCAAAATTTTTACCACAACTAAGACTTTGAACTTTTGTTGTGAAGATTCTATCAAGCAAAGAAAGAAAGCAATTTTTTTTGATCTCAAACTTTGTGTTGTATCAAGAAAATTGTTTATATGAGTTAATGTTCTTATGTCCATTACTTATATATGTTCTTTACTTCTTTGATATTGGAGATATTGTTATGTGGGTAAAAGAGCTTCTGAATTGTGCAAGTAGACTATGTGCTCCTAGCATATTTGGGAAATCTTTTGATAAATTAAGTAATTAGTGGTAGGCTTTGTATAACTACAATTACTTTTAGTTTAAAGGATTAGGAATTCATACTTGAAGACTTTGAGTTGCGAGTTAAATTTCTAATTATTTGTAATAATCAGTTTGAGTTAGTATTGCATTCAAGAGAGACTTTGTGCTACTTGATTGTAAGTTTTAGCGTAGTTTGTTAGATTCATTATTCTTTTCCTTAAGTATCCAAAACGATAGAGAAATTGTAACAAGGTGGAGGGAGAATACATAGACTTTGAACAAAGAGAGTTATATGCCCAATACCAACCCACAGATTTTGATTTCTTATTAATTAGAGAAGAAATTCCAAATGGAACCTCCCCTTGATGAGAGGAGAGATTAATTTCTCAACATAGTTGTGTGTGAATTATATATTTTTCCATCGGTACACTGGTGACAAAATATTCACCCAACAGTTTTTTGGTGACTCTGCTGGGGAGCGACGTGCAACCAGTATTTTCCCTTTGGGTTGCAGTGCTCTTTTCATTGTAATATCTTTTTTGTTGATTTTATCAAAAATCATAATCTGGCTGATCGAAGTTACACTCATGAGCAATGATTAGCAGGAGTTGTTGATCCTACTTTTGAGTTTTTGCAGTAACATAATTTTCCTTTTGTGACACCTCCATGGACTCATTCTCCTTTGCAGTGGACACGAAGTTTTCCTTCTTCTACACAGTGATCTCCCGTACCAAGTGAGGTGTCAAGTTTGCAAGTTTTATTTGTTCCACTTGCAAGTTGTTTTATAATACCACCCTATAATTCATTAAGGATGGTTGTTGTTGGACCTTGGGGTACTGCTTTTGGTCCCTTGAACTTGACCGCACCTTTGCATGAACTTCCCAAAGGTACGCTGAAAAATTTACCCAATTTTTGGGGGGATGGTTCTTAGCACCCAGACGAACACATTGTTGCCTTCTACATCGCATGTGGAGTCCTAGGTGTTGAGCATGAAGATGTTTCGATGAGATTGTTCTTTGAGACTTTGCATGGAGTTGCTATTGATTGGTTCTATCATCTTCTGAATGCTTGTATCACAAATTGGGCAACTCTCAGAACACTGTTTGAAGCAAGGTTCAAGTCAGCTGAAGATAATCACGCACTGCTGGCTCACTTAACTCAAATGAAGAAAGAACCTCGCGAATCTATGTGTGAATTTGTAGCAAAGTTCAACAGATTGCACAATCGCATTCCAGTTGCTTCACGACCAACCGTTGGAAACTTGAAATGCTTCTTCATCAACACTCAATTGCCAGAGGTGAGCTTTCTTTTGTGAAGGAATAATCCTACAGATTTGGACACTGCACAACAGTTTGCTATATCGGTCAAAGATGATCTTATCCTCGTCGGTAAGATAAGGAAAGATCCTAACAAGGTTAGGAATAATCAAATTGCTGATTTACCTATTCCTTCAATGAATTTTGTTGATCCCATGATACAAAAGTTAGCAAATGAGTTGTTGGCACTTAAGAAGCAAATTTCCTCACAAGGATATACTTCTTATCATGATGTTCCAATAAGGAATTATCCAAACAATGCTTCCAATTATGCCATGCGTAATTAGAATAAATTGTCTCCTGCTCCAGAGAGGCTTGCGTTGGAAGCACCACCCCAAAATTTAGCTACAAGATATTATGAAGCTGAACAAAATGATCTTCCCCCTTTTGGAGAAGATGATGCCAATTCGCATCAAGAAGATGATGCAGAGTTGGCTGGCGACTCTAATATCAGGTTTATGCAATATCAAGAAGATGATACGTCAGACACACGTGATGGGGATGTCTTTGCAGTATTCACTCATTCGCAAGCACATGCAGCTCAACCACCTGTCATTGTGAAGAGTGATGATCCTATTCAAATCAAGGACTCTCAACATTTGCCAATTTATATTGCGAAGTGTGGGACTCCCATACCAAATCCTGTAAAAGACAATGCTATCTCAATGGATGTCGTGAAGGATAAAAGTGTAAGTGATTCTTCAACTACTGTCAATTTTTCTGCACTTGTCAATTCTTCTACACCTGCATCGAAGACTAGTGTACCTAATATTTTAAGTTCTCAAAATGGGAACCCAAATCAATCTTTGATGATGAATTCCTTTCAGTCATTTGATATTTTAGACCATGCTAAGAAAACCAAAATACAAATATCTGAGGTTGAATTTTTTAGATCTAATCAAGATCAATTTGATCGTTTGGTCAAGTTTGTTAAAGAAAAAGATACTACCCCTAGTAATCTTCCTAAGTCTAACTTACTTCAAAATAACTTACTAACTTCCCCTTCTCCTGTAGAGAAGATAGAACCATTCTATATCTCTTTGTTGATAAATGGTTATAATCTTAGTAACTATGTAATTGATTCTGGGGCATCTGATAATGTTATGCCGTCAAAATTTGCCAATGCCCTTGGCTTAACTTTGACCAAAACATTTGGAAGATGTTTCTCTATGGATAACAAGAAAGTCCCCTTGATAGGTCAAATCAAGGACGTGCAGTTTGCTTTTGCTTCATTCCCAAAAAAGAAGATTAAGATGATAGTACTGGTAGCCGATGTGTCAGCTTCCTATGGTCTATTGTTGGGAAGAAATTTATGCAGAGATGTTGGGGGTGAGTTAAACATGGATATGATTGAGGCTTGTATTCCTGTTAAAGGAGTTATCCAAAAGTTGCTTCCAAAAAAAAATTGAAATACACTGTTGTCAAGTCTGATGATCAGCGAGCACATATTCTTTTCGAATCGTCGGGTATAGGTAATTATTTCATGCATGTTGATGATGGTTTAGAGGTGGCTCCTGAGAGTGAAGATTCCATTCCACTCAATGATGTTTCAGTTGATTGTGAAAGTAGTGTTATGGAATCAGAAAGATCTTCAACTTCACAACAAAAAATTCTCGATTTTGATACCATCAGCATTGGTAGTCCAGATGATGTTCGGACAC
Organism: Cryptomeria japonica; assembly: GCF_030272615.1. Classification (NCBI taxonomy): domain Eukaryota; kingdom Viridiplantae; phylum Streptophyta; class Pinopsida; order Cupressales; family Cupressaceae; genus Cryptomeria; species Cryptomeria japonica. The sequence goes on from NC_081410.1 coordinate 529,303,866, forward strand.
TAGAATTTCATGGCAGTTGTTCTTCTACTGGATCAGGAGCCAGTGTTGTGTTGGTTTCTCCTAATGGAATTTTTTCCCTTTCTCCTTCAAATTGCAATTTGGTAACACAAATAACACTGTCGAGTATGAATCTCTCCTTTTGGGGATGAATGTTGTCCAAAGGAAGGGAATTAAAATTTTACATGCTCAAGGAGATGTTGAGTTGATAGTTTGTCAGGTCAGGAACACATATCAGACAAGGAGCGAAAGGTTATGGCACTATCGCAACCTTGTATGGGATCTAATAGAGGCATTTGATGCTTTTGATATATCTATGGTTTCTCGTGAATTCAATGATAGGGCAGACTCATTCACAGTATCAACAACCTCTTTGGTTCCTCACGGAGATTTTTTGGGATCAACATACATTGTTGAATTGGTTTTTTGACTAAGTGTTCCTGACAACTCTGATCATTGGCAAGTGATTAACAACAATCATCATGTAATTAATTTTTTGCAGACAGCTGACAATTTTGATGATCTGTACTTTGAAGGTAGTCACTGCCCTTCAAAGGATGCAATTGAAAGTATTGATGCAGAAACGGGAGAAAAATTTCTGCAATTAAAAAGGAACAAGATCCCCAAGGGTCTAGTTTCTCTAGAAAAGCTTTTTGACAAACATGATCGTTATGTTAAAAAGCAACAAAGATCAGTTGCAGGATCAATGGAATATGAACAAGTAAACATCGGGATTGAAGGCAATCCAAAAATGGTCAACATTGGAAAGTGTTGTTCACCAGAAGAAAGGCAAAAATTTGTTGCATTATTGCAACAATATGTTGACATCTTGGCATACTCCTATGAAGATCTAAAGTCTTTTCGTCCCGAAGAGCTCCGCCATGACATTCCATTGAAACCAGGTATTATGTCTTTTCATCAGAAGCAAAGGCAATACAACCCAAAGATCTCTGATACTATCTTTTCTGAAGTTCAAAAGATGTTGAAAGCAAGGATAATCTTCCCCATTCATCATTCTTCTTGGATAGCCAATATTGTACCTGTATGTAAGAAGAATGGTGAGATCCGGATATGTGTTGATTTTCGGAATTTCAATCAGGCATCCTTAAAAGATAATTACCCTTCACCTGTCATGGATCATGTCCTACAAGTTGTTACTAGATCAGAGATGATGTCCATGTTGGACGAGTTTTCGGGCTACAATCAAGTGGAGGTCCTTGAAAAAGATCAACATAAAATTGCATTTACCACACCTTGGGGCACTTTTGCATATCACAGAATTCATTTTGGGTTCATAAACATAGGAGCAAATTTCCAACGCGCAATGGACTTGGCCTTCTGAATTTTCCTTGGAAATTTCATTGTAGTCTATTTGGATGATTTGGTTGTTTATTCTAAGAAACTTCAAGATCATTTCTATCACTTGCAACAAGTTTTGAGTAAGTGTCGTCAGCATGGAATTTCTCTCAATCCCAAGAAATTTGTTTTTGGGGTTACCGAGGGTAAGTTACTTCGGCATATTGTTTCAAAAGAAGGTATAAAAATTGATGCTAAAAGAGTAAAAGCTATTCGTGATCTTTCCATGCCAACAACTAAAACTGTTGTTCATTCTTTCTTTGGCAAAGTAAATTTCTTGCGAAGATTTATTCCAGACTTTGCTAAACAAACTCGTCATATAGTTAACATGATGAAAGGCAATTCTCTTTTCAAGTGGACTCCCGAAGGAAAGAAAGCTTTCCATCAAATCAAGGAGGCCATGGTGAATGCCCCAGTCTTAGTATGCTCTGATTATACAAAAGAGTTTATCATGTATAGCTATGCATCAGATCATACTTGCTCAGTCATTCTAATGCAGAAAAATCATGAAGGTGTAGAATCACCTATTGCATTCATGAGTTATCCACTAAAGGCTCATGAGTTGAAATACTCAGAAATGGAGAAGCGTTCTTTTGCTATGGTGAAAGCGGTGAAACATTTCAGGTTTTATATTCTGAATTCACATGTCATTGCTCTTGTTCCTAATGCTATTGTCAAGTCAATTCTGACACAACAAGAGTTTGGAACTGAAAGGGGCAACTGGGTTGCCAAGATTCAGGAATATGATATGGAAATTAAGCCCACTAAGTTGGTTCGTGGAAAAGGTCTATGTCAGTTGATAGCTGACAACAAATCAATTGATGAAGTGGTGCTGGAAAATGAAGGCATGAATCAAGATCTTCCCAAGGTTCTATTTGTCAGCACCACTGATGAGTGGTATTCCAACTTGGCATATCTCTTAACATATGGAGACTGTCCTGCACACCTGTCACATAATGAAAGGCGAACCCTAAAGCTTAAAGCGGTAAATTTTGTCCTATGGGACAATGATTTGTATAAGAAAGGTCTAGATGGCAATTTCTTGCGCTGCGTAGACAAACAACAAGTAAGATTACTTCAAGCTTTTCATGATCTTGCTTGTGGTGGACATTTTTCTGCCCCTGTTACTGCACACAAAATCTTGTGTGCTAGATACTATTGATTGATATTTTTTAAGGACACATACAGTTGGGTTCACAAATGCGAGCAATGTCAGCAATTTGTGGGTAAGCCTAAACTAGCTGCACTTCCTCTTAAACCAGTTGTAATTGAAGAGCCCTTTCAATAGTGGGGATTGGATTTCATCAGACCTGTCAATCCAACATCTACTACAAGTCACATATACATTCTCATAATGATAGATTACTTCACCAAGTGGGTGGTGGCATTCCCAACCAAGCAATCTACCTCGGCGGTGGTTTGTCAATTTTTTAAGGAAAATATTGTTTCAAGGTTTGGCGTTCCTCATAAGATAGTAGCCAATAATGCTTCATGTTTTTCATCTTATGAGATAATTGACTTTTGCTTTGATCATGGTGTAGACACCTAAAATTGTCATGTCTAATTAAATAAATATTTTATTTATTTAATTATCTAAGCTTAATTCTTCTATTAATTAAATAAATCTTTATTTATTTAATTAATTCATTTATCCTCTTCTAGCCTTATTTCTCATTTAAATAAATACATTTATTTATTTAAATTATCCTTTTCCTAAATTAAATAAATATCTTATTTATTTAATTGATCCCACTTCTTCTATTAATTATATAAATCTTTATTTATTTAATTAATTCATTAACCTTTTCTACCCATGACACATGTCATTCATCTCTTAATTCATACACTACCTACCCCTCTTATTATTTTATTATTTCTTTTACCTACCCTCTAATCATAGCCGACCTCCTTTTACACCTCTCAATCTTATCCCTCCATTTCATATAGTGTCTTCTATATAAGGAGATACTTCCTTCATTATCTAACCCTAACTACTTGATCAATTGACTACACTATGATCCTACTTGCAACCACATTCCGTTCTTTGTTGAGCTCTTGTGCACATAAAATCTGAGAGCAAATATATCAAACAAGATCAATGGAGATAGGAAGAATGGAGATCCAAACCCTATTGGACATGTGATGGTATAATCTTTGTGATTTAATTTGATTTGCATTGTCTTAGGTAATCTTCATATGTTATGGTGGATCTTTGTTGTTGTTAGGCTAGGGTTTGGTGGTTGAATTCATTTAGCCTTTCAATATCATTATTATTGTTATCCATTTTCACCATATACACATGGTATTACTCTTTCACACTCATCTAACTATTATCCGCAAGGAAATGGTTAGGTTGAATCAAGCAACAAGAATCTGGTTACTATTATGAGGAAGCTTGTTGATGAGAGACAACGGACTTGGCATAAAGCTCTTTATGATGCGCTATGGGTGGAACGTATAACTCCAAAAAGAGAAATCGGTATGTCACCTTTTCAACTTCTGTATGGGTTAAATGTCGAGATTCCAATCACTATGGAACTTCCAGCATTAAAGCTTGCCAAGGCCATTGAAGATAAAACCTATCAAGATTCGCTGGATAAGCGGATTATGTTTCTTTCTCAGCTGGAATAAACAAGAGAAGAAGTGGTAGATAGGATTGTTGCACACCAAAGCCAAGTGAAGGCATTGTTTGATAAGAAAACAACTTCCCATGAGTTCTCAGTTGGTGATCAAGTCTTGTTATGGGACAAGAGGAGGGAACCAAAGGGTTTGCATGGAAAGTTTTACTCTTTATGGAGAGGTCCCTTCACTATTCATGAAATATGAGGTGAGCATAGCTATATACTTGCATATACGGATGGTACCCCGTTCTCACTACCTCATAGTGGAGAACACTTGAAGCTCTTTACTCAATAAAGAGAAATGTAAAGGGAGTTTTACTTATTGTAAAATATGTATATTCTTTTCTTTTTAAGTCTTTTCATGGCCTGAATCTATAGACCAATGGATACAAGCACTCGGAGTTCTAGATTCTACAAGCTTCAAGTGGTGCAGCCTGTTCCCCAGTCAGAGCTAGCTGTTGTCCTTGATTTCAGCACGGCCAAAATCGTGAGGCAACCCTACGAAACTGGTTTGTTTCGTACCTTACGACCTCTAGGAGAGCTTGATCGACCTCGTCAGTTAGCTCATTTAGCTTTCTGCTTTTCATTTTTATTGTTTTTTAAGTTTTTAAGGTTTGCAGCTTTACCTACAGGTCGGACTTTAAAATCTAACCTGCAGGGTTCTTTCTTTGCAAAGTTAATTGCACATCAGACTTTAAAGTCCGATGTGCAAAGGTTTGATTTTCAACCTGCAGATAATCCTTCCCCTACAATTCGGACTTTAAAGTCTGACCTGTAGGTTGCCTAGTCAAAAGTGCATGTCAGACTTTAAAGTCCGACTTGCAAGGGTTTTCTTCTTGCATGTCGGACTTTAAAGTCTGACATGTACTGCATGATTAGCAATTAATATCACATTTATTGCTAATTTAGGGGATTATTTATTAAATTTTGGGCATTATTTCTTCATTCATGTTTGTGATTTTTTCCTTCACACATGTCCTCCACCATTTTTGCTTGTCAGCCTTGTGGATTTATCGCGTTTACATCGGATTTTTCTCTCATCACGGCGGATTAAGGTAGGTTATTATTTTCATTTCGGGTTTTTGCCTGTTCTTCACGTTTTTTCCTCCTTCTTTTTCTTTCCACTTTGTTTTTTCTGTTTTGCTTGGTAGTGTATTCGAAGGGTAATCAGATTTTAAAGTCCGATTGCCCTTCTAATCTTTTCTCCCCGTATCCTGCATATCGGATTTTAAAATCCGATATGCAGGCTCAGAAATGGAGACCTCTTCGTGTATCGGATTTTAAAGTCCGATATGCAGGAGGGTAACCTTCGCATAGCGGACTTTAAAGTCCGATATGCAAAGAGGAGAATGTTTGATTGACATCTCGGGTTTTAAAACCCGATATGTCAATCAGTTGCCTTCCCCCCGATCAGCAATAGAACTTTAAAGTCCAATGTGTTAATGATTTTCCTTGGCTTGCACATCGGACTTTAAAGTCCGATGTGCCGATGACTTTCCCCTATTTGCACATTGGACTTTAAAGTCTGATATGCAAGTAAAGATGTTTTATCCTCACACATCAGACTTTAAAGTCCAATGTGCAAATTTTATCTCCTGAAGTGCAGGTCAGACTTTTTTCCCCGACCTGTTGTTTTGGCAGTTTTACTCTCAAGCTTACTCTAAGTCCAATTTTTCGATCCAATTAAGAAAAGTTGATTTTGATGATGATGATAACTAACAAAGGAGCTAATATTCAGTGTTGAATGCAATCATTGTGAATGCCAATGCCCCCTCACGACAAATCCGAACCTTCCTCGAGCCAATTGGAATCTTCTCCGGGCAAAACAACAACAACAAAAAATGAAGTACAAGTATGATAAGGACTTGAATTTGTACCCAGAGAGTTCGGTGGACTCAAACATCAAGGAGATCAGAGATACTAAAATTGGACATGTCAGTATGCAGGAGTTTATTGACAGAGTTGAGAAATCTCCTACTCGCCTAACCGATCTGATCAAATCTGAGTTGCATAAATATGCATCCTTCCCAGTTGCAGCTCATGATCCAAAATTTGTACTTCTAGTAGCGGATCACTTTGATTTGAATACAAGACAGGTGAGGGATGCTGATCAAAATGTCATCATGACTCTAGATAGTGTGTTCTTCAACAGTGTCTTCAAAGGTTCTCCAGTTAAAGAAGTAGCTGACATTTCTCAAGAAAGTGCTCAAGAGTACTATGAGAAAAATGGGGTTAAATTCAAGAAAGTGATCAATACTATGTACCTCTCTGCTGCCAGAAATTCCACTAACACGCGATGGCCCAAGTTTTTTCACAGGAGTGACTTCAATGAGGAGTACAATGACATGGTCACCACATTAACAAGATTGAAGGGGTTAAAAGACTCTCATTACTTTCAAAGTTGGATGTGATATTACATGAATATAATTAGGAAAGGGGTTGCGAGAATTGATTGGGGTGAACAGATCAGTGATGCGCTCTGTGCTCAATTGAAGGAAGTCAAAGTGATAATAAAATTCTATATGACCTCATACCTAGATTATGCAGCTGCCTCTATGAGGCAATATCCAAGTTTGTCTACCATTGGTGATAGGATATTGGTGCATGTCTGGGAATGCTATGATCAACTTATGATCAAGAATCAAGGTAGCCACTTCAGAAGAGTTAATGATGCCTTCTTTGCTGTGTGGAAGTGCATGTTTGATAAGAGCCTGTAGAAGAAGAGATTGTCAGAGGCTGTGTATAACAGGGTGTCTCATTTTCGATGTGTTTTCCTTCAATTCCCAACATTCACTCACATCCAGATTGGATTTTTCTCAAGTGATCCTTTCATTCTACCAAGGTATCCTTCTGACAAGATCATTCTCATGGAGTTGTGTCGACAACTAATATATGTGCATGAAAAAAAATCACAAGCACATAAGACTGGGTTAAAGTTCTTGGAATCATTTGGTAGGTACTCAGTCCTAACTAACCCCAAAGCCAAAAATATGGAGGAAGAAATACAGTGGAATACTATGAGAAGATTCAAGGCATGAAACAATTTTGATTTCGTGGCATAAAGAACAAACTCAAGAGGATTTATACCCATGTCTATAGGTTTGAAGATGTATGGGTAGAAAGTCAAAATGAGGAAGATATAAGAAGGATGGATTTTAGTCGTCTTACCCTGGAACAGATTGAAAACTTGGATTTAGCAAAGATCCCAATGACCATGGAAGACACGGATGACATAATAGACCCTGTCTATTATGAAAAGAAGATTGATGACTCTTCGCTCCCACCGGTGCAATGGTCAAAGAAGGAAAGTAAATCTATCACCCAAAGGATCGCTCCCATCCTGGCAAACACCAATGCTTGGTTGTTAAAAAAGAATCTTAGGATGAAACAACTTCCTGCTAGTTCTGGGGATGACAATAATAGTGATGGCCCAGTTGGTAAGGCGGTTACAGCTGAGACAAGAACAAAGAGCAGGGCAGATCCACTAGCACTATCTTCATTTCTCGTGGTATAATCTAAGGGGAAAGGGCCCAAAATTAAATTCACAATTAAAGGGTCCAAGAAGGGTGAGTCATCATCAGTAGTACAGGGGACAATTACAAATGAGCCAGAACAGCCGCCTGTCGTTGAAATTGAAAAAGAGAAGGGGATTGAACAAGGTGAAATTCATCAACAAGAGGAAGCACAGGTCGAAGAAACATCACATCCAGGTGGGGTTAATGCCCCGACCACTTCAAAGGTACTAACTCATTCAGAGGTGATCATCCACTCTATGGATTTTGACTCTGATCAAGAGGATGAGGAGTTTCAAGATGGGGATCTAGGTATGGGCATGGCACAGTCAGAGGTTGCTCAACAATTTTTTACATTAACCAATTTCTCCAATTTGGATGATTTTTCTTCATCCACCATTGAATCTACAATGTTGGATTTTAATGAAGCCTTGGAAGAGGTATTTGCAGAACAGTCTACAGTGAACTTACTTGTTACTACAATCACAACAGAAATTCCACCATTTGGAAGTACTAAGGATGCATCCACAACACCTTCAATTCTCCTATCTGTGACTAAAGAGATGTCAGCAGCAACAACTGTTGAAACATCGACAGGTGTCCCACAAGATACTTCAACATTGGTGCCAATGACAACACTCATTATTGTTGCGAGATCCAGTCAGCCTGCTCCCGAAATCTCAATTGAAACTCAACAAGGAGCTACTACTCCATCGGCCAATCCAGAATTACGACCTTGGATGGAGGTAGTGGCGCCTAAGAGGAAAAAATAGGTAATTTCTCCTAATGAGTTTAATTTCGAGCAGTTGATTCCTCCAAAGCCTAAAGAAACAAAGAAGCCAAAGACTGTATCTCGTGTGTTAGTAGACCCGATTTCTAAAAGGAAGTATGCTGAGGTCATGGTACCATCATCAGATAAAGACAAAGGCAATATACGACCTGAGGATTACACCATGCAAACCATAGAGCTTGGGGTGGAAACACATGAGAGTGTTAAGTTTGATTCTCAGACAGCTTCCAACTCTTTGTTATAGAGATTTGGTCAAGAGAGAGATGAGAAGAACAAATTAAAGCATAAATGTGAACAATTGACTAGTTTTCTTTTGAAGGTCACACAATCTTCTTAGGAAGTTGAGCCCATAGGATCCTCAATGGAAACTGAAGCTCTAAAGAAAATTGAACAGGTAGGAGCCAAGGGTCAGGTGTGGATGAGTGGATTTCATGGCTAAGGTTAGGAGGCTCTCATCTTCTAAGTTCAAAAATTGGGCTATTGTCGCATTTTGAAGTAATCCAAAGCCAAATGCAAGGACTCAAAACTTCATTATCGCAGGAGATTGAGGAAGTTGAGAAAAGTACGACCCTTTGGAGCAAGATTGAGGACTTCATAATAGATGTCCTTGTTGAAAATAAAGTAATTCCTACAAGGGAAAAATATATCCAAATTTTGTCATTATTGTCTCATAAGCAAGAGACAATACGGTTGATGATTGTGGAGCTGGACCGAGAGAAGAAAGAAGGTGATGATGAGATTGATCTCATTTTTGCCAATATTGTTGATCTTCCTTGTTATCTATATGATGGCAATCAGAATCTCATTACTAGTGAAGCTATCACACAGGAATTCCTTTCTTTAATGGATCATTGCACGAGATAGGATTTCTCACTTGACACATTTGATAAGCTATTGGAGATCCAAGTCAGTTTTGAAGTCCTGGCATCCATACTAAACGATGGGAAAAAGAAATAGGTAAAGATTGAAGATGTGATTTCCCATGTTCGAGTGATCACAAGTTCTACCCCAATGCCAGACGAAGCAGAGATGAAATCAATCCTGACTAAGTTCGAAGAATTCCAAAAATCGAACAAGGAGGAGAAAGATGAATAAAGCGTCCCCTTTTAGCTTTTTCTTTTTATGCAGTTGCATCATTAGATGCTGCTAGTTTTCTTGCAGCTGCATATTTTCCTTATATTGTAGTTGTAGTAAAGTGGGACTGTGTAGTTGAATTAGTCAACTGTCCCCACATTTTCCTCCAATCTTTTCCTATTTAAGGAGGACCTCATTTGTAAATATTGATCTTTTTCATGTTAAGCAAAACTCTACAGAATTTTTATCTCAACTAAGACTTTGAGCTTTTGTTGTGAAGATTCTATCAAGCAAATAAAGAAAGCAATTTTGTTTGATCTCAAACTTTGTGTTGTATCAATAAAATTGTTTATATGAGTTAATGTTCTTATGTCCATTACTTATATATGTTCTTTACTTCTTTGATATTGGAGATATTGTTATGTGGGTAAAAGAGCTCCTGAATCGTGCAAGTAGATTGTGTGCTCCTAGCATATTTGGGAAATCTTCTGATAAATTAAGTAATTAGTGGTAGGCTTTGCATTACTGCAGTTACTTTTAGTTTAAAGGATTAGGAATTCATACTTGAAGACTTTGAGCTGCGAGTTAAATTTCTAATTATTTGTAATAATCAGTTTGAGTTAGTATTGCATTCAAGAGAGACTTTGTGCTACTTGATTGTAAGTTTTAGCGTAGTTTGTTAGATTCATTGTTCTTTTCTTTAAGTATCTAAAATGATAGAGAAATTGTAACAAGGTGGAGGGAGAATACATAGACTCTGAAAAAAGAGAGTTATATGCCCAATACCAACCTACGGATTTTGATTTCTTATTAATTAGAGAAGAAATTCCAAAGGGAACCTCCCCTTGATGAGAGGAGAGATTAATTTCTCAACATAGCTATGTGTGAATTATATATTTTGCCATTGGTACGTTGGTGACAAAATATTCACCCAACAAATAGCTTCAATTTCTCTTTGTTGGTTTCCAAATTATGCTTGGCCAAGTCAAACTCCAACATTGTTGTGATACAAGAAATTTGGCCAAACTCCAATGTTGTTGTGACATAAGAAATGCCATGCTTCCTCCTAAGATACCAACCAAGGTATTTTTAGAAGACTCCACACAATGCTCCTCATGTTGTTGTAGCGACCTATTATCTTTGATTAAGTCAACCACGCATACACGGTTCTTTTATTCCTTCAGAAGGCTCTTCTTCTTAACACATCATGCATTGACAGGAATATTCCATTAAGATTTCTATGGATCAAGCTACTCCCATGAACATTGAGTGTTCTTTGATGAATACAGAGGCTCTGCGACTTCTATAAGATGCCATCTTCATGATCGTCAACAACCTCTAGGATAAGAAGAACATCCCATTAATCTTGATCAAATAAACCACTTTGAAATAAAGTAAGTCTCTTTGCACAACTTCATGTCCAAGTTACCATATGACTCTTCCTTGGTCCCAAGTCCTTAAAACTTATTTCATGTGCCTCTCCGTCACCACAAGATTAACTTTTGTTTTATTTAAGTTGAATCATTCTTTGATTTATATCTATCATTGATTGATTAATAGGCACTGGTCATTCTGAACTAATAACGTTTCTTGTAATCCTACATTATGGCATATAGTCACCATCTATTCTCTATCTCAGTCATTGATTGTTATTGATGTAAATAATTATTTCCTTTGGTTATCACATATTATTCTATGTAAATCCTTCATGTGTATCATGTATAATGATGTTCTATTTACATTGACCAATATGAATAAGGATGTGCCATATAATTTAGGCAATATCAACCACTAATCAAGGTTGCACCATTCTAAGCGATCTTTTAAAAACTCAGACTATCAATATTTATATTAGAAAACTTTGATTCTTCACCAACAATAGACAAGAAATGTCTCACATTAGCCAATGTCTCTTCCACCTAGGAAATATCTCCACTTGAAGACACGTCTCCAACACTTTTCACTCAACTTGTCAAACCTACAACATCCTTCAATGTCTGGAACCTTGTTATTTGATCTATCAATCATTGCATACTATGTGTTGCTCTTATATTAATCAAGTTGGTTTTTAGAGTCACTCCTTTTAACCATGTAGATTGATACCATCTAATTCCCTTTGACACCAATGAGAACTATTTCAATATTTCTATCTCGTTGAGGTGTGAGTAACTTCCCAAACAACAATATGTTATTGGGGAGGTTGTGGAAGTTTAATTAACATGCAATATATGATCGACATGCAAAAAAATTATTCCCTGACAAAGGATGGAGTTCACCAACGATTGAAGCACCTAAAGGAGGTGGAATAAAAGGTATGTAGTAGTGCAAGAATTTATTTAGTTGATGAAATTTTTTGGATGGCATGGTGCATGAGAAAATGTGTTATGCTAGAGTTCATAAAGAAGAAGATGAAGATATACTTATAGAAGTCTCAGATCTGTTAGAGGAGTTTCATAATATTGTGTCAGTTAATGCACCTAAGGATTCACCAGTTTAGAGGAAGATTAATCACCAAATAGATTTGATCCCAAGAGCCAGTTTTCCAAATAAATCAACCCATATAATGACTCCTATAAAGAATGAGGAGTTGAATAGACAAGTTCAAATGTTGTTGAAGAAAGGATTTATTTGAGAAAGCTTGAGTCCATGTGAAGTGGATACAGTACTAGAACCAACAAAAGATAGAGAATGGATAATGTGTGTAGACTGTCAATCCATTAATAATATTACAATCAAAAACATATTTCCTTTATCAAGGGTGGATGACCATATGGATTGTTTAAGGGGAGAAAAATGCTTCATGAAGATTGACTTAAATTAAAGAGTGGGTATCACCATATTCGTGTCAAAGAAGGAGATGAGTGGAAGACAACCTTCAATACTAAAGAGGGCTTGTGCAAGTGGTTATTCATTCCCTTTGGGCTAACCAATTCATCGAGCAATTATGTGGCTTATGAATGAGGTATTAAAAGAATTTTTGGCAAAATGTGCTATTTTTTATTTTTATGACATTTTTATTTTTAGTTACACATTGGAGAAGCACTTGATTCATATTAAAAGCATTTTTTTTAAGCTAAGGGAGGAGAAGTTGTTGATTAATCTAAAGAAATGCAGTTTTGTGAAGGAGTTGGTGTATCTAGGATTTGTTATCTCAGCTCAGAGCCTTAAGATGGATCTAAAGAAAAGCAAGGGTTATGATTGAATGGCCTACACCAAGGAGTGTTACAAAGGTAAGATCACTTCATGGTCTCAAAAGATTTTACAAAAAATTTATTAATAATTTTAGTAGTATTTGTGCACCCCTAAAAATGACAATGGGAGGGGATAGGAAGAAGTTTAAGTGGACTATAGGAGCAACCAAGAGTTTTAATATGTTAAAAATAGAAACTCACAAAGCAACCTATTTTGGTACTTCCATATTTCAATAAGGTATTTTAAGTAGATTGTGATGCTAGTGGTAGTGTCATAGGAGTTGTTTTAAGTCAGGAAGGGAAGTTGGTTGCTTATTTTAGTGAGAAACTTAATGATGCCAAGAAAACTATTTTGTCTATGATTAGGAGTTGTATGTTATAATTTAGTTTTTGAAGAAATGGAGACACTATTTGTTTCCAAGAGTTTTCTTTATATCCTTATCATTAGGCTTAGCAATATCTTAATAGTCAAAGAAAGTTAAACTAGAGGCACTTAAAATTGGTTGAGTTTTTATAGAGATACTTTTATTTTGAAGCATAGGAGTAAAAGGTCAAACCAAGTTGTGTATTCCTTAAGTAGAATGCAATTTTTTTTTGACAAAGATGAATTTATAGGTCATTAGGTCTGATGAACTCAAGAGTTTATATCTTAAAGACCTATACTTTGCAGGGGCTTGGAGAGATTGCTTGGAAACTGTTACTTTTTGTAAGGACCCGCTAGTCCTAGCCTTAAATTAACCATCATAAATCTATCCTAATTAAAGACTAGGTAAATTTCCATTAACACAAATGCAAACCTTAAGTTGATTAAGATGCAATTAAACAAATGAATAACAAATTGCCATTAATATGAGTGCAAAATACTACATTCAATATAAAGTAAGATCCATAAGTTATGAAAAAGGAATGACAAAATGGATATGTGTTCCAACCAATTAGTTAGTGAACATATGAATGATTTAATTTAAAGATAACCATAAGTTAGTGTGTATGAGAAACTATGAAATACTATGACAATTTAACGACTTTTACAAAGGACAACTTAAATTAGCATCAATATAACCATCCAACCCGAGCACCAAACATTCAAAGAAATCTCATAAAAAGAGAATGCTTACGTAATGGTTCATGTGTATGATTAAAGTAAACTTAGAAAAACTTAAAGTAAGCATCAACTTAACCAAGCATTCATGAAATGATGGAAAACTAAGCATGAAAGCACACAATCCATAAATCATGCACACGCGGGACACATGTTACTAGGTTAGTGGGTTAGTAGTTTCCTTACTTTTCGGTTAGTTACATATTACATGGTGACCTCCTATCGCATTTACATCATTAGACCTCATAGGTCATTTACATGGCTTACTTAGCCTATAATCAAGAGACCTCATTGGTCTTTTACAATGAAAACATTAGTGCAACATACATTATTACATAGGATTTTACAATGCCATAATAAGAATCTTTGTCTCCAAATGTAGTGTCTTCCTTGCCATCGGACTCACCTCCATCTGCAATCTGGAAGATGGACATATAACCCAGGCGTTTTATCCACCCAACCAAATGAAGCTTACGCTTCTTGGGGCTCATGATAAGCTCTTGTCCCTCATGATGGAGTATCCTAGCAAACTGGCATCAACTTTTGGCAGTGGAACCTATGCAGGCATGTAGTATCTAACAACCAAACTGTTGAACTTAGCTACAGGTGTTATGGAAGGGAGAACAATTATTAAGGTATTGGCCAAGTTAACCCTTTTGGGGTAGGTGAAAAAACTCTTCCCTCTTTACCACGTAAACAAGCACATCTCTCCAATATCATCCATCATAGACAGCGAAATAAAATTACCCCTCCCGGATAAATATTATTTATTATAAATTTTCTTTTGTTCTTAATCATACCCAATTATAAAGTGGGCCACATAATCATATAAAATTGAACTAGATGATTATTATTATTAGAAAACAAAAACAAACAAAGCAAAAATAAATACGATTTGGCTCTTTTACGTAGCCTGACACGACCATACAAAGAAGAGGTCATTTCAAGCCAAATCTGGAATTAGAGAAAAACTAATAACATCAGCCATCAATTATTAAATTGAAACATATTAAATATATAAATATTTGAAACATATTAAATATATAAATATTCAGAGAGAACTGCAGAAACTGTTGATTTGACAACCATATTTCTCAAAAAGTCGATTTGAGTCGAAGGAAGAATTAAGTATGAGAGGGGTGATAGTCCCTTTCTTCCTGGTATCGACTTGGCTCTTCCAAATCAATCCCTACAAAACCGTTAATCAATCCAAGAAAATTGAATCTATTAAGCGAGGAACATTACCATCAAGAAAATCGACCATGTGAATGTGTTGAATAAGAGAATGAAAGGTAATTGGGGGGGGAACTCCTTGCAAAAATACACCCTACTAGCCAAATCGACTAAGAAGGGAGTCTAAGCCAAATAAACCGAAACAAACCATAAAGAAATCTGCAAAGGAAAATTATAGATATAGGGGGCGATTTGCACCAATGGATCGATTATATAATAACAAAGATTATTAAAAAAAACCTACTGTCAAGGAATTAATGCAGATCGATCCATAGAAAAGAATGCAAAAAATAAGAGATATTTGGCGATAGAGTTTGAACAAAGATTACCCTGCAAGCAACTGTGGAAGAAGGAGGGGCGATAAAAACTAAACAATCCAAATCACCTTGCAGAATACGATTTCCAGCGAAGTCGATTTGCAAGGGAGCCTGAATGTGAGGAATAGGAGAGGGGGTGTGATCTCCCATAAGAAATTTGACCCCCCACTTAATTCTCCCAAAATCTTGACCTCCCCAAAAATGATTTGTAGACCAAATGGATTCGCAGAGAAAGGGAAAATAAACAAAAAGAAGATTTCCAGCCATATTGGATGTCCCTCAAATGATAATTGGCTTAATATTTATAATTGTTTCTGGCTGGTGTTTGATCCAAGAAATATGAATCTAGATTGGAAGAATTTAGGAGTGAATGGGGAGTTGGAGTAGAGAAAATTGATTTAGATTAGTCAGTTATGAAAAGCAAATTGAGAGATAGAATGGAAGTGATAGAGAGTTCGACTCTACTTCCAATTTTTAAAACTCAAGTGTTAATTTTTAAAACATGCTTGAATAATTTAGTTCTCATAAGGGCATTAAATTCAAATTTTAAATTATTATTTTAATTCATTTACTTATAATCTCTTTACTTATTATATTTAACATTTAAATTTAAATTTAATATTTATTATTCAAAAATCTTATGTTTCAATTATATTGACTTCCTAAATTGATTAATTTATTTAATTATGTGTGTGTATGCACAGGTTTACGTTCCCAGGTTTACATGAACTCATAAACATGCAAAACGCCCAATGATACACATATTTTTACAATATTTTCCTTTTGAAGTAACATCAACAACTCTTGAATACAATTACAATTATGCAGATTACATGTCTCTTATAACATTCTAAAAGATACATTACAAATTACATCATAAAGGTAGATCATCTCATAACCAAGATGTGAAGACTCATAAACATAAGTTATAGGTCCACTTAGCCACTCACATGCAAGTCCTCTGAAATATTCTCAATGGGTGGAAAAAGCATCACCACCCAACCATGTGGTACCCGTAGGCCCACCCCCCATGCTAGGAGATAGAAATAAGACCCTAAACACAAACAAACAGGCTAGGGAAGATAAAAATAACATGCCTACTTCCAAAAAACATAAATACCATAATACAAGAAATAAAAATATAGATAATACACAAAACCATCAAAGGGCATCTAAAAATCCTAGATGGTTTTTACATAAGATTGACACAATAGGCAACTAGGACACACAAAAAGGGAAGAGTGTCATCACATAGCCTCGACATGGGTTATCTTGGTAGTCTCTCTAGACCCGGGCCCCCATTCAACAACTCATGTGGAACCGCACATTCCTTTCATGAGGACAAGGCAATGCATGATCTTGTCAACTCAACATTTCAACAGATGGACAAGCCTTCCCAATCTCACACTCTGCTTATATGAGCACATGAGGCATGAGTGGGGCACATAATTATCTTGTTAGTGTGTAACCCAACCCACAATTTATTAATATTATCACTTATTATGAAACTCACTTATGGGTTATCCAAACAACCACTTTTAGGCCTCGACCCCCATAGTGAGCCACTCCCCCTATGTGTACCTAGCTAACCTATTACCTAAGGTTCAGACAAAAATTCAATCCACAAATAAAAGAAACAACATAGGCTCAAAAATCAAACATAGTGTACACAACTAAATTATAACTTCATGCAAAGCCAAATCTTGCAGCCAACAATTAAAACACAATCATGTATGACAATTATAATTCAATCAAACCCCAATCCCCCCTAATAATCATTTAAAATAAAATTACATAAATCAAGAGTAAAATGAATACCTACTTGAAAACCTGTGTGTGTGTGTGTGTGTGTGTGTGTGTGTGTGTGTGTGTGTGTGTGTGTGTGTGTGTGTGTGTGTGTGTGTGTGTGTGTGTGTGAGAGAGAGAGAGAGAGAGAGAGAGAGAGAGAAGAAAATGCCAATGACGAACTCTGAAACACAAATATTCTCAAACCAACAATCAAGCCTAAGAAATTCCAATCATGCTTCAAAGTAAATTTGTAACTACAAATTCTTGACCTCAAATTTCTCCCTAAATTATTCTCTCCAAAACTTTGAAAAGAAAAATAATAATCATCACCCCTCAAAACAATTCTAATAAATAAAACACAATTTCCTAAATAAAGCACACAAGGAAAAAGAAAAAACCCTAAACCTAAAAATATTAAATAAATAAATAATAAATAAACAATTAAATAATATTAACAAATAATAAATCACCAATCACAACTCTTCTATAAAAAGTTAAATCCCTCAAAAATTGAAAATAGAATAAATAAGTAAATAAATAATTAAAATATAATTATCCACAAGATAAGACAACTAGTCTTCCCCTAGGTTGAACAATTAGTTCCACGTCAAAGCAAAATAGATAAATAATACTAGCACTTGCACCTATAGGAGGTTCAAGGGATACGCCGATAGGAAATTAAAAGTAAATTTTAAATAAATTTTAATATGACATAAATAGTTAGATAACATTATAAATCTATACACATTTAAAATACAACATGGATATTAATTTGTACACATAGTTGTCGTATTAGATATAGATGTTGTTCAACTAATTTTTAATTTTTCTCATTTTTTAAAACAATTAGGTTCTTTTGAAGAAAAATTTCATTGCATTATCTATTGCTAATAATGTTTATCTTGAACATATAAACTTACAAACAAGTGAACAAACAATATTGATCGTCTATGATACTTATTTATTTTCATGATAAGAGAGTTGCCCAACAACAATGTGTTCTAGGAAGGTTGGTTCAAGAAAACACATTAACTTGCATAGTTTTAGCAAGTAGTAGAACCATTTATATACTTTTAACACAATTGACAAGAATCCATTTGCAAAATCAACAGGATAGCGCCATACAAATACAAAAAAAAACATTTCCATTTAACATGGAAAATCCAAATGTGGTAATCGTGATAAATTTTCAGTTGTTGGGAAAAAGGCAAAGGATGATAGGTTTGAGATGATATAGGAGGAGAGATTAAGATGAGGATTTTTATTTTTTTTTGTAGGGTTGGAAATGTATATTATTTTGCGTGGTATTTAGGTTATATTATTATAGAATATGACTTTTTAGTTTATTTTTATGATTTTTTCATTTGATTTTTAGAAATTGAATTTTTATTTTTTTTAGAAGTTTATCAGTTAATTAATTGCTGAAATTTTGGAATTTTATATTCAACTTTATCTTTGTATTTTTTTTATTTTAATTTTTAATTTTTTAATTTATTTATTTAATTTACTTGTATAATGTGAAGGATACATTATTGATTTTCTCAAATAAAGTTGGTGATTGGTGATATTTTCTTCATATTTTAACTTGAAAAACAATATATACTAAATTTTTGAGTATGCTATATACTTTCTCATTCCAGATATGGCCAACTTTTGATCTCCAAAACAATTTGTCAGCTACTATGTTTTCTAGCTATTGTAATATTCTTTCTTTTAACTATATAATTCTGTATTTTTATTCAAATAAAAAATACTAAACCACAAGAACTAAAACAAAACACCTTTGAAATGCCCATTTTAACTTGTTACTTATTCAATTATATTTATAATATTAGAATATTAATATTTATTTTATTCATAGCAACTAAACATTTTAACTTATGACTTTTGTTTAATATAAATCATTTTTAATGAAAATATATTTCCTTCATACTATATACACACGTAGATAGCCAAAATTTCACTTCCTATTTAAAAGTTCTTTAAATTTACTTCTCTAAAATTTTCAAGAAAATCGAACAGATCCATTTCACTAAATAAATTATTTAGTACTTTCATGTACTTTTGCTGCGACATTCGATATATTAAAATACATTTTATTTTTTAGTTCCTGCCGACAGGCAGGATACTAACACATTTGTTGGATGCATTTTACTAATTCTATCGACCAATCACATTGAAATATTTTTTTGGCTCTTCTCACATTTTCCAATGTTTTGGTATTTTAATATAATTAATAATTAAAATGAAATTATTTTTTGTTTTTATTATTGGTTGTTGTCGTTAATTTTTTTATTTTTTATTTTCAAAACTATGACTAATTTCACAATAGTGATAATTTTATTGTGTGGTGGTCAAATCTCATTTAATTTTCAATACATTTCATTTGGTTTCATCACGGGAGATTTAATTTAAAATAAATACTTGTGTTTATCTTCGGGCAGTTTCTCGAATGTTCAAGCGCGACACTGAAAACAGGTAGGCAAATGTATAAAGACCTTTGGCCAAAAATTTGGATTAAATAACTACAACTAAAAATTTGGATTAAATAACTACAACTAAAAATTTGGATTAAATAATTGCAGCCAGCAATCTGGAAACTATTATCACTGGAGACTGTTAAGACTAGGAAAACTGGATGAATTGCAGGGTATTGATTTTTCACAAAGTAAGTTTGTTGTGTCTTTTGTTACTGCATTTGAAATTATTTTTTGTCTTCTGCTTCTAATTTTCCTAGTTAGAGATTTTTTCATTGACATTGATGGCAGGGTAAATCTGGGCGTATGCTTACCACATTCGGCTTTGAATCAGAAAATTTTGATTATGTAAATCCAATTCAGAAAAATTGGTTGTTATGCATACTGTGTAATTTTATTAGAAACAACAGAGATCAAAAATTTAATTTATTGTGGTAATTTGCCAGTCAATTATAACTAATTGGGATAGCTGCATTTGTACTCACCTCTAATTTTCCTTAATAAAACCATCCCAATAAGAATCAATTATAATCTCATTCAATTGACAAAAATCTGACTAAATCAAAGTGTTATTTCATGATTCCTTTAATTAAAACCCTACTTATTTACATTGAAACACCTAAACTGTTCGAGCGCCATTCTCCAATGCAAATATTCTTCATCACCAACAACACCCACAAAGAAAAAATCATTAGAGGAAAGAACCCAAGCAACTAATTTTCTTCTTCATGGTGCTCGAACAGTTCACATCAACTCAAAGTCTTGTCATTTCACATCAATCGCTTTCCCACTGTTTAAAAACCTTCCTGGTTTGAATTCAGTCCAACGGCTCCACAAGGTCGGGTCCCTGTGAATTGCCCATGCATTGACTATCTATCGCATTCCTGAAACCCTCCAATAGTACACGCCTATTCGACCTCATGGGGAACTAGAAGGGGTCATGTTGGATAAAGCTTAAGAGTTTCCTTCACTATGGCTTACAAATAAGTGAGCTCCTACAAATCTGATTCCTCTACTACCCACTCCCTTCCGAAATGTTTTTGGAGCTCCTCCTGAGCTTTTCCCAAAATGTCCAGGTGTTGCAACAGAGCCACCAGTGCCCATTCGATGGTCACAAAGGATGTATCTATACCTGTGGTTATCATGTTCTACACAACAAAAAATAAAATTGGAGACTGCAACTAAGAAAAAAATCATGGCCAAAATTTAGGGCTTTTCAAAATTTAATAAAAAGGCGGAAGAAAATCATAAAAGGGCAGCAACCTTAATCACATCGTCTTTGCTGTCAAATTGAATTTCTTGGTTCTTTCCTCTAAGGATTTTCCTTTTGTTTTGTTCTTGCAGATTTTCTTCCAAATGAGGGGAATACAAAAATATTAGAGGTTCGGCATAAGAAATGGCAGTGTGATTTACTAGTCTGTCTTGTTTTTGACAGCTATCATCTAAGGCTCTTGGCAGCTGTTTGTTTGATGCACTTGGTCTTTCAACAAATTACCACGTCTTTTTGAAACAACTTTCCTCCAACATTTAGGAAACACTTTTGCTTTTGTGCGCTCAATTTATGTTAGGAAGTCAAATTAAAAAAACTATATAGATATAAAAAGTATTTTAATAAGAAATCAAAATTTTAATTTAGATTAATTGAATTCAGAAAAACTAAATATATCAGGAATGTTTATGTCCAATATGCTTAATTATTTTTGAAAGGTTTAGAGTGGGAAGTAGAGGTGATCTTTCAATGACACTGAATCCTTTGTTTATGGCAAAATTAGAACAAAATCATACATTTTTTTTATCTTTTCATCTTTAAATTTACAATGTAATTGTTTACAACAACATTTAAAAATTTTCAAGCATTATTCTTCCTTGCTGTTGTAAAAGAATTCCAAAAAAATTGACCAAATTTAATCTATTTCACATGCATTTTACCTGTAGATTATGCTAACTTCAAATTAAACAAGGGTATTTTTTTGTGTCAAAATTGTCATAAATTACTTTAATTTTTGGTCATAATGCTGACAGAACTTTATAGGAGTATAAAATTTAGTTGTTTGATTTGTTTGTGTAGTTTGATTGTAGTATGCAATAGAATAATAATGAAAAATTTGCATCTAATTGTCCTTCTTATCAATCTCTAGTCAAAAGTTGCCTTTGGTTCTTGTTTTGCTTCCTTTCACCACTTTTCCTTTTCCACTTCACCTTTCACAATTCTAACACTCGGCAGGAACATGATGCTAAGCGTCTCTTGTTTTAATTTTGGAAACGGGGGAGGAGGCAAAGGACGGGCAATAAATTTCATTTAGATGTTAAATTGATTTTAGTGGACTGCACTGATTTCCCCATAGTTTCCCTTTTTTATGGTTTTACTTCATTGTTAGCAAACTGGTGGTAGTGTGGGAGTGGTGGTTGTCGTGGTGAAGCTGCAATTAAAATAGAGACGTTACCTCTTTAATCTTTTGGTCGTTAAAAAAATCATGCATCGTCGTTGTTACGAGCGGCTTTTACCCATTTTCAAGCTGTCCACATTAACGTATTTTTCAGAATTCTATTTTCAGACGTCCAGTAGGAAATTTCATGCACGCTTTTTTTTTCAGGCGTGAGACAGTTTTCTGGGAAAAAGAAGTATGGCAAGTTCACTTATAACAAAAGCTTATCGGCTAAAAATAACCACTTGCACAATAAATAATAAACAACAAACACTAAATAAATAATAAATAATAAATCACAACAATAAATAATAAATAATAAACAATAAATATTAAACAATATTAAATAATAAACAATAAATAATAAATAATAAACAATAGTTAATAAATAATGAACATTAAATAATAAACAATAAACCATAAGGAATAAAAATTAACAATCATAAATAATAAATACTAAACAATTAACAAGTGATAAATAAATTAAACAATAAACCAAAAAATCATAAATCATTTATTATATATTATCTAATATTAAAATATATTTATTAAATCAAAATTACAAATAAAGTCACGATAACTTTTAATTAATCATTAATTTAATTTTCAACACATAAGCTATGATTAATATTACATAAAATGCATCGCACTCAAACAAATTATAAAATAATGCCAACATCTAAACAAGACTCGCTACTAACAATAGGGTAATCAAATATTGTTCACATGACAAATTTGACGGGATGAATGAAAATTAGATAATTGTCCCTAAATTAGGACAATGGCTAGGGTTAGGTATAATTTGGGCCTTGCACTATCTCCTTTTACCACCATTGGGAATTATAAAAATGCACTCAGACTTGTGGAATCAAGTGGAGTCGATGTCTAGTAGCTGCAAACCTGCACCAAAACATGTTGTATACTGTCGTGCTCTGTGAGAAGTGTGATACCTGCAGCTGCAACACAAAACACTCAATAGATCATTACAAGCATGGTTAGCAAATCATAAGCAAAGAAAGATAAAACCATGACAAAGTGATCTATCGCCTCCTAAGAGATGCGAGTATGGATTTGTTCTCAGATCTGGATAAGCAATCCCAGTGACTTGACTACACCTAGATGGAGGATTTGAAATGATAATGATATGCAAAGATGAGATTGATTATGCTAGATTGATCCAAGAGACTAATTAAGCTAATGATATGCATGATTAAGCTATGATGATGATGCAATTAAGCTAGAAAAGAGACTGATTAAGCTACATCTAAGATGCAATTGCCTATAATAACAATGCTCAAATGATATGCTAGAACGGATATGCCTATAGTAATAATGCATAAGATGAAAATGAGATGGGATCCTTATTGCTCCAAAATGGGGGATATTTATAGGATTTCCAAGGCCAGGGGTGAGGTGGCAGGAATCAACGGTGAAATTGGAGGAGGTTGGAGAAGAGGTTGGAGGAAGAGACGCTTGTTGTCTCTGTGGTGACAAGTGTCAAGGAGCTTTGCTCATAAAAGGGCAAGTGTCCAAGAGAGGAGACATGTGGCCAAAGTGCCATGTGTCTCAAGAAGAAAATATCCACACCATAGGAGGTTAGGATAAGGAGGTTAGAATGTACAAGATAGGATAGGGTTAGGCAAACCCAAGGTTAAGTGGAATGGGTTAGGTTAGGGGGATGGTTAGGTTAGGTGGTTAGAAGTTAGGAGGCATGTGGGTAATTTGAATTTAAAAATTCAAATAATAGGAAAGGACTAATTAATTCTCAACAACTCATAAATTGATTTGTTTTAATTAATTAGGGGGTTAGAAGAATTAATTGAAGTGGGGGGATGATTAATTAATTTGAATTAATTAATCAAAGGGGATTATTGAAATGAACCTATTAAATAAATCCTTAGATTTATTAATAAGTAGATGAAAGGGGGAATTTAATCAAATTGCTTAATGAATTCAATTAAATTAAAAAGGGGGATTAATTAAATAATTACTTATTTAATTAATTATCTTCAGACCATTTTTTAGGTGTATACATATACAAACATACATATATACATATAAATCTCTAACCCCAACTAGTGGTAGGAAATCATGACGTTGAATGAAGCTCATGAATGATTGATACGAAATCATTCCTATCACCCTAAGCCTCAAACAAACCATACATAAAATCTCGCATCAACAATAATCAAATGATATCATTTGAACTTAGATTAACATCATATAATTCATCAAAATAGAATCCATGTCATAAGTATCTCAATCTAACATTAATATCCAACTCAATGAAATGTAGCAATAATCATGTCCTGAAATACATAAGTTACATAACTTAGTCTAACAACAAGGATCATATGAATGTAATCATCCACATAGATCATTGAAATGAACCACAAAAAATAACTCAAACATAGTCAAATTAGCATATATCTGAAGCAAAACATGGAGGGCACTACATGGTGCCTCTAGTGGGAAAGGTTCTCACAAATAGAATGAGGGGTTGGTGCCTCTAGTGGGTTGATACCTATGAATTTGTAAAAGAAGTTTTCTATATATAAGAAAGCTATTTTATTGTTTTATACACACACACGCACACACACATAAAAGAAAGCTATTTTATATATCCTAGTTTTCTCTTGTAAGGGTTGTAATTAGTAAAGAGATGCATTTAAGAAAATTAAATAATGTAATCTACAAATAAGAATGTTAGAGTTATCTTGTATTAGCTAATAATTATTTATTTAATTATTAGTCTATTATACTCTATGCTTAAGCTAAACTTAGGCATTTAATAATATTGTAGGTATTTAATAATTATTCTAATTATTAAATACTCTTTATCCCTTTAGGGTTTCTTTAGGGTTGCACATGTTTAGGGTTTCTATTCTCCTGTCATAAGGATTGTATTGTAACTTTTCTTTTTCATTCCCTCTCTGAATGATAATCTTTTTCTTCAAAGTCTTTTTTGTGTTATATCTCCAATCTTCTCTTGTGATAGGTAGGTATTTTGCTTGCAGATGCTCTTGGGATCTCGGAATTTGTACTTTCTCAACTTCTTCAAAGAAGATAAGATGTTATAAAGGAAAGCATTTGTTTATGAATAGGCATCTCCTAGAAAAACATAATGTCTCTTAATAAAGAGCCACATCTTCTGAAGAGAAAGATAAAGATATGTATGTAGAAATCAGAATTGGAGTTTGAGAGGTGTGTGCACATTTGTGTGTGAATAAAGAAAAGACAGTTCAAGCATAATAGGAGAGTGAGGAGTGTGTAAGAAGACCAAAAAGCATATGCACCAAGGGAATTGATGTGAACCTGAAGATTGCATATTAAATGAAAGAGATGACATGAAAGATTATTATAGATTGGAGAAGAT
The DNA here is from genome assembly GCF_030272615.1 of Cryptomeria japonica. Lineage (NCBI taxonomy): Eukaryota > Viridiplantae > Streptophyta > Pinopsida > Cupressales > Cupressaceae > Cryptomeria > Cryptomeria japonica. The sequence goes on from NC_081410.1 coordinate 529,329,126, forward strand.
TCATATGGGCAGATTATGAAGATTTTTTTAGCAGATCTATGAAGCATATTGGAGAAATATTTTGAGGGATTTACAAGCAGATTCAAAAGAGAGTATGATAAGATAAATGATAGATTTTGATGAGAAGGATATAAGGAGTCTTATAACATATTTATGTGAAGAGTTTGTGATCACCTTGTGACATATTTATGAGAAGGTTATTGTAGACATCTAGAACTGGCACAACTAATTAAATGGATTTTATTCATTTAATCATCATTTAATCGCCTATTAATTAAATTAAGATTTAATTAATATGATCCATATTCTTCTAATTGACCTTTTTAATTAAATTAAGATTTAATTAATATCCCCTTCTTCTATCTAAATCATTTAGTTAAATTCACATTTAAATAAATACCCCCCTCTAGCCATTTTAATTAAATTCACATTTAATTAAAAATATCCATTTATTCCCTTTCTCATTTTGATTAAATCTACATTTAATTAAAATCCCCTTTGTATTTAAATAAATCAAAATTTATTTGTAAATCCCCCACTTGCAAAATCCTACAAATGCAAGTTGCATCCCTTTTGGCTAAATTAAATTATTTTAATTTAACTAAAAATCCTATTTTCCCTCATCCACTTGCGAAATCCTACATATCTCACTTGCCTCCTAATCATCCTTCTAGAACCTATCTAATCCCTTCATTATCCTAATTAATTCATTATGTTTCTTCCTAGGTTGCTCACACATGTGTGAGCACATATCCCCCTTCTCCCAAGGTGGGACCACACTTGTGGGACCACATTGACTTTTCATCCCACTCCCCCTTGTGACACTTGTCACAAGGCTAAGCTTGCAAATCTACGACCACATTCATCCTCACCCTCTCCCCTTTGTGACATTTGTCACAAGGCTAAGCCTTTCAACTTGGGACCACATTCCTCCTTCAATCTTGACCCTTGATTGATAATCAATCTTGGTCATCCATTTCTAAGTCTTCAACTCTATAAGATGAGCCCTTGTCTCATATCCAATATCGATCTTCATTTACATCCAATCTATAGCTAAATTGTTGTGTGTAGGTTACTAAGGAGCTCCATTATCTTCTCTTAGCTTTTTTAGATCATCTTAGTTGCATTATAACATAGATTTCATCATGTTTTAGTATATCATGCTAGTTTCTTTTCCATGCTAGGTCATCTTCATAACATTCTCATGCTAGCTTAATCTCATACTAATCTTCTCATCTTGGTAACATATTTAGTTTCATATCCATTTCGCATATCACTAAGATCTTAGTTGCATTCCATTTAGATATTAGAATCATACATATCTCTCATTCTTTAGATAGTCATCCTAGAGATCAAGTGTTCTTCCAAGTTGAGAGCCACCTTGATTTGAAGGATCCTTGGAGATAGAGGAACATGAGATGCGCTTGGAGTTCTTGATTTTGAAGCTAGTTTAGTTTTTATTTGGGATTTCTAACTCTAACATAATGTTTCATGTGTGTGCTTGTTTGTTGTTTTCTCCTCTTATAGGTTGATTCCACAATTTAGAGCTTACATTGTTGGCACTCGCGGTGTCTATTTTACAAGTATCATACCCAATACTTGAATTCAACTGATGAGGGGTGAATTCCCCGAAACTAGTTTTGAACATACTCAATAGAATTTGCATACTTTTTGCTATTCTTCTACATCCCATTACATTTCTATGATTTTTATGTTGTTCTTCCATTGCTATCTGTGATTTTTTATTTTTTTTTAATTTTTAAAAAAAGTAAATAAATTGGAAAAAGAAAAAAAATTTAGAACAGACGACATTTTTTTACTTGTTCATATCTTAGTTGCTTGCTAAATTCGAAGGAACGACATTTCAAAATTGTTCATGGGATTGTGAACACACAGTCCATGTGATTGTGAAACCCACGGTTCACGGGACTATGCATACATAGTCTGCATGACTGTGTATACACAGTCCGTGACTATGAGCTCCACAGTCCCATGGCCTTGTGCTATAGAGTGTGACTGTGTAGAAACAACACATGTCTGTAGACCTTAGTACCAGGGAGGTGACAATGGAAGGCGGGTGGTTCCAGAATTCAAATTTGAACGGGAATTCTAGATCGGCATTGGGACAGCATGCGGCAGATGATTCAGAGATTCTTGCTGAAGGAGGAGGTTCAGATGGTAAGGACCCCGATGATCCCATGAATTTGGGGGACCCAGGGGGAGGACCAACACCACATGAAGAGCAGTTAGCAGTAGAGAGCAGGAAAGGGCGGGTTCAAACTTCAAAAACAGAAGACGGCAACTCGGAAGGAGCCCAAGGAAAACAAACGACTTGTGTCTCAGAGAACACAGTGGAAGGTAAAGATCATCTAGAAAAGGTTCTTTCGTCAACAGACCCTAAAGGGGGACCCAATGGATAGACACGTAAGTGGTCCTCGTTGTTTGGGGTTAAGCCTAAAGGTAAGTCCTAATCGCCTCCTGCTAAAAACTCCTCGAATGTGTCTCAGGGCAAGTTTGCTAGCGTTGTTCCTGACCAAATCATTGATCAAAACATCGCTAGAATGGAAAATACTTTGATTGGTTATTTCTTTGGATCTAGACCTAACATAGAAATAGTTCGTGGATTTGTCAAAATAAAGTGAAACCTAAAAGGTCAGGTTGATGTGGTAGCAATGAACAAAGGTTGTCTATCCTTCTCCTTTTCTTGTGATGAGGATAGAAGAAACATTCTATGTAGTGGGTATTGGGCAATAGGCAAATACATCATGTACATCCAGAAGTGGTACCCTAATGTAGCAAAAGGAAAGAATTTTTTGGCCCAAGTTCCGGTGTGGGTCAAGCTCCCTGGGCTCCCAATGGAATTATGGGAGGAAGACATTTTTGCAGGAATTGCCAATACCTTTGGGGAGCTTATCGCTATTGATCAGATCACGGCTTCTAGAAGAAGGCTAATCTATGCTAAGATCTGTGTTGGAGTTGGACCTGATATGAACATGCCAGAGGAAATAGAGATAGAATCAAAACTTGGGAAGTGGAAGCAGAATATTGTTTATGAAACAATCCCCTTCGCCTGTTTTCATTGTAAAAAAGTCAGACACTGGGCTAAAAAATGTCCATCTATAGAGGATAAACCCCATATCCAAACTAAGGTTTGGAAAAAAGTGGACAAGCCACTAAAAGCTCGGGAATCCAATGATCCTAATCAGGAGAAGCAGTCTCAGATAGGACGGGTGGAGGAAGAAATCACCAGTGAAGTGGGTAATGAACTAAAGATTTAGATGTTGGAACAGGGTGTTAAGGACTCAGTACACAAAGAAAAAGACAATACTCAGCAAGAGGATCAGAAAGAGGACAAGACAGAGGTAGAGAAAGCTAATAAACAACCCACAGATAATAAAGAGGAAGGAGATAACTTCAACCTTGTTTCAAAATCTCAAGATCAAGATAAAGAAATAGACTGGTTCCAGGAGGCCCAACCTGATACCATTTTGGGCCAAGGGCTATAGGAAATCTCATTAACCACCCCAACAAAGGGAAAGTTGGCCTATTCGGAGGAACAAGATCCAAAATGGGGAGATGAAGAGGACATAAAAAAGGCACTAGGGAAGAATGAAACAAAGCAGGAGGACGAAGAAGTAGCAGAGGATAAAAGAAGGAACAAGCACAAAAAAAAGAATAACAATAACCCAGTAAATAGTACGTTGACTAGAAACACTAGAAGCGGGCTTGGTGATGTGGGAGCACAACACACTTCTCCAGGAAGACACTCAAATGCCAAAAAAGGATCATTGGAAACAAGCAGGAATTTAGCAGATGGTACCCAAAGAACCATCTTTGAGGCAGGTATTTCTAAAAATCCATGAAAATCATCTCCTAGAATATTAGGGGACTTAATAGTCCTCACAAACATAATTTAGTTAAAAACATGATTAGAGACAAAAACCCTGACATTTTTTTGATTCAAGAAACTAAGATGGTTAAAGATAAAGTTGAAAGTTTGAATATTTTCAAAAACGGAGGAGTCAGCGGAGGTGGTTCAGAAGGTGCTTCGGGAGGAATTGTTACATTCTGGAACAAAAATAATATAGAAGGAGAGGTGTTAATTCAGGACAACAATCTGGCCTGTATTAGATTTAAGCACATTAAGAATTGCACTACATGGGTCCTAACTAATGTTTATGCTCCTAACACTAAGACTGGTCAAAGTGAGATGTGGAGATATCTTACTGGGGTGAGAAGAAGGTTTGCTGAGGATAGCTGGATAATTATGGGAGATTTCAACACTCCCTTGAAGGAAAATGAGAAAAAGGGAGGGAGTCATGCTAATCTGGATAGCAGATTGGACCTAATGGACTTTATAAACAATAATGCCATTCATGATCTAGAGTTGCAAGGAGTCAAATACACTTGGACTAATAGAAGAAGTGAGAATTTGATTCAAGTTAGACTTGATAGAGCTCTTCTTTCCTTAGATTGGTTTAATCTTCATGAATGTTCTTTATCTTCTCACATAAGGGCAAGATCAGATCATTACCCTATAACCTTCACAGCTGAAGTAAAGAATAGAAGGAGACATTTCCCTTATAGATTTGAAAAAATGTGGACTAGACACCCAAATCTGGAAAGTAAGATTAAGGACTGGTGGCAAGTCAGTATTGAAGGTAATGCCATGTATAAAGTGGTCAAAAAGCTGAAGAATGCTAAAGATAATGTCAAGAAGTGGAATAAGGATTGCTTTGGGAACATCTTTACCTCAAAAGCGACAACCCTCTTAGAACTCAAGGAAATCCAGGATGAGATACAGAACAATGGTTACACCTATATGTCTAGAAACACTGAAGATGCTATTCTTATGAGATATCATGAAATAATAGCTAAAGAGGAAACCTACTGGAAACAAAGATCGAGAAATGTTTGGTTAAAGGAGGGGGATAGGAACACTAAATACTTCCATATGTCCACCCTAAGACATAAGGCCATAAATAGAATTGTACAGATTAAAGTGAATGGCAGATGTGTTGAAGATGATGATTCCATGAGCAAGGCTGCTATGGATTTTTTCTCTAATTTACTTGCTAAGGATCAGAATTTGAATATACAGGCCCAAAGGGAACTTCTGGACAGTATACCTACCATTTTGGGGGATGATCAGAATGATCATTTAACTGCCATTCCTTCCCATGATGAAATTCTGACAGCTGTTAATTCCTTTAAGGGCAACAAGGCCCCAGGTCCAGACGGCTTTCCCATGTTCTTCTTCCAAATGTATTGGCATATTACTGGAGATGATGTTACCAGAGCTATGTAAGAGTTATTTGGTGCTAGAAAACTTTTGAAAGAAGTTAATGGTACTTTTATAGCTCTTATACCCAAAAAGATGGGGGCAGATTTAATGGATCTTTTCAGACCTATAAGCTTATGCAACTCTCTCTATAAGATTATCTCTAAGGTCCTTACCTCTAGAATTCTAAAATTGCTTCCTTCCATTATTTCACCTCAGCAAAGTGGTTTTGTCCCGGGAAGGCAAATTTTGGACTCTATCATCTCTGTTCATGAAAATATCCATTCTCTAGCCTTTTCTAAAATAGAAGGTTTTTTTCTAAAGCTTGACCTCTCTAAAGCCTATGATAGAGTGGATTGGGATTTTATGATGGATGTTCTTTCTGCTTTTGGTTTTAATCCTAGGAGTGTTGGCCTTATCAGGCAACTTGTTTCTTCAGCTACTTTCTCTGTGTTGATGAATGGCTCCCCCTCTCCTTTCTTTAAAGCTTCAAGAGGTCTCAGGCAGGGGGACCCTCTATCTCCAGTGATCTTTATCATCATGGCGGAATGTTTGGGGAGATGTATTGGAAAACTGGTTGAGAAAAGGGAGTTTTGTGGTTTGAATCCTTCTTCAGCAGATCAAATATGCTCTCATCAACAATTTGTTGATGATTCTATAATAATGGGAAAAGCCACTGTGAAGGACGCTAGAAGACTAAAAAAGGCTTTGGATAACTATGGAGAGGCCACTGGTCAGCTTATAAACTGGTCTAAAAGCTTTGTTTATTTTATCAATACCTCGGAGAGAAGTAGGATTAAAATTAGTAACATTTTGGGTGGCCAAATTGGTAGCTTGCCTGTTTCCTATTTGGGGCTCCCCTTAGGTCAAGATCCTCCGGATACCTTTTGGGGAGCCTTGGTGGACAAATTCCATAAAAAGCTGTTTGGATGGAAGGGAGCTCTACTTAGTCAAGCAGGTAAGGTTCAATTGCTAAAAACCACTCTTCAAAGTATCCCTCTCTATGCCATCAGTCTGTTTAGGATTCCTACTAAGTATGTTGAGGCCATTGAAAAAATTCTGAGATCCTTTTTATGGACAGGGGTTGAGGAGAAGAAGAGAATGAACTTAATTGCTTGGGAGAAGGTCTGTAAGCCTATGAATAAAGGAGGTCTGGGCCTTAGAAGAATAAGAGACATAAATGAATGCCTTATGGCCAAGCAGATTTGGAGAGGATATAGAAATCAAGGAGAGTGGAAAAAAATATGGGACAACAAATATAAAAGCCAATGTCTGAATCTTCAAATTTTCCTCAAAGCGGAGATTATCCCAATTGGATCCAATATTTGGAAAAATGTCTCTAGGACTAGAGACTTAATTATCAAAGGCACAAAATGGAAGTTGGGGAAAGGGAATCTTATTCAGTTCTGGGAGGACCCTTGGCTTTTGGAGCTCCCTTTAAATGAAAACCCTGAGTGGAACAGATATCAGAACCAATGCAAGGAAAGATATGGAACCAAGGTGGAGGATTATTGGAAAGATGGACAGTGGAAAGACTTATCTCAAGTGGATCAGTCTTTGGGTAGTTTGAACAAAGTCATGAACTCAATGGTGAGGAATGAAGAAGAAGACCAGTTAATTTGGAAACTCGCAGCTAGTGGTACTTTTACTGTGGCATCTCTTTATCATCAACAGTACAATAACATGGAAAGTCCTTACTGGGCTAAAGCTTGGGTGAAAGGTCTTACCCCCAAGATCAACATTTTCTTTTAGATAGCCCTTCAAGACAAAATTCTTACTACAGAGAATATCAGAAAAAGAGGTATTAGCATGCCAAGTTTCTGTACTCTCTGTAAGCAGAATGAGGAGACAATAAATCATATGCTCTTTCATTGCCCCTTCTCAACTGATGTTTGGGGAAGTTGTCTGGATCAATTCAATATCAGTTGGAGCTTCCCCAACTCGATTCAGGAGATTTTCAAGTCATGGCATCATCCTTCAAAAAATAGAACCACTATCTTATTATGGAGAATCGCTTTACCTCGCATGTTCTGGGGTATATGGAAAGAGAGAAATGATAGAATTTTCAAAGAAAAGAATACTAAGGCTAACATTGTGTTTGAAAAAATAAGAAGAAGTATAGTGGAAAATATGAATATTATAGGTGGTATTGATAATCCTAACACTAAGGAGGATCAATTTGTCTATAAAAAATGGAGATTAAAAGCTCAAGAGAGCATCCAGAGTAATCCTAGAGAGGGAGTGATATGGATCAGCCCACCTAGGGGATGGATGAAAATCAATTTTGATGGGGCCTCTAAGGGAAACCCGGGGGTTGCAAGATGTGGAGTGGTCCTAAGGGATGAATGGGGAATATGTAAAATCATAAAATATATTTCTATAGGAAATCAGACCAATCATGTTGTCGAAGCCATGGTGGCTTATCATGGGATTATCCTTGCCAAAGAAGCCAATTGCACTAAAGTTTGGTGTGAAGGAGATTCCTTAAACATTATCAATTGTTTAAATATGAAATTCTCGTTGTCATGGTCGATTAGTAATGCTATTAAAGCTACTAGGAAAATCAGTGAAGAGTTTGAAATGTGTTTTTACACATGTTTACAGGGAGACCAACTCTTGCGCTGATTGGGCAGCCAACCTGGCTTGCCAATCAGGAGACATCATTACTAGTTATGGTGAAATAGAGATTGCAAGTGAAATGAAATCCTTGCTCAATCAGGACCGAAGCTATACAAGGCAACGTGGTACTTTTAATCATTATTTCTAATGACCTTTCCACCTTTTTCGATGCAGGGCTTGCTTGAAGATAATGAGCTATTAAATAGGTGTCATATCATTATTATTTGGTATGGATTATGGGCGCTCTTACTGTATGCGGGAAAAGCGGGTCGATAGAATTCAATATGTGAAAATATTGTCAAAGATACTTGTCCACACACACACACACAAGACTTCTTGGTGCAAGCTATGGAGTAACGACGTATTACTCAGCTTCCCAAGGTGGGTCCCATGGTTCTCTATCTTACAATGTCCCTCATTTTTATATGTCTACACTTACAGAATAACCACAAAAACCAAAGGAAAAGTTATCAAAATGAGAGAAGGCATTGCAAGGAAGGTGCTGGAAAAATGGGAGGTAACAAGAAAAGATTTGAACCTGCTTCCTGCTCTGAATGGAGAAAGAACGAAGAAGTCTGGGGTATCCTTCAGCAGGGGGGTCTCAATATTTTCATGGAACGAATAAATGGGAAGGACCCCACAATCACCAGCTATTTCATCAAGAACTGGAAAAATGGAAAATTTCTTATTGGATCGCATATGATGAATGTAGACGAAGAGGTTATCGCTGAGGCCATGGGGATGACTATCGAGGGTATGAAATTTTACAGGGACAGAGGGATATCAGATAAAGCAGCAGACAAGTTTCCTTTTACGGATGGTGAGAGAAGAAAGATGATCAAATTGACAACTCCTACCACTCCCCGAAGAGAATTTGTAGGCCATGGAGGTTTGTCTTATTTGCTTCTATTGAATATATTACCTTAGATGGTAGGTTTACCAGGGCATATGGGCATCACTTCGTCCTTCTCAACCATTTCCGTCATGGAGAAAGGGTTAGCCTTCCCTATTACCTTGCCTGTTCAATGGATCATACTATAAAGGAGATCTAGAAGGACCCTAAAGGTGATCATGCCCTCCACCAGGGGCTTATGGTCCTGGTTTATAAAATGCTAAAGGGGAAGTGCATTGAAAAGCCTATTAAAGGCAAAAATGCCAGAGATGAGACTACGAAAAGTAAGGATAGTGGTTTCAACTTTGATTTAGAGATCGAGGGAGAGTCGGAAGAAAATAGCAAAAAAGGGAGGATTAGGGCCAAGAAGAGGAGGATTATTGTGGAATCTGAAATGTCGGATTCTGAAACTAAATCCCTTGAGGAAAAACCTGTTAAAAAGAGGAAAGGGAAAGCCTCTGGAAAGAAGGCTCAGAAAAAGAACACTAAAAAGGGTAGCAATTCTGATTTTAATTATGTTCTGGTTGAATCTGAGGAGGAGGATGAAGAAAATAAGAGGATCGATAGTCAGGACAAAGAAGGGGAGGGTAACCCGGTTAAGGATAATTTGGAGACTGTGAATACCACTAGTCTGCATAACGAGGAAAAAGGGGGTCAAAGTGATAGTGGTGACAAAGATACTATTAAGGCTTTCTGTGAGACCATTACTACTATGGTGAAGGATATTAATAGTTTGAAAACTAATACACGGGCCATGGCAAGAATTACAATTGGTGACAAGCCCTTGGCGGAGCATGTTAAAGAGTTAGTGGTCGTTCTGCATAATGTGGAAGCTATTGAATGTATGGTTGGAAAAATCTTAGCAACAAAAAAAAAGGTCAATGAGATGAGAGATAGAAAGGAAATGGAAAACAATCTGAAAGATTTTGGCAACAGAATTGATAGGCTGGAGCACAACGTCAAGCAGATTGCTGATCAAAATTTCCAAATCCTCAAATCTTCGGTGGACAACATGAACATCTTTATCAACAGGTTCGAGAATAATGCAGATAAGGATGGTGATAAAGAGCAGGTGAACAAGAAGGCTCATGAAAGGAGGACCAGAGCCAATACAAAGAATAAGGTCAACATCGATGGTCGTGAGCTGGAGGATATGAAGACCTCAGCAAACAACATGAAACAAATGGTTGTTCACGCTGAGGAAATTCTGAATAGTATTTAGTTCCAGTTGTTGTCCTTGGTTCTGTCTCTTTGTTGTCTTTGTGCTTTCCTTTTGTTGTCTGTTCCAGGTTTTTAATGTATTGATGTATTAAGTTGTTCCCTTCCGGTGGGTTCATTTTGTCTTTTTGAAGTGATCAGGCACGTTTTTAAGCATTTCTATTTTTCTGGCTTGTAAAAGGTTTGGGTACCTTTCAAATACCTACTTTTACTTAATCAAAACACACATCTGTATTTCATTTTTTTTATATTTTAAAATTTTATCAATAAACGTTTGCTTTATAAAATATAATTTTATATTTCAAAGTTTTATTAATTAATTTTGATTTATTAAAAATGATATTTTATATTTTAAAATTTTGATTTATTAAAATTGACTTTAATAAATTTTAAAATTTTATTAATAAATTTTGATTTATAAAATTTAATTTTATATTTCAAAATTTCATTAATAAATTTTAATTTATTAAATGTGATCTTTTATATTTTAATATTTTGACTTATAAAACTTGATTTTATAAATTTTAAAATTTTATTAATAAATTTTGATTTATAAATTTTAAAATTTTATTAATAAATTTTGATTTATAAAATTGACTTTATACATTTTAAAGTTTTATTGATAAGATTTTGATTTATCAAGATTGGATTTTATAAAAGATTGCTTTATCAAGGTTGATTTATGCAAAGGAATTAGACTTTTTTTTTCATGTATGCCTTCTAAATCCATTTTCTTGTGCTTGTAGGACATCGAGGAGCATTTTTCTAATATATTGCTTGCAGGTTTTGGAAGACTTTCACATTTGCAATCTTGTTGTTTTTGTTGACACGTTCTAATTGGGAAAATTGATCAATCCTAGGATAGTCATTCACATTTCACAATCGGGGTTAAAATGAACAATTGCACATTTTGCTATCTTGGTCTAAAACAAACACTCACATTGCTATGATGGTTTAAAAAGAACACTTCATTCTACTATTTTGGCTAACACGAACTATCATTTTGCAATATCGGTTAAAAAGAAAGATCAACTTGTCCATTGTTTGAAAATTGATTTATTTTATAGCAACACACTTTTATTTTGTTGACCAGGATTTCACTTTCCTAGTTAGAAAACAATTGCTATGAGGGATTAAAATGAACACCATGTTTGATTGGAGCAACATCTCCATTTAGGATTTAGAAAACCATTGCTTTGGAAGGATAAAAAGAACATTGTTTTCCTTGTCTCTAAAGTGGTAGGTATATGCTCTCCCCTTAATTTGGTGACCAAAAAGCTAAACCCACTATTTTCATGCTTTCTTTATTTTCATGCAATTAAATCTTGTAGAGGGCCTGTCTTCCCGAACGCCTTGAGGGGGCTAGTGAGAAGAGAACGACCCAAGTGAGTACGACTAAAGCCAAGTATTCCAACTCACTATGATCAAATCGCCTTTTGAGATGAAAATCTCGGGAGACGAAGCATATTTGAGTTCTCATATCGAGCAATTTGTATGGCCTTGAGGTCTCAATCACGCTTGCATGACTACATCTTGTTTGGTATTTTATTGGGCTATAGACCTCAATCGTGCTTGCACGACTTCAAAGGGTATCTTTGAACATAAGTCGTTACTAAAAGCCATAGCGATAGAGACTTTGAGTTGAGTCAGTTGCCAAACATTGGCAATGTCATAGTGCAAGGGTGGGGAAGAATCCACCCCCAAGATTACTCACCATATATCTCCCAAGATAACTACCCAATTGTGAAGCAATTCACTTTGGGTTAATTTCTAGAAAAAGGCAAAAATACGGGCACCCTCTAGGGGATGACATGGTTGTTTGAGCTGACGGAGTATTGAGACTAGTGGGCTATGATATTGTCAATGACCTTTGAATAAAGAGTCTATCTGATTTGTATTTATTATGATCCAAACCAGTGAAAACATTGGGGATTTGAAAACATCCTCAAAAGAACCTACACTCGATGTTTAGCATTAGGATGGCCATTGTTTTCGTGTGCTATGTATTCTTGTCATAAATGCTAAAATATCTTGCAAAAACATCCAAAATCAAAGTCACAAATCAGTTCAAAAAAAAGGAGAAGCCATAGGTGAGAGAAATTTTCGAATCCAACCAAGCACCTTTGGAGGTGGATATCAACATTTCAACTATCTTTAGGCAAGATTTTCATCCAATCAACATAGCGGAGTATCAAAACCAAGTGATCAAGAGTTTATCATCCAACTATCTCAACAACAATACCTAGCTAGGTATTCAAGTTAGTCAAATCAAGTTTCCATATCAGGAGACTTTATCCATATCATTTGACGCACTTTGTCATAAGGGCCTATCAAACAAACCCTTTACTCGACTTTGTAAGATTGAGTATTCAAAATGAAGTATCCATATCAACCATCAACATCAACACTTTTTGATCATTCATATGATCACTCCCCATATTTTGAGAAGAAGAAGTCTTCGTCAAAAGACTAAGTTCAAGAAGAGACAACCTATTCCTAAGGGACTTATCAAGAGGAGTATTTTTTTCTATATCAACTATCAACTCTTTAAATCACATCATGTTTTCTTGTGTCATGTGATTGTATCTCCAAGGAAAAACCAATGAGTTTGACAAGGAACCTTTGAGAAGTCAAGCTTACATTCTGAAAAAATCATTCAATCAACACCTTAACAGTGGGGGAAGGATCAATCCCTCATTGTTTCCAAGAAGTTGCATCACCTACCACAAAGATCGGCTTGAACCACCAACCCCTCCAAGAACCCCGTTAGAAGAGGAGGAATTCACTACTATAGAAATATATTGATGCTCGTTGGCATTTGATCTCGAAAAGGCATCCACAACTAAAATCTAGCATGAGTTGTAGGGAATCCAACCCCTTTGATGAATACGCAAATATGGAAGAAGAAGAGATTACCGAGGAATTTGTCCAACAATATCAACAAAGCACCACCTTCAAAAAGCTCATGGAAAGGTTTATAGATGCGGACAAACAAAAGTACCTCGTTATGCTCAATAGTAAAGGAATCCTGATGCCTGAGGATTTTGACTTAGAAAATTCAAGAAATGAAAGAATCCCAAAAACAAGGCCAAGGGCCTACACATTCACTCAACATCAAGAGCACTTAAGAGGAAGTGACTCCCAAGACAACATGCGTGATCATGACAACATTAGTGAACAAGGGGATGCCTGTCAACGAAGGTCCAATGAAGAAAATATTCCCCTAGCTAACATTACACAACAACTTCAAGCACTTCAATGATAAATGCATGACATGTGTCTACCCCAACTTTAATAACAATAATACCTCTAATTGAAATCTCAATCCAAAGTTTGGATATTCATATGGTAGAGTTTACTATTCTCATGGCTGGTGTTCATTTAGTTGTCAATCCAAGAACGTAAAACTTGAAATGGGTCTGCAAGATATATGCACTAAGCTCCTTGAATGATTATTCTCAATTATCGTAAGAAAGATAGGAATAGAAATCAGAAAGACTAAATGAAAGCTTTTCAAAACTCTGTTGAAATGAATTAATGGAAATAACAGGAATAACACCGTTCTGCCTTGGCTGTAGGAACAGTCAAAGGATCTGTTTCCAGTGGCTGCAGGAACATCCTAGTCATGAACTTCTACTGCAACTAAGTAAAAACTAACTTCAATAATCATAAACACGGGATCACTCACCAAGTGGGCCCCCTTGGATGAGTGATATCAAACTCTCAATAAAGAACTCTTAATAGATCAAAATAACATGTTTTTATTCATTTCTTCCTGAAAGATAATTACATATCCAAAAAGATAAAAATCCAAAATATGTGACAAAAACTGCTCAATCCTTTTCCATTTCGTCTAACTCTCAGAAAAGAAGGGAGAGCTTATTATATAGAAAAGACAAACTACAATGGATAACTACAATTACGCCCAGAAGAAAAGGCGGATCACTATCAGATGAAGGGGATAACAAAGAGCTTGGCTGCAGGAACTGTGGATCTGTAACCGAACCACAGTCCTTGCACACCAAAGAGATATTTTTACAGATTAAACATGCACTGGAGTTAAACTCCCATGGTGAAGTACAACTACTCCGATTATGCCATAGATCGCACTCGCTTGAATCTCCTTCAATTTGACCTCCAGCTATCTGGCGTGATTCTCCAGTCCTTAGGCGCAGAAGAGAATTCTTCACCGTAGCATCAATTATTATCTGCACTAAAACAGAAACAATATACAAGGACACGCATATGTATCTTACTTTAACTAATACATTCATTAACTCACATATGAAATCATCCTACATAATCCGCATATCACAGAGACAAACCATTTGGCTGCAGGAAGAAATTAGCATGGCTGTAGGAAGAAATTGGCAAGGTTCAAACATGATTTCTTAAGTTCAGTTTTTAAAACATGGATTACATATAGTCAATGCACAATATTTTACTATCATAATGCAACCCAAAAGATACCAAAAACCTAAGAGTCCTGATAAAAACATGTCAATACACCGACTTATCATGCCCCCCAACTCTAAGGGTTTGTTGCTCCTGCAACAAAAAGAAAATTTCTAATTTTTGCTAAAACTCTGAAATCACCCACAGTGTTTTGTCTGGTTCCCTTGGAAGGCAAATTTCAGTAAAATCCCTTCATTTTCTCCAACCTGGACCATCTAGCTTTTTCTTCAACATTCACATCATAATTATGTTATGTTGGTTGGCATGCCAAAAGTGGCCATATTAGGATAGGAGGCTAAAAGATTAATGGTAACCAATTATTGGATTTCTCCCTTCCTAGCTGTATATACTTGGAGGCTCTTTGTATAGCTGCATGAAAATTCTACAATGAATAGGGTTCTCCTAGTTTTAGATGATCTGGTAGATGATTCTAGCATTGAGTTAGTCCCTTTAGTGTTTTTGTCCTGTGGGTTTGAACTAATTGCTCAAACGCTTAATAGACTTCCTCTCTCATTGGAAGTACTATCTTTCTAACATCATCTCTTATTAGCAACTTTTGCCAGTCATAATACAGAACCCTGGGTTCTTCTGATTCCCTCCTCAATGGCAATGGATAGTCAAGTTCCAATTTTTCAAACTCCCTGGCTTGTGGTCCTATAATCATTTCATTTTGTATCCATGATATTAGAGCTCTGAGATGAATATCCCCAATGCACAACAAAGGATTCCATTCTCTGTCTTGGGGCACAATATAATTCACATAACAGGTTCTTTACATAATGTGGGGAGGTTTGAAAAGCATGATAGAATTCCTCAGGTGTTTCCAAGGATGGACTAAGGTCCCTTACTATGCGGTTTAATCTAAAATTTAGATACCATTCTTTCAAGTGCACTGCATAAATTCTTGGGGGAGCTCTACACTGCATTATCTCAGGAACCATACTATAGATCTCTTCTACCTTAGTCTCCAATTCTTTATTTCTATTATCTTTCTTCTCAATCTCTTTTTGCTGCTTATTAATTATTCCTTGCAACCTATCCTTCTCTATTTCCCATTGCCTAAAGAATGTTAAAGCAATTGATAAGCTAGTTAGGGATGAAGGAGTTTTTATGGGTCCTACTTTAGACCGTGGGATTTCTTCAATAACTTCCTCATTCTAGATTGGTATATTTCCCATGTTTTCTTCAGGTTGCTGTGCAACATCATCAATTATCTCCTCAGATTGCAATGCCACTAAAGCCAGATTTGCAAGCTTATCAATTACAATTTCTTCCTGAATTGCTTATTGGATTTCTTCTTGTGCAGGATTTTCCTGAATTTCATCTTCTGTAGGGTTTTCTTGCATTTCCTTATCTGCAACATCCTCTTCTTCTGAAGTGTCTACTGCAATGACCTCTGCTGGCTTACTCACTGGTTGAGTTTTATGTGTCCTTCTTCTTGTTCTCCTAACATACACTTTTGAAACAGATGTAGGAGTTCTTGTTTTTGCTCGACGCCTCTTGGCTGCAGGAGGAATATGCACTTCCTGCGGCCGAACACCAAATTCTTCACCTGATTCCTCCTTTTCTAATTCTTTTCCTTCCCTCTGCAAAACAAGTGAACCTCCTTGAAGAGAGGTAGAGGGTTGTCCTTTAGTTGGCCCTGCTTCAATATTTTCTTCTAAAATCATTGCAGCTCCTTCAGCAACTAACAAACCCTCATCTTCACTGGAAAGATCTTCTGCAACTATCCCTTCTTGAACTAGCGGATTATCTTCAACAGGGGCTTCATCTACCCTAAATTGCAAAATATCTTCAAACACACCCCATTCCATCTGTGAAACATCTCTCAGGGACCGTTGTACCAGCAACTTCACCAGTCCATGATGGCTAACAGAGCGATTTCCATATTTTTTAGTCTCCTTAGCACTTATAGAAATGAGATGATACAAGAAATTTGGGACATTAACTCGTCGGTCATGACACAAATGACTGAGTAGCTTGAAGTGAGGCGAGTGGAGATTTAAATACCGTCCTTCACAGGTGATATATTTCATGATATACAAAGCTACCTAAGGCCAGTGTGCTAGCAAAGAAACCCTTCTAGTTCCTTGCCTATCTACCATTAAGGGTCTGTCTGTAGCAATTGTGAACTTTGCCCTGACACTCCTTGCATCCTTCGATTCTGGAAAGAGTTCTCCTTCCTGCAGCAACCCTGTGACCTCTGCAATTCTCTGCTCTGTAGCAATTACCCTCAACCCCTTAACTGTAGCTTCTCCTTCGTCAAAAGAATGCATAAATTTCGCAACTATTTCGTCATTGAAATCCCTAATCTTCAAGAAATACTCCAGCCAGCCGTGATTTTGGAAATAATGCACACAGACAACATCCTACAGCAACCCTTCATGTATAGTCAGTTCATGGTGAATCAGATCACCTCCCATCTTTTACTCTGATACTTCCGCAGCTTCACCAAAATGTTTGACAGATTCACAAAAGCTAAAATCTACATATCTAAAATTTGGCGGTAGAACTTATTATTCACTCGCGTGAAATAATAATCATCATAAGCAATGTCAGTTAGGAAATTAGTTCGAGATAATAAATCTTACTGGGAAAAAGGACCATAAAGTACCCCCCCAACTTAACCTAGCACGTGTCCACACAGGCTGATAAGATGTCGGGTTTGAAGCGGATTAAAACAGGATTAAAATCATAATGAACTAATAAATGCAAAATTAAAATAAAGTACAATATACACGTACCTGCAATTGGGCGAAAATGATGGCGAAATGAACTGAAGTGATAGATAAGAAAGTGGGATGGAATGTAGTGGATGGAACTTTATGTACGGAGAACAATATTTCACATGGAAATATTTTATTATGATACGGTAAATAAGTTCACTGCAAAAGCTGCAGGAACATCACCTTTATTAACATGCCCAAGTGCAACAGGAAGCTCATGAATTGTTACTGAATCATTATCAGTTGCTGCAGGAACTTATGTTTCTTTTTTAGGAGCAAATTGTTGTAGAAACTCTTCTCTAGTAGCCGGCTTGTGATAAAGTCGTAGTCGGTGTCCATTCACTAAAAGTTTGAATCTAACACCATCTATAGTGGACAACCGAACTGCTCCATTGTGAAAATCTTCTTCTATCTCATAAGGACCCAACCACCTTGTTTGGAGTTTTCCCTTAGCATCCTTATATCTGGAATCATACAAGAGTGCCCAATCACCAACTTTGTATTTCTTTTCTCTGATATATTTATCATGCCATCTGGCTCTTTGGTTTTGAATCAACTCTGTTTGTTGAACAACTATTTTTCTCCATTCATCTAAAGCATTTAATGGCTAAATGCGTTCCTTTTGTGCTTCAGATAATGTCATATTCGGTTGTAGGGTTGTTCTCAAGGTTTTATGCTCAAATTCAATAGGCATCATTGTTGTTTTTCCATAGACCATCTCAAAAGGTGTGAATCCAATTGGTGTTTTCTATGTTGTTCTATATGCCCAAATTGCCTCTGAAAGCCGATTAGACCAATCTTTCTTGTGGATAGACATTGTTTTTGTAAGAATACCCTCAAGTTCTATGTTGGTAACCTCTACTTGACCATTAGACTGTGGATGGTATGGAGTAGATTTCCTGTGTCTTATATTATATTCATTGACCAAAGCTTTAATCAATGTTGATGTAAATTGAGGTCCCTGATCTGAGACAATTTCCCTGGGTACTCCATACCTTGTAAATATTTCCTCATATAGAAACTCAACTACCTTATTATCTCTTGCATGTTGCATAGCTCTAGCTTCTACCCATTTTGTCACATAGTCTGTACATACCAAGATATAAGATTTGTCATTAGAAGGTGGATCAATGGGGCCAACAAAATCTAATCCCCATTTATCAAATGGTGTAATAGATATTTGAGGATATAGAGGCATTTCATCAGATTTTGTAGGTCTACCCATTCACTGACACTTGTCACACTTCCTTGTGTACTGAGCTGCATCCTTTTGTAGTGTAGGCCAATAATAACCAGTATTGAGTATTTTCAATGTTGTCCTTTTGGCAGTAAAATGACCTCCACATGGTTCATCATGACATGCATGCAAGATGTCATATGTTTCATCTTCTCTAACACATCTTCGCATAACTTGATCAGGTCCAGTATAAAATAGACAATCAGCAATCCATGAAAAATTAAAACTTTTTTCAACTAACAACCTTCTTTCCTTAGGAGAAAAAGAAATTGGCATCTTAGCTGCAACTAAATAGTTGGCAATATCAGCATACCAAGGAGTATGAGCCTGTATGAGAAACAAATGCTCATCTGGAAAAGTGTCATCTATCATTGTAGAGTCTTCCTGCAATTGAAGATGTGAAAGATAATTTGCAACAACATTAGACTTTCCTGGCTTATCAACAATTGTGATATCAAATTCCTGCATCAACAATAACCAGCGAGCCAGTCTACCGGTGATTGATGGCTTATTCATAAGATATCTAATTGCAGTATGATCTGTATGCACAAATATTAGATACCCTATAATATAGTGTCTAAACTTGTTAAGGGCATATATGACAGCTAGCATTTCTTTCTCAGTAACTGTATAATTCAATTCAGGTCCTTGCAAATTCTTGCTGATATAATATATGGCATTTTCCAACTTGTCAACTTTCTGTCCTAACACTACTCCTATAGCATAATCAGATGCATCAGTATGGTTTTGAAATGGTAGAGACCAATTAGGTCCTTTAAGAACTGGTGCCTGAGTCAAAGCATGCTTAAGCTTTAAAAAAGCTTCATTGCATGCTGAGGTCCATTTAAATTCTGCATCTTCAGTAAGTAGTGTATATAAGGGACTTGCAATTTTGCTGAAATCTTTAATGAACCTTCTGTAGTATCCAGCATGGCCAAGAAAACTTCTCACATCTTTCTAATTCATAGGGTCATTAATTTGTTGAATAACCTCAATTTTTGCTTGATCCACTTGTATACCTTGTACAGATATATGATGACCAAGGACTATTCCTTCTTCCATCATAATAAAACACTTTTCACTGTTTAGAGACAAGTTGTAGTCTTCACACCACTGCAAAACTTTCTTCAAATTATCTAATGCCTGATCAAATTCAGAACCATAGGTTGTAAACTCATCCATGTAAATCTCCATTATGTCTTGAGAAATATCAGAAAAAATACTGATGACCGCCCTTTGAAAAGTGGCTAGAGCATTACACAACCCAAAAGGGAGAACAGAATATGCATAAGTGCCCCATGGACAAGTAAATGTTGTTTTCTCCTGATCCTTAGGAGCTATTTGTATTTGATTATAGCCACTGAATCCATCCAAAAATGAAAAATATTTCTTACCAGCAAGAGAATCCAATACCTGATCTACAAATGGTAGTGGAAAATGATCCTTTCTTGTGGCTAAGTTCAAGGCTCTATAATCAACACATACTCTCCATTTGCTTCCTTTTTAAGGAACTATCACCAAAGGTGATACCCATTTACTGTCAGAAATAGGATAAATAAATCCAGCTTTCAACAATTTCTGCAATTCCTCTTTAACTATCTCCTTCAGGGCAGGATTGACTCTTCTTTGAGGTTGTCTAAGGGGACAACACTCATCCTTTATATAAATGTGATGTGTACAAACTGCTGGATCAATTCTATTCATATCCTTGTAATCCCATGCAAAGGCATTTCTATGGAGTTTTAGCAAGTCTACCAAGCTATTCTTCTGAATATCTGCTATATTCTTATTGATGTTCAAATATTTATTCAATGCAACCTCTATCTTGACAGTAAGATCAATCTGATTTATATCAAAAACATGAGAATATGAAAACTCCTGTGGCAACAAAGTATGCAAAATATCAGTGGCTACAGGAAAATCCAATCCTGCAATATTCGGAACCAGTTCCTGCAATTCTCTGTCTTCTATTAGTTCATTTGCCAGAACCTTATAAAGGATTGATTCCTCATCATATAACTGCATGAGTGGTACTTGATTAATCATCATAAGATGATTAATAGAGTCTATCTCTTCAGATTCCTCTCCCAGAATAGGCCAAACAGCCTGCTGCTGCTCAAGCTGAGGTTGTGCAAGGGAATATAAAGCCAATGTTTTTGTGGAACTACCATCTGAGATAGTCATGTCTCCCGATCTACACCCAATATATGCATCTGATGTGGCAAGTCATGGTCTTCCTAAAATGACTGGATATCCCCCCAATGTTTCTTTTGGGGATAAAATCATAAAGTCTGTTGCGTATTCCCAGGAATCTAGTATGACCACTATATCTTCTATTATACCATCAGGTCTTACTGCAAAGCCATCAGCAAGTTGAAGAACTGTAGGTGTAGCCCTTAAACTATCTATCTCTAGATGTTTCATTACTTACCTTATCATTACATTAATGGTTTCTCCTAGATCAATTAAAACATTCTTTATTTGACTGTCATTAATGACTATAGTCACAACAGGACTGCCTGGATCATAATACTTTGGAATAGCAACTTTTCCCAACATAATATCAACTAATTGACCCATAACATGAACTGTTTGTGGATCTTTTTTCTTTCTGCCAGGTTTCTTTAGGCATGCCTCTCTCAATGCCTTATCATATATTGGAACATCCTTTATTGCTTGCAGCAATAGAATTTTAACACAAATGTGCTTCAGTTGGTCAAGAATATCAAAGCTTTGTTGTTGTTCAGTTGAAACTTCTTTGTCAGTCAATCTTTGAGGAAATGGTGGTAATATTTGATTCTAAGGTATTACATCATTAGCATCAAAGGTTGGCTTCTCTTCTGGTACCTCAGTAATAACTGGTTGAGAGGGATTAAGCAGGGTTGTTTCAGATCGGAGGTGAATATCATCTAGTGATAAATAATAGGCTGGGTATTGGTTAGCATCAGCTGAATAAGCTTGTTGTTGCTACTAAGATTTAATATTTGGATTAGGCAATGGTTGAGTAGGTAGTTGTATTGACTTAGGAGGTGGTGTTGTGGCTACAGGAGGTGGCATTAAAGCAGGAGGTTGTGGCTGCTGAGTAGGAGGCTGATATCCAGAGGATTGGGATGACCATGATGGATTTCCCCTCCATTGAGAGGTAGGTTGCCAATTCCCTTGAAACTGGTTCCCTGCACCCTAAGGTGGATACCAGTTTCCTTGTGGCTGCTGCCACTGGGGCATTTGATTAGCAAATTGTTGTCCTTGGCCTTGTGATCCATACCAATGTAGATAATTACCAAAATTTTGAGAATACTATGGTTGCCATTGGTTATTTGGTGCATAAGAACTACCACTATAACCAGAAAAGGAAAGTGGATCAGGTGGCATACCTTGTCTCAGAAAATTTGGTCTTCTCTGAGCAACATAGAAGACTTGTTCATCCTCCCCTTGAATTGGTTTGAAATCAGGTACTTCAACATTTGCAACCATCTTACATCTACAATCTTTCTTCCGCTGCTTACAATGAGGACAAAATTCTACAAGAAATGCATCAGCTTCCTCATGCTTCTTCTTAGCTGCCAATGTATCCAACTGAGTAGCCATATTATTTATAATGTCCTCCTTGAAATCTTTTAACAAATGACTAAGTTCCAACCTAGAAACTCCATTTCCAGATGATGATGATGGTGCTCCTGGCTTAAATCTCCTATTCTTATTAGAAGTGGATCTGGAATTCTTCTTGCAAATTTGTTCTATTTTAGTCCAAGTAGATTGTGTAATGTCACCCCCCCCCCAATGAGATCTAAGGAATCAGTGCATTCATCATTGATACCCCTCAAGAATATCAATTTGAGGGAATCTTCGTTCAAAGTGCTATGCTTGGACTTCTTGAAACTAAACAAAAACATTTCCAAATAATCCTCAAGGCTCTCATCTTCAGTTTGTGTCATCCTAAAGATATCATCCCCATGTCGATCAATGCCTCTACAATAATCTTTATATTTTGCAAGAAACAATCGTTTCATCTCATCCCATGTATTGATTGTGCTACTACCCAAGCTCATAAACCATCTCAAGGATGACTCCTTCAAAGTGGCTGGAAAAATTTTTAGTCTATGGGCATCCGTAGTATAGTCAAAACTCCTACAGAGAACATCAAACTCAAACAGAAATATATCCGGGTCCTCTATGACCAACCCATAGAACTTAGGTAGTGAAGATACTGGAATGTTCTTGAGGTTAGCATTATCATGCTGGTCAGAGATGGGAAACTCAAATGTTGGACCAGGTGGTGGTGGTGGATTATTTCCACCAGGGGTTGGGTTCCCATGCATTGGACTTGTGGGGGTTATTACAATAGGCAACTCTTCTTCTTGTGGACCAAAGAGGAGCTGAAGACTATCTTCTGGAAATTCAGACTCAAGGTGATTCAAATTTTGTGGGACTTGATAAAACTCAGAAAAAGGGTTTATATCTGAAGAACTATCTTCTGCTTGGGTAGTATGAGTGGGTAAAAATCTACCTCTGGCATCCCTTCTTTGATTATGCATGCAAATTCATGAAATTCAAACAATTAACTAGAAACTAAAACAATCATAAAAGGCTCTTAGCTTGACACCATCCCCGGCAACAGCGCCAAAAAAAATGTCTACCCCAACTTTAATAACAATAATACCTCTAATTGAAATCTCAATCCAAAGTTTGGATATTCATATGGTAGAGTTTACTATTCTCATGGCTGGTGTTCATTTAGTTGTCAATCCAGGAACGTAAAACTTGAAATGGGTCTGCAAGATATATGCACTAAGCTCCTTGAATGATTATTCTCAATTACCGTAAGAAAGATAGGAATAGAAATCAAAAAGACTAAATGAAAGCTTTTCAAAACTCTACTAAAATGAATTAATGGAAATAATAGGAATAACACCGTTCTACCTTGGCTGCAGGAACAGTCAAAGGATTTGTTTCCAGTGGCTGCAAGAACATCCCAGTCATGAACTTCTACTACAACTAAGTAAAAACTAACTTCAATAATCATAAACACGGGATCACTCACCAAGTGGGCCCCCTTGGATGAGTGATATCAAACTCTCAGTAAAGAACTCTTAATAGATCAGAATAACATGTTTTTATTCATTTCTTCCTAAAAGATAATTAAATATCCAAAAAGATAAAAATCCAGAATACGTGACAAAAACTGCTCAATCCTTTTCCATTCTGTCTAACTCTCAAAAAAGAAGGGAGAGCTTATTATATAGAAAAGAAAAACTACAATGGATAACTACAATTATGCCCAGAAGAAAAGGCGGATCACTATCAAATGAAGGCGATAACAAAGAGCTTGGCTGCAGGAACTGTGGATCTGTAACCGAACCATAGTCCTTGCACGCCAAAGAGATATTTTTACAGATTAAACATGCACTGGAGTTAAACTCCCATGGTGAAGTACAACTACTCTGATTATGCCATAGATCACGCTCGCTTGAATCTCCTTCAATTTGACCTCCAGCTATCTGGCGTGATTCTCCAGTCCTTAGGCGCGGAAGAGAATTCTTCACCGCAACATCAATTATTATCTGCACTAAAATAGAAACAATATACAAGGACACGCATATGTATCTTACTTTAACTAATACATTCATTAACTCACATATGAAATCATCCTAAATAATCCGCATATCACAGAGACAAACCATTTGGCTGCAGGAAGAAATTGGCATGGCTGGAGGAAGAAATTGGCAAGGTTCAAACATGATTTCTTAAGTTCAGTTTTTAAAACATGGATTACATATAGTCAATGCACAATATTTTACTATCATAATGCAACCCAAAAGATACCAAAAACCTAAGAGTCCTGATAAAAACATGTCAATACATCGACTTATCAACATGCAACAAGGGTCCACGATAAGATACTCCTTGGAGGACATTTGTCCTTATCCTTTTGATAGGAGGTTAAACATGGTACCTTTCCCACCAAATTTAGATATACCAAAGTATGACAAATACGATGGTAAGAGTGATCCCCGTGATCACGTTAGGGAATTTTGTACTATGAGCTTGGAGTTTGCTCACAACGATACATACATGATGAGGCTATTCCCAAGAAGTTTGGGAGGGAAAATAATGGAGTGGTTGTCAAAACTCACACCTCCCATCTGATCATTTTATGAGTTGTTAAATAAATTCATTTACACAATACTCCTACAATATTCAACATGAGATCACCATGCTTGACATATGCAATACGAAGCAAAAGAACAATGAAACGTTCATGGTGTTCCTACAACGATGGAGGCGCATGGTCTCAAGGTACCCACAAGATGTACCTTAAAAGAAAAAGATGGAAATCTTCATAGACAATTTAAACAATGAAATGAGTTATCAACTCAAACTACAATGTATACCATCGTTTGCAAAATTGATAGAGAATGGTATCCAAGTAGAGGAAGCTTCGATCAAAAAGGGGACCTTAAAATTATCTAAAGAAGGTGTTGGTTCAAACAACAACCACACCTATAGCAATCAATATAATAACAACTCAGACAAGTCCAGATTTTGGACTAGAAACATAAATATTGTTAATGATGGTGTAGTTGATGCCAACAACGTAAAGTCTAAACAACCAGTGCTAACTTTATCAGGTAACACACCATCCAACAATGATCAAAGAAGTTCCAATCAAGGCACTAACAATTATCAACGTGCTAACAACAATAACAACAACAACAACAACCAAAGAAACAATAACTACTGAGGGAATAACAACAATCAATCAATGGAACAACAATAATCAAGGAGGCAATGCTAACACTCCACCTCCCCCGTATCGAAGAAACTATACACCATTGGGACAAACCCTGGAATCTGTATTTCGAGAACTATTGGCAAACAAGATCATCACATTTCCAGTCATAAGCAACTTTGAACCCCAAGTCAAACCACCATGGTGGAATGACTTGCACTATTGTGATTATCATCAAAATAAGGGGCATAGAACAAATGATTGTATGAGGTTGAAGAACTTGGTTCAAGATATGTTGGATAGAGGAGACATAACGATCAATGGTCATAAAACCAATGGTGATCATGAGGCTTTCAAAAATCCTCTTCCTAATTATGACAAGGGAGGAGCATCAATGTCAAACAACAACAAAGGAGTCTGAATCAATCACATATACGAAAACACCATAAATCATATATCGGCATGTGACAATCAAGTAAATATTATAAAGATCAAAGATAAACAAGAACATGTGCTGGTAAATATGACAATGAGGGCTAATAAATATGTCTTGAAGGGGAGCACATCAAAAGCAACAACTATCCCCAAGACTCAATACAACTTGGTCGATCAACTACGAAGGACACCCACTCAGATATCGATACTCTAGTTGCTTAAACTCTCACCAAAGCATAAGGATATCTTGGAGCAAGCTCTTGTCGAAACAACAATGTTGAACGATTTGGATGTCAATCTGTTCCAAGCCATGATGGCACATATGATGATGCCACATACCATATCTTTCTCAAAACACGATGACGTCTCTTTGAGTCATCCGCACAACAACTCGCTCCATATCAAAGTCATAACCTATAAACACCAGGTGAAAAGAGTATTAATAGATGGAGGAGCTAGTCTCAATATATGTACCTTAAAGCTTATCTGTGCATTGGTCTTCTTTGAGCAAGCTATTGACCCTAAAAAAAAGATCACTATCAAAGCCTATGATGATGAAGAAAGGTCATCCAAGGGAACAGTGGTACTACCCATTCGGGTAGGACCTGTGCAAAGAGACACATTTTGCCAAGTCTTGGACATAGACTTAACATACAACATACTATTGGGTCATCCTTGGATCCATGAAATGCAAGTGGTACCTTCCACCTACCATCAATGTCTCAAGTTCCCCTACAACGGACAAGAAATTTCAATATCAGCATATACTAACCCTTTTCAGTACTGCAATGCTATGGGGGAAATGCAAAATGTCCTGGTTCCACACAACATGGAGGCCCAGGCTTCCTCATCATCCAACCATCAAGAAAAAATCAAGTCGTTGTCCATGAAATTTAAGCAAAAGATGAAGATAAAGGACCAAGGCATGAGGGAATACTCTTTTGAACCCCTATATCTATCTAAATTGCCAACTTCACTAAGGTCTCATGGACAACCTTTCACATCAAGACACCAAGAAACACAACCCATCAAGAATTTTTATGGCAAATTTATCCAAATGGGCACACTCACTGAAGAATCGGATGATAAATATATTCTCAACTGGTTATACAAGGATGAGGAAGAAATCAGAGCTTCTACCCTAGAAGTGGTCGTTCCAACATAACAATATGGAAATGGGTTCAAGATCATGCAACGCATGGGATACAAAGGAAAAGGACCTATTAGCAAGCGTCAAGAAGGAATCCTAGAACCCATACAACCCCATTCACAACTTGCAAAAGACAAATCAGGACTTGGGTATGGTCAACATATTCAACCTGTGCAAAAGAGAAATCACCGTCAGAAACCCCAATGGAGAGAAAAGATAACACATAATGAAGACTCATGGAAAGAAGCACTACATCAAGCATCTGCAAAGACAAGAAAAGAACAAGAGCGTGACGAAAATGAGAAGCGACAAGAAGAACTCGCTATCCAAAGGGAGGAAGCTTCTTATAAGAAAGTACATCATGTACAAGAACCTAATCAAACCGAGTCCGAGCCACAACTTGAGGAGATTGCTACTCAAAGAAGGGAAATTTTGTATGAGCAAATCCAAAGAATAAAAACAAGCACAAATCCTGAATCAGATCAAACTACCAAGATTGTATCAATTATTAGTGACCTTTTCTTGCCATACAACATCCCTGTCAAATTTAGTGGGGTAACCTGGGACAGTGATTCTGAAACAAATTCCAATAAGTATGAGTGGGACACTTATTCTGATATTACAGAGGATATTAGAGTGGATACAATCCACACATACACACCCATTCCTTATGAGGGACAAAGCTCGAGCTCTAGATCATTTGAATTCGGACCACAACATATTTATGAGGCTAGTGAGAACGAACAACTTCAATACGAAAGAGGCAATATCGACGAGAGTACCATCGAAAACCTTGAGACTGCTATAAACCTCACCCATGCTCCGGACAATTATGACAATATCTCTATCATGACCCTCATAGTGACTGATCTTGACCTACCAAATGACTCCCTACCACTTGTATATCCTGACCTCGTAGACTGAGAAGAACCTGAGCATAATATACCAGTATTCCAAAATGATGAGGCCATTGCTCAATACCTCTGCTCTATTAACCTAGAAACATGCTCCACCAGCGACCCACATAACGATATATGTAATCAGGGGAGTGCCAAGTGTCTTAGTCACAAAATGAACAAAATCAAAATTCGATCTAATGGTGAAAACCATCTAATGGCAGTATTAGATTACAAAAAAGTAAAAACAAAGGAGGCATCTAATGGTGAAAACCTCTTTGAGGCACTTGAAGATGGGAGACTTGAAACTCTTTCGAAACATTACCAAGAGAGGTCACCAATCTTGATTGAGCCAACTCAATCAATAAATATCGGCACTGAAGCAACAACCAGAACCATACATCTGGCAGAATCACTCACAGAAAAGGAAAAAATGTACTTTGTCAAATTCTTCAAGGAGAAGCAAATCAATTTTGCTTGGTCTTATGCAGACATGCCAGGGGTAGATCCAAATCTCATCATGCATCACTTGTCCATTACTCTTGGAGCTAAACCTGTCAAATATAAATTAAGGAAGATGAACCCACATGTAGCCATATTGGTCTAAGCAGAGTTGAAGAAGTTACTTGATGTAGGATTCATTTGACCCATTGATTATGCAAAATGGATCTCTAACATTGTGCCAGTCTCTAAACCAGATAAAAGCATAAGGATTCGTACAGATTTTAGGGATCTCAACAAAGCTTGTCCAAAGGATGACTTCCCTTTACCAAGCATCGACACCATTGTGTTAGTATTTTGGTATGGTTTTGTCATTGATGTCAACACCTACTAAACACTTATCAACTCTTGCACTTTGGAGAATCAACAACATTCATCAGCAAGCAAATGACTTATGAATAGTCACTGGTATCTAGTACACCGACAGGATATAATGATCACCAGCACTTGGAATGATATGGAAATCACATGATTATGTCGAAGACATTGTTTGGACACTTTGTATTGAAGGTTTGTTAATTGGCATATTCGTATTTGCATATTTGTTGTTACTAGAAAATAGGTCCAGGTTACACCGACAGGTTTATCTTTTCCAGATCAGCATGGCACGCTATGGAGATGACTTATTATTGTTGTAAATGCATTAAGCCGACATGTTGAATCGGTTATTGTACTGGACATTAATTTATTTATAAATTGATTTTATTGTATTATCCTTTAGAGACGACCTACTAAAATTGGTCTTAGGGTATGGTATAAATGTAAGATCTTATTTGTAAGATCAAGTGAGAAATGCAAAAAAGAATTGTGTGAAGGTATATGCAAGAATAAGCAGAGCTATACACACAAACATCATTCGAAGGTGAAGCTAGGTTTTTGTGAAAGCATATTAGAACTACACCGGTACTGAATCCAGCATATGAAGATGTTATTTTGAGCAGTACATTATTATTGGATTTAACCATCCAATTGTAGTCAGTGTGACTCCCATTTTGTGTTTGAGTGGTGAGCTCTAGGCGCTTAGCCTTTCTGCATGTGCAGACCCCATTTGTATACACTTACTATCTGCAGTAGTATCATCTGATTGTGGGTAAGGTTTCCCATTGTGGTTTTTCCCCTTACAGGGTTTCCATGTTCAAATATTGGTGTTATGTGTTGTGGATAACTTTGTCCTTTTGTTTCATGCATTAATCCTTACCGGTATTGCAATTAACTGATAAAACTGTCTACCGGCATAAAAGACTGGTTCACTAGTATTAAGCAGAAAGTTGATTAAGTTGCTTTTGGTTTAAATTTATTTGACAACTGATTCACCACCCCCCCCACCCTCAGTTGTCTCCAAGACCTAACAAATGGTATTAGAGCATAGTCCTCTTTTTGCAAAAGTTTAACAGCTTGAGGAGATCCAAATGTCTACTAACTATTTCAGAAAGGACAGTCCTAAACTTGATGGAACCAACTATGGCATATGGAAGATTAGAATGGAAACACATTTAAATTGCATTGGAAAGGACATCTAGGATGTTACAAAGAATGGCTATACTGCTCCTACTCAGAGTCAGCCCAATCCACCTAACTTGACTAAAGATGAGGAAAATGATTGCAAAGCAAGAGAAGCACTTTTGAGCCCATTAACAAATCAACAAATCATGGGATTATCAGACAAATCAACTGCTAAAGCTATTTGGGATCATTTGGAAACACTAAATGAAGGAGATTCCACAGTCAAAATTGCAAAACTTGAAAGCTTCCGGGTCAGGTATGAAAATCTGAAAATGGAAGAAGATGAAAGGATTTCTGCTTTTATGGAAAGAGTAAATGAAATTGTTTTGGGTATTAAATGTTGTGGAGGAACTTTAAGTGAAGATGAAATTGCTTCAAAATTTTTAAGAGTATTACCACACCGGCATATAAAATGAAGCTTACTGCTATAAATGAGTTAAGAACAATGCCTAATACATCAGTAACTAGGGATACATTGATTGGAAAAATTTCAGCCTTTGAAATTGAGGAATTTGGTCCTGTTGCTACTATAAAGATAGATTTAGCCTTTAAAGCATCAACATCATCTGCATCATCATTTGACAAATCTAATTGGAAAGCCTTTTATGCAAGAGAACTTGAGGAAAGCAGGAAAGAAAATGAAGAACTTGAAGCACTATTTGCAAGGAAAATGCCTAAAGGTCCAGTTGGAAGTAAGTATGAAGGTAAAGCACCCTTTAAATGTTTTAACTGCAATAAGATTGGTCGTATGGCTTCAAGATGCCCTGATAGACATGCTAGACTAAGAGAAGAAGCTAGAAGGACATACAAGCCTAACCCTGAATATCAGATATACAGATTTAAGAAGAATAAAGACAAATCTTGTTACATTGCTAATGAAGGAGTGACTGATGATTCTGATGAGGATCCAACAGACAACGGATGGGTCTTTGTTGCTATAACAGAAGATCAACCGGCACCTACTGCTCAATCGGTAGAACAGGCCTTGGCAGCTAAAGTTGAAGTTAAGAATGAATGGATCATTGACTCAGGTTGCTCACATCATATGACTGGTGATAAAAGTAAATTCCTAACTTTTCAGGAGTATAATGGAGGTCTTGTAATATTTGGAGATGATAAAGCTTGTTTGATCAAAGGTAAGGGTACAATATCTCTTGGTGGTAAGAATAATACTGACAATGTCTACTATGTTGAAGGTTTAAAGCATAATCTTTTGAGCGTTGGTCAATTAGTTGAGAAAGGATTTCAGTTACAATTCAAAAATGGAAAATGCAAAATCATGAATAGAACTGGTTTGGAAATTGCAACCGGTAATCAGACTAGAGGTAATATCTTTCATTTGAATAACAGTGAAAAGACATGCTTGATTGCACATATTGATGAAAGTTGGCTATGGCATAAGAGACTATGTCATGTAAATTTTGATTGTATGGTGAAAATTAGTACCACTAAGTGTTACTACTTACTAAGATTGCCATTAGTCTTATGTTCAAAGTTATTCTATATATTCTAGTCGGTTACTTCTACTGAATCTTTCAGTCGGTAAGCACAGTGCAGTCGATTATAGAAGAAAGTAGTCTCAGAGTGTAGTATACACCGAACACTCTACCGAGTAACACTCTATGTCTACCGAGCAACAAGAATGATATACCGAGTGAACACACACCGAGTGAAACGTGTTACCAGATTCACTGAACCTGGACATATATAAGAAATGTGTTACAAAGATCAAGGAACAAGTAACCGATATCTAATTGGAAATTGCACTTAAAGATTGTGTATGATTTTGAGGTCATCTAACCAATGAAATATTTTGCATGGTTATTCATTCGAGAAATCATGTTTGTAAGATCGAAGCATGGACCAGATCACCGACATAAGAGATCTATTTATACAACATGAATTCAAGATTAGATATATGAGCAAGTATATATGTGCATGTGTGTGTGAAGCAAGACATATACAAAAAGGAAAATCTTGAGATATCACAGAGTGTTATGACTATTACAGTTGACAGAGAAACACAGAGATCACCAAGAAGGATTTCAAAGAACAGTCAAGGAACAGAGTAAACAGAAGGGTTTACCAAGTTAATATATGAATTACTGAGGTATGCTATAAGCAAGGTAATATCATTTTGAGCACATAGAATCTACTATAAAATTTTAGATGTAAAGTTGTAGATAATTTGTAAAGATTTGATTATAATATTTTGAGTTGTAAGAAAAACCTCTAACAAGATAAAAGACTCTAACTAAGTCTATAAATTGTAAAGCCTTTAACCAGGTGCATCATTTAGAATAAGTGTTGTAAAATCCTTTAGCAAGGTAGATCTAACAGTTCTTGATACTCCTAATAGGGTAAGCTATCAGAAATAGCTAAACATGTAGCTCTAACCGAGCAACCTTTATTATTGCAGTAGTGAAGTTGTGGGTGTCATCCCCACTGTAGTTTTTCTCTCTAACCAAGAGTTTCTGCGTAACCAAAATATATGTGTTATGGAGTGAATCATGTATGATTGTTATTTATTTGTTTTAGCATTATATTATGTTACTGCACTATTCAGTTTATGCTTAATAGTAAAGTTATTGTTGAAGAAAAGTTTTGAAGTATTGATTCACCCTCCCCTCTCAGTACATTAGCTTTCCATATTGGGCCTAACAATTGGTATCAGAGCTTGAATCTTGAAAAAAGGTTTAACAATCTAAAGAGAAAGATCTTATCAATGGAAGGCTATAAAAAATCTCAGAGAATTATATATCTGCAAGAAGAGTTGGATCATGCTAATCAAGTGATTGCAGACATGCAGAGACAAATGCAAAAATCATTGAAAGTTAGAAGGAGATTATCTGATGATTTGCAGGACTCTCAAGAGTTAGTAGAACAAATTGAGACATCATCTGAGAACAGTATGTCTGAAGAGACTAAAGAAATGATTGAAGTGTTGAAAGAAAAGAACAAAGCACTGACTAATCAGCTAAAAGCAATGAAAAGAGAACATGAGCATTTCAGCACACAAATGACTGAAAATCATGATGCATTGAGGACAGCCGAGGATAAAGTAAGAGATCTAGAAAGAGAGAAACAACAACTTGAAGCATTAGTATCTGAAAAGAATGATGAAATCATAAGATTGATTGGGATTCAACAAAATCTGTCAGATCAACTAGGTTATGCACATCATGAAGCAAATCTAAAAGATGATGAGAATCAAGCATTGAAACTTGAAGTATCAAGGTTGACCGATGAACTTGAAATAGAAAATAAATCCAAAGAAACATTGAAGAAGAGTTATGAAACATCAAAGATGTTGGATGAGCAACTGAATACAAGAAGACCCAACAAAGATGCAGGACTCGGTTACAAAGGAAAAGACTCTACCGAGAAGGGAACTCATACTACCGAGAGAGGAGAATCATCAAAGCAAGCTGGAATCAAGAAGTACATCAAAAGAAAGAAACCTATTTGCAACTACTGTGGAAATCAAGGTCATACTGCCAACATGTGCCAAATCAGAAAAGGTAAGCAACCGAATGTCAATAAGTCCAACAATTATTGTTATAATTACAGTAAATATGGTCACACATTTAACCAATGTAGGACAAAGTTTGCTAGCAATTATAAGAAGGCAAAATTCAAAGGGTTTTGTAAAAACTGCAATAGATATGGACACAGTACCAAGAAGTGTTGGTTTAAGCAAAAGAACTATATGTGGTCTGCACATCGAGCAAATACTAGAAGCTACCGAACTCACAGAGAACTTAACCAACCATATGTTGCAGTACCATGGGATTACAATACAAGGATATGGTGTGAATATTGTGGAAGATATGGACATATAAGTGCCAACTGCTTTATAAGGTTTGGAATGAACAACCGAAGATCATGGAGAAATCCTGGTATGGCATGTTTTCATTGTCACAAAGTTGGGCACTTGGCTGGAGATTGCAGAAATCAACCTAGAGGAGACACTGAAGAAATAAAAAGCAAATTACAAATGATTTGGAAAAAGAAGGAAATTGTGTCAAATGAAGAAAGCACCTTACCTACCGAGTTAGGTGCACCTATTCCAAATTAATTGGTAAAGGTATGAAGGGACTGCACTCTCTCAAAGATCAAATCTTAAGAGTTCCTACTTTATTATGTACTTAAGTCAAAATTTGCATAGTTAAAGATGTATTAGTAAGTTTGAAATTCTATCAAAGTCTCTTGAAAGCACTATACAAGAAACCTGTCAAGTCGATAACTACAAGAAGCCTGTCTAGTCGGTAAATGAAGGAAATTTGGCTACTCGGTTAAAGTGGAAAAAGGAGAGTAAATCAGTTTAGTGAAACCGAGTGCATTTAATGTTTTAACCTAACCTGCACGGAGCCCGATAAGGTATATTGTGTACTTAAAGCATTTACGCGATCATTTTTACTCACCATGTTTTCGAGAGAACAGAGCAAAGCGAATCTAAGGCGATCAAACCTCCTCCGAAGTGAAATTCAAGGTATTTACATCAATCTCAACGCATTGTTAAGCTGGTTTACCGATCATATCTATTGAAGATTTATGTTTCATATTTGTTAAGAGGAAAAGCATCTGTCATTTGAAAGTTTTCAAACCCTAAGGATCTTTTGATAATTTCTATCTGAAATCTACAATGGCACCGAAGATCAAAGAACCCATTGTTGTTAAGAATGTTGAAAAGCCCTCACTAAAATACTCTCTAACTCCCAAAGTAACATCAGAACCGGATGACAAAACTGCATTTTCACTCATCTCGGATAGAGTTTTACTAGTTGAGGATGTCAGATTCTTCACCAAATGTCAAGTTGAAGAACTAGGTCATGTTGAAATCAAAGACACCTATGATGAATTGTGCACCGATGGGAAATTGGATAGCAAGTATGAGCACATTAAGATCAAGGGATTGACTGAAGCCCTAACCTATCCCCGTGTCTTCAAACCCCAGTGGGTCAAGTTTGTTCTAAGCAAAGTTCACGATGATTTCATGTGGTTAGAGGAGAAACCATTCAAAATCACCAAGGAAATCATTCATTTGATCACTGGTTACCCTATTTATGATCATGCCCGAGCTCAGAAGATGATATCACAAAAGGAATTGATCACCTTAACCAGAGTGGAATCCGATTGTAAAGGATTGAAACTGAATAATGTAACTGATGCAGAGCTAAAGTTTGCAATTGGCAAGGGAAAATAGTGTACCCTGTGCAGCAGTCGACTTAGCATACAAAATTGTGAAAAAGGGAATGAAAAGTGATCTTTGTGAAGTATTGCTAAAAAACTTGTTTGAGAATCTGAACACCATCAGGAAGCCGAAGAAGAAGAACTCGGCCAATACACTAAAGTTTGGATCACTATTATTATGCATGTTTTTCTATTTTGAAAAATTCTTTCCAATAGTCGGTAAAGTAGTTTGGGAGCTACACTGACCAGTCACCCATCAAATCAATGACTTTATCAAATGTTTAGGTGACAACTTCAATGATGTTATGGATGATTATTTCAGCAAGTTTCAAGAGAAGATGCGTAACAAGTATAGAATTCCACCCCAGCTAGTGGAAAAATACAAAGATGACATATGTTTTGAAGTAGACACCGATTACTGTTATGTGAATGTTGTGGAACCAAGAACTCAATCTTTGCCACCTATGGGTTATGAGGTTGACTTTGACATCACACAACAATAGATAGATGCCTTTCTTACACTACCAAGGCATGCTACCGAGCTGAGGTATGGAACATATGAAGAAGTGAAAGAGAAAGTAAAGATGAGCATTGTAGTACCAAAAGCTACAAGAAAAGAAAAAAAGATGATCAAGGCCCTATCAGAGAAATTTGGAGAAGGTTCTTCCTCCACACCTGTCAAGGGCACACTCGTAATCACCGAGGAGGAATTAGAAGCCCAAGAGGCTGCTATTACACTAAGCACCGAGTTGCCTAAAGGGAAAGTTCTGAAGAGGAAGAAATAGGACACATCAAAGGCATCACCGACTCCCTCAGTAAAGCACCCAAACACAAGATCATCTGCAGTGTCACTGAGTAAGAAACCAAAGACTGTTGTTGTTCCTAAGGTAACAAAGACTTACAAGAAATCTACTCGGAGACTCATTTTGGCAAAAGAGTCTAGTGACACCTAGTTTGAAGATGCTAACAAATTTCAAATTGTCAAGAGTAAGAAGGAAAATGTACATAGTGTTGCTAATTTCTATACTAACTTGAAAGAATATGGTGGATTTGGATCATTCTGATATGTAAAATATGAATCCAGATCTGATGATGAAAAGAGACAAATAGAAGAAGTTGTCATCTGCACACTATTGAAATTCCGATTGGCTCCATTGGAATTATCTAAGTCACTTCCAAATGAATTATATTTGCATATTGATAACAGGTGGAAATATGCAAAGGACTCAGAGAAACAGATTAGAGAAAGAAGTCTGGTACATCTCTTTTCAGACATGTCGGTAGTTGAAATAAAAGAACATCTAACAACCTACCACACAAAGTTTCTTGTCAAACAAAGAGCCTTAAAACTGATGAATGGTCTGTATATTGAAGTAGAAAATGAGACAAAAGAAAAGTGGCAGGAAATCTTTAGAATCAAGGATGCTGGTGAGCAAGCTGAAGTTGAAATACTTGATGTCACTGAGCAAGATCCTGATGTCACCAAGCAAGACCCTGCTGACACCATACAAATTGATGAAGACATCATGGACACCGAGGCACCTGAACAGGAAATGATAGAAGGCAATGCCTATGCAAAATTGGTATCTAATGAGTCAGTTTTGGAACAAGTTCAGCCTTATCCTCCGGTCACTCATTCTGCTGAAACCGAGGCACCTCAAGATACTGAACAAGGTGCAGAGGTTCACAAGTCTACAGAAGGAGAAGCTACTCCTCAGGCCACCGGGGAACAGACCTCTCAGGATCCTCCTAACACTGAAAATGTTGCAACTGAGACCCCGAGCGCCGAACCACCGAAGGACTCAACAAAGGCTAAAGAAATCGACAAAAGTGTTGCCTCCACCAAGCAACCTACCAAGGATCGACAAGCCTACCAAGCTATTGTATTGGTTCAACCGACCAAATCTAAAGAAAAGAAGATGAAACAGCATAGTTTCAAGGTAGATATATCGAAACCAATAGCGTTGCCCAATGTAGACATATGAAAATTAAAAGGGTAGACACTCATTGAATTTGGTGAACTATGCAAAGCAAAGGCCGAATAGGAAAAACAAATGGCCTTACAAAAGAAAAATAAAGTACTTCAGAAGGTAAAGACACTATTATCAGATATGCTACCCGCAGCTACAGTGTCAACAGATGCAGCCATCCATATTCAACTGGATGAACTCCTTAATCAGATAGAGACATCTGGAGTAGATGCATCTGAATATTTGAGCAGGTTAAATGACAAAGAGCTCATTGCAAAAATGATTGAAGAGGTACAGAAAGCTATTGCTATTGGCAAAGTTAAACTTGTCAAATTTATTGCTGAGTTGTCCCCTCAACTCAAGCACATTCTTTATTTATTTCAGAAACTCTGTACATTCTCTTTATTCATTAAAGATATCAAAAATAAAACAGAAGCAATTGAGAAAGAGATCACCGATCTCTCAAATAAGTTGACCACCGAGCCCAATTCTGTTTAGAATTTTTATACAAAGTTACAACAGCTCATGGCTCAACAATTGGAACTCAGGAATGAAGAGCACAAAATGAGGATGGACATTATGACTCTTCAAACCTTATTCATTCCACACTTGTCCTCCGTTCAAGAACAGATCAACCAAGCCACTTACCTATCTACAACACAAGAGGGAAGCACATTAGATGGCTTAATTTCTCTATTGGCTGACATTCAAGCACAAAATTCTTTAATGGACAGTGTCAAGGATGCACTCTCTGTCTCCCTCACCGAAGCAAGGACAAAGTATAAATCCATTTTTGACTAGTTGCCTCCACCAAATGGTAACTAAATTTTGATGTTTGTCAAAAAGGGGGAGTAAAGTATCAAAGTATACAGGGGGAGTATACCGAATAGTGAACAGAGCAGTAAGCAAAGAACAAGAATAGCACATAGAACATTGATCACCGAGCATGCAAAATCAAAGTTATGAACGGTATATTGATAAGGGGAGTATATCTGAATATACTATTTCATTGACAAATGTATATATTGCCAGTTTAGTCAAATTTTGCAAGTATATAGATTTTTGAGTTATAACTTTGAAAGTAGTTTTTGTCAAACATCTCAACTAATGTCAAAAGGGGAGATTGTTATTACTTACTAAGATTGCCATTAGTCTTATGTTCAAAGTTATTCTATATATTCTAGTCAGTTACTTCTACCAAATCTTTCAGTCGGTAAGCACAGAACAGTCAGTAAGCACAGTGCAGTCGATTATAGAAAAAAGTAGTCTCAGAGCGTAGTATACACCGAACACTCTACCGAGTAACACTCTATGTCTATCGAGTAGCAAGAATGATATACCGAGTGAAACGTGTTACCAGATTCACTGAACCTGGACATATATGGGAAACGTGTTACAAAGATCGAGGAACAAGTAACCATTATCACATTGGAAATTGCACTTAAAGAATGTGTATGATTTTAAGGTCATCTAACCAATGAAATATTTTGCATGGTTATTCATTCGATAAATCATGTTTGTAAGATCAAAACATGGACCAGATCACTGACATAAGAGATCTATTTATACAACATGAATTCAGGATTAGATATATGAGCAAGTATATATGTGCATGTGTGTGTGAAGCAAGACATATACAAAAAGGAAAATCATGAGATATCACAGAGTGTTATGACTGTTACAATTGACAGAGAAACACAGAGGTCACCGAGAAGGATTTCAGAGAACAGTCAAGGAACAGAGTAAACAGAAGGGTTTACCGAGTTAATATATGAATTACCGAGGTATTCTATAAGCAAGGTAATATCATTTTGAGCACATAGAATCTGCTATAAAATTTCAAATGTAAAGTTGTAGATAATTTGTAAAGATTTGATTGTAATATTTTGAGTTGTAAGAAAAACCTCTAACAAGGTAAAAGACTCTAACTAAGTCTATAAATTGTAAAGCCTTTAACCAAGTGCAGCATTTAGAATAAGTGTTGTAAAATCCTTTAGCAAGGTAGATCTAATAGATCTTGATACTCCTAACAGGGTAAGCTATCAGAAATAGCTAAACATGTAGCTCTAACCGAGCAACCTTTATTATTGCAGTAGTGAAGTTGTGGGTGTCATCCCCACCGCAGTTTTTCTCTCTAACCAAGAGTTTTTGCGTAACCAAAATATATGTGTTATGGAGTGAATCATGTATGATTGTTATTTATTTGTTTTAACATTATATTATGTTATTGCACTATTCAGTTTATGCTTAACAGTAAAGTTATTGTTGAAGAAAAGTTTTGAAGTACTGATTCACCCCTCCCCTCTCAGTACATTAGCTTTTCATATTGGGCCTAACACTAAGGCAGTTAGAGATTTACCCAAAATTGTCAAAACTCACAATACAGTATGTAAGGAATGTCAATTTGGAAAACAAGTTAGAGCTACTTTCAAAAGTATTCCATAAAAATCTAATAATGCTCTTGACTTAATTCATACTGATTTATGTGGTCTAGCTAGAACTAAAAGTTTACAAGGTGATAGATATTTCATGCTAATCATTGATGACTATTCTAGAATGTGTTGGGTTACTTTTCTCAAAGAAAAATCAGAAGCACTTGGAAAGTTCAAACTATTCAAAGCTATGGTAGAAAATGAAACCGATAAGAAAATCAAATGTCTAAGATCAGATAATGGAGAAGAATTTACATCTAAGGAATTTAATACATTCTGTGAAGTAAATGGAATCAAAAGACAACTATCCGCACCTCAGACACCACAACAGAATGGAGTTGTAGAAAGGAAAAATAGAACTATCTTGGATGCAGCTAGAAGTATGTTATCAGAAGCAAACCTACCACATGTATATTGGAGAGAAGCAGTAAGTACAACGTTCTATACATTCAACAAAGTTCACATCAAAGGTGAAATCGGTAAGACCCCTCATGAACTATGGTTTGGTATTACTCCTACTTTTAAATATTTTAGAATATTTGGAAGCAAATGTTATATCAGAAGAGATGAATATACTGGAAAATTTGATCCTAGAAGTTATGAAGGAATATTTCTTGGTTATTCATCTAAGAGTAAGGCATATAGATGTTTTAACAAAAGATTGCAGAAAATTGTTGAAAGTACAAATGTGAAGATTGATGAACAATTCAGAGGAACTTCAAGGTATATAGAGTTTGAACCAACAACAAGAAAATTTTGACAAATGAAGCTACACTAAATCCACCGGTACAGAATGAAGATCCAGTTACCTCGGTATCATCTGAAAATTCCACTGTAACTGAGGAATAGCAGCAAACCAAGACACCCTGGTATGTAAGACTGAATCATTCTGAAGATCAGATAATTGGAAACAAGTATAAAGGAGTTATGACAAGAGGAAGATTGGCAAATGAAGAGGTATGTCTTATTTCTCAAATTGAACCATCATCTGTTAATGAGGCATGTGAAGATAAATATTGGATTAAAGCCATGGAAGAAGAATTAGAACAAATTGAGAAGAATAACACTTGGACACTAGTTCCCCAGCCTAAAGATAAAAATGTGATTGGAACCAAATGGGTATTTAGAAACAAACTTAATGAAGATGGTAAGGTAATCAGAAATAAAGCAAGACTAGTGTGTAAAGGATATTCTCAGAAAGAAGGAATTGATTATAATGAAACCTTTTCACTGGTAGCCAGAATTGAGGCAGTTAGATTATTCTTGGCTTTTGCAGTACACAAGAACTACAAAGTATATCAAATGGATATTAAATGTGCATTCCTGAATGGAGATCTTGAAGAGGAAGTTTACATTGAACAACCTGATGGATTTTCTTTGATAGACAACAAATATATGGTTTGCAAGTTAAGGAAAGCATTGTATGGGTTGAAACAAGCTCCAAGAGCTTGGTATGCAAGGTTAGATAAGTATCTTTTGAAAATTGGTTTTTCTAAAGGTAATGCAGACATTAATTTATATTATAAAGTGACTAATGATGACATCTTGGTTATAGAAGTTTTTGTTGATGATATAATCTTTGGAGGAGAAGATGGATTATGTAAAGACTTTTCTATTGAAATGCAACAAGAATTTGAAATGTCTATGATTGGAGAAATAAAATTCTTTTTAGGATTGCAGATTTCTCAAACTAATAAAGGTATATTCTTGAGTCAATCCAAGTACTTGAAAGAGTTACTAAAGAAATTTGGGATGGAGAACTCTAAACCAGTAAGCACACCTATGACTACAAATGACAAATTATCACTAAAGGATGAATCTACACCTGTTAATCCGACTAGGTACAAATCTATGATAGGAGGTTTACTGTATTTGACAGAAACCAGACCTGATATTATGAATGCAGTATGTATTGTTTCAAGATTTCAGAGTAATCCTAGAGAAAATCATGAATCAACAGTAAAAAGGATTTTCCAGTACTTACAAGGCACTACAAATCTTGGATTATGGTATCCTAGAGATGAAAACTTTGAACTATGTGCATACACAGATGCAAATTGGGCAGGAGATGTGGATGATAGAAAAAGCACCACCGGCGGAACATTTTTTCTTGGAAGCAGACTAGTTTCTTGGTTAAGTAAGAAATAGAGTTGTACATCTTTATCAACAATAGAATCAGAATATGTTGCAACAGCAACTAACTGTACACAAGTATTATGGCTTAAGAAAATGTTGAAGGACATAAAGGTAAAATGCAAGGAACCTATTACTATCTATTGTGATAACACTGCAACAATTGATATATCTAAGAATCCTGTATTACATTCTAAAATCAAACATGTCTCTATCAAACTAAATTTTCTAAGAGAACATGTTGAAGCAAAAGAGATAAAACTAGTTTATGTGAATACTAAAGAGCAGATTGTAGATATTTTCACTAAACCTCTGCCTAAGGAGACTTTTGAATATCTCGGAGATTAGCTTGGGGTCATACCCCCACCGGTAGAAACTCAGAGTTGATATTTGTCATCAACCGACAAAATTAACAAAGAAATCTTTTACTCCAGCTTTGATGAGGAAGCTACTTCTTAGGGGGAGTAGTTGGTATACTGAATTGGTTGGTATTTTGTATCTTTTACTTTGGCATTTGATGTCAAAGGGGGAGATATTGGTATGGAAAAACGCAAGGAAAACACATGTTTCTCCCAGGTGGAGAGATTTTTATTTTGAGAGAGATTATTACTCTCTGTATCTGTATTTTGATTTCAGATTATGATCTCTTTTGGGAGATTGTTGTTTTTTGGTATTTGGCATTTTTGTTTTGGCACTTTGATGGTTTTTCCATCTTGTGTTACCATCAATACCAAAGGGGGATATTGTTGGTATTTTGGTATGGTTTTGTCATTGATGTCAACACCTACTAAACACTTATCAACTCTAGCATTTTGGAGAATCGGCAACATTCACCGGCAAGCAAATGACTTATGAATAGTCACCGGTATCTGGTACACTGGTAGG
This sequence comes from Cryptomeria japonica, assembly GCF_030272615.1. Lineage (NCBI taxonomy): Eukaryota > Viridiplantae > Streptophyta > Pinopsida > Cupressales > Cupressaceae > Cryptomeria > Cryptomeria japonica. The sequence continues at coordinate 529,371,382 of NC_081410.1, forward strand.
ATATAATGATCACTGACACTTGGAATGATATGGAAATCACATGATTATGTTGAAGACATCATTTGGACACTTTGTATTGAAGGTTTGTTAATTGGCATATTCGTATTTGCATATTTGTTGTTACCGGCAAATAGGTCCAGGTTACACCGACAGGTTTATCTTTTCCAGATCAACATGGCACGCTATGGAGATGACTTATTATTGTTGTAAATGCATTAAGCTAACATGTTGAATCGGTTATTGCATTGGACATTAATTTATTTGTAAATTGATTTTATTGTATTATCCTTTAGAGATGACCTACTAAAATTAGTCTTAGGGTATGGTATAAATGTAAGATCTTATTTGTAAAATCAAGTGAGAAATGCAAAAAGGAATTGTGTGAAGGTATATGCAAGAATAAGCAGAGTTATACACGCAGACATCATTCGAAGGTGAAGCTAGGTTTTTGTGAAAGCATATCAGAACTACATCGGTACTACATCCAGCATATGAAGATTCTATTTTGAGCAGTACATTCTTATTGGATTTAACCATCCAATTGTAGTCAGTGTGACTCCCATTTTGGGTTTGAGCAGTGAGCTCTAAGCGCTTGGCCTTTCTGCATGTGCAGACCCCATTTGTATACACTTACTATTTGCAGTAGTATCATCTGATTGTGGGTAAGGTTTCCCACCGTGGTTTTTCCCCTTACAAGGTTTCCACATACAAATATTGGTGTTATGTGTTGTGAATAACTTTGTCCTTTTGTTTCATGCATTAATCCTTACCGGTATTGCAATTAACTGATAAAACTGTCTACCGGCATAAAAGACTAGTTCACCGGTATTAAGCAGAAAGTTGATTAAGTTGCTTTTGGTTTAAATTTATTTGACAACTGATTCACCCCCCCCCCCCCACCTCTCAGTTGTCTCGGGGGCCTAACACATTGTTGATCTAACCACAAGACATGCTATGTTATTCCTCATGGATGGTTTTTCCAGCTACAACAAAATCAAGATAGATTCAGAAGATCAAGATAAAATGACATTCACATGTCCATGGCGAACATACTATTGGAACGTCATGCCTTTTGGCTTGAAAAATGTTGGTGTAACTTATCAGAGGGCCATGACAACAATCTTCCATGACATGATGCATACTTTTATAGAAGATTATGTGGATGCTTTGCTAGCCAAATCATTTACAAGAGCAGAACACCTGGACATCCTGGATAAAATCTTTCAAAGACTGGAACAATTCAATGCCAAATTAAACCCTAAGAAGTGTGTCTTCGAGGTAACATCCGACAAACTTTTGGGATACATAGTATCAAAAAAAGGCATCGAGGTGGATCCAACAAAGGTTCAAGCTATCATGGAAATGTTGCCTCCTAAAAACATTAGCCAACTATGATCTCTTCAAGGCAGGCTATAATCCATCAAACAATTCATTTCTCAATTGGGCAACAAATGTCTCCCATTTAACCATTTACTTCATAAGAATGTACCTTTCAGATGGGGAGACAAGTGTGCAAAATCATTCTACCAGCTCAAACAATATCTGACGAATCCACCAGTTTTGGTACCACCAATAGCGAGCAAGCCACTCATCCTCTATATATCAACAACAAAAGTGTCATTGGGGGTACTACTAGCACAAGAAGATCCGTCAGGCAAAGAAAGGGCAATCTATTACATTAACAGGACTTTGAATGGATACGAACTCAACTATACATTCATAGAAAAGGCTTGTTTGGCAGTGGTGTTTGCTTCTCAAACGTTTCACCACTATATGAGAGCCCATACAATCAAGTTGGTAGAAAAAATTGACCCTCTAAAATATCTACTCAGCAAAGTCACTCTCACAGAGAGGCTAGCTAAATGGGCTATGATCTTCAATGAGTTCGACATTCAATACACATAACGACGAGCCATCAAAGGACAAGCAATTTCCGATCAACTGGAAAAAGCACCTTTACCAGACAAAAACCCACTACAAGTGGAATTTCCAGATACAGATGTGCTCACTATCACACCCAAGCAATGGACCTTATACTTTGGTGGATCTTATACCCAACATGGATTAGGTGCTGACATCTTGTTCGTCACTCTGAAGGGACACACAATTCCAAGATCCTATAGATTGATGTTCCCATTCACCAATAACATTGTCGAGTACAAAGCCTTGGTGACTGGTATCAAAGTAACTGTGGAATGGAGAATCACAAAATTGAAAGTCTATGGAGACCCTCAATTAGTCATTAATCAGGTCAATGATTATTATCAAACAAAGGATTACAAGTTGATGCCCTATAAGCGCATGGTGGATGATTTCAAGAAGTACTTTGTGGACATCACATTTGAGAAGATTCCAAGGTTGGACAATAGAGTTGTTGATGCAATGGCCACTATCACCTCACTCCTACAAATTCCAGATAAACAAAATCGCTATGAATTCCTAGTGGAGCAATTGTTTTCCTCGACCTATAACAATTTAGAATCCCAAGTTATCTATGCCCTAAACAGTTTTGATTCCCCCCTATATGAGAAGATATACTATGACTATCTCAAAGACAATACCCTCCCACCCGACCTATCTCACAACCAAAAAATGAAGCTTTATCCGACAAGCAACCCGCTACACCTTAACTGCTGACATGCTTTATCTTCGAGGTCTTGATGGTTTTCTTCTTCGATGCCTCAATCGTAATAAATCTCACTCCGCCTTACAAGAGCTTCATGAAGGTATTTGTGGTACACATTCAAGTGTTCTTACTCTTGATGAATACTAAGAGGGGGGGTGAATTAGTATGCCAAAAATCTTTGCACTAAAACCCTTACACAGTCTAAGGATAAACCGGTAAAGCAGTCTAATAGTCAAACCGGTTACCACATATGCAAACCAAAATGCAAATTAAGCATTCACCCAAAAAAGCAATACAACCATAACACAAGATATTTGACATGGAAACCCAATTGGGAAAAACCACGGTGAGATGGAACTCACAAGTCACTATCTGCAGAATAGAAACCAGACCGGTTAAGGTCTTACAATGTTCTTCACCAGAACAGATCCTGTTAGGAATCTCAATCTCTGTTAGGAGATAAGTCCGATTAAAGACTACCTTGTTAGAGGATTTTAGATTCACATGTGTGAACCACCTTGTTAGAGGGTTTTACAAAGGCTTTGAGGCCTACCCGGTTAAGGGCTATAGACTTGTCAAAGATGTGAGTAATCAACAAGTGTTTGATCTATCTAATATCACAAACTGCTTGGTTAGATCCAGTATTTCTCACAGCTAATGCATTCCAGCATTACTTCAGTCTCCTCTATCTCTTTCTCAATTACAACTCGATCTTCTCTCATAAGATCGCTCTCCACTTCCACCTTAAACCCTAGCTCAACATTAACCCTTTTCGCAACTTCTTCAACAACTCAAAAACCCTAGACATGATGTCCTTTTAAAGGAATCTGATTTCATGTCAGTCCAATAGGATTACATTACAATTTCCTAGGTTCAGTGAATCTAGACATACTCAGTAACATGACACAAGAATCACCGTCAATGTGTCGGCACCGTCAAACAATCGGTGGATTGGTAACTCATCACAAAATGTCGGTTGGTAACTCATCACAGAGTGTTACCGGTTCATACAAAATACCAGTTGCCAGTTTGACAAAAATGAAGACTGGTAAGAATGTGTTGTGCCACTTTGCTTCCTCGTACCGCTTGTGATCTGCGAACTGCTTGGGGTCGACATGCTGCTTCAGACAGGGAAACACATTCTGCAAAATCACCACTAGTCTAGAGACTAGTATATAACATACCGGTTGGAACAAATTACCGGTTGAGCATAAGCTCATACATATAAAGGGAATCTCAAGACAAGTGTGTGTCCATCAATGACAATCACAACATAAACATAAAAAATGCCAACAACTCTTTCCAAAAAAACTACTAAGGATGGGATATTACTGGCCGACGATGGAGAAAGAGTCCTATCAATTTGCTAGGAAATGTCCTAAGTGTCAAATTTATGGTAACCTCATACATGCACTGACACAAGATTTGCAACCATTCACTACATCTTGGCCTTTCTGTCAGTGGGGACTTGACCTAATGGGAAAAAATCATCCTTCCTCGTCAAATGGACACAAATTCATCATCACGGCCACTGAGTACTTCACCAAATGGATTGAGGCAGTTCCATTGACTACAGTGACCGACAAACAGATAACTTCCTTCATCTTGAATTACCTCATCTATCAATATGACATCCCTAGTTCAATTATCACATATAATGGAAGACCTTTCAAAAATCAAGATGTCCAAGAGCTTTGTGAGTGATTCCATATCCAACATCGCTTTTTGACACCTTATTATCCGCAAGGGAATGGCCAAGCATAGGCCTCAAACAAGACACTTTGGGCCTACATAATGAGTATCTACACACCTAAAGGAGCTACACCATACTCATTGGTGTATGGATCAAAAGCTATCCTACCTATTGAGGTAGAGATTCCATCACTCCGAGTGTCATTGAAAGGCCTCATTCTAGATAAGGAATATCGAGTCAACAAATTGCAAGAGCTCAAACTGCAAGATGAACATCACCAACGTGCCTTTGATCATCTCAAGGCATATCAACAAAGAATGTGAAAAAGCTCTAATCACAAAGTCATCCCAAGGGATTTCAAAATTGGTGATCTGGTCTTAAAGGAAAACCCCTGGAATCAACAAGATCGAGAAAAGAAAGGGAAATTTTAACCCAACTGGTTGGGGCACTTTGTTATCATATCAGCTTATGGATCGGGAGCATATCAGTTATCAACTTCAGAAGGGGATGTGCTTAACGAGCCAACCAAGAACATCCATCTGAAGAAATTCTACACTTGAGTCATCCAATGCACAGATCAAGCAAATTTTTTTAAAAAAAAGTATTAAAAATCGTCACTGTGGTGAAAACCCGGCAATCAGGCACCCTGCGGCACAAAAAATAAAAAAAATTGGGAAAAATAAAAATAAATAAAAAAAACAAAAAAAAGACAATCAAATGTTTTCTCCCCTAGTATCTAATCTTAACTGGATGAGTGAGAGAGCAACTTGTCTCAAGAACAATTTAGACTTTATTATTGTAAATGTGTATGGGTTGATCCTTAATGATGACAAAAAGAGAGTCTGGGAGGAAATTGAGAATTTCACGAACTCCCTCTGTCAGGTATGTTTTATAGGAGGGGATTTTAATGCAATTTTGCATCATCATGAGAAGAAGGGAGACTTAGGCATTAATGTCAAAGCCTCTCTAGATCTCACTGATTGGATCCATAGGAGCGGTATGTTAGAGATCAATATGGTCAAGGATGCCTTCACTTGGAATAACCATAGGCTAGGATTTAGCAACATTGCAGAGAAACTGGATAGGTTCTTTGTTTTGGGAAGTCTCATCGACTTCCCCTTCACCCTGACAGCCTCAATTTTACCTTTTTCAGGATCGGACCACTTCCCCATTTCACTATATTTTCAAGGGGAATCCAACCCTAAGAGATGTCCTTTTAAGTTTGAAAATATGTGGCTTAAAGATGATCATATCCTGGAGCTCCTAAAAGAATGGTGGAATGGGGCCTTGATCTATGATTCTGGGATTTTTAAGGTTGTTAACAAACTTAAGATTATCAAGCAGAACCTCATTCAATGGAATAGGAAGCGGTTCAACAATATCTTTGATAACAAAGCTCAGGTGGAAGCTGAGCTGGCTGAGGTTAATGAGCAAGTGATTAGATTTGGGATGGACGAATCTTTGTTTCTCAAAGAGAAGAAACTTATGGCAGACCATGAATCTATTCTTTCCAAAGAAGAAGTCTTCTGGAAACAAAAAGCTAGGGAGTCTTGGTTGGAGGCGAGCGATAAGAATACCATTTTTTTTCACAATAGTGTAAGGATGAGAAGAATAAGAAACCATATCATGAGAATTAAGGATAGTAATGGCTCTAAGGTGGATAATCCTATTTCTATTGCGAAAGAGGCTATTGATTTCTTTTCTCATATCCTAACCTCGGATCAGAGCCCTCACAACTCAGACCAATACATGTTTATCAAGAGTATCCCTAGGCTTTTGAACAAAGAAAATTCTGATGTTCTTAATGCCAAATTCTCTCTAGCAGAAGTTGAAGCTGCTCTTAAGCAGATGAACCTAGATAAATCCCCTGGGCCAGATGACTTTCCTACTAGCTTCTTCCAAGTATGTTGGCCCTTTCTTAGTGAGGAAGTTACGACAACTTTGGAAGGGATGAGAAACTCTGGCAACATCCTCAAAGAAATCAACAACACCTTTCTGGCCCTTATCCCTAAAAATGACAAACCAGAGTGTTTTCATGAATTCTAACCTATAGCCCTTTGCAATACTATTTATAAACTTTTCACCAAAACTTTAACTAATAGGCTTCAGAAACTCCTCCCCTTGCTGATCAGTGAGGAACAAACAGGCTTTATCCCTGGACGATCCATTTATGATGGGCTCATTATAGCTCAGGAAGCTATCCATTCGATCCAGAAAAATGGGATCCCCAATATGCTCCTAAAATTAGATATCAGAAAAGCTTATGATAAAGTAAACTGGAGATTTCTATGTAGATGCTTAGAAGCCTTTGTCTTTCATGCTTCATGGATCAATCTGATTTGTGAATGTATATCAACGCCTAAATTCTCTATTTTGGTCAATGGTCCCCGAAGGGTTTTTTTAGCTCTTCCAGGGGTTTAAGGTAGGGTGATCCCCTCTCCCCTTTTCTCTTTATTATTATGGCTGAAGCATTGGGTAGATCGATCTCTAGAGCTAGGGAGGCTAGTCTGGTGACGGGGACTATAATTACTAGTAACCTAGATCCTATAATGCATCAGCAATTTGTTGATGATACTATGCTCTATGGATGTAGCAATCTTGGTGAGGCCTAGGATTTCAAGCTTATCTTGGATTCTTACTCTAAGGCCTCTGGTCAAGAAATCAATCTGGTTAAGTCTGTTGTCTTCTTTTTTAATACTCAAGCTAGTGCTCAAACTAGCATATGTGGTATCCTGAATTTTAATCTAGGTAGCCTCCCTTGTAAATATCTTGGAATTCCTTTGGATAAGGGTTCAAGGTCTTCTAATTTATGGTCTAGATTAGTAGACAAGATCAAAAGTAGGATAGCAACCTGGAAAGGCAGATGGCTATCCTCTGCGAGCAGACCTACATTGGTTAAATCAGTTCTAGTAGCCATTCCGATCTATCAATTATCATGTTTTAACATACCTCAGTCTATTAAGGAAGCGTTAAATAGACATCTTAGATCCTTCTTTTGGCAAGGGAAGGAAGCTAAGAAACGTATCTCCCTATTGGCCTGGGACAAGATTTGTAGGCCCAAGTGTGAAGGGGGTTTGGGGCTTAAGGATATTAAAGTTCAAAGCAAGGCGTTAGGAGCTAAATTAGTAAGGAAAATGTTTAAATCTCCTCATCTAAAATGGGCCCAAATCCTCTTTCATAAGTATCTTCAAGACAGAGACCATTCGAGCCTCTTCAGAGATCCCTCTCCTCTGAGAGGCTCCTGTATTTGGAACTTTATGATGGATTGTAGGAATATCATCTCGGACAAACTGACTTGGAATCTGGGTAAGGGTGATAAAGCTCTCTTCTGGTCAGACTCTTGGGGGGGTTTTCTAGTCCTTCAACATCAGACTAATTTGGAGTCTTCCAAAGCATTGCTTATG